>NC_143557.1:51197500-52583750 GCF_054136105.1 Typopeltis vanoorti | reverse complement strand
GTTTCTTTTAAATGATGCTTAGAAATGTTCGAATTAAAGATACATATAGTAATAAGTAAGTCTAGAAGGGCGGAAACCTTGGTGGGAATTCATTGAATTTACCAGGTATCGGATGAATTGATAGCATGCCACTTAAATGTGAAAATTATTTCACTGCAGAAAATTATTTGCGGACAGAAGATTGTGATTTATGACTGAGTTATCTAAAGAAGTGATAAATAATTCAGTAGAAAGTGATTTAGTAGAGGATGAGTGTTCCGGTATTGAAGGCGACAAATCGGGGTTCGGTCATTTTAGTGAACATTCCAGAGAAAATAGCTGGCTTTTGGTGGATGAAGCCAATGAGGAGGAGGAAGATTTTAATAAACAAGATCTCTTGTCTGAGTAAGTTAACCATAAATTTCGATTTAGTTGCTGATATGTATTAAAATATGGTAATTCTATGGTAAGAGGGTACGGTCTATTTTTAGGATCAAAAGAATGTTACGCTAGTATTCTTGCCTGAAACTAGAATAAGTAATTGAAATGACGTCACATGTAAGGAAAAATATTCTGAGGTATCTGTGTTAATGGGAAATCCTAAAATTGGGATTATAACTCATCCTGTTATAATCCGAATGTGTTGTTATACTCATCTGGCATCAATCCAACAGCATGGGAGCAAGCTTTTATCAACTCTGTTCTTAAATCAGTCATCAAACTATCATCCCGTTGCCCTCATCTCAATAATATAGAAAGTAATGAAGACCAACCACAACCTTCTGCACTATCTTGAGAATAGTCAATTTATTAGTGATCACCAATATGGATTCCATCATTCTGGTTCTAAAGCAGACCTCTTCACTAAGTTTATTCACCTTGGACACAGGCAATAGAAAGATTTAGAGAAACTAGTGTGACTGTTCTTAATACTTCCAAGGTATTTGATCGAGTCGGAGACATTGCGATATTCTTACCAAACTGTTATGGTTTCCCCCCTATCCTTTGCGAATGGATTACCAACTTCCTCTCTGGTCGTTCATTGCGTTTCATAGTAGATTGTTCCACCTCTTCAGAGTTTTCTATCATTGCTAAAGTATCCCAGTGCTTTCATCCTTTCATCGATACTCTTCCTCATATACATCAGCGATGTTCTCACTAACATCCAGTCCTATCCATAGCTTTGTAGATAATACAATATATTCCTCTTTTTTTTTCAAAACTGTAACAATCAGATGACTCCAGCGTCGAGATCTATGGTCAAAGCCTCACACTCGTCTTACTATTCTGAAGTGGAATAAAAATACCCCAGTGAATTATATTGCTACCAACAATCCTATTTCCTAAAAGAAAGATAGATTATGCCTCATTTTCGGTAATTGGTTTGCTAACTAAGATCACTTTTGTTCTCTTCTTCGATTGAGTTTCATATTTAGACTTTTCTGAACTGAAGCCTTTTGGCTCTTTATTTTAGTAAATACTTTCAAGCACCGACCGAGAGTTCGCTTTCGAAAAATACACCTCTCAGATATTTCAAGTTCTTTAGTACTGAACGAGAGTTTTTACTTTCTTAAGGTTTCTTCCGGGTCTGGCTCCCGCTAAGGGGGGGGCTTAAGATTTCGGGGGTTTTGCCTTGAGAGAGCAATTTGAGTCTCCGGAGATAAGTGTTTTCCAGCGTGGCTTCTATCAGGGCCTTGTCCGTGGATGCTCTTCCCCTGGAATATGAGCGGTCCTGCTCCAGTGGTAGCACGAGCCTGTCCATGTGTGGAACCAACGCTGAGTTGGACAGTCTTTCGGTCACTCGTTTAGAGTGGTCTGGGGATCACCTAATTTTTAGAAAAGCCCTTTATTTAAATAGTGGTCTGGCTTCCGCTGAGGGGGAGGGTCTTAAGATTTCGTGGGGTGGGTTGCATTGAGAGAGCAAGTTGAGTCTCCGGGGGGGGGTAGGTCTTGTCCGTCGTAGCCTCTATCGGGGCCGTGTAGGTGAATGCTTTCCCCCCTGGAATATGAGCGGTTCTGCTCAGTGGTAGGTGACCCTGTCACTGAGTTGAACCATTGCTGAGGTGGAAGATCCTTCGGTCACTCGTTGGGAGTGGTCTGGGGATCGCCTAATTTTTAAACAGATGCTTTACTTATAGAGTGCCTGGTCTCTGAGAAGAACCAACCACTTCGAAATAGCTGTCAGGTCAGTGAAACCTTTTATTGGTCAAAATGGACCAATAAAAGACGAATATATAGACGCTTGGGCAATGTTTATGTTTTCTAAGTGGTCTGAGCTACGGCAACTCGTGAATGCCGGTGAATGTATTCCCGTAAGCTCACTGGTCAACTTTTTTTTTTAAGAAATCCATAGTTTCTACATTCGGCTTCGAAATAATGCTGGATTTAATATCCAATTTACTTATATAAATTTGTATCGCAGAACTGAAGCCTTTTGGTTTCTTGTTTTAATTTTTATTTTAATAAATACCTTTTCTAGATTGTGAGTAAAAGTTTTTTTCTACGAATAACTACTGGGAAATTTGGTACCACGCATATGCATATATATGAATTAAGAATTATTTTTGCCATCGCACAACTTAAATCGATAACATCGACACATGATCCGAGAGCAAAATAATGTATCATTAGCATGATACATTATATGATATATGTGATATATGATATATGTGAGATTCGCACATATATTTTGTTGAAAGTGAGTTTTTTATTGTCATGATCAATTATTATTATTAAGAGAGACCTCCAGGGAGTCAGAGACTCATCGAGGGAAGCCACATACTACACACACCAGCTATCATACTTATTCTTGAATTCATTCACACTGCTTGCACTGACAACATCCAATAGCAATCCATTCCAATCACGCACCACCCTCTGAGAGAAAAATCTAGCCCTCACACCCTTCTTAGCAGCCTTCATTCTCAGCTACCAATGGTGCCCTCTCGTCCTTTCCTCACCCTCCATAAATTAGTATTGTACTGCATGTTTTCTCAAATTTTTTTAATAAGTCTTTTGAAAATCCAACGACTGCATAAACCAAGCACCATGCTAACTTCAACTCCTTTATAGCCAACGTAAAATGAGAAGTGCTTTCTCATTTTAATGGGTTAGTCATTAAAATGAGAAATTAAAATGAAGTATCTCTTCAAGGTGAATTCTGTTGTTTCGTACCACGGTAAATATTTTGCACATTCAAAATAATTCTTCAGTGCATAATTTAAGGCGAAAAAGTCTTCTCATTTCATCCGAACCGGTGTTACATTCAAGTGCAGCACACTATCACGAGTATACTTTGCTATTTACGTCTTCTACTTTGTTTCCCACTTCTAAAATCTTGAGAAATTCTCTTGCATTAAACTTCACTACATCTAGCTTTCTTTCATAATCAATAAAAAGGGTGTGTCACCTTTGCTAACGTCATCCTGCGGTTAATAAATGAAACCAAATCCTTTCCATCCCTCCCAGTCTAAAATGAATATGAAGTCTCAACACAGCATGAAATGTAAAGACTTCAATATACCTTTTACGTTGCTGTTAAATTCATAGGTGACATTTTAATTTTAAAAACTAGTAGTGGAATCCAAGCCCAGAAAAAAAAAATATGTCGTTACTTTTCATCTTCTAGATATAAAATTCCTGTCTCTTATAATTACTAATATTATTTAATATATATATATATATATACATATATTTGGCTTCTTCCTCAGCATCTCCCATTGATTAATGTGTATGTGAGGGAATAGTTGCGCACAAAATTCTGAGAAAGTAATTAAGACGAACGACAATTAATTTAAAAATCAATTATTTGAAAGCTATCAAAAAGCAATTGATCGAAAGACAAATAATCGCAAATCCGCACTAAAAACTCTGAAGAAAATCAATCAGAAATCTGGTAGAAATTAATGAATTTTTTTTTTAAATCGATTGATTAAAACCGGGCCTAATAACGTGTGAATTTGCTAATGTTATTAAAAATGCATTTATATCAAATGAAGACTATATTTTTCTTTCCCTCAGACAGAGTATATATTTCGGAACAGCGTCGGTTCCTAGACAAACAAAAATATTGTGATCTTTACAGAATGACACTGCATCCAACATTACAAAATTGTTGTATTTCTCTGTTCATTAATATATACAGAGGAATTGTTTCAATCGATGACTTTTTTTATAATTTTAAATTTAATATTTATAGTTGAAAAATTATACACTTTGCTGTATTATGAATATTGCGTGTGAAATGAAATTATATGCACTTTTTATGTAACTTCCAACCATGGAAAATTGGAACCTATCGTAAAACTCCATATCCTGTCCGTGTACTGTTTTTAATTTTTTATTTTTTCATAAGCACCCTGCTGTAGAAGACAACGATGGAACTTCTTTTAAGCCCTCCAATAAGTCGGAGAGTGGACTCATACTGGGCGATGAATCTCATTTCCCACCTAAAGGCAATCACGAACATCTATGCAAATTCGGGAATTCGAACCCTCAGCGTATTAGTTGGATAGCGATTACGTGAACCACTCAGCCAGCCAAGTCGCTAACTTGATTATACTGTTTCATTACTTCAAATTTGCTGAAGATTCATTTGAGACAAGCAAACTCGCCTTCAGATGAAGAAAAGAAAATCGTATAAAGGGTTTTCGCGTCCGCCTTTGTATACAGGGATTTTCAGTGAAAGACGATTAGCCAACCACACAAAGATAGCAAGAAATCGGATTTTTCCTCCTGCAATCAGGCAAATCGTTCTCTTGAATATACATGTGTGCAGACATACTTTACACTCGCCATTTTGGTTAAGTGGTGTACTGATTGTATTTCAATAGGCTTTCGATTCCTTCGCTTCGATGAAATTCCCATCTTTATCCGATAATTTAAGATTCACCTACACAGTTCCTATTTCACACTTTTGAATATTTTATGATAAGGAAGGTGGCGGTCATTTTTTTTTATTTTTCTTTCCCTCAGACAGAGTATTTCAATCAACCATGCATAGACAAAGATGGGACATTATTTTCTTTTAAATGTATCGTTTAGAATTTAACCTTTTAATTCTAAAGCTGACAAACACGCCAATTGAAAAGGAGATTATGGTTCCTCTCGAAAAAACGAGTTCATTGGTTCTGCTTGACTTAGAGAATAAGGTTAACTCTAATAGCTAATCAAGTTAAGAAATCTTCTAGAAAACTGGACGAAACCAAAAAAGAAAAATAAGAATAAGCCATAATGTGCTGGGACAAAGAGATGATTCTGCGCATTTTAACACTACAGTAAGTTAGAAATGTATCTATCCTTTTGTGACGTTGTAAATATGAAGCGTCTTTCGTTCCTAACCTAACCTATCCCACTTTTTTTGATCCCATTAAGTATAGCATATGATCGAGAAAAAATGATGTCGAAAAATACAACTAACTGTTCATGAATTAAAATTGTGCACAACTAAACTGCTAAAAAAAGAAGAAACCGCTTTTAAGAAATTAATTATTTTGTTGTTTATATGAAATCTGTGATTATTATCACAGGCTTCAGGTAATCTGTGTGTGTGTGTGTGTGTGTGTGTGTGTGTGTGTGTGTGTGTGTGTGTGTGTGTGTGTGTGTGTGTGTGTGTGTGTGTGTGTGTGTTGCTACAGTTGGTAAGCTCTTAATACAACCGCATCCCTAATTAGAAGTAAGCAGCCAGTTTGCGGAAGGCTTTCAGGTGAAGAATAAGACACAATAAGGGAACATTGAGTATTGCTGTGGTATATTTATAGTGAAGTTGTAATGTCATTTCGGTCTTGGTCTCTTGTGAATATGGCGTTGTATGAGAAAGTGTATAATCATGAAAGAAAGGGGCAGCAAGCCCATATTTATGGCCAATTTTTTGCAGAGTCTCGTGTAGACAAAATCGATGAGTGTTGAACGTCAATTATTACTACTGTGGATATGCCCATACAGAGTAATGTGAGTCGCCATTTAAGCATTTTCATTAAATATTACACCATTTTTCATTCTTCTAATGCGTGAAAAGCCTTAAAATAATATATTCGTATGTATAATAAGAACAAGAAATTATGCATACGAGTATGTCAAAATAAAACCACTATAACTATGCACAAGTTCCATAAAAGCTACATCACTGTAGTGTAAAAATAATTCCCTTTTGTTCAAATGAACCTTTTTGTTTCCGATTCTCAGTCTAATTATAATAATCCTTACTCATTATGTCAAGAAATGTGCGGACAGTTTCAAACTGGCGGAAAAGACTTCTTCCATTAATGTTTAATAAGCATACAGAGAAACATGCAAAAGACGAATGACCTTTGACATTCTTCCGGTGCCATATGCAATCTTCGTCTTAAAATCGAATCAAGGCAGGAAGAATTCCCGGAAAGAGAAGGGAGGGAATGCACGCATAGCATGAGAATAGCCTGCTTTGTATTTGGGTAGCGATCAGCAAGACCGCTTCGTTAGCAGTGCTCGATATTTTGGGACAAAGTCGTTAAATGCTGGCGACAACCTGCAGAAAATGTAATTGTAAAGAATACAAGGAAGCAATACAGAATTTAAATGAGCTAAATGGGATAATAAGTCCAGGATTTATTGGCCCACTAGTTAATGACATAAAACATTCGACTCATTATATGTGCTCATAAACATTCAACTCATGAAAGTAACAGACATCGAAAACGAAACCGATATCTAGAATATGTGTGAAAATATTAAGCTAATTTTATCACCAGTCTGAACAATAACGTGGATATACAAATTAAACTGCATAGTAGAAAATGTTTGTCTCCTAAGTAACACAGAACTCTGTCGCATTTTATGGGATAAAATTCTGGAGACAATAAAATAAGAATTTCTGCTTCTAATATTGTTTTCAGAGACTAGAGAATCAGATGCAGAAACCAACTTCGAGCATTCAAATACATATTTCTCATTTAATAGATAAAGTGAGGAAAGAAATGAAAAATTGAATATGTGTTTGTAAACAATTATTATAATACATGAATAAAGAAAAATATTCCTGGCCAACGAGACTGAGATGAAGAAAAATTTTCATTAGCGGCTCCTCTCACAGTTCAAGAAACCCTCAAAGCTTCACATGTGATGTCATGCACGCCGTTTGGTCACTCCTGTACCTCATTGGGTTTTGGGAGTGAAACCTCCCAAAGAACATCTGCGACTCTTCCAAAGCGATAGGGTCGCAGATGCCCTTTCCGCAAAGAGTTAGTAGGACAAACACAAATATGGATTCGAATTTGCAGCCAATTGGATGGAGAACGGGATATGCTAACCAGTCGGCTAACCAGGCCGTCTACTAAACAGAAACATAAATAAATATTAATACATTAGAAAATGGAAATTTCGAGTTTCAGATGTATGTTGTATGTGTGTGTGTGCCTATGGCCCTATAGAAAGTGTAGTAGATAAGAAGCAGAAGAATAAAATTCTGAATCAGTAAAGAAGGCATTTGACATTCTTGTTGGAGATCTAAACAAGACAGTAGGACATGAACCTAACACATACAGTAATATTTTGCAGAAAAGTTTGAGAAAAGAGCAATGCTGATAATAACTGATTAGTACTTGATATATTTCCATTTAGGACACGAACTTACTCGTAAATAACACCATACGCCATTATAAAATATGTGCATAGATTTACGTGAGTAGAAGACAGATAAAAGAACTTTTATTGACTGTCTTCATACAGCTTTAGTATATAACAAAGGTAATAGACAATTAGTTATCAGCAGAATAAAAATGAGTACTGATTGATTAGGCGTGAATAAGTGGCGAATTTGTCATCATCATCATCATCATCATCATCATCATCAGTAGCTCTTGGCAGGCACTTAAGCACCCACGACTTTCCAAATATCTTTGGATTTCGTAACCATAAGTCCAGGATAAGGTGCTCAGCCCCTACCTATAAGTATTCTTTTTCTACAAATTGCGTGTATTTATTCTGCTGGCCAGTTTGCCTTGTTGCGGGACGAATAACCCTGCCTCTGCCGTAGAAGACCAGCTACCGCACCCTCCGTTGAAAAGATAAAACGTTCTTCGCTCCCTAGGCAGGATTCCAACCCAGATCTTTCTAAGGGCTTCGTCTATAACCGATATTGAGCTACTAAGGATCAGCTAATTTGTCTGGAAGACTAAACAAATCAGAACTTCGTGTATACTCAAGACGTTAAAGAGAAAGCTATGGAAAATATAAAAAAGGATATTGAAAGTTCTAGGCAATCAGAGAATACAGAATTGGAAAGTTAGATAACCATGAAAGCTATGTGACGTATAAAGATTGCGAAACAAAGGTAATGGAAAGATCAGTAAGAATTTTGAATACAAATATCATGAAGGGTGCAAAAGTTTTGAAGGAAAGAGTACGGTAAAAGGAATGCTAGGTGACAACAGTGATACCAAACCTGAAGACAAGGATATTCTGTGGTAATTACTTTGGAAAATTCTTAAATAAGATATGCAGTTGCAAAAATAGTGAGAAACAGAATCAGGAATACATGTCAGAATATTTTATTCCTTCCCTCCTCTTTTACCTTGTGGTGTCGAGGATTTTCTATTCACTTAACCGCTACCGTATCTCGAAGATAAAGGTGGTTAGTCCTATGCCTCCCAGTGTGTACTATGTCTGTATATGCGTGTATTCACGGGCCGGTTTGCCTTTTCTGGGAAATGAAAAACCCCAGTTTCCGGGTGAAAAAAAAACCCTACCTCCATATGAGACTGGCTGACTCACAGTTCGATTCCCCTCACGTCAATGAGGGGAATCGAACTCAGGTCTTTCCGACCAAAGGGCTTCATCTATACTGGCTGAGCTACAGAGGCTCCATGTCACAATATTTGAAGCAGAAAAGCTATCAGAAATGTGGAAGGGCAGCTGTAATGATATTCGCCCAGTTAGGCTCACACAAAAAGGTATAAAAATTTGATACTGACTACACAGCATGCGAGGAAAAAAAACTGATTATGTGGAAATTAGCTGAAAACTATATAAGCAGTATACAAAAGAGCGTGTTCAAACAGATTTTAATTATTTCATCTGATGGGTTAGAAATAAAACAATTGATCAAAGACTATAGATATAATTAGTTCTGAGGAAAGATGGTATGGTCACTTAAACAAATGAGAGAGAGAGGAAAGTTATCAAAATTGGCATAATACCGTGTGCACAAGTGCGTACATATGGCATTAAACACGTCAGTGTAGTTGGCTGAGTGGATATCATCTTTGCTCTCTACTCCCCTGCCATTTAAGAGTATTTAAATAGCAAACGATTTTGTTGCCGATCCGAGACCACTACCAACTTTCAAATAAAAACTTGGTTTTATATCAACTTGAATAAACTGTCAACGTTCTGGGCGTAAGCAGAGTTATGGAAAATTGGGGACTTAGGTTTACTGTTTTGAAATGTAAGAAGCGACTAAGAGCATGAGCTCAGAGTATAAAACTACGATTAAAACTAGGTTACCAAGATATTTTGTATGTATTACTAGAGGACAACTTACCTTTGAGTTAAATACGACGAATTAACTTGGATTTCGAAACATTTGCGCAATATTTCATCCGAAATAAACGAAACTACAAAAATAAACTTATTAATCGATGAGTACAAGATGAACACAAAGAGAACGCGCAAGAGAGAGAGAGAGAGAGGAGCAGATATTTTCATTATTCAACATTGCTTTGATACACAAAGTAAATGCGCCAGAAGAAGTCTTATACGAAAAATAATGTTACTATTTATGAATACCTAATGCACATCCACTTTACTGAAGTTGAAGACATCTTAAAGCACTCTGCGTCATGTCGCCAGAGTTAATTCACGAGAAGTAGCACACCTGCTAGAACCCAAGCTATTCGTCATAGTTAACGAAGGTGATTGCACGAAAGTGGCGTTTTAATTAGAGAAGCAGAAGACACAGTTTAATGAAAATTGCGTCTTCTGCTTGACAAAGCGTTAGGAAACACACAGAGCATAACACGGAATTTTTTAAAATAGAGAAAACCGTGTAAGTTTTAAATTACTCCCACACACACAACAGCCCACAAATGCATATAGTAAATAAATGCCTTGCGTGGGAAGGAGTCAAGAGACAAGTAATTTGTTGATATTCTTCTCGAAGAGCTAGAGATACTTCATAAAAAGCTGCTATCCACAGAACCAAGGTAGATGGAATGAATGAAAGAAGAATGGAAATAGAAGGTGCAATAAGTTGGCAATTCAACTGTAAAACGATGTTGGACAGCTATTGCTCATGTTAGTGTACGCTGAGCAAAAGTGTGGGATGGGGGTGGGAGGCATGATGTATGCCAGGTTTCTTCAGTAGCGTCTGTCGAGACTATTAGGCTATTGTAGAAGAGACAATGCGGAAACGAACCGTCTCTGAGAGTTCTGTACAGAGAGAGAGAGAGAGAGAGAGAGAGAGACTGTTAGCCGAAACAGTCCTCTTCTTGTATTAGGAAGTCAGGGGCAAGTGTCATTTCAAGAAGGGAAATCTGGTCTTGACTTATCAGAAGTAAGAAGAGAAGAATTGGGTCTTTTTGCGAGAAAAAAAATTTGAAGTTAATTGAAGTGACTAGGGTATCATTACTCCATTGAAGAATGGAGTGGAAACCAGAAGTTACAGAACTGATTTTAGATTATCTTGAAGCTTGAGCTGATTGAGCACAGCAGGGGCTTGTCGTATGAGTAGGGGGCATGAAGCGTGTTATTAACAGCAAAATTACGGACATGGTTTGAAGTCAGTGAGAGGTCATTTTTCTGTATGCGGAAGATGATGGAAAAACAGAGCCCTATAGAACAACTGCAAGATAGAAATTTGTTAACAAGCCCTTAATGCCAAGCTTTATCAAATACCTGGGAAATATCGAATGCTACAGCACACGTTTCACCAAATATTTCCATGTCCAGAGAATTGTGATGTAGGCAAGATCTGCTTTTCGCATCTTAACTAATGGAATCCATGGTGGTCACTGGTTAGCTGGCAGTTAAAGTGTGGAAGGTAACTGTTGATGAACCTCCATTACTTTAGAAAACACTGAGGATAGACAGTCGGATGATGGATTAAGGATCCACCATTCAAGGTGTTATATAGATTTGGAATCAGCTGTATATCGCCTTGATTCCATTCTATAAAGTAGATGCCAGCTGAATATAATATAGTGTAGGATGATAAATGATAGATATCAGTTCAGGAGCACATATCTTGAGTAACATTGGTGGACACTCTCGGAACCTGAACCATTTTTGTATACAGGTTGATAATTATTCTGATTTCTTCTTGGCCGCAGGAAGAACATAATTCAATGTTTCCAGTAAACATGATTTACTTTTATCATTCAAGACGAGACGAATAAGACCAGAATAGTCAGGTTTATCATTAGATGATGTTGTTATGCCATCTGCATATGTGTGTGTAAGTGTACGCCCAAAAGAGAGAGAGAAAGAGAGAGAGAGAGAGGGGGGGAAAGATTACACATAACTCTTAAGAAACCTAAATGAGGAGTTTAGGAGGTGTTGGACTGCAATCCGTTTCTCTATTTGTTTGATCAGTGGGAAAGAGAGAAAGTTGAAGATGTAGTCATTAAAGTCAGGAGGATGGCTTCACTTTTGGGGTAATTGGACTGCAGGAAATCAGGCTTCAAGGAAAAGGAAATTTTCCTTGAAGGGAAGATGAAAGGGAATGAAAGGGAAAGCCATAGAAGATCAAGAAGAGAAATTCGAGATTAGATGTACTTAGGCAAGGAATATCAGACCACATAAAAACACAACTGCAAACCATACAGCTGAAGGACTCATGCAGAGCGTAGTTTAGACAGTCAAGATACTGTGGTTGTGATAGTAATTGAAGTTCTGTCAAAATTAGAATAGGTCTGGATGTCTGTGGATGATGGTGCACATAATTTAGGTTGGTATTTATACCACCAATGTTGGTAAAATGAATACAGAATGGATGGGGGGGGGGGTTCGTAAGAATTTGATTTTTTTTAAGATTTGACCGTAGTGAAACCATATATTGGGGTATACTCTTGTCTTGATACTTAAGAGAAAAAGTAAAAAAAAAATGAGCAGAAGGAAACTCAGTAGTAGGATATTATTGCACGTGTTGCTCATACAGAGTGAATCTAGTTTCAATCCAGGACACACACACACACACACACACACAATTCTCTCTCTCTCTCTTTATATATATATAGAGAGAGAGATTATAGATTATATATAATATAATCTATAATTGTCTTTGATTAGCAATTTTCCTAATAAATATTCCATAAATTGAAAACAGTAACTGTATAGGCTTTTCCTGTTAAAATATTAATTAACAAACGGAATATTAATTCAGTTTATTTCGTCAATATATCACAGAGCCCTCTTAGTGTAAGCTACAGCTGAAGAAAACTAAATCTTTCATTAACAACACTCATTAACAGTGAAGAGCTTTCAGAGAAGTCAAGTATGACGTCACATTTTCAACAATCTCTAATTACTGAGCAAGGTCACGTTCGCATTTTTACTGAATGTTACGCTCATTATTTTAGATATCACAAGGGATTTTTCTTATTGCTGTTTTTTTTTTTTTGGGCGTTTCCATTCCGAATAAAATTAGAACACTCATCAATCATACATTTGTTTTAAGGATGAAAGAAGGCTGTCAAAAAGAGAGAGCTTAATATTCATATCAAATACAACTGTATGAACATTTTAAGTGGTATGAATACGACCATATTGTGAGTCTAACAAGTGAAAACGACTCATATAGCCACTATATGAATTATTAGGATGGAAAAGCAATATAATAAATCTCCAGAAAAGTTGATAAAAATGGAAATAAAAGCTTAAACACATTCTAAAATCATTAAACTTGTGATTGTTGAATGTTTTAAAGAAAGCTGAATTCCAAATAACTCTTATGGCTATTTTTAAAATATTTATGTTCCTACCTCAAAATATTCAACATTTACTATATGTTCACAATGGGATATATCTTTTAGATTTAGACATCACTAGCCTTAGTTATTCCAGTCGAATTAATAGCTACGTGTGTATGTGTGTGTGTTGTGGTCATTCTTCAGAACATCAGATGTTCACATAGCAATGTGAACAAAAATTTCAAAAGTAAGGAAAGAGGTGTATGGTGTGTAGGTATCTCCTAAATCCATTCCTGGGGCAAATATGGGTTACTTCATATATATATAAGGAAGAAATGCGAAGTAGAGAAAGATTTATTTCGGCAGTTCGTGCCATTTACTTTGGCATGCTATTCATGTTTATCAGAAGAAGAAACAGGGACAACCAAGATTATGATGCATGACCTTCAGAAAATTATACGCTCATTAGATTTATCCATTTAGTAGTAAGTAAAACCACTAAACGTATTCTGCTACTCTAGCTATAAAGAGAATGGATAATCAATATGAATTCGATAAAAACGCCGCATTCCTCAAATTAATTCTGATTATCTATTAAATATGGGCATGTAACCCCGGAGAAAAGAGGTGGTATGGCAAGGGATAGAAAACGATCCCCTTCCAGTATAAAATCAAAATAAATCTATCATAACGTGGGATACATTTCTGATTGCTATACGGATTGCTTCAATTACCATGATACTTTTCATATTCATATATGCTCGAATAGATTGACGATGAATTCGGTAAATTCATCGTAAATCCATCGACGGTGAATTCAGCGGGTCATTGATAAATAAAAATTTGTACTCCTAGAATCATTCGTGAATCATTTCAAACTGCTTCAGTCTCATTTTGCGGCAAGCCGGTTGGAGTTTCCCACAGTAATATAATCATAGAGGACCCTGCACTAAGCGGGGTAAAAGCACTATAAAGAGGAAGAAGACCTTATAATATACACACAAATAGCTTACACTAGAATCTGAATCCATAGCGTGTTTGTCGGGGAAGTGGCTATCTATTCGGCCAACAAGATCAGCAAAACAAAAACTAAGATACGTTTGACCAAACAAACCTTTGTATTCCACTCCGGAAGTTTCCAATGTCGATGTTTTTATATTCACATACATAACAGAACTCTGTATCGTAGTACGATTTTATACTCCATTCGTGACAGGATCTGATGCACCTGCGAGTTCCAATATGCTTCTTGGCAGACCACCTTTGCATTGACAGCATGTTAGACTGCAGGTTCCTGTAACCTGTCTAAAGCCTCTGATTATGAATAAATTATTTGTACCGCAGAATTCCCGTTATTTAGATGTTTTCGAGTTGCTGGATCATTCCCAGTACATTCGATATTGTTTTAATGAACACATTCTATCAGAGTGGCAGTTTGTCGTAATACTTGTATCAAAACTATGCTGACTACGAGTTCTAGCGAGTTAGGAGTCACATAAGTTGCCTCTTGAAGCATCATCAAGCTAAACTGTGCGTGTGCGAGCGCGCACACACACTTTATTCCGCAGTATTATTTACAATTATAATAACGGAATTAACTCGCGTAAAATATTCTCATCAGTATAAGTACAAATGCTAATTAAAAAATAACTGACATATTCACAAGGCGCCACCTAAGTAGCTAATGTAAGATAACTAAAAAACATCTCCTAAACTTATCTTAAAAAAAATACTATATATATATATATGTGTGTGTGTGTGTGTGTGTGTGTGTAGAAAGTATTTTACCTTGGGTATAATAAATGTTAAAGATACCAAGCTATTTTAAACCTGGTTTTACTCCATTTCCCAAGTAAGAAACAGACAAACAAGTCAAGTTTGGGCCTGCAAGTCTAGCTGACCCTGCACGTAGTGCAAGACCAAGAGTCAACTCATGGTAAAAGTAGAATAAGCTCTGATCACTAATCTTAATATTTAACCTTAATGCAAAGCACATCTCCTGGAGGAGATGTATGATGCTTTGTGTAATACGGAGATTTTAGTAATACGGAGCTTATAAGTATTTTACCAGAACAAATTACAATAAGGTGTTTTAACCTTATTAAATAAAAATCTCAGGAGGAGATATAAATGTAGAAAGTATTTTACCTTGGGTATAATAAATGTTAAAGATACCAAGCTATTTTAAACCTGGTTTTACTCCATTTCCCAAGTAAGCAAACAGAGAAACAAATCAAGTTTGCGCCTGCAAGTGCTGCTAGCCTGGCTCCCACTGATGAGACCTCAATAAAGGTCGAAACTGGTCTGGGTAGTTGCCCCTTGCGTTTAATACAAAGCATCATACATCTTCTCCAGGAGATGTGCTTTGCATTAAGGGTAAATATTAAGATTAGTGATAAGAGCTTATTCTACTTTTACCATGAGTTGCCTTGGTCTTGCACTACGTGCAGGGTCAGCTAGACTTGCAGGCGCAAACTTGACTTGTTTGTCTGTTTGCTTACTTGGGAAATGGAGTAAAACCAGGTTTAAAATAGCTTGGTATCTTTAACACACACACACACGTGTGTGTGTGTGTGTGTGTGTGTGTGTGTGTGTGTGTGTGTGTGTGTGTGTGTGTGTGTGTGTGTGTGTGTGTGTTTTACCAGAAAAAATTACAATAAGGTGTTTTAACCTTATTAAATAAAAATCTCAGGAGGAGATATAAATGTAGAAAGTATTTTACCTTGGGTATAATAAATGTTAAAGATACCAAGCTATTTTAAACCTGGTTTTACTCCATTTCCCAAGTAAGTAAACAGACAAACAAGTCAAGTTTGCGCCTCAACACACACACACACACACATGTATGTATGTATGTATGTATGTGTGTGTGTGTGTGTGTGTGTGTGTGTGTGTGTGTGTGTGTGTGTGTGTGTGTGTCCGCGCGGTTAGCCTAGTGGCTTTGCGCTTCGCAACCATATGCCTGGGGAAGGAGTATCCTAGGTTCGATTCCCATCGACGACGTGAAGAGCTTAAAGATCTTCCTCAGCCATAGCCAAGTTAGCCGGTCTTGGGCGTGGACATCAGGGTTTTTTTCGCCAGTTTATCTGGGGTTTTTCATCCCACAAGCAGACAAACCCGACCCGTCCCGTGAACACACAGGATACAGTCATAAAAATACAGCAAGGAAGGCAACGAGAAACCACCTTGAGTCACTATCTCCCTAGTAATCAGCTGCAACCCTCTCAAAGAGAGGAAGCCATAACGTTCCACATGTTTCTTTGTAAAGCTGTTCCATGAGGGAACCGACTTTTGTCTTGTTGTCTATTGTTGATGGCATGCTCTGCAAGTCCAAACTGTTCAGGTTCAAGGTACTAAATATACGATTTGTGTTCTTCTAACTGGATAAGAACAGATCTTCATGTTTGACCGAAATATGATAATCCACAAGAGCAGAGAATCTGGAGATGTGGAAGCGTGTCCTTTGGAGACGTGAGGAATGTGGATATTTTTCTGATGAGTCGAAAGGCAACACAAATATTTAGTGGTTTTAATACTTTAGCTATGCGTATGCGTAGCATACCTATCTCCTAGGTGCACGGGTTAGCGAACGAATAGCTACAGTGTTAAAACTACTAACTATTTGTGTTGCCTTTAGACCCATCAGAAAAATCTCCACATTTCTAACTTCTCCAATGGACACGGTTCCACATCTCAACTATCCAGGTATCTCCCAGATTCCCTGCTCTTGTGGGTTATCATATTTCGTCAAACAGAAAGATCTTCTCTTATCCGGTTAGAAGAATACAAGTCGTATATTCAGTACCTTGAACCTGAACAGTCTGGACTTGCAGAGCTTGTCATCAACACTAGACATAGAGTTCACTGGAACAAGACAAAAGTCATTCACAAAAGTCGGTTCCTCATGGAATGGCTTTACAAATAAACATGTGAAATGTTATTACTTCACTCTCCTAACTTAAACAGATCCGATGGTCTACGTCTATCCTCTTTGTGGTAGATAGTACTCTATAAATCAGCCAATCTTTTCTAACTTTTGTAATTGTATAAACACATATACATTGTGTTTTTTTTAAATAAGTTTATTAAATGTAGTGACCTTTTTTGTTATCTTACATTAGCTACTTAGGTAGCACCTTGTGAATATGTCAGTTATTGTTTAATTGGCCTTTGTACTTGTACTGATGATGCCTGTGATACTCAGGAGAAATTACTACTAATACAGAATATTTTACGTGAGTTTATTCCGTAATTATAATTGTAAGTAATAGGTCTACTCACGGTATTTCCTTACTGAAACTTATTCCGCAGTATCTGTCTTATCTATTTGCTACAGCTTGGATGCGTAAGGTCATTTCTGAAGAAGCGGTGCATTCCATGTCATGATTTTAGTGCACTTAATAAACTGGCCCCTTAGTGTACATGGCAGCAAACAGCTGCAAATTCAAGTCAAATAGTTTTACTATATGTAAACTAAGAAGAGTGCAATTTGAGCTTAACTTTAATTTTTAAAAGATATAACTTGTTGTGATAAACGGATAAAATTTAACTAGAAAAAGATCACCTGTGGTAACCTGACATTTTCACTAAGACAATTACTGAATCACAGAAATTCTTCAATATTTATAGGTAGTCACACTATGCAGAAATTTACTTTTGTTATGATTAATTTCAGATGAAGTCACGCATATTATTTTTTATTTGAATTTTTCCATACTGGCGTCCATGTTCTTTTAACAACATATTCATGCTTACATTTTCTTTGTAATTATTTTTATATAATTATAGATAAATCTTTCTTGCATTTTGTCTACGGTATACAGGGTATAGAGCGTTTTGAACCTCACTATCATGTCATTATCCACGAATAAGGACTATATTTCAGATTACGCATTAAGCATTTCTGATGTACACAGAATTACTGATTGTTTTTTTAAAAAATGTCCATTTTTCATTAAGGTACGTTCTCTTGAGGGCCATCATTACTGAAAATCACAAATCACGATAATGCTGACCTATTTTTCACACCACACCCATCCAGGTCATTGTTCCTTCGTGATAATAAATTATTCTACTTTTCGTTATGTTGTCACATCCAAGTACTCATTATATGTAAGTAATTTCTGCACATTATTCTTACTTATAACATTAAAGGTGAATCGATTATTTGCAGAGGTTATAGGAACAGTCCTCACAAGCATGTAATAATTCACAATCGAGTATGTAGACTCCTATTTCATTGCTATAATGTTTCATATTTGTTAGCAGTAATAGAAAAAATTACTATGTGTAATTACCAATTGCTTCAAATGAGTTAATGCAAATAATTTATCTATTATTATCCTTTCAGTGAGCAATAAACATAATTTATATGTGAAGAGGTTGTTCGATTCTTTAAAGTATTAGGGATAATGCACCCATTAATTTCAAAACCATCACTTTTAAGGAATAATTACAAAACTAAGTCTCGGAACACACTTCTAATGCTAGTTTTTTGTTGTTCCTAATCCTGGAACTTAGGTGCACCAACCAGCTGCATTATTGAACAGGTACAATTGATTTTCATGAAGGAATTAATTATCTGTACGATGTATTCGTGAGATTCATCATACCATTTCAAGAGTTTCTCTCATAAACAGGAATAATTTGGAGGATGGAGGTCTGATGGCTTGGTTATCCAAACGGATGGAGTCTCCTCTTTCCAATGTATAGGCATTGGATTACATCACACTGTTGCATGTGAATGTCTTTAGGTTAAAGATTATTTTCATCGGCTCTAGAGCAAAACATGCCTATATTTGGCGTTATATATGAAATTAACCGAAAAAATAGCAATACACATTTGATTGCTTACGCAGTACATAGAACACGTCGGTTCACATAAGTAGATAATTTCTAATTCATATCTAAAATAAAAGTAAAGGGGTAAAAAACTAATTCCATTAACCGCTATTTTGTTTCTGTTTGCGTACTTATTTTGACATGTATGGATATTACCTATTTGATAGTCCGCGCCGTTAGCCTAGGTTGTTTTGCTCTTCGCAACCGGTATCCGGAGAGTTCATCGAAAAGGCAATTCATCGAAAGACAATTCATCGAAAATGCAATTCATCGAAAAAACAGTTCACCGAAAATTTAAAATGTTCGAAAATGTTATGAGAAAATTGATCCATTTAGAACAAAACCTGAATCGTGAATAAGGAGATTACAATAATACTTTCATAGGGAAAAATTATAGAACAATATAGTTCTTATAGTCTTTCTTGTCCGATAACTGTTTCATGTCTGTTCATGGGACCATTTGCCTGTTTCCGGAAAAGCCCAGCCGTATCTATATTATGCCTGCTAACTTCCTTTTGCAGAACAGGACTGATAAAAATTATGCGTAAATGGGATCCAACTACCCAGGTCTTTCTAACTGAACGGCTTCGTTTTTACCGACTGAACTACGCTGGATCCATTATTATTGTTGTTGCTAGTAGTAATATGCGACTTCAATACAGCAATTATTATGGGATGAATTTTACTCAGATTCGCTATTTAAAACTTTTACAAGAAAATGTCGAACCGTTCCAGTTTTCAGTTCAGCTATATTCGGGGCGACAGAAAAATAATGTGTCCAAATTATGTACTGTATTACAAAAGCTCTCTGACTTAAATGACTTAGCAGAAGTTGTTGGTACAAGAAGCTGTCTTCACGGTTCAGTTTTTGTTCTAAATGGATTACCTTTACCATAACATTATCGAAAATTTAAAATTTTCGGTGAATTGTTTTTCGATTAATTGCATTTTCGATGAATTTTCCTGTAACCTTCGCAACCATATGCCTGGGGAAGGAGTGTCCTAGGCTCGATTCCCGTCGACGACGTGAGGAGCTTAAGGATCTTCCTCAGCCATAGCCAAGTTAGTCGGTCTTGGGAATGGACAGCAGGGTTTTTTCCGCTAGTTTATCTGGGGTTTTTCATCCCGCAAACAGGCAAATCGGTCCCGTGAACACACACGGATACAGTCAGAAACCTAAGACGATCCCTCCAGCCATAGGTCTGAATTGTCAGTTATGCCGGTCCCAAGCCCGGATAAAAAATAGGGGGGGGGATTGATGTGGTGCGGTACCTCCGCGTAATAGGGGCTCACGGTCGTTGAATCGCCATAAAAAATAAAACAAAACCTATTTGATCAAGTTATTGAACATATAAAGCGGTATTGGAACAAAGAAATAAGTTTAAATACGATTGCACTGTTATTTCAGTCTTATTCTATTCAATAAATAACTGCACCTTTTGTTTTCATCCCGACTTACCCATTGGTCCATCAGTTTGAAAAAAAAAAGAAAACAAATTCTGTTAACTATGCGATTTCTGGTTTACTAAGGATGAAAACTCAATTACGGAGGTAAAAATTTGATGTTCGAACCTAACCTCCGGTAGGTAGTCAAAAGGTGAAACCATGCAAAATGTATCCTCGTAGGTTGAAGAGCGCAAAGATGTATAGCTCATAAACCGAAATGTACCAAAAAATACACATAAAGGGTGATTTCACACCACTACGAGTATCACACATTTTGGCGCTGCTGAAAAGTTATGATAATCAAAATGAAGGAATTGAGGTAAAACCATGTAACTTACACATTATTCTACATGTTCTCCTCAATGTGTTATACACTTGTTACAACGCTGCTACATCACTTGCAATCCTCTGAGAAAAAAAGTTGCTTTGATATCATTTTTGTTCTAGGTGTTTATCAGAACTTTTCAGCCCTCTCTCTCGCATTATTCTACCCAACAAAATTAACGAAAAAGACCCAATAAATATGTCTGGATATTTAGCCTTTCCAATTATTACAACCTTTTGTGGCTACAGAAGCAAGAACGCCTACAAGATACAAAGCAAATAGATGGAACTCGAATCACGTAATTGTAAGCCATAATCACAAGCAAGATGTATCTGGAATCGCTTTCCAACTTACTCGCTCTGAGCAAGTAAGAGTTGCTCTTTGCTCCAGTGTTTGCACGTCACACATCAGTGTTTTGCTGTGGAGGATAAATTCGCTGATATGGACTTTAACTCTGAATGTTCCAATGGAAATTGCACAGGTAGCACATTCGCTTTACCAAGTAGCTTTCCCTGGTCGTCGAATTCGATTATATCGCATCCACTCATGCTCATCACCACATTTCTAAGAGTACCACTGATTCTTCACCAAGACATGAAAGAGATGAACAAAGAACCATGAGGATACAGGAAACCTAGGAAAATATACTCATCTAGTGAGCCGAATCCATGCACTGGAACACGAAAAACTGCAGTGGAAGGGTATATCTATGAAGCAATTGTACGGAGTGTCCTGCATAAAAATCGGCTTCGCACGTAACATTTTCAGCGGTTCAAACGCTTTTACCACGCTTCATGAACTTTATCATCGTCGATTGGTATTCTGTAAGTGGATTCTACTAAGTGCACGTAAGATCAAATTTTTTCTTTGTTTTTTTTAAACGGCAGCGATGTTCACTCAGTTGGTATTTTCAATAATCACAACAATGACATCTGGTCCGATCAAATTCCACATTCAGTTATTCATCAAAGTATGGACAGGTATCTTTGGAGGTAGTTAACAGTGCCGTAAGTTCCTCCAAACAGGCTTACAAGACTTTCATATACTGATATTTCATAAAAGCTGGTAGGAACATTCTCGATACATTCTCGATGATGTGCTCGACAGATAATCTTCCCTTTTCGTGGTGGAGAAACAAGTGGTTCGTGTACGACGGGGCTTCGCCATATTTCACTCATGAGGGTAACTTAATCAAAGGTTTCCTGAAAAACGGATTAGTCTAGGTGGCGTCCTCGGTCACCTTACTTAAATTCTGTGGACTTTTATTTGTGAGATCTTTGAAATTATTGGCCTACTTTACACACGTGGAGAATGTTTATGAACTGCAGATTTGTGTTAAAAATGCGTGCATATGCCTCAGACAAGTGCAGGCGCTCTAGCAACTTTCTAGGGCGTACGATTGGCAATAGTGAGATATCCCAACAGCTGCATGGGTGGAAATGGAAATAATTTCGAACACCTGCTAGTGTACGCTCATCCTACAATGTTTATTTTGCCAGTTATCAAGAAATCTGTCCCCATATCTTGATATTTTGCATTGCAAATTGTCGTTCAAGTTACCACCGGAAGCAAGAACGTGCCATAATATATCTCGGAGATACGAGGTTTCCGCACTCATGTTTAATGGGACTTTCCCATTAGTTTTGAGTTATGGATCTCATAAATTTAAAGTTTATGAAAGCGGATATGAAATCACTCTGTATAATGATATATTAACTAGTCCGGCTGACCGTGGATAGCAATATTAGTTCCAACAAAATTAGTATTTATGGGTGGGGTAAATACGGTAATACATACCGCCGTGCAATATTTCAAATATGTCTGGTTAAAATAAAGTAATGCACAAATAATATCTCTGTTGCTAGTATTCTTGAAAGGAAGATCTAATCTATTCAACTTCAACGCAATTTTAAAAATCACACACACACAAAAAAAAAAGCCCAAAGATTCACCGTTCTTGGTTAATTAGTATCCACTTTTCAAACAAGAACAGATAAAGAACATCCACTATCGAAGACAAAGTTGCCTCTAGAAAGATACAGAAAATGTATCTTTCTCTTCACGATTTGTAATTAACTATTACTCCATATAAATTCAAAAAAATCACATTATTTTAGGACATCCTTTCACAGTTTCGAGTGGTGTACTTAAAACTCTCTTAGAATGGTTTTTTTTTTCAAAATAGAGTGACTCAAGTAATGATATGAGACTAGTGTATTGCATCTGTTAAGTGCGTGTGCCGTATTCTTCGATCGGTTTGACTGTATTGTGAAGTAAAAAGCCAAGTTTCTTGGAGGGAAACCCTATCCCCCTCTGTATGAGATATTAACTTACTCTCAGTTGAAGCCTTTATAAAGATTCTGAGATATAAACAGGATTCGTTCCAGGCTCAATGATTGTTTATGTGGAACATTTCGAATTCAATACTTTTCCGTTATCGTATATATGATAATTAATCCCAAAAAACATTCTAATTTTATCATACCAAAAAACATTCTAAATACCGTGCATTAGTGCCCTGACAAGTTAATGGTATGATAATTCCGAACCCTCCTTTAGAGACTAAACATGATTTTAAGCAGGACTGACAAGGTTTCTTCAATTAACAACAAAAAAAAAAAACGCCAGGGATAAGTAATTGTCAAGTATTAGTAGTCTTTCACTACCTTGAAAGGGGACAATCATATTCACCTATAAACTAACGACATTCACAAACAAAGCCACAATTTCGAACCGGTACCTTATGTAGACAGGGCATGCAATCTTTCCGACCAAACAGGTCGATAGCACCTTAGTATGTTAGACACCGGTTTAGTGATTTGCTTTGCTCATTCTGCGCTCTCAGATTAAACGGATGTCAATGTGAGATAATGAACTGAAATCAGAATATTAAACATACTCAAATCAAAACTGCATTGATTTAGAGAGGCAGAATGTTCAAGAAGAGATAAGTATATCAACTGCCTGAGCATTATATTCCCTTACTGAACATAGAAATCCAACATATTATTGTACAGGGAGCAAGAAGCCATGGAAAGAACAGGTGTTGGATTAACTGATTGGCTTTAGGTTGGAAAAGAAGTTAGGCATGATGTTTACTTTCTCCTCACTTGTTTAATATATATACGGAGGACATCATTCGTGAAGCATTGGATAAGTTCAAGACAGGAATTAGGATAGGTGGTAGATAGATCAGTAATATGGGTATGCTGATGATACCGTATTCCTCCGTAATGACAAGGAAGAACTACAGCAAATTCTTGATAAAGTTCACAAGATCAGTCATAACAGAGACTTTAACTCAATCCTAGCTACACAAAGATTATGCTTCTCAAATGAAATACAAACAGGGTAGCTCTTGAGAAACAAGTGCACCTTAATGGAGAACTAATTGAGGAAGTTAGCAAGTTTGAGTACCTGGGATCCATTATTAATATGAACAATTGCTGTTCGGAAGAAGTCAGGAATGGCTAAAACAACAGTTAGAGACTTGTCTAAAACCTGGAAGGATGGATCTATCTCAATGGGAACAAAGTTGCCGGCCTGGTTGGCTGAGTGGTTAGGGAATCCGCTCTCCAGCCAAAGGCTGCGAGTTAGAATTATCCCCCGCCTCCGTGGGCATGGATGTTTGTGATTTTCTGTGAAAATACTAGTGGTGGTGGTGGTGAGCAATAGATGGCGTTGGTGTATGTGATGCGGTTCGCTGTAGGTGATGGATCGAGCGGTGGAGACGGAAAGTTGTAGGTGTACTCCCTCGATGAGTCTTTGGACTCCCTGAAGGTGTCACGTAATAATAATAATATAAAAAAAAAGAAATTTCATGCAGTTTTTTTTTCCAACAGCGACTTGTGGATGTGAGACTTGGAACCTAAAGAAGTCAGATAAAACATGTACATCTGCTTTTGAGATGTGGTGTTACAGAAGGTTTGAGGATATCATATATTGAAAGGAGTACAAATGAATGGGTATTAGAAAAGATCAGTAGAACTTTCAGGCTGCTTAAGGATATTGATAGAAGAAAGTTAAAATATTTTGGACACATTGAAAGGATGAAAGGACTTCTCAGAACAGTAATAGAAGGTAAACTTCCTGGAAAAGAGGAAGGACCTTCAGTAAGATGGATGGTGTGTGTGTGTGTGTGTGTGGAGTGACTGATCTTCAGAGAGTTGAAGCCTCCAGAAAAGCATATAACAGGACTACGTAGTGAGGTCTGGTGTGGCACGCCACCGAGCATCGGAGTGACCATACTACATCTGTGGATGCCCAGTGAACATATGATGATGATGTCGCATATCAATAATGCCACCTAAAATCGTTCATGAACATATTAAGTTCAATGACTTATGGCCAAGTAAGTTGGCTGTAATAGGCCAATCGTGGAACGCTGCTCTATTCTACACAACACTGTACGATTACCATCTACACAATCTACAGTATGCATGTATCACACTTCATAGTCACCTTGTATATGTACAAGGAGAAAACTCTTCCTCCTTCGGATGAGATAAGGTACCTCTTCTCGTCAAACGAAAACTGGCGATTAACGCAAAGCATTGTTTATAATGTTTATCGAACAAACATACAGTGAAGGTGTGGTCACATGCAGGTATTTTCAGTCAAAGGGCTTTAGCCCATCGCAGTTCATAACCTTTGTGTCGAAGGGACACGAAAAATGCAAGACTCGAGATAACCAGTGGTGTGCCTCATGGATCAGTTCTTGGTACACTGTTATTCAATCTGTACATTAATGACATTGGGAAGGAATCGACAAGCACAATACATCTATTTGGAGTTTTAGTAGATGAGAAGTTGAAGTTTAGGGGCCATGCAACAAAGATTGCGAATACAAATCAAACGATGATGGTAATGCTGAAACGAACACGTAATGTAAAGATAAGGAAGTCATTTTGCCTATTTACAAGGCCTTGATAAGATTTCACTTGGACTATTGTGCACAGGTTTGGTCTCCTGGTTTCTGTTGTGATTCTAATACAGTGGGCAGAATGCAAAGGAGAGTGTTAAAAATGATATAAGGATTGCAGAATACTGATTATGAAGACAGATTGAGAATTTGTAGACTGCAGACACTAGTAAACCAGAGAAAGAGGAGGTGATATGATTGAGACTTACAAACTTCTGAAAGGGCCATACAAGATTTCAATTGATGATTTTTTTTTTCATTTTATAGAGTGTGGGGAAAGGACGAAAGGGCATCCTTGGAAGCTGAGAATGAATTCCGCTAAGAAGGGGGGGGGGTGAGGACTAGATTTTTCTCTCATAAAGTAGTGCGTGATTGGAATGGATTGCTATTGGATGTTATGTGTGCACGCAGCGTGAATGAATTCAAGAATAAGTATGATAATTGGTGCATGTAGTACGTGGCCTCCCTCGATGAGTCCCTGACTCCCTGGAGGGCTCTCTTAACAATAATTCTTTTGATGTGTGAACTGTCATAAAAATTCTGGCTAGCATGTTTATCGAACAAAAACATGGTGAAAGTGACTATTAATATCCAACCTAAAAAAATCAAAAACATATCGTTAATGTATTTTAACCTTATCGTTTTTATTAACTTATTTAATCCAAGCTCAAAATATATTCATAAAAAACGTAAGCTCGTAACGTAATATTTCAGCTAATTTCTGAACTCAAACTGAATACCACAACGAGATAAATTTTAAAGCAGAAATACGACCATAAGTAGAAAAAAAGATTAAGTAGATAGCTGATAATTATATTGCTAAGTTCACATGTTGAAGTTTATATTCACATGCTAAGCTGTTATGTCCGCAAGAAAAATTTACAAAATGTGAACTTATACAGCAATATCTGTGTTTTGACTTACAAATAATGATCTTTAGCCTCTTTTTCATTCCTACATTTTTCTCTCTCTCTCTCTTTTCGAACATCTTTTTCAGCTTTTTTTTTGCAGATGTCCATTTTTATCTCCTATAGCTTTTGCTCTTCGATTCCCAAGCCATTCATTTTTCATCCATGTTTAATAATGCATGTCAGTCACTTTATTTTTTGTGTGAAAGTTCCGTATTTTTTTTAAACTGAGCCTTTATCTTTTTACCTGTAAGACATTTTTTTTATTTTATATTAATTCGAAGCGTCAATTCCTTAGGTATTTCTTAATAAAAAAATACCTAAGAGTAGAATAATTTTTTAAACGGGTAGAGTCCTCTATTAAATCTTGGTTAACTACTTCGATGTACACTTGATTTTAATTTAAGCAGTAATTGAAGATTCAGCTATTGCCACTTTATAGCATGTTTAATTTTATGTAAAATCCCCTATTTTGTGGAAAGAGGATTATCAGTCATTTATTTATCATCGTGTCTATGGATATGCTTGGTGACATCCAAGCAGATTCTTGCATATCAAGAGTGAAACACATTTCGGTGCAATCACAAACAAAAACTGTAAGATGTTGGTTGAATGATTACTGTATAACAAAGAATATTGCTAGAATTATAAATTATCAATAATTAATAATTCTGAAAATGATAAGTTATGTGTGTTTTATCTATCACGATATAATACTTGTAATATGAACTCAATTTTAGAACATTTTTTTCTAAAAATATATAACTATCCTGGATCAATAAAAATTCGCTAGTCGATTTTATGAAAACTAAAACATGTACCTCTGTTATGTACGTTACGAACAACCCAACTTTATAATTAACAATAGAATGCTGTTCTCTTTTCAAATACTAGTATCCAAATATCTCAAAGACATCTCCCTTTTGTTTCTTATTTTTCTGTTCTTTGCACGGAAATCTCTACTTGTCACTCACAGCTTGACTCACTCTATGAATATTTTAGTTTTTAATAACTAGGGGGGGAAATGATCTAGTTCTGCTATATCATATTTATCCGGGACATATTTAGATCGCTATAACGACCTTTAATTTGATTTTTGTTAGTGATAATTCGAAATCTTAATTTTTTATTTCTCTTTTCAATAGCGAAATTTCCTGGGTATCACGAATTCTCTTTTATTCCTAGTATTTGGGTGAAATCCCTCAGCTAAGAAATCGATAAATTTTATAACCACGCTGTTACGGTGGCAAGTATCACTAGTTCCATGTACTCTAATCTTAAAGGACCGACTGCGTTTTTTTTATTTGGTTCATTATCTTATTGCGATTTCATCGAGATAGCTTCTGAGAAAAGGATTGCTTGGATCGTGTGTTTTGTGAGAAGAACTGATTGTCCCATGAATTATCTACAGCAAAGTAATCTTAACTGCCTGAATTATTATGCAATTAATATGAATTTTCTATTCAGTGTGTCAATGCAATATGAAATTTCAAAGAACGTGTGACACAATAACGAAATAAATTTTTAAAAATATTTGCATTCTCAACAATAACTATAAAACGATTATTTTAACCAAGCAATACATGTTCTAAATCCAAAAATCTTCAATTGAAATGCTCTAGGCAGGAGATGCTCAAACTCTTTTTTAGGCATGGGCCAAACGAGAGTCTACATTTTTTTTTAATCTAAATATATATATTTATGATATAAATCATACAGTGTAATCGTACAATTGCTAAACGTTGTTGAGTCGTGCTGTTTGTTTTACTTTTGACCCTCAGTATTAATAGTGATTATCTGTAAAAATATATTTCAAATTTAGAAGGGCTAACAATTGACCACACTACGTTTTCTTATCTCATAGATGGCCATCCATCATCCGTATTGTGTCTCTTCTACGACATGTTCGTGGGCGTTATTCAGCAGACTGACATTCATTATGTCTCCACTTACAATAAAACTAGCAAACGCTGTCCGACATCCTTTTACTGTTGAAATGCGGACTCACAGAACCTGATATTCCATCTACATTGGAATAAAAAATGACTCTACGAAATAGCCTTCCTCGAAGTATTTCCCAAAGATTACAACTTCCAGCTCTTATAATATCAACAAATTACTTGGCAGTTGACATCACATGACATTTATTTGGTATAGACCTTGCGGCCTCTCGTACGTGGGTGTGATAAAAAAAAAACAGAAAATTAGAATTATGCATATTTGTATGCTTTTCTTTCAAACTGGCGACTGGATGCGTTTACGAAAACTTTATTATTAATTGAACAATTCGAATGTGTTTTAAAAAAATCGAAGGTCCGGAATTGGAATTATTTGACTATTTACTGATGATAATCATTTCTTAAAATGATTTTTTATGAAATAATCGTTCTTTCATAGCTAATAGAAGTATGGCAGCCTCACACAATCCAGATCAGTACTAGTTTATAACAATATTCTACCAAATTATTCAGAGCACTCCAAGAACACTCTCACACAACTTACTTTTAGCAATCATAATCGTTGAAAATAAGTGAAGAAAAAGATGATATGCATGTTATCTGATTTTCATGGCTATTCTCAGCCAAATTCCTTTAATTGATCGATTTTCTCTTCACTACGTTATGTTCTCCCACTTTCAATCTTTCTCTCAATGTATTTTTTTTTCTATTTGTCGGCATTTCTTGTAGTTGGTCATTCATTATCCAGTCCACCTACACATAAAATGGGACGTTTAGAATTAACTCCCACATGGCAACGTTCACGATCTATTTGTGTGTGTACCTGCCAGTTTCTTATTTAAGGGAGGAAAAACAATCTGCAATCTTTATGACCAGCTACAGCTTCAGTTGATACGGCGCGTATAAACAGGGCGCCAGTTCATTTGTATCTCTCTCTCTCTCTCTCTACACGTCTACTTTGAAAACCAAACGGATATTCAAAATAAATGTGCAAATAAATACATAAAATATTTGCCTTTTTTACAATTCAAATAATAATGTGTCCAAATAGAGCAATGATGGTAGGAAGAAAAGTCTTCACTAAGGAACACATTTGTGGAATTATTAAAATTAATAACTATATTAAAAAGAATAAAGACAGAAATTAATGAGTATATAAATTATTCTAGAAATGTTAAGACGTTTTCCTGGAATTCTACTTTTTTACTTCCGCAAACAGTCAACTGGACGGAGAAACCCGAAAGAATAAAGAAGCAAATACGTATTTGAACGACTCGTGGATCACCAGTACAACGACAACAACCATCCTATTTACAATCTGTTGCGAATATTATGAAACATAAAATTAATCCAGTCCCCTTCTGATTGACTACAACATTGCTACCGCACTGCCTGCTGGAACTGTGGCTTCTCGAATTTAACAAGAAGTCGACAAACCAGACCTGCCCACAACTTATGAAATCTGTTTTTTTTTAAAGTCATTTAAGGAGAAGTTTCTTCGTACTTTTTAATTCAAGAAATCGAAAACCAATAAATAAATTTACAGCGATTTTTAGAAATGAACAATTCCTTCTTGAATTGCCTTTTTTTTTCAGAAACATACTCGAAACTTCTTCCAAGAATATTTATATGATTTATCAATTGCTTGTAAATTACAGACTTATTTAATGATGGCAGTGTTGGTAATCCTATGATTGCAATCAACTCACAGACTCAACTTTACAAAAGAAGAAAATAATGTCACTAAAAGGCTGTGCATTCCATTGGATTCTTTGCCGATATGTCATTATATCGGATAGATTTTAAATTCTTTCATTTCTAAAAAAAGATTTTTAATGTTTTTCTTATAAACACAAAACTGAAGACTGCATAGTTATTATTTCGTGCACGTTTATCTTCCGATATAACATTAGTGAGTGTTTTCGTTTCTCTTTCGACTTTTTCTAACCAATCATGGAAGAGTCTTGGGATTAATTATCTTCAAAGTAGGATTCTTCAGCACAAGTATAGTTGCTCCCAGCATTCCTGCTAATATAAAATTCTAACTTGCAAACTACAGTTTTTGGCGTCGTTAACAGCTTCTCTCATCGCATTTCATTTAATAATGTTAATTTGTCAAAACGTTCGCCTTTTCAAGGTTCATTCTCTAAAAAGAAAAAAATGATGTCATATATTCGGTAAGCTACGGAGGATGTCGCATTAGTATTGTGTTTTGTTTGCTGAACACTGAAGCACAAGTGTCACAGAGAGGTTTCGTTCACTTCATGTTCATTCTTGTGGCCACTGACAGCGTAGTGCGCTTAAGGTACTTATGGGTGATCGATCTTCAGTCATTTTCCTTAAATTACGCAATATGTCCACAGGTTCTTCGTTTGTAGTGATGGAAGGTCACATCACATTCAGTATGGCCACCCATCTTTAAAACAAAAGTACTGCTTAAAAAAAAATGCAAATTTCATAAATTCCATGAACTTGAGATTAATTATCATCAACCGATCAATTCCTAGGATGTTCTAAAATTCATGAACTGGTACTGGTTGGCTGACAGCTAATCCAGTATCTACTTATTAACGCTATCAGGTTCAATATAAAATTACACAAAAAAGTTAAAAATAAAACGACAAGTGCTATAACACATTGTGTAAGTTATAGCACTGTGCTATAACTTACACAGTGCTATAACACCAAAATCAACAATCAATATTGATATCTTTTATGCTTATACGAGTATTTTGCTTTGGAGACTTCTGTGGATGGACAACATGCTGATCGTTGTGTCCAGCATATATACAATATAAGAACTTTTTCCAGAACAACTATTTGATTTGATTTGTAATCTCCAATAGATTTAAGCGTTCAAAGAGTCATCAGAAATTATTAAAAACCCTAATTAGTGCAACAAGAAACAATATGATTCTATACCAGGTTTTGTCAATTTACATAAAAACACGGGGTAAGTGGATCCCAGACACATCACGCCACCTGCTATCATAAAACAAGGTGAATTGCAGACGCAACATAGTCAGTTTATTTTAAGTATTCTGCATGATTGCATTCATTTGCAGTAATACAGAATTAGCATTAATTTACTTGTTAGCTCGATCAGCGTGATATGTTTAGTTTGTTTGCGAACTTCATATTTATAACGAATGTAACGTCACATCTTAGTGAAATTCGAACCCACAGACAGATGTTTGCAAAGTAGAGACACTATCCACTTGGCCAAACAGACCGGTCTATATGTTGAACAAATAAAACCCAACTGGTCGCAAAGAACAAAGTGTAGACATCTCTTAACTGAAAATTTGAGAATATAAATTAAATATCTATTATAGGTTCTAATAATGATATGGTACATAATGGACTATTTTCCTTATTGAGTGTGGCACTCCTTTTCCCTGCCCCCTAAAAAAGAAAAAAACGATCACACTTAAGAAATAAATATCGCTGAGCATAATTAAATAACCCTCTTAACTACCCAAAATGAAATTTACCAGGAAGTTAAAGTCTAGTCAACTTTGTAAACTTAATAAAACAAAGATTGAAAAATTAAGATCTGTTCACATTTAAAATACAAAAACCGGATTCATAAATGTTAAAATTTCTCATCCACTACTAACCTTTTACTTTTATTGCAGGTCCAACTTCCTGAACATCAGATCCGCCAGTTGTGTCAAATGTCCAGAGAAATTTTTTTACAACAGCCTATGCTAGTGGAACTCGAAGCGCCAGTCAATATTGTTGGAGATATCCATGGGCAATACAAAGATTTATTGCGCCATTTTGACAAGACAGGTTATCCTCCAGATGCGAATTATCTATTCTTAGGCGATTATGTTGATAGGTAAGAAATATTGCTATATCCATTATGACAAATATCTAAAACGGCTTCTGTTTTATTAAAACTTTGTACTATTATTTTCCCTACATCTTGCACTGCATTAATTCTCAGAATAAATTTGTCCAGTGAAACATATATGCCAGGCCAACAGCTGATGGGTATATGTGTTACTAACAGAGAACCACCGCAATGGATTACATTATCACTTTGAAAATAGCCACAGCCTTCAGGAAAAATGTATAACATTGATGGATGTATCTAATCTGAAACACTGTTTAAATGCTTATTATCTGCCAGTATAATAACCCAATTTATCTCAGTTGTCTTTAAAATTGTCTCGCATCCTCTTAATAATATCACGGTATACAAAAATGTATAGTATTTGGTTTTGATCACAATTACTTCTATTTGTGATGCAGCCTTTAACAGTCCAGAAAATTTCTATACTTTTTGTACGATTTCATCGTCAGAGAACCTTTCTAGAAGTCAGTTACATCACATATCACACGTTTGGTCCGTCATCCTGATATCGAATACAAGGTGGATTTTTTTTTGTTCTAAAACGGGCTGTGCTGGCCATATCAAGTTACCATCTAATATGTATCGGTTCATCAGAAACACTGCGATATATTTTTACAGTGCACAGATTTTAACTTGGTCTCTGTTTTTATGTCTGACAAATGTGACGTGTTCTTTGGGGTTTGTATGTTTGCAAGGAGATGGTATCAAGGAAGAATTAGACTATATTTGACAGATGTAAATATTTATCTGAGACTGTTTAATTATTCATCGATTGAAAAGGCTTAGAAAATCCATTACGAATTTTCTTCGCTTTTCATAGGTCAAGCGATTAGCTTGATTCGATATTGACTACTAAATATTAAAGACCATTTCCTTCAGCATCAGGTGAAAATCTGTTCTGTAATATAGAACAGTTCGTTAACTAACTGAAACCAATAAATAGGAAATCGAAATTTATCAATAATAATTACCTTTTCTATAAAAAGAAAATCAATCCACTATCAAAAATCTATTATTGTACTTTAGCAATTTTGCTATATATATGATGCAAAAATCAAGAACACAAGGTGGGCGTTTATAAAAACATTATTTCTTTCAACTTATAACTGGTGGGTGTTTGTACGTAATGGTTCGTATGACATTTATTCTCTCCGATTGAAACGGAAACGCTGACGTCAAACGTAACCTCTTAAAAGAAAACTGCAGCTGTTTGTTTGAACTTCATGATACAAGTAGAAATATCAGTTCTTAATAACTGACCTTTTGTAGTGTTTCTTATTTTATTTTTTGGATTGTCTTTCTCAATGTATGCTCATTTATCTGGAATGATACGAGCTAAAAAAATGGCCAACACCGTGCCAATAACTTGTTCACTAACAGAGCAATTACTCTTTTCACTAGCTAGTTAATATCTACTGTGCTTAGCATTAGTCGCTGTAGTGACCTTGATAGCAACGTGTATCTGTTAACTGTTAACGTGTACTCTCATGTCACTTTGCTTGTTATGAAAAAAAAAAAAAAATCCGGAAGGAAATCCCTGCATCTAGGAATGAGAACGACTACCAACATCTTCAGTTAAATTGGTCCAAATATTGGATTGATTACGAATCAAATTTACGATGTTTTTAATTTACACTATAAATTATGTTGCCATAAGTGTCCGGACATCCCCATAGCTCTAAGTTGCCTCGACCGTGTGATGCAAATACACGTCCACAACGATATATAAGCACAGGCACGTGGCCATTAGCAGTGTAGACAATCTTTGTCATCAGGATGAGTGGACGGAAAGAGTTGAGCCCGTTATATATCCTACGTGGTATGATAGTCAGAGCCCATAAGTTCAGTCATTCAGTCTCCCCGATTCGAGAGATTTCTGCCACATTGCACGTGCCCCGGGCTATTGTCAGCGAGGTGATCGTGAAGTGGAAACATGATGGAACCACCAAACCCCCCCTCTCCCGAACTGGTAAGCCCAAGAAACTGACAAATCAGGACCGGTGAACTCTCAAGCGTGTTGTCATATAAACCGTCAGTTACCCTTAGCAACCATCGCAAACGACTTCCGCATGAGCTTTGGAACGGATGCCAGTAACAGAACAATTCAGCGGGAGGTGTTTGCTCTTGGGTTTCGTGGTCGTGCCGCGGCTCACAAGCCCTTGATTACACTAGCCAGTGCCCGGTGTCATCTGGAATGGTGCCAACAACACCTTCATTGGACTGCATATCTATGGAAGAGAGTCCTGTGAAGCGATGAATCGCGGTACACGATTTAGCAATCCGATGGACGTGTCTGGACCTAGCGGATATCTGGTGAATGATGCTTACAGGAATGCCTTGCATTGATCATAAAATTTTGAGGCGGTAGCATAATGATCTGAGGCTTTTTTTCCTGGCTTGGACTCGGCCCATTGGTTTCTGTGTCCTGATCTTTAAACGCTGATGCCTAACATGACATTTTGGACAATTCCATTCTTCCCACACTGTGGCAACAGTTTGGAATAGGCCCTTTCCTGTATCAACATGATAACGCATCTACTAACAAAGCAAGAGCCCTAGCTCGTGGTTTGAAGACATCGAGGTGGAAGAACTAAACTGGTCAGCCCAAGCCCCGACCTCAATACTACTGAACATCTTTGGGGTGAGCTGGGTCGAAGGTTGAGTGCCAGATCTACTCGCCCAACTATCACTCGTCAGCTGTTCGCCTTATTACAGCAGGAATGGAAATGAATTCCAGCAATAGTTTACCAGAACTTAGTGAAAATCCTACCTTGAACGGTAATGGCTATAATAGCAGCGAAAGGAGGTCCGACCTCGTATTGACAGCAACGCTGTAGCCACGGAAAATACAAACAGTTACTGTCCACTCGCTTTTGGCAAGAGAATGTATTTGTTGCAAATAACTGAATTACAAATCTGGGAGGGATAAACAAACAGTTACCGTAGTCTTCTCGAAGTCAGCTCATATCCAGAAAATAAAACATGTAATGACAACTGGATTAATTTCGGATTGCCATTTACTAACAGTAACATTATGATAAGTCCTTTATAGATTGCTGATATTCTCTGAAGCGGGGAAGAGAAATCCATAGGACGTTAGGTAATAACAGAAGTAAAAGCAGAGCTTAATTTTAAAGCATCTCGGGATGATTCGACAAAATTAATAAAAGTGCAGACCGAGGATATATATCCATCAAAAATTGATTAACAAACCAAACCAACTGAATTCGTTAAGATATGGATAGCCAAATTCTCAAAACAGTATGTTAGTATCAAATGATATAACTCCGTAATAAATTATTAAAATATAATACAACATTTTCTAAGTCATCTGATATGAGACATTTTTGGAATGGAATATTTTTTGGGACTTCTACTCATGAAAAGCTGTAAACCCATAGTACTCTACCGTGGGCATGCTAAGCATTATTTTTAATATTTTATTGTACATTTTTATGTACATTTTTAACATAATTCGAAGACCTGGAACTTTTTCAAGTCAATTCAGGATCCAAGAAAATCGCAAACATCCATGCTGACGGCGAAATTCGAATCGGCAGTCTGTTGGTTGGAACAGTACATTTACCACTTGGCCAATCAGGACGGCAACCAATGGTAATTGTATTGGTGGAATGGAATGGAAAATGGATGCTGACTCCCTGTTGTTCGTATGGAATAAATATAAACGTTAAATGATCCTTAGTAATTCTTCTGTTCAGAAGAAAATTCATTTTTACACTGAATTGTAATAAACCGAATTTGATGACAACACGAATGTCAACTCAACACAATTCAGTTACTCTGTGAATTAGGTGATTCTGGAGTTTGCAATTTCCGTTAGTTTGTTATCGGTGTTTCAGATTAAACAACAAAAGCAGCTCTTTTCTTATATAATCGTTTAACAAACGAGGCTCTTAACTTGTGGGATTTTATGATTACGGATATCGCGTTCAGAGAACATTTCACTCCGACAGAACTCCGTTTTGTATTATTTTGTTTTTCAACAAAATCGAAGACTGAATTCTTCAACTTTCCTGGTGTATCAGTAATCAACTAAGAATGCGTATTAAAACCGGATTATTGGGATATTTTATGAAATCGGTGGTGTACTAATTGGATAAGTCTGTTACTCTCTGACTGTAATGAAAATGTAGGATTAAGCTACTTCTTATCTCCTATAAGTTTTGAATAGCGGTTTAAATCAATCAATAAAGGGTCTTCTTTCTTTTATGAAGCATCTTGGGACAAAACAAAAGTGTCACGAAAAACTTCGGAGAAAATACCATGGTTGCTCTTGATATCTGTAAGGCATCTGATTGGATACACAGAAAGGATTTAAGTAAGCTCTCGTTAAGTGGTTTACTCTAGACTTTTGTAACCGCGTTACTAGTTCTCTCTCTCTCTCTCGGGTCATCTACTGCATTAGGATCATGATTTTTCCCCTCAAACTAACTGGTGCAGGGGAGCACCAAACTGGCTATTTCACCAACTAACCTCCATCTGTATGTCAGATGGAGAGGTCATTTATGCTAAAACAAACTGGAGATTTAAAGAAAGAAAGAAGATAAATCTTTTCTAGAGATTTGGGTATTATCAAAGAGGTTTTTTTGATAAAATAAGATAACATAAGAAATTTTGCTATTTGCTACTGTAATTCTGCTAGATCATCTACCATCTAATGAGGTCAGTGGAGCACCGACGGAGGGGGCCAAGGGGCTCCTGGCTCCCCCAAAAGAAAAAGGAAAAAACACTAGAAAAGTTTCCAAAAATCTTTTCCTAATTAAAATTATTTTTTTTTTATTTATATTATGTCGTGTCTTCTATTTCTATACTACTTATGAATTAGCGGTCACATAAGGTAGGAATACCCTCTCGGGAATCACGGCCGCTGTGGACACAAGGCGAACGAAGTATTGCTCCGTCGGACAGAGCGCTAATTCGTTTGCCCGAACCGGGCCAAAGGAGATCATGGTTATCATGTATTGGCAATCACTGCAGATGCTCAGTCATAGGTCGTATGTAATGCGTAGGGTGTATTCTCAAATCGTACACTTAACTCCCCCCCCTCCAAGATTAAACCTTGAGTGTTCGTCCCCCCCCCTCAAGATTAAATCCTGAGTGCGCCAATGAATGGGGTTATGATAACCTCATTGAAAAATGGTTTCGAGATCATTTCAGGAAACAGCATTCAATTTATACAATCAAAATTACATAAATTGATTGTTGATAAGCACTGTGATACATAAATCAAGAAACTTCAAGAATATCTCTGTCTACATACTTAAATATTGATCTTAACCATTCTTCGTTGAGATTATCCGCGCGATTAGCCTAGTGGCTGCGCGCTTCGCACCCATATGACTGGGGAAGGAGTGTCCCAGGTTTGATTCCCATCGAAGACGTGAGGAATGTGAGGATCTTCCTCAGCATAGCCAAGTTAGCCGGTCTTGGGCGCGGCAGTAGGGTTTTTTCCGCCAGTTTATTTGGTGTTTTTCATCCCGCAGCCAGGCAAACCGGCCCCCCGAACACACACGGATCTACAGCCATAAATACTTAACCCCCCATGAGGGGGCTCAACTCGCCCCAATAGGGATGGGGGAGGAAAAGGGAGGAAACTCCATAAGAAAATATTAATAAATTGAGATTATGACCTCATCGATTCTACTACTAGCTAGCAAAACTCAATCCATCTTTATTTCTAAAAAAACTTTTGATTTACTTTTAATAGTTACCAAATCCCAGAAAAAAAGTATCCTCTTGAGATGACTTTAAACATCTAGTCTATCTTAGCATAAGCATATCACGTGTCATCTGCTCGGCATCTAAGAAACCAGCCTTTCTCTTTTACTCAGGATACTGCTAAACCCTACACAAATCATAAAATCTACCTGACCATCGAATACGATTCTTACATCTCGGGCGATGTCCCCAAGATCTTCCTATAACAGCTTGAACTAGAAAGAAAGATTATGGTGGAATAAGGGTTAGAAAAGGTCAGCTCTAGAAACAACATGCCACTTTTACAAGCACTTCAATGACCAAAATAGCGTGAAATCCAGTGCGGTTTCACGATGGGCAATGAAGATCATCCACCATCTAAAATCTTTCGACATTCATGTTTACAGTAGAATTCGAACTCACAGACTGTTTGGTTGGTTGGAGAGTGGAGACGTTATCCATTAGTCTATTGATGTTGGCTAACTATACCAGGAATCAATAGATCAATGATCCATCTCTCTCTCCGATTCGCTTCACTATTCGGAAAGACGTTCCACAAAGATATTTCCACAGTCGGTAAACAGGATCTATTAACACAAGTAACAAAAAAATAACACAACTCACAGACCAAATTTCTTCCTTTTTTTTCATACCTTTGCTGCTCTCCTTGGGAGCAGCAAAGGTATACCTTCTTCCGCATGTCTGATACCTTCGGATACCTTCTTCCGCATGTCTGAAATCTAACATTAACATTTTTTTCCCAAAAGTTTCGCTTCTCAGCGCTGCTGGTGTATGCTGTTGGTTGTATAACCCTTTTAGAGCTACTATCTTTTATTTAAAAAATAGCACTCATCTAAAAATGTTTTCTGAAGGTTGGCAGAATCGTGTGGTGAATTTAAACTGAAGTTAAAAAGTATAATAGGAAAAAAATGAATATCACCAAGACTAGTGCGAAAATGGGCAATGTTAGTAAATTCTTAAACATTCGCGCCATACCATGGAAGATAAGCTATTCTTCTTCTTTATAATTCAGTACATAAATATATATATATTTCTTTAATATATTTTAAATAATTTATAAATTTATTACATTAGATACCAAAGCGACAACAAAACAGTCCCAAGAAAAAAGTTTTGAAATTTATAACTAAAACTCGATTTCCTTCCCAACTGGATTCATTAGTCTACGATGTTTCCAAAAAACAACTTATCAAATGTAAAAAGTGGACCCCGTACTGTGGAAGCAAGAAGCTAGTGCAATTTAAAAGTGGACATTTGGCTGACATTGTTTTAATTGTTAACAATGTTTGCTCAAATTCCAGCAAATACCATGACAGCAATATCAGCAATACCATTATTAAAATAATAATAATATTATTAGATATATGAAGAGCCAAAGGCTTCAATTCGGCGACATATAACTTGTTTAAGTTAAGGGATATTACATCCCATATAGTTTCTCAGCCGAATAAGAAACTCAAAGAGTTTCATGCCGAATATAGTAGAAACTATGTAAAGTTCGGCGATTCCAAGCGTAAGCAAATACCTGGATACTGCCGCAACTGACCCCAAAGGTAGTGCAAGTTGAGGCAACTCTGAGGCAAATATCAAGAATAGTGATCGGAACTTGCTCCACCTTTGACACGAGTTGCCTCAGCTTGCACTACCTTTAGGGTCAGTTTCGGCAGTATCCAGGTATTTGCTTACGCTTGGAATCGCCGAACTTTACATAGTTTCCACTATATTCGGCATGAAACTCTTTGAGTTTCTTATTCGGCTGAGAAACTATATGGGATGTAATATCCCTTAACTTAAACAAAATAAATAATAATAATAATATGTCAGTTAAGACATTACCTCTTAGTTCTTATCTTAGACTACTTCTAAGTTGCAGCGAACCTCCAGCTTCTCTTGTATACCTTTTTGTACATATGAAATGTTTTAAGATATATTTACTCATCTACGGGAGCAACTGTTTTCAAAGAAAACGCCAGTAAAACAAACCCCGGTGTTCGCTTCGGAACAATAATTTGCAAAAACACACGTAACAATATCATCAATACCATTAACGTACATTGCGGTATGCAGAAGTCGTCATACTTGAGAAATATCAGGATATAAATGTCTCTCTGAACACTGGGCTATAAAATTAATTTAATCGCTTAATCTTATATTATGGTAATTCAGTGACATGATTCCCTCTGTTTTAGCAAGCATCACATGATGATGATGATTGTCATTACTTAAACATACTTGAGCATAAACAACGACCCGCAAACAACCAATGCTTGTTTGCAATTTCCGGATGGACTGATGGAACCAGACAGCATAATGGATACAGCAACTGACTAAAACTTGGATTTTGTTCAGAAATATTTTCTTATCAAATATATCGTTTAATTCCATTTGCTCTATACCGGATAAACAATAAATAAATGCATAAATAAATAATACGTAATATAAAAGTAATATTCCAAAGTAATATAATATTCTTTGGGCTCCTAAACATCACAAACATTGAAGCAGTGTTGGAAAACAAAATTTTATGATACATGACGGAGATAAACTCGTTATTCTTGGAACACTGGTCTCAAACTGTAATTCATTATATGGCTTACCCGGAGTAACTACAATAATACGTCTCTTGATCACAAAGATAAAATGTCATCCACAAGCTGGGAAAAGTCTTAGTTTTTCTCTGAAATATTTGAAAACATAATAACCTCGGAATCGCAGTAGGATATTTAAGCAGGGAGAGCCAAGAATCATTAGAATGTCAAGTATCTAATATAATAAGGCATTTTCAAACTATTATTTTTCATAGCAAAACATTAAAGCAATAAAATACTGTTATTTCAAAAATTACGTCTCCAGTAACCTTTATCTCAGGGATTCTCAACCTGTGGTACGCATATCACTGGTGGTGGCACGTGAGCCACTGCCTTACTGGTACATCTAATATCTTGAATTAAATATAGTGGTACCACTGGAAAAGGTTGAGAACCCCTGCTTTATCTAATATATATATATATATATATATATATATATATATATATATATATATATATATATATATATATATATATATATATATAGATAGATAGATAGATAGATAGATAGATAGATTGTAGTTGATTCTGTACAAATGTTGAACTCAAATTTTCCCCATAAGACTATATATATCGATGAAAAGTTGTTTTTAATTATATAAAATTATAATTCAATGAATGATCGCACCATTTGCATTGTTAGGAAAACATGTCAAAGGTGTCACTTTAACAAACTGTATGCAGCCCGGTAGCCACTTTCCTCTCTGGTATTTCATTACATATCATCATGGATGGTTTCTTCTCTTCAGATGTCCCTACCAATACACGAGTTCACTTTTCTCCTATACATAAATGATTTCTCCCTCTCGCTTCAAACCCTGTCGATAGTTTTATTGATAACAGTACTTCATACCTATTCTCTTCATTTGAAAAACCTTGTATTCCTTAAGCATGACCTTTTCATGACCACTGATCTTTTCATTTGGTAGGACGAGGATAACCTTGTGAACTTCAGTGCTACCAAAACATAGTCCTATCTCATTTCCTACCACAAAGATCTCGCTTACTTCCCTTGCATTTGACAGTGCCAACCAGAAAAAATTAAATTTCTCTTCTTATATTGAATTATTCCTCTGCTATTTTCACACAACGAGCGACATCATAAGCCTCCTCGTTTTTTTTTTTTAATCCTTTTCTGTTATTCCATCCGCCTGTATAGTTCTTATTACTATATACACACAAATCCCACATTCGTCCATACTTGGAATACTGTTCTCAAATTTGTGGGCGATTCATCAAAATCCATCCTAAAATGCTTGGTGCTGTACAGAAAAGGGTAATCTGTTTAACTTTTTTTAAAAAAATCAGTTCAATCACTTTCTCTGAGACGTCCTGTTTTGGCTTTATCTATAGGTATTTTCATGGCCGCTCTTTTGCTGACCTGGCTTCCATCATGGAAGCGAGTACAGCAAAAAAGTGTAGATGCTACTACAACAAAAACATCAGTTCATGGTTCAGTTTCGAATCTTTCGAACCAACGTCTTGTGTTTATATTTCATTCCATCTATCGCTGTTCTCTGAAGTTGTCTTCACACTTTTGTTTTCCACAAAGACAACTTCTAGCTATTCAAGAAAAAACACGTCAGTAGGTTCTCTCTAACCACAGATACCAATCTTCTATAGGTTTTTCAATCTCTAATATGGAAGAAGGGGGGGGGGAGTAAGATTAAAAACTTCAACCACCCAATGGTCGAATGAACAGCAATGTCTCTGCTTTGCAAACAAAAGGCTATGTGTTCGAATCTCAGTGTGAAAAGACTGCTGTATCAAAAGCTTTCGCAAAACGTTCGCAACTATCTGAAGTGCACTATCCTGCTTACTTCAAGCCCAAAGAAACCGAAAGGTACCATGTTTAGCTTCTAGAACAAGGTTTCTCAAACTTTTCCTACGACGGAACACTTCACAAATCCTGAAATTTTAACCGGACACCTTGGTTAGAGTCGATTATCATCGGTCTCGTATTCAATGTAAAGCTAAGCGCATACTATCGCCGCAGCAGGCAATATCGAATCGTAAAAATGCGACAGCGCACAGTACAGGCATGCCGGGCCGCATCGCATCGCATCTCATTGACCTTGCGACCACACGTTTTCTAGAATAGATACCTCCGTGCTTCACTCGGGTTTGGAGGTGGCGACAACTGCGGGCGGCTGAATCAAGGCTACCGCGCGCTGGCCTTAATAGCACAATCCACATGAAAAATGAGGTGTGCCTGATTTTTCAAACATATTTGAACTTGTCGCATCATTTAAAACCATTCCAGGCTCATATTAATTTTAATAATTTTTCACGGAACACTTATTCACTTTCTGCGAAACACCAGTGTTCCGGAGAACATAGTTTGGGAAACGCTGTTCTATAACAAGGTTGTTTTAATTCAACCATCCATTAAAATAAGAAAATACAACCAACATTACAATAGGATCCCGATATTCCAGTAATTTATCTGTCTAACTGCAATACAATTGCCAGATTATCTAACTGTAGACACCGGCTACAGTTAGATAATCTGGCAATCGCTATGATACCACCGCCACTGAATGTGGTGTCATGCCAAGCAATGGATATCATCCTCCAACTAAAGGCCTTTATAAACATCCAGAGATCATTGGGATTCAAACCTACAGCCAGTCAGATTCAGAGCATATCAGCTACCTATCCGGCTACCCATGCCAGTTCTGGCGATTTCAAAGCACCATGAACCCACTTTTGTATGCATGAACTTTATAAGATTATTCGACATCACAAAATTATTACCAAAATTCATTAATTTTCAGAATAGTATTTGTCTCAGTAACTTATAAAGAAGATAATCGCTGTTTCCATTCCCAAACTAGTGTTTATTTCTATATATTCGTATGTATTCTGCCGTTGATTTTCCCGCGTTCGGGATTAAAAACTCGAATTTCTTCCGGAAAGAAACAGCTTACTTTTCTTAGTCATTATTAGTCTTATCACAAAACTACGGAGAGCATATTAACAGGCTAATACAGTAAATTCTTACTTTACTTTTTTTAATGTCAGACAGTACATGAGAGGTTGGTTGGTTGGTCAACCTAAAGTACGTTAGTACTATATATGGGAAGATACAAAATCCAATTACGTTGGATTTGATATCTTGGTTAAAATTACCAGCTATCTCATGAATTTATTTCGCAAGACTGCTTTTAAATTATGAGGCTTTATAAACCTGCCAGATACAAAACTCTTTAATCTATACTTTTCAAATGTTACTGGTATCTTATCTTTTCAGTGAGAGAAAATATCAACTGAAGTCGCTCTCTCTGAGAAAACACAAACAGTTCATTCGTGAAGGTATGTGTGATCGATTTTGGGCTATTACGACGTCAACGCGTATCAACCAGGAAATTCTGCTTGAGTGCCAGTCGATAAACCAATACAATGACAAAATAAAATAAAAAAACCTCTTTTAATCCATCCTGATATGGGATGACATACTATCTGAAATAGCTGAAATGTTTATATTGCAAGTTAAACAGTGATACTATGAAATAATTAGACTGGAATGTATGGGAACTATCTTTCGAAATCTCGTAATAGAATGCTTTCGTTTCTGTCTATAATAAAATCATCGAGAACAGAATATTTCAGATTTATAACGTTAACAATCGGTTATCTAAGACATCCGTAGCTCATTCGATAATAATGATCAGAAGGATCGGGGTTGGATTCATGTCGAAGTATGGGAAGCTATTTTATGAGAGCTTTTAAACTAAAGCTGTGCTAGCCGATTTCTGAATTGATGTAGTAGGTTTTTCCCTCCAGCACTGAAACCAGCCACGTGAATATACACAAACGTATAAACATAATATACCGAATACACAGTTCTAACGAATATCAATAAGAAAAGCGACTGGATGAGATTAACAAGTCTGTCAAAACTTAACTAACACGCCTACCTCAACATAGATTGCGAAAAGATGAATAAAGAAGAAGTATTACGCATATTAATTTTAATATGCGTAATGCTTACAAGAAGAAACAGTACGCATAATGAAAGTTTGAATGTGCCACTAAATATACAATCGAAATCGCCTCAAGTATTTAATAATGTTTAAATTTTTAGTGGCTATTAAAGTAATTTCAAATTTCATTTCGATGAAACCAATTGTAATGTACTTCTATTGTCTCCTGACAATACTAGAAAGTACATTTTAATGTACTTTCTAGTATTTCTATAATTTCATTTCTAAATTATTTATATTTGATCTTAGAAACCTCTGCAAAAACGGCTTTAATCTTTACTACTATCAGATTAAAATAGTTTCGTGATTGAACATTTATCAATGAACTTCGATTCGGTATATGCTGATGTTGCTAAATTAAATGCAAGAAGTTTTGATGTGATGTGATGCTGTCACAATAAGATTTTAATAGGCTGGTGCTATGGGACGAATAATGGGTATCTTATTTTCTGGCCAAAGTACTTTGAAGTTAGGTTAGTTAGGTGAAGTTCAGGAGACAAATCGCAAAGAAGCTGTAACATTAATCCAGAAAATTGTTACTATAATGAGAAGAATTTGACGAGGCAAATAAGGAGGCGACATGTCTACTGTTAAGGCACTAATCGAGTTACATTTGGATTTCTATACACAGATCTGGTCATCTGGAATAAGGAAACGATTAGAGAAAATGCAGAGGGAAAACAACTAAGACTGTCTCATGACTGTAATATTGAGTATGAGGACAGATTGAGGGAATGTGGTCTGTAGCACTTGGTAGATAAGAGGTGGAAGGAGAGGAGATATGATTCAGACATAAGTTGGTGAGAGGAATCTATAAGATACAGGAGAATTATTTCACAGAGAAATTGATTATGAGGAGAACGACAGGTCATCTCTGGAAAACAAAGGTCATACGAGCAAGGAGGTGAAAAGGAGATCCTTTACGTGGTGAATGAGTGGAATGCACTGCCGGAGTAGACGATGGGCACTCCAAAACTGAATGTCGTCAAGACAAGATACTATAGTTATTGTGGTCTAGGGCTCGAAAATAGTAATAAATAACAACCTTAAACAAAGTCTACAAGGAATACCAAAAAAAAAAAAAAAGATAATCAGTTACCAGTAATAAGGACGCGGTGAGAAAGCTGTTTTGATGTATTTCAATGCTGCTTTGATGTATTAAAATGTGGAGCGTAGTAAATATCGAATATTATTTGACAATAAATAGGTTCGTATTTTTTGCTGACTAGTAACAAAATATATAATTTTCCCACTCGTTTATAAAATAAAAATGGATAATAAAATAAATAAATAACGAACTAAAATAAATTGATAATAAAAATGTATTCTTAAAATAATAATAATCCATTTGGTTATAAATAACAGATATTTGCTATTCTTCCTTTTACGAAAGATTTAATGAGAAACTGAAGCGGTTTGGTGTCTTCTCATCAATTATGATTTAAATGTACGAGTTCATTACGCAAATCGCTCAAGCAAGAACCTAATGAAGTATTCTGGGTTTCTAAATGTTTTAAAACATTTAGAATTTAGAAGGCTTTTAAATGTTTGGTTCTCGTTGATGAGAACCAAACATTTAAAAGAAACAGTCAGACGAGTGAAATACATAATAAAAACACACTAATAAAATTATTATACCAGCTTTTGGGGAAAAGTGCAAGTGTTTAAAATAATAAAACTGGAAATGCATCTCGAGGAGTTTTTTTTTTCGTAAGCACTTAATTATTTTCAAAGCCTTTCATTTCAAGTTTCAATGGCCAAAAGTTTTCTTAATTGGCAAAATATAATAATGAATATTTATAATCTTCGTTTTAACAATTACGCAGCTATAATTAATATATCATACAACTTAAGAGTTTATAAATGAAAAATAATTTCAATGCATAATTACCCAGAATTATCGGCCAGGAGGAGAACGAGAGGCCATCTCCGGAAACTCAGAAGTCGGTTGTATTAGTGCTGTGAATTAAGTTCATAATAATCTCAAAGTAATTCGCGGGCGTAATCATTCGTTTCCATGGTATGTGCATGTGTGTATGAGCGCACGAGCGCGGTCGAGTTAAGGATTGTTGTCGTTTTGGAATGATAGCGGTAACAACTAAGTTATGATGAGTCCAGTATCTCATGTGTTAAATTGCTCGTTGAAAACCAGAGCTTCATAAGGCATGTCACCTCAAAATTAAGAGGTAATTGGGGGGGGGCACGTGCAAACAGTACTACGATACCTCTACAGAGTTAAGTTGATTTAGTTTTTTTCAGCAATGAGTAAGTTAATAGTCAGCTGAGGATTTCAAAGTAAACTGTTTAAGTACAATGGGTTGCTACTGTTCTCCCCTATGCACTGAAAAAACAATCCTCTGGTTTAAGGACTTCGTCAGCTAGCTTAACAAATCATAAAAAAAAAAAAACAGACTGGAAGGATTAATCTCAAATAAAGTCAACAGTGCATTAGAAATTTACGTTCAATAATTAATTCAATATATAAATAGGTAGGGTAAATCAAAGCAGATTATCAGAGAGACGACGGTGGAATTACAGAAAGTTGAAAGGCGTTTGTATGAACATAGGGAGGAAAAGAAAATTAAGCAGAAAAATAAGCACGGAATCGAATCAGGTAAGTCAGTAAGTAACGAGAAGCAGGATACTAGAATATACAAGAGAACATGCAGGTAGTTCTATGTCTGTACACGAATGCTAGGAGTATCAGAAACAAAGCGGTTAGGTTTGTTGCCTTGGTCAATATGTTAGTACCTTAGATTGTAGGTATTGGTGAGACCTGGCTATCGGACATACTAATTGGTATCGAGAATAAATGGCACAGTATTTTAGGAAGGACAGAGAAGATAGGAGAGGAGGGGGCGTGCTGCTAATGATATCGGATGGTTGAATCCAGTTAATTTTGAGACCTATGATTGTAGTACTTTTATTAACAGTATTTCATGTGGTAATGAGTTTGAAGCTATTTGGTGTTAAGTGGAATCCAACAAGATCAATTACATAGTGGTTACAGACCTGGTGTTGTTACAGACGTGGTGGATCAGTTGCTAGTGATGAAGAAATGCATCGCCAAATAGAAAAGATGAGCGCAAAAAGAGTAATTAATCATAATGCGAGACTTCAATTATTCAAATATTGATTGGGTAGCAATAAAATCTCACGAGAAGAATGAAAGTGAATTTATTGAGCTACTGCGAGACATCTTCCTCAAGCAGCTTGTGACAGAAGGAACTCGAGGTCAAAGAGTGTTACATTTGATTATAGTGTCAGAGGGTGTTTCTATTAAAGCCGTAACAATTCTCTCTCCGGTTAGTGACAGGGATCATGCGGTACTCACTTGGGAAGTGACTAAGTTTATGAATGTTCCATTCAGAAAAGATTACATGCTGAACTACAAAGCAGGAAATTATGACCAACTGAGGAAGTTGCTGGATGGGAAGAATATCGACAGTGCATGAGAAGCATTTTAAAAATACTTAAATGAAGTAGTATCAGAATATGTCTTGAGAATTCGAAGAATAAATAGGTTAGGAATCAAACGAATGTGTAATCTTATTAATCAAGAGATTCGTAAGAAACGAATGATGTGGAAGGAATACCGTGTGTATATGGGTGGTGTCCGTTATGAAAATTATAAGCAGCAGATAGAATAGTCACAACTGTTGTACGAAAAGCTAAGTCCGAGTATGAAAAGAAACTGGCTCTGCAAGCTAAAGACAACCCACAAGAATTCTATCGATATGCTGCAAGTAAAAGAAAGCATGAAAGAATAACTCTTCTGAATGAAGATGATGTGAGAATAATAGATACAGAAGAGGTTATTCAACTAATGAGTACCCATTTTGCTAAAAGCTATCAACCTGGTGTATGTAACATTGAATTCGCAGCTACCTCTTCACTGAATGAAGAAACTCAGATGTATGAAGAGGAGGTATTAGAGCTGTCGCACAAATAAGAATTCAGCAATAGGGATTGATGGGATATCAGCACGGGTGCTAAAAGAGTGTTCAGCTGAACTGGCTATTCCTTTAACCCGGCTATATAATTTGAGTTTCAGAACAGGGAATATTCCACAGGAATTGAAAGAATGGATGGTAATCCCATTGCACAAGGGTGTGCAAAGACCTATGTATCCAGCTATCGACCAATCAGTATCTCAGGAGTGGTGGTGAAGATGTTGGAAAAATTGGTTAAGGCTCTCATATGGGAGAAGAAGATGAATCTGCAAGATTCAAAGTAACTAGTAGTGTGCTTTAAGGATCGATTATTGGTCCATTGTTATTCAACCTGTACATTAATGATATTGAGAAGAATTTGACATGTGACATACAGCTATTTGCTAATGATGCAAAGATAGGGTAATCAAGAGTGCTGTTAATATGCAGTACTTGGGGAAGGATTTGAATAGGCTGGAATTATGGGCATGTGAAAATGGATACCAGTCCAATGTTAATAACTGCGCAACATGCATTTTGTGTGATTACATATCCAATGACATATTATATTAGTGGGATTATGCTAAAAGAAACTGATCAGGTTAGGGATCTTGGAGTTTTACTAGACAGATGCTGAAGTTCAAGGATTGTATAGCAAAAATTTTAAATATAATTGAAACGATCCCTGACATAAAGATAAGGAAGTCATTTTGCCTGTTTACAAGGCCTTGATAAAACTTCACTTGGACTACTGCGCAGAGGTCTGGTCCCTTGGTTTCCGTGGTGATTCTGATACAGTGGAGAGAATGCAAAGGAGTGTCAAAAATGTTACTAGGATTTTGGAATACTGATTATGAAGACAAATTGAGAATTTGTAGGTTGCAAACACTAGCAAACAGTCAAAAGAGGAGTGATATGATTGAGACTAATAAACTTCTGAACAGGTTATACAGAATTTCAGTAAATGGAATTTTTCATTTTATGGAGGGTGGAAAAAGGAGAAGAGGGCATCCTTAGAAGGTGAGAATGAATGCCGCTAAGAAAGGGGGGGGCTAGATTTTTCTATCAGAAGGTGGTGCGCGCACACAACATCCAGTGATGTTGTGTGTGCAAGCAGTGTGAATGAATTCAATAATAAGTATGATAGCTGGTGCATGTAGTATGTGGCCTCCCTCGATGAGTCTCCCTGACTCCTTGGTCTCTTTTAATAATAATAAACAATATTCAGTGTCAATTAATGGTACGTATTCAAAACTGGATGAGTACAGTAGCATTTGGACAAGTAAGCAGCAGGTTTTTGGTATTTTTATTTTAACATTTGGAAAAGGTGGGGGGGGGGGTACAGATAGAACAAATTTTGGCTTATTAAATTTGTGAATTCCTAACTTTCGAGATTTTTTGTAGCATCGTCAGAACAGGTTACTCTCTTTCCTTCGAAGCAGAACAAAATGTCATTAATTTCACAATGTACAGACGTCAGCTAATAGTAGAACAGCATGAATTGAGCGTACGATATCGGCAAAAACAAACGAAATTCTCGTATTTAACTTTATTCCTTCATAACGATTAAAATTTTAACACCTATTTCGTACAAACATAAAATCTCTCCACGAAACAGGCGTTAAAAATTTTAAATCTGAGACAAAATTCATAACAGTTCTTACTAATATAAAACTAAATAACATCAGGATCCTGAACAAACCACCCGATAAGTTATTAATCGGTATTTCTTGGAGTAATCAAGGCTAGCTATGAAGCCGGCATCAGACTACAATAATTTATCCTAATCGCTATTCTTGGACTCGTGCGCAAATACATTTAAAAAATAATTATTATTTTTACTTCTTCTTGCTAGGACATAGGAATGTAACTATCTTCTGCATATTAAAAAACAAAGGTTTGATTGTTTATATAATAATAATAATAATAATTAAATAACAGGGTACTGTTAAGCTACTTAAGAAATACATTAAAATGAACATATCAAATTTTATGAATAAAATTCGATAGGTGTTATTTCAAATTTAATATTTTAATGTTAGCATAAATGCATATCCACCTACCTAACAGAAATCACGGTTCTTTAGAAATACTGCTTCCAAACGATTTAATTTTAACATAAATACACATCTGCCTTTACATATCACTACTCAACACAAACACTGCTTCCAAACGATAAACATTACGCCTGTCCACACCACAATCCATTGTACTACAGGAAGCAAACAGAAGCCATCTACTGGAATTAGCACGTCACAAAGCCTATTTTAAACTTCCATATATTGAAACAACGGGGAAAAATTGTTTACTCTACGTTTTCGGATCACGTTTATTCCCACAAATTCACAAAATAATATTTCATCTGACTTTTATTATTATTATTATTATTATTATTATTATTATTATTATTATTATTATTATTTCAATTTATAAATTTCTGTGTTTTGTGCTTAATGCAATGTTTATTAATCACATTTCCTTATGTTCAACAACAGCTGCCATCATTATGTTCGAAATATTAATCTGTCATAATTTTAAAATACCACATTATTTTTATTCTGCAATGTGTTTTATATACAGGGTGTCCCAAAATTCACGCAAGATTTAAATTTAGCGCCATTGGTGCGGTAAAGTGTTGCCAACGAGAAAAGAAAAGACAGCGTGACAGCTGACAGTTCAGGGTTATTAAAAATGACCACACACAGCGAAGAGAGTTCGTTGAATGGATTATGGAACAACAACTAGTGGATGCTTATTTTTCGAACAAAATCATCTTCAGCGATGAGACTCATTTTCATCTTGATGGCTTCGTTAATCGACAAAATTGTCGCATTTAGGGTTCAGAAAATCCATGAGTGATTGTTGTGAAACAAATGCATCCACAACGTGTCACTGTTTGGTGCGGATTTTGGGCTGGAGGCATCATCGGTCCATTCTTCTTCGAAAATGCGGCTGGTAAGGCAATAACAGTTAATGGTGCTCGCTATCGCGACATGATAATCTAGTTTTTTGTGCCTAAATTGCAAGATATGGATGTGGACGACATGTGGTTTCAACAAGACGGTGCCACATGCCATACAGCCCGAGAAACAATTCAATTAATGCATGAGTCATTTCCTGGTCGTGTAATTTCCCGTTTTGGTGATCAGAATTGGCCGCCCAGATCATGTGACTTAACGCCGTTGGACTTTTTTCTTTGGGGTTTTTTGAAGTCTAAGGTTTATGCCAACAAGCCCACGCCTTGAAGGAGGAAATTGAGCGCTGTATCAACGAAATTCAGCCACATTTATGCAAAACGGTCATGAAAAATTTCGACAACAGAGTGCGTATGTGCCAGCAAAGCCGTGGAGGTCATTTACCCGATATGCTATTCTACGCATAACCCTATACTGTATACTTTATGAATCAATAAGAAATTACAATTTTTAATTAAAAACCTGTGTTTTCTATCAAAATTACTTCTTGCGTGAATTTTGGGACACCCTGTAGAAGTGCTCACAAGACATAAATTCCAATGCATCATTTTGATGAATTTATCGTGCATTGTTTGCATTCTTCTTGAGCGATTTTGCAGCATTATGCACTAAATAGATGGTTTAGTGCTTCTTTATTTTTGCACATGTCTGCATTTACTGTTTTCAGAAATCTTTTCAAATCTTGCTTTCATGGTATTGTTTGTTGGTGAGCAGCAAAAATTAGCCGTTCTTGAGCAATTATTTGTCTTCGCTCAAATATCTTTAGGTACTATCCGTTTGCCTGTCTACCTGCGTTATGTCCACGGCGTTATGTGCTTTGTGGCACATAACGCCGTGATCCGACTTCGCTATTCACTCTTGTTTTTTGCAACTAATTCTACTTCCTTCTAGCTCTAACAACTAGCCACCTTTCTTTCGTTTTTCGACCATTCTTTGCCAAGTTAGTTTAGGCCCTCTCCATGATGCATGTCAAAGCAACCCATAGAATTCCTCCGCTATCCATCCTCAGTAGATGGCCAATCCACACTTCCATCTGCATTTTTTTTTTAATTTCACTAGCAATACTTTTCCATGTAAGGGTTTATGTATATATATGCACATACAATATATATATATGCACATACAATATATATATATATATATAGAATCCGAGAAATATATATAGAATCCGAGAAAGTATAACAAAAATACTTTAATAAATCACGACTAGTTTCATCGGTGTTCCGACCTCTTCAGGTGAGTAAGAAATAACATAAGACTTATAAAAATAACAAGGTAAAAAACATGGACATTCCAGCTTAATAAAAAGAAGCTGAATAGTAACAGTCATATTTGAATAGGCGACTGTTGGCATGAGTTGAATGTGTGTGATAGCTAATTTTAGAGCGCCAGTATTGGATTACTGCGCTATGGGAATCAGGCAAATTGTAGCTTATGTAGTTCAAGTGTGAAGGGTCCAGAACTATTTCTTTGGATTCAATAATTCGTCTTTCAAATTCATCCTTGCATATATATAAATTGGTTGTGCAGTCCCAATCAACTTGGTGTGGCCGTTCTTCGAGATTAGAGTTTGCGGAGAAGAGAACATGACTGGAAAAGGCGTTCGCTCGTCTTCTACTGTAGGAGATGTCACGTCTATGTTCCTCAAGACGAAGTGAAATAGATTTATCTGTCTGGCTAAACTAAGGTCGACCACAGTCGCACATAACTTCATAAACACCAGGAAAATGAAGTTGGTTGTGTTTTAGTTTTGGTCGACTCAGAAAAGAACGAAGTTTTGGCAGAGTAGTGTAGTCGGTCTTTATGTTGAATTTCTTCATAATTCTAAATAGTTTTGGGCTAAGACAGCTGATAAATGGTAACTGTATATGAGTGATAGGGTTGAGTTCATCTTCTTGTCGAGGTTGTTGGCGTGGTCTCAAACGTTTAGTGATGTTACGAGATGAATATCCATTATTTAAGAAGGTGTTTTTCAGGAAGTTAAGCTCTGTTTGAAGGTCTTCTTCTGTGGAAGTGAGACATCTTGCTCGATGGGAAAGGGTGGAAACGATGCCCAGTTTCTGAGGAGGGAAGTGATGAAAAGAGGCATGCAAATATCTAAGTGGTTTTTCGAAAAATTGAAAATTTAAGACAGTAAGGTAATCTACTGATCTTTAGATCCAAGAAGGAGAGAACGCCGTTAATCTCTAGTTCTGATGTGAATTTAATGTTCTGATGTTGATTATTTACATGGTTTAGGACGTTTTTAAGTTCCTCTAAACCATGATCCCAGATACGGAAGACGTCATCAATGTAGCGTAACCACAGTTTAGGTTTTAAAGTAGCTATAGAAATAGCTCTCTCTCTTCAAAATCTTCTAAAAAAATGTTAGCTAAGACTGGGGATAGAGGGCTGCCAATAGCTAACCCGCTTGTTTGTGTATATATATATAACCTTTTTGTATAGGTGAAGCGGGTTCTAAAAATAAGACGATCCCGAAAGATCGCCCAACTCATCGTTGTTCCACTCAGTGACAGGCTCACCCTATCGCCAAGAAGAACTTCTCAGCATTGGCTCTACCCAGTGGTAGGCTCACCCTACCACCAAAAAGAGCCATAATCTCAGCGGTGGCCCCACTCAGAGGCAAAAACCTACCTCCAAGCGGAGCCTCTCAAATCCAGATCCACCCCTCACCGGTTTCAACCTTTATTGAGGTCTCATCAGTGAGTAGGTAGACCTAAAATACCAAGTGTGTAGCGAACAGAACTTACATTCCTTCTATGAGAATTGCCAAGAAGGTGTCCTAATAAATTACTAATTATATGAAGAGCCAAAGGCTTCAATTCGGCGACATGAACTTATTTAAGTAAGGGATATTACATCCCATATTGTTTCATGCCGAATAAGAAACTATATAAAGTTCGGCGAGTCCAAGCATAAGCAAATACCTGGATAGTGCAACACCTGGCCCATTTGGTAGTGCAACACTGAGGCAACTCATAGTAAGGGTGGAGCAAGCTCCGATCACTATTCTTGGTATTTACCCATAATGTGAAACCCAGCTCCTAGGAGCTGTATTACTGTTCTACATTATGAGAGAAGGTCACTACCCAGACCGGTTTCAACCTTTATTGAGGTCTCATCAGTGAGTAGGTAGATCTAAAATACCAAGTTTGTAGCGAACAGAACTTACGCTTGGACTCGCCGAACTTTATATAGTCTCTACATTCGGCATGAAACTCTTTGAGTTTCTTATTCGGCTAAGAAACAATATGGGATGTAATATCCCTTACTTAAATAAGTTCATGCCGCCGAATTGAAGCCTTTGGCTCTTCATATAATTAGTAATTTATTAGGACACCTTCTTGGCAATTCTTATAGTAGAGTAGATGAGTTAATCGACCGCGAGATGCGGTGATTAATACCCTTGGAGGGTAATGGATGGCAATGCTGTAGCCAATGAAGTTCTAACTGAGGCTTGGCTATTGCTATTACCCTCCTGCCATGATCAGAGCTTTAATAGCTCAATAATACCTTATCCCTACACTGTCCTCTACAGATAACGGGGAAGATCAAAAGCATTCTTGCTTCGCCCCTTTAAGCCAGTCCTTATAAGGACTTGGTATTCCAAGTCTACCTACTCGGCATTTTGCAAAAATTCAGCATGATCAGTGGTCTCTGCGTAAACCCCCAAAAAACTAAAATTAAAATTTTTGGATATTTCCATAACACGTGCCTTCCCTATGGTTCAACACCGCAAATTCAGTCTCTTACAGTATTGGACGTTCCCTTTCTCGCGACTCCAGTACTGCCCGTCTCAAAACTACTGGAAGCCTGCGCGAAAAAACTAAAACCGTTTAAACCTAACTATTTCTCATTTTACGGAAGAGCAATAATTATCAAAACCATTATTACGCCAATGTATACAATTAATATTACTGATGTTAAGGGAATAGAAGAAAATCAGCTTTACAACCATTGATAGAATTTTTCTCGAATAATAGATAGCACGAAGTCAGGAAAGACTATCTAAAATTAAAAAGCAGTCAAGGGGGATTCTCACTTCCCAGTTTAAAATATTTATTTTACGCAAATACTCTTAAAACCATACGAAAGGCTTTAAAGTCTAACCATATTTCAGGCAACTTAATTAAATACTTCCTAGGACATTTCCTTCCCTACTTCGGGATCACGGGTCATGCTGGCCCCTGCACGGAGCTTGTGCCAAAATGGTATTATTCACTTAGTAAACACATCAAAAAAAATTTAAAACAGAGGGAATAGATATATTAAAATTAAAATCACAAGCAGTATACTGGGAATTTTTCCAGCTTTCCAGATGTGATAAGCCAAATTTAGATACAAATATGGAAATCCTATCCTAAAACATCAGAAATAGCTGGGGACAGCCGTTTCACAGTGATTTAGCATGGCGAATAGCCTGCGGACAACTCCCTGTGAAACTGATCAAGTCCTGCTATACACCAAGTTTATGCGACCCCTTCTGTGACGTCTGCCAGAGCGTTGAAACGGTGGGACACTTCTTTTACTTTTGTCCCCCCGTCCAACGTGTCTGGCAAACACTAAGTACAGTGTTGGGAATCCCGATGCTGACACTGGAAGAGGTCGTACATCTGCAATCCCCCCCCCCCCTCTCCGGTCAGAAAAATCCAAAAATTCATACTTTTTTCTGATCAACATGATCAAGTATCACATCTGGAAAGTGCGGAAAAAGTCCCAGATACGGGACGAAAGCGTATTCTACGCAAGAGTCGTAAGCGGCTCTATTTCTATCTGCCAAAAGTTTCTAGAAGAAAGGCATCTCCTAGGAGATTACAAATTTGTAAACAAATGGTGCAAACCACCCATAATATGTTTCCTTATACAGAGGCAAATAAAATTTCTTCTCTTCCTAAAGTCTCTTCCTATAAGGTAATCCACAGGTCTTACAGTTCAACAAACAGGAGGGAGTCGGCCTGAGAATCCGAGCAGCGAAGGCTTATGTCGAGGCGGTGCGGATCCTCGTGAGCTGCATCACTCCGGCCAGGTTCTTCCCCCAAATCTCCGTTCTCAGATTTTTTTTTCTCCCCTCAGTCGCCCTTCAAAATAATGGATCCCTCTAATTCGGCACTAAGCTAATCATTTAAGTTCCAAAATGCAACCCTATATAATTTAAGTTTAAAATGTTTTCAGTTTTCTTTCTTGTAGGAATAGGAAACATCTACAGACACCTGGTTTAATTTAATTTAAGTCATGTTTTTTTATATAGAGCAATAGGTGTTAAGAGATGACATCTTCGGACACCGGTTAAATCTAGTTTAAGCTATGGGGGTAAAGTAAAGTACGTTTAAATGTTTTTTTTTTTCAGAACAGGTGAGAAGAGATGACATGTACGGACCGTTTAGCCACAACCTCTTGGTTACATAGCTAAACAGGTTGACTGAGGCCTCTTTGTTATCTCCTACTATCATACTCTACCTTTCGTTCGCTTCCCCTCTTACTACCTGCTGACCCTCAGCACCCTTTATACTCCAAAAGGCCGATGATGAGAGACATGAACTCCCATTCCTACTCACTGATGAAACCCCAATGAGGGTGGAAACCGGTGCGGGGAGGATCTGGCTTTGAGAGGCTCCGCTTGGAGGTAGGTTTTTGCCTCTCTCTGAGTGGGGCCACCGCTGAGATTATGGCTCCGCTTGGTGGTAGGGTGAGCCTGCCACTGGGTAGAGCCAATGCTGAGAAGTTCTCGGTGATAGGGTGAGCCTGTCACTGAGTGGAACAACGCTGAGTTGGGCGATCTTTCGGGATCGTGTTATTTTTAGAGCCCGCTTCACCCATACATAAAGGTTGAAACCGGTCTGGATAGTGACCTTCTTTCATAATGTAGAACAGTAATACAGCTCCTAGAAGCTGGGTTTCACATTATGAGTAAATACCAAGAATAGTGATCGGATCTTGCTCCACCCTTACTATGAATTGCCTCAGTGTTGCACTACCAAATGGGTCAGGTGTTGCACTATTCGGGTATTTGCTTACGCTTGGACTCGCCGAACTTTATATAGTCTCTATATTCGGCATGAAACTCTTTGAGTTTCTTATTCGGCTATGAAGCAATATGGGATGTAATATCCCTTATTAAATAAGTTCATGCCGTCGAATTGAAGCCTTTGGCTCTTCATATAATTAGTATTGTATATTAGGTTTGAACTGGCAATTCTGTCTATGCCAATCAATTCTGATTTGATTACGAGTGATTTTCTTTGATATTGCTATAATTCTTTGCTTGAATTCTTCTGAAGTTTCTATATGTTTCCTTTGTGTCCAAAATAGAACTCGATTATGTAAGTGTCGTTGATTTTATTCTTCAGTTTCTCTACGTGAAAGATTTATATTACTGGCATGTGAGATTGTTAGTTCTAGATAAATTTTTTTTTCTGTTTTTAACATGGGTATCATTCTCCTAAATCCTAATTGTTTTATTATCACATCGTTGCCACTGTACATCAATTAACTGATTTCTTTCATGGTTATTGATGAAACGGTTTTCTTTTCTGAATTACCTGTTGTAATTTGGTAAGTCTCTCCCCTTTTGGTCTATTTGAGCACTAGTAATCTCTTTCTCTACCTGATTGTGTGTGTGTGTGTGTGTGTGTGTGTGTGTGTGTGTGTGTGTGTGTGTGTGTGTGTGTGTGTGTGTGTGTGTGTGTGTGTGTGTGTGTGTGTGTGTGTGTGTGTGTGTACCCGTGCGTGCGTGCGTGCGATCTTTTCCATTATTTCTAATTGTCTGGAATAACTCCGGAACCGTCCGAAGAAATGAGTTCTTCTTCCTTCCACTGGAAGTAGTTCTTCTTTAGGAAACTCGGATTTTTATCCCCGCAAATCAAAAACTCAACCTTAGAACTCGCACTCTTTTCAGACATAGTAGATTTTCTTTCTATACTTTCAAGGAAGACTATGGCAAAGAAGTGCTACCATCTAGTGATTGTCTTGATTCATTCATACTCATGAATTCACTGTCAGTGACGGCTGAAATATGGAGACCAGCTGCCAAGATCTTCAAAAAGCTAATTAGGACTAAAAGAGCTCAGTCTACTCTTTTATAATAAAAGGCGTTAGAGAATTTTTTTTTTTAATTTATTCCTTCGGCATTTTCGTACTTGGGTTGTTTTCACTTCTGCTTAGTTTTCAACATCACTCATATTTTCAACCTATCTTTAAAGTTCTTCAAGTTCAGTGAATAATTATTTCTGACTATAAAATTACTTGGATTTATTAATCGTTCTTTATTTACTTCAGAGTTTGCGAATAATGTTCCTAATTTGATATATTTGCTTATGAATCAGACAAATTATTGAACTTCTGGGTTGAATTCGTAGTATAATATATGCACCACCGATTTTCCGGCACTCTTAGTTCCATAGCCTTATCGAACCAACGAAGGTTGCGTAAAAAATTTTCACCATTACACCTTCCACTAATTATATCTCTTCCCACATCTCTAAAACACCTACTAGAAACTTAAATATTAAATGCGAATTAAGTGATATGCGAATAGCGAAGAATCACTCAAACTCAAGAAATCACCATCAAGTGAAGGCGTAAATAATTTAGCGATTGTACGCAAATGCAATGCGCCATCTGTGGAGAATTCCAGTGAACTAGTCACACTATCGCCGGAATTTCAAATGCACTGTCGTAATTTTGGTCAGACTAAACGAAGTGCTGAACCATCCATTGCCGGAAAATCCATGATTCTACCTGTATAAAACTTGTTTTCAGATATAGCCCATCTATTTCTCTATGATTGTATTTTCGGTTGCCTTACAGTTCTGGCCTAGAAGTTTATGCTTTCAGAATTGCCTAGTAAAGGAAACTGAGCCCGGTAGTCCATTTATAGCCTCTTGATGCCGACAGCTACAGCAGCCGGTTCGGTTCTTCTTGATCTGAACAGCGAGTCATCCGGGATGGATGGCTGTTGTTCTAGTTCAGATCATTATGAATGGATTGGGACACTTTTCGTCTGCTCTCTTCATTGTCTGGCTTGGATGTACTTGCTGGAAGTTACGCTACCATCAGCCTAACCTTGACCTTAACTGAAGCACTCAGTCCTCTCCACCTAGGTAGTGTCTTTTGGAAGGGATTATTACTGCTGTACTAGCAGTACAGCAGCAACAACAGTAGGAATATAGTTGCAGAAATCAAGTACTGTCCAGGGAGTCCTGGACTTATTATCGTAAACCGAAGTAGGAAATTATGCTTGTATGTAGTTAAACTAAACATAAAGGAAATTTTTAAAGCAAATATCAGAGACAATGATAGTAATCAATTTCTTATCATTAAGAAAAGAATCCTACTATAGCAACTGAATAAAAGATTCCAAATGTTGGTCTCTGATAGCATGTACTTAGTCGTACTCGAGAGCCAAAGCGTATTTTCAATAAAGAAAAATACTGAAATATGCATTGAAATAAAAACAAAAATAGAAATCGCCATTACACTAACATCATGTGTGTGTGTGTGTGTGTGTGTGTGTGCGTGCGCGCGAGGGGGATCGCAGCTCACGACAAATAATTTACCTTCAACATACATCTAAGTGGGGTTATAATAAATAAACTATCATTGATATCTGCAAAAAATAACAACACCAATTTAAAAAACTGAATCTACTCGAAATTTACTTAAATATTTAAAATAAATTGCAACATTTTAAAAGAAACTTTCCTGCAAGTTCCGCTGTAAAAATAAATAACTGATACTTGTAGCCAGCGGCGGTGTGTGCGCCGTTAAAATTGTCCAAAAACCCATTCAGACGTGCAATAATCATTTCACGGAAGCAATTGAGATGTAGACTAATTTAAGAAAAACCTGAGAATAAGTGAGCTTCAGACAGGTGTACGCTAAAATTATAACCTGCTTCTTGAATATCATTTACGACCGTCACCAACGATAGGTAAGTTACCTAATGCTTTTACAGAATAACAACGTTCAGAAAAAAAAGTAATCTTTTCAAGAAGAAACCTGGATCATTAAAGTGATAGGGAAAAACTGAAAGTTATCTTAGTTACAAAGAAAATGAATACTTAGTTTAAAAAAAAGTTTAGAAAGGTTAAGGAAAAAAATATATAGTGTCCCTTCAAAAAGTATCCTTCCTGGCGACCTTCCAGACTTTGTCTCAACTCAAAATGTTCTGAAAAATATTTTTTTTTCATTTTGTTTTCACAGAATATGTCCCTCGTACTCACACATACACGTATTCTAATATAACGAAGAGGAACTGGACAGACTGGACAATTATAACAGAAAAACTATATATTTAGGATCGCAAAGAAAAATAGAATGTTGTCTGAATTTTGAAATTTTTTTTTTGCTTTCTTTATAAAGTTTTGATAGTAAATTGTGTAAGATATAAACATACGCAATAAAACAACATGACTGACGGTATTCAAAATGTACATTAATAAAATAAAATAGATTAATTAGTACAGATATATAGTTGAAGATCATCTACTTAATTTAACAACTTCATGCTAGCCTTAGCCTACAACAACCCTTAGACCTAAAATACAGACCCCCCCCCCTGACTAAAATGTTAATAAAAGACGGCGACACTAAGCCAGGAACAGAAAAGTAATGGAATGGAAAGAATAATAAATATGTAACCATTTATCAAAACAGGACGAACTGATAGCCAGTACGCAGGAACCATTATCTGAAGATGTACAAGGACTGCACGAGCCAAACAAGACGACAAAAAATAAAAAATAAGAAAAACAGCTGCATAAGATTTTCAGTATGTTCCCGGCTTTATGCTCTTCAAAGTAATCTGTAATCTGACGGGGGATGTTGCCAGAAAACACTTCATATAATGTGCTCCGGTTAATATGGCCTCCATCCTCTCAGTACACAGTGGGATGCCACGGATAAGTTTACTTCCTCTCATTAATCTGGCCATTAGTCTTACGTGATGGTGCGTTTTGCAGTCATCTTTGCTCTGTTATTCAGAATTTTTCTTACAGAGTAATCCATTTTTAAAAATTAGTTCTAGTAGTGGAGCTCCAGTTTAAGTAAAGTATATTTTTTAAATGCCACTTTTGTATACGATAAATTTCTTAAATTTGGAGTATAACTGTTTTTATTGTTGACAACAATCAAGAATATGATGCTATCAAAGGAATGAATTTCGTTAATATTGTTACGTCAATGTTAAAAAATATCGTAAGTGTGATTTATTTTTTAAATAAATTCTAACAATAATTACTTTCGTGCAAGTTTTTATTTATTACCGTAATTTTTGACACGAGCAGGTACCGGTATTCATTTTTTGATATAAGGAAAATTTGAAAATAAAAACAATATGTAAAGAAAACAAAAATTATTTAATGATATTTTTACTTTGTAGTCTGATGTTTTTGGAGTAAGAACAGCAAATTGAGTAAATAACAAATGGTTTATTTAGGCATACATTTATTGTACAATTCTATTAAAAATAAATAAAATGTATACGGTCATTCTAATAAAATTTTTATAGCAAATATAAAAAGCTTTTATATAACAAATATTATAACAATAGACGTAGTGAAAAATGTTAACTTCATTCAATAACTAAGCTTATCTGAATATTTAGTAAACTTATTGCAAATTGTAAACAATTGAATATTTCAAATTTCGAAATGTACTGCATTTATATGTCACACGTCATTGTTGGTAAAGGTGCCAATAGGCCGTACTGTTTCCCCATTCGCTCCCCCCCCCCCCAAAAAAAAGCACTGTTTTCATGTAAACTGTTCATAACTGCTCATCATCTAGTAAAAACAAAAGAAAATGAGACAATCATAAAATGGTGCTTTTCGTAATAATGAATGAATGATGATGCAGAGAAAAAGAGAGTTCATAGATCAGACCCGGCTTTTCACATGATTAGCGAAAAACATCAAGTTGAATTTATTTTATTGGCTTATTGAATTTATTGAATGCAACAGCTATATTCGAAATTTTAACACTTTCATTGCCAAGCTGAAAATTGGAATTTCGTGTGGTGACCAACTTTTTTTTTATTTTTTTATTTAGTTAACGACGTCCACGCGATAACGCGTGATCGGTTGTTTGGTGAGAACTCGCATCGGGCGATATCGCGTGTTTGGCAATGAACATGTTAAAGAACCTTTTGAAACAATACGATATCCAGCAGAGTATAATAAAACTCAAGGCATAATCTTAAATCAGCTAGCTATGGTCTTCCAAATTTTGAAATACGTTATGATAGAATAACATAGCACAGATCAACAATGAATCACGTGCATGATATCTCAACACGAGATTCACTATCATTGTTGTTAAACCACAATTCTATCAACATCAATTTATGGTGTTGATAGAATGTTGTTATTATGATGTTGACTCTTCAAACTATAGGAGAAAACTTTCCCTTTTACTTGGAGATCGCCCAACATACCAAAAACTCAATTACGATCCAACCAACAGACAACTGAAGAAATTAAATTCCCTGCTAGATGAAGTCATAAGTTTGGATGTATACACTATTGAAAGACAAAAAACTCATTCTGAAAGGCCTCCTAGGTTTTATAGTCTACCTAAAATACACAAGAGAGATTTTTCTCTTCGCCCTATAGTGGATTGTATTGATTCTCCTACTTATCACATAGCCAAATATCTATCTAAATTATTGAAATCATACATTGGCAACTCACGCTCTTGTTTGAAAAACTCATCTGATTTCTTAAATAAATTGAAAAGCATCACTTTACAACCTACAGATCTTATGGTTATCTTTGATATGGAATCTTTATATACGAATGTACCTCTCAAAGACACTTTAGAATTACTTGCTGACATCTTCCCAAAAGATATTATAAAGTTATTTTATTTCGTAATGCACTCTGGGTATTTCTTATGTCAAAACAAATTTTACAACCAAGTGGAAGGAACAGCCATGGGAAGTCCACTCTCTCCTGCTCTTGCCAACTTTTATTTAGAACATCTAGAAGAAGTCCTGTTCTCATCTATATTCCCTCTACCATCCTTTTGGGTTAGATATATAGACAACATCTTTGCTGTATGGCCTCACAACAGACACTCTTTACCTTCCTTTTTAAGCAGTATCAATTCCTTACATCCTCATATAAAGTTTACCATGGAGATTGAGATTGAAAAAGACAAATTATCATTTTTAGACGTCCTTCTCATCCGTTCACCTTCAGGTATTCTTACAACAACTGTTTACAGAAAACCAACTTTCACAGGTTGTTATATTCTCAAAGAATCTGCTCATCATCCTTGTCAAAAAACAGGAATCATAAAATGTTTAATCCGACGAGCCAAAGCTAACTGTTCAACTTCCCATTTATTACAGAAAGAACTTTCGACTATCAAACATCACATGAAACTAAATGGCTTCTGCGAAAAGCGTATACAACATCTTTTCGATTCTTACAATCCAACACAAAACAGCAAAGATTCAATACGTCGAGTTCCAATTCCTTGCATTTCCGGGATTTCAGAACCAATTTCAAGAATTCTGAAGAAATGTGATTTAACAGCCACTTAAACACCTATAAACAAATTATCCACCCATTTTCCTTCTTCTAAAGATAAACGCTCAACTATGTCTCTACCTGGTGTGTATCAAGTTCCATGTAACTGTAATATTTTCTACTTTGGACAAACTGGACGTTCCATAGAAAAAAGAATTCAAGAGCATCAATCATCCATTCAACACAACAAACGAGAAATCTGGATTAGCTCAGCACGTAATAGAAACAAGCCACAACATCCTTTGGTCCAAGACTCTCCTCCTACACAGATGTCGCTACAAATTTGAACGTTTATTTAAAGAAAGTGTGGAGGCCTTACTTCAACGTCCTAACTTGAATCGTAATGACTGTATATCTGTATCAAAAATTTGGGAAAGTTTAATCAGGATAACACATTATTTTATTTTTTTTAATGTAAATTTCCTATATTAGTCTCATGTTAGTTAAGATTATTATATGAATTTCTGAATTAATATCTTTAATTATGACTTTAAAAATGTTTACTATTCTGATACTTAGCGACATGACATCACGCGGCTCGTTCTATGTGTGAATGATCAATTGTTCGTATTCCACTTTGTTTTTTTAAAACTATTCCTATGTAGCCACTGAAGTTGGTCTGTAATATTCAGACCTAAATATTTGGCAAATTAAACATTATTCTTGTATAAACGTGTATATATTTCTAAACATCAATTTATGTATAACAAATCATTCTTCTGCTATTTTTTTTCACATTAAAGGTATCTTTATTTCTGATGTCATACATCACAGTGCCTAAGAAACTTGTAGAATAAAACTATCTTTATTTCGTATCATTTGATTGTGGTTTATACAGGAAATAATACTACGAACAAGTATTATTTCCAGTATAAACCACAATTAAGTGGAAATAATACTATGAACAAGTAACTGTTGAATTATCTTCCCAGTCCAAACAATTCAACGAGAACTATAGTTTACCAAAGATGAAAAACGAACAATAAAATAAATACTCTTTCTTTGCTATGAGTACTCATTTACTTTAATGAAACTTCACCGTTACATAATCTTCTTCCAGCTGATTTTCAGCCTTAACTGGATCTATAATAAGCTGCATGTCACTGTCGGACTCCACCTAATGTTATAAGCAATGTACAAAACTCGGTTATGATACCAACTATATTGCTCAAAACAATTAGGGGATACTTTGGTTTTCTTGTAAATTATAAAGTTATAAAAATAATTTACAAATATTTATTTTAAAATACTCTTAATGTGCAGCAGTGTAGAACACGCAGCTGCGTACAAAATCATTTTAAGACTTGTCGAAATGTGTCTTACCGTATTAGCATGTGGGGGGGGGTATAAAAGATTAGCTTGTTGAGCTCACTTCCACAGTGCATGATTATCACTTCAATTGTAAACTTGTGTCGCCTACCATCAATTAGCTTGCTAAAAATGGCAGAGCAACATGATATCCCGAAATCCATGACTTTGAGAGCCATTGGTCGATTAGAAGTTGGACAAACGCAGCAAGTTGTCGCTCAAGCGTGTATCTCAAAGCGTAATTTCGAGACTTTGGAATCGCTTTCTGGAGACGAGAAATGTTCGAAATCGTCTTCATGCTATAGGTTTATATGCTCGAAGACCAATGGTTTGCATTACTTACTGCAAATCAAAAAGAGCCCCCGAAGAATTTGAGCATAGGAACACCGCAATTGGACAAATGAGGATTGGGCTCGTATACTTTTTAGTGACGAGTCCAGGTTCAGTCTGCAACCATATAACCTACGTATCTTGATATAGCGTGAAAGTGGAACAAGAAATAATCCACAGATAATCCTTGATGTTGAGGTGTTCGTGAAACACCCCAACATCAAGGTTTGATGGTATGGGCTGGAATAAGTATAGGTGGCCATATTGATCTCTATTTTATCAGAAATGGTTCCTTAACAGCCCGAAGGTATCGCGATGAGATTTTGGAACCTGTAGTTCGTCCTTATGCTGATGCATTGGCGAAGATTTCATTTTAATGGATGACAATGCTCGTGTGGACGAGCATTGTCATCCATAAAAAATTGCAAATTTGGTACAAGAGTGGTTTGAGGAAGAAGATATTGAACGAATCGACTGGCTTGCCTGTTCACCGGATTGCAATCCAAACGAACATGCCTGAGATGTTTTAGGTAGGCGCGTTTCTGCTCGACTGGTGCCACCACGATCGCTTCACGAGCTCGAAATCTCTCAGAAGAGTGGGGAAGTATCCCACAAGAACTGTTATCATCTTATCCGGTCCATGCAATCAATATTTACCGCTGTTTGGCTGTTAATGGAGAACATACGCCCTATTAAAAATTAACAAAAGCGTTTTTGGCTATTCTTGTTGTTATTCGCGTTACAATTATTACACGCTAAAATGTATTTGTTAAATGTGTAATAAATATCGATTATTTAAACAATATCTCATCAATTACACCCTATCCATAAGTAAGAAACATTTATTAATGTATAAAGTACCCAATAGTTATAATTATTTGCAGAACTTTATAATTATCCGACAGAAACTAAAATATCCCCTAACTGTTTTGAGCAGTGTACATCCCCATTATGTGACGAAAATGTTCCAATGAACGTGAATTAAGAAACCTCGCATTTCGGACATACAGCGTTTTGTAGCTGCAGTAGGAACACCGACAACGCGCAAAGCAGATAGTCGAAACTAGACGAATCACGTGATTGTAAATAATCAGAATCACATGGAAGACGATGGGTACCAGAAACCGAGGGAAATATACTGCATGTATTAAATCCAATCACTAGAGAAGTGCAGAGAGAAAAGATTTTGTCTCTCAAGGAGTTGTACAGACGGTCCGGCATAAAAATGGATTTACTCATATTATCTTCGGCGGTTTCAAGCACTTTTGCAGTTATCATCGTCATCGACTGTTTTATCAGGTGGTTTTTACAACGGTGTACGACAGACCAACAATTTTCTCTTACGTGCTTTTCAAACGCGAGCGATATGCACTCGAGATGATGTTTTCAATTATCACAACAATCGCACGTGGTCTAATCAAATTCCATATGCAGTTATTCTATCGGAACAGCAGCAATTCTCCAATGTATAGGAAGGTATCTTTGGAGACAGATTAATAGAACCGTATGTTTTTTTTTTTTAGAAAGGCAAATAGGACCTTTCTGGCATGCCTTTTTTCAAAACCTCATAACAACCCTCCATTATGTGCTCAATGATGTTCCCTTGGCACGGAGAAGAAGCGTGTTTTTGCATGATTGAGTTCCCCAAACCTGCAACTGCGAGGTCCGAGGGTATCGTGAACAAATATTTCACAAATATGAATTTGTCTTGGGGAACCAATTATGTGGCCTTCTCGGGTCACCTGACCTACATCATGTGGATTTTTATTTGTGGGACCATCATTGGTTTACTCTGTTCTCAGTGATGTTGATGAACTTCACGAATGTGTTGAACATGCATGCACTTCTATCAGACACCAATCAGGAACTTTGGTGTGTGGGAAGCTGTCTCTGATGAGAAGTGTCAATGGCTACTTAGCTGGCCATTGAGATGTGTGTGTGTGTGTGTATATATATATATATATATATATATATATATGTGTGTGTGTGTGTGTGTGTGTGTGTGTGTGTGTGTGTGTGTGTGTGTGTGTGTGCGCACTGCATGAGACATCGTAAACACTCCTAAGTACCTGTCCAGGTGAACATGATGAATTATAGCGGTTTTTTCAGATTTCTTGGTATAGAGTCTCCAGCACGAACGTCGCGCTCTGCAAAGATGATTAATGAGACTGAAATTCTTTCGAACTATATCTTTCTCGAACTATATCTTTCTCACTATATCTTTCTCGTTGCTAATCAGACACAGAACTAGCGTCCATCCTACGAGAGGTGCATGGTCGACATGGATGAGTCTGCGTGTCGGTAATAGATGTCTACCAGAGGGCGCCATTTTTCAGCTTGCTCTACTGGTACAAAAGCCGAATAAGCGTTAGGGAAAACATTCCAAGACCTACTTTACAAGTTCTGATTCAGAATGTTGTGACCAACTATACTGGGTCCATAGGACTGGGTCCTATTCCAGTCCTCTGGTTCGTCAAGCGAGGATGTTCCTTAGCTCAACTTGTATCGAATGCAGTTTTAACCTAATTCCATACGTATCCGAAAAATGGAACGATTAATTACATTCTTTCCAAATCCCTAGTTATAGTGCACGGTCATGTGATCAATAACAGCATTACGTGTATTGACTTTGCGTTCCTGTCGATCCTGCCCCTTGTATCGATCACCTCTTTCCGGCAAAATGACCTACATTTACTTGATGCTTTCTGTTATCATACAATTCCCGCATACCAGAGATACTACTAAATGCGGGAATTCTAGCAGAGCAACGAATTCCAATATATCTTTATTAACTTTCCCTAATGCTACTATCACTCCTAGTTTGAAACCATTCCGATGAAAACCTCTCTTATTATCATACTTCAATGCAAACTGTCGCTGGGAGGTTTAGTTTCGTGATATCATTTGTTGCGTGTTAATGATGGTATCAATAACACGCAACTTCCATATTCTAATTAGCGAAAGGTAATATCTCTAAGTTATGGTTACTAAGTGTATATATATATATATATATATATATATATATATATATATATATATATATATATATATATTTATTTATTTATTTATTTATTCTAGCGAGTATGAATATCTATATATTCATTCTAGCGAGTGATTTTTTAAAATCACTCGCTAGAATGAAATAATTTAGTTACCGATTTAAAACATTTTACAAAGTTATTTTTAATGGCATACTACACTACTTCCATGTACACTATGTATACTATATCCAAATTTTTACCGCCAAAATTTGTCGTCTGCTATAGTATGCTACAGATTCGAGACCCTTCGACACTTCTGCGCATGTCACAAAAAGGAGAACCCATTCCGATAATAGGGTAATCAATCCGTCTTCTGGGATGAGTTGTTTATTATTACACGTCGGAAAATTAACTTCTCTTTTATGATCGTAGTTTTTAAAGTGGTAACTATTTTGCTTGTATAACAGTTGGGAAATTTTATCTATAAAGCACGTGATTTCGCGTGCTGGCGACCAATTCGTAAGTCCTTCATTTCTTTCTCTCCTTCAATGATAACGTCCAAGAGTTAATTAAATCTCATTCTGAAGAATTAGGTGATTCCGACCTGCTAAATTTCGATGCACAACGGGAAGATCCCGAAGAATATAAAGAAAATTTAATCACTGACAAGCCCAAAGAGATTTCACAGAAATAATTTGAAAACATTTTTCGTACAATCAAAGTTTTTAAGCAGCAATGCTTAGAAACTGACCCTGGTGTAGATAGAACTAGGTAAAATTTGCAGAAGTGGCAATAGGGCCATACCGTCGGTTGTATGAAAAAAAAGAAACAAAATGCTCGTCAAACTATGTTAACTCAATTCTTTGTCAAGAAGTAGAATAATAAATTTATATTCTGAATATGTTTTATTGTCTTTCAGCTTCATAGTTTTCCTTTAATTAGACCCTGAGACATACCCTAATTCTTTTATAAAAAAAACTTAAGGATCAAAAATGAAATCTGAGGAACGAATTATACATTTTCCCACAGGTTATTATATTCGATTAGTGCGTTTTCGATTAATGCGCCTGTTTTAAAGAACGCATTAGGCGCACTAATCGAGAGATTGTTGTATATATAATACATATATATATATATATATATTTAATATATATATATATGTATTGTATATGTATTAAATATATATATGTATTATATGTGTAGAAAGTTTTTTACCTTGGGTATAATATATGTTAAAGATACCAAGTTATTTTAAATATAAACCTGGTTTTCATTACTCTAGTTCCCAAGTAAGCAAACAGACAAGTCAGTCAAGTTTGCGTCTGCAAGTGTTGCAAGTCTAGCTGATCCTGCAAGTAGTGCAAGACCAAGGCAACTCCTGGTAAAGGCAGTATAAGCTCCGATCACTATTCTTAATATTTACCCTTAATGCACAGCACATCTCCAGAGGAGATGTATGATGCTATGTATTAAAGGCAAGGGGCCACTACCCAGACCGGTTTCGACCTTTATTGAGGTCTCGTCAGTGGGAGCCAGGCTAAGAAATACTAAGTTTTAAGTAATACAGAGCTTATAAATATTTTACCAACACAAGTTACCATAAGGTTCTTTGACTTTATTAACTAAAAATCTCAGGATGAGAGATAGATGTAGAAAGTTTTTTACCTTGCGTATAATATATGTTAAAGATACCAAGTTATTTTAAATATAAACCTGGTTTTTTTTACTCCATTTCCCAAGTAAGCAAACAGACAAGTCAGTCAAGTTTGCGCCTGCAAGTGTTTTGCGCCTGCTCTGTATTACTTAAAACTTAGTATTTCTTAGCCTGGCTCCCACTGACGAGACCTCAATAAAGGTCGAAACCGGTCTGGGTAGTGGCCCGTTGCCTTTAATACATAGCATCATACATCTCCTCTGGAGATGTGCTGTGCATTAAAGGTAGATATTAAGAATAGTGATCAGAGCTTATACTGCCTTTACCAGGAGTTGCCTTGGTCTTGCACTAAGTGCAGGATCCGCTAGACTTGCAACACTTGCAGGCGCAAACTTCTCTGTTTGCTTACTTGGGAAATGGAGTAAAAAAAAAAAAAACAGGTTTATATTTAAAATAACTTGGTATTTTTAACATATATATACATGTAGAAAGTATTTTTACCTTGGGTATAATAAATGTTAAAGATACCAAGCTATTTTAAAACTGGTTTTACTCCATTTCCCAAGTAAGCAAACAGACAAATAAGTCAAGTTTGCGCCTGCACGTAATGCAAGTCTAGCTGACCCTGCAGGTAGTGCAAAAGCAAGGTAACTCATGGTAAAAGTAGAATAAGCTCTGATCACTAATCTTAATATTTACCCATAATGCAAAGCACATCTCCTGGAGGAGATGTATGATGATTTGTATTAAAGGCAAGGGGCCACTACCCAGACCGGTTTCGACCTTTATTGAGGTCTCATCAGTGGGAGCCAGGCTAGAAATACCAAGATTTTAGTAATACAGAGCTTATAAGTATTTTACCAGAACATTTTACCCATAATACAAAGCATCATACATCTCCTCCAGAGATGTGCTTTGCATTATGGGTAAATATTAAGATTAGTGATCAGAGCTTATTCTACTTTTACCATGAGTTACCTTGGTCTTGCACTACCTGCAGGGTCAGCTAGACTTGCATTACGTGCAGGCGCAAACTTGACTTATTTGTCTGTTTGCTTACTTGGGAAATGGAGTAAAACCAGGTTTAAAATAGCTTGGTATCTTTAACATATATATATATATATATATATATACCGGCCTAGGTAGTGGCAAGAGGCCACTACCTAGACCGGTTTCGACCTTTATTGAGGTCTCATTAGTGGGAGCGAGCCAGGCTAGAAATACCAAGATTTACAGGAAGCATGGTGTGAGAGCGACGAAAAAACAATCAACAACCATAAAAGTTCTAAATATTTCCTTTCCGAAAATGTTAAGAATGATTTTCTCATGGTTTTACTTTAGAATGATATCCTCATTCTGCTCTTACTGTGTGTTGAATCTAAAACAATTATTATGCAAGTAATGGAAATGAAATAGCTAGGATGGTTCTACGCAATATCCTTACAACCACTACCAGGAACCATAATTGTATACAACATTGTTTCCCGACTCCATAATGAACTACATATCCCATGGGTGAGATTTCATCTCTCTCTCTCTCTCTCTCTCTCTCTCTCTCTCTCTCTCTCTGTGTGTGTGTGTGTGTGTGTGTGTGTGTGTTATCAGCTTTCCAAAGCTAAATGAAGTTGGTGAAAAATTTAGTCATCATTCTATTTTGCTATTCGTTTTTATCTTAAAGCCCATCTCTCTGATGAGACTGTATTTATTATCTTTACTGTTTCTAGTCATCCTAGTTTCAGAGGTTTTTGATATAAAACGCTTTTTGTAGAAACTAGTCTATTGTTTCTACTTGGCATATGCTATGATAAATAGCCTTCGGTAAAGTGAGTCTGCACAGGGAACCAATCGACAGACACTGAAAAGAATGTGCAATTTTGTACGAAAACAAAACAATGATAAATTGAGCTGTCAGTAGTCTGTGGTGAAGTACTTATGGTCACCAGCATTGAAAAGTCTGCTCAGGTACTAATGTCATGCGCGTCACTAGAACGTTTGGTAAAATGAACTACACATAAGAAAATAAAAAGTCAGTCTATTTTATGCTTTAGCAGTGTCCCTTTTCTTTTCTTTTAATATTTATATTAAAGAATATAATGTAACACACAAGAAAGTTCGAAAATTATTTTACTTATGCTACGATAACATGTTTAAAACATAATATTAAGTGTATTCCAATTTTTTTTGCTTGGGTTGGTGAATGGGTGTAGGTATCAATTTTTAAATTACTTAATGACAATATCATTAATTAATCAAACGCATATATTTATTCATTTCTTATCCTTAAACTTCCTTCTGCAAGAAGCAAAGTGTGAACGAAATATTTTACATGCAAAATCTCACTAAAATGTGAAAAATCAAGTACTTACCAAGAATGTACGGTCTGCGGTCGTATGGGATATACAATTATGAGGAAAGAGTTATTTTGAGAAACAGTAACACCTGTGTGCGTGTTCGTTTCCGGAGAAATAAAATATGTTTTCCCCTTCCACGCGAAATCTGTATGACATGTTCAAAAATTTCTGCAAATTCATCTGAAATTATTACGTAATTTCCTGAAGAAAATAGTCGGACTTTCTTTATCGAAACACGGGAAGAAAACCACAAAAAAAAAAAAAAAAAAAGTCTCGGCTGCACATTTCTTAAAATGAAATAATGGAAGGCTAACAAAGTATTTTTTTCCCATTGTTATATAATACTTAATGAGCAGAGATTTATAAGTTAAAAATATTACGAGGGTGTTTCAAAGAACAAGGTAACAGCAAGTGAAAACTCAGTTCACAGGGTTGGGGATGAATAGATAAATGTAATGTTTGTGTGATCTGTTTTTATACTCAGACAACTACGAGATAGCATCGCGTGGGCATTATACAGCCGCACCATCAGTTACACACTACTAGTAGGACGACTAGGAAAACAGTCATAACACGGGGAGATTCGATTTCTTCATGTTTAGAATACCACGCTGTCAAAAATAAATCGCCTGCAGGTCTAAATGTTTAGAGGAAACAACATGTTACGGAAACAGATTTGGCTTTGATGTAATGCCTTAGCTAATGCAGAAAGACCAGCAGCAACACAGTGGCCAAAGCATGTCTTTGACAATGATAATGTTTGCTATGCAGACGCCTTAATCCGAGAAGAAGACACGCTTCGCGACATTGTCAAAGAGCTTACAATCTTACAAGGTAGCGTGCGTAGCATTTTTTACAGAAAAGTTTAGCACACGGGATCTCAAAGCAACTCGCGAATGTTCACAAAGCTCCTCATCACACAATAGTAATCTTGCACTCAGTGATTTTTATCTTTTTTGAACCACTGAAGAAGCACCTGGCCGGCAAGTGACATGCAGCTGAGAAACACTGTGCAACACACTGTCAGTTCCTTTTTAAAGACAATAAATACCTTTGGGAGTGTATAACGAAAGCGACATGTCTCGAAGTCTTTTGTGACATGTTTGCATTTATATTCGAATCAAACCCTTCAAATAAGAGTACCTTATTGTTACCTTATTCTAACTTTAAATCAGATGTCACTCAATTGAAAGATTTGCATTTTCTGCTATATCTCCACGTTCTCTCATTGTACTGTTGTTCACACACACACACATACACACGTGTGTGTGAACAAATGTGTACTGTAAGTTGCGCTACAACCATGTTTCTGTAATTGTAATGTAAATCAATTGCTACATCGTTTAATAACTCTTAATGCGTGGTTTCTTTTCAGGGGAAAGCAATCGCTAGAAACCATCTGCCTGGTGCTGGCTTATAAAATCAAATATCCCAACAACTTCTTTCTACTGCGTGGGAACCATGAATGCGCCAGTATCAATAGGTACGTTCTGTGCTTCTTATTTTATTTCTGATAAGATTCGCTACTTTTCCAATCTTCTCTGCTTGTAGAATTGCTTTTAATTATAATCGTACTGCAGAAATTCCTAGTCATATCAATGCCATGCTACCTTAGATCGAAACAGTACAATGTAGGCGGTCTTCTTAAAGTCCCCTGAGGGTCTTCTTAGAGACCCTCAGGGGACTGTAATTGTAATGTAATCTTGCACTCAGTGATTTTTATCTTTTTTGAACCACTGAAGAAGCACCTGGCCGGCAAGTGACATGCAGCTGAGAAACACTGTGCAACACACTGTCAGTTCCTTTAATAAATAAATAAATAAATAGAGACCCTCAGGGGACTTAACCAGAGTACTTAAGATCTCAAGGTCTCGTGAGGAGAGGGGAAAGAAGAATCATTATTTTAAGAATCATAATTAAAGTGAAATATACTGTTACACTCAGAAACAGTTACGACTGTTCCATAATTCGATCATAATATCCTGAGATTTTTGAACAATACATTAAGCATCAGGCGAAAGTTTCTCTCCCTCTCTCTCTCTCTCTTTCCATCGTGTTTCATCGTATACCATGCAGGAGAACAATAACACAGCAAAGAAAGAAAACCCGTAATTGATAAGTCTGTCAGTTTGTTTCCGTTGCAGAGACGTTTACAAAAAACTGAGGACAATTTGAAAGCGTTTCCTGGATCTTCAATTTTTTTTTCGGCACAATTTAAAAAGAACAGATACCACGCGTCCAGAAGCTCGATATATACTTCTTTCCATTGTTAAAATATTTGTTGTTGCGAAACATTTATTGGTTATACTGACATTCTTATATTTTCCCTTTTTAATTCTACGTTTGAGACAAAGTAAACACTACTGACTGCCGGTGATTTCATTGAAAAATTAACGAAACCAGTAGATCAGCTAAAAGTTATTTACATGTAATTAGAACCAAATAAAAGAAAGATATAAAATAAACAAACACCTTCGATATTCAGTTTTTAGTGATAGAATGTAGAAACTAACATTGCACATCTAAGTATATATTTAAACACAAGGATTCGCATCTATCCTTTAGTTATAAAGCTGGAAATTAAATTTTGGAACTGCGTGCAAATAAATAAATAAAAGCAAATGTATAAAATATTTTTGTTTATGCTGTTTACAACATTTTTTTTTTCCTTACAGGATTTATGGTTTTTATGATGAATGTAAACGGCGCTATAGCATAAAACTATGGAAGACCTTTACAGATTGTTTCAATTGTTTACCAGTCGGTAAGTCTGGGATCATGTTTTCAACAATTAAAAATAATGTATGCAATAAATGGATAATTAATACCAATATTGATTTTTTTCTGCACATTGATGAAACGTATTTTCTATATACAAAATGCGATTGGTTAGAAATCTGTTTTTTTTTTTTTTTTTTTTTTTTGTTATCTTCTTCAGTCATCCAATGGTTTCTTGCCTGTGGGTGATGGATGACCTTTATCCACCATCTGTAGGTCTGGTTGTCATTTCCTTCAACTAGAGTAACAATAAACATTTACTGAGGCATTTACATCTGTTTACATACCACATTACTTGCAGTTTCCTTCCACACATTCTAATAGAAAAGGTAACAGCAGGATTATGTGCTAACTGGAATGTAAACAGAAACTATCGAGACTAAGCTATGATCGAGAGAATGGATGCTTATATATAATAGCGACATTTTAAAGTCTGAGCGGCCCTGCTCATTATATCATATGAACGGTATGGTAAAAAAATAAAAATAAATAAAAATAAAAAATATAATAACAGTGACACGCACGTAGAAAAAAATCCTCCCCAAAAAAAGAAATATCCATCCAAAAATGAGAAAAAAAAACTTCTACGCTCTAACATACGGAGGTTCGACATAAACATATATACTGCTCACCACCATTTATACACATTAATATCAAAAAACATTGGGTCACAGAAATAATTCTTTTCGAAAAGATTATCTTCATTCTAAATCACTCCACCATCTTAGTTTTCCAACAGGTCTTCCAAAAAAAAAAAAAAAAAAAATTCGCCATAACACAAACATGCGATAGCTACAAAATAAATGATAAATAAAAAGTAATATATAAACAAATAAAAATTAAAATCCCCAAATCTGAAAGGATTAAATGCGTAGACCTCGCCTCTTGTACAAATAGTGGTCACACTTCCTCGTCGATTGTCCTGCATATATACCAGAGCACAAATCATCTTCTATAACCACAGTGTGTAGTATTCTTCCGCACTTTCTAGTCCATGGGATTCAAAGATCCTATCCATCTATTCCACTGCAAACGATTGTTTTAGGTAATACTGCTCAGTTTTTGATGACACCAGAAATAAACGGATGTTGTAGGTGAATAATTCGAAGTTTAGATATAATGAATAATTCAACTAAGATCAATATTTCGTTATTTTCTACAAATGTGTTCTACATTTAAAAATAAAAGATTTGGGAATGTAAATTGCATACATTTTTTTGAACAGCAATAGTATGGGTGGCGCTCTGAACCAAATAGGGATAGGGTAAATGGTGGGGGAAGTGACAGCGGAAACGTGATGTCACTGTCAGCTGTTCCCCCGTGAAATTCCAAGCATTTCATAGTGTTTCACTGTTCAGCCACTAGGAACCAAATAGGGATAGGGTAAATGTTGAGAGGGTGAAGTAGGAACCGTGCTGTCATCACTATGGAATGCTTGGAATTTCACGGGGAACAGCTGAAAGTGACGTCACGTTTCCGATGTCACTTCCCCCCACCATTTACCCTATTTGGTTCAGAGTGCCACCCATACTACTAACAGCATACTGCACATATGTAGGGTAAATAATGGGGGAAGTGACATCGGAAACGTGACGTCACTTTCAGCTGTTCCCCCGTGAAATTCCAAGCATTCCATAGTGATGACGGCACGGTTCCTACTTCACACCGATCGTTTTGTATACAGCGGTGTAAATACTTGGTCTGAATTGTGGACTAAAGTTTATTAAATACGTGAGAAGAGGGAATATAACAGGAGAAAGAAATGCTAAATACAAGTTAGCATTTCTCCTTTATCAACTTTTTCTTTTATAGGAAAGGTAAAGCAAAAATTTTCAAATATGTTGTAAAATTGGGTAAAAGTATGGTTAAAGGGTGTGAGAAATAAATGTCGTTTTCATGGAAAGTGGAAAAGTTTAGAATTTAATATATATTAATACTTCAATGAGTACTTTAGAATTTAAAAACCAGTTTAGCAATCAGCGTATTATCCAGTAGATAATACTATATCAACGAAACTAGAAGATAAGGACAAAATACCTCTATACACTTTCTATCAATTTATACGTAATCATTTTCAAACTTAATAATAATAAGTAGCCATTAGTCAGTGAATTATACAATTAGATATTGTATTATTCAATCTTTTATGAAGGCAAACAGTATAATATTTGTTCAGAACCAATATTTGAAGCAGTGCTGCTTCACTGATCACAACTTAAATGAGAAACCACTCCACTGAGGACTTCTGTCGCTTTCATATATTCTCAACGTGAATGAATACTTGTGTAATATTTTGAAGGTTAATTTCTAATCTACATGTAATGGCTATGTTATTAGTTCATGCAGACTAAACCGATTTTTTTTCTTGCAGCTGCCTTAATAGAGGGCACGATACTATGTATGCATGGAGGCCTTTCCCCAGAATTGGTGGACCTAAAACAGGTGGGCTACTACTCATCACTTTGTTTTGATAACTGTAAGCAGTTAACTCTGCAGTAAAAAAAATCGAAAACTAATGCATAAATAGTTAAATAGTTGCAACTTCAAATCAACTGGAGCGTTTATTTCAGATTAAAGACAGCAAACATTCCGTAATATATAATTAATCTTGACAGAACAGGATAGCATCTCCTCCCCCCCCCCGCGCCGTACGAAATATTTAAAACTATTAGTATAAATTTACGTGATGACTGTAATGTATTCTCCATCTTTTTACTGCCGTAGTGTACTTCCATTCAACAGCTTAAATTTCATCTTAAAATCCAGACTCGGTTTAATGACCGTATGAAGCTAGCTGTCATTGCCGCAAGAAAACCGACAAACAGTTAGTGTTCCAATGCACACAGCAGACATGTCAATCTTCCTTTACCGTAAACACGGGAGAAGGCACCGGAAGGAACGGTAGTGCAAGAGCGAGCTAGCTAGCGATCGATATTCCCGTAAGATCCGAGAGGCTAGCAGCAGCAATGACGACTCGAACATTCTCGAAATCTGCTCATTCTCCTCCCCTCCCTCCGTCACCTAAATACTTCTGTTCTGGCCGCTGATATTACTTCTCTTCCAAATGTCACTCTTTCAGATCTTTCGTTAAGGAAGTCTCGCAAGAAGTTGGTTTACCTTGCACGCCCTGGATGTCGTTCAAGAGGAAATAGAGATCTCTTGCAATATTCAAACACCCGTATATATTGTCAAATATAGTTTGCTGCCGTGTGCGGCAAAAGCTTCACCTTGAGAAAACATTTTCAACTCAGGTAAGAGTTGAAGAGTCTTGCGAATCGAAGAAGTCTGTTCATGCTGAATAGCAATCCCACTTCATCTAGAGGATCTATTTGTTTGTATCTTGATGGCGCCCAGTAATATGAAGCGACGATTTTCTCTCTCTCTCTCTCTCTCTCTTAGTATTTTAAGTTAATACACTACCTTGTTCCACAATACAAGTGAATCTTACAGGCAGGAGACAGAGTGCGTCTCAGATTTAAATAATCAGTCTAAAGTATTTGGCTTCTGTATCTTCTTAATTCTTGAAATTTTATAAAATTATCACATAATATTATGCAACGCTAAATTGTTGTAGTTTGTTACAGCGATTTCAACCTCAGAGGCTTTAAATCATTCACTTAGTAACTTGTGAAACTCCAAGCTGTTCTTTGTTACACAAAAACCTTGAGGCCACATTTCTTATATGGCTAAGTATTTGCTTATGACTGACGATGATTAGAGACGACAACGTTATAGCGTTTTTATGGAAAACATCAAAACCAGCTGTGGCAAGAAGAGGAAGAAGGAAAGGTTAAAGACCTTGTGATCAGGGTGGCCTAAAAAAAAACGCAATATTTGTATTTAGTTTGCATTTTATTTATTTATGGACATATAGATTTTCTTGATCAAATTATGCATATGCAGTAAAGATTTGTTTATCTTACCCTCATAAGATACGGGATGTCTTTAAACAGAATTTCTGAATTTTTTTATGTGACTCCCACCCATGAAAGGTTGCAAACCTATATAGTACCTTAGTACCGTGAGTAGGCTAAGGATATGATTTATTTTTATTTTTATTTATTTATTGGTTTATTTTAGAGTACGAATATCAGTGCGATAAACTCAGAGAAATTAATAACTACTTCAAAATAAGCAGAATTATGAAGTTAACTTAGCGATAAAAATTATTTGAATTTTTCATTTAAAATAAATCTCATCTAATTAAAATCTATCAGTATTAAAATAAGAACCAGTCATTTGGGAATTCCCGATTGCGGGATAAACAAGAGAGTTTAATGCAATTGGGACCAGCAACCCAGTTACATTCAATTAACTCTCATATCAAACAGTAAAAGTCAACTAAGTCGTTAAAACTTACTTTTTGATGTAATATAAATTGCTTATAAACTCTTAAATGGGTTTCTATTAAACTATTTTCTAGAAGATGTTTTTTTATTAAAGTTTAGGCACCTATGTTATGTCTCTAAATTGTTATATAAAATTAAAATATTGGTGTTTAATTTAGAATACCTTCCATTTGAAGCACGATTATACAAGAAAATTTTGGTCACCACTGGTTTCAGTTGATGTTCAAATATTACATCGTACGTTTGATCCATCTAGGATACGATGAACTTTTATAGTATTTTTCAACTGAAGGCGAGTTAGCTGGTCTCATATACAGATGAAAGAGTTCCCTTCTGGAAACGGTTTTTTTTTTCAGAAAAAAAATAAAATAAAAGACAAAATCGGGCGGTGAACCCAACTAATTTTCAAACAAATCAACGTACACAGGAAAAAAAATCGTTATTATTTTAATAATAAACTTTATATGAAGCCAGATTACATGTCATGACAAGTCATCGAACTTAATGCGTTCAGAGAAAGATGAGATTAAATGAATTCATCTATTTAACTAGAATGTTACTCTTCCCTAACATCACATTGCCTACTCTTCTGACTTCGTATTTTTATTGCAGTTCTTGCACTGATGATCTTAGAAAATGTTCTCATGAGATTCCAAAACACTCAACATTCAATGTTCCCTTTAATTTTTTCGGAAAAGAGATCAAAAAGAATGTTGGTCAATCTGAATATCAAACTATCTTTTGATCCTGATGGCATTTCTCTGATATCGTATTCCGACGGTGACTCCAGCCATGACTCCTGTTTTGTCTGATTTGGGATTTTTCATAAGAAATCTGCTAGTTTTTCACTGAAACTATGTCATTATTTCTAGTTAAATCATAAAGGATGACTTGTGAAATATACTATAGGCAGTGTTGCCATTCTTCGTCTCGTCTGCATACTTTCGGAAAGGCCCATTCAATGATGACCGGTGATAATAGCCACAAAAAAGCCTTCTATAAAAGACAGAACCAAACGAAAAATCTCAATGGAACTATATTTTTGTTATTATTGCATATTAATCTACGTCAGAAACTATTTTATTGAATGAGCAGCGATATTTGAAACAACAAAGCTAGTGGCAGTGCAGTGCCTTTGAAGAGAAAGGCACTGTCCTCTAGTGCCATTCTAGAACTTTTCGCTTTATCTAATTCATCTATCCTGTTTCAGCCTTTAACATCCCTTCGGCCTCTCAAAGAAACTATTCGTTAACAGCATTACCACAAACCTCTGTATCTTAGCAACCAAAGCAAGCTTACTTTCTTGAATTATTCTGCTTTTAATGTAAAATCGGGCCACACACTGCATATTTATATTATTACTACTGGCTTTGTTATTGCTAAACATTTGTATAACTGTACAGAAAGAATAAAATTTCTCACTTCACTTAGTTCTTCCTCTTCTTAATTTTTTTTGTTTTGTTTTGTATATCTGAACTCAAATGAGTTCTTCACGCTTCTCTTCAAATTTTCCAAATAGTTCTGAATATACTAAACTAAAACATTCTTCTACGAGTAGTTATATATTTGTACATGTGATTTTTGTTCTTTATATTTCCACTTCAGCTGAGAGAAATACCCCGTCCTATAGACGTTCCAGACCATGGCTTAATCTGTGATCTTCTCTGGTCCGATCCTGATGAGGTAAGAATGATTTCTCTGCTTGTTTATTGAACATTATTTTAATATGAAAATGAAGACATGCATTATGTGTTTGTTCAGCTTATTTTCTTCTGCAAAGATGGACTATTTGGCAGACTAAAACTGAAAAAAGCACTATAAAATGCATTTTACTTTATTCATATCCGGTAAAGAGGAGTTTGCTACAATAAATGCATCGTTTACGCCATTCTTTGTAAATTACATCAATTGTGAAGCAATGTTTAAGCGAACCTGAGTCAATCTTTCTCTCCAGATATCTCAAATAATACTGAATGTACTAGAATATTCTTGTAATCATTATATATTTGTACATTATATATTTGTACGATTTCAAACTACAATCGTTCAAACAATACAACGGTTTGAAAAGGAGCATAATGAACACAACCTGCATCAGAATGGAAAATAGCACAGATCTCTCAGAGTCCTCCTGTCAGCTGAAATCAAGCAGTTACAGATACAGTGCACACAGGACGCTGATCACGTGAGCAGTGGTAAAAGGTCGCTTAATCTCATAAATCCCAATGCTGGCTATTCCGCCCTGGCGTCTAGGCCAGGATATCGCGATATCGTGACAAGTGGCAACAGTTTAAGCTGAACGGTATATAGATGTTTTGTTTTATTTTGTTTTTGTCGAACAAGTTAGGTCGTCTGGAAACTAGACTACCTGAATTGCAGCTTATCTATCTAGTACCGATTACTTCCAGGAGAATAATGTACACAGATTTTCATTAATGATTTCTGAGATCCACTACAATCCAATCAGAGACCATTGTAACTGCGTCCGTATTAACCGGCATCCCGTAGAACCTTTTAAGGCCTAGCAGCGAGTGGAAACTACTGTCGTCACGTTATAGAGAGAGATTTAAAACAGGGCCTTTGTAATCCTTGCTTCCTTCATTTGGAAACAACCTCATCTTCTATCATTTGGAAAAAAAGGAAAGGAAAATTCCCTCCCCCATTTTTTCCCTTCTTTCATGAAAAAATAAAATACGAAACAGAAACAAAAACGAAAAAAGAAATAAAATGAGAGGATCTGTAGAGAAAATGCATCTAAACTCGTGGTTGGCCTTGGCGGATCTACATAGGTTATTTTATTATATTATAGGGAATTTTGGAATATTAATTTTCATATCTGAAAATTTATTATCTTCTGAATCGAACAGGCAATCCTTAAAATATTTTAAAGTGAGTAATCTCAAACGGAACTATAAGAATGAAACGTAAAGCTCAACAGAAACTTAAAGAGCTTTGAAATATTTCCGGAAACGCAAAAATGGAGAAAGAAAAATTCAGAAGAGTAAATTACACACTTTTGTAGTAAACAACCTTTATTTCGTAGATTAATTTACTACAACCAGACTCTCCGATTAATAACTAAAGAGTAAATATAATTTCCTAATTACTTAAATTAATGGAGCTGACTCTCGAGTCGTCAAAGAACCACGGCAAAACAAAAATAAGAAACAAGGAGATTATTAGTCGATTTATCATCGTTACAAGTGACAGATATAAGCTCCGCTAACGGAATCATTAGCAAGCTAGCATTATTTACCCTTTTATTGAACAAGAGGCAAAAGAAACCGTTGCAGAAAATATGACATCTCATATTCTAAGATTCTTAGTCATAATTTCAAGAATACTAATTGACCTGTGCGATTTATTTTATTTTTCACGTATCATATTACATTAACTAGGTAGCTATTTTCTCAGATTTCGTCTGTAAAAATAAATTGCGTAAAAGAAATTCGTCTTGGGAATGATAAATTAATAATAACAAAATTAGCTTTAAATATAGTAATTTTGTACATAAAATTGTACAAAATTAGCTTTAAATATAGTAATTACGTTCAAAGTAACTGAGTTCAATATATATTTGGAATTATATTAAATGAATGGTCATAAATCATTTCGAAGCGATTCGATTTTATAAAGATGATAGACAATTAAAGGGAAATTAAAGAAGGAATAATTTGCAAATCGGTATCATACATTTATATGCTTATTTGCTTTTAACAGAGATAATTTTCAATTAAAGAAGCACAGAAATGTTCAAAGATAATCAAAACGGTGCATTTCGTAATAACATTCTCGTAAAGTTAACATAGTAATATCAATTATTAATTAAGATTAACTGAAGCTACAAAATGCACTTGTTATAAACAGCAATAAGAACTCATTACCTAATCTTTATTTTCATAATGCGTAGAAAACGCAAAATTGTAGGCTTCGTTATTAAGCTAGTGATCATAAATAACAAATTTCATTAAATTTTATAAAGCAATGGAGAAAATATCATTATTATTTAAAAGCGTTCTTCTAATTAAAAAAAACTTTCCAAAATGTTTATTTATTTATTTATTTTCAGTAATAAAGTGAATTGTAACGAAAATAAAAAGAAGATCAAGGACACAATTTTTCGTCGATCAAATTTCTGCACGGAATAGCTGAATTAAAATTTCAAGTCAGTTTGAGAATAAAAATGGCCAATTATATTAAAAAAAAACAAAGAAACATCGTAATCATTCCAAGAAAGCAAAGAATTTTTTTTATAAAAAAATCTTTTTTTCGTTATAAAACCATTTTATTAGAAGAATCGCAAATAACTTTTTTTTTTCATATAGCTGAACTGTTTTATTGCAAAATAATTCGGATCAATGTTAAAATATGTGCAGTCGTTTCAAATGAACCATGTTAATAGCAAAAGTAGGCAATACACAATTATGTATCCAGTTTATTGCCAAAAAATAAAGACTCTATATTCAAATGTGATGATTAATGATGTCCCTATAATATTATACAAGAATGCTTCATGAAACGCATTTTTATGATGGTTTACTATCAGTTTTTTTTACGTTGGATTAGAATGTAGCACGTTCGTCAAATTCCACTGAATTCTAAATAAGCAGAGCAATTATTTTGTATCATTTCCCTGAAAACAGTCTAATATGAACAAAAACTAAAATGTCTCAATAATTTTTTGTACGTATCCCAAATGCCATATTTTTATTCGTTCATTCAGAGCAAAATTATTACATACATACAAACGGGCTAACAAAAAATAAATACTCCAATAGGTTCTCAGTATTTCTAAAACCTCGCCTAAAATCACTTAACAGTTTATCTTCACGACGTTCATTACCAATCACGCGATATCGCGTGATGCGAGTCCTCACTTTTTGAGCTATCACGCGTTATCGCGTGGACGTCGCTAACTAAATAAAAAAATAAAAAAAATTTGGCCACCACACGAAATTCCAATTTTCAGCTTGGCAATGAAACTGTTAAAACAGCAACTACTTCTCCTTCCAATTATCTCTGTATTGATTACTCTCAAATATTGTGAAAACGTTGTAAATTGGATCACTGAAAGGTTATGAATTATAAAACGTCATGAAAAGCATCAAATTAGCTCTTATATTTAATTCAATGCGAGACGAAAATTAATAATATAGTAGCCTTGCATTATTCATTTTACTGTAGAGTTGACGGGGGATTGTTATTCACCAGTGCAGAGCCTTGCTGATGACTGAAGGTAAATTATGCATAAAACGCTCTTAAAATAAATGTGTAATAAACTATTTTCTTGCATAATGAGCAAGAATTTATTTAAGTTATATTCGTATTCTGTCGTATGTAAATAATAAAGTTATTGAGGGATTTAGAAATTAACGAGAAAAAAAGACATTTAAAGGATTCAGAATGAAATAAATGCAGTACTCAAAACATAACTTATTCTTAATAGTTCTAAATCACTTAAGTGAACTTTGTTTATTAATTATAAGGAACAAAGTTCATGTAATTCATAAAAGCTGTGCCTAATCTGAAAGGCTCAAACTTTTACTAACATGATTATAAACAAACTAAGTCTATTTTAAATTACAAGTTTTCTTCTAACAAGAACTTTAATATAATTACCATTGAACATAATAATTATACTTATATCTTTACAACTTTCAGGATATCACAGGATGGGGAGAGAACGACCGTGGAGTGTCTTATACATTTGGAGGTGATGTAGTCAGAGCCTTTCTTGAGAAGCACGACTGTAGCCTCATAGTTAGGGCACATCAAGTAGGTAGTGAGATCAAATTTCTTAATATATTCAGGAAATTTTATATAAATAGTATTACAGATAAATCTTAATCACTCGGAAATAACTGAACGAAATAAAATAATTATAAAGACGAATCAAATATTTTGAGTGATCAAAAATTTAGAAAAATTTTGTTATGTCAAAAATTTGTTATATGTCACTGAATTGCAAATTTTAGTAAGTTTTAACACCTTTTAACCGTGGGAATAATTGGCAGCTTTATCATCTTACCATCCATGCATATAAATATAAAACAAACATACCTTTTCAGGATACGTACGCTTTGGACGTGCGTCAAATTAGACATGTGACAGATTTTTTTCATTTGGAGATTGTATAAAAACTATATACACAAAAGAAATAGTTTAAGATAAAGTATACATATATACAGATAAGAAATATACATACTAAAATTAAAAAAATGGTCTCATTGCAATTTAATGGAGGTATCAAAACGGCAGTCAGGTCGTACCTGGCTGGGTTTTTTTTTGTATTTTATTTGTTATTATATTACTTTGTTTTATATTCATGCTCTCGAACTATCTTTTTACTATAATCTTACCAAACAAACTTACTCTTCTCTTTCCTTATCGAGAAAGTCTATATTTCTGTTATATTTCTTTTATTGTCTCAGAAGAGGAAAGAGAACTATTTATTTAATTATTTATTTATAATATATTATAGTAAAACTTTTTACTATAATATAAAAAGTAAAAAAGTAATATAACTAATGTACTAAATAGACATTTTCAACATCACTTAAATGTGGAGTATTGTACAAGATGACTGTTGCATTCATTATTTCTCTTTAGGTTGTAGAAGATGGATATCAGTTCTTTCAAAAAAGGCAGGTAGGGTCAAAAGATAATTTGTCTTATTAATAAATAAAAATATGCTAAAAATATCTAATTTCTTCCTCTATCAGTTTCATTGTATTCTTTGTTAGGAAAACTATCCAGAGAAAAAAGATTAAGAAAGCATTAATCTGAAAACAAGCTTCAACCCGGCAAACTTCAAGAAAAGAAAAGGGAAATAAAAGTTGTCATTATCGTACCATCCAATCGCCCTGATTTCAGTTATCTCAGACTCGAATTCCGAAGTAAAAACACCCAGTATAAGACCGGCTAATTCACTTTCAACTGAAAAGCCCTGATAAAATTCTTCGCGTCTTAAAAATTCGAACTGGTCTATGAACCAAGTTCATAGTATACTAAAATATGCGCAATAAAAAATCCTTAACTCACGCTTTTGGATTTTTCTATTCCTGAGTTATATGAAATATACTTCCAAGATTTTTGGGAAACAAAATCATATATGATGCAGCTATTATTTTAGAGAAGTTGTGAAGGATCGCAATGGCATCCAGATATAATGTCATCGATTACCAGAATTAATAAGGATGCGAAGTATAAGAAGAAGTGATTTGAAAGTAAACCGAGACAACGAGAGGGAAATTGGGAAATTAATTTGCGAACTTTTATAGTAATATATCACTTTCACTCCGAGATTATAAGGAGAATAAGATCTTCGATATAAATCTGATGAGAAAAGCCATTTCTTTGAAGTCTAGCTGGATTTTGTTGTTAAGAGAACTTTTAGTTTAATTTTCGCCTCACTGTGGGCGAAAAAAGAGAAATTTAAATTGGTGTTTTTTTTTTTTTTTTACTGCAATGGCTAGTTCTTATTCTGTAATTCCAACGATCCGTCTTTTTATCCGCTGATGGGATCGTCATTAACGTCAAGGTCAGAATAACTGTTTATTGCAATTTCTGTTTGATGTATCCCTTTCAACGATATTTTGAAACCTTTACGTAAGTTAGTAGCAGAACAGCCAAGTATAGTTCTCAGTTGATCACTGCAGTTTGCTGTGTAGACTAGTAACCGTTATATGAGATATAAATCATCATTCTTGCCTGTTGAACTCTGTCTAAAAACTCTTGCAAATAGAGGGAAAACCGTTAATAACGCATTTCATTTAGAAAAAGAGGTATCTCCACATTCATAATCAGACAGACTGCATCAAATATCGTATATTTCTTTTTCTGGTATAATAGTTTGCTCTATTCACATATCTCATAAGAATACTTCGAATGTACAAAAACCGTGAGCGAAATACTAAAAAAATAGTAAGTTGGAATTTAGGAGCGACTACGTTTTTTTTATTGGTGGAAACCCATAGGTTTACGCATGTGAAACGTGTAAACACATGTGAAAAGATGGGTTTAGAACCACTAAAGAGGTTGTAAACCTTTCGTTATATGGGTATCGTGGGTGGACTAACGGTAAGATAATCTGAAAATTCGACTCTGAAAGCCAAATGTTGACCATTTTCAAGCCACTTCAGACTTTCAATAAACGGAGTCTCACATTAATCTGCTAGGCTGATGTCATTTGTTTCGATATTATAATGATTTCCTCTGAATTTCCTCGAAATTCAGAGGAAAATGCAATTCAATTCACAGCACTTGGCTCATTTTTCACATATGATGATTTTATTTTGTGAGATATTACTCATTTTTTTTATGAAGTAGGCATAAATCGTCGAGCGTTGCCAAAAAAGTTACCACCTGTAACCCTGTAATCCAGCAACACTCCCCCCACCGGCAGAGGTATGCGCGAAAGAACTTACTCCCCCACCCACATTTTCACCACTTAGGCCGAAATTCTTAGAGTAGCAAAACCAATATAAGAAACAACTGTAGTAAAATTGGTCAAAATCAATTGAATGATACCAGACGTAGGCACAGGTATCTATAGATAATGAGGAGGAGGACCAAATAGGAAGAAAACAGCGCTTTTTGACTTTTTTTTTTTTTTTGGTTTTAGCAATTTCGAAGTATGTGCTCTAGTTCTTTAGTTAAATTGAATTTAACTATCCAAATTCACCAGACTATGCTACACGGAATACTTTGTCAAATAAAAATGGACGATCGGTAATATTCAACTAAGAACAGGAATGAGAGTAGAACAGGTTTTGACTAATGATTCTTGTAATAAGAGTAGTCGGGACGTGCTCAATATTCAACAGTACTTCGTTTAAGAGTCACTGGCATGACTCTTGATGTAATGTATGGTTAAGATATATCTAAGCACAGAAATATACAAATAAGCATTTGTTTTGCATTTGTCATTTGTGCCACCGGCGAAACTATTATATGGTGGATTGATAATAAATAAATGTATAACACTAGAAAATAATTAGTTTAGATGAAAATGAATCTGGCTATCTGTAATTAGGGAAAACAACTTTCTCTGTGAAAATTCAAAAGAAAAATAAAGATCTAGGCAATATTTACATACAGGAAGTTATAAATCTGTAGCATTTCTGAATATTCGTGATAAAAAATGATAAAGCTATAGAGTGAATACCTTTTTTTATTTCCTTTTCTGGCAGCATGACTGAAGGGAGAAATAGTATGCATACTAATATATACTATTATAATTATTATAATTACAATAGTATTATAATTATATTATATATAATCTAATTAAAGCAAAAAAAGTGTACAAGTAACTAGTTTACATAATACACTTTGTTACTTCGAACGGCTGTATTGTTAAAAGTAAAAAAAAAAATAAAAAATAATAAAAGCAAAACAGAGGAAGAAACGATTTGATGTATGGAAATCCTGTTTGCGCAAATTTGATTTGTGCAGGGGGTTAGGTTCTGGAGGTAAAAGCGGAAAAAAAAAAAAGACACATATACAGTGGGTAGGGGACTCTATTAGATACTTCAAGTCATACAAAATCTCCGCCCCCAATGATATTTGTCCATTTTAGCACACGAAATGAAACACTACTTATACGTTACCAATATATATAAATAAAAAAGAAATGTTTTATTTATACATGTGTACATGTATGTAAAATTTATGAAATATTATTTTTCTTACCTTGCTTTCTTCTGACCTGTCATGTATTGATGTGCTTTGAAATGTCGTCGATGAGGGAAGATATGCATCCTCAGTCACGATATGTTTGAAATACGACGAAAATTCTCGTGCTGCGTCAGCGCATGCAGCTCCCCCCCCCCTCCCCTGTAAGTTTAACATAGTGGATTTCGGTTTGTTGTTTGAGCCTAAGCGACTATCCATTATTTGGGGTAAAAGCCTCATTTTCACCTTCTTCATTAAGTTCACTGAACAAACTCTGGTCTTATCCATAATTAATGCCTACGTTAGGGAATATCGCGTGATTCATGTCGTCAGCTTAGAAGCAGTTTTTCCATCCTTTTCATCAAGCGTCCTACGTAAATACTTTTTTTTTTACTTTTCTCAGATTTCTTTATTATGGTTGTAAAATTTAATGGGCCAATGGAGTTCTTTAATCACATATATATGAAGTCCTACGACTTCTATTTTAGTCAATTACTTCCATTTCTTCTTCCAAACGTATGGTTCGCCGTGCTTCTTATCGTCATCTCTGCTGAGGATTCTATTAATATTAGCCATCTTTTAACCTTTTTTTTTTACTTTATTAATAATATTTTATGAACAGTTTATCATGAACGAAAGTTTAATTTACATAATAATGCGAATAAACAAGTTTGTAACAGTTCCCGTAGCAACTTGCATATTAGACGAGTCACTGAAAGACAAAGCAACAGCAGAAAATTCCCTAAATACTTATTGCTTCGGACCGAATTCTCTTTTTCTTAGAAAATTTTTACGCTTTCCTAAAGATGGCGCATTTGTGTGTGTGTGTGTGTGTGTGACCGATATTTGAAGGAACCAGTCCAATTACTGAATGAATTCTGTTTAATAATTATCCCTACCTTCCTGTCATACGAATAATAAAGTATAGAAATGACATGTCTTTTCTTTGATAAAAAGCCAAACGGCTATATTTTCTGGCGAAGTTAATTAAATTAAGGGGATAAAAATCCCTTATTATTTTACAGCTAGTATGCGAAACTCTGAGATCGAAAACTACAATCTAAGAGTTTCATGCCGAAGAACTATCGGCGAATCCAAGCATAAGTGAACACCTGGTAGTACAACACCAAGGCAACTCGAAGCAAAGGTGGAGCAAGCTCCCTCACTATCCTTGATATTTTCTCATAATGTAAAACACAGCTGCTAGGAGACCTTGATATCATCCTGGTCTACCTACTCACTGATGAGACCTCAAAAAAGGTTGAAACCGGTTTGGGTAGTGACCTCTCCTCATAATGTTAGGCAGTATTACATCTCCTAGGAGCTGTGTTTCACATTATGAGAAAATATCAAGGATAGTGAGGGAGCTTGTTCCACCTTTGCTTTGAGTTGCCTTGGTGTTGTACTACCAGGTGTTCACTTACGCTTGGATTCGCCGATAGTTCTTCGGCATGAAACTCTTAGATCGTAGTTTTCGATCTCAGAGTTTCGCATACTGGCTGTAAAATAATAAAGGATTTTTATCCCCTTAATGTCTTTTCTTTATTTACTTTAACTGCTTCTTTATTGAAACGTTCGTTTTGAACTGATCAAAAAACAGCAAGAATTTTGTGATTTTACTGTGAATTTTGAAACGAGCGGTGCTATAAGCGCTAAACATAATTTAAATTCTTTAGAATCGTACATAACCCTAAAGTAGTTGCCACCTTGCTATCTGTTAGTATGTTTGTCTATTAGTTTCCTTTCGTACACCTAAAGAAGTCTTATGTAAATAAGATGCCTGTGTGTCTTTAATAATCTAATTAGTGTTGTGCTACTCGGGTTTAGTAGCATATATAAACTATTACAATAATTATCCATGTACTACTAGTATGTTCACTGGGCATCTACAGATGCCGCATGGTCACTCCGATGCTGGGTGATGTGCCACACCAGGCCTCGCCATGTAGTCCTGTTTTTTTTTTTGCTTTTCTGGCGGCCTCAACTCTCTGAAGATCAGTCACTCCACACGCGCCATCCATCCATCTCATTGATGGTCTACCCCTATATATATATATATATATATATATATATATATTACTATTTATATATATGTAAACAGTAACTTTAAATTTAATAAAATTGGGAACTTTATATGGTCCATCCAATGAAAATGGTATGTCTGTTTTCTCTATATCACAGGCGCCAACGGTCTACAAACTTTTTTTATGTATCCAACTATTAATCTGAACTCAAGTAAACTTTGAACTCCTAGTTGTTCGTTTCTAAATCGTACAGTCTAAATTTCTGCACCATCTTTACAACCACTCTTTGGTCGGTCCCTTGTTATCATGGTTTCCTATGCGTTTTTAACTGAAATATTACCCTTATAGCATCGACTGAAACATTCCTGACAGTATATTTGACTGATGCAATATTTTACCAATGTTAGAAACGGATAGTTGGAATTCTATAATAACCTCGTTTGAAGTATTTTAAGTTCTTTTCCATTTGCCATCGACAGTATACCAATGTTGTCGGCTTTCACAGTATATTTATTTGCCTTATACTGTATGGCTATACAGTCCCCATATGTATAACAGTCATAATATCTCTCTAAGTCAGAAGTTTTCTTAGACGTATTTCAATATATGAGGATAGTTATACATGAGATCCTGTACAGTAGTAATATGTTGAATATAAGTGAGTGGTGTATAATAAAATATTTTATTAAAAGAGATTGAAAAAAGTTCACAGTTTTTATTTATTTATTTTTTTTTTTTTTCAGCTCGTTACACTCTTCAGTGCTCCTAACTACTGTGGCGAGTTTGATAATGCAGGTGCTATTATGATCGTCTCAGAAGATCTCACATGTTGGTTCAGTATCCTTCCGGTAAGCTTTATTACAGTATATCATTAAATGACATTGTAGGTTACTAGAATCAGGGAATGTAGTACAGTCAATGTTTTAATAGAAAAAATACAGATAACAGAATATTTGATAATACTAGTAAAAATCGATTACTGGGGAATTATTCTTCACTCCACTCTTCATTTCATCCACAGTATTTGGTTGATTCTGTATCTCTTATTCTTCAGCAGTGTGCACCATAAAAAGAAATCCGTAATTATATATAGCGCTCTTGGGATCAGGTTATTTCCCCCCCCCCCAACCAAAAAAAATCCATCATGTTGGAAGTATCCTATTAGATAATTTTATCAAATAGGGAGAAAGCTGCTGAATATTCTTAATATTTAATTTCTGGTCACAAATTATAATAAGGTCGATTTTGTTAGCAAAATCGACCATATTATAATTTGTGTTAACATATCGCTTAAAAATAAGTTTTTCAACGATTGTTTTTAGATTTTCTGTGCACTGTATGTATCAGTGCACAGAATAATTCTTAATAATTCTGGTTATTGGTAAAGTAATCCAGGAATGGATTCATCGTAAAACACAAGTTTTATGCGTACCGTTAATTACATAAATAGCGAAACCGTCAATCCAGATAGGCTAATAAACATATAGTATTACCTGATATCGAAAAAGCATCAATTTTTATCTCTCGATATGCGTGTATCTTGGCAGATATTTTTGTAAAGATCTTGGTATACGAAGTGACACACAAAATTCCTTAACTAGTTGAAAAAACAAAGTGTAAGCTTAACTTAGTTATAGATCGCGTTACTTTTCTCTTCAAGTGAGAATTTATAAACCAAGTCCTGCATTCGGGTCCAGCTTTAAGCTAACTGCATTGATTAGACCCAATGGGACCAAGAAGCAAGAAATTTAAACTTTAATAAAATTTTGGAAGATTTTGATGAACAAAAAGCAAGACAAAATTATTTATAATTGATTTTTTTGTAAAAAGTATTAGCAATAAATATATTATTTATTTTTATATTGTTTGATAGCATATCCGATAACTAATTATCTTAAATTAGGAACCCACCAAATTGATCCCAGTCGGGACCCACGTTTGCTACTTCTTGCATTTCTGGTATTGCTGTGACCTAAACAATTTCAAAAGGTTGCGTTTAGTATCGCCTTACAATTCGGTCTGAATATTTATGAAATGTCAATCAAATTACGTTTCAGATGTGATCAAGTCTCCATCTTACAATTTCATCGTTGGGAAACGCAGGTGCTAGAACTCGTATATGCCTAAGGCTAAACAATGTCACCATGTTGTTCTGCAAGTCTTCGAGATATTTCTTCCTTCTACACCTCGCCTACAAAAATCTAATTGCTGCGTTCTGTTTTTCACATGTAACAGGGGGGATATTATGTTCATGCAGCTAATTCAGAAAGACACACTTTCGGCAGTGGAACCAATCGACAAAAAAAAAAAAGTAAATGAAACACTTTTGATATCATCTTGTATGTGATTGTCTGCAATTACATTCTTTATTCAACAAAATATCGTTCAGTTCTTTGGATAGCCAGTGGCTAAATTCACATCTGTTAGAAAGAAGAAAAAAACTAACATCTGTTAGTTTTTTTCTTCTTCTTTGCATTCAAAATCTTGAATGCAAAGAAGAAGAAAAAAACACAATATATTTGACAGATTAGTTTTTCGATGAAATGGTAAATAATTGAAAAAAATAATTTTATTATTACGTGGCACCTCAAGGGAGTCCGAAGACTCATTGAAGTGGGATACCTACTCTACATCTCTCCGTCTCCACCACTCAATCCACCGCCCATCACCACCACTGGTATTTCCACAGACAATCACAAATATTCATGCCCACGGCGGGATTCGAACCCGCAGCCTTTTGGCTGGAGAGTAGATACGTTAACCGCTCGGCCAACCAGGCCGAGCTAATAAGGTAATTACTGTCGGCAAGGCCCACCTAAGAAACCATTGTTGATTGCACAGTTAAAATAAAATATAAAACAGTTAAACTGGCATGAGAAAATTAGCTTAAAGACATTTTGCTTAAAATAAGTTAAATATTTAATATTAAGCAAATAAACAAATTAGTTTTCCAAAAGTAGTTTTTGCCAACAAATTTTTCTAAATGGGATACCTCGCGAGTGTCAAATGAGTTCTATTAAACGGGATATCCAGTTTCTAATAAATTGCAACGTCGCAATCTATTGATAAATATTATTACCGATGTATATATAAATTAAGTGGTGAAAATTCATTTCACCATTTATCCATCTGGCACATCTGATATGTTAGTTGATGTGTTTACATATCAACCAACAGCAATGAGAAGACGACGATGTCATCTTGCAGGAAAGACGTACATTCGAATCCGGTTTACGATGCTAGGAATCTTTTCAAGATGGCTTTCGAATGGAGGTGAATTAGTCAATCTTATACGGTGATAGTGGAAGAGCTTTTCCTCTGGAAGTGTAGTTTTCATGCCAGAAAACAAAATATATAAACAGAACTAAGAACACACACAAATTACCAGACATAAAAAATACATGGCCTCATAGTTGCTTTTCTTTCTGTCATAATTCCAATAAACCATTTGCAAATAATATCAAATAATTTTCTTACAAAAAATCAAATCGAATTATTATGATAAACTGATTTAAATATTTATTATGCAGAGAAATTCCAATATTTTTTCTTATAACTTTTATAAACCGAACTGAATGGTAGTCCGCGGTATTGTATAACAGGCCGGAAAACATTTCCGAAGGAGGTGTGAGAGAAATGCTATATCATATGAGACTAGATGGCTCGCCTTCAGTGACAATGTCTTATAAATGTACCGAGATGTGGTTCGAACTTTTCTTTCCAACCAAAGGACATCATTTTCTTTCACTACTGACTCATTTCACTGTAGGGATGAGGTGATGTCGCTGCTCTCTAGGGATATGTTAATTGAATCTTCCACTGAATTTTGCACTGTCTTTTGTCTCTTATTTACTAAATGAAAGTATCACTGAGTTCTTAAGTAACATATCTTCGAAGTGCAAATGGAACGGAAAATTTACATCGTAGGTATATTTCCTAACTTGCTTATATGAATTAATAAGGGATGTCAATAAAAGGAACGAACTCAGAAGAAGCTTATCTAATTTAAAATAAACCCATCCATGCAAATTTAAAGTACAACTAATTTATAAGAAATTACAAAGACCAACTTCCTGTTTTGCATCGTAAAGGAAGAAAGTAAATAGCCGTTAGATTTTCTGAAAAAGAGTATCAGAGTAGGTCAGATTTATCAAGTTCAGTGACAGATACCATACCACAAAATTCGATACAAAGGAGCAAGCCAAGAAAGTGCACTGAAGTCCTGTGAAATTATGACGAGACACATAAAGCTCTCAAGAAATCCACAAAAATACTCGTTGTTGGAAGAATGGGAATGATAGCTACTGTCTTAATCACTGATTTGCTTAAATTTTTTTTTGGGGGGGAATCCTACATAATTTCCAATTTTTTTTGTAAGTTTAGTTCATTGCTTGCAACATATTTTTATGACTGAAATCTGTAGTCCTAATACAGAAAATCTTGGTAGAATCTTTTTCCTTGACTGCAACCGGGTAATTTAAAATTTTTATTTAAAATTACCCGGTTGCTATTTTAAATTTTTTTAAATTTTTATTACTTAATTATTTTTTATTATTTTCAACCGGGTAATTGTTAGTAAAAATACTTGTTGCTGGAAGAATAGGAATAATAGCTACTACCTTAATCACTGAACTTATCCAGTCACGTGAAAAGGAATTGCGGACAGTTGATCTTTTTTTTTTTTTTTTGCTTAAACTTGGGGGTTGGGGGGGGGATCCTACATAATTTTCAATTTTTTTTGTAAGTTTAGTTCATTGCTTGCAACCTGGTAATTGCTATTTTAAATTATTATTTTTATTATTATTATTTTAATTATTAGTTTAATTATTTTTAAGTTTATTTAATTATTTTTATTAAATTTATTAATTTATATTTAATTAATTTATTAATTATAAAATTAATTATATTAATTATATTAATTATATATTAATTATAATTCATTTATTTAATTTATATTTAACTAATTTATTAATTTAATATTTATTTATTTATGTTTAATTGATTTATATTTAATTTTATTTAATTATTTTTTATTATTTGCAACCGAGTATTTGCTAGTAAAAATACTTGTTTCTGCTATCATTCCTATTCTTCCAGCAACAAGTATTTTGTCTTAATCACTGAATTTATCACGTGAAAATGAATTGTGGACAGTTCATCTTTTTTCTTTGTTTGTTTGCTTGCTTAAACTTGGGGAGGGGGGGGGGGGAGAATGCTAAATAATTTTCTTTTTTTTTTTGTAAGTTTAGTTTTCATTGCTTGCAACATATTTTTATGACTGAAATCTGTAGTCCTAATACAGAAAATCTTGGTGGAATCTTTTTACTTGACTGCAACCGGGTAATTGTTATTTTCCAGGCGCGTACTGAAAACATTTGTACCTCATTGGGATCTCATGTCGAGATCCCAATTGAAAAAAAGCGCACTCTTCTCAACTTTTAGATAATTTTACGAGTGGTTAAATCGGATTTTTGATTGAATTTTCTCGAAATAAATAATAGTAGTGGTGGCAGAAACTTTACTATATAAATAAGTATAATCGCTTAAGTAAAATATTCTTAAAGTTACTAAATATATAAATAAAAACATTATTTTATGTAAAATATGAATTTTAAAGATCATTTATTTAAAAAGAACACCGTATACAGTAATTTTAACCATTTTACTTTTTTACAGCCTGACAGAACAAAAATAGTTATTAAACCTCCTGGAAGAAAAGACTGACAGAAGACTGTGAAATAAACAGAACTGCACACAATGTTATCTACCTATCCACTGCTCCAGTGTTTGGCAGAGTAGCGAGTGAAAAACCTCTTCTAACGATTCACTCCTTTCTACAATACGACAAATAGACCTAATAGATGAATAACTACATTTTTATGAGTTGGTAAAGATAGTATTTATAAGAAGACCTAGATAGGAGATTTTTGGTTTAAAACTTCACTTCAATAATGTACAGCAAAGATGTAGTTTGCACTTGTAAACTGCCTCCTCCCCATTTTGAAAAATGCCAGTCACAATTATTGAAATATGTATTCTGGAATGTGCATAACGTAAGTTTTGGCATTAATTTCCTGTTTTTCAGGTATATGTTGTTTTAAACCAAGAGAGAATTGTACATAAATACATATATACTTCATAAAATGTTGTTGAAGTTTGAATTTTTTATTATAACCATGTTAAGTTTGTAGTTAAGTTTAGTATGAATGTATCTTAATTTTTTTAAATGTTACAGTATTGTAAAAAACGAACAAAGTTTTTATTGTTTTATTTTTCTCTCTTCCCTTCCTTCTCTCGTCGTGTATGTGATATATATTATATATATAGGGAAATAGCCAAGAATATATTACATTACTCCTCTGAATCCTCCTTAACTGTCAAAAGATTATATTATTATTATTTTCTAAAAGAAAAAAATGAAGCAGTAAAATACCAGTACTGTAAAAAACTTATGTTTAGTATACATCAGTTCTTCACAAAAAAGGATGACACACTTACATAGTGACCCCCAAAAATAATTTGGCTATACCACCTGATATATACGCATACAAGTATGAACATATTATTTTACAAATATATATAGCATGAAATGCAATTATGTTTTTCTCCCTTCCAATATAACTTGTTGTTGGTAACCAACAGACTAATGTATATTTAAATATAAGCAAAAGAGATGTGTATTATAGCACACCGAATTGCACATTTCTAGTCTATAGAGAAATTATATGAGTACTTGGAATCAGTTGGTATTTAAATAGTTACAGTTTTGTGTTGTTATAAACACGTTACTGCAATCATTGAAAAAATTGATCTATTAAGTATTTCAATGATAATTCTATTTGGCATATTGAAATTAATAATAATAATAACCCTTATTCATTTCTGTTTCTTGAAAACAATGAAATGCACGTTTGCTAGCATTTTCTATACAAATTACTGTCCTAATTTCGTACATTCATTTTGTGAATTGCAGATTTTGTGAAGTTATATTTGCCAATTCAAATTAATTAGGAATGAGATACTACTTAGATGACTATTTGTGAAATTAAACGATGCATGAGTTCGCCGGTACATTATATGCAGGCTGCATGTCTGCATATAATTTTTGTAAATTTTCAAATCAGAACGCAATTCTGATTTTTTTTTTATCGGTCTCATTCAAGGGAAGTTACAGAACCAATAACACTTTACTGTGTTTTACGGATATAAAATGTGGTCTTTTGAGAACACTTGGTAATGAAGGCTGTTCAAGTGAATAGAGGCAGATAGAATCGTGAAACAGCAGCAGGAGGAGGAGGAGGAGAGGGAGGAAAAGGTTTAGTGGCTTTGCAACTGGTCTGTGCATAAATGATATGTTGCTTGTGTTGTTGGAGACTTAGAAGAAAGCGAAAAAATGATGGATGCCATCGATAGGGGTGGGGATTAGAACCACCGAACTATGCTATTTGCAAGCCCCCTTCACACCTGCATTAAAAAGGATGGTGGTCTCACACCGGACGAAGAAAATCATCTACCACCTAAAGAAATTCAAAAACACCCATGCCACAGAGGGATTCACGACCGGTTGGTTGGCGAGTGGGTTTACTAGACTCGGACAACCAGAACGGCAAAATTAATTCAGTTGTATAATATTTACTACACGACATAATTAACTACCATATAATTTATATATTATACGGCATAATTAATTACTATATGAATATACAATGCTGTACATGCATAATTAATACTAACTTGCAAATTTCAAAATGAGCTCCATAATCGTTTCGTTCTCTTTTAATGACGAAAAATCATATATATGCACTGAATTTTGCTTGTTGTTGAAATAAAATATCATTTTGTTGTTTAGTTATTTTCAACGAAAAATCAAAGCAAAACAATATTGTAAATTAAAGCGAAATACAGAAAAATGAAACTTTTCTGTATGATTTATTTGAATTGTAATAAAAAAGTAATGCCATTAGGAATAAAATGAAGCAGATTATAATAATAAAACAAATCAGTGTTTAAATAAAAACAATGAATATTTTCAACCCTTCCCCGTTTTCCTAAAATATTTCAATCTCCCTGTCAAAAAAATGAAAATAAGACTTCGTTAGACTGCAGACTGCAGTTATATCTCTGAAGATAAAACCACCATTTGTCAGCTGCATGAGCGAGTACGACTTTTAAACAGTTATGAATGTACAAATTAAGTAAACTGCATGAAATTATATCATTTACTTGAAAATAAAAAAGCACTCTTCTACAAAATGTTGCACAGAAATCGCAATATTAAGCGTTGTGGAGACTTTTCGAGCTAAACGTCCTTGTTACTATTATTAGCATATGATGATACAATAGCTGGTATGGTTACACAGGCATTCGGCACCATCTTATGAAAGCAATATATTACTACGTCATAATGTACATTTGTCTGTAAATTGCGTGTGTTCTGATGGTCAGTTTGCCTGTTTGCGGACGAAAAACCCGAGTTTCTAGGAGGGGAAACCACCCGCCTCCGTATGAGACCAGCTAACTCACGTTCAGTTGAAAATCCCTGAGAAAGGTTATTCGTGTTCTAGACGGGATTCGAACCATGTCTTTTTAACCAAAGGGTTTTGTCTGCACCGACTAAACAACAGAGGCTCTCAAAACAGTCCTGACTTTTTTATACGTACGGCAACTCTGGTTATGATCGCCGGAGTGGGCCTCTCTCTTTCTGTCGATGAGAGCCTCAGTAGATCCTTGAACCTTTGTAGGGTTATTCATCCCGTAAAACAGCCAACTAGTAGAGCATACACGCGGTTTACAGATAAAACACATAGCCCTAGATGCGTCGGCTCAAATCAAACCAACACAAACAACTCTCTCTCGATGAGTCTGCTAACTCCATGAACACCTGTCAGCAGCTATCTCTGATACATTGCTTCTGTTCTTTCATTGATATTGCAAGTGATAGGACACAAGTTCAGATGGTAGTATCTCCTACACATTCTAAAACTGTGTAAATCACAAATAAAACTTTTTTTTTAAATCTTTCTTTCAGGTTATTTAAGTTTTAACCTATCTAAGTATGCATTCACACAACGAATGGTTGAAATCAAGAGTGTAATTGAAATAGACGATATGTCAAAGAACTTCGATTGTATTAATTGTATCCATACTAAATACACATGTAAAATCTTTTAGTCATTTTTTTTCACTTATGAATTTTGCCATACACTGATTTATACATATAACTATTCAAATACCACTGTTGTTCTTGTTCACCCTAATGTGTTTAGAATTAGAAATAATAGTTAAAATATTTCAAAAATCAAGCTCTATTTCCTCTTTATTATTAAGGTAAATGATAACCTAGATTATTTTTTTATTTAATAAGTATCACTTAATAATATGTCCTAGTGAGTAAAAAGATTGCAATATTTTTTTCAGAGAAAGCCTATAACGATATTACCGAAATATCTTATAATAATAATATTCTTCTTATTCTTCTTCACCTCGTTCTTCTTCATAAATAGAAGTAAGTATTTTAAGACGTAGAAATTAAAATTATTAAACCTATTTAGAGAATAACTGATTATGATACTATCCTGGTTGATTGATAATTTAGAAAAATCACATGAAAAGATAGAAAATGAAGCAATGAAGGTGTTGTTCACACTGTATTCAGACTGTGTTATTTTTTTTTCCTTGAAAAAAAAAAAAGTATCAAATGAAGAGAATACGTGATAGCGAGTAACAAATACAAAATCGTTGAATATATTAAGGTAGCAGAAGACCACAAATGCATAGCTACAAGTAATAAATCCTTCAACAATGCTACCAGAAATCACTAAACATCGATAACCATGTTGATCATGGCATTTTTGTAGTTCAGATGGGAGCAATAAAACCCAGTTCTAGACAAAGTAAAATTACATCTCGCAAACATGCGAGAACTTGTAAAGAAATCTTTTTAACTTCATTTTTTAAAGTCTTTTTCATGTTCTCGCCACTCTGTTTGTAATTCATACCTTCAACTGCATTAATTGTTAGCAGGTTCTTTTATAATGAATAGCGAGAAATAATTCTATTAATTGCATGTTTGTGACTTTTCCATTTTTCCTTATGATGCAAGTCGCCAATATTTATATATATAAGGTGTTTCACTACAAATTAATCTGACACTGGCTGGCGGGCTCGATACATAGTGTTCAGAACACAATTGAACCAGTTTGTGGTTTGCAAAATTTGAAATTTTATATATTTTAAATCGTGATTAGCATTCATAAGTTTATTCGTTTGTAATACGGGATATTTATACAAGAATTTGTAAATTAGAGTATCCGAGAGTGTCAAACTCGGAGAATGTAATCAAATATAATACCCGAGCGATGAATGAGCATTTGATAAAACGTTAAATTATGCATTTATTCATTTATAAAGAAAATGCGTTACACTGTAATTTACATTAAAATTGTTTATAATTAAAATTATTATAAAATAAACGATTTATCACATTAATCTTCTGTCTTACAAAAGAACAATCTTGACTAGCATAGCAACTACATAAATCCCAAAGTGAATACGCAGATATTAATAAATACTTGAGTGATAAATATGATGCCATAATAAAGATATCGTTTTCTGTAGGCTATAGGTCTATAAAGGCCTATAGCCTACAAAAAATTACCGTTTTCTCTTTGACTGTGGAAAGTTTATTTAGAAACCAATCACATATAAGTGATCATTTTATTCGTATAATATATAATTATAAAAGATTTACTGCCAAACTAATTAAAAACACATTTGGATATCTGATAAATTATATATTTAAAACATTTACAAATACTGAACTAGAGCATGTTACTTTCAACTAGCTAAAAAGTGTTAACTTCCTACTCGTTACAGGAATTCCTGTATTTTGATGGAAGTATACAAAAGCTTTGTTAAAAAGAGCTTTCCGTAAGCAGGCTATCAATCACGACTCGAAGAGTCATTGTGAAATTTAAACTGTAGCGACACATGTCACTGGAAAAATTCATTACTTACTATTCAACTGAGATTATTATGACTGTACATAGAACTATCGAGGAGAGATGTTTCTCAATCAGACGCACTATTGTGTATGCGTAAATAGATATCGGATTGCACAAAATTGGCGAATTTCGCTCTTCGCGTAGAAGTATTAGATTCACGTTAGCTAGTAAATAAAGTGCTGAAGTCTTTTTGTTCTCTGCTATAGACTGTAGTCAGTGTTCTCATATAAGATAGAAATGTGTTTTTCAGTCACTTTTCTTATCCATAATATATAAATATATTTAATTTCCAATTAACTTCCTTCTATTGAAGCAATTAAAGTAATAGAAACACAGTCAGTTGACGTATCAATTTCTCGATAATCTTTGGAGTTTCTCTTTTGGAGTACGAAATAGTGAAAATATCTAATCATTCTAGGTTTAGAGTGATATGCATTTTTATAGCACCATAATTCATAGGTGATATTTTATAAATAGATTTTCCAATAAATTATTGTAAACTGAATAAAACAAAACAAAAATATATATATCATTTTCACTGTTCAGAATTCTCACTCGATATTCCATATTTTATGTGCAAGCTTACCTTGTTCGAGCCACTAAAACATTTGGGGGGGGCATATAAGGGAATAATAATATCATAATATCATTTAAGGGCATATTATTATCATAAGCAAAATTAATAACGGAAAAACTCACGTAAAAAGATTATTTATTATTTAATAGTATAATTTTCGCCTGTGTGTCACAGGCATCTTCAGTACATTTTAAGCTCAAATTAAAAAATAACTGACAATTCCAAAAAGCACCACCTAAGTAGCTAGTGTAAGACAACTAAAAAGGTCAATAAATTTCCTAACAAAAAAAAAAATTATATATACAATATAAAGTTCTGTTCTTCAGACGATCTGTTACAGAAAGAACTGCAATATATTACTTTTTCCTTTCTATCTAATGGATATAAGAATTCCTTCCTTAAAAGAGCTTTGAGAAGTTTTAATATGTCTTCCTCTTCAAATACAGAAGAAATAACGCGCATTCCTATCCCTTATGTACAAGGCATTAGTGAACCTATAGCAAAAGTTTAAACCCACTGAATATTTTTGTTGCCTTTCGACCATTCAGAAAAATCTCCACCTTTCTCACTTCTCCTAAGGACAAGCTTCCACATCTTAATTATCCAGGTGTTTACCAGGTTCCTTGCTCTTGTGGATTATCTTATTTCGGACAAACAGGAAGATCTGCCTCTATTCGGCTAGAAGAACGCTAGTCTTATATTCAATACCTTGAACCTGAACAGTCTGGACTTGCAGAACATGCTATTATCACTAGATATAGAGTTCATTGGAAAAAGACAAGAGTCCTTCACAAAAGTCGGTTCCTCATGGAACAGCTTTATAAAGAAACATGTGAAACTTTACTACACTCGACAAGGAACCTCCCAGGTTCCTTGCTCTTGTGGATTATCTTATTTCGGACAAACAGGAAGATCTGCCTCTATTCGGCTAGAAGAACACTAGTCTTATATTCAATACCTTGAACCTGAACAGTCTGGACTTGCAGAACATGCTATTATCACTAGATATAGAGTTCATAGGAAAAAGACAAGAGTCCTTCACAAAAGTCGGTTCCTCATGGAACAGCTTTATAAAGAAACATGTGAAACTTTACTTCACTCGTCTAACTTAAACAGATCTGATGGTTTACGTCTGTCCCCTTTATGGGAGATAGTACTTTATAATTCAGCTAATCTTTCCTAACTTTTTATTGTATATATAATTTTTTGTTAGGAATTTATTGACCTTTTTAGTTATCTTACACTAGCTACTTAGGTGGGGCTTTTTGGAATTGTCAGTTATTGTTTAATTTGAGCTTGAAATGTACTGAAGATGCCTGTGACACACAGGCGAAAATTATACTATTAAATAATCTTTTTACGTGAGTTTTTCCGTTATTAATTTTGTATTTATATGCCTTCTCACGGTTTGCCATTATTAAAACTTATTATTATAAGCATTTAAAGTCATTTAATAATTTAAAATAATTTAAAGCATTTAATAATATGATTTATATGATTTATAACTCCACAGAGTCAAGATTTATAGAGAGAGACTCACATCAATCATCATTCATATCATTCTTATCATAACCCTCTTCGAGTGATTCAATGACAATGCATCTCCAACCACCTTTGGCAACCCACTCGTTGGCTACTCTCCAAGAAAAACATTTAGTCCTCACATCACTGATAACCGCACCTTTACTCAATTTCCAAAGATGACCACCCCACTGTTCATGTAATGTAATGAAAATTTTCTTGGTATATATTCCAAAGAACCTATTTAGCAACGTATGCGTTTCTATAATATCACCTCTTTTCTACTTATAGATCAAAATTTAACCCACATACTGTTCAATCTATCCACATAGGTGTTCCACAGACCTATTAGATGTAGTCTTATGAAAGCCTTATAAAAAGTGGCAATAACTTCCTTATCGTTATATTTCACTATTTTTATTTGTTTTTCAATTTCCCAGTCACCCTTTGTGTTATTTTGCCCACTTTGCCATGTGTCTTCTGAAACTTCGACTCCATGTCAGCTATCATTCCCAAATTTCTAGCATAATCAGTTGCTAAAAGTGCAGTCCATCTATATAATACATAGCGTGCAATGTTTTCATCTCAAAGTGCATAAATTTACACTGTTCCACAATAAATTGACAATCATTATCTTCTGCGCACATTAAAGTAAATTTATTTATTTCCTGTGGAATCTCTGCATAACGTTTATGAACTATTTCCTCTCTAGTTTTCCATTTTGTTTCTATAGCTAATCTTTTTATCCAATCAGCTGTTGTCACTTTGTATAGAAAGTGAGTCAATTACTAAGGCAAGACTTCTTCACAAAGTCATGCTGCTCAGCGAATCAGATTCCTATCTATCCATTCCTGAATTCTGGCGTTAACTAACTGTTTCAAACTTTAACCACCACCACTCCTGATACACTAACATGACTATATTTTGCTACTTCAGTTTTGGATCCTCTGTTATGCAATGGAACTATCTATCTTACTTAATAATCTAGTGGACCATGTCACTGCTGAAACTTAAATGAAACAGTCACATTAGCGGTATTGCCAGTTCTCTTGCACATTTTCGTAATACACGGACCGATATTGCATCCAGTCCCATGCCTATTCACATAGAGATTTTGATATTATAAGTATCGCTAGTTCATCTATCTCTTTTCTCATATAGGTCTCTGGCAAATAAGTCACTACATATCTGTACCTTAATGAAACACCATAACAAAGTGATCTCAGTAATTTTTCTTCTGGTTTTATTTCGCCTTCATACCATCTGTATTTATTAAAGATATCCTTCCCTGATCGTTCTTCCTTTTATCCTTTAATTCGACACGCAATAAGAACTCTTTGGAAATTCCTTTGCCTGCTCAGACAATTTCATCTGACTTTGCCTTCCTTACCATGCTGATCGCCCCTCATGCTTGTATTTCTTCCACAACATATTTTGCATCTCCTGCTTAACATTATTACTCATTTATTTAATTTCCATTTGATTTATCCTCCTACCCCTGGGTATGCAGTCTGATAATACTTTCCTCAAGTATCTCTTGACCATTTCTCATTCACTGCTAACGCCCTTCCCATGAGAGTTCTTATGCTACGGCACTACCCCAAGCCGCTTTCAAAATTTATCGTTATCACTTACTCTGTAGTTCCACACACCCTTCTTAATCCCATTAAGTTCTACACTATCTGCCTTGATGAAATACACTCATCATAGTGCTTTAAATGTTGTGATTTGTTTTGCCTTCATACAATCTGTATTCTACATGCTTGGCCACCTACCAGGCCAATACTCCAAATCCTCTGATGTTATTACCAAACTTAGCACTCTTAAACCCTGAGTGACTGAGTCCCTTTCGGTTTAGGTAATTTCCTCTCAGTGGTTACATAAGTTACATTTTCTGACTCCCAGCCTTTCTTCCTTCCAATCTATATCCTCGTAATTAAAGTCTCCGATGATAATTATTCTTCCCATGCTCATTGAGCTAATCTGCCGATACATACTGCCTACATCTTTCTTTATGCTATCCGCAGGTTTATAGCAGCAATCAACTATATATATTGCCTTGTTGGCTTTTATTTCTCATCAGATAGCCTGAAATGTACTGTCACCCTATGATCTTGTTGCTGTCTAGTCTAGACCTCTATTTTTGGTGATTGTAATTCTAGTTATAATCAAAAATTCCCCTTTATCCCCTCCCCCATCTTGTTTTCTGTGTATCCTCTCAGAAAATACATCTTTTAGCCTTTATCACTGTAACTATATCACCCGAATGGTACCCATGCCTCTTTTAATGACTTTCACATTATTTTATTGATCTCATTCTGACGCGCAATCGAACGAAATGAATCCCACATGCTTACCTGTTTCCACCTTAATAATAATAATAATAATAATAATAATAATAATAATAATAATAATAATAATAATAATAGCAAAAAGTTGTTTTCATACAGCAGTACTGAAACTACTTAGGAGTATTAATAAGTAGGCTGTAATTAAGAAGATTCGTTATGTGGCGGATTGTCTCTCTTGCTGTTCTATTGAATTAGAATAGCTCTGAAAATCGTTTACTTTGCGATACAAAAAAGCAATCAAAAGAAATAATTAAGACTACGAATGGCTTGTTTATGCTTGGAAAAGTTGGTTTTCGATGGCATCATGTGGAGATTAACGATTTTAGATTTTTTAAAATGTTTTTATTATTTAATTGCAATAAAATCTCTATTATATGAGATAACTGAATACTCATTTAACAGAAAATGTCGTGGTTTCATTTCGTTCCATACACGTGTAAAAGTCTGATCATTTGTTTCAAGTCAAGCACGAATATACGAAAAAACATTTAATGTTGTGCATTTTTGGCATACAATTTATACTCAAAAAAGTATATTCATTTCTCTATACACGAGATTGCACGTAAGTTACTTGAGCTTGGAATAATCACAAAAGTCGAATTATTTTTACTTTTCTCGGTTTTGTTCTTTTTTAAAAAGAAACAAAATCGAGGAAGAATAAGGATGGTTACATTTGAAAATTCCATTCCATTAACAGATATTCTAATTTTGTTTTCAGCGATTAAAATTTGTTAGATACTTTGTGGAGAGTAATTTAATAGAATATGAAGATATACTTTGTTCAAAAAATAAATACGTAAATAAGCAGTGTAATGAATGAGAATTTTGCAAAGATATAGAACAGAAGTTTCGTGTTGTTGCTCTTGTAAAGTTAACTTCCTGACCTGACTGTTATTTCATCATACTGTTGGAAACAGAACGTAATATGACTTTATTACATTTTCTGAGAAAGAGGGACAGAGAGAGAGAGAGAGAGAGAGAGAGATTTTATCATGTAACCTCTACTCTAGGAGTTGTCAACCAGTCAATGGGTAGCAGTCGATCGCAGAAAAATTTAACAAAAAATAAAATAATATGAAAAAAAAACAAAAGAATTTTTTTTACTAAGAAAAAGAAGAATCGGAAAAACCTACAAAGAGGTTCATTTAGTATTTGAACGTTGCAAATCTGTCTATTGCACTTGTAAGGTTTATATATACTCTATACTCTTTATAGGGGACGCAAAAGCTCAATGAAATTGCATAGAGAAATCTTTTGAAAGGCTGTAAAAGAACTCAATAAAGCTATGGAAGCGGAGGGGAAGGTACTCAAACCAGTACCGGGGAGACATACAACGTGGTCTCTCTGATTGTATACTTTGATTGTATCAGAACGTTTCATTCAAATTTCTGTGAGTATTTTGGAAGGAAGTTTGCTAATTTGTATTAACAATAAAATGCACAGATAGATATAGTTCACTTTGTGATATATACAGATCTGAAATCCTATCTTATCTATTACAAGTAGTTCTCGCTGAAAAAAAAAGATAAATGTTAATTTTATTTGATTATATTTTGCTCTGCAGAAAGTTAAGAAGACGTTTAAGTCCCCTACAATAGTGTATAATTTATACACTATTGTAGGAAACTGACATATAGATTTTAAGAATCTCTATATGGAGGGTATAATACCCTACCGATAGAGGAAGCTTGTCAAGTATAGCTAAATAATAAGCACTTTACATCGTCAATATTAAATGAGACTGATATGAGACTTTTATCTCATTCCTGCAGAAACTTTGTTTGCTTTAGTTTGGTTGAAAATAACAACACATATTCTTTGTCTGTTTAAATACATTAGAGTGGAGATTCATTTCTTCACATAGTTAACGCCATATATTCTTGATATAGTATATACTGCCGTATATACTTGAACGTTGCAAATCTGTCTATTGCACTTGTAAGGTTTATATATACTCTATACTCTTTATAGGGGACGCACACACAAAATACCACACACAAAAGGGTGCAAAGAATGTAGCAAATAAAAGCAAAGTAATCATTGTTGATATTCCTCTTGAAGATCTGAGGGTTGTATTTTTGGAAGTCCTCATGGGAAAGGCTATTCCATAGAACAAATGTGGAGTGAATGAAAGACGATTGGAAGTAGCTTGTTCGGTGAGTCAGTTCAACTGTAAATGGATGTCAAGCAGATGTTACCGAAGGTTTAGAAATAATGAGGTGAATAAACACATTCACAAACATCCATACCCACAAACGGGATGCGAATCAGCAGACTGGTTGGAGAGCGGGTAGGCTAACCACTCGGTCAACCAGCCCGGAATATTTTTAGTAGATGATCTTGAAGGTTGAGATATTAAATAGTACAAGATTTGTCATATGACTGGAACGTGATTTCATCAGTAAAACTGTGAATAGGATTCGACAGCAGGTCGTCAATGTATATGAATGAATGGGAAGAGTGTGGGTGAAATACCAAAGCACAGAGCCTACACTGATAGGAAAATCTGAAAAGAGAATACCTTCCACCATTTCACGTAGTGGACAATCTGAGAGAAAACTTGCTATCCAATTACAAAGGGAGGAAGGCGAACTATAAGATTTGCTGAGAATCTCTCTGCGTTATCAAATGCATTGGAATATCAAGTGGAATAGTACAGGTTTTCTCCAAACCTTTCCATGGCACGTGTCCAGAGGTAGACGATGTGGGCGAGATCTGCTGTGGAAATTTATTATACTCATATTGGTAGTTATGGATTAGGTGACAGTTGTCCAGGTGGAGAAGTCTACTGATGACATTTTCCATTACTTTAGACAATTGAGGTGAGGATAGTAGGTCAATAATTTGAAGGTAGATGCATATCACCTTTTTTTTTTTTTTTTCAATTGGCTGTACTGCATATGTACAGTTTCATGTTTGTGCTTATATATATATATATATATATATGTATGTATGTATATATATTGTATATATTGTATGTATATATGCATGTATATATATATATATTGTATATACTGTATGTATATATGCATGTATATATATATATTGTATATATTGTATGTATATATGTATGTATATATATATATTGTATATATTGTATGTATATATGTATGTATATATATATATATATATTGTATATATTGTATGTATATATGTATGTATATATATATATTGTATATATTGTATGTATATATGCATGTATATATATATATATATTGTATATATTGTATATATATATTGTATATATTGTATTTTTATTCATTTATATATATATATAAATGAATAAAAATAGAAAAATCCTTAACACGGTACGAATGTACCATACAGATTTCAAAACCCTTTCGTTGCCATCTACATAAATAAATAAAAAATGAGTTTGCTCCCAGGGTGAATGCCAGCTGAGTATAATATAGTATATAAATGATAAATAACGAGTTAATTTAGGAGCGCATCTTGTGAAAAGCACTGGTAGAATTCCATCAAGACAAGCCTTTTTGCTATCCAAAATTTTTCAAAATTCTTCTGTTTTCCTGATAGAATGTCAATGCGATACTATGTTCAAGGTAAAGAAGATTATTTGCGTTGATCATGTATAAAGGAATTGGTTGAAAAGAATAACGCCAGGAGATCAGCTTTATCTTCAGGTGATGTTGCAATATCCGTTTGGATGAGAAAACATAGATGGACAAAAGTAGAGACCAACAGCTTTTGCGAGGAATCAGAAAGCACGACAACTTATGGTGTAAATGGCTACTTTATATATAGCTTTTTTTCAAATTCAGACACTCCTGTTAATGATAGTTCTGCAAATGTTGTGGGCATCAGTGTAGGCTGTGAGGGTGGTGGTGGGCGGATTAGTCTCACTCAAGCCATTTATGATGTTGTTGTTTTTTTTTTAACCATCCGGTCACAATTTTGGAATATCATGATTTGGATATAGGATGAAAATTTTGAACAATGTGGGGAATGGATACCTTCATTCCAACAGATAACGTCTCTAAAAATCACAAGCATCTGGATCTGGAAAACGAAACAATAGCCTAACTATTGAAAGGAGGAGGAATAAAAGATTCAAGATTGTCCTATTTGACATTGCTGTAGTGCAAGGTAGTGAATGGCTAAAAAGAGAGCGTTTTTTAAAGATGAAAAATGAAATTAAAGATGAAACGTGCATGACAGTGTGATCTGAATTACCAAGAGAGGAATAGTTACCTCAACAGTGTACCTGGAAGGAGAACTGTTCAAGAAAAGCTCCACAGTATTGGACGAGTAGAAAGGATTGTTTGGAATTCTGGTCGGGAGACTAACAATTTTCTTAAGGTCACTGCTTACAGTATATATCTCAGCTTCTATTCCAGTTTGGTTAGTGGAGAGGGGAAAAGGGAGGCATATAATTGTGGAGATTAGAGTCACTAAGGAAGATGACTTAACTGTTAGGGAATTTGAATTGCAAGAAATAAAGCAAAATTCAAGATTAAGTATCCTCGGACAAGGAATATCTGAACGCACAAAAACAATTACTATCCTTGTGGAGGAAGGACAGTTAAGAAAACAGATCTGGTTTGGATGCCTTCGTTAGGTCATCAGGTTTGGCAATGGTGCACATCAGTTAGATTGGTGTTTATACTACGAATGTTGGTAAAGTGAATGCGGAAGAAATTTTTGAAAGATTTTTTAAGGTTTACATTTTTTTTGGGGGGGGGGTATTTTAACCGCACTCTACATTTATTTAGGTTTACTAGCATGTTAATATTTCAAAGGTCAAGAGAAAAAGAGCAGTGGAATACTGTGAGAGTATATAGGCGCTTAGATATATCGCCCATACAGAAAGCATCCAATCCGTGCCATAACGTTCCCTGGACAGTTCCACTGGCATACCACTACATGGTCTGCAACCAGACACGACGTGACAGAGTGGATAGCAGCGAGATAATCAGGATGCTTCATTAACGCGTTACCATCTGGATCGATCCCGTACAGAGGGCTGTCCAAAGCACTGCCCGAGGGCCGCATGCGGCCGGCGGTCCGATTTTGTGCGGCCCGCCTGTGAGTTTTGATTTTCACGAGCGAAAAAATAAATTAACAATTTGAATCGAATGCGTATTAGATATTTTAATTCTATCACTAATCGATAATCTCGATGTTGATAATTTTATTTGGTGTTTTTACATCACTATATACCTTCGTGTTTTTCAAATATTAGATGTGTCAAAGAAGCGTTCTTACACTGTTTTGTTCCAACGCGCATGCTCTGGGAGCTCAAGGGGAACGTGAGCGCGCGCAATTAGTGTTGTTCGTTTGTTCAGCTTTCGAGGTTGTGTCGCTGTTGCTCACCAAATTACTGGATATGCATTGTGATGCGGCCCGCGAATAATTTTTTTTTCTAATGCGGCCTTCGGATTACCTAGGGTTGGATAGCCCTGCTGTACACTATCTAGCGACCTGCCTGATGGAGGAAAGTTCTGGATCTCCACAGTACGTTAAGCATGCTCATGAGGGATATCACTCATAAAGCTGTTGAAAGATTGCGGAGGGGGAAAAGAAACTGAAACCCCTGCTCTGGAAACCAAACATGGTAACAACCATTTCAAGTCACCAATAAACAAGGTGGTGCTGTTTCACAGGAAGAAGAAGGGTCATCTATCATCTAGTAGGGCTTGCAATTCTCTCTCTCTCTCTCTCTCTCTCTCTCTCTATATATATATATATATATATATATATTGCATTCCCTCAATTACAGATACAGTTATGTCTGGAATTATTATTTTATACTTCAACTTTTTATCGAATAATAACCATTACTAAATTAAAGTATCGTTAGGACATCAAATGTCATATGTTATTAAAACAAGCATGTGAGTGCCTTGAATCGTCACTTAATCATAACCGGTCTAGCACACTTTCGCAAAAACCAATTACCATCAAATAAACAGAATTCAAAAAGCAAGAAGTAATAGTCCATTAAAAGATATTAACTTTCTTTTATTTCATCACAGCAAGATAAAACGATAACCCGCGATTAGTAACTTGATTAAAAGTCATCGAAGAGTTTGGATTTAAATAATCGCACAATGAAATTAAATACATGTAAATGAAAGCGAAGAGAAAAATATAAGGTTTCCTCATTAATATGTAAACGAGTTAGGAATAGAAATCTAAACTCTGATTCGTGCTTTTTATTAATTTTTGTTACTGCTAATAATGGATTAGCAGTTCTAAATATTAATAAAAAAGAGAACATTTTAATGTAAACAGTGACTTAATGTATTTAATTCAATTATGATAAAAATCAATTTCGCCATCTTGAGAGAGTGGAAAAAAAATTGGGAGTTGTAGAACAGTGAAAATGTTTTTCAAATTAAATAACTAAAAAAAAAAAAAAATCGAATTTACATGCTAATGTTTTTATGGCGATTCAATTTAGCCATCTAATAAAGTAAGTTTCTTCATCACCATCAGAGCTGTATTATTATTATTATTATTATTATTATTATTATTATTATTATTATTATTATTATTATTATTATTATTATTATTATTGCACTAACTCTCCTGAAGTCAAAGACTCATCATTTGAAAGTTTATGACATTGATATTCCCAAAGACGTCCCAATGTTTGATTCGTCATCTGATTTGCCTATTATTATAAAAATAGCAAAATCATTATTTTATCCTGAATGACTGAAAAATGACAGTCTTATATATGAATATCACAAATTAGGCTCAACATATAAGATAGTGTCTTACAAACCAATATTTATGAACTTATAAACTTAACAGACCAACATTTCTCAACTAAAACGATATGAGGTGGGTCTCGAAATTATTCCTATAATTTCACACACACACACACACACACACACACACACACACACACACACACACACACACACACACACACACACACACACACACACACACACACACACACACACACACACACACACACACACACACACACACACACACACACACACAAAAGCTCAATATGATAAGTACATATTTCATTCCTTTCTCATTTTTCTTTTTAGAAATTCCCTTGTTGTATTTGATTCGCAATATTATTAAGCCGTTGTGTTAAATATCTGCATGTATAATATTCGTCTTTGGTCGGTTGATGCATAATAATAGGTCGAAATAATTGATAAGCTTCGAATTTTAGGGAACCTCAGATTCTCTTCCCCCCCCCCCAAAAAAAAAAATCCAGAAGAAAGTTGTAAAAGTTAACGCAATTCAGAAAGAATCCAGGTTAGGAGGTCTTGGTATTCTGTAGATGGGAAGCACTCTTCTAAGCATCGGAAAATTTTCCTTCTAGTTTCGATTAACTTTGTTATTAAAAATATTGTGAAAAATGCGATCGCGAAAGTATATGGTATGAAATTCAGTTAATACTTTAATTAACAATTATATTTAAAATAAAATGTGTAATTTTCCAAAATCGTTTGCGAATCGATTTTGTTTCAAAAATGTCTAAAATTAATAAATTTATTTATTTTTTTAAATAACAGGATTTCAAATTAATTGTATAATTATTTCTCTGAGAGAAAATGTGCATCTTCAACTCATAAGTATCAGTACAAGTAACTAATCTACAAATGTGTTATAACTAATCACGAAATGTGTTAATGAACATTTCGCATCTCAAAAATGCAATTTTACTATTTGAAATAAACCATAACTAAAATTCATTGGTTTCCGCATTAAATGTTTATAATGAATCTACTGACAATGAGACAACTGCTTCAGCAGATAAACGTAGGTTTTCATATTCTGCAGGAACAAAATCTATGTAATTAAATAGATTTGTTGTTGTTGTTAGAAGCATCCAGGGTGTCAGGGACTAATTAGGGAAACCACATATCCCCACCAGCTGTCATAACTTTATTTGAATTCACTCACACTATCAGCACACACCACCTCTAAAGGTAAGCAATTCAGAACACGCACCGCTCTATGAGATAATCTAGCTCTCACCCAAGAGATTGCATCATTCTTAACTGTGCATCCCGTCTTCTATAAAATAAAAAACTTCCATCTGCCAGTATCCTATATGACTGTTTCACGAGGATTTTACAAATGTAAATTACGAGGCTCAATCTGCATTCCACACATCCGATATCATCTTTAATACCTTCCTTTTCAACTTCTTCACTCTATCTGCATCCTCAAAATTCAGGAGACCTGATCTGCGCACAAAATAATCCCAGGTAAGGTCATATCAGGGCCTTATAAAGATAAAAATAATTCCTAATCCTTAGGAATCAATGGTCATTTCAGTATTGCTATTATCCCTGGGATGTATTTGCAGTCTTTGTTATATGACCCTTGAATTACAGCTTCCTATCCATTAAAACTCCAAGATCCCTGACCTGATTAGTTTCTTTTAGAATGACTTCACCAATGTAATATGCCGCTGGAAATCTTATTACACCAAACTGTATTTAGTAACAACATGAAATGCTAATATTATCACATGAAAAACTAAAAAATCAAGTTTAATATACGTATTTAATTGAATTTATTGCAGTTTTTAAAACAGTTTTCTTTAATCAAATTCACGACATCTCTGCATTTCAGTTTGCTTTTGAATTACTAAACCATATATAAATACCACACACACACACACTAGCAAGTATTTTACATAATAAAAAAAGCAGAAACTCTACTGTGTTACATGTTGGTGGAAGATTTTTTAAATAAATAAATGATAAAATTAGAAAAATAAACTTCATCTTTTCTGGTACTTTGAAATTTTCCCTTTAAAGTAGTCGAATTTCCGTTAGAATTGTCACTGAAAATGTAAAGCTTCCAATTCATTTAAGCAATAAAGTTTATCCAGCATTTTCGGGGCAAACTTATTTACCTGAACACTTCCATTCCTGATGGACACATCCGAAACAGAAAACTAGGATGTGTAGACATGCTACACCTGCCAACAATTAACAGATACAAAATGATATAATCCAAGGTATAACGTGCTTTAGGGAAGCAGGGAAGAGGAGTATGTATAACAATTGTTTTAAGAGTTGCACTTGCTGTTCAAGTCAATCATTGTTCCGATATAAATTAAAATTGAAATTCATTTGGGTAGCAGTTACGAGTGCACTGTCCTTCCTTATTTATTTTAAATCATCCACGATCAAAAATCACCTTATTGCTTGTTCATTCACGAAAATAAGCTGATGATACATATTTTTTTATTTCTGGTTGGAGCATATTTAGGAATGTAAGTTCAAGGAACAATGTCATCTCTCATTTTAGAAAAAGGGAAAACGAGATTAATAGATATTTCATTATTATTATTTTATTTTAAATTACAGAGCGAAAGCGGACTAAATAATTTTTGAGCTCAGTGATTTCGGATGACACACCTTCCTTCCTTTTCTATATGGAAGTTCCTCGTGCGAGATATGTTTATAATCATTAAATAACTTAACCACCGATAAAAAAATACAAGACATGTAATAAGGTTTCACTACTAGTTTCATCGGGAATGCCAACTTCGTTATTTTGTACTTTTGTAATTCTTCATATTGTACTTTAGACAAAAACAGAGTTTAGAAGTTTAGAGTTTACATGTTCTAAACTCTGTTTTTGTTTAAAGTACAATATATTTTTAAGATGTTTTCTCCATGGTACTATATTCACCCGACGAAGTCGGCATTTCCGATGAAACTAACAGTGAAACCTTATTAAATCTCCTGTATTTTTTTCTCGGTATTTAAGTCAGTTAATAATTATAAACATGTCATTTAACCGAGTCAATTACTCTGTGTATATATATATATATATATATATATATATATATATATATATATCGGTCCACGAGGGTTAGATACATGCGATGTATACATCCACTCCACTTCAAACCGATTTTAAAATGACCACCGTGACTATCTCTGGTACCAGTAGTTTTCTAGAGATAACTTGTAGAATTTTCTTGAAATATTTCGAGAATTAAATTCACCCACCATTTTCTCCTGTCCCCTCCAAAAAACATAAAATAAAATAAATAATAAGAAAATCAATAAATGGTTAAGAAATAGGTAAATTAATCTTACATGTACTGGATTCAGTATCGCTTTCAAAACATCTATTTAGGACACCTATTTCACATTTCCATTCCCTGGATAAAATTTACAGTGACCCGAAGGGAGCTTAACTTTTAAATATATATATCAGAATAAATTTATGTATCTTGTATATATGTCCTGTATAAATGGACAATTCTCTATTTTATTTTATTTTATTCGTTTATTTTATTTTATTTTTTACTTTCCATTACTTTAGATTTTGTATTCTTCTTTATATATAACAAAAAAACAATTAATATAATTGATCAGTTTGAGTATAAAACACAGGAATTCATGAAATATATATTTCGTGAACTGCCGTGTTTTATTATTATTATTATTATTATTATTATTATTATTATTATTATTTTGTGTTTAAATTAGATTAAAATTCTACTTATATTCAATTCCGGATCATTTGTAAAAGTCCGGTATATATATATATATATATATATATATATATAATGTCAGGTTACCACAAATATATTGAAATCAATATATGAATAAGTTTACATAAATAAATATATTATTTATGATGTATATACTGTGACTGTTCAAGTTTAAATTTTCTCACCAGTTTTGATTGTTTTACTGGGCAATATATATTCATATTCCTAATGGATAATATATATAAAAATAGCACTATCTGTAGTGACTATTAGTGATCTTGTTTACATGTTATGATTTCTATCTCAATTATATATTATCAGATTCACTCAAAGAATAATTCTGCTTGATATTAACCAGCAAAGTAACATTAGCCTTAATAATTGCCGGTGAAAGTTTGTAAGAAATGTCTGTTTTATATTGTAATTACGAAAACAAATAAATGTGACAGACCAGTTTTGACCTAAGACATAAAAAAGTGGTGTTTATTTATTGCTTTATATGTTGTATACAATTATGGTTTCTATCAAATGGGTTGGTTGTTCTGAACTGTATACTGTGATTGTGGAATCAATCATGCAGTATTTTGATATGGTTAGTTGTTATAAGTGTTTACAAACCACTGTAAACGTTGAAGTAGAAAATAAATGTAAATTTTGTATTTCTCAGTGCTTGACTTTAACATTCTATTTGTTTTTTTTTATGACATATTCTAATCTTTAAGTACAATTCCAAAATTAACATAAAATGATGATACTTACATAATCAAACATGTCAATAATAAAAACATCGAATTCGTTCAGAAGATGAAATAAGATAAAATAAAATCCCTACGAAATAGCGCCCTCTATAAAAAAAGGCATCTATGCAATTAATTTCGCATTTCATTCATTAAAAAACACGAAAAAAAAATGAAGAAACTTTGACAATATCAGCATTGATATTTATTTAATATATGCAGCGTTCGCTCATATTTGAACAACTACTAATGTGTGTATGTATGTATGTATGTATGTATGTATATTATTATTATTATTATTATTATTATTATTATTATTATTATTATTATTATTATTATTATCATCATCATCATCATCATCATCATACACTATTTCTGTGGAGTCCGAAATTCATTGTGGGAAACCCACACTAACATTTAGACATGCAAAACTTATCTCTCTCTCACTCATTATCAGGGCACTCACAAGTAATTCTGTAAGTTCATTCCACTCATTGACTATTGTCCATGCAAAAAATCTAGTCCGCACATCCTTACTGTCCACACTCTTACACAACTTCCACGACTGACCCCTAGTTCTCTATTTGTCATATACTGAAACATTTTCCTTGTGTCGATTTTATAAAACTCGTTTAATATCTTATAAGTTTCTATCATGTCTCCTGTTTTCTGCCTATCAACTAAACTTTGTAACCCACACACCTTCAATTTATCCTCACAGAGAACATTCCACAGGGCTGTCACCAACTTGGTGACTCGTCACGGACTCCTCTCTGCTACAAGCAGCATCATTAACCTGGCTCCTTAATGAAACTCTTGCAAATGGAAAAGTCCCTGGAAAGTAAAAGATTGCAGAATAGCAGTTTGGAGAATGGAGGCATCTAACTATAAACCAGTTTGGATTACCTTCCGTGGTTGTTAGATTATTAGAGAAAATGGTAAAAGTTCATATGCAGTCTTTGGAAGATAAGGGTAATGTTATATATGAAGGTCAGCATGTATTTCTTAAGGGCACTCTTGTTTCAGTAATCTAGTTGCTTTTTATCATAAGTAACAAGAGTGATTGATGAGGGAAGGAGAAAAGGGATTTTGTAAAAGAATTAAAACAGTTGAATATCAACTTGTCACATGATTAGTTTAGATTTAAGCAGAAGCTCATGGGTTTAGATAGTAAGTTGATGGAATGGATTAGCAATTGACTGTCTGATGGGTAATAAAGGATTGCGTATGGGGGAGCAGTATCAAGGAGAAGAAAATTATCAGTAGTGTTGCAGGACGAACGACTACTGTTCAACCTTCATGTCACCGTTACTTTCACTAAAATTCTAGGAGATATTCAGTTGTTTGCTAAAGACATGAAGCCGGAAAGAATTATTAAAATATATTACTGATGTAGTCGCCTTTCAGTGAGGATCCGAATAAGCAGAAATGGTGAGTAGATGAATGGGGTTTTGGATCTGCAAATGGGATACTGCATACTCCATATGTGGTAGTATACTGAAGGAGTGGAGGTAGCAGTGGACTGTGATGTGATGGTCGATCAAAATTTGAAATTCAAGGGCATGTTGCAACGGTTATAAAAACAACTCAGAAGATTGATGAAATGTTAAGAAATTAACTGCAAAGGATTAAATGGTGGTGATTACATTTTATAAGGTCCAGATCAATCCACATCTGAACTACAATGCCCGAATCTGGTCTTTGGGATTTGGAGGGGATGAAGTAACTTTGGATATGTTTCAGGGGTGATTGACAAAAAGGATTTCAGGACTGTAATGTTAGCTATGAGGAGAAAATGAAGATATAATCTTCAAAGTTCTTGCAGATAGAAGATGAAGTAATATGATTGAGACCTTTAAGCTGTTGAGAGGTATTTACTGATCATTACAAGGGATATTATTCAGATAGTGGAACAAAAGGACAGGACAATAATCCTATCCACTGAAGACGTCCAAGGAAATAGTGAAGAGGTGAGAGGAATACATTACTTGATGTGCTATGAATGCTAAAAGTATAAATGAGCTTAAGATTCAGTATGATAAGTATCTTGCAGACAGAGTAGATCTTCTTTAGTAAATCTGTGGACATTTGTCATGAAATATATCAGCTAACACCTTTTTTATTCCCGTATAGGGAGTAAGCGAGGCCATTTTATCCCTATCTAACTTTTGGAGACTGAGTGGGCAGTTCAATCTCAACTGGCAGACAATCAGAGATAACTAGCCCAAGGCTATCACTAATTAAGCGGCAAACAGTGAAGAGACTGCTTACAAGTGTCGCCATCTCGTGGTACCTAACCCTAATGTCTGAAAATAGTGTGGGTTCTGTGGATTTTCTTCAGTTAACGGGATGAAAAACGCGAGTTTTCGGGAGAAAAAAAACAGCTTGCCGTGCCAGAGCTCGACTAACTCGGAAACCTGTCGAAAAAAGGCTTCGAAAAAGTTCCTCTATTCGGGGACTAGAACCGAACTAGTGATGCTTTTTCTTTGGGCAGTTTGCACTGAAGAGTGTAAGCACCACTTCCACTAAGCTACACACAGGTGGACATTTGTAATAAATCCATATATAATGTATAGAGAAAGTTATTATTTGTATAATGGTGTATAAACCTTTTGGCAACTCCTATAGGTAAAGATGACCTTGCTACTGCTTCTGCCTGGTGTCTCCAACTCTGGGTCTGGCTCCCACTGAAGAGACCTCAATAAAGGTCGAAACTAGTCTGGGTAGTGGCCCTTCTCTTAATGCATAACATTATACTTATCCACAAGGAGATGTGTTTTGCATTATGGGAGATACTGAGATAGGAGTGTTGGTACTTGCTCCACCTTTGCAAGGAGTTGCCCGGTGTTGTACCACTTTACCCCAGTTCTGAAGATACTTTCAGGCGCAAACTTTGTTTGCACATACTTGGATAAAGGATTAAACTAAATTTATTACTAATCGGGTTATAGAAATAAAGGAGATTTTTCCCATTTATAATATTGGTTCTGAATTCATAAGTAAGGTTATGAATTCATAACGTGTTATGATTCTAGTCGTGACTAGAGGAACTTTTTCTAAGCCTTTATCTAGGTGAGAACAATATTATTATTATTAATTATTATTATTATTATTATTATCATTATTATTAGCTTCTGGATCCTAAAATTTTAGATAACTTTGATTCATTTAAACTCATGGTGAAAGACTTATTAAATGCACACATGGAACAAATTAACAAAAAATTCGAGGAGTATGAACATCACATACAGTTCAATAACGAGACCTCTGAAGAAATGTTAGGAACCGTGCGAGAAATAAAGACGAAATTAACGGTAGCGATAGAAACGCAAGAAACACTCGAACGCGAAAATCAAGAATTACGGAAAGAAGTAAATACACTCAAGTGTCAAATGGAACACATGCTACAACAAGAAAGAAAAAAAGAACTTCAAATTGAGGGAATAACGAAAGAAAATACAGAAGACTTAAGCAACATAATGCAACTGATCGGCAGCAAAGTTGGAATTCAAATCGCAACCACAGATATCACCTATATCAACCGAGGCCCACAAAAAAATAAAGAGAGACCGCCACCAATCATCGCTCGTTTTACCAACAGAAATCTGAGAGACTCCATTCTTACAGCAAGCAAGAAAACAAGGCCGACAACAACGATCCTAACTGATAAGAAACTCCCAACACCAATCTATATAACGGAACACTGGACTCCATACTTCAAAAATCTTCTATACCAAGCAAGAAAGACAAAAACAGAGAAAAACTACAAGTTCCTGTGGACAAAGAATTCCCAGATATTTTTGAGAAAGAATGAAAACACTCGCGTATACATATTTACAAGTGAATCCGACTTACACAGCCTACCAATATAAAACACTAACTCTTTACATCCTTAAGAATAAGATTAGAACTCATTTAAAAACTATATAATGGAGATCTCAAACATAGGCGAACATATCCAGTCAGACAACATAAACTTCAATGTCCTTGACTCTTTGAAGAAATGGTCAGACAACATTTCCACCAACACCAGCTTCACAATCATACACACAAACATAAGAAGTATAAAAAACACTGGCTTACATTGATAACAGCTCAATTATACCATGATAAACATGGATGCACTAATACTGACCGAAGTTGCAATAAAAGACACAGAAATGTACGCATACAACATAAATAATTATCAAACCTACAACTTATGCAGATCAAACAAAAGAGGAGGTGGCATTGTGGCATTTATCAAAGAAAAATACAATGTGACAGAAAAACAAACTCACTTCGAACATGCGGAAACACTAATTTTGGAACTCACAAATAGCCACAATAGTATCAAATACACAATAAACACAGTATACAGACCCCGAGATAATAATCCACTCAGTTTTCTTCACGAGTTAGAAACATGGCTAAGCAGCATCGAACCGCGTACAACACACAGGCTCATCCTAATAGGAGACATAAACATAAATACTCTTCACCATGCTTCTTCAACCACTAACACATATCTTGATATACTAAGTCAGTACCACATAAACCCTACCATTAACTCCCCAACAAGCGAAGAAATACTCAATAACGCGCTAACGCAATCATGGCAATCATGCATTGATCATATCAATATACGGGTTCCCATCCATACATATACATCATCAGTAATTAACGTAAAAATTGCGATTACTACTTTGTCTCAACTTCGTTTTATTACGTTTCCTATTCCCCCCCCCCCCCTCCCACCACCACAAAAGTCGACAAAACTCGATCATACTGAACAGCATTGTCGATAACCAAGTAAAAAATACAGACTGGAATTTCCTACTTAAAATAAATGATCCTGTAACATTATACGAGAATTTTCAACTAAAGTTCACAGAAATATACAAAAAAGCAACAAAACCTAAACAAACGAGGCGACAAACAGACAACAATCCATGGATAAATGGCGACATACTAAATACTATTACTGAAAAAGAAAATCTATGGAAAAAACTTAAAAAGTCACCCAGTAACACACATTTACAAACCTTATACAAAAACACAAGAAATAAACGACCAACAAAAATTCGTAGGGCAAAAAGACGCTACTACTTCCAAAAATTCATGGAATATAACGACAACATAAAGCAAACATGGGCTACACTCAACGAATTAGTAACCCGAAAAAAGAAAACTTCAGCACAAGATTTTATTGCAAAAAGCTTTGGTCAGGACACAAACCAGAAGGAACTAGTAGACTCATTCAACCATGCTTTCACAAACAACATCACACAACTCAAAAAAGACAAACTACAAACGATCAACAAAAAACTACCAACACAAAGTCAACAACAAACTATGTATTTTCCACCCATAACAAAACAGGAACTGAAAGAAGCACTCCTAAAACTAAAACCAAAGACCACTCCAGGAATAACAAAATAAGACTCACAAACCTTATAACACACTTTGAACAAATAAATCCAATACTTTTGAAACTCGTGAACATAATATTCGACGCAGGTATTATTCCACAACAACTAAAAACTGCAGTAATTATGCCAATATACAAACACGGCAAAAGAAACGATACTCAGAACTACAGACCAATAGCTATACTACCAGTCATCTCAAAAATTCTAGAAAAAATAACACACACCAGACTACAGAACTATTTACAGAAGAACAACGTCATCTCTCAAAACCAATACGGCTTTCAGAAAACAAAAAGCACCATTACTTGATTAGAAGACATCGCCGACACAATAAACAAAGCTCTCGACAAAAACAAGTACGCCGACCTTATACTTGTGGACCTAACCAAAGCATTTGACACACTTGAACATGACATACTACTCACCAAACTATACTCAATAGGTATAAGAGGAACACTGCATACATGGTTCAAGAACTACCTCTCAAAGAACACAAGTAACAAAAATAGGTACATGTCACAGTCGGAGTATACAAGTAAAACACGGTTACCTCAAGGGGCCATATTATCACCCACTCTATTCAACATACATTAACGATGTTCATAACATATCCATAAGAAATCAAATATTTCAATACGCAGATGACACTGCACTACTAGCAATCCACACAGACATTAACACAGCTCTCTGCAAAGCACAACAAGACCTAAACGAAATCACAACATACTTCCACCAAAACGCAATTCTAATCAACGGCACCAAAACACAGATGCTGATAATACACAACCCAAGAATCATACGCCCCGCATCTATCGATACATTGTCACACATACTGCTGCATTAACAACAAAAATATCTGCCAATGTTCCGAAATCAAACCTGTAACACACGCAAAATACCTCGGTCTGTATATAGATTCCCACCTTAAATGGACAAAACATATAGAATACCTACACACCAAACTTCGGATCATCGCAGCAAAACTCTTCCAAGTTAAAGACATTATGCCACCCAACATAAAAAAACTCCTATATCACGGTATCTGCGAATCCCTACTCAGATACGGAATAACAGTCTATACAAATACATCAAACAGCCACCTAACAAAATTAGAAACACTACACAGGAAAATCGTGTCAATAGTGATCTGGACACCTTAGACGCAACAATCAATATCCGACAAGCACATGGCGATACACAGAATTCTGAGCATTAAAAATGAAACACTACATGACGTTAACTAGGAATTACTTCAACATCATCTGTCGAAACAACACATATCGCATAACACGACCTACAACAACTCTCTACATCCCCACACCCTTCAACAACTCATACGGTTCTTTTGTGAGATCACATCAGATACCCACACAACTCAACAACCTACCAAGAAAGTTAAAACACGTAGATAACTACAGAACATTAAAAAAACGAACTCTGGAAAATATACGAACAAAGATAAGAAACCATTAACACTAATATACACATCACAAATCACTAGCATCCAATGCTTACATCCCATACATAAACAGTAGCAACAACACAAATAGTGAAGGCTAAATCCCACTCTCTTCATAAAAGCTAACCCAAGCTTCGAAGTAGGTGGGATTAACTTGTCTCACTCATATACAAGTAATCCTTATAAGCAAATGCAGAAATTTGTATGTATAATCATTCTTTCTCAAACTTAAAAAAAAAATAAATAAAATAAAAATAAAATAAAAAAATAAAAAATATACAAAAAATTCTGTATAATCATCATTGTTAATATTAGAAGAACATGTGTTGTAAATACATAAATACATAATATAATAATAATAATTATTATTATTTTGCACTACACCCCAAATGTTGTGGAAGTCGTCCACTTCCATGCCATATTTAAAAGACAACATTCTGCTAAGGAATCAACTGAATTGAGACATTTCAGGACATCATGAAATGTACCAGGATTTTAAGAGTCGGAAGTCTCTTATTCAGCATACCAGAGACCTCTATTATGCTAGTAAACTTTTGAAAACTATTCGCAAAAATTAACAGTTTATGTCTAATATGGCAAAGTAATTCACTTGGGCTGTCCACTCAATAATGCTTTTAGCCTCAACGTTTAATGGTATTTTTCAACTAGTGTGAGACCATGACTGCCATTCTTCTTACATGCCTGAAGTGGCTTAAAAAGTACTGCTTAGTCTCTAGAGTGCTTCATGGATTATCTGATGATTGCCACTAAGTGTGTCTACAATAAACTTACAGCCATTTCAGAATGATTCAGATTTAAAAAAAAAAAAATCACTGTTGCCTTATATTTTCCTTACAGAATAGATGAGGCAGTTCTAACTTTAGGAGACTGAACGACAGTCAATTTTTATGTTAGCCAATCAGCGATGGCTGACCCAACACTATGACTAATTTTAAATGGCATCCAGTGAATTAAGTGCTGTAGACCAGTATTGCCATCTGCAGGTCCCTAACATTAATGCAATATATTATTGTCTGAATTAGTCTGTGTTTTACGGTCGATATTCTTGAGTTTACGAAACGAAAAATGCGAATTTGTAGGAGAAACCCGCTTGCCTGTGTCAAAGATCAAGGGGAATCAGTCAAAGAAAAGGTTAGAAAAGGATTCTTTTGGTCAACATCTAAAGTCGAACTTGAACGTCTTTCTTTGGGCGACTTAGCACTATAATGCAAATACCATTTTCACTGGGATACACAAGCCTTGGGATTCAAATTAAAAAATAGTAAAAAGACAACTTTTTAACACTGGTTTAGCAATCGATGCCTAACCTTAGACATCAGCAGCAGTTTGGTCTCCAGTCAGCAAGGATTTGAAGACTTCAGACATTAATGTACAAAAGATACATGTTATTATGTATACCTCTTTTTTTATAAAATAAGAAAACACCTAATCCATAAATGATTTTTTTTAAATAAGTGATTCTGACCACAACCTAGTGCTCATCTCCTGCCAAATGCAACAAAGCTCATAAGGTCACACCTGCACAAGAGTAGTCTGACATTACAACAGTGCTAAATGGGACAGCCTCAGAAACTACTATGCTTCATCCCCATGGTTGGACTACTGTTTGCAGTCTTCCAATCCTAACATATGCATCGAACACATCACCAAAATAATCCTCACTGGCATGATAACATTCATTCCCCACACCACTCTGAACGGCTGGCCACCTATCCAAAGCCTGGTTCTCCAAAAAATATGCCAAGGCTGTGAAAATGAAAAATCAGGCCTACCACAACTGGTTCAAATTAAGAACACCAACCTCCTTTAGTATTTATACTGAAGTCCGAAACAGATGCAAAACAAAAGTATCAATGATTCCAAAATAGAATTTGAATGGGCAAAAAGCAGGAAGCTTGCAGCCTGTCCTAGCAGCAGCCATGCCTTTTGGTCTCTCGCCAAAGCAATTGGTCGCAACTTTTGCCCTACACTACTTCCCCCCGCTATCATACCCAAATGGCTCAATTGCAACTCACCCACAGAAAAAGCTAATCTCCTAGCTTCACACTTCGCCTCCAATGCACACATAACCAACAATGGCAAATGTCCCCTGGTCATTCCGCCTGCCCAACACCCAATGCCCCCTGTATCCTTTTGACAGAAAGAGATCATAAACCTGTTTTCAAAATTAGACACAAAAAAGTCCCTGGCCCTGATGGCATTCCTCCAATTGTCTTGAAAGTCTGTACAGCAGAACTGACTCCTATCCTATGCCGTCTCTTCACACTCTCCTGCTCCACCGGTATATATCCCAAAGCCTGGAAATCGGCCTATATTCAACCCATGCCCAAAAAGGGTGACAAATCGCTGCCATCTAACTACCGCCCTATCTCACTCACCTCAATCCTATCTAAAACGATGGAGAAAACCATTAACCCTCAATTCCTACTCTACCTCGAAGGCACTCAGCTATTAAACGACCACCAGTATGGATTCCGTCGATGCCGATCAGCAGGTGACCTGCTGTCATATATCACCCATCTCCAGACATATGCCAAGGAAAAATTTGGCGAATCCCAAGTAGTCGCACTTAATTTCTCTAAAGCCTTTGACCGGGTGTGGCACAAAGGCTTATTAAGCAAACTCCCATCATTTGGACTGTCTCAGGACTTCTGGAGATGGATTGCCAACTTCCTGTCTGGACGCACACTATGTGTGATGGTAGATGGCTCCCTATTCTCCCACTATCCAACAAATTCCAGGGTCCCAAAAGGTTCAGTTCTCTCACCGATCCTCTTCCTTCTATACATCAATGACCCACTTCAGTTGACCTCCAACCCAATAGACAGTTTTGCAGATGACAGCACATTGCACTCCTCCTTTTCATTTGATAAACCTCACCCTATACAACTCATTTCAACCCACAGAATATCAACCACAACTTCCCTTAATGCAGACCTCCAAAACATCCTCCGATGGGGCTCAGATAACCTCGTCAACTTCAACGCTAGTAAAACTCAGTTCTGTCTTATTTCACACAAAACATAACCTTTTTCCCCTAGTATTATTTTCGATAACACTCAAATTCCCAGACAAGATGAAATCTCTCTTCTCGGAATTACCATGACATCAGGCCTCTCCTGGCATAAACACATCACAACCATTGCATCCTCAGTTTCCAAAAAACTAGGCTTTCTTTTCGTTCGAAACGCTACTTCACTTCAAAACAACTGTTAACCCTATACAAATCGCAAATCCGACCATCTATCGAATACTGTTCTCACATTTGGAGTGGGGCTCCTAAAAGCTTCCTCCAAATGCTTGACTCAATACAGAGGAGTGCAATTAGACTGATAAATGATCCATCTCTTACTGACTCACTCCCCCCACTCTCACATCGACGCTTAGTCTCTGCAATTTGTATATTCTACAAATATTTTCATGGAAAATGCTCATCTGAAACAACATCAATAATTTCCACACTCTCTACTAAACCCATTGGAACATGCACAGCCACCTCCCAACACCCCTTCACAGTACACCTCGAAACCCACAGAACAAGTTTCTTTTCCTCCTCCTTCATCCCTGCTACTGCGTACTGTGGAACAATCTTCCCCCTAATGTATTTCCCAAGGAATACAATATACAGGCTTTTAAATCGAATGTTAATAAGTTCCTCCTCTCTCATCCCGCTACCCATATACAGTACTAAAGTACTATAGGTTGACCAGCCAACCTCTGGTATATGGGCCCAACATAAAAAAAGAAATAAAATAAGAATTTCATTCTTTCTTTTACTTGCAACATAAATAAAATTCTTCTGGGTTGTCTTTAACTTGCACAGCCAGTTTCTTTTCATACTCAGACTTAGCTTTCTGTACAGTACTTGTGACTCTTCTAGCCTGCTAGTTATAATTACAACTGACACCATCCTTATGTACATTATATTCCTTCTATATCATCTTTTTTTATGAATCTTTTGCTTAATTAGATTATGCATCCATTTACTTCTGCTCTATTTATTCGTTGAACTCTAGGGATGTATTCTGATATTTCATCATTTAAATATTTTTAAACACTTCCCATCAAACAACCGATACCATAGTGCAGAACCCAGCATACTCCTCAGGTGGTCATAATATCCTGCTTTGTAGATCAGCATGTAACCTTTTCTAAATGGAACATTCAGAAACTTAGCCACTTCCCAAGTGAGAACTGCATGATCACTGTCACCAACCAGAGGCAGAATAGTTGCATCTTTAAGTGAAGCACCCTCTGATACTATCTTCGAAAAGTAAATTTCTATTTATTTTCACATAGTTTGAAACCTTGCTGTAAAGTTCCAAAACAGTGGCTTGTTCCAAAATTGGAACTTTTTTCAAGCTACTTCAGGCCTACAATAAGTGGGGAAATCTCACACTGTGCAATGAAATTCATCTCTAAGACAATCACAAACATTCATGCCCATGGTGGAATTTGAACCCACAGCACGTTGGAGAGAGAGAAAGAGTATGCTAACCACTCAGCTAAACAGGCTAAAGTAGAAGATATTTGACCAGAAATGCTCAATTCAGTTCATAATTCAGAGGGCTTGGTCAGAAGGGCGAATTCCGAATAGTTTGAGTAGAGCTATCGTAGTTCTCATCTCTAAAAAACGGAATAAAACTGAATGTGATAATTACAGCAAAATTTCTCTACTATGTGTTCCAGCCAAGATTTATGCAAGCCTATTTGAAAAGAGACTGACAAAAATTGTGGAAGAATAAGCTACGATTAATGTTAGATATGACAGCATTGGTTGTCATATCTAACATTAAGAAAAAAAAATCTGACTCAGAGTCAGTCAAACTATATTCTTACATTTCTCCTTGATAATCTATTTTGACTGACTCATATTTAGGTGTCATACCAATTAATGGGTTTTCCATACTCCTGATACAAGAGCATTGAAGTGTTGACCATCTCTCGTACACAAATACATCTTCCCTCCCTCCACACATCCAAAAACTCATCCATTCCTTATATGCATACTATTGTCAAACTGTTTGCTGTTATAGCCCTTATTCTTCATAATTCATTTCTGAAAATATATAGATAAGTTAATAATGATTTTAAAAGTTTCCATAACATAATACATTTGTAGGATTGTTTCCACTAGCTAGACAAACTTTTCCCTAGATCTTTTTTATCAATTTCTCTCAGTTATTCAATCTTTGATGCAGATTAAATTTTATCCCCCAATAAATATTGGATTTTTAACCTTGAAACTCGGATAAAGTGAATGTATATATTCTATTTTTCTGAGTGGCTGTTTAAAATTATAACAATAGTTATTGGGATTCTTGTGTAGCACTGTTAAAATACTGACTCCATATTCTAGCATTTTATCAGCGATTTCAGAGGTGATCAGTATTTGGCACATGTTAAATGTTGACTAACTTGGGTAAAAACCTGTTTCCTCTCTTTGAAACTTGGGATTTTAATTCAACTCAGAATTGTTTTTTGAAGTTCTGTAGACAATTACATAATGTTTTCACATCCCTGTCATAAACTTGAATGCATTTTTCATCTAAAACTAACAAGAAAAGTTTTATTGTGGTCACGTTATCTGGTATTCTGGTCTGCTCGTGAACAATTTGCGTAAGGTCGTTGGTGATGGCAAATATTTCGGCGTCTCTGCCTGCAAGATCTGTACAACTGGAAGAGAAAAGCCAGTTGGTGTTATGAACATTAAAATCAGCTAGGAGGATGATTTCACTATTAGGATAGTGGGACTGGAGGAAATCAACTTTTCAGGAGAGGAAGTTAAAGATCTCGGAGTGGTTGGTGGCATTGGGAGAGCGATAGAGAGAGCAGATGAATTTCGCTGAGTGGGCGAGAGATATTTTTAGCCAAAGAAGATCAAAGTTGGGCGATTCAAGGTTAGGTGCTCTCTGGCAGGGTATGTTAGAGAGGATATATGCACACACACACCACCCTTGGGTCAAAAGGAATTAAATAGTGAATAGTTTGGATGATTGAGATGGATGGTGCTGGGGGAAGGCGAAATTTTGTTTCTGTTAATGCGAGTAGGTGGGGTTTGGTTGACTGCCGATGATAGTGAACGCTATTAAGATTGGAGTTGGGACCATGGATGTTGGTGTAGTGGATATGCGAGGGTCTGTGGAGAATGGCTTTGACCGCTGGGGTCTTGCACGTTTCCTATGCAGTGCCTGCATACTGGTCTCCTTGGTGGCTACTAGTGATGTTACTTGGTTTTTGCACTAGTTTGTTCGTAGTCTATGGTCCAGCTGTTGTCTCCATTCTGGCGTTTTTCTTCTGGCTGTTTTCGGAGTTGGCGTCTTTATTCCCTTTGTTCAAAGGTTAAGTCAGGTCAAGCACGTACACGCGATTGGGGGGGCTACTGTCCTTTAGCTTGCTATTTATCGCCGTTATTAATTTGGAAGTGTTTGTCGGTGTATCACAGATCACTTTGACGAGACCTGGATAGTTCGTTCCGTCCTTTCTTCTGTTTACAGGACCAAATCGATGATATTTGGTGATGTTTCCGGGATCGAAGTTGCATTCGCCTGCTAGTTTGCTAACTTCTTCTTTTAGCGATTTACCGTTTTCCTCCGGGAAGTTCAAAATAACGGCATTGAGTCTCCTGTTTTCTGCCTCGAGCGACGAGTGTACCGTTGATGCGATTAAATCACGGAGTTCGTTAGCGGGTACAGATGCACTTGTGATCGGCTGCTGATCGTCGAATATCTCGAGCATTGTTTCCAACTTTCGGATTTTGGACGAGAAAATATCGATCAAGTTACTGAGGTGTTATTCGAGATCTTCGATTCGTTTGCCTATGTTTAGCAGCTGTTTAACGGAGGGGAGGCATATCAAACAGAAAAAAGGCTGGTTCAGTTCGATAAGTAACTTGAGCATCAAATCCTCTACTTTTGCGCAGGAAGTACGTAGCCAGTTGAGGCAGAAGTCGCACGATATGCCTTTTTTCCTTTCGGTAATTTCGGTTTCGCAACTGCGGTACTTCGTATTGTCTTTCAGTTTGTTGGCTATTGGCTGCGCTACGCTGACGGGACTCGAAGTAATCTTTCGTTGCTGGCCTTTGTTGGCCCCATCTTTATTTCGCATGCCTGGCATATTGGGCGCTTACACGTTGCTGTTTTTTGATTGAATAATAACTAATATGAAGTACTATGGGTATTTACGAGTTGTGTAGAAGTAGCTGGATCCTTGGTACCCTATGTATTCCGTTTACTGGTTGTTTTGCACAAAAGAGATACTTACAATTGCGATAAAACTCGGAAGCACAAGTTTAACGCAACTTATTCACAGCCACCGCCTAACAGAATTCAAATTTGAAAGAATAATTCTACTGAACGCAGATGACATGCAGGTGACTGATGCAGAAGTTATTGTTCAACCAATGAGTAACCATTTTGCTAAAAGTTATCGATCTGGTATATGCAACATTGAACTACTGCTACCTCTTCACTGTATGAGGAAACGCATGTATATAAGGAAGAAATACTAGATCTGCTGCACAAACTGAATAACAATTCTGCAATAAGAATTGATGGGATATTAGCTGAAAAAGCTATTGTTTAACCAGGCTATATAATTTTAAACTCAGAACAGGGAAGATTCCACAAGAGTGGAAAGAATGTATGGTAATCCTATTCCACAAGGGTGGTGCAGAGACCGATGTATCCAACAATGGATCAATCAGTATCTCAGGAGTGGTGGTGGTGAAAATTTTGGAAAAGTTGGTTAGGGCTTACATTCAGAAATGGGTTGACAGAGAATCTCTACTTTTGCAACGAAACAGCATGCGTTTATTAAGGGAAGGTCATGTTTCTGCAACTTGCTCACGTTCTATAATAATGTTACCACTAAGTTAGACAAGGGAAACGGATGCATCATGATACTTATGGATTTCATTATTGATTTTGACAAAATACAGCATGCACGACTGTTACATTAATTGGAGAATATGGGATTACATTATGGACTATTGGCATGGATAAGAGGAAAGCTGTGTATGGGGTGAAGAGGATGAATCTGCAGATTCAAAGTAACCAGTAGTGTGCTTCAAGGATCAATTATTGGTCCACTGTTATTCAACCTGCACATTAATGATATTGAGAAGAATTTGTGACATACAGCTATTTGCTAATGATTCAAAGATAGATAGGGTAATCAAGAGTGCTGTTAATATACAGCACTTGGGGAAGGATTTGAATAGGCTGAATTATGGGTATGTGAAAATGGATACCAGTCCAATGTTAATAACTGCGCAACATGCACCTCATGTGATTACATATCCAATGACATATTATATTAGTGGGATTATGCTAGAAGAAACTGATCAGGTTTAGGAATCTTGGAGTTTTACAAGGCAGATGTTGAAGTTCAAGGATTGTATAGCAAAAATTGTAAATATCATTGAAACGACCCCTGACATAAAGATAAGGAAGTCATTTTTCCTCTTTACAAGGCCTTCATAAAACTTCACTTGGACTACTGCACAGAGATCTGGTCCCTTGGTTTCGGTGGTGATTCTGATACAGTGGAGAGAATGCGAAGGAGTGTCAAAAATGTTACTAGGATTTTGGAATACTGATTATGAAGACAAATTGAGAATTTGTAGGTTGCAGACACTAGCAAACAGTCGAAAGAGGAGTGATATGATTGAGACTAACAAACTTCTGAACAGGTTATACAGAACTTCAGTAAATGGAATTTTCATTTCATGGAGGGTGGAAAAAGGGTACGAGGGCGTTCTTGTAAATTGAGATTAAATGTCAAGAAGGGTGTGAGGGGTATGTTTTTCTCTCACAGAGTCGTGCGTGATTGGAATGGATTGCTGTTGGGTGTTGCATGTGTGTGGAAGTAGCGTGAATGAATTCAAGAACAATTATAACAGCTAGCAAACAGTATGGCTTCCCTTGATGAGGCTGACTGCCTGGAGGTATCTCTTAATAATAATAAAATTGATAATGGAAAAAAAAAAATCCTTAGCCTACTTTACAGTACAAACGTACTTTCCATGAAAAACTTCAGTTGTCTTTTAAAGTTGTTGATGGCTTTTTCTACCTCAAGTATTGATATGTACTTCTGTTTGCATTCTTGTTGAAAATTTTTTCTACTACTGTTCTGTCACTGTTTGTTTCATTTAACAGTCTATTCAAAGTAATTACTGCAGACATCTAGGATATCCTAATCTTCAGCTTTCATATCACCTTTATCATCTTTGATTCCTTTTACATTATTCTTTCCTCCATGTCTAAGCTTTTCAATAGCATCTAGACCATTTTCCATCTTCCTGATATTTATCTATATTCTTACTGGTCTTCCCCTGATTTTTGTTGGCCAACTTTTACACATTGCTTAGCTCTCTTACATCCTTCTCAGCATTTTTTTTAGGGCAACTAGCAACTTATTTGCTAGGAACTTCTGGTATATTGTCTTCTTTCCCAGGACTGCTTCACTAACTTCTTGTTCCCACTCCCACATGATGTTTTTATATTTCTATCACTGCAAACAACTTTATCGCATACCTTCCTAGCTGAATCAATCAATATCCTCTTCAGAGTTTGCCACTGAGACTTGGTTCTTGCTTTCAATCTGTTTCATTTTTTCTTCAACAATGTTTGTGCAGTCTAGTTTACCTGTAAATGCTGCTCCACTTTAATCCTTTTTAACTTTCTTTGATACTGTTCTTTTCAATGTGACATTCATTTGTATTCTAATTAAAACTAAGTAATGGTCACTTCCAATTTCAAATCCTCTGCACTCTCCTGTATCCTGACCCAGCATGAAGATATCCCTATCAATAATGGCATAGTCAATAAGGCTTTTCTTCTTTTGTCTTCTCTTTACGAGTTTGTGCACATCTTTATGATGGAACATAGTGTTAGTAATGATTATGTCTGTATTCTGAACAGAAATATAGCAGATACTTACCATTAAGATTATGAGAAAATTATACTCTAAATTTTCTCAAAACATTTCTATATACCTGGTGGATTCATTTCTTACTTTGATCTCTAACAAGAATCACATTTTCCATTTTTTATGTCAACTGCCTGCTCTACTGACTTGGAAAATTCCTCTTCTTTCTTAGAACCTTTTTTTTTGTGGGAGACCATACACACAAATAAGTTTCAATGATCATTTGCCCAGATAATTACTTGAAACTGCCTTCCAATCAAGAAATTTCTCTTCGTATTTGGTGTTGAATGCTATTGCTACTCCTTCCCTTCCTTGATCATTACTGTCTGAATATAACATCCTATACTTATTATTTAATAAGATTTTGCCTATTTTTGTTTTCTTTGTCTCAGTAATGCAATTACGTCCTTGTGGTAATTTTCCAGTATACAAGTTTGAATTCCTTTCCATTAATACTCCTGATATTGATCGTTACTCTCTTGAATTCTTCTGATGTTGAGTGCGAGTTTATTCCAGAAGTTATTTACAAAATTATTAGCTTTGTTCCTTTCTTCATGTTTTTCCCAAAACTTTATATATCTGGGATTTGTTTCCTACAATGGAATCATTTAGGCCTCCAACAGAAACCAGTTTTTCCTATTTCCTTAAGTTTCCCTCTCAAATGAATCAACAAATTCCTATATTTGAAACTTCTGTGGGATACAAATGTCTTATAAGATTGTAATTTCCCCATTTGGAAATCTGAGATGGAAATTAACTGAAGTGGAAATTAACTAAGAAAATCAAGGATTTGATTTATGAGATTTATCTTTCTTCAAATATAATCTATTTCTCATTACATGACTTTTCATAGTGTTCAAAACTGAGTTATAACTGGAAAAAAAGGTATAGAATATACATAGCAATTAATTCTTTACCCATACACATTGAAGACTTCTCCTAATTTCCCTGCAAAATCTGGCTCCAGTAGTGATCCCTATATACCACTACTTCGACTCCCTCTGACACTTGAGCAAAACAGAGCTCAACTGGAAGCAATCTCAAACATTACAATTAGGTTTAGTTCAGGCATGTGAAATATCATTTTAAAGATGCATCCTCAAAAAATAACTTTTAAAGGGTGAAACCATCTATGATGAATAATGAAAACATCACTCATGCTACATTCTGGAAGAAATAGGAAAAAGTGAACTTGGTCTTTAATGATCTAAACTGAAACATGGCTTTTGTCTACTTCAATTTTCCAGTAAGTAAAGTTGTGGTATTTTACCAGAAAAAAACGTGCCTACCCCAGTGATGGTTTCTGAGGAGTGTGGGATGCCATATATCACATTATGCCTATGTTAGGCTCATGACCAAATAGTTCCCTCTGAGATTTTATGCCTGTTGATTGAGGATATACAAGGGTAGTCTGAAAAGTTCTCAGCCAAACAATGAAAAAACGGATTTATAATTTAAAAATTATTTTTATTTTTCAACATAATCTCCCTGAAGACACATTTATTCCAGCGATGCTCCAGCACCATTATCCTGTACCTGTAGTGGTTCTCAGTAAGATCTGTAAAATACCCCTCTACAGCTGCAATCACATCTTGATTCGAAGAAAAACACTGACCAGCGAAGAAGAGTTTTAGTTTTGAGAAGAGATAGAAATCAGAGGGAGTCAAATCTGGAGAATAGGGTGGATGTTCCAACAATTTATAGTGCAGATCCCTTAACTGCCAAAACACCTTTGTGGGCAGGTGGACTGTCCTGATGAAAGATGATTTTTCTCTTCTGCAAACCAGGTCTTTTCACACGAATATTTTCATCTAGTCTGGTTTAAAGATCGGAATAATACTCCCCAGTTATTGTTATTGTTTTACCCTTTTCAAGATAATATATACAAAATGCCTTTAGCATCCCAAAACACTGATGCCATGACCTTTCCTGCTGACGGAACCGACTTCATCTTCTTTGGTGCTGAACAACCGGCTTCCGTCCAATGTTTTGACTGCTGTTTGGATTCTAGTGTGTAATGGCGAATCCAAGTCTCATCCATGGTAATAAATCGATGCACAAAATCAGTTTAATTCTTGTTTAAATACTCCTGGCACATTTCAGAGATTTTCATGCGAGTGTGTTTTTGATCTACTGTGAGCAAGTGCAGCACCCATCTTGAGAAAAGCTTTTTCATTTGCAATTCATGCAAAATATATTCTACATTCTTTTGAAATGCCTATAGTCTCAGCAATTTCACGCACTTTGACTCGCCGGTCATCCAATACCATATTGTGCACTTGATCGATGATTTCTGGTGTTGTTACACTTTTTGGATGTCCTTCACGTGGATCTTCTTCAAGGCTGGTACAGCCAGGTTTAAACTTGGCAGTCGATTTCTTAATTGTTGAAAACGAAGGAGAAGAGTGCCCATAAATTTTTATGAACTTCGAATGAATTTCTTTTGGTGTTAAACCTTCTTTTATAAAGAATTTTATAACCGCATGATACTCAATTTTATCCATTTCAAGGGATACAAACACTTTTGCTTCAGACAGCTATATAAAACAAACTATTTGATAGAATGACTTGCAATTTCACATGGATGTTTATGACAGATGTACCAACTTAGAAAATAAAAATCTTGCAGACAATGTTGCCATCTGTGGTCAACGCCAACAGCTTTTCAGACCACCCTCGTATCTAGACCAACCAACATGAAGTTTAGCCAGTATTTGGTTGCTGTGGAGCAATCAGACATTTAAAGAGTTTGGAGCATATACATAATATTGTAACCAATGTTCAGACCATTGTTCATGGCCTGAAAACACAGCTACAATCTTAGCAACAGCTCTTGTTAAATTGCAATTATGCATTCTTCCTCTTGGATATCTCAAGAAGAATGTTTGCAACTATCTTTGGCCCAATAATAAGTAGAATTTTATATTATTATATAAATCAACAGAGAATAAGCATTCAAAAAGTAACATCTAACATCTTTAATAATAGCTGTACAATACATGTTAGTGAATTATTAATTTACAAGTGATAATACAAGGCAGGCCACACTATCAAAATCTACAAGTACTGGTAACAATAATCAGGAGTACTTTCCCGTTGCATCAAGATTCAAAATAATATTTATCCTTAGCTGCAATTTCGGCTGCTACTGGATCATCATCTCTATAAACTGCAAGAAAAATACAGAGCATTAATAAATATGCAGGTTATTAATTCATATTTATTAATTTTGTATAATGCAGGTAGTTCAAAGCTACTATTTATGCTAGAAGAAAATACAGTCAACTCTTGCGATAGTAAACACTGAAACACGGTCATATTCGTTTATTAAAACCAACTCAAGTTATTCCAAAAAACAATGCTTACAGAAAATTCTATACAGACAGGAAATTTTAAAGAAAATTCTCTATCGCAATAGCTATTCTTTGATTACTGAGAGCTGACAATATTTATTTTTGCATTATGGATTAAAAGAGCATTTCAGAGCGTAATAATTTAAGTAACTAACTAAAGTCTCTCCTACATAAAACAGGAACAGATTCTAAACAATGAAAAATATCAAATATATATACTTAAGCTAAGATATTTTTCCCTCCTGTATAACATATTTTCAGAATAAATAATAAATGGAACATTAAGTGAAAGCAAAGAACACTGTATATAACTTTACTGTAGAAATCATTAATAACTTGAAATATGTAAATAACGATGCATTTTGTAGGGTTCAAAAGATCTTCAGAAACTAAACCAAAAAGAAGATATTCATAGTTAAAAAGGCTTTCAATTAAAAGTATGAAAAATTACAACTACATCTGTTTGCTGAAACTGGAGAGAACAGCTATGATGGGTGATGTAGAGACATAGCCAGATGATCTACATAAACTAGAATTACGAAAGCAGTCGCTAATTCAATTTATCAAATTATAATATCATAACATTATAATTTACATTATAATTCATATGCACTTCATGATTCAAAAATTAATAACCATGTTCTAACGTATATATGCATATAAATTTATGTGGAGAGAACATACAAAACGAGAAAAGTATTTTTTTACATAATCCAGAAACCTGCTGTAGATCCAAACAATGAATATTTTCAAAACAAGCCACAAAATTCAACTCTCACCTAAAGACATTTACAAACATCCATAACAATGGCTAGATTCCAACCTGCAACCTTATTGATTGGAGAGCAAATACACTGACCACTCAGCCAACCAGGATAGCAAGATTTAACAAGAATTTTACTTCTCAAAAACTGAGAGTATGACAATCATTCTTATTTAAGTTATGCTAATAAACAACATACTCTCTTTTATACAATATTTCTAATATATATAAAAAAAAAAAAAAAAAAAAAAAAAAATAGCTTTTATGTCACACTTTGTTCTTTTTCTAATGGTTCCTGTGTCTAAGAGATAAAGTGCACTCTGCAAGATATGATTTGCCAACTTGGAGAATTAAATCCAATTCCCTGAACAAAAATGACAGTTATTATTGTTCAAGTTTGATATGTGTGCGTAGAACGGCTTCATAGATCTCTGAACAATCTTGCAAAATTTATAGGAACCAAATGCTTTTTAATGGTTTTTTTTTTTTTTTTTGTAACATAGTGATCATTTTTATGGCACTCCCATTCAGGAAACCTATGGTACATTAATATTAGGTGAGCTGTTGTTTTTTTTTTATCATTATTATTTTACTAATTTATACACATACTGTCAGACCACAGATGCAAGACCCTTGGCTGACAATGTGCCAAGAAGAGTCAATTCATGTTGAAGGAGAGAAAGGAATAAGGCAATGCCCAAATTCATTACAACAAATTATCTGCTTTATATGTAAATTTTCCAACTGTGGTATAAACAAAATAGTTACCACTTTAAAAACTACAATTTTCATAAAAGAAAAGCTAATTTTCCAACGTATTGTAATATCAGTAATAAACACTCATCCCACGAAATGCACTGATTACCCTATTATTGGAATGGATTTGCCTTCTGTAGTGTCGAGGGGTCTTGCATCTGTGGTCACACAGTATATATTATGTTATTTTTTATTTATTTTATATGATCTGGAAACTCTGCTGGAGATTAAACATAAAACTTTTACAAGCCTACCAAGCTTCTAATTAATATTGGAGCAATGGTCTAACACAGTGATGGAGATTCTTATCCCACCTGAAGACAAACATCCATGCCCATGGTGGGATTTGAATCTACAACCTACAGGCTGGAAATAAAGTACGCCAACAAGTCATGGCAACCATTTGGCCAACAAATCATGGTCAGTTAGTCCTAGCATTTCATAGACCTCAATGTCTCACTTCAGCAAACTAACTAGCTTGTCTATGGTAATTAAGATTACATGAGCAAGTAATTCTTTACATATCAGGATAAAACCAGGAACATACTTTGTTTTCAGTCAAAGAAAAAGTCTAGTTTAAATAGAGAGAAGGAAGTGAAACAACTGAATTTCTTCAAGATAAAAAAGAATTTTTTCCCCTTTCAAAGAATGCATTTCATATGGAATGCATATTCACCATCTCTAGTTTCAGTAGTTGCTGATTTTTTACCCAGTATCATCAGAGTGAAATAGCTGTCACTAGCACACAGCATTGAACTAAGTAATTGTGGAAAACAAGTCAAATTGTAACTGAAAACAGAAATAATATGTCCTTATATGGTGCCGTATATGGGTTGGATAACCATTAATTTAGAAAAAGGTTATCAGGTCTTAAAATGATAGTCTCTGAGATCTATAGTAAATTAATGCAACCATACCTGTCAAGATTGGGAGAGTGCTTCATAGCTGATGATTCTAAAATCATTCTCTTAGACTTCTGACTTCTATATGAAGACTTCTGACCCTATATGAAAGCCAGAGCACGGTCTGTCAATCTTCTGACTTACCATACAGATGACTGCAGATGTTAACTGATCTACCAGTCTGACCATAGTAGGCTAAACTGCAGGCAGCACAAGGAACTATACACACTCCAGTATGTTCAACAGGACATGGTTGATCTTCAAGAAAATGCATAAAAACAGCTAGTTGGATGAAAGGTTTGTAAGTGGCATGGAAATTATATTTGCAGACAATTTTAGTTATTTTTTCTGATGCACCCTTAACTCATGGAATGGTTTTGATGTGATCTTGTGTGTTCAGTATAGAAGGGATGGGGGGGGGGACTTGCAGTATTTTATTTTATCCATTTTATATGGGCTGTCACCCACAAGCTAAACAGACAGCTCGGTTTCAAGGGCTGTGTGATTTGAACAAATGGCACTGGCTAAGCGACTAAGTGTTTTGAGGATACTATACTGTGGAGAAGAGTAGTAGTGTGATAGTTTGTGCAAATACCTTCCTGTATAAGGGAGTTTTCTGAAAATGGAGAAAGATAATGAAACATTAAGAAATTGTGTCCCTAGTGTATCTTGAAAGGGAAGCCAACATCCTAAAATAAACTTTGCCATAGAAAAATTGTGAAGTTTATTTTAGACTGTTATGTTGGTTGTTAAGATGTACCAAAAATGTATATAATAACGTGACAGCATCCAGCATTGCTCAAACTTAGCATTGCACTGAATCTACATTCTGATATTCAATTTAATGAACAGGTAGATGGCCACAACTGCATAGAATGACCAATTTTGAGTAATTTCTCATTTCTTGTGTTTAAACTTTTAGTTACCTTTGACCCCTTAAAAATGCAAGTTGTTTCACTTATGAAACTTGTAGGGTTTGTTTTTTATTTTCATTTATCTTAATAAACATGTGGTCCAATTATCGGAATCTTTCTTATGAACTGCTAAACCACAGAAACCTTCACATACAACGTATATAATGTCTAGACGATGAGGAGAAACATCAAAACACATCATCAACAACATAGCATAGCAAACTGATTGTTTAAACATGGCTGTGTTGAGTGCTTGGTTTTCAAAATATTCCATATAGAGAAGTTCCCCAGGTGTGGGGGGGAGAAGAGGGGGAACCCACATCAATCCCATCCATAAGAAATAACTGCATATAATGGTGAATCTGAATAATTCAATTATGTCAAGAGGCAAAATTTGGCTTAATGAGGTCAAGGGTCTCTGTCAAAGATATATTACTGAATAGTGAAATAATATCCAAACAGACCATGATTTATTAATGTTTAATAATATTAATGTTAATAATATATTAATACCATTATTAATAAAAATTAAAAATATATTAATAATATTAATGTTTAAAAGTGGAGAGAGTTTTTAATAGATGAGGGAGAGTTGCCTATAAGAGATTAAAGTGATTTGCATAAATGTTTGGTCAGTTTCTAGGTCGGGGTGTCTACTTGGAAGAAGGGAGCATTAGGTTTGTGAATTTTAGGAACCCCATATAACTGGGATGGTCTGACATGATAGGGTTTAAGCATTATAGTAATATCTTTGGGACAAGATGCAACTTTTTTTAATAATTTATACACTTTTTTCCTTTTAGGAATTTTGTAGGATCTAAATCTATGATCTGATAAGTAGAGAAGTCTTTAAGAATATGATTCGTTTTTCTGCTTGATAACAGTAATAATAACAGTAGTATTTCCCCTTATTTGTATTTGTTACAATAATTTGTTTATTCCTATGTAACTTTTTAAGTGCTGATATTTCTTTAGGCGGAATGTTATCTAATTGGATTCCGTTAGAACATTAGCGACATCCAAATGAATGTTATGAGCCACTATGGAGGTAAGTTCATAGATAGCCACGTTCTATTCTAGTCATAATTTACAAAACTGATACTTTGTTGGAGCAATGGCAAAATTATGCCCACAACTAAGTTCACCAACTGTGCCTTCTTTCTAACATTCTGTTAATGTAAGATGTATATTTCCACGAGAAGAACTCTGCATTCAACATGTCAGCCAATGAATGGAGATTTTTAAATATTATCCTTCATAGCACCCTATAGTCACATTCAGTGAGTGTGATGGGTCATTCACTGCAGGTAGCACTTGTAGCTGACTCCCTATGCTTCCATCTCATTAAGGTATCACTGATTTTTGACCTGGAATGGCCCAATTTGTCAACAATTTGCCAAACAGATAGGTCTGAAACATAGTATGACAATGCCACTTTCAAACTCCATTAATTCCATCTTGCAGCCATTTCACCCAGACAAAATTGCACTGACTTGGGAGAATCATATTCCTCCAATTTATACTGCCTACAAATGTGACTAGTTACATGGTACAATGCAACTTGCCCATGGCTGTCTGTTGACTTCTTTCCAAGCAGTGTATGTTTAAAACCAAATATTTTTTAAGATCAATCATATAAAAATTTGATAAATTTGGAGATATAAGGAAATTCATTGGTGTTCTTTCAAACTTGATAAATCTTTTTTCAGTAAGAGTACAGTCATAAATAAGGAACCTCACAATAAAGTTCACCATTGTCATTTTAATAAAATCTGAAGTATTTTTAATGTGTGAAATATAAAAATGAAGGATTTTATCTACATATGGATTCCCATCATTTCTCAAGTCAGCAAACTTATTATAAAAGGACAAGGATATAAATACATAAAGACATATGAATATATATTCTTGCCCACATGCAGCACTGATAAACTATAGGTCTTGCAACCTTTCTTGTGTGGGTCCTATATTAAAAAAATACTGGTAACAGAACATTAAAAAATATCTGCTGAGACAAAAATCAAAGAGCTATTTTTTCTCACTTCTTTCTCTCTCCAATTAAGAAACTAGCTTCCTTTTGCTACCCAGAATGCAAAATATGCCCTTAGTCTATTTTTAGTGTTTATAGGATAACCTGCTCATAGAATCACTTGCCAAAGACAATCTGGTTGGTCTGCTGAAGCTAGACATGAACATACAGATTAAATATGATTTCAAGAATGTCAGTACTAGATGTCATGGCTTAAACACTAATAGTGAGCAATATCATTAAAAAGTCTAATTTCTTAGCTATATCGATTTCTAAACATCTGAAGGATGAATGAATTTAGGCAGAGAGCCTTTATCTCAGCAGATAACTGTGCCGATCATATATTCATTCTTTTCTCTCTTCTCTCTGACTCCCAAAGCCAACTTCAGCCTCTCATGATAGAGTCGAATTCCCTTACTATCACATTGGGCTCCAAATCAATGTCCATCCCATCAATTAGGGATGTACCAAGGGGGCCCCCAATTTTCTACAACCATGTTATTGATGAGTTTTCTTCGCTCTCTGCCAAGCCATATTGGCTACTCTCTTGACACCATCATCATCTTCAAATTCCTGATATATGTACCCTCAAGGGAGGGTACAGGATATGATAGTACTACATGAAAAATTACATCATTACTAACTCCTTATCTACAATTTTCCTCCAAATCAGTCTGTTACCTGTCAAAACTCCAACATTATCAGTCCACCTATATCTTGGTCTATCTCTCGGTCTTTTTTTCCCTGCCAACCTGGCAGAGAACAGTTGTTTTGCTAATCTTTTCTTCTCATGTTCTGTTCATGTGACCATACCACCTGAGATTAGCTCTGCTAATGCATTCCTGGATGCTGACAATGTCAAGTTCTTTCCTAATATCCTCGTTTTTAATATGATATTGCCATTGATGCCATCTGTTCATGCCCCTAATCTTTCTCAGGACTCATATCTGTGATCTCTAGTCTTTGGTCAAGTGTTTTACTTCTGAACCAGCTCTCAGATCCATAAGTTAAAATTGGCTTGAATACTGTCATGTATATAGCTACTTTAGTGTTTTGGTTAATTTCTCTATTTCTCTCTTATTCCATATAAATTTATTCAGTTGACTTCCTACCATACCAGCTTTGATGATTCTGTTGTCTATTCCATATTTAATTTATCATCTTCAATAAAAATCGTGCCTGGGTAGCTGAAATGTTTTACTTGTTTTATAGTTTCTCCATTCACAATGCAGTTGATATTTTCAATGTTACTACCTATTTTCATTGTCTTTGTAATGCTGACTTTCATAAGAATATCTATTACAACAGTTATTCACTTTAGTCAGGAAATCTTGAAGACTTGTAGTGGATTTATTTAGAAGTATAACATCATCTGCATAAAGCAAAGAGCTGACATTAACATCTCCAATTTTGATATCATGTTTAATACCACTTTTCTTCATAATGTGATCGATATAGATAATGAATAACAGAGGGGATAAAGTACACCATTGTCTGACATGAGATTTAGCATTAAACCACATTCCTGAACTGACTTCAATTCTAACTGCTGACTTACAACTCGAATAAAGACTAAGTATTGCTTGATACAATGCCCCATCGACACCATATAACTGTAGCATTTCAAATAGCTTCTCTCTTGGCACCTTGTCATATGCCTTTTCCAGATCTACAAAACATAAATACAGATATTTGTTATATTCCCATGATTTCTCAGCTATCTGTCATAAAGTGAAAATCTGATCCTGACAGCCTCTATTTAGCCTGAATCCTGTTTGTTCTTCACCAAGCTTCTCTTCCACAATCCACTGTTTCTCAAGTATACTTGCATATATTTTCCCAGGAGCACTGAGTAGAGAAATACCTCTAATTCTCACATTCAGTTTTATTTCCCTTTTTGTATAGGAGTACTATGAGAGCTCTACTCCAATCATCTGGAATTCGTCCCTCTGTCCAGGCATTCTGAACTATGTAGTGCAGCCACTGTAAGACTTTTATACTTCAATACTTGAGCATTTCTGGTCGAATTTTGTCTACTCCTGCTGCCTTTCCACATTTCAGGCTTTTGATCGCTTTTTCTAGTTCAAGTATGGATATGCATTCCTGACTCAGTCAGTGTTTTTTACCACTGTGCTATCATCACTGTTTGTTTCATTTAGCAATTCTTCGAAGTAATTACTCCATACTTCAAGGATATCTTTTTCTCCTGTTTTCATGTCACCCTTATCAACTCTAATTCCTTTTATAGCACTCTTTCCTCCATTTCTGAGCTTATTCAACAACCTCCAGAATATCTTGCCACCTTCTTGATATTTATTTTGTATGTTCTTACCAACGTCCTCCCATGACTTTTGTTTAACCAGTTTTATAAAGTGTTTAGCTTTCTTACATTTGTCACTGTATTCTCTAAGAGCACAAGCTGACTTATTTGCCAGGAACTTTTTTTATATGCTTTCTTCCTTTCTTTCACTGCCTCTTTAACTTCCTGTGTCCACCATGGAGTTCTGATTTTTCTATCCTTACAGACAACCTCACTACATGCCTCTCTTGAATCGATCAGTGTTTTCTTCAGGACTTGCCACTGAATCTGTGAAGTTTGGTTGCTGTTCTCATTTTTTTTTTTATGTTCTCATTCATTTTTTCTTCAATCATGTTTGTGTATTTTAGTCTACAATTTGCATGTGAGAGCTGCTCAACTTTTATTCGCTTTAAAACTTTCTTACATGTTCTTCTTTTCAACATGAAATGCAATTTTATCCTGCTCAAGACTAAATGGTGATCACTTCCAATTTCAAATCCTCTGTACACTCTGGTGTTCTGCACCAGGGAGAAAACATTACTATCAACAATAACATAGTCAATGAGACTTTTCTTATTCCTTGTCTCTTCTCTCTGTGTAAATTTGTGCACATTTTTATGTTGGAGCATTGTGTCAGTAATAACCAGTCCATGTCCTGAGCAGAAATCCAACAGGTATTTGCCATTATTATTAGCTTTGCTCTTTTCTCCAAATTTTCCCAAAATATTTTTGTATGTCTGACAATCATTTCCTACTCTGCTATTTAGATCCCCAACAAAGACCAACTTTTCCTTTTTCATTGTGTCAGTTGCTTTCTCTAAAGCCTCAAAAAATTCCTCCACTTCTACTTTAGTAGAAACTTCTGTGGGACCATAGGCACAAATAAGTCTCATTGTCCAGTTCCCCATTCTGATATCTTCCCACATCATTCTACTTGAGACTGCCTGCCATTCAAGAAGATTAGCCTCGTATTTAGTGGTGAATACTATGGCTACTCCTTTTCCTTGATTGTCATTTACTGAATATAACATTTTGTATTTATTGCTTAGACAGATCTCACCAGTTTTTGCCTTTTTTTGTTTCAGTCACCCCTATTATGTCGATCTGGTACTTATCCAATTCCTCAGCTAGCTCCATTTCTTTGCCATTCAGGCTTCTTATGTTGAAAGTACCGATCTTGAACTCTGATGATGTTGAGTTGGAGTGAGTTTTAGGATTTGTTCCAGAAGCTGACTTTTTGCTGTTTGCCCTGGTTCCCTGGCAAAAACAATGGGGGCCTTGCTTAACCGGGCGATGCCCCAGCCGGCATGAAAGCCGCTCTCTTGACACACCGACTGTTAATGCTATAGCATTCTCTGATGAATTCATACTCACAGCCTCTAATAGAGAAATTTGATAATGGTGCTGAAAAACAATATTAAATTGAAATAACATAAAAGTATAGGACCAATGAGTAAACTGAAATGGTAAAAACAAAGACTCAAATAAATGAGAATGAGAAACGACAATACTTAAAAATATGGATATAAAAATGAAATGGGTAAATAAATTAAAAAGCCAGTGGCATGATAGTGTACTGGTCATTTTGGAGAAATCATCGTAACAGTGCAGAATGTGAAAACTAGCTATGAGCTTGTGATGTGGTCAAAACTTGACTTAACTGTTTAAAATGTAGCCTAACACTTTGATATAAAACGGGAGCTTCACTCCAGTTAAATAAGTTTTGTTATATTCATCTTAATTATATTCTTTATTCTAGAAACATAATGTATCATTACAGAATTTTTTATATACAATATATATTTTTAATGTACTTTTTTATGTCAAAAACTACTTAGTTATTCTATAGATATCTAGGTAGTTCATAAATCATGTGGATAAAGTATGAAATAAAATTTTTATTTCCTACTCTAACTTAAAAATGGCTCAATATTCTACAGAACTGAACTATGTACTTTGATGGTAACATATATACTGACTGGAAAAGCCTGTTGTTCAAATCACACCAAAATATGGTATGAATGTAAATGTAAGACAGCCTGTGAGATTCTTATCAATCACTCTAATCTTAACAATAATGATGGTCTAAAAATCCCAAGCATATAGAAGGCACATATTCTATCCACTTAACCTTTCTCCCCTAAGAGTTAATTATAAATAGGACCATAGGTAATCCAGGATTCTAAATCTAATATAACAATTGTCATGGTAAATTAGGACATCATTTTTACTGTAACACAACTATCTATATGAAAGAATGTTTCTCTGATGTCTTAAACAGAACATAGCTTTGATGTAGTTAATTTATTTTATTCATTTATTTATTGTAATTTTATTTTATTTTCACTAGAGGTCAGGCCAGTAAAATAACTGTTGATCAAATCATTCTCTTCAGCACACTAGGTGAAATGTAATTTAGCTTGTCTCTCTCTCTCTCTGTGTGTATATACAGGGTGTTCGGGATAAATTTGACATATTTATAATTAATTATATTTTTCCGTAAGTTACATGTATTAACACACACTTCTCTTCATTTAAAAGTTTGGACCCTTCTTCATTCATATACAAGATGTCAGAAAGGATGGATAGCTGGAACCCACCTGAATCATGGAAGAGAATAACTTGTATCATGATGATTCGTGCCCGCCATCAAAATAAGGATATTACGACTGCTGCCCAATGCTCCCTGAATACAGTAAAAACAATCAGGCATGAACTAGAGACTTGCAATGGTGACTACGAGGATGTAGCAAGAAGAAAGATCCCTAGCAGACGATCTGATTGCGTTCGTACAGCAGAATTCCTCGCAAATCTGCAGGAACAGGTGTTGAAGAACCCTGGCATTGGAATTCGGGCTTTGTTCGTGGAGTTGCTAACTGTAGTCAAGCCCTGGATAACAAGGGTAGCCAATGGTAGGCCGTATGTATGGCAGCAGGATTCGGCCCCTTGCCACACCTCTGGGAAAAGTCAAAAATGGTTGTCTGAAAATTTCTACGACTTCACCAGTCCAAATGTTTGGCCTCCAAACTCCCCAGACCTTAACCCCATGGATTATTTTGTATGGGGCGCAGTTGAAAAAGACACCAATCGCACTTCCAGTAATACAAAAGCCCAGTTAATGGATAAAATTAAAACAGTTTTTGCGGCCCTTCCCAGGGAGACTGTAGCATCAGTTTGTTCGAGGTTCCGAAGCAGAATTGAAGCTGTGATCGATGCTAATGGTGGTTATTTTGAGTAAATCTTGTTGACAGTATTGTAATTAACTCTGCCTGTAATGTTTTTTTGTCAATTCATTAAATTTAATAGATACAAAGAAGATTTTCTTTTTCCTTACGAAACTGTCAAATTTATCCCGAACACCCTGTATGTGTGCTCCAGATGATCACCTTAATATGAAGTTCAAAACATCAGAAAATTAAAATAATTATTTATAACACAGTTGTAGAATCCATAATTTGTGTAAAATGAATGCTGTTTTCACTAAAGGAAGGACACACACACACACACATATATATATATATATATACACATATAAAACATAATCTTACCAACATAGGTTCGTTTATAGGGATACTTAATCTGAAGCCCATCATTTTTCCAATAGAAATACACACAACCACCCAATCCTAGGAAAAAGAGGCATGCAATTACCAACTGTATAAGTTAATAGCAACTAAATCTTTGGCAAAAACTGTAATAAACCTTTAAATCATTAATAATAACTCAAAATTCATTATTAAAAATCAGCATCGTAGAATGTCATCCACGTGATATTATTGTGCAGAATGTTAGTTACTTAGACCACATTAGAATGATTAATTTCATCTGATAAATGGTCATTTATAAATAACAGGTGCAAAAATTAAATTCTTAAAATGCACGTGTAAAAATGATGTTTGCTTACCTGCAGACTAGTGCAGACTAGTGACAGTAGCCACTAGTCTGCAGACTAGTGGCTACTGTCACTCTTCAAAGTAACCCCCTTGTGCAGCAATGAACATGGTTAGATGATGGCCAATGTTCAAAACATTTCTGAACTTGTCTTTGAGAATGTTTTTAATTACTCTGACCATGACAGCAGATGTCAGAAAATCTGCATCCTTTCAACACATTCTTTGGTTATGGGAACAGCTGAATGATGCAGTGGACTAAGTTTGGTGAATATGGAGGATGGTCTAATTCTGTGATGGATTTTTTTTAGACAAATTTACAGACAGCTATTGCATCATGTGCAATTAGTCAGTGATGGATGATCCAATTATTTAGCTAAAGTTCAGGTCTCTTCTTACCTTTGTAAGAAGAAATCTGAAACTTGCAACCTTGCCAATACTTCTAAATAACAATGCTGGTTCATTGTTTGTCCTTGTTTATTGAATTCAAAATGACTATGCTCTTACAACTGGAAAAACAAACAAGCATTGTCTTGAGCTTTGTTTATGACATTTGTGCCTCCTTTGAACTTGGTAAAGATAATGTTTTCCATTGCAAGCTTTGGTATTTTATTTCAGGGTCATACAGAAAGCACCAAGTTTCATCACTAGTAATAACTATCAAAAATAGCTAACCATGAAAAAGATCAGGACAAAGATCAAGTCACTGCTACTTTTGATCTTCATTTTGATTTCTGCAAAGCTGGTCCTGCAAATTTTGATAAATTTGCAGGACCATCTTTGCAGAAATTTTTCTTATTCTCAAATCATCCATCAAAATATTCCTCATCATTTATCTAAATTTAATTCTTCTGACTAACTGTATATTTAATCATCTTTAACTGCTGCGCTCTTTCATATTTTCGCATGTTCAATGAGTTTGTGGTCGCCTGTTTCTTGATGCTCTCATCTTCCTCTCCCTCTTTAAACCTTTTATGCCACTCAAACATACTTTATGATATTATCACCAAAAACTACTCTTAACAAGTCTAGAATTGATGCTATCTATTCACTCCTCCAATTTTTCCCAAAACTCATCTCTGTGGCTTCTAGTCTTTGATCAACTATTTTTAACCACTTGGATCCATAAGTCAGGATTGGTTTGAACACTGCCTTATGTACTGCAGTTTAGTGGGGGTTTTTTTAGATTCACAGTCAAGATCAATCAGGTCTGCAGGAAATCTTACATAAGGCTCTATCAAATAAATGAAGTATTCAAAAAAAAAGTGAATTAGCTTATTAATTTTTAGTCACTAAATCATGTTGACATTCATCATTACTTATTTTGATCATCTAAACTTGATGTTATAAAAGGTGTTGCAAGCTAGCAAAATCTTCCTTATGTAAAACATTCCTGATAGCAGATAGTAAATTTTGATACTGTACTGTGTTTAGCCTTTGCATAAATACCCAATATAATTTTTAAACAATGTCTTTGGCATTTAGTAAAGGCAAATTCATTTATTTATTTAAAGTTAGCCTTTCATTATTATGAAAGAATAACTTTAATGAATGTAGACAGTAGGAAGATGACAAACAGAAAAAATAGTTGATTACTGAGTCATCCCTGAGTGATCATTTTGAAAGAGCATGTGAGCCAGGTGGGCATAATACAGTGAGTGACATGTGAGAACAGTGAGTAGATGAACTGAATGTTATGAAATAATATTTATAATGTTCTGGATATTATAAAATCACAATGTGAATATGGCACTTGTATTATGAGAAAGTGAGAGTGCCTCCAACCAGACTGTTTAAATTGCAGTACGGGCAGGCAAGATAAGAAGACAAGTTCTCTCACAGAAAGGAAGAATCAAGACAAACATAGCAAATTATCAATCTCTGTCAAGAAATGTCAAGTTATGCATTTTGGGATAAAGAGATTACTAATCATGTATCACTTGATGGTACTGTATTTCAGTAAATAAATGAAGCTAGAGATTTAGGGGTGATGGTAGACAGAGTTAAAGTTTAGAGGGTATATTGCTAAGGTAGCCTGTAAGATTATTTGGCTATTGAAGAACACGTTAACAAGTAGAGATAAGGAAGCTGTTATTCCTCTTTATAAGGTTGCTGTGCTCAAGTCTGGTCCCCTGGGTTTCTTGGGGTATGAGGAAGGCAGTGGAGAGGATTCAGAGGCAAGTGATCAAGATGGCAAGTGGCCTGTTCCCTATGAGAATAGATTGAGGGTGTGTGGATAGCAGAGGTTAGTTGATAGCAGAAAAAGAGGGGATATGATAGAAACATTTAAGTTGCTTAAAGCGTTTTACAGGATAGATGCAGAGAAAATGTTTCAACACTTGGCTAGAGGGACCAGAACAAGGAGTCATCCCTGGAAGTTGAATAAAGGTGTGGTTAGTAGGGACGCGAGGACTAGATTTTTTGCTTGGAGAGTTGTGAATGAGTTGTCAGAGTCGGTTGTGAGTGCTACGTTAGAATGTGTGGATAGTTTAGGTTTCCCACAATGAGCTTCGGACCCTATGGAGGTGCCCACACAATAATTTTTTTTTAATGTAAAATAATACTTTATTATCTGTCAATTAAATTACTTACATATACACAAAAATTCATATAATACACATATTTATATAATGCATACAATTTAATATAATTGCATACAATTTAAGAGATAATACTACAATTTTTCACATGTGGTTCAGTTGAGATTCCGATTTATCTCATACTTTGTTACAGTGCACAAGTCATACAGTACAACAATTCATGTGTTATTAGTAGTAATAACGATTTTAGTAATAGTTTACAATCAATTATAGTTCAGTTACACAGAACAGATTACATGATTATCTATATACAGTATATATTTTTTTTTTTCAGTACAGAATGCTAGGAAAATATCTTATTTAAATTGCATAAATAATGATATTAACAATGTGTTTTACATTTTTTTTCACATACATTTTTACAATGATTCACTTTTTCTTAAATCGATTATAATATTTACTTGTTTCTTTAGGTGGCATTTCTGATTTCTTCCTCGAAGCTTTGCAGAGCTTATCTGAGGAAGATAACAGATAGCTGCGGTTTCGTGGTTTTGTTTCTATACCCATTGCAAGCCAGGTGTTGATTTTACAGTTTGTAGGTACGTGCTTGGAAGACTACTACTGCTTGTGCATGGTTTAATTTTTTTTTACAAGTGGGTTGGATTTGGATATGGTGTGTTTGTGTCCTTGTAAGGGTGTTTTTTAAAGGGGATTTGTTATAGGTTTTGTCTGTGTGTGTGAGAGAAAGAGAGAGAGGAATTTCTCTAGTTTTCATTCTCATTATAATATTTATGTAGCACCTTTTTCAGCTCTCTGTAGGTTCCTAGGTTTCTGTTGTCGAACAGTAGCTTGTTTATCATGTCAGGTATGTAGAAGTTTTGGGTGGCTTTGGTATAGTGATTATTGTACTTATATGTTATGTAGTTTGTTGACTGTGGTCTTGTTATCTGATACGCTGTTCGGGTTACTCTATAGGTTGGACTGAAGTAATGTTTTAACATGACTATGTAGTGGCGTAAGTGTTTCATCTTAAATATTTTGTGTTCTATCCATGCTGCTAGCATAAGTGTCGGTTGTTACCAGAATATCAGTTTTATCATTTTATTTTGCAATCGCTTTAACCTGTTAAGTTTGTAGTCTGCATAGAATGCGTATGATGTGATTGCGTATCTTAAATTATTTTCACATGCTTTATAGATCAGTATTTTTGTGTGTGTGTGTGTGTGTGTGTGTGTGTGTCGGGGCAATGTCTTTTAATCTATATAGTTTATATGGCTATTCCACCTTTGATCAGCATCAAAGTGAAGTCCGAGACAGCATGTTGTTTTCACCTGTGCAATGGTTGTGGTTTTAGGATTAGAGCTTTGTGTATAGGAGAATGGATGTCGGATAGCGAGATATTTAATTTCTAGGGGTAGTTTGGGGGTTTTTGAATATCATTAGCTTTGTTTTTCCAGGGTTTATATATATATATGCTGTTTTCGGTTAACCAGTTAGTGATCAGATTGATGTGGTGTTGCATATTTGTGTAAGCAATATTTGCATTGTTGTAAATGGATACTACTGTCGTCTGCGTATTGGAAGATTTTATTTTTTAATGGAAGATGGCTTATGTTGTGCGTGTATATATTAAACAGAATGGGAGATAGAACAGCTCCTTGTGGTACTTCACAGGTTACCAGTACCTCTTTACTGTATGCCGATCCTATATGTGTGATGTGCTTCTGTTTTTCATGTATGCTTTAAACCACTGGAATAGACAACCTCCAATTCTGATATGCGTTAGTTTTGTTGACAAAATTTGTATTAGTGTGTCAAATGCTTTTGTTAGGTCAATGAAAATGACTAATACTATTCTGTTTTTATCCAATGCAGTGTTTATTAGGTCTGTGAAATCTTCCAGGAGTGTTGCTGTTCCTTTATTTTTTTTAAAACCATATTGTGTTTGTGGGTATGATTTGAAATTTTTTCAACATATATGGAGAGTTTGCAATGCATGATGCGCTCCATGATTTGGCTGATTACAGACAATGTGGCGATGGGTCTATAATTACTTATGTTTCTTTTTCCATGTTTATGTATGGGTGTGATTAATGCAGTCTTTAGTTCTTAGTTCACGAAGTGCTGATTAAAGTTGTTTGCCAACTGTTTGACATATTTGGGATTGCAAGTAAAGCTGTGTTTTATTGTTTCTGAGGCAGTGGTTCTGTGTGTATTGTTCAGCATTTCATTAATCAGGTATCAGGTTTCCTTCATGTCATTCTGAGCTGTTGTTAATTTGTTTCTGTAGCAGTTTCTTTTTGTCATTCTAATCTGTGCTGTTAAGAGATTCCGTTTTCTTTTGTATTCAGCTTGTAAAACAATACTGTTTGGCGACTTCTTAAGTTGTTTCCATAGGGCATCTTTTCTTTGTATTTCTATTAATATGTTGTCTGTTATACATGGATTGTTTAGTTTGGGAACATATGTAACATTGTCAGCATCCAGGAATGTGTTAGCAGAGCTCATCTCAGGTGGTATGGTCAGTTAAACAGAATGGGAGAGGAACGATTAGCAAAACAAGTATTCTCTGCCAGGTTGGCAGCAAAAAGACCCAGAGGAAGACCAAGATATAGGTGGATTGATACAGTAAAAAGTGCTTTAGAAAATAGAAATATAAGATCTGATAATGTTGGAGTCTTGACAGGTAACAGATTGATTTGAAGGAACATTGTAGATTGGAAGTTAGTAATGACTTAAATTTTTCATATAGTACTATCATATCCTGTACACTCCTTGAGGGTACATATCAGGAATTTGATGATGCTGTTATATATTTTATTAAATATAAATTTAAAATTATTATATACAGCATCAGCAGTCTAGAGATGCTATCTGTTTTTCTGATTTCGTCGTTTACTATAATTACTTTCGTTTAGGATGCTATTATACTGTTTTGTAGTCTCAGTGAGTTTTATGGGTTCTGGTTCTATGTGTAACTGTAATGCTGTGAAATAATGGTCTGTCAGTTTGCACGTTATGACAGTTGCTGAGTGGCTGTCCCAAATATTTATATGGTCAATGCAGGATGAGGTGATTATATATCCAACTATCTCTTCTTGTGTACATGACTGTTGGATGGGGTTATGTTATATGCTGATAAGAGGTCTAGGTATTGTGCTGTGTTGTTATTTATGTTCCTAATGTTTATATTCATGTCACCTATTATTATCAAGTATTCTGAGATGCCTTCTTCTGTGGTTGAATCTGTTTAATTCATCTAGAAATTTTGTAGTGCTTAAGTTGGGTGGTCTGCATATTGCATTTAATATCAAGGAGTTTTCTTGTTTGATGTTTTTAATTTCGATGCATATGTTTTCTGCAAATTCTAATTTGTTTATTTCTGTTACTTTTAGTTTATGTTTGGTAAATATTAGTATACTACCACCTCATTTAGTGTTTGTCTGCAGTGTTTGTGTTGTTGGAAGTTTGGTATTTGGTAGCCTCTTTGTTTGTTGTAGATACTTCAGTCAGCATTAAGATAACTATGTTGTCTATATCTTCCTTCAGATAAGCTTTTAAGGTCAGCCAGTATTTTTGAATGCATCTGATGTTGATGTGGAGAATAGATAGTCCTTTTTTTGGGGTAGTCACTTGTTTCCATTCTGTTATCGATTTCAGAATGTGGCAGTTGTCATGTTCCGGGGTGATTACATCTGTTTGGTGGTCTGCATTAGGTTGGTATGCTGTTCCCTTCTTTACGCGTTGTCAATGTTCCTTTTAATGTTGTAGCCTGTTGAGGTCATCTACGGATTTTATTTGGATTGGTTTTGCGTCTTGTGTCTTTTTAAGGAATATTTTGGTCATTTATCCATATAAATTGTAATTTTTTTCTGTTTTTACTTTCCTGGTTTGGTAGAATAGTTTCTGATAATATGGCATTAAGTATTAGGACAAGTATATTGGGGTATTGTTGTAGGCTCCATTCAGATCCTTGACTACTGGTTTTTTAATCCTGCTAGCTTCTTTATAAGTGTAATTTTTGTTGGGCTGTTAGTGAGTTGCACCACGATGGGAGGAGAATGGGGATTACTTTCTCTTTTCCTTTTTTGTGGTAATTAATGTACCGACTGGATATCTTTTGATTCTATGGAAGCACCAATTTTCTGGCTTAGTTGTATTACTGTGTCTTTTAAATGTTCCATAGCAATTTCTGGGAGACCATCTATGAGTAGATCATTTTTATACTGCTGCTGGTTTAAGAGTTCGTAGTGTTGTTTTAAATATTTTAGTTCACACACAAACAAATGTCAGTTCAACAAACAAATATCATAGTTCTGTTGTCTCTTTAATTAAGTTATGCTGTTTTTCCATTAGCTCTTTAATGCTGATTTTAATTTCTCTAACGGTCTGTAATATATCTTCTACCAAGCTATTATTAAATTTAATAAATTCCTCATATTGATTGAATTTTTCAGTAATTTGTATGGTATGTTTTTCAAATAGTTCTCCAACAAAATTGATTAAACAGTCTTTTAGGTTTTGTAATCTATTTTCTAGTAATGCAATCAAAGTTGGCTCACCTGGGTTTCTGTTTTTGTATTCTTTGTTTTTCATTTCCTCTACTATTGATTGCCACGTTTATAATAATAATAATATTAAAAAAGTTGGTTAAGGCGAGAATTCGGGAATGGGTGAGTAGAAATATGATATTCTGGGACAGCACAGCTTTGTGAATGGTAGGTCTTCACTTTATTTCACCTTCCCAGAAACTTGGGTTTTTAATTGTGCAGAAGGAAGAGATTGGTCAGAAGAACAAATGCAATTCAATGGGCTTGTAACCTTAATTGATTTGGCTGTAATTTCAAACATATAATTCTGCATATATAACTTTAATGTCTATTTACTAGCTAATCTGTTGCTGTATTAACCTGTCAGAGGGTGTGGAATCAAGGTGCATGAAGGTGACTAGTGGAGCACCCCAGGGCTCTGTACTAGGACTATCAGTCATTAATTTGTACATTAATAATATAGTAGAAGATTTGAAGGGGGACATTCAGTTGTTTGTTGATGATGCAAAACCAGGTTGGGCAATAGTTGATAAAGGTGATGTAGATATCTTACAACATGATTTAAATAAACTGATGAATGCACTTCAGGATGAAAAGATTACACACTTAGTTGGGCTGTTGAGTAGAGTAGAGTGCCGAACTAGTACTATCATATTGATGGTACTAGTTTACAGGAAGCTGATGAGGCTAGGAATCTTGGGGTGATGGTGGATAGAGATTTGAAATTCAGAGGACATATTACAGGAGTCAGCAAAATAGCTCAGAGGACTGCTTGGATGCTGAAGAGCACATTGACAAGTAAAGACAGAGAGGTTATTATTCCTCTTTCTAAAGCTATGATTCAGCCACATGTTGACTTCTGTGCAGAGATATGGTCACCTGTGTTTCCTGGAGATCAAGAGATGGTGAAGAAGATGGTGAGTAATCTGTGGAATGTCAGATTGAGGACAGATTGAGAGTGTGTAAGTTTCAGAGTTTAGCTGACAGGCAGAGGAAAAGGGATATGATAGAAACTTATAAGTTACTAAAGGATTACTATAAGACTGATACAGAAGACATATTTCAATACATGAAGAGTAGGGGGGAAACAAGGGGTTACGCTTGGGAGCTGCCCAAGAGTGTGGCTAAGTTAGTAAGGTGTATGGATTAGGTTCTTTTCTTGCAAAGTGGTGAATAAATGGAATGGATTGCCAGAGGTAGTTGTGAGCACTAACAGTGAATAGGTGTAAGGAGACGTATAATGGGTATTGTGCTGATGGACAGAGTGGGTCTCCCACGATGAATCTTTTGACTCCATGGAGTGCCGATATAAATATAATAATTTACTTGGCACACAAAATGTAGTTTGTCTTGCTAGAGCAGATGCAAATAATTTGAGCAAGCATGAAAATGCAAATAATGTGGCTCCTATTCACTTTAAATCAAGTGTGATACAATTGGAACCTTCCAAGAAATGGATAAAAAGGAAGAAAATCTAGAAGTGGATTAGGAAATTTACACCTAAGAAGGATAAAACTGGTGTTAAATCAGTTTAGAAGAGAAAGAAAGGTAGAAGTAGGTGACCTGGTATTACTTCAAGACAGAAGTGATCAGAAAAGGAAAGGTAAACCAGGAGTCAGAGAATCTGGAACATAGTTTTAGAAAAGATATCTCTCCCATGATATATAAAATTGTGTTGGAAGTCTATTTTGCACTTGGTTAGACTATAATAAATTTAGTTTAATCCTTTATCCAAATGTAAGCAAACAAAGTTTGCACCTGAAAATATCTTCAGAACAAGAGTGGTACTCTTGGTCCACCTTTGCTACGAGTTGCCAAGGGATGTACCACCTTACCTCAGTTCTAAAGATATTTTCAGGCACAAACTTGGTTTGCTTACATTTGGATAAAGGATTAAACTAAATTTATTATAGTCTAACCAAGTGCAAAATAAACTTCCAACACAATTTTATATATCATGGGAGAGATATCTTTTCTAAAACTATAGGATTAAATTAAATTTATTATATAAAATTGTGGATGTTAAGTATCCAAATAGGTTTATTATAGCACAATTTGACAGGCTCAAGAAATATTATTACGATAAGGGCACTGCATTAAAAGGAAATAGTTTAAAAAAATTCATGAATAAACAAGTAACAGAAAATTCTAAAATTTCAGCTAAGTCTAAATGTAATGGTCTGAACATTTTTATAAATACAGAGCTAGATTCAGTAATTCTCAAAGACCATCTTCCACTCATAAGGGAACTTGTAAATTTTGTTAGTAATATTTTTTATTTTAATTCTTAGGGTGGGCCATTATAGGACATCTGTATTAAAATTCAGATATCCCACAAGTTAAAAATATAAAAAGGACTTAAAGTTAAGAAATTCATACTGCTTGGTTTTGTTGCTAGTTAAACATGTCTGTTTATTTATACAGGAATACCTCGTATAGCGCGGTTAATTGGTTCCAAAAAGAGTCCGCGCTATGCAAAACGGCGTTATTCGAGGTCTGTTTGTAATCATCATCCTCATCGAATTCCTGCCATGTACCCTGAAGGGGTATACTGTTTATAAAGGTTTTCAATTTAATATGTTTATTACAAAAATTTAGGATAATAAAAATCTTTAAAATTGAAAAAAAAAATGTTCTTTTTTATTAACTGAATAACAAATAAAGCCTTTTAATCTGATATAAAAGTTGTAGAAAACAAAACAAATATTGCTTCAATTTTAGCATACTGTAATTTACTTTTTACTAAAGTAGTCTTTTAGTGTTCATTGAACCATCCTTGTCTTCTTTGTCTCTTCAAGTACTAGATCTCTGTAGCATTTGATGGCATTATTGAGACTTTGTCTCACTTTGATGCTTTTTTCCAAATTCGGGTCGGGATTTATGAGAAAGTCAGAAGCTTCGTTGATTTTTCTCACAAAAGTTGAAAGGCCAGCAAAGGAAAATTCTTCAACCATGACATCAATTGGAGTCATCTTTGTCTTCTGCTTCATAGGCTCGTTGTTGTTCCAACTCCAAAAGGGTTTTATCATTCAGATCATTTGAATGAGAATCAATACATTCATTCACATTGTTACAATTGAAACTTGTAAAACCAAGATCTTTGCCCATCTGCATAATTTCTGTGTTACAAAAGCAAGAAAGTCCTTTGAACAATGTGACAAGATATTATGCCATACGGCTCTCATGTTGCTTTGAGTCACCTCTTGCTAAGATACATAAATATTTTGAATGGCATCTTTTATGTTAAATTTCTTCCAAAATTCACTCAAAGTCCAAGAATCTTCTTCTGCTGCAGCTTTAATAGCTTGAGCAAAAGTTCGTCTTAAATAATAAGCCTTGAAAGTGGAGATAACGTCTTGATCCATCAGCTGCAGAATTGATGGTGTGTTTGGAGGGAAAAAATGAATCTTGACATTTTCATCTAAGTCAGTCAATAGAGTTGGGTGGTCTGGCGCATTGTCTAATCAAAGAAAAATTTTAAAAGGAATTATTTTTACAATAGCTTTTTAACTTCAGGGCAAAAACAAGTTTTAAATCAGTCTTCAAAAACTGAACGAGTCACTCGCTTTTTTATTCGAACGCCAATGAACAGGTAAATTGTTCTTTGTAAAGCCCTTAAGAGCTCTTGGGTTTTCCACTCTGTACACTAGCAGCGGCTTAAATTTTAAATCACCTGATGCATTACCTCCTAGTAAAAGTGTTAATCGGTCTTTTGAAAATTTTTCCCAGCTTGTGTTTTTTCCTCCTCTGCTAGAAATGTTCGCAATGGCATTCTTTTCCAGAACAAGCCAGTCTCGTCGGTGTTAAAAATTTGATCATCTGTGTAGCCTTCCTTCTCAATAAGTTCCTTCAATTCATTGGGAAATAATTCTGCAGTTTTAGTGTCAGGACTTGCAATTTCACCTTGGATTCGTACGTTATGGAGGCCCATACGCTTTTTGAAATTGTAGAACCACCCATGACTCGTTATAAACGTTTCACTGGTTGTACCTCCTTCATTTTCGCTTTCATTTTCTTTTATTTTGTCATATAGACTTGTTGCTTTTGCCTGGATTATCATTTGACTCAAAGGAATCTTTTTCTAATTACAATCTTCAATCCAGATCATTAGAAGGCGTTCTATATTTTCCATTGTAGAAGATCGATTTCTCGTGATCACTTTTGACATATAAGAAGTGGTGCTCATTCCATGTCGTTTAATCTTTTCTTTGCTCTGAATAATTGTTCATTCGTACAGATGACTCATTCATTGAATTCTCACGTGCTATTTTAGCAAACGAAGCGCCATTCTCGTGACATTTTATGATTTCAAGTTTCTTCTCTAATGTCAACCACTTGCGTTTTGTCTTCTTTGTTTTGTCTCTTTTCACTCATACTTAAATAATAAAAAAATATTAAATACTAATATTATCGTAAATAATAAAATGCCACGGGGAAAGAACGTGTCTACGTGAGATTCAATCGAATAACTACTGCATAAACGTGGCTCTCGACTGTCACTTGCGGTGCCTGGGAGTCGGCGGTCAGGGTTGACAATGTTAGTGTATATAATAATAAAAACCGCGTTAGACCAAAACCCGCGTTGTTCAAAACCGCACTATACAAGGTATTCCTATATATGTTTTAAGATGTTATTCTTTTTTTATTTCTGGCTACTAAAGTCTTACTGAGATGTGAAATAAATTTGTTTATATTAGATATTAGCAAGTAGTTATAATTTCGTATGAGCTGTCAGTTTTGTAATGTTGGTACTATTTGTATGCAGACAAATATTACTTACAAAATGTCAATTATGACAGAAGTGAAAGTCGCTGCTGTATTATTGGAAGTAATTAAATGAGCTTACCTCAGTGTGAGAAGATTTTGAAATGAAGAAATGTTTTTTCTGGCTGTTTCATAATGAAGTTATAATTAAATAAATGTTCCTACACTGTGAAGAAGGAACTCTGTCGTTTCAAGCCCAATGTTAGAAAGCAGTAATGGTGGCACACAATGGCAGACTTGAGTAGAAGTTTCTCAGTTGCATTTCCGAAGAAAGCAAAAAGAACATTACCGAAGGCTGATAAGAGTTTGGCTGTTCAGGGAGTAGACAAAGAATAGAGTAAGACCGAAACTCGAGTTTCTGTATCTTCAATATATGATGACTGGACAGAAATTAGAAGAAAAGTTAGAAATAGAACACCGAGAGAGGATATCCTTGTATAAAGAGATCAGTGTGAAGTTTACTGCAGTCATTAATCCATATAGGATTTTTTTCATTTTATAACTGAAAGGAATATTATTGCTTTACAATTCATATAGAATGGTTCCAGTAAAGTTTGTTTTAGTTAGGATTCTAAGTCTGATAAATGATTTCTAACAGCTGATATGGTTTCAGTTATTTCTTCAGAAGATTTCATATAGAATACAAAGTTGTTGTTCTAAAGTGTTAAAACTGCTGATAAAAGTTTAAGAAGAATGTTGAGACTTTCACATAGAAAGTTAATTCATTCTACTGTGGTGATATTATTTTGAGTAGTTTATTCAGTGGAGCTTGCTGCTACTTTCATATATAAAGTGAAGTTACACAAATGTCTTGGATGAAGACAATATATATTTTCTTCAGTGTTATGTGATTTTAAGATGCAAGAAGTGTCTTCACTTATGTTGTTGTTGTCATGTAGAGAGCACTTGTTTGTGTTAGTCTTTTTCATTGTGAATTCAAGAAAGAATAGAAGTTCTGTAAGAGACTAAGGGTTCAGGTTTTGTCCAGATAGGATAATAACTATTTACTTATGTAACTGAAGGAAGGCTGTATAGCAAATGTATTTTTTAATGTTGTTTGAAGAAGTTGTAGCTTGAAGAATACATTGGGGAATTTTTGTAGATAGTTACGTTGATTTGATGTATATATTTGTGTTATTTGTAAATTAAAGATTTTAATTTTGGTTATAAAGTGTTTTAAGGCTCACTCTCTTAATGGGGTATTAAGGTTATTTAAGAAGTTAAGTTACATATAAGATACCCTCAAATACAAACCTGTGTGCAAAGTTTACTAAGTTTAGTTTGTGTTTTCTTTTTATTCTGAATTTAAGAGTTTTAACCACTCAGAATGTGTGAGGGAGAAAGTAAAAATACATACAATACATAAAATATAAATCCACCCACTTATACCTGGTTACCATAAGTAGGTAACCAGGTATCACAAGTTGTAGCAAACTTTGCTCTAAAGACAAAACATAAAACTTATTTGAAGCCTGACAGAAGTAGCAAAAAATGTGAATCAGAACTTTTGTCATTTACTCTTCTAGAGTACAACAGCTTATTGTAAAGTCAACTGAGTTTTAGTCCTTTTTTTTTTTTTTTTGACAGGAGTCAAAAAAAATTATATAATCTAGAAATTCTGCTGTACAGACTAAACAAAGAACTTTTTAAGCCACTAAAGACTTCCAAATAAGCAGAGAGAGAGAGAGAGAGAGAGAGAGAGATGGTCTTATAAAAGGCAATGAATTCATCTCCAACATAAAGACAATTACAAACATCCATGATCGTATATGATTCAAACCTGGAGCCAGTTGGTTGGAGATAGTAACCACTCAGTCAATCACACTGGTAATATCTGCTGTAAATTATCACTATACCAAGCAAAAACTCTCACAATAATATAATAAAAATAATAATTAAATCTGCTAATGCCTTTTATTCCCCAAAAGGGTAGACAATGCAATTTTAGCCCCATCTAACCTTTGGAGACTAAAGGAGCATCCAATCTCACTATAATAATATGCTCAATAATTATTATCAATATTAATTAAAAATATATAGATAAATCAATGCTATAATAACCTAAAAGTCCCATAACTCCTGATCCAAGAACCTCTGGGTAATAATGCCATGCCCATTTCAATCCCCTAACAGCTTTGAAAAAAAAAAAAAAAAAAAAAATTAATAACTTTATAAAATAATTAATACTTTACTCTTATAAAGTAATAACAATGTTAAAATTATTATTAATTACAAAAATTCAACTCTGGTTTAACTTTAAAATTTTCATTTTAGATAATTTAAAACTATTATGAAAAACTCAGTTTCAATTTCATTTTCAATCTTTAATTTGAAATATACATATTTTCAGGGAATATTAATTAATATAATGAATTCTGTGACATTTAATCCTGCAAGTCCTCAAGAATGACTGAGCTGATGTGTTTGAATTAAAAAGAGAAATAAACTATACTCATTCTAATATCAGAATGAAAATTTAAGTTCCCTGAGAGTGAATGAGTTTAAGGAGAAGTATGATAGGTTTAGTGTATATAATAATTAGCGAGGGGTCTCCCACGATGAGTCTCCAGGCTCCATGGGGGAATACTGTATAATAATATGGAATGCAGAATCTGTTCAGATCATTTAGTTCAAAATGCTCTATCTTCCAGACTAAAGCAGATAACTGGAAGGGACGTTTAATGTAACTCACATTGGTCACTAACAACAAATCATTGTAAAATTATTATACTCATAAAGCAAAGACAAAAATCATATAATGTGCACACAATGAGTGAACTGTTTGCAATCTTAGGTATATAAACACTGATTTAAGTAATGTATAAATATTTTCAAATTAACACATTTTTAGTTATCATTATGAGACTTCCATGAACTCAAAAGATCCATATGAGAGGTACTACTGTCAATACATAGCTTATCAAATGTACCTTCACTGGAAACTCAACTGTTTCCACAATCACCACACTCTCAGGCAATACATGGTGTATAAAAATTCTGCAAAGGAAAGAAATTTATTTATAAACAATGTTAGTTACATTTTCAAATATGCTCATTATGTTTTTCTTAAACCTTCAGAGACATTTGCAGGAAAAAAAGTGTTTCTCCGTATTCAACTAACCATATATATCAGGATTAACATTGTGAATTTTTTCCCCTTTGTTGCTAGATTTATCAGATACACTGATCACTCTCTCCATACGAAAAACCTCACTTTATATATATGGCTTCCATGGATGTCCCCTTGTTGTACTCCTGTGCCCTTCCATTCTGCGAAAAACCTAAAGTAACCAACCCCTTACCAACTTGGAAAAGACTGCAAATTGGAAAAGATTAACAAACTTGGGGGGGAGTAATGAAATATGCTACATGGAACATTAGAAGCATAGCACATAAAGAAGAATTAGATAAAATTTTAGATGAAGAATATATAGAAATTGCAGTTCTTACAGAAACAAAAAAAGAAACTTATATAGGAACAAAAGAAACAACTAATCATATAATATTGAGCAGAGTAGACAAACAAATATGTGCAAAAGCTGGTGTAATGATGTGGATCCATAAATGAATTAAAGCAACAATAACTCATTATACATACTGGAATGAAAGAATATTCGAACAGAAGTATGATTAAAATTAAATAAAGCAAATCTAACAGTTGTTGAAATGTATGCCCTTGAAGAAGAAAAAGAAAATGGTAACTTTTACAAACAAGTACAAGAATACATGAAAAATTAAATTAGACAATATAATTATAGCTGGAAATCTTAATGCCAGAATAAGAATGAAAAAAATTAATAATATAGAAAAATTTAGAGAAACAACAGGAAACAAAAATGACTCATTGATTATATAATGTACAGTATAATAATTTTAAAATACTGAATACATTCTACAAACATTAAAATATGCATAAATATACATGGTATGCAAAAGGACAAAAATCAATAATAGCCAATTTTATAGCAAAAAGTCAGGAGAGGGCTATAAATATAGACAGATCATTACTTAGTGGAGAAAAAATTAAGGTTTCCACAAATTAGTTACAAAAAATAAACTAGAGAAACAAAATCTTATTACAAAATAAGAGTACTAAACAATTTAAGTATAAGAAATTTATAACAACAGAGGTTTAATAATTATTTAGAAAAAATACAACAAAATGAAGATATCGAGAAAGAATGGAATAACAGAGAAGAAATTATTACATCAGCAGCATATTATTATTTCGTGACATCTCCAAGGAATCCGAAGACTCATCGGGTCTTCGGTCATCACTATATAAAACCTCTACTAGCATCATCATCGACATCAACACCATCTACTGCTCACCATCACACCACTAGTATTTTTTGTCTGTAAATTGCTAGAAGTTTTTTCACTTGGTTAGACTATAAATTATATATTTTGTTTAATCCTTTATCCAAGTGTAATTGCGCCTGAAGTATCATCAGGAATGGGACAACTTGTAGTAAAGGTGGTATAACTTCTCATCACTTGTCTTAGTATCCCCTAATGCAAAGCACATCTCCTTGCGGACATGTATAATGCTATGCATTATGGGAAGGGTCACTACTCAGACCAGTTTCGACCTTTATTCAGGTCTCTTCAGTGGGAGGTGATATCAAGGTTGAAGCAATGCAGAATGCATAGTATTATACATGTCTGCAAGGAGATGTGTTTTGCATTAGGGGATACTAAGGCAAGTGATGAGAAGTTAGTCCACCTTTGCACCGAGTTGCCCCAGTCCTGAAGATACTTCAGATGCAAACTTTGTTTGCTTAAACTTGGATAAAGGATTAAACTAAATATATAATCTGAAAATTGCATGTGTTCTGAAAGGCTGATTTGTCTGTACGCAGGATGAAAAACCTGAAGTTCCAGGAGAAAAAACCCTGCTACCTACGTATGAGATAAGCTAACACTCATCTTCAAATTAAAAAATCCATATAAAGATTCCTCCCACCATGATGAGAATTGAACTTAGGCCTTTTCCAATTCAAGGGCACAACATACTGTCGTTCTTCCAATTGCACTATGGAGGTACTAGTCTAGAAAAAATATCATAAAAATAAAAAAATTATGTATATGTTACATTTAAATAAAAACAATAATTGAAAATAAGCTTTTAAAATGGTTAAATAGCAATTAAAAACAAGAAGATAAAATTGAATTTAAAAAAAAAAAAGCATTAGCCAAAAGAGAAACCAGAAAGAACCACGAAGAAAGCTGGGAAAAATTTATATCATACTAGAAAATATATACAAAACAAGACCGAATGCATATAAAATACTAAAGCATATGAATGTAGATATAAAAGAAAATGCAAATATAAATTGTGAAATACATTTAAAAGAATTCTTGGTTACTTTGCAGATCTTTGGAGAGATAATGACAACATAAAAAAAAATTAAACCAAAAATTTACAATATGCTTTAAATTATATCAGGGCTGTCCAACCTTAGGTAATGTCCAACCAAGGGCTGCATTAAAAAAAAATTATTTGAGGGCCACATCCAGAATAATAAATAACAGTAGATGTATTAAATTAGTTGAAGAGTCTGCTTCAAAGAAGAATGCTTCTTTGACACATTTAATATTTGAAAAACACGTGGGTGTATAGTGATGTAAAAACACCAAATAAAATTACCAACATTGAGATTATCAATTAGTGATAGAATTAAAATATCCAATGCACATCCGATTCAAATTGTTATTTTTTCACTTATGAAAATCAAAAACTTGTGAAAAACATAGGAAAAGACTGCAAATTGAAAAAGATTAACAAACTTTGGGGGGGGGGGGGGGTAGTAAAATATGCTACATGGAACATTAGAAGCATAGAACATAAAGAAGAATTAGATAAAATTTTAGATGAGAATATGTAGAAATTGCAGTTCTTACAGAAACAAAAAAAGAAACTTATAAAGGAACAAAAGAAACAACTAATCATATAATATCGAGTAGAGTAGACAAACAAATATGTGCAAAAGCTGGTGTAATGATTTGGATCCATAAATGAATTAAAGCAAAAATATCTCATTATACATACTGGAATGAAAGAATATTCGAACAGAAGTATGATTAAAATTAAATAAAGCAAATCTAACAGTTGTTGGATTTGCTTTATAAAACCCACAAGCGAGCCACACAAAATTGCACTGCAGACCAGAAGCGGCCCGTGTTTCGGACAGCCCTGAATTATATAATAAGAATTAGAGGCATATAATATAATGAAAAAATCAGATAACAACTAAGTAAAATAAAAAATAATAAATCAGAAAAGATGGGATAAACTCCAAACTGTATAAATTTGCAGGAAAGAAATTTTATCAGAGATTATTAAAATTTTTAAAATAAAATATATACAAATGGACAAATACGAACAGAATGGAATACAAGTTTAGTAATACCTATATGTAAAGAAGGGGGGATAAAACTCATCATCATCAAATTCCTGCCATGTACCCTCAGGGGGTATATGAGATATATTACTACATGAAAAATTTACATCATTACTAACTTCCTATCTACAATTTTCCTCCAAATCAGTTTGTTACCTGTCAAATCCTAAAACACACCTCAACTCAATATCACCAGAGTTCAAGATCGGTACTATCAACATAAAAAGCCTGAATGGCAAAGAAATGGGGATAAAACTAAACTTGCCAATTACAGAGGTATTAGTATATTGAATATATGCTAGAATATATTTAGAATATTTAATGAAATAGTGAAAATATAAAGTGAAAAAATATTATTATTATTACATGACAACTCCAGGAAGTCCAAGGACTCATCGTGGGAGGGCACTCCATTCTGCCTCGCTAAATACACCTCACCCTCTCCACTACTACTACTTAATTCTCCTACTACAACAATTGCCATCTACCACCCATCACAGTGGCGTAGCTTGGAGGGGGAAGTCCGCCCCGGGCAGCACTTTTCACGTGAGACATAATTTTATTTTTCGATGATTCTTCTATTTATGTTAACTTAGTAATTTTATTATTTAATTAATGATTAGTTTTCAACAACTATACTTACAACTAAAATAAACAGTGTTTTAATTTCTTTTCCTACGTCCTGACTTTTTGTAATATTTTTGGTGTGTATTGAGAGGAGCAGCAAAAGCTCTAGCTACACAACTGACCCATCATCACCAACATCAGCATTTTTTATCTGTAAATTGCATGTGTTCTGAAGGCTGATTTGTTTGTATGCAGGATAAAATAACCCAAGGTACCAGGAGGGAAAAATCCTGCTACCTCTGTATGAGATCGGCTAACTCACCTTGAATTGAAAAAGCCCATATAAGGATTCCTCTCGTCACTACAAGAATCAAACCCAGGTCTTTTCCAATAGAATTGTGCAATGTTCCATTGTTTTTCCAAATGAATTACACAAGCACCATTACTACGTAGGCATTATTAGAATGTCAAAATAGATTTAGAAAATGACACTCTACAATGGATGCAGCATTTTTTAAAAAACTACTTACAGAGAAAAGAAGAGAATTTAATTTAGAAACTCATCTTTTGTTTACATATTATGAAAAGGCATATGACAAAGTAAAAAGATATATACTGTTTGATATATGGAAACCTCAGTCTTATCAACCTGCTAAGTTCAGCAATTTTGTACTCCTTTCACTTCTTTGGAACTAGCCTCATTGCAAGATTTGTTAAACAAGTATGTGAATGATTTGTAGTTAACTCACTGGCACATTCTCATTAAATACATGGTGATGTTATCAAGTTCTAGGTCCTTATTAATAGCACTTATGCTTGAGTTCTGCTAAGAATGAAAGAGGAGACTGAAAACTATTGTTTATTAAGTTTGAAGCTTAAGGTGTATCGATGTTTTCCAGCTATAAATTAAAGATGCCAAGAAATTATATTCTTGGCTTCATCCTTTATCCAAGTGTGAGCAAACAAAGTTGCATGCATAAAATAACTTCATGACTGGGCTACTTGTAGGTTAATGACTTCACATCAATTGCCTTTATCCCATAATGCAATGCACATATCCTTATGGACATGTATAATGCCATGCACGATGGGAAGGGCCACTACCCAAATTAGTTTCAACCTAAGTAAAGGTGAAGTCTCCAAAAGCTTGGACGATTCCTAAGATCATCCAACAATGAGTGACCCACAGGATTATTTAACTCAGTAACAGGCCCACCCTGCTACGGAGAACAAACCTCAAGCGACGGCTCTGCTCGATGGCAGGCTCACCCCACCACAGAGCAGAGCCACTCATAAACCAGGGAAAAGCATCCACCAGGAAAGCCACAAGACCACTTCAGAAAACTCCATGCATCAACATCAGTGTGTGCCAGACCCAGAGGTGATATCAAATTGACATTTATGACTTTAGGGATGAAGCAAGATGCTTTTCATATTCCCCGCTATCTGTTGTGGTTACAGTGAAGGTAAAATTTATGAGCAGATTGCTCGCCCTGAAAGGGCATGGAGATTATGCATAACTAAAGGAGGCTAATATAGCTTTTGGTCTTCTGTATTTGAATATGTCCGTTGGATCGTATGCTGCAGCTTGCTGAACCAAATCGTTAGGATGTGTGGACATCTTTAGGAAAAACTTGGATGCTAAGGATTGCAGAACAGAGAAAATATAGGGAATATTTGTGTCTCTATGGAGTTGATTGTTTCTGACATACCATGGGGCGTTCAGAATCATTCTCAAGCACTTGTTCTGCACTCGCTGTATTTTGATAATGTTAGCATTAGAGGTGTGGCTCCAGGCCGGAGAGATATCAAAGTTGAAGTAATACAAAAGTCATATTTCCATATACAAGTAGTCAAAAGGTGTCAGACATAATTATTAAAATACTCTGGATTAGTGATAGATGTTGAAAGTTTTTTCACTTGGTTATACTACAAATTAAACAGGCCAAAAAATTATATTCTTGATTTCATCCTTTCTCCAAGTGTGAAAGTGTGAGCAAATAAAGTTTGCACATATAGTAAATTCACGACTGGGATACTTGTATATAGAGGCTAATGACCTCACATCAATTGTCTTTGTTTCTCATAATGCAAAACACATATCCTTATGGGTGTATAATGCTATGCTTTATAGGAAGGGCCGCTACTCAGATCGGTTTCAACCATTATTGAGGTCTCATCAGTGGGAGCCAGATCCAGAAGTGACACCATAAAGCATAGTATTATACATGTCTGTAAGGATGTGTACCGTGCATTATTAAATAATAAAGTAACACATAAAAACCACAGTGAAATCTTTAATTAGTAAAAAGACATTTCGTACTAAAATTAATAGCACATCTTCAGTGTCTGTAACAGTAATAGGAATGGAATACAGGCAAACGTTCGGTGGATCACCTGTTAAAATACAATTGTTACTGCGTCCTAGGAAATAATAGAAATAACAAATTTAATCTATTAAGATAAATGATTTTTTACATAAGATAAAAGTCTCCCAGATCTTTGAGAGAGACATAGTCATTTCTATTTAAATTCGGTCAGTGTAAGACAGTTTCACAACATTCTTTGAATAAGCGTTCATATTTGAATCTGCATCTATTGAGCAGAACTGCTTTATCCCACTGGATACTGAGCAGAGTCAGTACTGTACTGTGCTGCGCCAGACCAGACTTCAGAGGTTTGTTATAATCAATATAATATTGATGTTCTTTTATTCTTTTTTCCAAAAAACAGCCAGTTTGTCCAAAATAAGAGACATCGCACTCGCCATTTACTATTTGGTAAACGCCAGCCAAAGATAGAGAAGACAGTTTATCCTTTGTAGAAGGTAATAAGGAAGAAATTTTGTTGATAGGAATATATGTTGGAATCAGTTGATACTTTTTCAGAATTCTACCTATAGGTTCTGAGATTCCTGGAACGTACAGAATAGGAACTCTGCGGACTGTTGAAGAAACTGTAGGTATTGCAACATAAGAGTCAAGTATCTGTTGGATTTGATTGGAGTTGTAATCATTTGATTCCATTAACTTTTTAATGATGGAAAGTTCTTGTTGTAAGATTATTGGGGAAGAGCAAACTTTATGTGCTCTATGAATTAGAGATTTAAGAATGCCAAATTTTTGAGACATGTGGTGCGCAGACGTTTTGTGAATGTATCTGCCAGTAAAAGTGGGTTTTCGAAAGACGCTTGTAGATAAGGTACCAGAAAACGTTCTACTAAGGATGTCCAAAAATGGTAAAGTACCAGAGTTTTCTTTTTCCATAGTGAATTGGATACGTGGGTGAAGGTTATTTATCCATTGTAGAAAAGTGGAAAGTTTATCTTCAGTGTGTGGCCAAACAACAAAAACATCATCGATGTAACGGTACCAAAGAGATGGTCGAGGATGAATGGATGAGAGCATAGTATCTTCAAATTGTTTCAAATAGTAGTTTGCCAAAGGTAGAGACAGAGGGCTACTCATGGCAGTACCTTTAATTTGTTTGTAGATTTTGTTTTTCTAACTGAAATAACCTGAGTGGATGACATATTCGAATATCCTTGCGATATCTGGAGGGTTAATGGGTATTGGTGAACAGAGAAATTATGTCAAACTGACTAATATTTCAGAATCTGTAATTTTTATATCCTTGATTTTTTCAAGAAAATCTGTATATAGGATCTGGAATGACCAGTGAGAGCACTTAAGGAAAGTGATAATACTTTTGCAATCCGTTGGATTGCAAAGTTGGAGAGTCATTGCAATTTACGATAATTATACGGGGACAGCCTTCTTTATGGATTTTTTGGGAGTCCATAAAGACGGGGAGTTCTTCCAAAGTAGGTGCGTATTTTATCCATGTAGTTCGGATCCCAACTTATAACCTCATCATGTAATTTATTTAGCTGTTTAATTTGTGAATTAGTAGGATTACGTGTGATCTCTTGGTAGGTCGTGGTGTCTTCTAATAGGCTGGATACTTTTGTCTCATAGTCAGTCATAATTACAATAGTTTTCCTTTATCGGCCTTAGAAATTGATATTGTATTATCTTTTCTTAAAGAAATTAGACCTTTAATTTCAGCATTTGATAAATTGCATGGAGGTAATTTGCTTTTGAATAACGAAGTCCTAATAAACAATCCTTATCCTGGTCTTATGAGAGAAATCTTCAAAATTTTATGCAAAAATGCAACTCTTTATATAACATGCAAAAGAAAAACCTTACCTCTGACAGTACGTCTACAAATAAATGGATTGTAAAAATTTCTGATTGCCCATTATCCACAGCTGAAACCAGTGATTTAGCAAAGGGCCTTGATTTTGCTGTTATTCCTTCACGCATTCCTTATCTTGATTTCTTACATAATATAGAATGCACTTTGTCAGGACTTCCTAGCAAAGATGCCAACAAACTACATTTTGAAATTGCGACTTTGTTATTCATTTTTATTACGATAATTATACGGGGACAGCCTTCTTTATGGATTTTTTGGGAGTCCATAAAGACGGGGAGTTCTTCTAAAGTAGGTGCGAATTTTATCCATGTAGTTCGGATCCCAACTTATAACCTCATCAAGTAATTTATTTAGCTGTTTAATTTGTGAATTAGTAAGACGTGTTCTCTTGGTAGGTCGTGGTGTCTTCTAATAGGCTGGATATTTTTTGTCTCATAGTTAGTCTTATTCATAATTACAATAGCTTTTCCTTTAATAACAAATATGTCAAAATAATCATAATTAAAATTTTGAATATTTTTACGTATTGTTTATGTTAGTATGTTTATTAGTTTTGTTTTCATAACATGCATTGTTGGTACTTGCGATGTGCCTGTTATGGAAATTGTTTTGTTAAAAGTGATATGTAAAGCAGTTAAAAATTTATGCACTTACCAGATTTGAATAGTTGTGTTACTTTAAACAAATTTTATTGTAATTTAAAATTATCAAAAGTTATGTTTTACGAGGACATTCTCTTGTCGCTAACAGAGAAAAAAAGTGTCAGCCATTATACAGTACTTAATTTCTTGCTTGCCACGGAGTGCGCATGCTCGTCGAGAAGTTTGATGAGTGATTGACAGCTGACAAGAAAGCGTTCGGTATCTGAGTAACACCTGTAAACAAGAGAGCGTTCGGAAGGAATTTAGAACACAAGCCAGCAGATATTTAGATTCAGAGGACTGAAGTTTTTTAAGTGACAGTCGGAAGAGAATTAATAGTATATTCCGAAAAAGGAATCATGGAACTATTAAGTTTCAAAGTGGAATAAGTACTGATGAATAAAAGGGAAATATTGCTATATGCATTTTAAACGGAATATTGGAGAAAACACTAACTGAAAGATTTATAGTACATTCCGAAAATGGAATCGTAGAACTGTAAGTTTTTTTTTTTTAATTGGAAGAGTTAAGACTGTCAATAAGCATTTAGTGAATAAAAGAAGACTTTGATATTAACGTTCTAAAGGAATGTTCGAGAAAACTCTGATTAGGAAGTTTCATCTGTATTAAGGACGCTGGATCTGACTATTATTTCTACTGAAGAAAAGAGACAGAATTAAGTTCGGAAGAATTAATGTGTGCTACATAAGTGATGAGAAAGGATCCTGTAAAAACGAAGAATAAGGTCATATGTCTTTGGAGAAGGGCCTTGACAGAGAGAGAAACTGGCTATGAACATTTTGTGATTGTGCAAACAAAGTATTTAGTCTTAAGTGTAAGTTTAATTTAAAAAGGCCTTGGATCCAATTAATTTGTAGTTAGTTATGTAATATTTGTCTGAAGTGTATATATATTGTTTTTGTTTTATTAAATGTGTTTATTTTGTATTTTGGTCTTGAGTCAGTGATTATTTGGATTCTGAAAGAAAGAGTTAAGATCATTGCACCAATTGGAGTGAACCCTTGTGCATATAATAACATATAGGTGCACCCAGAATTAAAAAAATAATTGTTAGAAAGAGAGATCATTCTCTATGGTAGGATTAATATTAAGATATAATATCTATGAATATTCTTATCTATATAAAAATCCGGGGCGCTTAAGGGTCAAAGCTGTATAACCGAGAGGAGACCTCCACATAGCCTTTAAAGGAATGCGGAGAACCAACCAGGGCTTCTGACCTAATGTCCAATCCTCTCGTGGTGCACCCTGTTCGGTATCTACATGGATACTGAACGAACGAGGATGGGCTGGCAATTTGGGATTTAGCCGACCAAATCGTATTCTTATTGGTTAAACAAAAATAAAAAATGATGGTACAACATGACAAAATTTCATGTCGGCTGGGGCGTCGCCCGGTTAAACAAGGCCCCCGTTGTTTTCGCCAGGGAACCAGGGCGAACAGCGAAAAGTCAGCTACTGGAACAAATCTGAAAACAAACCCCAACTCAATATCACCAGAGTTAAAGATCGGTACTATCAACGTAAGAAGCCTGAATGGCAAAGAAATGGAGCTAGCTGAGGAATTAGATAAGTACCAGATCGACATAATAGGGGTGACTGAAACAAAAAAAGACCAAAACTCGTAAGATCTTTCTGAGCAATAAATACAAAATGTTGTATTCAGGCAATGACAATCAAGGAAAAGAAGAAGTAGCCATAGTATTCAACACAAAATACGAGGCTAATCTTCTTGAATGGCAGTCAGTCTCAAGTAGAGTAATGTGGGCAAATATGAGAATGGGGAACTGGACAATGAGACTTATTTGTGCCTATGGTCCCACAGAAGGTTCTACTAAGGTAGAAGTGGAGGAATTTTTTGATGCTTTAGAGAAAGCAACTGACACAATGAAAAAGGAAAAGTTGGTCCTTCTTGAGGATCTAAATAGCAGAGTAGGAAATGATTGTGAGACATACAAAAATATTATTATTATTATTAAACAAGACCTCATGGAGTCAAAGACTCATCTAGGAGGTCCTTTTATCTCACACACACATCTCATCATACCGGGTCTTAAACACATTCAAACTCCTTGCAGACACCACACTCTCAGGCAAGGCATTCCAATCATTCACAACTCTGCACAAAAAAAACCTGCCTCTCACTCCCCTACTCATACCTTCTTTATACAGTTACCAGGGATGACCTCTGGTTCTCCCCTGATCTCCCACTATTCTCTGTAGAACTTCTCCACCATTGATCCTATAACAACCCCTTACCAACTTGTAGGTCTCTATCATATCTCCCCTCTTCCTTCTCTCCACTAGACTCTGCAAATTACATCTTTTCAATCTTTCCTCATACTCGACATTCCAGAGTTCAGAAACTACCTTAGTCAGTCGCCTTTGGACCCTTTCCAACATCTCTTCATCCTTCTGAAAACCAGGTGACCAAATCTGGGCACAATAGTCCATGTGTGGCCTAATCAAAGCCTTATACAATGGAACAAGAATCTCCCTACTTCTACACGTCAGTGTCCTCCTCATCATTCCCAGAAATCTTTGTGTTGTCTTCACAATTTTGGCGATATGTCCCCTAAATTTTAGATCCTTATCCACTATCACTCCCAGATCTCTTATTTCCTCTACTTCCAACAATATATTCTCACCAAGCATAAATTCTGCATCCCATCTTTGTTTTCCAAATTTTAAAACCTTACATTTTGCAACATTGAACTCACATCCCCATTTGCTTGCCCAATCACTCAATTTATTCAAGTCTTCTTGCAAGGCCACAACATCTTCACTACTCTTCATGGTTCGTCCCTAATTTGCATCATCTGCAAACAACTCTTCGCCAATATCATTAATATACAAGGTAAATAGTAATAGCCCTAAAACAGATCCCTGAGGCACTCCACTAGTGACTTTCCTTTTCCTGGATATTGCACCCCCAAACACAACTTGTTGATACCTATCAGATAGCCAGTCTCCAATCCAATGCACTAATCTAATATCCAACCCCATCTGCTCTAGTTTGACTGTCAACTTATCATGAGGTACTCTATCAAAAGCTTTTACAAAATCCAAGTATATTACTGTGTATCCTTCTCCTCTGTTCAAGGAAGCAGTCACTTTATTGTAATAAGTAAGTAGATTACTAAAACACGACCTCCCTTTAGCAAATCCATGCTGTCCATCAAAGATTATACCATTGTTGTCAACCCAACTCTGGATCCTAGTTCTCACAAGCTTCTCCAACAAATTAACCACAACACCTGACACACAGATAGGCCTATAGTTTGATGCTTGAGTTCGATCACCTCCTTTATGAAGTGGCACAATCTTGCCCCCCTCCTTCCACTCTTTAGGGACTTGACCAAGTGCAAGACTCGTATTAAAAAAATATGTCAAGGCAGGTGTCAACTCTCTGGCACATTCCTTCAGAATACGCGGTGATATATTATCAAGTCCCACAGCCTCAAGAGTCAAGTCTCCAACAAATTAACCACAACACCTGACACACAGATAGGCCTATAGTTTGATGCTTGAGTTCGATCACCTCCTTTATCAAGTGGCACAATCTTGCCCTCCTTCCACTCTTTAGGGACTTGACCAAGTGCAAGACTCGTATTAAAAAAATATGTCAAGGCAGGTGTCAACTCTCTGGCACATTCCTTCAGAATACGCGGTGATATATTATCAAGTCCCACAGCCTTATTTACATCTAGTTTACTCAACTCCCCAAACACCTCTTGCTCACTTACAGTGTCTCTCCTATTTTTGGGAAAATTTGGAGAAAAGAGCAAAGCTAATAATAATGGCGAATATCTGTTGGATTTCTGCTCAGGACATGGACTGGTTATTACTAACACCATGTTCCAACATAAAAATGTGCACAAATTCACATGGAGAGAAGAGGCTAGGAATAAGAAAAGTCTCATTGACTATGTTATTGTTGATAGTGATGTTTTCTCCCCTGGTGCAGGACACCAGAGTGTACAGAGGATTTGAAATTGGAGGTGATCACTATTTAGTCTTGAGCATGATAAAATTGAATTTCATATTGAAAAGAATAACATGTAAGAAAGTTTTAAAGCGAATCAAAGTTGAGAAGCTCTCAGATGTGAACTGTAGACTAAAATACAGAAAGATTATTGGTAAAAAAATGACAGAGTTTGAGAACAGGAATCAAACCTTGGAGATTCAGTGGCAAACTCTGAAGAAAATATTAACTGATTCTGCCAGAGAGGCATGTGGTGAGGTTGTCTGCAAGGATAAAAAAATCAAACTCCCTGGTGGACACAGGAAGTTAAAGAGGAGTGAAGGAAAGAAGAAAGCATATCAAAAGTTCCTGTCAAATAAGTTAGCTTGTGCTCTTAGAGAATATAGAAACAAATGCAAGAATGCTAAACACTGTGTAAAACTAGCTAAACAAAAGTCATGGGAGGACTTGAGCAGGAATATAAAAAATAAATATCAAGAAGGTGGCAAAATATTCTGGAGGTTATTGAAGAAGCTTAGAAATGGAGGAAAGAGTGCTATAAAAGGAGTTAGAGATAATAAAGGTGACATGAAAACAGATGAAAAAAGATATCCTTGAAGTATGGAGTAATCTTTGAAAAACTGCTAAATGAAACAAGCAGTGATGACAGCACTGTGGTAAAAAACACTGACCAGGCATGCAGTCAGGAATACATATCCATATTTGAAGTAGAAAAAGCCATCAAAGGCTTGAAATGTGGAAAGGCAGCAGGACTAGATGATATTCGGATAGAAATGCTGAAGTATGGTGGTATAAAAGTCTTACAGTGGCTGCACTGCATAGTTCAGAAAGCCTGGACAGATGGACGAATTCTCAATGATTGGAGTAGAGCTCTCATAGTACCCATATGTAAAACGGGAAATAAAACTGAATGTGAGAATTACAGAGGTATTTCCCTACTGAGTGTTCCTGGCAAGATCTATGCAAGTATACTTGAGAAACGGTTGAGAAGAATTGTGGAAGAAAAGCTGGGTGAAGAACCAGCTGGATTCAGGCCAAATAGAGGCTGTCAGGATCAGATCTTCACTTTACGACAAATAGTCGAGAAAGCATGGGAATATAACAAAGATCTGTATTTAAGTTTTGTCGATTTGGAAAAGGCATATGACAAGGTGCCAAGAGAGAAGCTATTCAATACGCTACAGTTATATGGTGTCAGTGGGGCATTATATCAAGCAATACTTAGTCTTTATTTGAGAAGTAAGTCAGCAGTTAGAATTGAAGGAAGTAGAGGAAGATGGTTTAATGTTAAATCTGGTGTGAGACAAGGTTGTACATTATCCCCTCTGTTATTCATTATCTATATGGATCACATTATGAAGGAAAGTGGTATTAAACATGATATCAAAATTGGAGATGTTAATGTCAGCTCTTTGCTTTATGCAGATGATGTTATACTTCTAAATAATCTGCTACAAGTCTGCAAGATTCTCTGACTAAACTGAATAGCTGTTGTAATAGATATGGTATGAAGGTCAGCAATAAAAAGACAAAGACAATGAAAATAGGCAGAATCATTGAAAATGTCAACTGTGTTGTCAATGGAGACCTGTGGAACAAGTAAAACATTTCAGCTACTTAGTCATGATTTTTAGTGAAGATGGGAAATTAAATATAGAAATAGATAACAGAATCAGCAAAGCTGGTATGGTGGGAAGTCAACTGAATAAGAGAGAAATTAGTCGGAACACTAAATTAGCCGTATACAAAACAGTGTTCAAACCAGTTTTAACTTATGGGTCTGAAAGCTGGGTCAGAAGTAAAACACTTGACCAAAGACTAGAGACCGCAGATATGAGAGTCCTGAGAAAGATTAGAGGCATGAACAGATGGCATCAATGGCAATATCATATTAAAAATGAGGATATTAGGAAAGAACTTGATATTGTCGGCATCCAGGAATGCGTTAGCAGAACTAATCTCAGCTGGTATGGTCACTTAAATAGAATGGGAGAGAAAAGATTAGCAAAACAAGTGTTCTCTGCTAGGTTGGCAGCAAAACGACCCAGAGGAAGACCAAGATATAGGTGGATTGATACGGTACAAAGTGCCTTAGACGATAGAAATATAAGATCTGATAATGTCGGAGTCTTGACAAGTAACAGACTGATTTGGAGGAAAATTGCAGATAGGAAGTTAGTAATGATGTCATTTTTTCATGTAGTACTATCATATCCTATACACCCCTTGAGGGTACATGGCAGGAATTTGATGATGATGATGATATAAAAATCCACCAATTATTAACAATGGTGCAGTCGACGACAGGATTGGTTATGACGTAACTTATTTTTAGAATCCAGAAAGTAAATCTTGACTCAAGTAAAATGGCTACAGAAGATAGTAATATTAGTAGTGAAGTTCCTTCAGTTAAAGATGAGGAATTTTTTAGGTTAATTAATCCAACTTTAGTAATACCTTCTTTCTCAGGTGATAGTCATGAAAGTGTAGAAACATTTTTCAGATATGCAGAAAAAATTAGAGATTTAGGAAAATGGTCAGATTTTCATTTGTTGATTATACTTTGGAATAAATTGTTGGGCAAAGCCAAAACATTCTTAAACACATCTGCTTTACTAAGAGACACTGACAGTTATGCAACTTTCAAAAGTTTGCTAATATCAGAATTTTCAAGTGTAAGAGAATTAGGGCCTTACATTTGGGAAATTCAATAGTGCATTCAAGGTAATAGGGAGTCTGTTTCAGAATATTATCACAGACTTTGGAGCATTCTCATGGATTTAATGTTTCATCTGAAGAGAGATCCTCTTTGGAATAGTTGCTGTTTAATCAATTTAGGCTTGGCCTTAAAGATAATTTGAAAGAAACAGCATACAAGAAAAAGGTTAAAAATCTTGAACAATGTTTTGAACTTGTTAAAGAAAAGGAAGAGAGACTTATAGATATATTTCATTCCTCAAACAATAAACAGGTGAACTCTTTTCAGTATAATGAAACTCATTCTCCTAGCATTGTGGCTGCAGATAAAGTGAGAGAAGGAAAGTTTCATAAATTAAAAGGTGCTAATAAAAAGAAACAGTCTAAGGAAACTAATGTGAATTTCACTGAAGATATTCCAGAATCTGAGTTCAAGGTACAATTACATGATTGGGGAAAATTAGAGGAACTGAAAACATTTCTTAGTGAAGAAATAGAAAGACAACAGAGATCAATTGACTCTCCAACTTATCGGATTGCAAAAGTATTATCACTTTCCTTAAGTGCTCTCACTGGTCATTCCAGATGCTATATAAAAAACAGATTTTCTTGAAAAAATCAAGGATATAAAAATTACAGATTCTGAAATATTAGTCAGTTTTGACATAATTTCTCTGTTCACCAATATCCCATTAACCGACACAGTCAATTCATTATACGAAGACTACCCTCCGGATATCGCAAGGATATTCGAATATGTCATCCACTCAAGCTATTTCAGTTGGAAAAACAAAATCTACAAACAAATTGAAGGTACTGCCATGAGTAGCCCTCTGTCTCCACCTTTGACAAACTACTATTTGAAACAATTTGAAGATACTATGTTCTCATACATTCATCCTCGATCATCTGTTTGGTACCGTTACGTCGATGATGTTTTTGTTGTTTGGCCACACACTGAAGATGAACTTTCCACTTTTCTACAATGGATAAATAACCTTCACCCACGCATCCAATTCACTATGGAAAAAGAAAACAGCAAAAAAACAAGAGGATATCCATTTTTGGACATCCTCCTTACTAGAACGTCTTCTGGTACCTTATCTACAAACGTGTTTTGAAAACCCACTTTTACTGCCAGATACATTCACAAAACGTCTGCGCACCACAGGTCTCAAAAATTTGGCATTCTTAAATCTCTAATTCATAGAGCACATAAAGTTTGCTCTTCCCCAATAATCTTACAACAAGAACTTTCCATCATTAAAAAGTTAATGAATCAAATGATTACAACTCCAATCAAATCCAACAGATATTTGACTCTTATGTTTCAATACCTACAGTTTCTTCAACAGTCCGCAGAGTTCCTATTCAGTATATTCCAAGAATCTCAGAACTTATAGGTAGAATTCTGAAAAAGTATCAACTGATTCCAACATATATTCCTATCAACAAAATTTCTTCCTTATTACCTTCTATAAAGGATAAAATGTCTTCTCTATCTTTGGCTGGTGTTTGCCAAATATCTTGCGAATGCGATGTCTCTTATTTTGGACAAACTGGCCATTCTTTGGAAAAAAGAATAAAAGAACATCAATATTATATTGATTATAACAAACCTCTGAAGTCTGGTCTGGCGCAGCACAGTACAGTACTGACTCTGCTCAGTATCCAGTGGGATAAAGCAGTTCTGCTCAATAGATGCAGATTCAAATATGAATGCTTATTCAAAGAAAGTTGTGAAACTATCTTACACCGACCAAATTTAAATAGAAATGACTGCATGTCTCTCTCAAAGATCTGGGAGACTTATCTTATTTAAAAAGCCATTTATCTTAATAGATTAAATTTGTTATTTCTATTATTTCCTAGCACGCGGGTAACAATTGTATTTTAACAAGTGATCCACCGAGCGTTTGCCTGAATTCCATTCCTATTACAGTTACAGACACTGAAGATGTACTATTAATTTTAGTACGAAATATCTGTCTTTTTACTAATTAAAGATTTCAATGTGGTTTTTACGTGTTACTTTATTATTTAATTACTATGCCACAGGTTCCACTAAAAATAAAAAAACAGTGCATTATGGGATACTAAGGCAATTGATATTAAGTCATTAGCCTGATAAGTGGCCCATTCATGAAAATACTTCACGTGCATAAAATATGTTTGCTTACACTTGGATAAAGGATTAATTAATATAATTTCTTGGCAAGTTTAATCTAGGAGTATGATTTTTGTTGGTATAAGGTAATGTGAAAAAAAGTAAGCAAGCAAGCATTAAATTATAAATTTTTTTTAGGATTTTTCAAATTGGTTCAGATATTCCAGCAATCTATAGGATTGGCATTCGTCATTCTGTGTACAAGGTAAGAGTTGTTAGGAGGAGGTTTGCATGTATCACTGATATGCCAGATGTGTGATATCTTCTTTGGGATAAAGCCATTCTGCTGCATGATTTTCTGGATAGCATCAAGCTCTAATTTAAGATAAGGGTTCAAATAGACCACATGCTCTACCAAAGTTTTTGAGACAGATGATGTGCATAGCATGTATGTATTTTATGTATGTATTGGCCTGTTAAGTGAGTTTACAATATGTGATATAAGTATGTGAGATGAAGAATTGAAGAGGAGGATGACAGGGAAAGCTAATTTTTTATTTTCTTTTTCAGTTCAGAATGTTGGCCATATTTAAAATATGTGAAAGATGGCATAAGCAGTGGTGAGCTATGGAAATTTTAACAATGAGCTCGCATTGTCGAGCAAAAAGAAAAAAAAAAGCCATATTTCACACAAAAACTTTTATTGATTGGCTACCAGAAGGGAGAAGGGTAAAGATAGCGCATGCACTTATTTTATTTTCAAACTTGGGAGCATTCGTTATAGAATAGTTGAAACAATAATTCCAAATAATCTCTACACTGCCGAATAGACTCATTTTTGTTAGGTTACCATATGAGTTTGTCGCTTAATATGTTTCAATAAAAAAAAAATTTTTTTTTCAAAAAAATAAAAAAGTAAACATGAAGAACAAGGGGCTCACAAATTTGAGAAAAATTTAACAAAGGGTTCACACGAACCACTTATAGCTCACCACTGGGTATAAGTAATAAGGTCTAGTCACCTTTTATAATAGAGTAACAAGAGCAGTAGATGAGGGTATGCATACACTGTCATTATTATTATTATTATTATTATTTTTTTTTTTTTTTTTTTTGAATTTTGAAAAGGCCACATTACATATTGGTTAATTCGCAACATATGGGTTTGGTTATCAGGTCAGTGGACCGAATTGGTAACCCACAATAAAAGTTTTTAATAAAAAAATTAAAAATGAAAGCCAAACCAGAAAGCCTTCACTTTCCAAATCATGAAGTGTGTTTTTTGTAATTTAAACCTCCAGATGCATTATCATCAGGTATGGTTTTGTGTACTATCTAGTGGCCAGCCCATAAAAACTGTACCCTGTTTCTGAAGCTGCAGTCCATAGAAACTGCAAACTGTACCTATAACCCTCAAACAGAGGTGATGCCAGAATCCCAATGGTGGTTACTGTAATAATACTAATGCATCTAGAGAATTCCTGATCAGCAGCAAATATTATTATTATTTTGGTTACCTCCATGGAGTCAAAGGACTCATCATGGGAGGCCCACTCAACTTACATGCCGATCATATAAAAGATTCAGTGTCTTAGCTGCATAATTTAGAAGGTCAAATCCTATTGATGTGAATAAAGCTCTCATACTGCCTATCTATAAAAAGGGGGAGGGGGAATACTGAGAAATACAGAGAAATTTTTCTAAGAGTGCTTCAGGTAAGTCTTATATAAGCATACATGAAAAGGAACTAAGAAAAATTGTGGAAGAGAAATTTAGTGAACAAGCTGGGCTCACACTAAATAGGGGTAGGCAGTCATGATGACATTTTCACTTTAAGACAAACAGTTGCAAAATCACTGGATCTGTATTTAAGTTTTGGAGATCTGAAATATGCATATGACAAAGTGCCAAGAAAAGCTATCAACTCCACAGTTAAACCCATGGTTTAAATAGGATGTTATATGGTCAATTGAACAAATCGATATGGAATAAGAGAGAAGTTAGTTTCAGTGCAACTAGCTGAATACAAGATAGTGTTCGAAACAATTTTAACTTATGGATCTAAGAGGGCTGCATTAGAAATTAAATGGTTGATCAAAAGACTAGACCAGCTATAAGAATTCTGAACCAAATGTGGGTGAGAGGATGGCAGAATCATTAAAAATGAATATAGCGTTTATCACTTAAACAGATTTGGGGGTTTGGTTAAAAAAACAGGTATTATTTGATGCCAGGCAGAAGAAAAAAAAAACTTTCTTTTCACGTTTAGTGAGAAGCAGCTAAATTAAGCCATGATGATAAAAATAATAATATACGGTACATCAATATGATAATACGGATAGTATTTAAACTAGGGAGAACGTTTACAGCGAAGGCCAAGAAATTAATTTACTTCATAATAAGTTTCATCATAATAGGTTCAAAAAATCATTTCAAACTGATAATCAAATATAAATAATGAAAATAACACACATTCACTCCAATTCTACCTGAAGACATGCTTATTTTCCAGCTAAGTTTTCGCGCACGTCGCACACAGATACGATAACCAGCACCTGAACATGATCCCTTCATGTATACTTCGAAATATCCCCATATCGTAATAACTTCAAAAATTGAAGGGTGTAAAGAAATTGATAAAAAATGTTGGCCAAGATTTATTTCACAAAAAAAAAAAAAAAATTGATGCACTGATAGAATAATTCTTCCAAAACTCAAATGCTCCTAAAAATACTTAAAAAAAAAATCTGTGACACATTTCTTCGTTAATTGCTTCTTATATATCTCAAGAACACTCCTGCAGAACCTCAGAGAGTTCATGACGCTTAATTGAAGAAATATTTTATAGGGTCTTCGTTATAATTACAGATTAAAGGGATTTTATTATTATTATTATTATTATTATTATTATTATTATTATTATTATTATTATTATTAAGTAACACCTCCAGGGAGTCCAAATACTCGTCGAGGGAGGGCACCTACTCTATAGTTCTCTCTCAGCCTCCACTAACTACAACGAACCGCAACTACACGAACGCTATCTACCGCCCACCACCACCACTAGTATTTTCACAGACAATCACAAACATCCATGCTCACGGCGGGATTCGAACGCGCAGCGTTTTGGCTGAAGGGCGGATAACCACTCGGCCAACCAGGATAGGATTTTTCTACGCCATTTTTGAGGACGTCCCCGAATTAGATGATTTTGGTGCACCAAATAGGATTTCTTCTTCCAGAAGAAAATCTAGAGTTTAACCTAGAAATTCAGAAAAACCGATGGTAAACGCATACTGTTACATTACTTAAAACTGGGAACACGACATGGCAGCCATTATCTGCTGTATTCTTTCATCCACCATGACAGCTAAACATACTTATCTACGATGTTTAAGTGCAAGCCATTCCCAAAATTTTAAGGCTAAAGATTTTTTCCTACTTCGCGAAATAAAAAGTAAAAATGTAAAATTTCTTTATTTTATTACTTATCTACAGACACAGACTAAGAAAATGACTAACAAAAATATTGGTCAATGCCCAATCATGAACAACATACAGTATACTATAAGGAGAGAATTGAGATTGTTATTGTTATCGATAAGCATTCGGTAAAGGACAGGGGAATCTGGGACAACTATTAAAAATAAATCTGCATGCAGAAATAAGTCATAAAGATGTTTGAGGTAAATTCATTCATAATTTAATTTTTTTTCCCTTATGAGTGATTTGACTTTTTAAAACACTTACTATCCCTTTGTAATTTCTTCTCCTTCTTCTTCATCTTATTCTCCTTCTTCATCTTCTTCTTCTTCTTCTCCCTCTTCTTCTCCTTCTTCTTCTCCTTCTTCTTCTTCTCCTCCTTCTTCTTCTCCTTCTTCTTCTTCTCCTTCTTCTTCTCCTCCTCCTTCTCCTCCTTCTTCTTCTTCTCCTCCTTCTTCTTCTTCTTCTTCTTCTTCTTCTTCTTCTTCTTATTATTATTATTATTATTATTATTATTATTATTATTATTATTATTATCTGAGAATACAAAGGAGACAAGGACATTTCAGGGGAGGCTATACTTCAACTAAACCAGCTGCTTTCCCATAAACTTATTCATGCTAGATAAACACACTACTTGAATAGAACACTGTTCCCCAAACTCATTGATCTGTAAGAGAAAAATCTAGCCCTTAACTCTCTCTCTCTCTTAACTAGGAGCAAGCTTTACTTCCATGGTTAACAGAAGATAATATACTTAGTGGGACATAATGGGAAAAGTATAGTGTGTTTAGGGAGAATAGACAGAAAAGAATGGGAGAGAGGTATTGAAGATAGCCGATCAAGTGAAACCAAAGAGAACAAAAGTTCAACTGGAGTACAGTGACAATAGCACATTCGAGGCTATCTGTTGTGAGATAGAAGCCAGCACAATAAAATATAGAGTTGGATGCTGCTATGGACCAGGGGATGGAAAACATGATGAAGATGGTATAAATCGGCAAATAGACTCATTGATGTGAAGGACATGTAATTATTATGGGGGATTTCAACTATGAGAACATTGACTGGAAGAGGGGAGGACATATGGATGGAAGGAAATAGAATTTATACAGTTATTGAGGAATAAGGTATGTCATGGAATATACCAGGGGTTCGAACAACATCGATCTAGTAATTGGATCTGAGAATTTGTCAAGAACGAATATGACCACGTTGCTACCAATTGGTAAAAGTAATCACATGCTCTTGATCTGGGAGGTGGGTAATTGTGTGGAATTTTCGGTTAAGACGGGATATATGTGGAATTACAGGGTGGATAAGTATAATAAGCTTAGGAATTGTTTAGATTGGTGCAATGGTATGTAAAACTGCAAGGGTTGCATCTTGTTAGTGCATGGGAAGTGGCAAAGGAGTGTTTGAGGGAGGTAATGGAAGACTGCATACCAAGAGTTAGAAGGTAAATTAAGTGGTAGTTAAATGGATGTTAATATCATCATTAATCTGGAGCGGGAAAAAAAATTGTGGAGGGAATTTAAGGAAACAGGTGACAGCAGGCACATTAACAGTACAAAGCACAGGCCAGAAGGGTAACTTGTGATAAGAATAGCAAAAGGCAGGGTATGAAAGGTAGTTAGCAATGAAGTCTAAAGATAATTCCAAACAGTTCTTTCAATATGCTGCAAGTAAAGGAATATACATGGTAGAATTATTTTCATAAATTCAGATGGTAGGGAGGTAACTGAATCAGTCAAAATAGTAGAATTATGAAGTAAGCACTTTGCAAGAGTATATCATCCAGTTGGTGATATTGCAGGAACGAGAGATCCAAATGCGTATATGGGAGCTGGAGTAATTGAAATGAAGGTGCATAGCATATTACAGAACTTTAATGTAAATACAGCTGTCGGATAGGACTGTCTGACAGCTCAAGCTTTACGTGAATCAGCGAGTGAATTGTAAGTGTCCTTGATCATATTGTTAAATTTCCGTCTAAGTTCTGGGCGAACCCCAAGAAGATAAAAAAGGGGGAAATAGTTCCATTGCATAAAGGAGGCTCCAAGACTGATGTAGCAAATTACCGACGGATCAGCATATCACGAGTTGTTGTCAAAGTATTGGAGAAGTTGGTAAAAATCAAAATACTGGCAGGGGTAGACGGAAAGGGGACACCGTTTGGGGACAGCATGGTTATGAAGGGTAGGTCATGCCTCATTAACTTGCTCACATTTTATATCAGTGACAGCTGGGTTGGATAAAAGTAATGGATTTACAGTGACTTTGTAAATGCATTTGATAGGATACCACATGGAATTCTAATCAGTAAACTGCAGCACATGGGGATGGCCATAGGACTGGTGAGATGAATAGGAGGATGGTTGATAGAGAGATATCGGAGAATAGTTTATTCCGGAGTAGTGTTTGAAAGAAGGCCTATGGCTAGTGGCGTGCTGCAGGGTTTTGTTCTAGGACCGCTACTGTGTAATTTGTTCATTAACTATATTGGAACGGATTTGAGAGAAACTGTTCAGTTATTTGCCGATGACGCAAAGTTTGGTAGATCAAGAGTTAAAAGACATGATGTCGAAATTTTACTTGATGATTTGAATTGATTGGCAGACTGGACAAAGAATAGTAGATGTCAGTTTAATGTGACAAAGTGTAAGGTTATGCATTTTGAAAAGATTACAGTACCACATTGGTGGAACTGTACTCCAGGAAATTGACGAAGCCAGAGACATTGGAGTGATAGTGGATAAGAAGTTAGAGTTTAGGGGAGAACATAGTAAAAGAGACTAAACCAGCTCATCAGATTACTTGGTTACTGAAGAATATTTTCAGGAGCAGAGTCAACTATGTTGCTGCTCCTTTATCGAGCCTTGATAATACCCCACCTTGACTACGCCAGGCGGCTCATGGCGCCAGTGTTTCTTAATGATGAAGAGGAGGGAAGAAAACCGAGAGGCAAGTGACCGAGATGGTAACAGGTCTATGGAAGGAATATTATGAGAACAGGTTGAAGATTTGTGGGTTACAGAAACTGGTTGATAGGCGGAAAGGGGATAATCGGATTCAAACATCAATTACTGAGAGATTTTTAATTGAGAGGTAATTTATTGAACACATCTGGTGGTGGTGGTGGTGGTAGAACTAGGGGCCATCCATGGAAAATTATTAAGAGTGTAGTTAGCATGAATGTTAGAACTAGGTTTTTTGTTTGGAGAGTGGTGAATGAGCGTAATAGGTTTCCGAATCTGTTGTGGATGCCATGACTGTGAATGTGCTCAAAGCAAAGCAAAGCATGATTTATCATAAGCAAATGTTAGATAGTTCTTGACATGATGTTTAGGGTCTCAGTCGATGAGTCTGAATCCTTGGAGCACCGCAATAATAATAATAATAATAATAATAATAATAATAATAATAATATTCTCTTGTCCTCTCTTCACCTTCCATATAATGAACAATTTCATCAGGTGATATCCTATATTCCCATTAAGAAGTTTGTAGACGTCTATCGTATCACACTTTTTCTCAGGTCAACCAGTCTGTAGGCCACATAATCTCAATTAGTGGTCATTACATAAATTCCATAATCCAGATATAATCTCTCTATCTGTTCTTTACACCCTTTCCACAGATTCTTTATCCCCTTGAAACCCAGAACAAATCTACGCAAAGTAGTCCAGGTGCGATCTCATCAAGGCCATAACCAGAGGCAGAGTGAATTCATTTTCCTTATATGTTAAGTTCCGCTTCAACTTCACAATTATCTTCTGAGTTGTGTTTGCAGTTTTCTACATTCCCCTATAATTGGCTGACCATACGTACCTTTTTGAACTGGACAGTACCGTTTTTTTCATATTTCCCGGCCGTTCCGTCGTTTTAATGAAAATGTCAATTTTGTCCCTTTTTAATAAAAACTATAAATATACTTTAATATTGGTGAATCATAAATTATTATTCATAACCTATAATCGTATATCAATATCATAATACCAGTAATTTGTATAACCATGGTGTCGAACTGTTCGATACTAAATATCGATATCTACAGTAATTTATTCAGATAAAATACAAAATAAAATAAAAAATTCAGTAGGCTGGAAATTTGGAAATATAGCAGGAATATAGCTGGAAATATAGCAGAACAGAGCCCACTGCTGTTCTGCTATAGGGTTAGTTTTCGTTTTGCTTGTTTGCTAACCGGTGGTTTAAATTTCATATTTTTTTAAACTTTTAAATCTTATTTTTTAAAGATTTAAGTCTATCCTTGCAATGTCAAAGAGGCGAAACTGCAGTTTTAATGACGATCTTCAGAAAGAATTCAAATTTATAAACTGGACAAGCTGTGTAGTGATGGAAGAAAAGTGCTATGCCAAAATTATTATTATCATTACATCACACCTCCAGGGAGTCCTAAGACTCATCGAGGGAGAGGATCTACTCTACAGCTCTTCATCTCGCTATTCCACCAACCTTCATCATCTAACACCAACGCCATCTATTGCCGAATACCATCACTTTCAAGGACAATCACAACATCCATGCCCACGGCGGGATTCGAACCTGCGGCCTTTTGGCTGGAGGGCGGATATGCTAGCCACTCGGCCAACCAGGCTGGCAATCATTATAATATCTATTTCTCTGTTGATCATGGAGGCAGAAACGACATCAACCAACATCTACGTAGCCAGAAATATAAGGATGCTGAAAACACTCTGACTTTAGTTAAAAACATCAGTTTATGGTGAGACGTGATGATGATAGCGAAAGTGATAAAATTGCAGCAGGAGAAACTCTTGCTAATCATACTATGGGTCACAGCCAAAGTTTTAGCGCAAATGACTGCTTGTCGACATTGATCAACAAAATTTATGAAACAAAATTTTCTTCAGCACGTACCAAATCAGAAGAAATAATTACCTACGTTTTATCACCATACATATTGGGCAAAGTAAAACTTTTTTTTTATCATCTTACTTTTTCATGAATACAGAATATTACATAATCCCCGTCCCGTTTTTGCCATCTCAATGTCCCGTTTTTGTCTCAAGGAAATATGCTCAGCCTACCTATAACTTAATATTTCTATCCATCATTACGCCAAGATCCCCTGACTCATCAGATTCTTGCAGCGAACCTCGATAATATTATATGCGGTTGGAAAACTCATAGCGCCAAAATGCAAAACTTTGGCGCGATGAGTTTAATAGCTACATTTTTCTCTTAATTTAAGAACATTTACTAACATTAAAAGGAGAGCCATTTTCATTTGCCCAAATTTCCAGCCTACTGAAATCATTCAGTTAACGCTGGACATCAGTATCATTCCTGATTGCACTGCCTATCATCTTGTCATCACAAACAATAGCACATATCCTGTTAAACCCATAGTAATGTCACAAATATGTAGATTGAACACAGATGGCTTAAGAACTGAACCCTGGAATACACCACTGAGCTTACGTCAGGAATTAGTGTGAATCGCTCAGAATTAAATCTGAAAAGATTCACGCCCGCCTTATACTTTTTGATATCTGTCTGTTAACTATTCACTTATCCAAATCAAGAGTCTATATTGCAAACTCCAGTTTATGCGACAGCTTTTCATCTGGTATGAAAAGCATCAGAAAATTCCAAATCTCTCATAGTGTTTCCGTTCCCTTTATCCAAATGGCCGCAACATTGTTATAAAATATAAGCAAATTGTTAAAAACATGACTTCCTTTAGTAAATTCATGCTGTTTCTTGCAGAGTATAACTTCTCTGTTAACACATTTCTGTATGCGAATTCTTATCAACTTCTCTAAAATCTTCACCACCACAATAGAGATGCTGATAGGATGGAAATTAGATACATCTGTTTAGGCAACTTTCTTCCACAACGGGACTATGATATTTATTATTTATTATTTTGTGATACCTCCAAGGAATACGAAGACTCATCAAGGTAGGACACACCTACTCTACAACTTTCCGTCACCACCACTAGTTTAAATCTCTACTACCATCATCTACTGCTCACTAACACCACCACCACTAGTATTCTTTGTCTGTAAATTGCGTTTGTTCTGAAGGACCGATTTGTCTGTATTTCGGATGAAAAACCCTAGTTTCCGCTGCCACTATTTATTCCTTCCATTCCTCTGGTAACATTCCTGAGCTGACTAAAATTATACGCATGTCAAAACCTAACTAATTCGGCTGAACACGCCTTTAACGTTCTGCTGTTATACCATCTGTCCCCCTGTTTCTGAATTCTTAGCCAGGTTAAGCAGCAACTCTTCACCCTCATTCTCATGCACCTCTAACTGTTCATCTAATGCAGTAGTAATACTGTGCACCATGTCACATACACCTGGTTGATTTTTTTATTTCGTGTGCGAACTACAGAAAATGTAAGATCATACATATAAATGATTTAAAAGTATTTAAAGAAATATACATTATATTAAAAGAATATGAATTAAAAACATACATTAAAAGACAAAAATGCCACTTGCATGAAATATTAAGTAAAAATATAAAATGTCAAATTTCAACTCATCAAGTGACTAATATACTTTAAATCTGTTTCATTACCCTGCATTAAATCTTCTCAGGTACATTATTATTAATTTCTATTAGGCAGCATTTCAGAAGATGGTCCATGGTTTGTGTTTCACCAATGAGTAACTCTCATTATGTGTATAACCCCATCTGGCCATATTCTGCTTTGATCTGCCCATTTTGAAACGAAATCTATTCGATGTCTTCCATCTTTGCCAGTCAAGATGTCAGTCGGAAGGAAGAGATTCGTTTAAGTTCAGAGCCCTTGGAGATTGTTCTTGTCGCATTATTGACCTTGTAGCCTTTATGGAATCAACCACTGAGTGAATAAAACTTTTCCTTGATCTTAGACTCTTATGTACCGAAACATGTCCATACAAAGGATGTCGTTCATTATTTAGTCGTTGTTTCCGTTCATATCTACTCTGTTTAGTCCTGATGTGAGGAGGTGCAATACCAGCAGTGAGTATAGATGGTCAATTTTTGCAGGCTTAAGGCAGTCGGTAATGTACCGACATGTTTCATATTTATTTCCTATGTTGTACCCATGATTTTTCTTTAGCTAGTTTTACAGTGTTTAGCTTTCTTACTTTTGCCTCTGTATTCTCTAAAAGCACACAAGCTGACTTCGGTTAACCCAGATGTAGCTAACCAACCTGGGTATCAGACAACTTTGCGCGTTTTAGTTTCAATTGGTCTTTTCGTGCTCAGTAATTTTGACATGTCTTTCCCAACACAGGGCTAGCATACTCGGCTGTCGAAAAGCAGAGTGCCAGTGTAGAGGTGTGCAGTACTTGTGTATTTACACCCCACAGAAATGATGTTAATCGGTGCAGAATATTATTACGTGTTTGAGTTTTAGCGGCTGTCTTCTCTATGTGTCGCTTATAATTTAGGATCCTAAGTAGTGTAACACCTAGGTAAGTTGGAATTGGACAATTCACCAGTTTTACACCATTTCATTCTGTATTCAACTCTCTCCTCGCCTCCCTATTATTGAGATGGAAAAGACACATTTGGGTTTTACTGGGATTTGGTTTCAGTTGGTTTTCCTTATAGTAAACTGTAAGGGTTTCTAGCTCTTGTGTGAGCTACTTCTCAATGTCATCAAAGGAGATTTTGCTTGATAAGATATTTCCCGGTTACCTGCATATAAGAAGGTTCTTGACGTGGGTTTATAGGTTGATCATTAGTATATATATTGAAGACGAGTTCTGGACACACCATTTGCCCTTTTTTCCTTGAAAATCAACAAAGAATCTCCTCTGAACAGCAGCAACCTAAATATTTCCACTAACGGATAGCTGTTTGTAATGCTGCAAATTTTGACTAGAAGCTTTCTAAGATTTGGTGTGTCATATGCTGCTGTAAAATCTATAAATACAGCTCCTGTTGCTAACCCCCCCCCTTTCAAAGCCGTCCTCAATAAATTGTGTTAAGATTAATACTTGTCCAGTGCATGATCTTCCTGGTCTAAATCCTGCCTGTTCTTTTATCAGCACTCTCTATTTATGGACTCTGTTCAGGACTTAGTCTATTCAAGATTAACCTCTTGTACAGCTTTAGTGTTGTGCATAAGAGAGCTATAGGCTTGTAGCTCTTCGGATCCTCAGCAGGTTAGCTCGGTTTCAGGATAGGTATTACTTTTGTTTGCCTCCATATGCTGGGTATTTTAGCAAAGTTCCAACGAAAGTTGAAAAATTCTAACAACAACTCTGTTGCCTTTTCTCTCAGATTCCTCAGTATCTCGTTTCCTATATCATCTATACCTGCATCTTTTCCTGGTTTTAAGATATTTAGGGCATTTTGTAGTTCCTATTTAGTAAATGGTGCTTTGAAGAGATTATTTTCTGAATCCCTAATTTTGTAATATAATCTTTAGGTATTTTTCCTTCAGTACTTGCTTTACCTTTCAGATATACCTGAGCTGCATTTTGGTTTGCATTTATATTAACTTCGTTTGCTGCTGTTGTGGGGATCACTAGATATTTTTTTGAGTAAGAGCCAGGCTTTCATGCTACTGTGTTTCATATCATATCTAAGCTTTTAATTTTCTAAGTTCACTTCTTTTTTCAGACAGTGCTGCTATACGTTCCTCTTCTGCATCAATTGTTTCTGATAAAAACGAATCTTTATCATATAGGTCACAATATATTTCATATATTTCAACTTGGTGCTCTGTAAAACCTGGAATGTAACATGTTCTACAACCTCTTGCGATGTGCCTGGTAGCAGACCGTCTAATAGCGTTGATGAGCTTTCCACAATTATCTGGTCTGGATGAAATATTTGTCAGGTTTATGTCTAATTCTCTTGAGAACTTTTCCCAGTTAGCTTTTTTTAAATTAACACGTCTTCTAAGTAGTGGCGGCTCGTGGCTTGAAATCGTGGGGTTGCTGCAACTTTCGAAATATACACATTGCAAGTACAGTCTAAGGCTCTAAATAGTATGCTAACACGCGCCATCTCGGCTGTTATTGTCGTATCATTTATCCGTAAAAAGAAGTAGCTATATAACGTTCATAAGCATTCATTTTTCATGGAATTAGTAAAGAAAAGACTTCCATGTTTTTTACTATTGGTTGCACTGCTTTATATGCATATTTTTTCATTACACAATTAAGTATTAGCGATTTTGATAAAATACTGTTATTAATTTTAGAAATTTATGTTATTAATTTTAAAGTTCGGAACTGAGATTAGATGATGGATACTTGAACAATTTAAAACAACCTCTACTAAGAAATAAACTTTTAAAGAAAAAAGAAAATACTGTATATCTGAAAAATACGAATAATTTATGAGATAGTACGTATAGTTCCTCTGGTAACGGAATATCTATTTTATGAGGCGGATTCTGTGTGGTCTGTCGCATATCCCCGCATACAACCATACGAGATAAGAACCGCTAAAAGCTATCGTCGGACAGTTATCGTTAAGGCTCTAAATCAGTGGTCGCCAAAGAGGTCGATATGACATTGTTAGGGGTCGATATGGGTTCAGGGGTCGATAGAAAAATATAAGACATCATTGTATGCGTAATATTTAATTCGGTTAACTTGGATTACCGCCATGACAAAAGACATGGAGGTAATAACAACGCAATTAAGAGTGAATCGTGGGATCAGTACCTCCATCCTACAGGTCCATGAATAGGCCCTGTAAGATGGAGTAAAGTCATGAAAATAGTTACTGAGGCCAATCAAATAGGCCAAAATGACGTATTTACCAATAAACGGATGTTTTTGGTTCCTGCCGGCTAGCGCAGTGAGAGGGAGATTGCAACACGTGCGTGGTTCTTATTTACTGATACTTACAAGTATTCGATTCCAGTCTCATTTTTGCGCATCGACATACAAATGAGCGTCAATATTCTAAAATTCATCAACATACATATTATAATTCAATCATTATTCATTCACGAACTAAACTTCTGTATGTTGAAGAGTTGAGCAGCGCTGGTAGTAATACCAGTGATATTAATACCAGTAGTTTATTAATATCACTAGTAATACCAGTGATATTACTAGTGATAGTAATTGTAGTAGTAATAGTAATATAATAATATATACTATATTGTACATAGTCCGCGCTGTTAGCCTAGTGGCTTTGCGCTTCGCAACCATATGCCTGGGGAAGGAGTGTCCTAGGTTCGATTCCCGTCGGAGACGTGAGGAGCTGAAGGATCTTCCTCAGCCATAGCCAAGTTAGCCGGTCTTGGGCGCGAGCAGTAGGGTTTTTTCCGCCAGTTTATCTGGTGTTTTTCATCCCGCAAGCAGGCAAACCGGCCCCTTGAACACACAGGGATACAGCCAAGAATACCTTGAGGCATAGGAGTGACCATTCTATCGTCGTATTTCGGTTACGAAATCCAAGCATGCTTGGAAGGTTGTGGGCCTTAAAGGCCTATTAAAGCCATTGGGATAGATAGATATTGTACATACAATAAACACTGTAACTATAATATACACAATCTAAAAACTCACATAAGCATCTTTTTTGCTTGTCCTATTATAATTACGTAATAGTAAACTATAGGGGGCCGATAAAAAGTCAAGAAACGCTTGAAGGGGTGACGGACAAATGACTTTGGCGACCCCTGCTCTAAATAGATGTAAACCATTGGTAAAATTGAAGTTATTTTTTATTTAACAGTATTAATAATTCTCTATTGCTGGCTAAATTTTCATCGATAGAGACTGAATCCTTTAGAATGTCTGTTTGTACAATTTCGAGCAGAATAACCTCCCATTTCGTTATAAAGTCGAAAAAAATCAAGAGCTCAAACTATGCGACACTGTACACAAAATGGCGGCCAGTTGGCGTACCTGCTATTTAGAGCTTTAGTACAGTTTATACGTGTTTATTTGGATAAAATATCAAAATTATGGTAAAAATTAAAAAAAAAAATTGACATGAAAAAATATTGTTTATTATCAATAAAATTATACGTTTGGTATAATTCAAAATTACTTAAAAATAAAATATATTCTTCTTGTTTTGTTTCATGAAAAAATATTGATTTTTTATCGATAAAATTATACAGTTTAGTATAACTCAAAATTACTTTCAAATAAAATCCATTATCATATCCTCAATAATGTTCTAAAATAAAAACTATCACAAATGTTATGTTTTTAATTGTAATGTCGAAATATTGAAAGAGATGGAGTAAACACGATAAGCACTACGAATACTCTACTACTTGCGCAAACTGCATATAAACAACAGTGAACTGCACGACGGACATTGCCGCATTACGCTAATAGCTCGCATCTCACTATGATGTGCATATGCTTGCGCGCGTAGCGAATACTAGCAATATGACACTGTGGTAAACACAGCGCTGCTAGCGTCCTTCGCCCTCCTAAGTGCTACAAGATGGATTTTTATAATTTTTTATAGAAAACAGGAGAATCGTATAGGATTGCTGATGATAAAATTAAATATTACAAGCAAATATAAATAAATTAATAAATATATTTATATATCGAGAAAAATTGGGGGTGCTGCAGTTTCATAGCACCTATGTATGAGCCGCCCTTGCTTCTAAGTGGGATCTCCTTAAGTGGGACTGGTGGAAAAACTTGCAGCATTATTGGTCTATGTTATGAACTTGGGATTGGTGCAAGTAACTGTTTAGTGCACAGATTAGCTATTCTATTGCTAACAAATCAATGGTCTGGGTTATAACCTCTTTTCCATCTTCCGCTGTTAAATGATGATGGCTGTTTAGGATCGTGTATAAGATTCATTTGATTACTTTCAGCCCACTGTTCAACTAACCCTCCATCCTCATTTGTTTCACTATAACCCCACTGTGTGCTATGACTGTTCACCTTAGTCACCTATAATAATAGCAGATTTCATTTGTGTCAAGTAGTGGGACAATTCAAAAGCAAAGGTTATACTAGGTGATTTATATACTGAGAAAACACTGATGTTATCCAGGTCAATTCCAAGAATTTCTATATTATTTTAGTTTGTGATTAGGCATCCTGTAACCTAGAGCTCCTGCCGAGTGAAATAGCACTTCCATACTTTTCATGTGGTATTTCTTTTGAGCTTCATTCCAGCAATTTGATTAGTCTGAGATGTTGAGATTCTTTGTGTGTCTCCTGTAGACATAAAACATCACATTTTTGTTCATTACACATTTTTGCAATAAGGTCTTATTTTACAGATGAGAGGCCCTCTGTATTGTGTGAGATGATTAGCAGTGTTGGTTCCCATAAGGGCCATTGAGTTTTAATCATCGTGTGTCTGTGTCTTCGCTAAAATACCTGATTGATATATCCAAGCAAAGCCAGCACTCATTAACTGAATAATCTCATCAGTGTTCAACACAATAGTGCCATATATTCATTCGAGTATTTACCAACATCCATTTTTTTTTACTTGCAACATAACCATAAAATTATTTTAGTTTGCTTTTAGCTTGCATAGCCAATTTTGTTTCGTACTCTGATTTAGTATTCTGCACAGCACTCGTTACTCTTCTGATTTGCACTTTATATATTAGATAACTCCTCTAACTTTAAACTCACGATATTTCTTCCAGATTGTCTCTTTCATGGTTTCCTTGCTGAATAAGCACATTCATTTCACCCACTCTTTTTATACGTCAAACTCTAAGGATGCATACAGATACTTTCTCATTTAAGCACTTTGTTCAAATATTCCCACGCTTTTCTCATATCTTTCCCATCGAGTATCTGATACCATAGAAAAAAAGCAAAGTGGGTACTGTTCTAAGATGGTCATAATTTCTAGTTTGTGGCCATGTCCAGCAACTCAATAAATTCTGCTGCATATTGATCACGAGATTTCTCTTCTACCCAATCAACATTTAGGTAATGAAAGTTACTTTAATTTGTTTTCATTTGTTTAGTACCGATCAGAGTAATTTAGCGATGCATTTCGTCGTCCCCCTGCAATTGAAAACCGCGAACACTGCAGCAACACGAAACCATAAATGTTCTCTGATTTGGCTCCGCTTCACACCAGTTAGCCTTATACTCACTACTAGATGAATCCCAAAAATAAAAATTACAAAAATCAGCTAACGCATTTTATTTTCCAGTAACGAGTAGGCCAGGCAGTTATAGCTCTATCTACTTTTGGAGACTATTTTCAATTTCAATTGAAATTGATAACGAGATTTCAATTTCCACTGGCAACCAATCAGAGAGATCTGGACCAAAACTCTCACTCTTTATACAAAGCATCCGACAGTGGTGTAGCTAGAGCTTTTGCCGCCCAGGGAGGTCCCTGAGTTTGTCGCCCCTCTCAATACACACCAAAAATACTAGAAAAAGTCAAAACGACGTATAGAGAAATAAATTAAAAACACTATATTTATTTTTGAAGTAAAACTTAAATTCCAAAATTCTAAAATATTATTTTTCTTCCTTTTCCTTTAGCAAAATCGTCGATGACATTTTCTCGAAGTCTCTCAGTTGCTGTTCTATAGACAGTATGGCAAGATTTCTTAAATGCAAAGTGCAGCCCGGTGCGGACCTCCCCCTCCTCCCGCCCCCTTGGCTACGCCACTGGCATCCGGTAAATTGGGGCGGTTGACAAGTGCTTCCATCTCATGGTACCTAATCCTAATGATACATTTACTATCTGAAAATAGTGCTGGTTCAACGGTCGATTGTTCATTTTTCGGGACGAAAACCCAAGTGTCCGGGATACAAAATCCGACTTCCCGTGAAAGCGATCGACTTACTCATTAATTCGTCGAAAAAAAAAAGATAGATGTTCCATTACTCGGTCACTAGAATTGAAATAACGACACTCATTTTCGGGCTGTATGGCGCCGTTATCGGCATACGCCACATTCGGAGCTTCATAGACATTGCATGGAACATTATTATTTCCCTCCGTTTCTGTCCTAACCGGATTCAAGTCCACTGATATCATTAGTATTACTCCCTCCCCCCTCCTTTTCTATCTCTTGTGTCATTCCTAAAAGCACAGCAGCCTTTACACTCGATCCAGTTACGTATGTGATTCTGATAGCTGGATTTACTAATGTTAGCAATCTTATGCTGCAACATATTAAATAAAGCAACGAACTCATCTCCTTTGTTTCGGATGCTCCTGGCATTTTCATATAGACTTAGGAGATTACATTCAGGCCTTTTCTTGTAATTAGATATTCGATCTGTTCGCCTTGCTGTAAAACTTGCTCTTTGCCTTTCACGGACACACTAGAAATGTTCGAACCCTAATCGCACATTTCATACTCTTGATGCATAACCACGTTCAAATCAAGTCATACCTTTACACGTTTGCACACTATAAATAAACTTTATCACACATTTTCACTGACTCTCTGATATTATTCGTTACGTATATTTTACTAGTTATATACCAAACAATTCAAAACTATAATGCATTGCGTTGATTATGATAAGAATAAACAAATGTTGTTTAGATTTCTTGTATTGAAGTTATGTTTTAAAATACTGAGTGATTGATTTGAGTAAGATCAAAATATGATTGATATCCCCTCCCTACATCAAAAAAATACGACCTTACTGTTGCAAGAAAGCTTTCATCCTGCATAATGTTAGAGCTATGCTAGCATTAACCTAGCGAACAGAAGGACCACCCAAGTCGCGCTCGTCGTGACTAAGAAGCAAGCTATTAATGATTCAACCTATCCTTGCTGAACAATAAAAATGAAGCCAAAAAAGCGACTGGTGGAAAAGTCCACCTAGATGACATACCCTTGCAAAGTGATGCCTTATTAACTGAACTATTTTTTTTCTGTTTCTGTCATTTTCCTACCACTAGCAGTGAGTAAATTTATCTTTCCATAATCATTCTTTCTCTTACTTGCTACGTAACGAAAAAACTCTTTTGGATTTACTTTGGCCTGCTTAGCTAACTTTCTCTCGATATTTGATTTGGCCTTCATTAGCATACCATTTTACTTTTTTTTGCTTGTAGTTTATACTGCTCATGGGCATGCTTAGAATACTTTCATTTTTTGCAGCTCCTGATTTGTATCGTTGTCATCCACTTAATCTCCATTCAGTTAATCGTCCCGACCCTGGGTATGCACGCTGATATTGCCTCCTCAAATAATCCTTGACCATTTCCCATCCTAATGACATTCATTCCATCTAGTTATCTAGTTTCTCATGTTATGGCACTGCTCCAAGTCGACTTCATAATAGCCAGCTTTGTAGTCCGCATAAACCCTTTCTTGACTGAAATTTCCAGGAGAAGACTGTATGTTCAACTTCCCAAATCGGAGGTAGTGTTGCTATTTCAGTTATAGATAGATAGATCTTCTGATGCTATTACCAGATCGAACTCTCATAACTTGATATAACTTTATTGAATGAGGTACTTTGGATAAATTTCATGAATATCAGCACGACTTTTCAAAATATAGAGGACGCAAAATTCAATATGTCTGCCTCCAATGAAGAGGAGGATGTGTATGCTACAGGCAGCAGAAAGCGCCCTTGTAGAGCCTGCACAGATTTTAAAACATGGGCTAATCGTCAGGGAATTCAGATAGCGCAGTTAGGAGACTTGAAAAAGGAAAGCAAGGTAAAATGCGGGTGATTTTTTTTTTTTTTTTTTTAAATGAAAGGTTTCTGATGCAGTTACCATACCGTTGCATCAGTAAGTTGCGCGTCTGAAAGTTGTAGGGTATTGATGCCAATTAATGTAATAAACTAGGATCAGCGAACAACGAATGTTTGTATTTTGAAGGTATTCATAAATATCTATGATTTTCTGGTATAGCTTTACCTATACGATTGTCGGCTGATATTAGCACTTTTATGATACGACTTATTCAGTTAATTGCAATTTTATAAGTTTCAAAGGTATTTGAAAGTAGATGACCAAAGCCCGAGAACAATTCCTCGGGCTTTTCATAGTAATTTCAACATTTTAGTTCTTATTCACCAAGAAGGTAGCTTAATGTTGAATAAATAAGCTAAAACTGTTACTACAAATCATAAGGACTTTGTATTAAGGACAAGAATTAAAATTGAAGAAGGCTGGATTAAAAACCTGAATTAGATATAAAATAACGTAAGAATCTAGGGGAAAAGTGGAAAAATTAAGTAAAATCAAGGACTTTGAATATTATTATTATTATCCCAAGACCCCATGGAGCCGTAGGCTCATCTAGGAGGCCATTTTGTCATACCCACACACACAGCTCATCATACCACACCTTAAACACGTTGATATTCTCTGTGGACACCACACTCTCAGACAATGCATTCCAGTCATTCAACTCTCCATTAAAAAAAACCTACTTCTCACTCCCTCCTTATGTGGCTTCCAGGGATGACCTTATGTTTCCACCCCCACCACCAATCTTCCACCATTCTCTTCAACATTAATTCTATAACAGTCCCTTTTTAAATATGCCAAGAAATTATATCTTGATTTAATCCTTTAAGTGTAAGCAAACAAAGTTTCTGTGTGAAATCACTTCATTACTAGGGTACTTATATATAGAGGCTATTGACTTCACATCAATTGCCTTAGTATCTTATAATGCACATATCCTTACGGACATGTATAATGCAATGCATTATGGAATATAATAATTAAAAAAAGCATATCTTAAATGGCTTTCTTAAGAAAATTAGAAGATGAGAGAGAATGTAAGATGGAATTGCAATACCAAAGAACACAACCCAAAGAAGCCATAGGCATTTGAAAGGTAATGCCAGTAGTGGATAATTATTATTATAAACCATGATAAAAATAAATTACTAGAATATCTTTTAAAATTATTTAAAGGGTATTGAAATCTTTTTTTTTTGCCCCAGCTAAATAAAATTAATACAATAAAGTTTCAAAAATGAACAGAAAATGTAACTGATAATATTCTCTCCCCAATTTAACATTACAAAACTTAAATGAAGTGAGAAATGGAATATATCATGCAAAGATAAAATTCCAGTGGAATTAATAAAATATACAGGAAATACTTGAACCAAACTTTTCTTACATTGATATAAATATATATACACTAGTAGAATGAAAGTAAAGTGCTTCTGTACTGAATGTGAAAGAATGATGGGACATGCACAGTACTAATTATGCACGTTACTAATGTACTATAGTTTGATCTACCAACCTCTCATGTATGGGCCCAATGCACCTTTAAAAGACTGAGAAGAGGCCTGTAGTTTATTCTTCAACATGAGAGGAATGTTTGCAGGTCCTTTTTAAATTGGACGTGAGTGAGCCAGTCTCATGTTAAGTTAGAAGGGTTTCTTCCTGTAAAAGAAGCACACTGCATACAATTACTAGAAGTGTCCGATAGTGTGTAGTAGATGACCATGCAGATAGTGGATCGTGTATTATAAATTTAGTTTAATCCTTTATCCAAGTGTGAGCAAACAAAGTTTGCGCCTGAAAGTATCTTCAGGACTGGGATAAGGTGGTTCAACACCAGGGCCCTCCTTGCAAAGGTGGAGCAAGCTACCAACACTCCTATCTCAGTATCTCCTATAATACAAAACACATATCCTTGCAGATATGTCTAATGTTATGCATTAAGGGAAGTGCCACAACCCAGACTAGTTTCGACCTTTATTGAGGTCTCTTCAGTGGGAGCCAGACCCAAGTGGAGATACCAGGCAGAAACATTAGCAGGTCATCTCTACCTATAGGAGTTGCCAAATGGTGTGTCACCCTTTTTTAATAAATTATTCTGGATTTAGAGAAAGATGTTGAAAGTTTATTTTTCACTTGGTTAGAGTATAATAAATTTAGTTTAATCCTTTATCCAAGTGTGAGCAAACAAAGTTTGCGCCTGAAAGTATCTTCAGGACTTGGATAAGGTGGTACAACACCAGTGCCCTCCTTGCAAAGGTGGAGCAAGCTACCAACACTCCTATCTCAGTATCTCCCATAATGTAAAACACATCTCCTTGCGGATATGTCTAATGTTATGCATTAAGGGAAAGGCCACAACCCAGACTAGTTTCGACCTTTATTGAGGTCTCTTCAGTGGGAGCCAGGCCCAAGTGGAGATACCAGGCAGAAGCATTAGCAGGTCATCTCTACCCTTAATGCATAGCATTAGACATATCTGCAAGGAGATGTGTTTTGCATTATGGGAGATACTGAGATAGGAGTGTTGGTAGCTTGCTCCACCTTTGCAAGGAGGGTCCTGGTGTTGTACCACCTTATCCCAGTCCTGAAGATACTTTCAGGTGCAAACTTTGTTTGCTCACACTTGGATAAAGGATTAAACTAAATTTATTATACTCTAACCAAGTGAAAAATAAACTTTCAACTTGGATCATGTATTGTAGTAGTGGCCTCTTGCTGTAAGTCCTGGGACCCCAGGGATATTTCATGTGTTAATAATAATAAAAATACCCCACTGTTGAACTCATGCAATTCTGATTCACATTTTAAAAATAGATAATAAAAATAACCTCCAAAACTGTAGAAGAATAAGTTTATTAAGGAATGAATTTCAGAATAGTAGATGGTTCCTGCTTCATCTGTTATCCACCATCTTAATGTCATTATTTATGAGTTGAACATTTGTGGAATGTTTCAGAATGATAATACTACAATCAGAGATTGATTGAATGCGGTTTGGAGAATGATTTTTAATTTTTACATTTTTTATATTAAATCCATAGTAGGTATTTCTCTGTAATGAAACCTTTTTTAGATATGTAAACAAAAATGCATGTATATTTCCATCTGGTATATCAGTTTGCAATGTTGATCTATCATGAAAATTTCCATTGCTTCTCCATATGTCTTTGGGAAGATTATGTGTATATGTTTGAAATCTGAAACATTCCACAAATGTTCAACTCATAAATAATGACATTAAGATGGTGTATAACAGATGAAGCAGGAACCATCTGCTATTCTGAAATTCTTTCTTTAATAAACTTATTCTTCTACAGTTTTTGAGGTTATTTTTATTATCTATTTTTAAAATGTGAATTAGAATTGCATGAGTTCAACAGTGGGGTATTTTTATTAGTATTTTATGGAATGTTTCAGAATGATAATACTACAATCTGAGATTGAATGAATGCAGTTTGGAGAATGATTTTTAATTTTTACATTTTTTATATTAAATCCACAGTAGGTATTTCTCTGTAATGAAACCTTTTTTAGATATGCAAACAAAAATGCATGTATATTTCCATCTGGTATATCAGTTTGCAATGTTGATCTAACATGAAAATTTCCATTGCTTCTCCATATGTCTTTGGGAAAATTATGCGTATATGTTTGAAATCTAAATTTTGACCTCTTGGTGAAATTTGCGAATGCTATGCATTGTTTTCTTTTTTTTTTTTGTAGCAAAAGCGGTGTCCCCCCCCCACATTTCTATCTTCTGCTGAATTTTTTTTCTCCCCATTCAAGAATGGATTGCAATTTTGGCCTAGTAAGAAAAGAAAATATATATCTCATTTTGCTTTAAAGCTACAAAAATCTGAATATTTTTTGCTTAAATATATAATTTTTGTAACATGAGAAAAAAAAAGGAATATGTTTCTATTCTATACAGTAACTGCAATACATATTTCATATGTTCTTAATAATAAACAGTAAGCTGGATGTTTACAGCGGTTTGCTATCAAGACCATATGAAAGAAATTTATTGTAGTTGCTGATTAGAACCTTTTCTAAGTCTTTCTTTGACTTCTTCCCAAGTTGATTTCTGAGGCAAGCAAGTAGGTTTTTCCTTGAAGCTCAGGTTTTTTATCCCACAACTTTAAGAAAATCAACTATAGAACTTGCACTATATCAGAAAATAATATAAAGTATTAAGGATTACAAGATGGTGACAGTTGGCTCTACTTGCTTCGCTGTTGCCTAAAATTACTGATAGTCCTAGACCAGCTATCAGAAAATAATACAAAAGGTAGGATTAAAATGGCCTCACCTACTCCTTTTGGGGAATAAAAGGCATTAGCAGATTTATTTGTTTTGTGGAATCTTTAATTTAACAAAGCTTTAATAAATTGATCATCATGCAAATATACTTGTGTGTGTGTGTGTACGTGCTTGCATGGATGGGTATATATGTTTGTATGTAGATAAATCAGTAGTAAAAAATTACTGCAGTGTTTCCATATACGGGGGGGGGGGTGTTACATGTTACCAAATCATTTTTGTACCACCATAACTATATATATAAATTTTTGTAGCAGTTAAAGAAGAAAACCCAAACTTACATTGAAATAATTCTAACCATCATCATCATCATCATCAAATTCCTGCCATGTACCCTCAAGGGGTGTACAGGATATGACAGTACTACATGAAAAATTTACATCATTACTAACTTCCTATCTACAATTTTCCTCCAAATCAGTCTGTTACTTGTCAAGACTCCAACATTATCAGATCTTATATTTCTATCGTCTAACACACTTTGTACCGTATCAATCCACCTATATCTTGGTCTTCCTCTGGGTCGTTTTCCTGCCAACCTGGCAGAGAACACTTGTTTTGCTAATCTTTTCTCTCCCATTCTATTTAAGTGACCATACCACCTGAGATTAGCTCTGCTAATGCATTCCTGGATGCTGACAATGTCAAGTTCTTTCCTAATATCCTCATTTTTAATATGATATTGCCATTGATGCCATCTATTCACGCCTCTAATCTTTCTCAGGACTCTCATATCTGCGGTCTCTAGTCTTTGGTCAAGTGTTTTACTTCTGACCCAGCTCTCAGATCCATAAGTTAAAACTGGTTTGAACACTGTCTTGTATACAGCTAATTTAGTGTTCCGACTAATTTCTCTCTTATTCCATATGAATTTATTCAGTTGACTTCCCACCATACCAGCTTTGCTGATTCTGTTGTCTATTTCTATATTTAATTTACCATCTTCAGTTAAAATCGTGCCTAAGTAACTGAAATGTTTTACTTGTTCCACAGGTTCTCCATTCACAACACAGTTGACATTTTCAATGATTCTGCCTATTTTCATTGTCTTTGTCTTTTTATTGCTGACCTTCATACCATATCTATTACAACAGCTATTCAATTTAGTCAGAGAATCTTGCAGACTTGTAGCAGATTATTTAGAAGTATAACATCATCTGCATAAAGCAAAGAGCTGACATTAACATCTCCAATTTTGATATCATGTTTAATACCACTTTCCTTCATAATGTGATCCATATAGATAATGAATAACAGAGGGGATAATGTACAACCTTGTCTCACACCAGATTTAACATTAAACCATCTTCCTCTACTTCCTTCAATTCTAACTGCTGACTTACAACTCAAATAAAGACTAAGTATTGCTTGATATAATGCCCCATTGACACCATATAACTGCAGCGTATTGAATAGCTTCTCTCTTGGCACCTTGTCATATGCCTTTTCCAAATCGACAAAACTTAAATACAGATCTTTGTTATATTCCCATGCTTTCTCGACTATTTGTCGTAAAGTGAAGATCTGATCCTGACAGCCTCTACTTGGCCTGAATCCAGCTTGTTCTTCACCAAGCTTTTCTTCCACAATTCTTCTCAACCGTTTCTCAAGTATACTTGCATAGATCTTGCCAGGAACACTCAGTAGGGAAATACCTCTGTAATTTTCACATTCAGTTTTATTTCCCTTTTTATATATGGGTACTATGAGAGCTCTACTCCAATCATCGGGAATTTGTCCCTCAGTCCAGGCTTTCTGAACTATGCAGTGCAGCCACTGTAAGACTTTTATACCACCATACTTCAGCATTTCTGCTCGAATATCATCTACTCCTGCTGCCTTTCCACATTTCAAGCCTTTGATGGCTTTTTCTACTTCAAGTATGGATATGTATTCCTGACTGCATGCCTGGTCAGTGTTTTTTATCACTGTGCTGTCATCACTGCTTGTTTCATTTAGCAGTTTTTCAAAGTAATTACTCCATACTTCAAGGATATCTTTTTCTCCTGTTTTCATGTCACCTTTATCATCTCTAACTCCTTTTACAGCACTCTTTCCTCCATTCCTAAGCTTCTTCAACAACCTCCAGAATATTTTGCCACCTTCTTGATATTTATTTTCTATATTCTTGCCAAAGTCCTCCCATGACTTTTGTTTAGCTAGTTTTACACACTGTTTAGCTTTCTTACATTTGTCTCTGTATTCTGTAAGAGTAAAAGCTGACTTATTTGCCAGGAACTTTTGATATGCTTTCTTCTTTTCCTTCACTGCCTCTTTAACTTCCTGTGTCCACCAGGGAGTTCTGATTTTTTTATCCTTGCACACAACCTCACCACATGCCTCTCTGGCAGAAATAATCAATGTTTTCTTCAGTTTGCCACTGAATCTCCAAGGTTTGATTCCTGTTCTCAAACTCTTTCATTCTCTTTTCAATAATCTTTCTGTATTTTAGTCTACAGTTCACATCTGAGAGCTGCTCAACTTTTATTTGCTTTAAAACTTTCTTACATGTTATTCTTTTCAATATGAAATTCAATTTTATCCTACTCAAGACTAAATAGTGATCGCTTCCAATTTCAAATCCTCTGTACACTCTGGTGTCCTGCACCAGGGAGAAAACATCACTATCAACAATAACATAGTCAATGAGACTTTTCTTATTCCTAGCCTCTTCTCTCCATGTGAATTTGTGCACATTTTTATGTTGGAACATGGTGTTAGTAATAACCAGTCCATGTCCTGAGCAGAAATCCAACAGATATTTGCCATTATTATTTGCTTTGCTCTGTTCTCCAAATTTTCCCAAAATATTTTTGTATGTCTCACAATCATTTCCTACTCTGCTATTTAGATCCCCAACAAGGACTAACCTTTCCTTTTTTATTGTGTCAGTTGCTTTTTCTAAAGCGTCAAAAAATTCCTCCACTTCTATCTTAGTAGAACCTTCTGTAGGACCATAGGCACAAATAAGTCTCATTGTCCAGTTCCCCATTCTCATATTTGCCCACATTACTCTATTTGAGACTGACTGCCATTCAAGAAGATTAGCCTCGTATTTTGTGTTGATTACTATGGCTACTCCTTCTTTTCCTTGATTGTCATTGCCTGAATATAACATTTTGTATTTATTGTTCAGAAAGATCTCACCAGTTTTGGTCTTTTTTGTTTCAGTCACCCCTATTATGTTGATCTGGTACTTATCTAATTCCTCTGCTAGGTCCATTTCTTTGCCATTCAGGCTTCTTACGTTGATAGTGCCGATCTTTAACTCTGGTGATGTTGAGTTGGGTTTTTTTTTTTCAGATTTGTTCCAGTAGCTGACTTTTCGCTGTTCGCCCTGGTTCCCTGGCGAAAACAACGGGGGCCTTGTTTAACCGGGCGACGCCCCAGCCGGCATGAAATTTTGTCATGTTGTACCATCATTTTTTATTTTGGTTTAACCAATAAGAATACAGTTTGGTCGGCTAAATCCCAAATTGCCAGCCCATCCTCGTTCGTTCAGTATCAAAGTAGATACCCAACAGGGTGCACCACGAGAAGGTGAGGATTGGACATTAGGTCAGAAGCCCTGGTCGGTTCTCCGCATTCCTTTAAAGGCTATGTGGAGGTCTCCTCTCAGTTATACAGCTTTGACCCTTAAGCACCCCTAATTCTAAACAGTATATATCAATTAAAATTATTTTTGTCTAAGGTTGAGTTTCATCTTTAATTTCTACATGACAGCTTACACTAATTTAAAACAGATTTTAATGCTATTGTTGGAAGTTTTTCCACTTGGTTATACTATAAATTAAAGATGCCAGGAAATTATATTCTTGGGTTAATCCTTTATCTAAGTGTAAGCAAACAAAATTTGCACCTGAAGTATTTTCAGTACTGGGCAACTTGTATGTAGAAGCTAATGACTTCACATCACTTGCCTTAGTATCCTATAATGCAAAGCACATCTCCTTACGGACATGTATAATGCCATGCATTATGGTAAGGGTCATTACCCAGACAGGTTTCAACCTTTATTGAGGTCTCATTCAGAGGAGCCATACCCAGAGGTGATACCAAGGTTGAAGTAATGCAGAAGTCATATTTCCATATATGAGAAGGTGTCACACTTTATTATTAAAATACTCTGGATTAGAGAAAGTTGTTGGAATCTTGGCATCTTTAATTTATAGTATAACTAAGTGGAAAAACTTCCAGCTGTGTCTAATCCAGAGTGTTTTAATCCTGTGATAAAAACCAAGGTTGTTATCACAGGAAACTCTCTGAGTAGTTACCCTTCCTATAATGCATAGCATTATACATGTCTGTAAGGAGATGTGCTTTACATTATAAGATACTAAGGCAAGTAATGTGAAGTCATCAGCTTCTATATACGAGTTGAGCCAGTCTTGAAAAGACTTCAGACACAAAATCTTTGTTTGCTTACACTTGGATAAAGGATTAAACCAAAAATCTAATTTCTTGGCATCTTTAATTTATAGATTGTAATGCTAATTTGTTCAGAGGATAATGCTATAATGGTTCATTTAATATTCACTTATTTTTTAACGGTCCTGTCACGGATGTCTGTGAATTTCTCTATGGCCAGCCTGGCTGGCTGAGTGGTTAGTTTGTCTGCTCTTCGGTCAAGAGGCCGCAGGTTTGAATCCCACCATGGGCATGGATGTTTGTGATCGTCTGTGGAAATACTAGTGGTGGCTGGCAGTAGGTGGTGTTGGTGTAGTTGCAGTCAATTGGTGGATTGTGAGTGGTGGAAGCAGAGCTGTAGAGTAGATGCCCTCCCTCAATGAGTCTTTGGACTCCCTGGAGGTGACAAACCCTCGATGAGTCTTTAGACTCCTTGGAGGTGTTACATAATAAAAATAACATAATAATAATTAACAACACCTAACAAACTATTTTATCAAAGGATATTTTATTAACTGCTTATATTTCTCTGAATTTCAAATCAGCATCATCAGAGCACAACACAGCTTGTATACGTGAACAGTAAGTAAGTGAAATAATACAATTATAATAGACGAGATCTAGAGTCCTATTTTGGCACCCTCTAATGTTGTAAAAAAAAATACACCTATGTGGGGGTTGCTCTTAAGATAGCACTCCCACATTTTTGGCAAATTAATGCAACCATATTTGTTCGGGTTTGGAGAATTCTTCATAGCCATCGCTGACTCAAAAAATGATCTTTTGGATCTGTAACAACTGAATAGTACATTCATTTTCTTCCATCTGTCTTCCATTTGTTTTTAACAACATTAGAGGCTGCGAAAATAGGATTCTGGATCTTTTGTCTATTACAATTGTATTGTTTCACTTACTCACTGTCTCGTATACATGCTGTGCTCTGATGATGCTGATTTGAAATTCAGTGAAATATAAGCAGTTAACAAAACATCCTTTAATAAAAGAGTTTGTTTGGTATTGTTAATACCGTTAAAAATAAGTCATGAATAATCATCAACACCTAAGCTTATCTGTTAGATGGTTCATTTAAGTTAAAAATTTCACACTTGAGATCGAAACATGATTTGCAACATCTTTTCCCATGTTCATTTTTTCTATATTTTTTGATGAAGTGGAGGTACTTAAGATATTGCAGAATCTGAAAGCAAATACAACTGTGGGATTTTATTATTATTGTTATTACGAGCAACTCCAAGGAGTCCTTAGACTCATTGAGAGAGGCCCTAAAATCATATCAAGAACAATTATTTGGCATTCGCACAGTATCTATCATACTTTTGCCTTGAATTCGTTTGTAGTCATGGCACCTATCTGGCAGCTTATTCCACTCATTCACCACTCTCCAAGTATAAAACCTAGTTCTAATACCTTTGCTAACTACACTCTTGCTTGTTTCCATGGATGGTCCCTAGTTCTCCCATCACCAGACCTGTTCTGAAAAATTTCCTCTAAATTAATCTTGTAAAAACCCTTCAGTAATTTGAATGTCTCAATCATATCACTCCTTTTCTGCCTATCAACCAATTTCTGTAACCCACAGATATCCAACCTGTTCTCGTAAGGTTCATTCCATAGACCAGCTATCATCTTGGTCACTCGCCTCTGGATCCTCTCTCTACCTCCTCCCCATCAAGATTGTATGGGATATCGGCTCGTGTTTTAAGGGAATGTGTAGAGGAACTGGCAGTACCTCTGACTAGGCTTGGTTTTGGTAGAGTTCCAATGGAGTGGAAAGAGGGCAGAATAATTCCTTTGCATAACAGAGATTCTAAGACCGCAGCAGCAAATTACCAGTCAATATCTCAGAAGTGGTCAGAAAGAGAATTAAAGAATGGGTGGATAAGAATATGATACCCTATGACAGGCAGCATGGCTTTGTGAAGGGTTGGTCGGTCATGCCTTAGTAATCTAACTTTTTACAATAGAGTGACATCTGAGTTGGATACATGAAATAGCTACATGATGATCTTGCTGAATTTTGAAAGGTGGTTGTTAGAATGAATACAACATGGTATGCTGTTAGGCACACTTCAACAAATGAGGATAGATATGAAACTGGTGATATGGATAAAAGGGTGGGAAGGGTGGCTACATGATGATCAAATATCAAATTTTGGACAAATATAAAAGGTAGTATGTGGAGGAGCAGAATCAAGGAGAAGGCAAGTGGTGTGCTGCAAGGCTCTGTTCTTGGACCATTACTGTTTAGTTTGTATATAAATGATACAGGAAATAACTTGAAAGGAAATATTCAGTTGTTTGCTGATGGTGCAAAGTTGGGCAGTGTAATAGTTAATCCAAGTGATGTAGAGAGCCTGCAGAATGATTTAAATAGGCTGAAAATATGGGCAAAACATAATGATGTCAATTTAATGTGCAGAAGTGTAAAGTTATGAATTTTGGTATCCAATATTACAAGCTGTATACATTGAAACAACTGTACTCCAGAAAATTGGTGAAGTCAGGGATTTGGAGGTAGTAGTAGATACAGAGTTGAAGTTTAGAGGTCATATTGCTAAAGCAGCCAGGAGCTCATAGGATTACTTGGTTATTGAAGAATACACAAACCAGCAGAGATAAGGGAGTTATCACTCCTCTTTATTAAGTCTTGATACAACCATATTTAAATTATTTACTGTGTTCACTTTTGGTTCACCTGGTTTTCATTGGGAATGAGGAAGTGGTGGAGAGGGCAAGTGACCAAGATGGTGAGTGTTCTGTGGAATGTTCCATATGAGGGCACATTGATGGTTTGTGAATTCCAAAAGTTGATTGATAGGCAAAAAAAAAAAGGGGAGGGGTTATGATACAAACATTTAAATTACTTAAAGGATTTTATAGGATTGATGTAGGGGAAATATTTCTTCACTTGGTTAGAGGGGGAAGAACAAGAGGTCATTCCTGGAAGTTGGGTAAGCATGTAGCCAGCAAGATTGTGAGGACTAGATTTTTTTGCTCAGAGTGGTGAATGAGTGGAATGGGTTGCCCGAGTTAGTTGTAGGTTCTTTGTTTGTTAATGGTTTCAAGGAGAGGTATGATAGATATCGTGTTGATAGTTTGGGTCTCCCAGAATGATTCTTAGGACTTCGTAGAGGTGCCTATGGCAAAATAATATATTTTTCAAAATAACCAAGTTCTTCAGTGGAACTGGACTTATGGGATATGCTATATAACGATATTATCATCATCATGTCAATACATTGCTATTAGCCACACTGAAACAATAAAAACTAAAAGACTGGGATTAATTAATTGTTAACTCAATCTCAGTTCCAGGTATCTTGTAGTCTACTTTTCAAGAGAAATATAGGACCACCATACCAAAGTCACTAGCAGTGCAACAGTTTAGTTGTAAAAATCTGATTTGGAGTCCATTGTAGGATGTATAGACCCTTATAAAAGATACTTTTCAACTGAAAGTGAGTTTGTTGGTCTGATATAAAAGTAGCAGGGATTTTCTTCTTAGAAACTCGCAGTTTCTAAGAAGAAAAGTTTTTATCATACAAAACAGGAAATTACAAGCATTAACAGACATAATGTACTGGCCTAATAATTCTAGTTACTTTTGGCTTTGCCCTCAGCACTAAAATGCCAAGTGGAGTGATCCTGAGGACTTTCCCATGGGCACACTGTGCCACTCTCCAGATCCATACACTTGCTCTGATTGAGTTACAAAAGTTATCCTTGTTAAAATATACATGCTCATTCCCTGGTCCATTCAAAAATTCCCACAAATATCCAAGCTTGGTTTCACACGTTGGGAAATACCAGCATAATGGAAGTTGGTGTACAATATCTCCAGCTTCATTCTCAATTGCCATATAACCATCAACAAATCCAAATTGTACTTTGAAATAGCTAAATGCAGAAACTCACCTCTTGTACAAATGGTACTTGTATTTTCTGGTCCATTGTAGAGATTAAAATTTGTCCTTTTCTATTCACAGAAAAATCCACACAAACAGAAAGGTATTTACATAAGCAATCACACTACCACCACCACCCATCCCAGCAGTATGGCATCTTCAAAATACTTACAAAGTCAGGGCTGTTTGTTCACAACAAAACTGTTCCCATCCCATATGTTAAGGGTACATCAGAAAAAATATCCAAAGTTCTCTGCAAATATGATGTCCATGCTACTTTCAAACATTTCATTTAGCTATCTACCATCATATTCTCCTACAGATCAACTGCATCCTCTTGAACATCCTTTCAAGATGTTCAAGAAGATGCAGTTTCTACAATAAAGTTTAGTAGTAATAATATATATAATAATAATATATAATAATAGTGATTTTAAGAGGAACCTGTGGCATAGTAAATTAATTAATAAAGAAACATGTAAAAAACCACAGTAATATCTTTAATTAGTAAAAGGACAAATATTTCATACTAAAATTAATAGTACATCTTCAGTGTCTGTTACAGTAATAGGAATGGAACACAAGCAAAACGTTCAGTGGATCACCTATTAAAATACAATTATTACCATGTGCTAGGAAATAATATAAATTAATAAATTTAATCTATTAAGATAAAAGTCTCCCAGATCTTTGAGAGAGGGACAGACTGTCATTTCTATTTAAATTCGGTTGGTGTAAGATAGTTTCACAACTTTCTTTGAATAAGCATTCATATTTGAATCTGCATCTATGGAGGAGAACAGCTTTATCCCACTGGACACTATGAGTAGAGTCAATACTGTGCTGCGCCAGACCAGACTTCAGAGGTTTGTTATAATCAATATAATATTAATGTTCTTTTATTCTTTTTTCCAAAGAATGGCCAGTTTGTCCAAAATAAGAGACATCGCATTCGCAAGGTATTTGGTAAATGCCAGCCAAAGATAGAGAAGACAGTTTATCCTTTGTAGAAGATAATAAACAAGAAATTTTGTTGATAGGAATATATGTTGGAATCAACTGCCTGTCTCTCTCAAAGATCTGGGAGACTTTTATCTTATGTAAAAAACCATTTATCTTAATAGATTAAATTTGTTAATTTCTATTATTTCTTAGCACATGGTAACAATTGTATTTTAATAGATGATCCACCGATCGTTTTGCTTGTGTTCCATTCCTATTACTGTAACATACACTGAAGATGTACTATTAATTTTAGTACGAAATATTTGTCCTTTTACTAATTAAAGATATTACTGTGGTTTTTTACATGTTTCTTTATTAATTAATATAATGATAGTTATAATAATTATCGTAGTAATAATAATATATGGGTACACTGGTCTGGCAATTCTTAGTAGGGGTATGTGTGAGTTCGGTTCACTTAAACCTTGGTATTCCAGGTCAACCTACTCACTGATGAGACCTCAATAAAGGTCGAAACCAGTCTGGGTAGCGACCTCACCTCATAATGTAAAACAGTAATACATCTCCTAGGAGCTGCATTTTACATTATGAGAAAATATTAAGGATAGTGATGGAGCTTGCTCCGAGTTGCCCTAGTGTTGTACTACCCAGGTGTTGACTTACGCTTGGACTTGCTGATAGTTCTTCGGCATGAAACTCTTAGATTTCGATAGATTTCGATCTCCGAGTTTCGTATCCGGCTTTAAAATAATGAGGGATTTACTATCCCCTTAACTTAAGATGCAGTTTGCGTACTTTGGCTAGACTGGTAGATCAGTTAACATCTGCCTTTAAGAACATTAAAATTAAATCCATGATCATCTATATGGCAATTTGGGACTAGCAGACCATTCTCTGGAGATTCCTTCACATAGGATTAAATGGAAGAAGACAACCATATTTGTTAAGGTTCGGGTAGCACATAGAAGTAGCTATAAGTCTGAAAGAATATTTTTAGAATCAGCATCTGCTATGAAGTGCTACCCAAATCTTAACAAATATGGCATAAATTTACTAAAGATCTGGGAACTGGCCCATAGAGGGGGCCATGTTATCACATTAGTTCCATTTCTTACAGTTTGAATTGTTTCTAATGATTTAATTAAGTGCCTCTGTGCATGCTATAATTTGTGCTCTGAAGATGCTGGGTAGAAAACCAGAGAATTAGTAAGTTCAGTAAATTAATTTATTTTTTCCTTTCTCTTGATATACTTTATACCTTGAAGCTCTATAATTGTGTCATGGTAATTGGCTTTCTCTCTTTAAATCTCTCTGCCATTGCAAGAGTACTTTGGGTTGCATGATGCATTTTGCCTATACAAATGACCTCTCACTGACCTCAAATACTATCCAAAGTTCTCCCAGTGTGATATATGCTTCATTTTTCTGATTTGTGACTGAACCATCCTCATTTGACAAACTCCTGATTTACATCCCAAGTCTCAAGATTTTCAACAGTTCTCATCAATTGTAAAGCATTGATTTCCATGGCATTCTTCTTACAGTGTGATGACAACTTGGTTGTTATTAGTGCTACCAAAGTTTTGTCCTATTTCTTTCAGGAGAAAAAATTATAAAAAATAAAAAATCTTAATTTGCCTCCCATTATCTATGATAATATATACCCAGCTTTTCCAGGCAGGCCTAGACTGGACATTACTTTTCACCTGTTCTAGCTTTGACACACTATACAAAATCCAAATTCACTTAACTTTAGAATAGTCTTCTTTCATATAGGATGCTATACCAAAAAAATCTCTGATTGATGCTGTCTAAAAGGATGGTGTTGTTACTTAATTCACTGAATTTGGGTAGGTGGCATTTAGCTCATGTCATATTTTTCAGTTCTCATGTTTATATTATTAGTTTGTTGAGAATTGAATTATATTAATAGTCTATGTGATCAGCATGTCTTAGTATAAATGAAGTCATTAATATGGTGAATAAAGTCAGTAATCTGATGCAATTCTTTCATTCATTGCAGTTTTGTGTGCAGAGTTAAGCTTAATTTACATGTCCATGACAATTAACATTGCATTACCAGTAAAGACATGACAATCTATTACTGAGGAGCTAGTTTACGTTACAGTTTGGTATTAGTTAACTTAAAAAAAAAAAAAAAAAAAAAAAAAGATTGTCCTTAAATTGAAAGCTCAGTAAATCTGTTTAAAAAGGAAAAATCACCATATCAGTATATTAACTGCTTTTAATGAATTACTTTCTAGTGAAACTTTTGTGGATATAACTTCAGTGTATGAAGGTAAGAACCTAAAGGCACACAAATTAGTGCTGTATGCATGCAGGTCTTTCTTTTATAGCATATTTCTTTAAAATTCCTGTAAATATCCACTTGTTATTCTCAAGGATATGAAATGGTGAAGTGAACATTTTGGGACAAGCTTTCTAAACCATTTAGTGTTGCTGAAAGTCTGAATGTGCAGATTTTTACAGAAGTTGCACATTGGGACCTTCAGAAGTGTGAACATGATTTGAGTAACCAAGCCTTGTTATTCGCTGGGGTGCATCAAACAGTTCTAACAGTAAAGGCATAAAGACTAAAGTATTATTAAAGCTGCCTTCACGCAATTGGAAGAATAGTGGAACATTGCGCCCTTCGATTGGAAAAGACCTAGGTTCGATTCTCATCGTGACGAGGGGAATCTTTATATGGACTTTTTCAATTGAAGATGAGTTAGCCAATCTCAGATGGTGGCAGTAGGGTTTTTTCCTCCCAGAAACTCAGGTTTTTCATTACGCGTACAGATAAATCGGTCTTCAAACACATACAATTTACAGACAAAGAATACTATTGTTGGTGATGGTGGGCGATAGATGGCATTGATGGTAGTAGTGTCATAGTTGGAGAATTAAGTAGTAGTGGAGAGGATGAGATGTATTTAGCGAAGTAGAGTAGTGTGCCCTTCCCATGATGGGTCCTTGGACACCCTGGAGGTGTCACATAATAATAATAATGAATGAACTAGACACACCAGAGGATATTATTATTAAGAGAGACATCAGGGAGTCAGCAACTCATTGAAGGAGGTAATATGATTCACACCAGCTGTCATACCTATTCATGAATTCATTCACACTACTGCACACACAACATCAAACAGCAGTCCATTCCAGTGATGTATCACACTATGTGAACAATCTATTCCTTGCTCTCCCCCTTGACATTCATTCTCAACTTCTAAGGATGTCCTTGAATACTTTCCCCACCCTCCATAAAATGAAAAATTCCATCTACTGAAATTCTGTATAACTCTTTCAGAAGTGTAAGTCTAGTCAATATCACCCTTGTTTGCTAGTATCTGCAGCTTACAAATTCTCAATCTGTCTTTCTAATCAATATCACAATCCTGATATCATATTTGATACACTCCTCACTCTCTCTCCACTATCAGAAATCACCAGGAGACCAGACTTGCACTTAATAATCCAAGTGAGGTCTTATTAAGGCTTTGTAAAGAGGTAAAATGACTTATCTTTACATGTCAAGGTTTATTTCAGTATTGCAATTATTCTTTGATTTGTGTTTATAATCTTTGTTATATGACCCTTGAACTTCAACTTCATATCTATTTAAACTCCAAGATCTCTAGGCTGATCAGTTTCTTCTACCATAATCCTACTAATATAATATGACATTGGATATGTAATCACACAAAGTGCATGTTGCACCTTACAGTTATTAACATTGAACTGGTATCCATTTTAACATGTCCACATTTCCAATCTATTCGAATCATTCTGCAAGTACTTTATATCAGTAGTACTCCTGATTACCTTACCTATCTTTGCATCATCAGCAAATAGCTCTATGTGATATGTGATTTCCTTCCCAATGTCATTAATGTACAGATTGAATAACAATGGACCAAGGACTGATTCTTGAGGCACATCACTGGTTACCTTGAATCTTGCAGATTCACACCCGCATCTACGAATTTTTAATATCTGTCAGTCAGCCATTCTCTTATCCATGCCAATAGTTTTATAACCCTCTATATTCTACAGTTTATGCAATAGTCTTCCATGCTGTATTCTCTCAAATGCATTAGCAAAATCCAAAAATATCATGGTGCATCTATTCAATGTGTCTAACTCAGTGGTAACATTATTATATAATGTGAGCAAATTGCTAAAAAATGACCCAATGAAAGAAGGTCAGAGCTGTCAGGAACTAACTATCCACTGAGTCAAGTTTCTGTTTCTAACTCAAGTATATACCCTGGTACAGCTCAGAACTTACTTTCATCTGTGCACAGTGTTGATAGAAAGATCATAACAAAGTGAAGATACAGTAATAGAAATGGATAAACCACAGCCAGTGAGACATCTTTTGACAATCTGTACCAGTTACTATAAGATGCCTGGTCTTACTACTGTTGAGTTGAAATTAACCCACATCACATAGAATCAAAGCCATGCAGAAATAGTCTTATAGTTCCTTGTTCTTTATTACCTGAATTATCTACTTCTTGTCAGGTTGCACAAAGTGTGATACAAGATATTGGACCTGGCATCTTGCTCTTATTAGAAGGAACTGTTGTTTTGCCTTTTACCAGTCTTTTACATCAAGGTAGTGGTTCCATGATGATGATGATGCTTTGGAATACATCCAGAGTGCTTACTGCTGTTGTACCAGGCAATCATGAAGCACATGATCCACTCAGGAGCATATGCACGAGTCAGTTCATTATCCTTGGAGATCCTTATCACAACATGAGTGTGGTTTCTGCTGCAGATGCTGCATTACCAAATCTAACCAGAAGCATCATAAAAAACTGTATTAAAATATCAGAGATGAATCTTCGTGTTGCCATATATCAAATCTAGACATGAAAACAGAGTTGGTGAAGAAGAGGCAAGAAATAACGTGCATGTGAAATGAAAAGAATTACAGGCACACATGGATGAGTGAAAAAGAGGGGAAGAAAAGATGGCCATGCCAAAGGGGTGACTAATGATTTGAGAGTGGCTCTCTGTGGAGCCACTTATAAACCAGAAATGCTTCTGCTCATTCTAGAGGTAGAATGATCAGAGTGATTGAAATTTTGGAGATGTGGAATAAGCAAGCAAAATAGTTGATGGTAGTAGTAGTAGGAATGAATGATTTGGATGGGAACAACAAAAATGTTAGATTGGATATTAGGAAGTTGTTAAGGAGAGTAAAATATAAGTTTCTCCTTACATAGCTGTTAGCACAGCTATGTAAGGGGAAAGAGTGCATTTTGTGAATCTGTGGGATGAATTTGAGTAATGTGTGGTGATGTATAAAGAAGATGGGCTTCATTTAAATGGTTTTGGTGTAAATCAGCTGGAGAAATTGTTGCTGGATGGAAAGATAATGACCGTAATGAATAGATCTGAGATGGTGCAAGGTGATATTAAAGAGCAAGAAAGCAGGGCAGGTAAACTTGTGAACGAAGAGGTAAGTATTATGAGTAAAGTAAATGAGAGGATGGAAACACAACACAAACAAGGAAATGGGAAGAGTCAGGGAAGCACTCGATTAAAAGTTTGGATGCTTCATTCACAAGTGAACGTGTGAGTGGGCAAAATAGGATCAGGGTGGTATGGGATGGTAGGAAAGAGTTTGGATGTGAGGAATGTTGTAGAATCAGTGGTAATATAGAGGAAGGGGTTGGGGAATGTATTGAGGAGTCACATCTGAGAAGTGATGTTCATAGGACTTGTAGAACCAGAAATGATTCATTATTGATTTGTTTACTAATGTCAGAAGGATTTGAAATAAGGGGAATAAAATTGTTGCATTGATTGAGTTTATTGCCCAAAATTGTTGTATAAGTGAAACATGGTTAGATGAGGATGCCATCCTGTTTCATGAAGATGGACAGGGAAGAAAGAGAGGAGTACTGTTGATGCTAGCAGATGAGACCATCTAAGGTGGATTTGAAAGGACAATTAGTGGCAGTGGTTTTGAGGCAGTATGGTGTGAGGTAGAGGTGAACAGAATGAAATATTTAGTTGGCTGTTGCTATAGGCCTGGTGATGTGGTGAGAAGGAAATGTATAGGCAAATTAGCCTGGTTAGCAAGAAATTAGTGATTATTATAGCTGAATTTAATTATGGTAATATAGATTGGAATGATGGGACTGCATCTGGGGGCAAAGAGAATGAATTTCTGGAGTTTTTGAGATAATTATCTTAAGCTGTACTTAACAGAGGGTAAATGAGGATCAAGAGCCTGTGTGTTGAGGCTTAAGTGCAGTGAAGAATTCATGTTGGAAGCTTAATGGAATATTATCAGCACTGAGAAAGGATTAAAACTAATTTTAATGCTTCCAATATTTCGTCTCAGTCACAGAGACATCTTCAGGGATTACAAAAAAACGTTTTGTAACAACACACACACAAATACAATACAACAGTAAGTGAAACTAAAGTCCCATCTAGGTGGTGCGCCCTCTAAGGGCATTTGCAGGTGGCCTAGGATATAAAGAGAGATCTCTGATAATTAATGTTTCCCAAATTTTGGGAAGTTTTATGCAACTGTATTTGTTTAAATTAGGTTGATTCCTGAGTGCAGATGCAGATTCAAAGAACAGTCTTTCTTTTTTGAATTTACTATGGTGTTTTTTCCCATAGAGATCCTGTGGGTTGTATCCAAAACATTGTCTGCAAGGCCAGATTGACCATAATCGTGATTGCAGATGTATGACTTGTGTTCTTCTAATCGGATGGTTGCTGATCTGATTGTCTATCTGAAGTAAGCCAGTTTACAGGAACAAGGCACAGAGAGGAGGGAGCTGATCTTTGGTGGAACGGATAAGGATAGCAAGTTTTTACTCGTAGACGCCATAATGATGGAATCTACTAGTAAAAAGCATAAATCAGGTGATTCTTGTCGAGTTTTTAATGAAAAGTGGAACAATTTGTACTTTTCTGTGCCGATTGAAGATAAGCCAGTGTGTTTAATTTGTCTTGACAGTGTCAATATCAAAAGAATACAATATAAAACGATACTATGAGACAAAGCATGCATCCAATTTCGATCACCTTCAAGGGAAGCTTCGTGTGGACAAAGTGAACAGTCTCCAAATTGATTTAAAATGCCAGCAGGGTGCGTTTAAAAGGCAGAGGGAAGAGAGCAAAGCGTGTGTCAAAGTAAGTTATGTAATAGCTGAAAATTTGCTAAAAAAATCAAAAGCATGCTTCGATGGCGAGTTTGTGAAAGAGTCACAAACTCATTCTTCTGTCACAATTCAATGTGACAGAAGAACTACTAGCGCTTGTACCTATGAAGGGAACGATGAAAGGCACTGATATTTTTGAAGCCACCAAGAAAACACTCCACCATTTCGACCTCAGCTTAACCAACCTCAAGGGTGTGGTAACCGATGGTGCCCTCTGCTATGGTGGGAAAGACCGAAGGGTTTGTTGCGCTGCTACGGAAAGAACCGGAACTAGAAGGAAATGATTTTGTCCATTACCACTGTTTAATCCACCAGGAGAATTTTTGTGCAAAAACTATTGGATTTGAGAATGTCATGAAAGTTATTGTGACTGTTGTCAACATTATTAGGGCAAGAGGATTGAATCATTGCCAATTTGAAGAGTTTTTGACCCAAGAGTGCGAAGCAGATCACGGCAATGTGGCTTATTATAGTGATGTGGGTTGGTTGAGCAGAGGGAAGGTTCTTAAAAGAGTCTTTTACTTAAGGAGCGAAATACACGAAAAACAGCAGTTCATGCAAAGCAAGGGGAATCCGATTGTGGAATTTAACGATCCGAAGTGGATGACAGACTTTGTGACCGACATCTTGTTGCATATGAATGACCTAAATATGCGGCTACAATCCAAAGATCAACTGGTGCACACTGTTTGAGCACATCAAAGCTTTTGGGGCGAAGCTCAAACTTTGGGAGGCACAACTTGCAAAAAAAGACTAACTGATTTTCAGCTTCTCGCTGAGTCCAACTGTTCATCTCTTGATGAATATGCTACAAAATTAGCTGTGTTGCGAAGTGAGTACGAATAGAGATTTAGTGATTTTCGTAACCAACAGTCTTCTTTAGATTTATTTTCAATGCCATTCAGTGTCAATGCTGCCAAAATGCCAGGCTCAGTAAAAATGGAGCTGCTTAAACTCCAAAACAACTCTTCTTTGATAGAAAAAATTATTCAATGTGCTCTTGCTTACATTTTACAAAGACTACATTTCTGAGGATGCATTCCCTAATCTTCGCTGGCATGCTTTGATGATGTGCACTTTGTTAGGAAGCACATACTTATGTGAGCAGTTCTTCTCCAGAATGAAGCATGTGAAGTCCAAGACAAGAACTCAGTTTACGAACCAACATCTTGTGAATACTCTGCGCATAGCGACTTCCAACATTGATGCCAACATCGACAAGCTGGTCAAGGAAAAACATTGCCAAGTTGCCCATTAGCATTGTAAAAAATGAATGTTTTCCTTATTAATTTATCTTTTTTCAAGTAGCGATTGTATTTACTTATCATGAACCCGACTCCTTCCTACGCTCTTAAAGCTGAATTTGTTTATTTTTATAGGATTTTATGTAAAGCATCAAATGCATAGCGTTCCTTGTGAATCTGATAAGCATCTTACAATTCTAAATATTGCAGTGTAGCTTAGTGGCCTGTGGGCTTCAATGAAATTTTTAATGCGGCCCGCACTGTCTGAAAGGTTGAAGACCCCTAATTTAGAGGGTGGACAGCCTTATGAAGACTTCTGTTAAAAAGGGATATACGTGGAATTATAAGGCTGGTGATTATGAAAAGCTTAGGAGACAGCTTGCAGAATAACTTGCAATGAGGAAGTGGATGTACTTGGGCCCTAATCAACAATTATCTAATGGAGTCAATCAGAATGTATTTCAAAGGTTAAGATATTAAATAGAGGAGGTGCAAAATGGATGAATCAAGAGATGAAGTATCCAATTTGGTAGAAGAAGGTATTATGGAAGATGCACAAGATGAGTGGTAATAATCAGTTGCATGAAGAGTACAAAGAGCTGGCAAGGAAGGTGAACTCACTTGGTAAGGGTAGCAAAAGTGCAGTTCGAGCAGCTCTTAGTTAATGAGGCTAAAAAAATCCTAGCAATTTTTTTTTGATATGTGGCCACTAAAAGAATGAATGATTATGGAAGGATGGCATTGATTAGTGAAAATGGTACAATGATAACTGTTGTCGGGCAATTCATATTAATCATATTAATGAAGATATTTCTTGTGAATGTGACATCATGCAGAACTTGAATGCAGTGAGAAGGGAGGAGAAGGAATTGTTAGTGAGTAGACGTTATAATGCCAGCTTGGTTGGCCACATAGTTAGCATATTCACTCTCCAACCAACAGGGCAAGGGTTCAAATCCTGCCATGGACATGGATGTTTGTGATTGTCTTTAGGTGGGAAATGAATTTCATTGCCTGGTGTGAGACCACTACCTATTATAACCAGGTGAGAAATGCATTGAATAAATGTGATGCATACACAGTGGTATATTTAAATTGTGCAAATGCCTTTGATAAATTGCCACTTGACAAGCTGGTAATTAGTGGGATGGGGCTAGACCAGTGGTTCTTAACCTGGGCTCTAGTGCCCCCCCCCCCCCCAGGGGTGCTGTGAATGCTGAGGATGGTGTTAAGCATTATAATATTACTAATATTATAATGCTTAATATTACTAATAATAAACTTAAAAAAATTATTAAAAAAAAACTCAAGACTTCTTTTGTCGAACATTGAACCTGATATCGAAAAGTTAGCAGGATCTCATCAAGCTCAGGGTAGCCATTAATGATTGGCTTATACAGTAACTTTGCATCTTTTTTGAGTAAAAATTAATTTATATCAAAGTCACTAATTTTTAATTAACTATCAGTTCAAATATGTTGATGGTAATTTAGGTTTTTCCTAATAATTTCCTGTGATTGTCTGTGAAAATATTAGTGATGGTGGTCGGCAGTAGATGGTGTGGGTGTAGATGATGAAGGTAGTTGTGATTAGTGGAGACAGTTGTAGAGTAGGCGCCCTCCCTCAATGAGTCTTTGGATTCCATGGAGGTGTTATGTAATAATAATAATAATAATTATTATAATAATTATCTTATTTTGAGTCATTAATCTAGTGAAAAACATGAGCAGGAGGTGCCAGGCCATACAAATAGTTGAAAGGGGGTGCCGGGCAAAAGAAGGTTAAGAACCACTGGGCTAGACAATAGATTAGTGCTCTGCATTGGGGAGTGGCTATCCAATAGGTATCAACAAGTTGTCTATGGTGAAGCGATATCCCAGAAGAGAAATTACTTGTGGCATACCTACTCCAGGGGTCTATTTTGGGTCCAGTGCTGTTGTATTTGTATGCAAATGATATTGGGAGAAGTCTGAATAGCGATTTGCAGTTATCAGGAACAGAGCAGATGCTGTGGCTTTGCAAGAGGACTTGAATGTATCCGGTAATGAAAAAAAGTTTATGCAGTTTTCAGTAGAGTTCACTGCAATGACTTGTTTTATTTTGTACAGTTTGCAGAGTTTAATTTTTTATGTGCATCATAAGGCACAGATATGCATCAGCCAATTTGTGCACTAACTTGGTGTGTACTCTTTTATGTGACTTTGAACTCTTAAAATGTTAGTTAAACCTAGTGTAATTCAAGCTTGTTTGCTTTACAAATTTAAACTCAGTTCAAAGGCTTCAGAAGCAACCCGTATGTTACTTGTGACATTTGGAAAAGATGTGGTAGCAGAACGTACTGCACAAAAATGGTTTAAAAAATTTGTTTCTAGTGATGAACCACTTGAAGATGTACCATGTTCAGGAAGACCCTACACTATTGATAATGAAAAATTATGTGCTGCTGTTGAAAATAATTCAAGATTAACATTTCTAGAACGTCACAAATGTTTAATGTGAGTAGTGAAACAATTCGTTTACACTTGCATCAACTGGAAAAATCATGGAAGCTAAGCAAATAGGTCCTACATGCATTATCAGATGACAGTATACTCTGAAGCTATCAGTTTGTTCTTCACTTTCACTTCATAAAAACGAGCCATTTTTAGATTATTTACTGACTTGTAATTAAAAATGGATCTTTTGTATTCTAATAAGAAGTGAACTTATCATTGGTTGCCACTAAATGATCCAATACTGCACACTTTAAAGGCATCGTTTCATCCCCAGAAGACTATACTTTGTGTGTGGTGGACTGGATTCAGTATTGTCCACTATGAGTTTCTGACTGCAGACCAAACAATTATAGCTGAGATCTACTCAGTGCAACTCAAACATGTGCAGGATGCATTACTTCAGAAACAGCCAGGACTAGCTAATCGGAAGAAAGTGCTATTCTTACAGGACAACACAAAACCTCATACTGCAAAACTTACCCGTGAAAAGATTTGTGCTTTAGGATGGGAGATACTCCCTCATCCTCCATATTCTCCTGACATTTCTACAAGCGATTACACCTTTTTTGGGGGGGAGGGGTACTAGGCAATCACATGCAGAATAGACAGTTCCGTAATAAAACAGATTGAAGCCTAGGTTGCTAGGTTTATTACTTCTAAAGACAAAATGTTTTATAAAAGCAAAATTTACAAACTTATATCTCATTGGGAAAGAGTTGTAGATTGTGAAGAAGGTGCTTATTTTAATGAATAAAACATTTATGAAAATTTCTGAAGTTGTTTAATTTTTATTATGAAAAACCAAAGTATCAGGTAACTAAACTTTTTTTAGTTACCTGATACTAGCTGAATAGGAAAATGAGTGGGTTGTCAGTTCAATGTTATGAAGTTTAAGGTTTTGAAGTTTGGGATGCAAAAGTAGAATGTACACAGTTGGTAGAAATGTCTTGGAGGAGGTAGAGGAGATGAGAGATCTGAGAGTGATTGTGGAGAAAGACCTAAAACTTCAGAAGCATATTGCTAAAATTGTGAGGACAGCACAGTTGATGGGAATGATATGGAGGGCACTAACTTGTGGAGGTAAGAATGTTATGGGTCCATTGTATAAGGCTTTGATCTGGCCCCATATGGATTATTGTGCACAGAGTTGGTCACTTGGTTTTCAAAGATGAAGATATATTGGAAAGGGTCCACAGATGATTGACTAAGGTGGTTCCTGGTCTGTGGAATGTTGAGTATGAGAACTGATTGAAAAAAATGCATTTGCAGAAGCTGGTGGATAGGAGGAGGAGCAAAATGATTGAGACATATAAGTTGTTAAGGAGAGAGAGAGAGAGAACAAGAGGTTATCTCTGGAAGCTGTATAAGGAGAGTGTGAGCAAGAGGATGAAGAGCAGTTTTTTTTTTATGGAGATTGGTTAGCAATTGGAATGCATTATCTGAGAGTGTGGTGAGTGCAGAGATGGTGAACATATTTAAGGTGTGGTATGATAAACTGTGAGATAATGTGACCTCTCACAATGAGTCTTTTGACTCCATGGAGATTTGATGATAATAATAGTAATTAATTAAAATCAATTAAAAATGAATATTTTCTCCGATTTATTACACTTACTGTCTTGCAGATGTCTGTTTCTGCTTTATGCTTTCTATCAATGGACAGTGTTCCACTGAACTTGAAGCCATTTCTTCATCCTTTTTCCACTAAACTGAATGGCAGTTCCCAACATCAGTTTTCATTTCAGCTGATAAAACTTAGAACATGCCTCTCATATTCCTGTTACATTCCATTGAGTTCTGTTTTTATTATTATTATTATTATTGTTCGGGCGCCTCCATGAAGTCAGAAGACTCACTGTAAGAGATCCAAACTATTCACACACTCTAGCATACCTCTCCTTCAACTCATTAACAGGCAGAGTGCTAACAATTGACTCTGGCAACCCATTCCATTCATTTACAACTTTACTTTCCAAGCAAAAAGTTTAGTCCTCACGTCCCTACTAACTGCACTTTTACTCGGCTTCAAGGGATAACCTCCAAGTTTTGCCCCCTGTCAAGTGTTGAAACTTTTCCCAAGCATCAATCCTATACAACTCTTTAAGTAACTTAAGTGTTTCTGTCACATCCCTTCTTCTATGTCTATCAACCAACTTCTGCATTCCACATCCTCAATCTATCCTCATAGGAAATGTTCCACAGACAACCCACCATCTTGCTAGCTCGCCTCTGAATCCTTTCCACAACTTCTTCATCCCCCAAAAACACAGAGGACCATACTTGGATGCATCATGATGATGTATGATGTGGATGTATCAAGGCCTTATAAAGAGGAATAACAACTTCCTTACTTCCACTTGTGCCCTCTAAACTCTGTTTACCCCCACCACTTGTAAATCCCTAGCCTCATCTTTATCCTGGAGTATTCCATCATTGTAGTACACAGCTTGTAATATGCTTTTCCCAACATGCATGACTTTACATTTCTCCACATTAAATTGACACCCATTATCTTTTACACACACTACAACTCTGTCTCCACTCATTCTGCCGACTACAATAATCGCAACTACATCAACGACATCTACCGCCCACCACCACTAGTATTTCCACAGACAATCACAAACATCCGTGCCCATGGTGGGATACGAACCCGCAGCCTTTTGGCTGGAGAGTGGATACGCTAACCACTTGGCCAACCAAACCAACATTTTAATATTCTTAAAAAAAAAAAGAATATTAGTCGATTCCTTCCAACTCCCAGCAGAAATTTGTTATAGGTTCTGAACATTTCCTGTATGTGTGTGATTGATATAAAAAATTATAATTTAGTTACGGACTCTTGAAGTCTTGTAGTACATTTACTTAAGAGGATAACATTACATTAATTTTGCAGAATAAAGACAGCTTGATATCTCCCATCCATTTGAATGTCAATTTCAATATCACTTTCCTTAATGATGTGATCCACTTGAAACTATTTTTCTGTGCATTGTTTAATGTTAACTGCCATTTATTAATATTATTATTATTATTCCTGACACCTCCAAGGAGTCCAAAGACTCATCGCGGAAGGACACCTACAACTGTCTCAACCACTACACCGAACTTCTACTACGAATCCTATGAATCATCTCCATCAACGCCATCTACAGCCCACCACAACTAGTATTTTTTGTCTGTAAATTGCATGTGTTCTGAAGGGCTGATTTGTCTGTATGCGGGATAAAAAACCCGAGTTTCCGGGAGAAAAAACCCTGCTACCTCCATATGAGATTGGCTAACTCACCTTCGATTGAAATCATCCAGATAAAGATTCCTCCCGTCGCGACGAGAATCGAACTTGGGCCTATTCCAGTTGATGGGCGCAATGTATTGTCGTTCTTCCATTTGCGCTACAGAGGTGCTTATGCAACTTAAGATATATGCAGTATGTTGCAGTTCTGTATAAAGTTCCTTTTTTTTTTTTTTGTTTTGCTTGTTACTACTCCTACCCACAAAAGGCTGTAAATATATAATAGATTTTTTCTGTTTTTAATTTTATATAACTTTTTGTATGTTTATTTTTTACGTAATCCAGAAACCCTACTCTAGAGAATAAGCATCAAACTTTTTCAAGACTGAAGTTACTCTGGCCTTTAGTGAGTGGAGTAGTGAATATATACCACATATCAAAATTTCTCTCTCACCAAATAACAAACAGGTCTCAACAAATATGCTCACCTTCTCACCTGTTGCAAGTAGATTTTGCTAGCTGGTAAGTGGCTGCAAACTGAAAAAAAAGTAGAATATTTTTATTTAATAAAAAAAAAAAAACTTTTCTGCCTGTTATGCACTATTATTAATAGTACGGTACAGCAGTTGGAAAAATTTTGTGGAACTCCTATTGACTTATTGAGACATATCATGAATAATATAAGATCTTGGCCAAGTAAATTTTTTTCATTCTAAGTAGGGTTTGCATACATTGTTGAGCTGCGATCACAAACATCCATGCCCATGTTGGGATTCAAACTACTGCATGTTGTTGATCGGAGAATAGATAAGCTAAAGAACCTGACAGTTCCATTTATACCATATGGTTTTATTGTTGGCATTATCAGAGTCACCAAGAGCTTAAACAGAGATCCTTATGATGCATCCATTATTTTGCAATATTATTTTGGCATAAACCCAACTTGTTCTTCAATTTCTCTCTCTCTCTCTCTTTTTTTTTTTCAAGTATGCTTCCATAAATCTTTCCAGAACAACAGTAGGAAATTTTCTCTGTAATTTTAGATTTAGTTTATTTCCCATTTTATAAATTGGTATGATGAAACTTTTTATTATCTGAAATGCTGATGTAATGTTTTACAGCTCCTATATTATGCTAACATAACTGCATATCAGCAGATTAGATAAAATGTCACTTATTTTAGACTTTTCCCCATTTTGAATTTCTAATGACTAATAAACCACAGATATCCATATCTTTATTTCTAGCTTATATGCTCTGTGATTCCATTTGTGACTTTTTTTTTCATTTCTTAGCTTTCTTTTAAAATCTTTCAAAACATTTTGCCACCTTCATGATGTTTATCTTTTGTATTCTTCCTGAAATCTTCCCAGAATAGACTCATTATTAACCTTCCCCTTCTTACCCTCCCACAACTTTCATTTCTTAGCTTTTCAACAAGTTCAAGTTCTTTCTTGTGATCTGATGATTCAAAAATATTCTCAATTTCTCAGCTAGAATTTTCTGTGGGACCATGCATACAAATGAAGCATTTTTGGCTAATTTTCCGTTGAAATTTGTCCACATCACTATGTGAAATGAACTCTTGTTGAAGTTTATCTTCATGTTTTAGTATTGAAAACTATTATTGCTGAAAGTTTTTCCACTTGGTTATACTATAAATTAAAGATGCCAAGAAATTATATTCTTGATTTAATCCTTTATCCAGGTGTGTAAGCAAACAAAGTTTGCACGTGAAATAGCCTCACGACTGGGCAACTCATATATACAGGCTAATGACTTCACATCACTTGCATTAGTATCCTGTAATGCAAAGCTCATATCCTTATAGACATGTATTATACTATGCATTATGAGAATAATTATGGGAACATATCCCCAAGGATATGTGCTTTGCATTATGGGATACTATGGCAAGTGATGTGAAGTCATTAACCTCTGTATGCAAGTTGCTCAGTCGTGAAGTTAAATCACAAGCAAACTTTGTTTGCTTACACTTGGATAAAAGATTAAACCAAGAATATAATTTCTTGGCATCTTTAATTTATATTATTATTACTATTACGGTATCTCCATGGAGTCCGGAGAGTCATCGCAGGAGACCCAAATCAGCCATCATACACACAAATCCTATCATACTCCTCCTTGAATCCATTCACTCCCAGGAAACATACAACCAATTCTGGCAATTTGTTCCACTCACTCACCACTCTCCATGTAAAAAATCTGGTTTGCACACCCCTACTAACCACACTCATACACAACTTTCACCGATGGTCCTTAGTTCTCTATTTGTCATACATTGAAAATTTTCACTTTTATGAATTTTATAAAACCTCTTTAATATCTTAAAAGTTTCTATCATGTCTTCTCTTTTCTTATCATCTAAACTTTGTAACCCTTCGACTTATCCTCGTGGGGAGTATTCCACAGACTTCACAGACTTGTCACCATCTCCGTCACTTGTCTCTGATATTTTCGACCACCTCCTGGTCCCCAAGAAACCCAGGTGATCAAATCTTTGCGCAGTAGTCAAGGTGTGGCTGAATCAAAGCCTTATAAAGAGGGATGTAATAACTTCCTTATCTTTACTTGTTATCATGTTTTTCAATATTCAAGTAATTCATTGACTATTTTACCAACTTTTGTGATATGCCCTCTGAACGTTAACTCTTTGTTCACCACTGTCCCCAAGTCCCTAGCCTCATCAATATGATACATCATATGCTACCTTTCAACCAGAAGTGCATATCTTTACATTTTGCAAAATTAAATTGACAGCCATTATCTTTTGCCCACAATGCCAATTTTATTTAAATCATCCTGTAGGATATCTACATTACCTTTATCATCTATTGCTCTCTCCAGTTTTGCATCATCAGCAAACACTGAATCCCCCCCCTTAAATCTTTCCATATGTCATTAATATACAAATTAAAGAGTAGTGGCCCTAGTACCAAACCCTGAGGTACTCCACGATAACTAGCATTCTTCTAGACACCACTCCACCATATACAACTCTCTGGTGTCCATCTGTCAGCCCCCCCCCCCATTCATACTACTAGCCTCATATCCATTCTCATCCTCTCCAGTTTTTGTAATAGTTTTCCATGTGGTATTCTCTTAAATGCCTTGTCAAAGTCGAGCAGTATTATGGTGTAGCCATTGCCTTTATCCAAGTCTGCTGTCACTTTATCATAAAACGTGAATAAGTTATTAAGATAGGACCTACCCTTTACAGAGCCATGTTGCTCACTATAGAGTATCGCATCCCTATTTACCCACTATTATATTTTACTTTTCACAAACTTTTCTAATACTTTAAATTCTTCTAATAACAAACAACCATTCCCAATATATTAATTGGTCTGTAGTTTGCTGCCTCTGTCTTGTGGCCACCTTTATTCAATGGTACTATCTTACCCTTTTTCCACTCCCTTGGAACCCTGCCAGAGATCAGACCTAGATTGAACAACTTCGTCAGAGGCAATGCTAATTCTCTTGCACGTTCACGTAGCACATGGACTGATATGCCTTCCAGTCCTACTGCTGCATTCACATTCATATTTTGTAATATGCTGAACACCTCCTATTCAACCACCTCAATGTTGATCTCTGTAACATCAGCAACCGTAAAATCACTTTGCAAATTGATCAATCAGTAGATCAACTATTTCCTTTGGTTCACCCACCTTCCTACCATGAGCATGGTTTTTAGTCATTCTACCATAGTCGTTTTTCCTCTTACTTGCTACATAACAAAAAAACTTTTGGGTTTACTTTGGCCTGTTTCGCTAATTCTCTCTCATATTCTGATTTAGCCTTCTTTATTATTAGTCACACTTCCATATTAGTCCATGTGCTAGTTTTCTTTTTATTTTTCTTTATATTTCGTCCACAATGTTTTTTTTGCTGCAGCCTTTTCATTATATTCCTACTCATCCACTTAATTCCATCTTGGTTTATCCTCCTGACCTTTGGGTATGCAGTCTGATACTGCTACTCTAAACCAATCTCTGACCACTTGTCATTCACTACTGACATTCTTTCCTTGTAACTTCTTAAACACTGTTTCCAGATAACTCTTGAGTCTCTCATCTATAGCTACTCCCCCTTTCATGTACATGAAAGTTTTTTTTTTAAGTATAATTCCACAAATGAAAAGTTGGAAATAGGGCATTTGTATTGTAGAGTGGTGAATTCTTTAATCCCCCTCCCCACCCTCAGAAATATATATATATGTTGATGATAAGAAGGATAGTGGTCTCAAACAGGTCAATGAAATCATCCACTAATGGTAATATTAGTGGTTAGGATGAGGCAAGAGATGAAATGGATGCGGAATGAAGTTAAGAAAATTTGGGAAATGCATGGGAAAGCGAAATGATGAAAACAAATAATGTTGGTATAAAAGAGATAACGAAAAACCCGCGAGCAGCGTTATATTGTGATTCAATTATTAAAGGTGTACTGGACAAGAGGATGCACAAGGTTTATTTTACTGGAGGTAGAATGAGTAGAGTGATTGAGGCATTGGAAATGAGAAGTAACCTATTAAAACTACCAAAAGATTGGTAGTTTTAATAGGTACAAATGACTTGACTGTGAACAAAGAACACATCAGATTGGATATCAGGAGGTTGCTTAGACAGATAAAAGAGAGTAGGGTGATAGGAAAGGTAGTAAGCGTGTTGCCTAGGTATGACAGTGGTGAGATTAGGTGGAGAGCAAGGATTATGAAATGATATGTTAGCAGAAATGTGTGAGGAGAAAGGAGTGCAGTTTGTTAATGTGTGGAATGAGTTTGAAGGACGAAGTGAACTGTATAAGAGTGATGGATTGCATTTGAGTGATTTTGGTGTGAGTCGCTTGGAGAGACTGCTGCTCGAAGGTAGAGAAGTGAGTACAGAGAATGAATCTGATCAAGTGGGAAGTGATGGGGAAGAGCAGAAAAGTAAGACAGGAGAGATTGAAGAGGTGGTTATGAATGAAGAAGTGAGTGGCATGAGTATAGAGAATGAGAGAGCAAGACAGACAAGGAAACTGGGAGACTCAGGATGGATGGGAAACACGATGCAAGAAAGGTGGATGCTCCAAGAGGATGTGAATGCATATGTAGACAGGAAAGGAAGGGGGATGACCTGGGATCAAGAGGAAACAGTTGAGCATGGAGAAATCACGTCGATGAGTGGTATCAGTGGGATTAATTATAGATCCAAGCTGCTGTGTTTGTATACAAATGCTACAAGTGTAAGAAACAAGGCAGATGAAATGATTGCATTAATTGAGTCTGTTCACCCAAAAATTATTGGAATAAATGAGACATGGCTGGATGAGGACGACATCCTGACAGGAATAGAGATGGAAGGGTATGATGTGTTTCATTAGGATAGAAAGGGTAAAAAAGGGAGGGGGGGTGGTTGCTATGGATAGAGAAAGAGTTATGTCCATATAAAGTAGAGATGCAAGAGGGGAAATAGTGCCAGTGACTTTGAGGCAGTATGGTGTGAGATAGAGGTGAATAGAATGAAATACTTGGTTGGATGTTATAGACCTGGTAATGTGGATGGTAGTGACTATGAAATCTATAATCAAATTAGCCAAGCAAATAAGAAAAGGCTGATCATTATGGGTGATTTTAATTATGGCAATATAGATGGGATGATGAGATAGCAACTGGAAGTAAAGAAAATGAGTTTCTTGAGTTTTTGAGGGACAACTACCTCTGACAGTATGTAACAGAGGGAACGTGAGGATTGAGGGTTTTGAATTTAATCATCTCATCAGAGGATGTAATTATAAATGAGGTGTCCAATCACTCTTCAATTGGTGAGAGTGACTATGAAGTGATTACCTGGGTGGTTGCCAGCAGTGTGAGGGCCTCTGTGAGAAAAGGGTATATGTGGAACTACAAGGGTGGTGATTATGAAGAGAGCTAAGGAGATGGCTTGCTGTGTAGCATGGAATAAGGAGTTAGCTGGAAAAGAGATCAATGCAGCTTGGGGGATATTCAAGAACTATCTAGTAGAAGCAATGTCTAAATGTATTCCAAGAGTCAGAAGGTTAAATAATGTAGGTGTGAAATGGATGAATGAAGAGATTAAGCATGCGATACAGAGAAAAAAGGCATTATGGAGGCAGCATAAGAGAAGTGGTAATAACCAATTCCATGAGGATTACAAAAACCAGGCAAGGCAGGTGACTTGGTGGTGAGGGTAGCAAAAGTGAGGTATGAGCAGAAGTTAGTTAATGAAGCCAAAAAGAATCCTAGGAAGTTCTTTTGATATGTAGCCAGCAAAAAAAAAAAAGATTATGGGAGGATGACACTGGTGGGAGAAAATGGTATAAGGAGCTGTTGCGGAAGATATAGTGGAGATACTTAATGAACAGTTCATAAAGGTCTTTCATTCTTGTGAATGTGACTTCATGGAGAGATTGAGAGCAGTTGATGATGGGGAGGAGAGACTGACTGTAAATGAGCAAGAGGTGTATGGGGGATTGAGCAAACTTGATGTTAATAAGGCTGTGGGACTTGATAATATATCACCACATATTCTGAAGGAATGTGCCGGGGAGTTGACATCTGCCTTGACATATTTTTTTAATGAGTCTTACACTTGGTCAAGTACCTAAGGAGTGAATGGAGAACAAGATTGTGCCACTTCATATAAGGGAGGTGATAGAACTCAAGCATCAAATTATAGGCCTGTGTGTGTGAGAGAGAGAGTGAGTGAGTGAGGTGTTGTGGTTAAGTTATTGGAGAAGCTTGTGAGAACTAGGATCCAAAACTGGGTTGACAACAATGGTATTATCTTTGATGGACAGCTTCATTGTTATGTGTATCAAGGATTTAGACCTAGCATGGCCTGTTCCTGCCTTTGAAGTCATCGTTTAAGAGGACGTCCTGGTTTTCTCTTTCCTGATGGCTTGTACTTTAAGGCTTGTTTTGGTAATCTTTCTGTTTTCATTCTTTGAATGTGTTCCATCCATTTATGTTTATATTTTTACTAAAACATGACCTCCCTTTAGCAAATCCATGCTGTCCATCAAAGATCAAAGGTATTATCTTTGATGGACAGCATGGATTTGCTAAACGGAGGTCATGTTTTAGTAATCTACTTATTACAATAAGGTGACAGCTTCCTTGGACAGAGGAGAGGGATACACAGTTATATACTTAGATTTTGCGAAGGCTTTTGATAGATTACTGCATGATAAGTTGATAATCAAACTAGAGCAGATGGGGTTAGATATTAGATTAGTGCATTGGATCGGAGACTAGCTATCTGATAGGTATCAGCAAGCTGTGTATTGGGGAGCAATATCCAGGAAGAGGAAAGTCACTAGTGGTGTACCTCAGGGATCTGTTTTAGGGCCATTGCTGTTTAACTTGTATGTTAATGATATTGGCAAAGATTTGGATGGTGATATTCGGTTGTTTGCAGATGATGCAAAGTTGGGACAAACTATGAAGAGTAGAGAAGATGTTGTGGTCTTACAAGAAGACTTGAATAAATTGAGTGATTGGGGGATGTGAGTTCAATATTGCAAAATGTTAGGTTTTAAATTTGGGAAACAAAGATAGGATGTAGAATTTATGCTTGTTGGGATATATTGTTGGAGGTAGAGGAAATAAGAGATGTTTGGGTGATAGTGGATAAGTATCTGAAATTTAGGACACACATTACTGAAATTGTGAAGACAATGCAAAGACTTCTGGGAAAGATGCAGAGGACACTGACTTGTAGAAGTAGGGAAATTCTTGTTGCATTGTATAATGCTTTGATTAAGCCACACATGGACTATTGTTCCCAGATTTGGTCACCTGGTTTTTAAAAGGATGAAGAGATATTGGAAAGGGTCCAGAGGCAGCGACTAAGATGGTTTCTGACCTCTGTAATGTCGAATATGAGGAAAGATTGAGAAGATGCAATTTACATAGCCTAGTGCAGCGCTTCCCAAACTGTGGGCCGTGGCCCCCTTGGGAGCCATAGGTTTTGTTGAGGGGCCATGAAATAATGAAAACAAATTTAAAATGTTTAAGACTATGTAGATATTTTTAATCTTAAAAGAAACGTATTTAGTTTTTATTATTTATTATTTCTTTTTTGTTATTTTTTATATTTTAATGGAAAAAATCACAGATTTGTTCTCAAATCTTGCTTCATGCATATTTGGGCGCTTAATGAATATTAGTAAATATGTGCTTATTCATATGTTTCATTTCAAAGGTAAGAAGCACAAAAAAGCTCACAAATGCAAAATCTTGTGCTCATTTAAGACTGCCAAGTTTTTCGCACTTTAAATTAATGTTTCATTGCTAGTGTACACAGGTGCGGCAATGTGCGGGAAAGAATTACGCTTGGTGTGTATCTTTTGTATTGAATATAAATACAATAAATATTATAATAATATATGTCTGTATTAGGATTTTTTTTTTTTGATGGGGGCTGTGAAACTTTTAATTTTCCCAAGGGGGGGCCTTGACATCCATTGGTTTGGGAAGCACTGGCCTAGTGGATAGGAGGAATAGTGGGAGATATGATAGAAACCTACAAGTTAGTAAGGGGGGTTGTTATAGGATCAATGTTGGAGAGGTTCTACAGAAAACAGTGGGAGATCAGGGGAGAACCAGAGGTCATCCATGGAAACTGTACAAAGAGGGTGTGAGCAGGGGAGTGAGAAGCAGGTTTTTTGCATGCAGAGTTATGAATGACTGGAATGTCTTGCCCGAGAGTGTGGTGTCTGCAGAGAATTTGAGTGTGTTTAACGCATCATATGATGATCGGTGTGTATGATAAAAGGATCTCCTAGATGAGTCTTTGACTTCTTGGGGTAATAATAATAATAATATTAGCAGTTAGGGCAGCCTTTGTCACACAAATTACTGAGTAGCATCTAAAATATTTCAGTTCGAAGTGTTTTTCCATTAACGTTGTTTACTCTTCAATGCTATTCTGTTGAAAAAATATTCTTTAATATTTTAATTCTTATATTAAACAACAGTTACTAGTCTGTTTATCATTCTTTTTATGAGTAATAATAGCATATGCTGACAACAGTATTACTGATACAGAGACAGTTACAGACTTTTATACATTTTTATACTTTTATCTAGTGACATCCATATGATTTTTTAAGAGTTCAGTAGTTTTGAAGTACAGTTTAAAGCACTCAGTTTAAAATATAATTCTCTAGAAAAAACTTATGTGAAGAAACTGGCCTCTTTTTGATAGTAGATTAAAACAGATCAATTCAGAATGATTTAGATTATAAGAACAGTCACTTATACCATATATTTTTTTCAAAAAAAAAACTAATAGCCAATAGACCTCTAAGTTTTTTTAATATGGTATAATAGGGACATAATCAAGAAATTGTTTCCATGGGGGAAGAGAAGCTTGAAAATTAATTACTTATTTATGTCCCTCAAGTGGTGGTGGTTTATCCCTTTCATTTGTTTCCGACCCTAGGTGACTTTGTAGGCATTGTCCACAAAGTGTTCCCAGTGAGATTTTCAAAGGTGGTTCGGCATTGCTCCCCCACCCCCACCCCACAAAAAAAAATTGTCTGGGACTTCAGAACAAATAATCTTCAGAACCCTTATTTTTTGTTTCTTTAAAAGAAATTACTCAGACTTTGATGAAAAGAACATTGGAGTTCAGTAAAGCTTTATCATGTATTTTATTTTCATATATAAGTTTTCTGCATGACAGTTTAATTAATTTATAAAATGTAATAAATATAATTTACTTGGGATGTAGCAATTCTAGAGTTTCTTATCTGTTTGGAGTTTTAGTTGCTATTATGAAGAGAATTTTGTCTTTATATATCTAATTATTTTACAGATCAGAAAGGAATAGAAAATATTCTTCAGTGTAATAGTGTGTACATACTATGATTTAAAATTTTTGTATTCTAAAAATAACTAATGTTTTCAGAAATTCACTAATTTCTGGGAAATTAATTTGAATGGTTTGAAAGATGAAACTTAATGTATTATGGATATAGCATAAGTTCAATTCCTGTATTAGATTAGGAACACTAAAAATTTGCTGCATAAAAGTTACTTTTCTTAGCAGAATGTAACATTGATATTAATATTTCTTCTGCAATTATTTTAATTATTTTTTGTAAGTAAAGTAGTATTGTGAAAAATTGAAATGCTTCTTCCTTACTCATTTTTCTTTTTGATATATATTATAGAAATCTGAGCAAACTGATGTACAATGTCCTCTAAATAGAGAAGAATTAGGAAGAAATACGTGGTCATTTCTGCATACGATGGCAGCATATTATCCAGAGAAACCATCATCAACACAAGAAGAAAACATGAAACAATTTATTAACCTCTTTTCAAGATTTTATCCTTGTGATGACTGTGCATCTGATTTGAGAGAAAGGTATATGATTTATCTATGTTTTATTCATTCAGTAACAATCATGATTACAACTGATTATTCATGTTGTTTCAGAAATTATTTCACTCTGGATAAATGCAGTAGTAAATATATATATATTTTTAAAATATTTGATCCACATATGAAGGACCACAAGACCTATAGCACGTTAGTGGTGTTCGTGGGCAAGAAGGATAGAAGAAGAGAGGAATCTGTTCGCATTTTGCTTGAACAGCTGAGGGTTGTAATCTTTGGGGAACGCAGAGTCAGAGAGACTGTTCCAAAGGACAGAAGTAGATGGAATAAAAGAGGCGAATTTCAAGATGGACTGTAAAATGGTGTTGATTAGCTCTCGTTTTAATGATTTTGGAGGAGAGTAGAGGAATAATAGTGGCCAATTCAGCAGAGTACTATCCATGAAAGTATTTGTAGAAGAGGTACAAGGCAGAACTGAACATCAGTGAGAGAAAGATCGTTATTTAACCAGATTGCCCTCTTCTGGATAGAACTGAGCAATCTTAGAGAGAATTTTGGTGCACCATTCCAAACATGGGATCAATATTCCATGACTGGGCAGATTTGCCTTTGTATAGAGTTAGCAACTGTGAAGGTGTGAAGTATTGTCTTATGCAAAAAAAGTACACCAAGTTTTTTAGTGGGCTGAAGCTATAGTTGAAATGTGGTTGTGCCAGTAAAGATTAGAGGTGCAGATCAGTCCAAGAAGAGAAATCTCATTGTGTTTTGATATCTCAGTATTACTGATGGTAAGGGGTGGGGGAAGGGATATGAGCTCTTTCTTGTGAGAGATCAGACAGAACTGAGTTTTGGTGGCATTGAAGTTTACAAGATTGTCCTTGCCTCACTTGGATATAGCTTGGAAATCTGAGTTCAGGTAGATCTTGAGGATTCTAATACTTGTGCACTACAAGGTTTGTCGAATAAAAGGAGGAATGGCATGTACTGTCATCAGCAAAGCTATGGATAGGTTGGAGGTCTGTGAGAGTAGGATATTTATATACAAAGAGGAAGAGAGTGGGTGAAAGAACAGAATCCTGGGATACTCCTGCATTGGTGAGGAAATCTGAGGAGAGTAACTGTCCACCATGACATGTAGTGAGTGACCAGTGAGAAAGTTGGCGATCCAGTTGCAGAGTGAGGAATACAGATCATAGGATGGCAGTTTGTTAAGTAGACCCCAGTGCCAAACCTGATCATATGCCTTTGAAATGTCAAGGGCAACCACCTGAGTTTCTCCAAATTTCTCCATGACCTGAGCCCAGAGGTGGATGGCGAAAGCAGGATCATCTGTAGATCACAAGTGGCAGAATCCATACTGCTAGTCACTGATTAGTTAATATGTCTAGGTGGTACAAGAGTGGTTGCTGATGACCTTCTTCATAATTTTGGAGAGAACAGAAGTGAGAGCAATTGGACAGTACTTTGTTGGTTGACTTTTATCACCTTTCTTTAAGATGGACTAGAATGTGGATCTGCTTCTATGTTATAGGGTAGATGCCAGTTGAATAGGATAGATTGACAAGGCAATACAGGATAGGTGTTAGTTTTGGAGCACAATTTTTTAACACAGATGTAATACCATCAAGACCAGGTGCCTTGTATGTGTTCAAGTTATTAAGATTCTTCGGATTTCTTTTTTGTTGGAAGACTATAGGAGATATGAAGGGAACTGTTTTTGATGGAGTGGAGGGAACTTTGCCCAGATCATCAGTGCAGGAATTGAAAGAGAAGAGTGATGCCAGTAAGTTGGCCTTGTCTTTTCATGAGGTAACTACAGTACCATCAGGATGCGAGAATGGTGGAAACCTGGATGGGCAGGAGATGAGTTTGCAGCATTTAGTCTTTTCAAAGTTTGACTTGGATTTGATGATTCTTTTGTAACTGTTCCAGGCTGCAGTATAGGCAGAGAGGGCAGCTAGAGTTTTGGTCTTCACCCCTTTGTGGTAAGCAGAGGTTTTTTCCTTTTACAGCATGGGCACACTTTTTTGAGAACCAAGGCTTGGGTGGTGGCTGGGAATTTGGAATGGAATAAGGAGTAAAAGACTTCATTCCTCTCAGGATGATTTCTGTTATTTGTTCTGAGCAAGTGTTTGGATTAGAAGAACTGAAGCAGTAGTCAGACCATGAGGAGGGGGAGGAATGAAAGTCATGGAGGTACTCCCAGTTGGCACCCTTGTAGTGCCAAAGGACATAAGACTGTGAACTGGTGAGTGAAGGTTGTTCTGTGGCAAAAGAGACATATGTGGTTGTGCGAGTTACCAAGGGGAGAACCAACAACCACAGTATACCTGGAAGGGAAGCTTGCTAGGAAGAGGTCAAGTGTGTTGGCAAATTGAAGGGGGTTGTCAGGTATTTTGGTAGGAAGATTGATGATATGAGATAGGTCATTGCTGATGGCAAACACCTCAGCATTCCTGCCTGCTTGATAGGTGAAACTGAAGAATTGGGAGCCAATGTGAGTTGTGGACATTGAACTCCCCAAGAAGGATGATCTCCCTATTGGTGTATTTTGACTGCAGTGAGAGAGAGAGAGAGTTGAAGAAGTCAGAGTGGTTGACGGAGTGCAGATTCAAGGATTTTCAGTCTTGGCATGGTATGTAGGTTCTGATGAATTCATAAGTGCCGCTCTTGTGGTGGAAAGAGCTGTGTAATGTGTAGTTTGAGCAGTTGAGATTGCCAGTTGGGATACTGACAGGAATAGAGTTCTGGTTAAGATGACCGTAGGTGGTGTACATCATTTATATTGCTGTTTAGGCCATGGATGTTGGTGAATTGGATGTGAAATTTTTTTTTTTTTTAATAAGAATTAGTGTTATTTTTTGGTTGGATTTCTGTTGTTTTTTATTATTTTTGGTTGGATTTCGTTGTTTTTTTATGATTTTTTATTGGATTTTTGATGTCTTTTTTGTTTTTTATGATTTTTTTAAACTATTTTGTGTGTGAGAATTTTTGAGATCTGCAGTAAAATCACATTTCTTTGGGTTGCGGTTCATTATGTTTGGTGAGGAAAAGAGGAAGTGGGGCATGCAATAAGAGGTGACAGACTTGCAAACATACTGCTCACACAGAGGGGACTCTGTCTCCTGTTACTACTTGGCCTCGACAATTCCCCCTGCAGCCACAGGTATATGGTCTCCCTCCAGTCCCAAATTGGCAAAATATGTAGTTGGATTTGACACTAGCTGTTGGGAAGCCACCAGATTTGTTACTAACTGGTTTGATCCCTTGTACTAACCACCGGCTTGCCTGCAAAACTGTTTTACCACTCTACCCTTGATTTGGGGAGAGTCCAGGACCCCTACAGTGAGATTGGTATATCATTAAGAATATCATTCCCACTGCATGTGGAAAGAGTGAGGAACAGAATTCGGAACCCGTTGCTGTAGCGACCAAACATGGCTGCGGCCATTTCAGGTCTCTAAAAAGCATGGTGGTATTTCACCACGTGATGAAACATATCTATCACCTTGGTTACAGAGTATATTATACTTCTCAAGAAATTATATTCTTGTTTTTAATCTTTTACCCAAGCATAAGCAAACAAAGTTTGTACATTATTTTGCTCATGGCATTTTTGCATTATGGAATACAGAAGCAAATATAAAGTCGGCAGCCTCAATATACAAGTAGACTAGTCATGATGATACTTCACATGCAAAGTTTGTTTGCTTATGCTTGTGTACAGTATTGAAACAGTAATATAATTTCTTTGATAAGAAATTATATAAGATAAGTATATTTGATAATATACTTTATAACCAAACAAAAACCTTTCTACTTGCTAGCTGTATAAATTGCCTTTCCAACTTGTGATATTTTCTTTATAGTATTGTAGGTTTATTTTCTTTATGGACAGGAAGATTTTTGAATATCTGTGCTGAAGAACATAAGAAATACTTACCTTACCATATATTTTAGAAAGTCAGGACTAACAAACCACTCGTTGGTCACAGAATACAATACCACAGAAACCATAACAGCTTGACTAATTTTAGAGTCAGTGCCAGAATGAAATACTTCCTAAATCACCACAAGTATGGTTTGCATTAATTTATGGAAAATTTGGGAGGCAGTCATTTTAAGACTTCAGACTACCTTCAGCTCAACAGATGTAATCAACATTAAATCCAGCCATAGAAAACACAATAATAAGATGGTTCTTTTGTCTGCCACAATTTTGAATGAATTCTTTCACGATTACTTGATTGTTGTATGCTTTTTAATGTATTAAAATTCCAATTAATACTGATATTTATTATTATTATATGACACCTCCAGGGTCCAAAGACTCATCGAGGGAGGGCACCTACTTCACAACTACGCCAATAGCATTTACTGCCATTGGTGTAGATGCCTTTCAGACTCCTCATAGCCTTAGTTTCTTCTGCTGTAATTAAAATCTCTCAAACCTAGCCTTTATACAGTGACACAACCACTTCCTTATCCCAACATGTTAGAGTACTTCTAATCATAGCAGCACTAAGATGTGCAACACTTGCAATATGCCTTCTTAAACTTCAGTTTACTGTCTACCATCACTCCCATATCTCAAATCTCATCTACTTCCTGCAGTACAGCACTCTCAATATAGTACATAGCCTTATATTTATTAACTCAAATGCAACACCTTACACTTATTAATATTAAAACTACAATCCCACTCCTTTTTCCAAGTCAAAAGTCTATTCAAATCTTCCTGAAAGGAAACATCAGCAGTGCTACTTATAATTCTCCCTAACTTTGCATCATCAGCAAACAACTGAAAATTCCCAGTCAGTCACAAATTAACAAAATTTACAACCAAGTTAAACAGCACGGACCTGAGAACAAAACTCTGGGGCACGCCACTGGTTATCCTTCTTTTTTGAGACAACTTGCTGGTATCGTTCAGAGAGCCAATCTCTGATCCATCTAACCAATATACTATCTATTACCATCCTCCTCAGCCTGTACCAACTTATCGTGGGTTAATCTATCAAACGCTTTTGCAAATCCAAGAATATCACTGTATATGATTTTTCCTTTATCTAACACACTTGTTATCCTATTATAAAATGCTAAGACAGGATCTACCCTTTACAAATCCATTCTGACCATAATAAAGAATGCTGTGTCCATTAACTAATTCTGTATTCTATTCCTAAGCAATCTCTCCAACCTTGACCACAACTGCAGTTATACAGACTGGTCTATAATTGGAAACTTCTGTCTTAGAACCATGCTTGTAAAGTGGTATTATTTTTAGGAAATCTGCTCCTTAGGAAACTTTTACCCACTGTAAGACTTCCATTAAATAAACAGGTCAGTCAAGGCCACAGCCAACTGTTGTGCCCATTCCTTAAGAATACATGGTGATACATTATCCAGCCTTATTAACATCTAACCCAATCAACACCTGATACACTTCTGATTTTTTTTTTGCTTTCAATTCTCCTAATACAGTAAACTCTCAATTTAGCAGACTATTAGGCGCTAAAGGTTGTCCGTAAAATCGAAAGTCCATTAAATCGCAAATCTTAAGAATATTATTGAAAATAAAACACTTTCAGTGGTACATTATTAATATATTTTAATGAGAATATTTTAATGTAAATACCATTTTGCTGAGGATTGGGCTTGAAAAAAGCATCAAGTTTCAGTTGTTGCTTTACACTTTTATACTGTTTCTTAAAACGATCGAAATTGATGAAAACATTCATAATAAGCAATCATCTCTGGATCTGATACAGCTATGAATAAGATGATGTCGTCCGTGTGTTCTCTAACCACCGATAGTTTCGGACCAGTTGGAACCGCTTCTTCTTTCTTTCTCATTGTCAACCTCCTGATTGCCCCATAGAACATCTTCCGCAATCTCTTCCTGGCTGAGAATTTGGTAGCCTGGGTTGCCCTCTTTGATGTCTAGCATCATTCAATGTCATTCTCACTGACATTATCACCAGCTCGCATCAAAGTTTCATGGAAATCAGAGGTTTCAAAACCTCTGAAATCGTATTCTGGTTCACTCTCATTCAGTAATTTGATCTAGCCATTAGCCAATGTTGTAGTCTTTATCTCCTTCCAGGTAGAAGCAAAATTAAAGAAGGCAGACTTGATGTTGTATGCATGCAAATTTTGAAGTGTCCTGGCTCCTCTTGTATCTTCTTTGGGATCATTTTCCTTCTCCTAGAGACAACCATAACCTCTTCAGGAAACTTCTTATACAGCCTCATGCTTGCAGGCAACGATGACTCCCTGGTCTATAGGCTATATTACAGAAGCGATGTTTGGAGGAAGGAAGATACATTTTATTCTTCCATTCCTACTAACCAGCCTCTCAGCATTAGGATGGACTGATGCATTATCAAGAAATAAAACAGCTTTTATGCCTTCAGGAGAGATTTTCAGGACCTCTTCTTGGTAGTTTTGCACTTCAGGTATGAAGTGGTTGAAAAACCAGTCGGAAAAAATTGCTTGTAAACCAGACATTCCTTGAGCTGGAATAGATGACAGGCAACTGGTTCATAACATTCTTTAAAGTGCGAGGCTTTAGTTCTCTTCCAACTACCATTGGCTTGAGGCAGTGCATGATATCATCATTAGCACAAAGTAGGGCTGAAATGTGCTCCTTGTTTAATTTGCGGCCAGGTGTGCTAATTTCATGTTTGTTTGCGAGGGTAATTTCGGGAACAGCACGATAGAACAGGCCGATCTCATCCCCATTGTAAACTTTCGACAAAATAAGACCCTCAGATTCAATGAATTCATTGATGTATTTTCTGAAGGTCTCAACTTGTTCAATATTGGCACTCAGTGCTTCACCACATGTTTGCCTATGCGTAATGCCATGGCGTTTACGAAAGCGTCAAAGCCACCCATCACTCACCTGGAACTGTATGCCAATGTTTTGTGCCAGTTTTTCAGCAGTCGACCTTAGTTCAACAGCATGAAGAACAACTCCACTAGACTGCTGTTGAACGAACCACTTGTAAACCCCACTTGTAAAAAAACTTGTAAACTTCTAAATTTTTATGCTTGGCCAACTTCACGTTTCTTATCCGCCAGTGAAACCACTTTTGGAGCTTTCGATGCTATATTTTAGCGAAAACTGAGTAAATTTTCTTTGTTTTTGCGTATGTCCGAAACTGTTTGCTTTTTCACTCCGTAAAGTTCAACAGTGGTTCATCTGTTGCTCACACACATGAGCAACAGATGCACCACTTTCCAACTTGCTTGTTAACTAAGTTTCTGTGCTATCGTCAAGTTTACTCATTTTCTTTTAATCCCAGACATATGAACTGATATTAATAATAAGTAATAAAGGTTTAACTAAAAATTACTCCATCAACAGCCTAAACACCATGTGTTTTGCACTAGCAATGCTACTACTGATGCTATTATTATTATTATTATTATTATTATTATTATTTGACACCTCCAGGGAGTCCAAAGACTCATCGAGGGAGAGTGTGCCAACAGCATCAAACGATTCGTCCCCATCCAACTACTAACTGCGCTCAAACTTATTTAACTGAGCCATTAGTAGCAGAGGCTCTACCAATCGACCAACCTTTGCCGGCAATGTTATTTAACCAAAGCACATGCACATGTGCAAACTATTACGAGTATGCACGAAATATCATGAATATATGCAAATGTATCCAAAGACGCAATTTATAAACACTGCCGATCACTTCCGATTAATCATTATATTATTTTTTTTTAATAATTATTTCATTATCTGTATTTTATTTGTCAAATTATGTCCGTTAAATCTGAAGTCTGTTGAATTGGAGTCCGTTAAATCGATATTTTACTGTATTTGCCTCCCTTCTACATATTGCATCACATCATTTACACCAGTATGATACACACTAATAAAGTGTTCATTTAATAATTCCACTATATCCTTTGCAAAGGTTATTCTGCTGCCATGATTATCCTTTCTTTTACTTGCCATATAGTAGAAAAATTCTCTTGAGTTAACCTTGTCCTGATCAGCCAATCTCTTCTCATACTGCACCCCTTTTCTTTCTTTCTTTACCATGCTCGTCACCTTCCTAGCCTGCACTTTATACTTTTCATGGATCTGATCACACCAACTTGTACCTCCTCCATAGCATTTTCTTTTCCAACACAAGTTGCATGATGTCACTGTTCATCCATTTCACTCCTACTCTATTTACTTCCTTAACCATTTATATGCAATTATACATTACTCCTGTCAGATACTGCCTTGTGAATTTCCATGCACTGTCAACATCATTTCTGCTTGGCTCATCTACCCAACGTGATGCTGACTACAGAGCTTCCTATAATCACCTGCTTTATACTTCCACATATATCCATTTTTGGCAGTAACCTTTTTAGGTCAGTGTTCAATGCCTGATGGATTCAGATGTATTTCTTTAAGTTTTAATAATGGCAAACCAATTTTAGCACATCTCTCTTGGGCAATCAAAAATAGCTGATAATGTGACAGACAAATGAAGGACCAAGAGGATTATAAGCTCCTAGGATACTCTTACTAGATTATCTGGCTCGTGTTCAGTTTAACTTAGGTCATGCCCTTTACTTATTATCTCTCTTTTCTCTCTCTCTCACACACACACTTGAACATAGCATAGTGAGAAATTTCTCACAGCACATGAAATATGTTGTGAGACCTAACAGTATTGTATAAAATGAATTGCCTTTCAGAAAAACCATGATCAAGTAGATAAAGTAATAATTACAGCTAAGTTACCATAAAATGTTAAATCATGCCACTTTTGTTAGTGGGATGATCTTGATGCTGTGCAATGAAGTCAAAGTATTTCTAATGTAATAAATCAAAAATTAAACTTTTTTATATTTTCTAATTTAAAAAGTTAAAATATATTAAATATTTGCTTATTGCAAATATAAATTAGTTTTTGATGTATTTTATGATTTTAAAATGTAACTTTGTGTATTATTGTACTTAATTATTGAAGTCATGAAAGTAGAAATAAATTTATCTGAATTTAAGCAAGACTGATTTTTTCTTTTAATTTGAACATGTAACATTAGAGGGAGAATTCAAAGTCGTCTTAAAACAATTAACACAATTTAAGAATAATTTATTAGTCAAACTGTATGAAACACTTAATAATCTTTGCATAAAGAAAATTAATTTTAAATAAAAGTTATTTGTTAAAACTTTTGTGAAATATAACATTTATATTTAAACGTTTTATGATAACAGGTATATTTTTTATGCAGCTTGAAAAGTAATCCACCTGTTACTACAAACCGGCATCAATTTTCACAGTGGCTCTGCAACATTCACAATGAAGTGAACCATAAGCTTGGAAAGCCACAGTTTGATTGCAGTCGAGTTGATGAAAGGTGGTTATATGGATGGAAAGATGGATCCTGTGGTTGATTTACATTAATAATTTAGGAATAAAAATAGGTCTTTTTTAATTGTGCAGCCATACAGAAGATGGGTATTTTGCATCAAAATATTTAATAGTGTTTTCTTGAGAAGCCAGTATATTTTTCAATAATAAAAAAAAGCAAATTAGATAGTTTAATCAATAAAACTTACTATAGCATTATTAGACTTTAAGAAGATATAAACAGTTTTTATTGGATAAGAATATCTGTAGGCCCATGAGAAAAAGATATTATTAAGGAATTTAAAAAAAAATCGAAGTAACTGGAATGAAAATTTTTCATAATGTCTTTTATTCCCCTATAAAGAGCAGGTGAAGCTGTTTTAGCCCTATCTAACTTTTGAAGACTTGGGGGGGGGGGACAGTTCAATCTTCACTGGTAGCCAATCAGAGATAGCTGACCCAAGTCATCACTAATTATACACGGCATCGGAAATCCTGCCATCTTATCCCTAATACTAACACTATGTTTACCCTCTGAAAATAGTGTAGGTTCTACGATCGATTTTCTTGAGTTTATGGGATGAAAAAACCTGGGTTTCCAGGAGAAAAAAGCTTAGGAAAAGTTCCTCTAGTCGGTGATTAGAATTGAACTTACAACACTTTCTTCACCCAGTCTAGCTTCATGGCAGCACATGCCATTTTCCTGAGCTACACAGACTACTAAGCTAGACTAATAATCCTATTTTGTCCTAAATAGCTTACCCATGAAAGGTTGAAAATCAATCTTCATGTCATTATGTGTAGTTTGAGAAAATAGTAGTCTCATGCTGAGAGATAAAAATCACTTAAAGATTTCAACAAATCTGTACCACAGTGGGATTTGTATTTGCAGTCTTATGGCAGCAAAATAGTGATGCTGTCCATTCATTTATCTTGTTAACAAACAAACAGTTTGCTAACAGTTAAAAAAAAAATAATAATAAAATAAGAAGAGCAAGTTTAGCAGTGGACTGTGAAACAATGGTGACTATTTGCTTACACTTTGATAAAGGATTAAAATAAATATATAATTTGTAGTCTAACCGAGTTCCACTTTGGTATCACCATCTCTGGGTCTGGCTCCCATTGATGAGACCACAATAAAGGTTAAAACCAGTCTGGGTAGTGACGCTTCCCTTAATGCATAGCATTATACATGTCTGCAAGGAGATGTGCTTTGCATTATGGAAGATACTAAGGCAAGTGATGAGAACTTATACCACCTTTACTACGAATTGTTCCAGTCCTGATGATACTTCAGGCACAAACTTTGTTTGCTTACACTTTGATAAAGGATATAATTTAACGGTGACTATTTTGTACACAATTTTTAAAAGATAGAAAAATTCCTACTTGATATCTTCGAGTCCTGCCATAGCTAGTCAGATGGAGCTTAAAACAATGTACCTTACATTAGGAATTATCAAAAATGAAGTGGAACTGTTTCAAGTACATACAGATATCCTTCAGGGTATAATTGTTTTACAATAATTATACCTAGAAGGCAAAGTGTATAATAATGGATAATCAAGGAGATATATGCTATCATTTGAAATAAAATAGGTCAGCTCGTCTTTAAATAATAATAATAAATAACAACTGAGTATTGTCATGGCTGTCATAGCAGTTTATATAATTCCTTATGACTAATGAGTGCAATTCTAATTATGAAAAAGTTTTTATTTAGATAAGCATGCATTGAAATAGTTATAGAAGCATATCCACACATGCAGAAATAGCTTTTTCATTTCATTATGATGTCATCATGGAAATGTCAAAATATTCTAGTTCCTCAGGTAGAAATGCATCACTTCCCATGTAGTTATCTCTCACTATAACAAACTTTTATAAGGACTGTGGAAGGTTTGTTACTATAAATTTCTATATAGTGAATATAGAAATTCAAATAGTAAACCCTTTCATTATAGCATGATTAATTAACAGAACAAAGAGGCAAGTAGAAAAAAAAAAAAAAAATCTGGAGTGTGCCCAGCTGCTAAAAAGAGGTCGGTATACTTGTAACCAAACCTCCAGGAGTTCATTATGTGATGAAAAGAGTCAACAGAAGTGGAGAGTTAAATTCGAATTTTAATTTTATTATCATTGTTATTATTGTGTTGCACCTTTGTGGAGTCCTAGGATTCAATGGGAGACCCAAACTATCAACACAATATGTATTGTACCTCTCCTTGAAACTATTAGCAGACAGATCACTTACAACTGACTCAGGCAACCTATTTGATTCGTTCACCACTCTCCAAGCAAAAAATCTAGTCTTCATGCCCTTGTTAACCACACTGTTACTCAACTTCCAGGGATGACCTCCTGTTCTGCCACATTGAGCCAAATGCCTGAAACATTCATTTCAAATTATTTTAAAATCAAAACATTTAAATTGTTTAAAATCCTTTAAGTAACTTAAATGTTTCTATTATATCCTTCTCTCTTTTTTTTTTTTTTTTTGGCCAAAGTAGGACAGTTTGCAGCTGCAAGGGACCTGGTATACTCCAGGCATACCAGGTCCCTTGCAGCTGTAAACTGTCCTACTTTGGCCAAACAGGCAGGACAGCAAATGTCAGGATATCGGAACACAAAGACTACATCCGGTTTCACCAATACAGCCACTCTGGGCTTGCAGACCATGCTCTGGATACCTGCCACAGAATATGCTGGAAGAAAGCCATATTATTACCCTGCAGCAAATTTAAATATGAAAGATTGTTCATGGAATCAGCCTCAGCTCTAAAAAAACTTTCCAAACCTCATCAAATTTGTATGCATGGGACTGCCCCAAATTTGGGAAGCTTGCATCTTGAGAACTTCAGCCCAACAGCCAAAACAACCCAATATAGCCCGCTAGGACTCTAGAAACAACTAGTTTTTTTTTTTTTCTGTTCTGCCTCATTTTCTCTTTATAGTGCCTGCATGCACGTGTCATAGTTTTGTTCCCATGAAGATGGTGATGTGACATTGCCGAAATATAGGAAATATTTATTGAAGTTTCGTTTAATTAATATTCCAGTATACATTGTAAATTCCTGAAATAATTTAATGGTCATGTGTTACCAACGTATAAGCCTACTACAAGAAAATGATAGTAACGGTGAAAAGTTAAGCTCCCTGTCCCTTGTCTTCCATCCATTCTACCAGCTTTTCACCATTACTATCATTTTCATTATAATCCCATAAATTGTGATGGCTATTAAAATCTCCCAATATCACACATGGATGTTGTAGATTGGTTAGAGGGGGGAGTCAGACAAAGTGGCATCCTGGGGTTTATAGATGCCCATAACTATATTGTCAGCTATTTGGATAATTGCTGAGTGGTGTTGTCATGAGTTTACAGCTCTTAATATCTTCTTTTACATAGGTTGCCATTCCATATTTAGAATGATTAACTGAAGCAATTAATCTGAATCCATTAATATTTCCTCTAGATTGCAATTTTGCCTGGTGTTGCACTACCTTACTTCAGTCCTGAAGATATTTTCAGGTGCAAGCTTTGTTTGCTTACACTTGGATAAAGGATTAAACTAAATTTATTATACTCTTGAGGGGAAAGTTTGGGAATCTTTGCTGTAGGCTATTTGGCATTACCCAGGGTGCACTACATGGAGGCAGTCTACATTACACCCCAGTTAGGCATGTAACCTGTCCTGATTGGAACATCCATAAAGTTGACTACTTACTAGGTTAGTACATCATGATCACTGTTGTCATGTGGTGACAAAACAGTCACATCACTAAGCCAGACACTTTCTGATGCTGTGTTCAAATCTAATACTTCGTCTTTGAGTTACTTTGTTCACATACTGCTTGAGAAAGTTGTTTCAGAGCAGCTCAATAAATTTTCCTTCATTCTTATCATGAGTTTTCTCTGCTACCAAATCAGTACTCATATGATTTAAACTGTCCATTATAATTACCCATTTAGTATCTATCAGGGTAATTGGGCAATGCATTTCTTCATCCACATCAAATGAATCACCAGGCCTATAGCAACACCCCACCATATATTTCATTTTGTGAACCTCCTTCACATCTGATAGCCTGAACCTCAATGCTACACAGGTCATTATTGCCTAATTCATTTCATAGAGGAGAAACTTATGAAAGCAATAAGTTTCTCTTCTATGGAATGAATTAGAACTACTGATATTAATAGTCCCCCCCCCCCTCCTCTCCTATCTCTTCTGTCATTCCTAAAAACACTTCAATTTTTTAGTTTTCAAATAAAATTAATTTTTTTTAATTAAAAAAAAATAAACATTTTCAGTATTATTACATAAAATGGAGGAATCAGTTCCAAATTCATTAGTAAACAAATGCTCTCTTGAGTTTGTGTAGGTAACTAGATTCAAAGATTCCATAGAAGCAATTTTTTTTTTTTTTTTTTTTCATTATTGATCTTAAAATGGTTATTTGAACATTTCACAACTTCAGTTATTGAAAAAACAATTATGCATTTATATATGAATTACAGAGAAATTCAAAGTAATTTTTTTTCCCTTCATCTAGGGAGTTTAACCTCTAAAATAAACATAAAAAATTTGTACAGGCACTTTCATTAGATCACAGTTTTTATTATTAAAAAATGGCTTGAAATGTCAAAACTGTATAACTGGGAGGAAACCTCCAAATAGCCTTTTATGAATTATGGAGAAATGACTAAGGCTTTTGACCTAATGCCCAATTTTCACCTTCTCATGGTGCACCCTGTTAGGTATCTAGCATACTGAACAAATGAGGATTGGATGGCAGTTTGGGATTTAAGACCAAATTGTATTCCTACTGGCTTAAACCACAATGCAAAATGATGGTACCACACGACAGAATTTAATGTCAGCTGGGGTGTTGCCCAGTTAAAGAAGGTCCCTGTTGTTTTTGCCAGGGGACCAGGCTGAATAGTGCAAAATCAACTCCTGGAACAAATCGTGAAACACACATCAGCAGAGTTCAAGATTGGTACTATCAATGTAAGAAGCATCAATGGGAAAAAAATGGAACTAGCAGAAGAATTGGATAATTACCAGATCAACATAATAGATATTACCGAAACAAAGACAAAAACAAGAGATCTTTCTAAAGAAGAATACAAAATGTTATATTCATGCAATAACAATTGGAGAAAAGGAATAGTTATCATGTTCAACACTAAATTTGAGGATAATCTTGAATGGAAGGCAGTTTCACGTAGAGTGATGTGGGCAAATATCAGAATAGGGAACTGGACAGAGACTTTCGTGGGCAAATATCAGAATAGGGAACTGGACAGAGACTTTCTTGTGCTTATGCTCCTACAGGAGGTCTGCAAAGTAAGAAATGGAAGAATTTTTCTGGGCATTAGAAAAGGCAGCTGACACAAAACAAAAAAAAAGGAAAACTTGGTCCCTGTTGGACATGTAAACAGCAGAGTAGGAAATGATTGAGCCATAGAAATATTTTGAAAAAATTTAGTGACAAAAACAAAGCTGATAATAATGGTAAATACCAGGGGTGTAAATTCAGGGTGTGCTAGTTGTGCAGTGCACACTTACAAATAGCAATATCACCAATATGATATTTTTGCATTTATTCCTGTTGAAGACTACTCTAATTGTTTCCTGGCTTCACATGATTCCTAAAATTAAATACAATATACTAATGCTTCATGAAGAGGACACTTTTTGAGGTGTGAACATTGCATCACACTCATGTTAATAGCCTGGGTATGCGGTCACAAATACGGATGGCATAGCGGGTCAATTTTTAGTATTCCAGTGGCTTTAAAACCACTCAGAAGGCAGGGGGTATATGCTCAGAGAATAGCACCCAAAAATCAGTGACTGTGATTGGTTATTGTGTCAAACAATCCATTTGAACATTGTAATTTGTCTTAAGTTGCTGTTTTTGTTTTCTGAGCTTCATCTGTGTTGCATGTGTGAAATGTGAGCTGATGAGTTTAGGATACTTATATAAACAAGTTTGGATATATAATTTTCTATAAATAATATATAACTTTTTTTTTGCCAATATTTACAATGTGGAAACAGTGTTAATGATCTACTGAATGTTCCGTCTTCTGCCAGAGCCTTTGCAGATTGTATAATTGTAGTCGAAGGAGGTAAGCCTTCTCCTCCTCCTCCTCTTCCAAATTTACTATTATATTTACATCTTTGAGTAATTCAAACATACTAACCAAATATAGCACATTATTTTTTTTTAATATATCATAAACACATTGTCCCCTACTCTATGCAGATTTGGTTACAATTAATTGTAGGCGAAAATTAAAATATTCAAAGTTATCCTACAATTAATTGCATTGGTCCAATTAAGCTGAGTACTGATGCACTATCATCATCATCATCATCAAATTCCTGCCATGTACCCTCAAGGGGTGTACAGGATATGACAGTACTACATGAAAAAATTACATCATTACTAACTTCCTATCTACAATTTTCCTCCAAATCAGTCTGTTACTTGTCAAGACTCCAACATTATCAGATCTTATATTTCTATCGTCTAAGGCACTTTGTACCGTATCAATCCACCTATATCTTGGTCTTCCTCTGGGTCGTTTTCCTGCCAACCTGGCAGAGAACACTTGTTTTGCTAATCTTTCCTCTCCCATTCTATTTAAGTGACCATACCATCTGAGATTAGCTCTGCTAACGCATTCCTGGATGCTGACAATGTCAAGTTCTTTCCTAATATCCTCATTTTTAATATGATATTGCCATTGATGCCATCTGTTCACGCCTCTAATCTTTCTCAGGACTCTCATATCTGCGGTCTCTAGTCTTTGGTCAAGTGTTTTACTTCTGACCCAGCTCTCAGATCCATAAGTTAAAATTGGTTTGAACACAGTCTTGTATACAGCTAATTTAGTGTTCCGACTAATTTCTTTCTTATTCCATATGAATTTATTCAATTGACTTTCCACCATACCAGCTTTGCTGATTCTGTTGTCTATTTCTATATTTAGTTTACCATCGTCAGTAAAAATTGTGCCTAAGTAGCTGAAATGTTTTACTTGTTCCACGGGTTCTCCATTCACAACACAGTTGACATTTTCAATGATTCTGCCTATTTTCATTGTCTTTGTCTTTTTATTGCTGATCTTCATACCATATCTATTACAACAGCTATTCAATTTAGTCAGAGAATCTTGCAGACTTGTAGCGGATTTATTTAGAAGTATAACATCATCCGCATAAAGCAAAGAGCTGACATTAACATCTCCAATTTTTATATCAGGTTTAATACCACATTCCTTCATAATGTGATCCATATAGATAATGAATAACAGAGGGGATAATGTACATCCTTGTCTCACACCAGATTTAACATTAAACCATCTTCCTGTACTTCCTTCAATTCTAACTGCTGACTCACAACTCAAATAAAGACTAAGTATTGCTTGATATAATGCCCCATTGACACCATATAACTGCAGCGTATTGAATAGCTTCTCTCTTGGCACCTTGTCATATGCCTTTTCCAAATCGACAACACTTAAATACAGATCTTTGTTATATTCCCATGCTTTCTCGACTATTTGTCGTAAAGTGAAGATCTGATCCTGACAGCCTCTATTTGGCCTGAATCCAGCTTGTTCTTCACCAAGCTTTTCTTCCACAATTCTTCTCAACCGTTTCTCAAGTATACTTGCATAGATCTTGCCAGGAACACTCATTAGGGAAATACCTCTGTAATTTTCACATTCAGTTTTATTTCCCTTTTTATATATGGGTACTATGAGAGCTCTACTCCAATCATCGGGAATTTGTCCCTCAGTCCAGGCTTTCTGAACTATGCAGTGCAGCCACTGTAAGACTTTTATACCACCATACTTCAGCATTTCTGCTCGAATATCATCTACTCCTGCTGCCTTTCCACATTTCAAGCCTTTGATGGCTTTTTCTACTTCAAGTATGGATATGTATTCCTGACTGCATGCCTGGTCAGTGTTTTTTATCACTGTGTTGTCATCACTGCTTGTTTCATTTAGCAGTTTTTCAAAGTAATTACTCCATACTTCAAGGATATCTTTTTCTCCTGTTTTCATTTCACCTTTATCATCTCTAATTCCTTTTACAGCACTCTTTCCTCCATTCCTAAGCTTCTTCAACAACCTCCAGAATATTTTGCCACCTTCTTGATATTTATTTTCTATATTCTTGCCAAAGTCCTCCCATGACTTTTGTTTAGCTAGTTTTACACACTGTTTAGCTTTCTTACATTTGTCTCTGTATTCTGTAAGAGTAAAAGCTGACTTATTTGCCAGAAACTTTTGATATGCTTTCTTCTTTTCCTTCACTGCCTCTTTAACTTCCTGTGTCCACCAGGGAGTTCTGATTTTTTTATCTTTGCACACAACCTCACCACATGCCTCTCTGGCAGAATCAATCAATGTTTCCTTCAGAGTTTGCCACTGAATCTCCAAGGTTTGATTCCTGTTCTCAAACTCTTTCATTTTCTTTTCAATAATATTTCTGTATTTTAGTCTACAGTTTACATCTGAGAGTTGCTCAACTTTTATTCGCTTTAAAACTTTCTTACATGTTATTCTTTTCAATATGAAATTCAATTTTATCCTGCTCAAGACTAAATAGTGATCACTTCCAATTTCAAATCCTCTGTACACTCTGGTGTCCTGCACCAGGGAGAAAACATCACTATCAACAATAACATAGTCAATGAGACTCTTCTTATTCCTAGCCTCTTCTCTCCATGTGAATTTGTGCACATTTTTATGTTGGAACATGGTGTTAGTTATAACCAGTCCATGTCCTGAGCAGAAATCCAACAGATATTTGCCATTATTATTAGCTTTGCTCTTTTCTCCAAATTTTCCCAAAATATTTTTGTATGTCTGACAATCATTTCCTACTCTACTATTTAGATCCCCAACAAGGACCAACTTTTCCTTTTTCATTGTGCCAGTTGCTTTTTCTAAAGCCTCAAAAAATTCCTCCACTTCTACCTTAGTAGAACCTTCTGTGGGACCATAGGCACAAATAAGTCTCATTGTCCAGTTCCCCATTCTCATATTTGCCCACATTACTCTACTTGAGACTGACTGCCATTCAAGAAGATTAGCCTCATATTTTGTGTTGAATACTATGGCTACTCCTTCTTTTCATTGATTGTTATTGCCTGAATATAACATTTTGTATTTATTGCTCAGAAAGATCTCACCAGTTTTGGTCTTTTTTGTTTCAGTCACCCCTATTATGTCAATCTGGTACTTATCTAATTCCTCAGCTAGCTCCATTTCTTTGCCATTCAAGCTTCTTATGTTGATAGTACCGATCTTTAACTCTGGTGATGTTGAGTTGGGGTTTGTTTTCAGATTTGTTCCAGTAGCTGACTTTTCGCTGTTCGCCCTGGTTCCCTGGCGAAAACAACGGGGGCCTTGTTTAACTGGGCGACGCCCCAGCCGGCATGAAATTTTGTCATGTTGTACCATCATTTTTTATTTTGGTTTAACCAATAAGAATACAATTTGGTCGGCTAAATCCCAAATTGCCAGCCCATCCTCGTTCGTTCAGTATCAAAGTAGATACCCAACAGGGTGCACCACGAGAAGGTGAGGATTGGACATTAGGTCAGAAGCCCTGGTCGGTTCTCCGCATTCCTTTAAAGGCTATGTGGAGGTCTCCTCTCAGTTATACAGCTTTGACCCTTAAGCACCCCACTGATGCACTATGCACTCTTAAAACTTTCTTGCATCGATAAAAATGTAATCGTATGCTCAAATTGACGTGAATTTTGTGGTGCAGGTTGCATAAGCCACGGCACACCGCGACAGCACACCTGACCGAAATGGGCACGTGGTGCCATTGGTAATTACCTTGGATTTCTGTTCAGGATATGGACTAGTTATTACTAATACCATGTTCCAACATAAAAATGTGCACAAATTCGCTTGGAGAGGTGATGCAAGAAATAAGAGAAGTCTCATTGACTGTGTTATTGTTAATAGTAATGTTGTCTCACTGGTTCAGGACATGAGTATACAGAGGATTTGAAATAGGAAGTGATCACTATTTAGTTTTGAGCAGATTGAAATTGAATTTCATATTGATAAGAAGAGTGTGTGTGAAATGTTTAAAACAAATCAGAGTTGAGCAGCTTTCAGAGGTGAATTGTAGACTAAAATACATAAATATCACTGAATTAAAAAATGAAAGAACCAAATGTTGGAGACTTTCGTTGGCAAACCATGAAGAAAACTGATTGATTCAGCCACAGATGCATGTGGTGAGGTGACTACAAGGATAGAAAAATCAGAACTCCATGTTGGACTCAGGAAGTTAAAAGGGCAGGCAGGGGGGAGGGGGGCATTTTGAAAGTTCCTGGCAAGTAGTCAGCTTAGAGAATACAGAGGGAAAATATAAGAAAGCAAAGCACTGTGTAAAGTTAACTAAACAAAAGTCATGAGAAGACTTTGGCAAGAACATAGAAAATAAATATCAGGAAAGTTGCAAAATATTCTAGAGGCTATTGTAAAAGCTTAGAAATAGGGGAAAAGAGTACTATAAAAGGTATCAGAAATGTTAAAGTGATGTGAAAACTGACAATAAAGATATTCTATATGTCTAGAGTAATTACTTTGGAAGATTGTTAAATGAAACAAGCAGTGGCAGTGTGGTGGTGGAAAACACTCAACAGGAATTCAATAAGGAATACATAACCATACTTGAAGTAGAAAAAAGCCATCAAAAATCTGAAATGTGGAAAGGCAGTAGATATTCGACCAGAAATACTCAGATATTGAAGTATAAAGGAGGGTCAAATTCCAGATGATTGGAGCAGAGCTTTCATAGTACCCATCTATAAAAAGGAAATAAAACTGATTGTGAGAATTACAGAGATATTTTCCTACTGAGTGTTCCTCATAAGATTTATGCAAGTATACTTGAGAAACGACTAAGAAAAGTTGAAAAGGAAAGCTTGGTGAAATATTTAGGCCAAATGTAGTTGTCAGGATCAGATTTTCATTTTAAGATAATTTATTATTAGACGACACCAGGGAGTTCTAAGACTCATTGAGGGAGGACACCTACTCTACAACTCTCAGTCTCCATCACTCAACCTCATAAATAGTTGAGAAATCTTAGGAATATAACAAAGATCTGTATTTAAGTTTTGTAGATCTGGAAAAGGCATATGACAAGGTGCAAGAGGAAATCTCTTCAAAACGCTACAGTTATGTGGTGTAAATGGGACATTATATCGAGCAATACATAGTCTCTGTTCAAGCTGTAAGTCAGCAGTTAAAATTGAAGGAGATACTGAATGATGGTTAAAGATTAAATCAGGTGTGCAACAAGGTTGCACATTATCCCCATTTTATTCATTATTCACATGAATCACATTATGAAGGAAAGTACTATTAAACCTGATATCAAAATTGGTGTTGTTGGTAAAGTTAGATATTTATGCAAATGTTATACTTCTAAATAAATCCTGTACAACTCTGTGAAAATGTCTATGCCTATTTTCACTGTCTTTGTTGTTTATTGCTGATTTTTATACCATATTACAACAGAAGGTCTAAACGTTGAGTGATTATTTTGGTTTATATTAAACTGAAGTTTTACTCCAACACGGTAGTTATTTCCATAATTTTTATGATGAATTCTGATCACTGTGTGCGTAACCATGAAGGAAAGGATCATGCTTGGCCATTTTAGGACAGATTTTTCTAGCCAAATTTAGAAATTGTGATAATCTGATAATATTTAATCCGTTGAAAAGAAGCATGTTTAAGCAGCATTCACAATAGTAAAATGTCTTTATCTTGTATACTTACTCTCCCTCCCCCAAAAAAGGCATTAGTATGCCTACAGGGATATACTAATGCTCAAAAGAGCATTAGTATATACCTATGGGCATGCTAATGCCCTTCAGATATTTTCCTAATTCATTGATCAATTACAATTTGGTTATAAGAATATTTCGTAATGTTGTTTTAGTGAAAAGCCCTCCATTATATGATTCCTAGCAAAAGACAAAAACATTCTTCCACTTTAGTTTTTACTCAATAACAAATTTTCAACTTCAATAAAATATTCATGTTTGGATTATTCCTGTTTACTTTCTTCTGCAGTTTTTACATGACTAGCCTCATGCAGAGGTGACAGGATTTTTCTTACTGGAAATTGAGATTATCTTTAAAAAATCGAATCAGCTAGAGAACCTAACTGATAGACACTGGTCTCTAAGCCTTAGTTACTTCAACTATAATTTCAGAAACTATCTCAGATATAGATATATATATATATATATACACATATACAGGGTGTTCGGGATAAATTTGACAGTTTCGTAAGGAAAAAGAAAATCTTCTTTGTATCTATTAAATTTAATGAATTGACAAAAAAACATTACAGGCAGAGTTAATTACAATACTATCAACAAGATTTACTCAAAATAACCACCATTAGCATCGATCACAGCTTCAATTCTGCTTCGGAACCTCGAACAAGCTGATGCTACAGTCTCCCTGGGAAGGGCCGCAAAAACTGTTTTAATTTTATCCATTAACTGGGCTTTTGTATTACTGGAAGTGCGATTGGTGTCTTTTTCAACTGCGCCCCATACAAAATAATCCATGGGGTTAAGGTCTGGGGAGTTTGGAGGCCAAACATTTGGACTGGTGAAGTCGTAGAAATTTTCAGACAACCATTTTTGACTTTTCCCAGAGGTGTGGCAAGGGGCCGAATCCTGCTGCCATACATACGGCCTACCATTGGCTACCCTTGTTATCCAGGGCTTGACTACAGTTAGCAACTCCACGAACAAAGCCCGAATTTTAATGCCAGGGTTCTTCAACACCTGTTCCTGCAGATTTGCAAGGAATTCTGCTGTACGAACGCAATCAGATCGTCTGCTAGGGATCTTTCTTCTTGCTACATCCTCGTAGTCACCATTGCAAGTCTCTAGTTCATGCCTGATTGTTTTTACTGTATTCAGGGAGCATTGGGCAGCAGTCGTAATATCCTTATTTTGATGGCGGGCACGAATCATCATGATACAAGTTATTCTCTTCCATGATTCAGGTGGGTTCCAGCTATCCATCCTTTCTGACATCTTGTATATGAATGAAGAAGGGTCCAAACTTTTAAATGAAGAGAAGTGTGTGTTAATACATGTAACTTACGGAAAAATATAATTAATTATAAATATGTCAAATTTATCCCGAACACCCTGTATATATGCCAAATATACACTTGGTGGGGAAACTTTAACAGAAGTAGAGGAGATGAGAGATCTAGGTCTGATGGTGGACAAGTACCTGAAATTCAGGGGCCACATTGCACAAGTTGCGAAGACATCACATCGAATAATGGCAATGATGCAGAGAACTCTGACATGCAGAAATAGGGAGGTTATGATTCCATTATATAAGGCCTTGATCAGGCCTCATATGGATTATTGTGCAGATTTGGTCGCCAGGTTTTGATGGTGTTGAGGATATGTTAGAAAGGGTGCAGAGAAGATTCACAAAGGTAGTCAGTGGTCTTTGGAATGTGGAGTATGAGGACAGATTGAGGGAATGTAAGTTGCAGAACCTCGTGAATAGGAGGAAGAGGGGGGGGGATATGATTGAAACATATAAACTGGTCAGGGGTTGTTATCAGGTAGATATGGAAGAGATTTTTCATAGAATTGGAGAGGGAAGTAGAACAAGAGGCCATTGCTGGAAACTGTATAGGGAGAGTGTGAGCAAAGGAGTGAGAAGCAGGTTCTTTGCATGGAGGGTGGTTGGTGAGTGGAATGTATTGCCTGCGTGTGTTGTGAATGTGGACACATTGAATCAATTTAAGATGAGGTTGGATAAGCATTGTATGCAATAGTGAGTACCTCCCACGATGAGTCTCTGACTCCATGGAGATCGAGTGTTGATAATAAAATGCGTTTTCATGGATGAATACTCCAAAGTTGTATGTCTAATACTCGGCAAGGTTTAATCATTGTGTAAAATTGCCAAAACTAGTTGTCTAAGTGGATAGCATCTTTGCTTTTCAGGCTTGGGTTTAAATTGTAGTAATTTAAACCGCAGTTTAAATTGTAGGTAAACTGCCCAATGTTGAGATCCTCGCTCTGCTTTTTATAAGCCTAAAGTAACTTGCAGAAGTAAGTTACTTTATTTTTGGCCTCTAAAATATGGTTTCCAAATTATCTAACCATTAGTCTATCTACTACACTAATGTGCTACAAGTCTCCAGCATCTTGTAGGTGGGATTATCATAAAAAAAAATAATAATAATAATTGCGTTTTTCAACCCATGGGCAAAGTTCTTACAAATTGGTGAAAGAATTCCATTTTCAGTTCTGAGCTGTTCTTTCTCAGACCCAGGAAATATTGCAATTATATATGCTTGTAGCAGCAGATATGACCAGGTTTTCTTTCTCACTAGAATGTTACAAACAAATTCCGACATAAACTGCTATTTCTTGAATAATTATCATAACAGTGGACCCAATGGTGATCCCACAGGATACATTGATTCAGCTGAAGATATAACCCTTTAATTTAGTTAAATTATCAGCACTGGGAGAATCTCTAGTGAATGGAAACGCAAACAAGATAAAGGAGGATCCAAGACAGATAAAAAAATTATAGACTAGTAGCTCATTGTCACTTGTAAAGGTATTGGAATAGTTAAAGCTCCAGTTCAAGAATTGGTGGATAGGGTTATGATACACTATGAGAGATAGGACTTTCAAGAAGAGATTTTTCCTTACGAAGGTGGTCTGAAAAGTTCTTGGCCTAACAATGAAAAAACAAATTTATAATTTCAAAATTATTTTTATTTTCAACATAATCTCCCTTAAGACTAATACATATTCCAGCACCATTATCCTGTTCCTGTAGTGGCTCTCGGTAAGATCTGCAAAATACCCCTCTACGGCTTCTCTTAATTTGAAGAAAAATGCTGACCAGCAAGGAAGAGTTTTAGTTTCGGGAAGAGATAGAAGTGTCAGAGGGAGCAAAATCTGGGGAATAGGTTGGATGTTCCAACAATTCATAGTGCAGATCCCTTAATTTTCCCATTGGCAAAACATCTTTGTGGGCAGGTGCACTGTCCTGATGAAAGATGATTTTTTTCTTCTACAAACCAGGTCTTTTCTCATCAACTAGTCTGGTTAAAAGAATGGTATAATACTCCCCAATTATTGCTTTACCATTTTCAAGATAATTAATAAACAAAATACCTTTAGCATCCAAAAATACTGATGCCATGACCTTTCCTGTTGATGGAACTGACTTCGTCTTCTTTGGTGCTGAACAACCAGCTTCTGTCCACTGTTTTGATTGCTGTTTTTTGGATTCTAGTGTGTAATTGTGAATCCAAATCTCATCCATAGTAGTAAATTGATGCACAAAATCAGTTTTATTCTTGTTCAAATGCTCCAAGCAGTGTTCAGAGATTTTCATGCGAGTGCATTTTTGATTTCCTGTGAGCAAACGTGGCACCCATCTTGTGCAAAGCTTTTTCATTTGCAATTCTTCTTGCAAAATATATCCTACACATTCATTTAAAATGCCTATAGTCTCAGCAATTTCATGCACGTTGACTCGGCAGTCATCCAATACCATATCATGCACTTGATCAATGTTTTCTGGTGATGTTACACTTTTTGGACGCCCTCACGTGGATCTGTAATAGATGGTGTTGTTCTATACTATTTTTGTACAGTCATACCCCGACTTACGCGAATCCGGAGTTATGCGGTTTCTTATATGTACGTATTCCCGTCCCGCTTCACGCCTCACCACTAGTCCTGTCTTTCAGGCGCCGGCCGCATTTGCCAGTGTCACACATGCTGTGAACAAGCAGTGACATGTTTCGCGCAGTCTCCATTCATACACGATTTTTATAGGCTACAAACCTTGCGATTGTTTAATGTTATGTTCTTGATAAAAATTTTATCACATAAAAAATAATAATGTCATCCAAAAGAAGCAAGTCCAATTCTTCTACAGCTAGCAAGAAAAGAAAAACATTGACCTTGGAAACAAAACTCAACATTATTAAGGAATTTGAAGGCAGAATGAAAATTTGTGAGCTAGCAAAGAAGTTCGATCTACAGGAATCCACAGTAAGAACAATCATAAAAGAAAGGTTTACAGATTTTGGAGAACATACTAGATTCTAACGAGGAACAAATTGTAGCCACAAGGCAAGGAATAAAAAAATTATTGGCTTGCTATGAAGAAATTTTGCGTGACAAGAAAAAGACATAATGCCATCAAATGAATCTATTAGATTTTATGAAACCATCTACATCGAAGTAACTTTTTTTTTTTTATGTACGAAAAACTACAATTATGATTATATTTCTTAAAAAATATAGGTGTTTTTGTAAACCTTTGGTCCTAATTGTATGTTTGTATATATAAATTACATGCAAAATTATACCCCGAGTTACGCAAATTCGACTTAGTGTTTTTTGTTGGTCCCAATTAACATAGAGGTTTTACTGTATTGTAATATCTTTATTCTCTTATATCTCTATTCTTTAGCTTTATGTTTATAATTAGCAGTGCACGCTTTTCCTCTCGTGACCTTTCTCACTTACTCTACTGAGTATTATGTTTATCCACCTTCCGTATTTATTAGTCGTATGCCTATGAACACTGAAAAATTTATTTGTCAGACTGCGCCATCAGTATATCAAATATTCGGCATGAGACTCAGTAAAACATCTGGTAGATCTCTCTCTCTTACTAAACTTCTTTCAGCGAAGTTTACATAAACAGTTGTGGTTCTTAAGTAATAAAATTGCGCTTTTAATGCCTTAGTTGTTTCCCGTTTACAAGTCCGATTTATTTACGAACAGTGCAGTTGTAAAATAAAGCATCAGGCAGCACTCTTTTAACAAATAATTAAAACACATTTATGTACATTAATATGAAATATACATGAATCAAACGACAGGGAGATTGCTTTCTCTACCCATCTATAAAATCTTTAGCATAAAATTAGAACCCTTTGACTTCAACACGAAATAGTCTCTTTAACTCTAAAACTTATTTACTTTCTGCTTACAAATTCAACTTATTAAACTTCTAGTTCACAAAGAGGTTATTTCTACAAATTAGATATCAGCTTCTAACATGCCAATTGACTCTCTTATGGACACTTCTTATTACTATCAAACTAATTCTTATCAGTCCATATACAACAAATATATCTCCTAGATTATAAGAGAAAATATACAAAGGGAAGTAATGTACAGAAGCTCTGTATCGCACATTCAGTCAAGAGTCTTTTACTAAAGTCTTTATGGCTTTTCTTTCATCTCGAGTTTTAGGCTTCCTTCAGGAGTGTCTTGCTACAGCGGTATCACTTTAGGATATTAGCGGGCTTTTTGACTGCAGTCTGCAGTATATGTGCTATTCGAGTACCGCAGATTGCAGTGAAAAAGCCTGCTTTTTGACTGCAAAGGTCTCAGCATGCAGGCCAATTTTCCTCTGGATCCTTACTTCAAGAACTTCTGCTTCTAATTGCCGCCACTTTTCTACTAATTTTCGATGACTGTAACTGCTGCCGACTGGCTCTTTTCAGTAACAGTGCTTTGCCTTTGCTCTCTTGGCACTTGGATCTCGGCTCTCCTCTTTAGTAATTGGGGTCTTGCCTCACCTCTTTTCTCTGCCGCCACTGCTCTAGTTCGGACTCCACTTATAGTCTGCAGCTCGCCTCCATTCTGGTTCTAACTGCTTCTGATTCCGACTTCTGATGACTTTCTGCTGATGACTGGAAGCCCTTCCAATAACTGAAACTGCTGCCAACTGTGTCTTGACTGACAACCGGGTTCCTTCTCTCTGGTGACCTGGAAGCTCTCTCTTTGGCAGTGACTGGAAGCCCTCCCTGCTTGGCTCTGGTCTTTTTATTATGCCTACTCTCAGACCTTGCATGAAGGGTTGTAACCCCCTAAGAATTCGGCATGACTCTTTCTTTTCTTTTAAGTTCAACCCGCTCTTTGTTCTCATCCGTGCACCCTTTCGATTATAAGTTGCCGGCCAGAGGAAAGTTGTTTGAACCTTTTAGACTGACTTTGGAGGTGTTTATGTGCAGAGCTTGTAAGCACTTTCTCATACATAAAAGTTGTAAACAACCTTTCTTATGCCCTCATAGAGAGCTATTACACAATGTTCTGGTGGCATAACATTGCCTTTGTTTTTAACACTTTAAAATATTCTTGTTAAAGGAGTATATAGTTATTTATTTTCCAAAGGGTTATTTACAATAATATCTAGCACAAAATATACAGAGATAAACAACGTTAATTTTACAATATTCTTCTGGGACTTGACCTATGTAAAAATCGATGTAAAGCGCTTTGGTATTTTTAAGCTACATTGAGTTTTTACAGATCATCTTCAAGTCTGGTACAGCCACGTTTAAACTCTGCAGTCCATTTCTTAATTGTTGAAAATGAAGGAGAAGCGTTCCCATAAACTTTTATGAACTTCGAATGAATTTCTTTTGGCATAACTGCATGATATTCAATTTTATCCATTTCAAGGGATATAGGCACTTTTGCTTCAGACAGCTGTATAAAACAAACTACTTGATAGAATGATTTGCAGTTTCACATGGATGTTTATGACAGATGTACCAACTTAGAAAAAAAATCTTGCCGATAGTATTGCCATCTATAATCAAGGCCGAGAACTTTTCAGCCCACACTCGTGGTCTGAAAGTTCTCGGTCAGAAGAGGTTAAGTAAAACAAATGGCATTTTACATTTAATCCCATGAAAATCTAGTATGTAAATTAGAGCAGATGTGAATAGATTTGAAAAACTGATGAATACTGTTGATTGATGTATTAGTCTAGATCCATGGTGTCTCACTCCACCTCTGCTTGCTACATGTGACAAATTAATGTTTCTAGTGCTGCAGATGCTCGTGTGGGAATTTTTTTAATAAAAAAAAAGCGTAAATTTCTGCATAAAAAAAATAAATTCCTTAATAATAATACACTTTTATGATTTCTGTACATGGATCTACCAATGCAAGATGTGTTATTTGTAATGCCTCAGCTCTAAGCCATACACAGTGTGCGCTAATTTAGCATCATCTGATTTTAATCTTTTGATTTCAAGAAAACAGTGCCAGATATCGCACGATGACAAAAGCATATGCATGATTTCATAAAGAGAATGAAAAATATTGCAAAATAAAATATATGTATTTTTTATGTTAGTGCATACAAATATAATTTACTTTTTATTACACATTGCCATCTTTTATGACTAATTATTTTTAACTTTAAGGAATTGCGAGAATAATCAAAGAAATGTATAAGGAAATAAAAGTTGTGTTGTTGCACAATAAACAACATTCTAATGGTTTGAGATAAGATCTAGTGTAAGGCAGGTGTTTTGTAATGGGTTATTGTGTAATATAATCATTGATTGGATTATGAGAAAAGTTACAGGTGCGAGAAAAGGAATTAAATAGGATCCTATGTCACAGAAGATCTGGATTATGGTAATGACATAGTTTTGATATCATCAAAATACAGTGATATACAAACAAAATTGGAAGCCTTGTATAAAACAGCTGATATGGTTGGTCTTAAAATAAATATGCCTGAAACAAAAGTGCTAAAACTAAACTGCAATTGCCTCAGAGAGAGATCAAAATCAATCAGCATGCTGTAGAAGTTAAGAATTTTATTACTTATTATTATTACATGACACCTTCAGGGAGTCCAAAGACTCATCAAGGGGGGAACCTACTTTACAACATTGTCTCCACCAACTGCAACTACACAAACACAATCTACTGCCCACCACAAACGTCAATGCTCATGGCAGGATTCGAACCCACAGCCTTTAGGCTGGAGAGCGGATGCGCTCACCACTCAACCAACTAAGCCAGCTGAGTTGACAAAAGCTAATACCGCTTTCAGAAAAATGTAAATAATATATGTTAAAATACCATAATAAAAAAACCAGAATAAAGATCTTTAATAGCAGTGTTCATAAGTATTCTGCCATTGAGCAGGTTCTTCTCTTAGTAGCAAAAACTTTTCTTCCACTTCTGTTCTGAGCATTCTCTTTCAAAGTTGTGTACCTGTCTCCATTCAGCAAGTCATATATCATTGCTTTCCTTACTCTTCCTCTGGGTTTTATTCCATCTATTTTTCCTTTTATGGCATCTCTGATGATTCCATTCCTTCTCAGAATATGTCTGATCCAGTTTCCCTTTCTTCTTTTTATCCTTCTTAACAGACTTCCTCCTTCTTCTACTCTTTTTAAGACCTCGTCATTAGTTATTATTTTATCTGTCCATTTGATTTTTTTCATCCTTCTCCAAATCCGCATCTCAAAACTTTCCAAAATCTTAATTTCTTCTTTCTTCAATATCCAAGTTTCAGCTGCATAGAGGACAACACTCCACACATAACATTTTATTAGTCTTTTCTTTGGGTTTCTATCCATTTTACTTCTGAATAAATTCCATTTTCTATTAAAGGCATCTCTACCCATCACTATTCTTGCTTTTATGTCACTTTTACATCTTCCATCACTACTAATAACACTTCCTAGTTATTTAAATGTCTTTACTTGATTCAATTTTTCCCTATTTATTTTGATATTCATATTAGCCAGTTTCCTTGCTATTTTCATTATTTTTGTTTTTCGGATGTTAATTTTCATTCCATAATTGATAAAGGATTCCAGTAATCTGTTGAACAGATGTTGTAGTTCTGTTTCAGTATTTGATAATATGCCTTATCATCTGCATATCTTACTGCAAATATCTGTCTACCTCTAATCTTTATTCCTTCTTCTGAATTCTCCAGTGCTTCTTTTAACATTACTTCAGAATACATGTTAGACAAAATTGGTGACAGAGAACAGCCTTGTCTTACTCCTTGTCCAATGATACCTGGTTCTGTTGTACCATATGTCTCTCACCATGGCAGTTTGTCCTATATATAGTGAAATAATTAGTCTTCTGTCTTTCTAATCTGTACCAATCTTATCCCATTTTACAAAGTCAAAAGCTTTTTCAAAATCTATATAATAGATATTAACTTCTTTATTCACTTCCAGACTTCTTTCACTTACTGTACTATTCTTAACAGCCAATCGCATCTCTTGTTCCCCCTACCCTTCCTGAAACCAATAGCAGTGTTAAGACTGCATCATTATATTATATGGATCAGAGACATGGAAGCTAACAAAAAAACAGGAAGCTAAATTAAATAGTTTTCAAACCAAATATTTGTGTAAAATATTAAAAATATTTTGGCCCCAATGTATATAAACTGACTATGCAAAAAAAAAAAAAAGCATCACTGATGAAATAAAAAAAAAAGGACATGGAAATGGATTGGACGCATACTGAGAATGGACAGCAGAGAGAGAGAGAGATTTCTAGAGTGGCTTTCACGTGGATTCCAGAAGGAAAACAGAAAAGGGAAAGGCCTAAATTAACTTGGCAGAGAATGGCAGAAAAGAAAAGACTTGCTTGCTGGAAGAGCTGGAGAGAAGCCAAACTGTGACTCAGGACAGAGGTATCTGGAAGAAATGGATCTTGGCATTATGTGCGTGAGGTACAAAGAGGATAAGTAATTACCATTTTGATATTAACCATATCAAATTATATTTAAAAGATAATTTGATTCTTGATTACATATGAATACGTTTTATGCCAATAATATTGTAACAAATGTGAAAAAAAGGTTGGACACCACTAGTCTAGAAAGAGCATGTGACCAGTGTAACACAATCAATTCTTGTATTTGTGTTTAATTGCTATATTAATAATAAGGATGATTTGAAGAGGAATGTCCAGTTTTTTGATAATGCTGAGTTGAACAATGTAATAGTAAATAGAATTGATGTAGAGATCCTGCAGAGCGATTTGAATTGACTAGCATTGTAAATGAAGAATAATGGTTGTCAGTTCGGTATTGTAAAGCATAAGATTTTGCATTATGGTTAGACAAGATTACTTGTATATTACTTCAATGGGAGAGGACTGAATGATGATGGAAATGTGTTCATGGAACATATAGCAAAGAAAGTGGACAAAATAATACCACAGATCAGTGGGAAGTTTTTTTTTTTAAAAAAAATGAGTATAGATAAGAAAGTTACCTTCTCTCTGCAGTATCTTTATACAGTATGATCACATCTGACTACTGTTTTCAGATTTAGTTACTTGAGCGTTGGTTGAGGAAGTAGACGAGAGGAGTGAGAAGTCGATAACAAAAATGATAAGTTATTAGAATGTTTCTGTGAGGATAAATTAAAATTTAAACTAAAATGGAATTTATGAATAGATACAGAAGAAATTTTTATTCCATGTTAAGAAGGGGAAAAAGTTGGGTTGTTTTGAATGACAGCACTGGCTAATAGGCTATAGTTTCTTTGGCAGCACACAACTGTCAGATATAATGGCGTGTTATATCTGATACTTTTTGTGTTCAGACTTGTTCATCTGTTTTGCAAGATGCAAGACCCGAGTTTCTTTTTGGAGTAGAGAAAAGATTAAAGAGGATCTCTGAAAAGAGTAGTTATTGTGGATTTAGGGCTAAATGTATTGCTCTGAGATTCACTAACACCATTCACATTCACTGACAATGCACTCACCCTTGTGAGTGCATTGTTAGTGAATGTGATTAAGAAGAGGTTTTAATGACACAAATAGAACAAGGCAAACACATAAACTGACATTGTGGATCCTTTCTTTTAGTGTTACATGGTGATCAGCATTCATTTTTGAAATTATGGATTCTGCAACTGTGTTAAAATAATTTTTTATTATCCCGACATTTCGATCTTCATATCAAGATCATCATCTGGAGCATACACACATATGGAAGGCATATATTCGTCCCACAAATCCTTCCTCTCTAAGAACAACTATAAACAGGACTAGAAAATCCAGGATCCTAAATCAAAAATAACAATTGTAATACTAAAAAATAGGACATGACTGTTAAGGAAAAAATCTCTTAGAAAGAATGTTTATTTTTGTTGTAATTTGTAATTTTTTTTTTAATAAAGATAACAATTGTAATAATAAAAAATAGGATATCACTGGAAGGAAAACTATCTGTAAGAAAGAATGTTTATTCATGTAATCATAAATGAAATCTAGCTTGATGTAATTTTTTTTTCTTTTTTTTTTTTTTTTTTTTTTTTCCCACTGGAGGTCATGCCATTAGAATAGCATGTAATCAATTCATTGTTTCTTTAGCTTACAGTTTGTAATGTAATGCAGCTTGTCCTGTATATTTGTGTATGCTCCAGATGATGATCGTGATATGAAGATTGAAACGTCGGGATAATAAAAAGAGTTATTTTAACACGGTTGTAGAATCCATAATTTCAAAAATGAATGACATTGAGGATGTTGGGGTTTGGCATGGTTACTCTAGGGCACTATGCAGATACCACAATGACAACACAAGCAGATGTTTCATAAATAGGATTAAAACAGATGGATTCTGTGTGCTTAGAATTTAAAAGTATAAACTTTTTATCTTCCCTAGCACTCCAGGATTCTGTGTTATAAATATGCCAAAGCTGTTTAAGCATTTATTCAATGATTAAAAAAAAAAAAAAAAATCTTAGCCATATTTTGTAAAATAAATATATTCAGCCAAAATTCAGATCTTTGCATATTGTACCAAATTTGTTACTAGTAAGAAAATAAAAAATTGTTAATAATACCTAAATTTAAATGTGCTTATAAGTAATTTATTTCTTTGCATTTTCTCCCTTTTCAAGAAACAACATTAGTCCTCATCATATATGCCTTCCAGTTCTCCCCCATTTATTGATCCATTATCCAAGTGAAAATGAAAGCACAACTTCGGTGACATTCTGGTTCCATCTTTTGGTGTGATTTCTAACTTTACTGTTGCCAAAAATCATTCCATTAGATCCCTTAACAGTTTCCCAGCTTTGTCTTGTTTAGCGAGACAGTTTGAATTTTTTATTACTTAATACTCCCTTTAGTTTAGTTTCTGATCTTTTTGGAAATTATTATTGCACAGACACCTCCATGGAGTCCTAAGACTCATTGTGAGAGAACCAGACTATCAAAATTATCTATCATACTTCTCCTTGAAACCATTAACAGAAAAAACGCAACTGAGCAGACAACCCATTCCTTTCATTCACAACTCTCCAAGCGAAAAATCACACTTTTACCCAATTTCCAGGAAGTTGGGTAAAACTTCCCATTCGGGAAGTTTTACCTTCGGTCATTTGTTAAAACATTTTCCTTCCGTCAATCCTCTAAAATTCTTTAAGTATCTTAAATGTTTCTGTGATATCCTCTCCTTTTTTTTGCTCAACCGACTTTTGCAATTGACAAATCCTCATAGGGAATGTTCCACAGACCACTCACCATCTTGGTTACTTGCCTCTGGAACTTCTCTACCACTTCCTCATCCCCCAAAAACCAAGGTTACCAGAACTGAGTACAGTAATCCATATGTGCTCCTTTCATGGTGTTATAATGAAGAATGATAACTCCTGTATATCCGCTTTTTAGTGTATTCTTCAATTGCTCAAGTAGCTAGGATAGCTCACAAGATTACTACTACTACCCCCAAACTTAGCTTCATCAGTTTCCTGGAGTACACTTGCCTCAATGTGATACACAACTTGTAATCTTTGTATCCCAAACTGCATAATATTACACTTTTCCACATTAAATTGACATCCATTATTTTTCCCCATTCTGTCAGCTTATTTAAATCATCCTGAAAGCTCTCTATATTACTTTAACTATTAATCTACCCAACTTTGCTTCATCAGCAAACAACTGAATATTTCCCTTCAAATTATTTCCTATATCATTTATGTATAAATTAAACAGCAGTGGTCCAAGCACAAAGCCCTGTGGCACACCACTAGCCACATACCTTCTGGATTCTATTCCTCCATATATTACTTTTTTTGGTGCCTGTCCATCAGGCACCCTTTTATCCATATAACCAGTTTCCTATCCTTCATCATTTTTGCAGTTGTGTAACAGTTCCATGTGGCATCCTGTCAAATGCCTTTGCGAAAATCAACAGTATCGTGCAACCATTTTCTTAATCCAACTGAGTTGCCACTTTATTATAAAAAGTTAGTAGATTACTAACTTTTTATAATTACATGCTGCTTGTCACAGAATATCATATTCTTATCTGCCCATTCCTGGATTCTCTTTATGGCCAAATTTTTCAGTACTTTTTGCCACTATTCCTGAGATTACTAATTGGTCTATAATTTGCTACCACAGACTTAGATCCTCCTTTATGCAAAGGAATTATTTTGCCCTCCTTCCACTCTCTTGGGACTTTGCCAGAGCTAATACTTAAATTCAACAGCCTAATTAAATTCAAAGGCATTATCAGTTCCATTGCATATTCTTGTAAAACAAGCCTGTATTCCATTCCATCCTACATCTGTATTTGCTTCAGATTCTACATAATCACCTGCCTTGTAATTCTGCATTATACCCCCTCAGCTGGAGTTTCCATATGTTTTGCTACCTCCCAAGTCAAGACCACTTGATCACTGTTTCCCAGTTGGAGCCAATGTAGCCACTTCTTCAACCTCTGTTCTTACATCAGTCCCTGTCACCTCTGTCTTAATATCTTGACTTGGATGATATACCCTTGTACAATGATCACTCACTTGCTCAACAATTTCATCTGCCTGTACTAACTTCTTATCCTCTGCACTGAAAGTTATCTTTCCATCACAATTCTTTCTCCTACTTGCCACATAAAAACTCTTTGGGAATTCCTTTCACCTGTTCTCATAATCTGAGTTTGCCTTCCTTACTATGCTGGTCACCTTTCTTGTCTGATCCTTGTACTGTTAGTGAGTTAACTGGTCTCCTTATATACCCTCCACAATATTTTCTTTGTTTGCAGCTCATGCTTAATGATGCTATAGATCTAATTCCTACTCGATTTATTCTCCTGACTTGGGTATACAGTGTGATATTGCTTCCTCCAGATACTCCTTGACTATCCACCATGCACTGTGAACTTCCTTCTCTTGCAAGCACTGCTCAAACTGTCTCCCAAGTGTATCATAATCCCCTGCCTGGTCGATCCCATCTATCCCAATGGCTTTAACAGGCCTTTAAGGCCCACAACTTTCCAAGTTTTTGTAACTAAAATATGAGGATAGAATGGTCACCCCTATGCCTCGAAGTACTTCCTGGCTGTATCCCTGTGTGTTCACGGGGCCGGTTTGCCTGCTTGCGGGATGAAAACCCCCAGATAAACTGGCGGAAAAAACCTGGCTGTCTACGCCCAAGACCGGCTAACCTTGGCTGAGGAAGATCCTTCAGCTCCTCACATTGACGGGAATCGAACCTAGGATACTCCTTCCCCAGGCATATGGTTGTGAAGTGCAAAGGCACTAGACTAACCATGCAGACCCCTTGCCTTGTAGTGCTGCATATACCCCTTAACTGGAGTTTTCACATTTTGCTACCACCCAAGTCAGGACTACATGATCACCTTTTCCCACCTTATAGTCAGGTCTTCTGATCCTATAACAAGATCCAACACCTTCATGCCATGAGTTCCTTTCATCACGTTATGTTTTAAGTAATTATCTCTCAGTTAGTGTATATTCCATTTCCTTTCTATGTGATATTTCCTCTTTCCAATCTATGACACCAAATAAAAGCTCTCCATAATAATTACTCGACTTGCACTCATGCTAATCCCCTAATCTTGCAGGTAACTATTGATTTAGGCTGATAATCAGTTTAATATGCATTGGTAACCAAAACAATTTCTTGGGATTAATGACAGGGCTTGTCCTTTATGTTCCTCTCTTCTTGGTTTTAAAATTTTCAGGAAGGCTATGTTTTCTTGATATGTTTCTCATCCTTGTTAAGTGCCAAATTAAGACTGGCTCTATATATATAGAGAGCCAGTCTTAATCCACCTTGTATACTTGATAGAACATGCAAGGATGATTTGAACTGAAATTGCCATAATTGTGCTATATGAATTCCATTACTTGTTTGCATTTTTAAAATTCTATTTATTGTATGTTTGTGAAGATATGTAAATCATTTATTGTAACAAGTTCTTTTAAGCTTGTTTTGGAAGAACAACTAGCATGCCCCAAGCTTTTTGACAATGCCCATTAATTTCTCTACAAATGCAATTTGTCTGTCATCATCTGTATTATGACTAACAAATTCTTATCTCCATCTTAAAGCTAAGATACTGTTCTAATTTCTAAAAAACGTTTTGCTCCTGGAGTTAACATTCCATGGGCATGGATGTTTCTGATTGTCTTTGAGGTGAGAACTGAACCTCATTTCCTGTTGTGAAACCATTACCCTGCTTATTGGATGACTGAAGTGACTTGAAAAGTTTCCTATAGGTAGTAGGTGAGACCATTTTAGTCCTATATAACTTGTGGAGACTGAGGGAGCAATTTAATCTCCACTGGTAGCCAATCAGATAGCTAGCCCAAACTTGCAGAATTATAAATCACATCCAGCAAAGACAGGGAGACAAGTGTTGGCATCTCGTGGTCCCTAACACTACATTATCTGAACTAATGTGGGTTCTACGAAGTCAATTTTCTTGCATTTACTGGATGAAAAAATCCTAGTTTCTGGGAGAAGAAAAATGCTTGCAAATTATAAATGGAATCTGATGAAAAGGAGACAGAAGTGTAACAGCTTTGTGGTCCAAAAAACTATATTATTTATGTGAAACAGAATGGATTCTAGTCGATTTAATTGAGCTTATGGGATGAAAAATCCAATCTTCATGGAGGAAAAAACTGCTTTCAGCACTCAAGATCATCTAACTAGGTAATTGTCAAAGAAAGGGTTCAATAAAGTTTCTCTAGTTGCCGAGTAGATTCAAACTGAAAACAATCTTTTTGGGCAACCTAGTGTTATGAATGTAAATGTCACTTCCTCAGGGCTATACAACACTTAAATTTATTAATGGTTACTAAATTGTGAAAATATATTCAGGTCTTTTTATGCGGATTTGAAGTTATGCGGTATAGTATGCCCACAGATATGAGACCTTTCGGCACTTCTGTGCATGTCAAGGAGAATCCATTCCGATAATAGGGAAATCGAGAGTTTTCCTACGACAGAACACTTCACAAATCTGGAAATTTTCATGGAATTTCATGTTATATTACAAAATAACACCTTGATTATTTTGTAATATATTAATAATTAATTGTTAATTTAGCTGATTTATTATTAATAATTGATCATTAATTAAACATAAACATCATTAAATTAATTTGTGCTGATTTTCATTGACATCCCATTCTGATCACCAAAAATTTATAAGTACCTACGAGTGAATGCAGACTTTTTCTCCTGTTTGCTGATAGTTTTCCCCTCCCTTTGTACATCCTGGAGATTGCTTTGTAGGCGGGAGGTGGATGAATCACTATCTGCTAAACACCTTCAATAAGAGATTTCTTAAAACCAAAAGTAAACAAAGTCTCTTGTCTTTTATTCATATTAAATTTTAAATCTATAGGCCTATTACTTTAAAAAATCACAACACTACGGTCGAAACCGTAGTGTTGTGATTTTTTAAAACAAGCACTTTCACCCTACAAGACGACCTTCCAAAGAAAGTACTCAGAACTACTAGATTTGAGAACTGGATACAGACTACCTTGATCTTCAGTTTCAGTAGAAAAATTTTCTTTATACTTCCTTGCTGATTGGTCACATTTGAACACAGATGTTATTTCGTTCAGTTTTGAGAACAGAGCATACGCTGCTCATGTTGTAATTGGCTTGCAGGCAATTTTTATGATTGGTCATAAATAGCGGTATTCTCTTTTCTGATTGTTGAAAGATTTCGATGTACAAAAATTAATTCATGAATACTTCCACGTTTAAAAATACACGGCTTGGTCACTAACATTTGCTACACAGATGTTATTTAGACGTTCTGGGTCTGAGCTTTTCGACATATTCACGAATGTTATTCTCCTCAGAATATATATAAATTTTTCATATTTATTCATGAAAAATGCTTAGAAAACAAATGACAAATTCCTGGAGAACACCTATTCACCTTCCGCAGAACACAATTTGGGAAACCCTGGGGTTATCAATCCGTATTGTGGGATAAGTTGTTTATTATTACATGGCGGAAAATTAACTTCTCCTTTATGATCATTGTAGTTTTTAAAGTGGTAACTATTTTGCTTGCATAACAGTGGAAAATTTTACCTATAAAGCACATAATTTCGCGTGTTGTTGACCAATTCATTCATCGCCATTGTACATAATGAAGATTGTTGCAGGACATTCTGGCACAAAACTAAGTGCTAAATTATCATCGTACTCAAGCTTTATTAGGAAACACGGAACGAGCACTCATAATTCGGATTGAAGAATTAACTCAGAAGAATTTCTATAAGTGGTTATTAAATTAAACAATGCTCTTCAGTTTTATGAAGAGATTGGAGCCGTCTACTTCCGCTTCCCAGGCTATTAAAGAATTTTCGGCAGCAAAGGATGGTTAACCAGGTTTTTAAAAAGGAATGCACTTCATAACGTGAGGATTACAGGCGAGGTTGCAGCAGATGAAGAAGCAGCCAAAAATTTTTAAGAGAAGTTGGCCAAAATTATTGAAGATCGTGGATATTATCCCGATCAAGTATTTAGCGCTGACAAAACAGGATTGTTTTCCAAGAAAATGCCTAGTCGAACTTACATCACAAAGTCTGAGAAAAAAGCAAGTCAGTTTAAAGCAAGCAAAAATCGAGTAATGTTATATTGTAGCAGTGCATCAGGAGATCGAATGTTGAAACCCCTCCTATTAAATCGATATCTAAGAGTACGCTAAAAGGCAAAGATCTAAAACAGCTGTCGGTACATTGGCTGGCTAATACAATGACCTGGGTGACAACTGCTGTATTTACTGAATGGTTCAATAATTGCTTTGTACCAGAATTGGAAACATACATGAAGCAAAAAGCTCTCGATTTTAAAGTTTTATTAATTGTTGACAATGCATTGTCATCTGCATTTAGAACATCCAAATGTACAGGTAGTTTTTTTTTCCACCCAATACAACAAGCATTATTCAGCCATTAGATCAAGGAATAATTGCTACTTTTAAAAAATATTATGTTAAGCACACTTAAATTTATATTAGATAAAGTAGAAATTGAATCATTAACAGTAACTGACATTTGGAAAAAAAAATTTCTATTTTGGACTGCTTAAATCATGTTGCATTTGCTATTGCTGAAATAAGACCACAAACTTTAAATGCCTGCTGGAAAGCAGCTTGGGCTAAATGTGTTTTAAACAGATTCAAACATCTACATTATCAGCTGAAATCATTACTTTGGCAGATGAAATTAGTGGAGAAGGTTTTGATACATTTAGCCAGCATATATGGACAATGCATTAAGTGATGATGATATTATTGGATATCAATTAACTTTAGATATTGTCGAAGATCCAGAAATTGATAGTGAAGCGGAAGAAAAACCTGTTCTTCCCCTCACTGCAAATATAATTTGAGGTCTTGAACTGTGCAATAAATTGGAAAATCATTTTCTTGTTAATGACACAAATTCTGAACGAGCCTTTAAATTCCAACGTGAGCTTAAAAACTGTATGTCTGGATATCGCGAGCTGTATAAAAAATTAGTGATATCATCATCATCATCGCAGTTTAATCACTGATTACATTGTCAGAAGAAAAAAATCAGCACACAACGAGGGTGAAGCTAATTCTGTTTGTGAAGACCCATTGCAATTACCATACAGATATGGTGCGCTATCTCCCCTGCTGATGAAAGTGATTTTACAGCAGTTTGCAAACGTTGCCGAATATTGTCCAATAGCGATGATAATTCTGATAACAAAATGTAAAAAAAAAAAAAAAAATGTTACTTTTCAATAAAATTAAATGAATAAAGCTTTAAAACAAACTTAGGCCTTCTTATTTTCCTGAATTTTCATTAACTTTTTATGTGATTTTAGGTTTATTTTAATTCATTTCTTCGGTTTTATGCGGTTTTAGAAAATTATGGAACTTAACCCTTATTTTTCAACATAAGTTAGGCCTTTTTTGTGCGATTTTTTATATGCGGTTTTCTGTGCAATATCTACCGCATAAAAAGAGACCCTACTGTATATTACTATTATTACTATTATTACGGGTAACTCCAGGGAGTCATTAGACTCATCGAGGGAGGCCCCAAATCATATTTATCACAACTATTTGACATTCATACAGTATCTATCATACCTCGCCTTAAACTCATTCACTGTCACAGCATCCACCACAGACTCAGGGAGCGCATTCCACTCATTCACCACTCTAAAAGTAAAGAACCCAGCTCTAACACCTTTACTAACCACACTTTTGCTCAGTTTCCATGGATGTCCCCTAGTCCTCCCACAACCAGCCCTGTTCTCAAAAATATCTTCTGAATTAATTTTATAGAAACCCTTCAGTAATTTGAATGTCTCAATCATATCTCCCCTCCTCCGCCTATCAACCAATTTTTGCAACCCACAAATCCTCAACCTGTTCTCATATGGTTCATTCCACAGACCTGCTATCATCTTGGTCACTCGCCTCTGGATCCTCTCCACCTCCTCCCCATCAAGAAGAAACCTAGGTGACCAAATCTGAGCACAGTAGTCTAGATGGGGTCTTATCAAGGCTCGATACAGAGGAACAATAACCTGCTTGTCTCTGCTTGTCAACGTATTCTTCAGCAACCAAGTGATTTGATGAGCTGTTTTGGTCACTTTTGCAATGTGTCCCCTAAATTTCAATTCCTTATCTACCAACACTCCTAAATCTCGTGCCTCATCAATTTCCTGGAGCAGGGTTCCACCAATGCAGTAAACTGCCGCCAATCTTTTCACCCCAAAATGCATAACCTTACATTTTGCCACATTAAACTGACATCCATTCTCCTTAGCCCAGACCTCCAATCTATCCAAATCATCCTGCAAAATTTTGACGTCATCTGCATTCACTATTGCCCTACCCAACTTCGCATCATCCGCAAACAAATGAACTGTTCCTCTCAGATCATTTCCTATATCATTTATGAACAAATTAAACAGCAGTGGTCCAAGAACAGATCCTTGTGGCACACCACTAGTCACAGGCCGTCTTGTGGACTCTACTCCCGAGTAAACCACTCTCTGATATCTCTCCGTCAACCACCCTCCTATCCATCTCACCAACCCTATGTCCATTCCCATATGCTGCAATTTACTGATTAGAATTCCATGTGGAATCCTGTCAAAGGCCTTGGCAAGGTCCAGTAGAATCACCGTAAACCCATTACCCTTATCCAGTTCAGCCGTCACTGTGTTATAATACGTGAGCAAGTTACTGAGGCATGACCTACCCTTCACAAAACCATGCTGTCCCCGATACGGTATCCCATTTTCTTCTATCCAATCTTGTATTTTCCTCTTGACTATTTTCTCTAAGACCTTGACAATGATTCCTGATATGCTAATCGGTCGGTAATTTACAACAGCAGTCTTGGAACCACCTTTATGCAGTGGAACTATTTTCCCCTCTTTCCACCCGCTCGGGACTAACCCAGACCCGAGACTCAAATTAAACAAAATGGTCAAGGGTACTGACAATTCTTTAGCTGCTTCTCGTACAACACGAGCTGGTATACCATCCAATCCCACAGATGTATTGACATTGAGGTTATGCAATAGACTACTCACCTCCACTTCATTAACCACAATTCCCGTATAATCTACTGGTTTATTCGTTTCTGCAATGTCACCACCTGGATGATATACTTTTGCAAAGTGCTCACTCAGTAACTCAACTATCTCAACTGATTCAGTTACCTCCCTACCATCGGCATTCTTTAAAATCAATCTTTTGTAAATATTGTAAAGCTGTGAAAAGATATGTCAAAATCTATATAGATGGAGCCGTCTACTTCCACTTTTCAGGCTATTAAAGAATTTTCAGCTAGCAAAGGATGGTTAACCAGGTTTTTAAAAGGGAATGCACTTCATAATTACAATTGAATTACAATTTAAAAAGGAATGCACTTCTCCGACTACAAGTTTGCATTAGAACCATATAAGTTAAAGCATCTCCATAGTGCAATTGGAAGAATGACGGTACATTGTGCCCTTCGATTGGAAAAGGCCTGAGTTCGATTCTCATCGTGATGTGAGGAATCTTTATATGGATTTTTTCAATTGCAGGTGAGTTAGCCGATCTCATATCGAGGTAGCAGGGAGCAAGTTCTTTCTCCTAGAAACTGGGCACTATAGATGGCGTTGATGTCAGTGATGATGGTGGAGGTTCAGTGTAGTGGTCAAGACAGCTGTAGGGTATTCTCCCTCGATGAGTTTTTGGAGGACTCCTTTGAGGTGTCATGAAATAAGCTAATATCATCAGTTGAGCAATGTAATGATATTCACCATTTAATTCAGTTTGTATTATGCATGATACCATACTTCTCCAACATTTGTCTGTAGAGATGATCCAAAGGTTTCTAAACCATGTGGATAAAAAAATACAGGGCCACCCCCACCTCATCATTTGTGCTATCACTTTCAATATTTTGAAGATTGAAACTTCTTTTTCATTGTATTCCAGTGATGCTGCAATAATGAGATGGCTTTCAGTTCTGTCATAATTTCTTTAGTTGAATCAACGGCTTCTAATTAAAACATTTTCCTATGCCAAATTTTGATATTTTTGCTGGTGAAGTCACGTTTTCTGAATATTTCAGAACTAAGATCAAGCTTTTAATATTTTCTCCCCTCTCAAATTCAACCTACATATTGATGTAATAGGCTTCTCAGTAAATAAATCCCCTAATACCCTTTGTTCCACCTGTGTAACTTTTCGAAGACTAGTGAGTAACGAATCTCCATCCTTCAAACATTTATGGAAAGTGAGCCCAGACTATCAATAAATCAAAGCTTTAACTTTTGGAGAAGAGACTATAACAAACTGCCATCTCATGGTCCCGTTGCAGTCTGTAACAACATTAGCTGTACGGTTGATTTTCTTGATATCTAGGGCTAATGAACCCAGTATTCAGAAGGAACACCTTACTTGCCAATGCTAGACATTGGCAAGTAAGTTGTTCCTTTTAGAACCCATTTTAAGTTTGGGAGATTGAAAAACTAGTTACTCTGGAAGAAAATTCTTCAGTTTCTACATGACCTGCTAACTTACCTTCAATCAAAAACAGACTTTTTTTTATTTCAGTGAAATGATCCACAATGATAATGAATCCGAGTCTTTTCAACCAAAGGATATGGCTGGAATCTGGAAAGGGATCTGAAATTAGGGACAGCAATACAAGAATTTTGAGAGCAGTAAAAATAATTAAGGATAATAACAAGTAGAAATAAAGAGCATGTTCGTCTCTACTAGAACTTCATTAGTTGGTAAAGAGATTTTGGACAAGCTGGAGAGATTATTGATTATGGTAATAACAGAATTATAGAATGTTATGCATATAAGGGCATACTGAAAGAATGTAATATACAGAGCCTGGTAGGTATTAGGAGGAATAATTGCCTGATAGAGTCAGAATTTTGGTGAGGGTCTGTATGAGATTAATGCAGAAAACCTTTAATAGTATGAAGAATATCAGGTAATCCTGGAAGTTGTCAAAGGATAATGGGTAATTTTCAGTCTGTGATAAGGGAAGACACTTTAAATGAGTAATTTTTAATTTTAAGTTTCACCTATACTGGCTGATTATACAGAGTTCATGATGAGCCTTTTGATTTACAAGAACAAGATAATAAATAATGTTCAATTTACTCCAAATATGCTGAAATCTATCAGTAAAAAGTCATAAGTAAACGTAAATGTCAAATTATGATTCAGGTTTATGTTAATGACTAATATAAGAATATGATGCTACAGCATGTGATTTTGATATATTTCTGGTCCATACCATAACCCAAACTGAGTTGCTCAGATATTCTCTAAATGCATATTATTCCTTAATAGGCTTCTAAGCCAAGGTTAATCATTTTAGTATATCTGCTGCTCCAGGTTCATGTCCTAAATTCATCAAATCTTGAAATTAGTAGGTGTTTCAAGATTTCTATGATACAAAATTCATCAAGTGAATTCTCAAAGGAGAAACGGAAATGGCATTATCTCCTACAAACCTGAATTAGCCACGACTATCTAGTTGCTTCTTATTAAGTATGTATATTGGTCGCTACCGATTAGAAATAGAGCAAAGTTCATTGATATTAAGGTATCAAAACACAAGTTCCAATTCTAATATTCTATGCTAATGGAAAGAACTCACGATGTGACATGTTCCATTCAACATAATGATTATGAGGAAGATATTCTATTCATTAAAGCACGTCATGTTTCATTTAAAATAATGGTTTAATTTGTGAGCATGGATTGTATTCTCATAAAAGTGGATGGAACATGAATGATTATTTTAAAGGAATATGGAAAGCAATTCAGTGTACATTTGATGCGTTTATTTTGAATTGCTCTGGCATGGTGCCAAGGGAGTGAAAAAAAGAGTGAAAGAACGTATTTGCATTCTACAAGAATGTTGAGTATAAACAAGAAATTATCGAAGAGTCGTTATTTTTTTGGAATTCACTAATGCCTTGCAAAAGAGCTGGTCAGGGCGTGCCTAGACAAATGACTAAATTAATGATAGAGTTTCGTGTGTTCAAGTTGGGCCTCTAATTGATTCGTATTAATAAAGTGACAATTCTGGTGGATAAGGATATTTGCAGTACTGCATTGAAAAATATCACACATTGGGGACCATACCATAATCCAATCTAAGTTTCTCAAATATCCTCTAAATATGAGGTTACCTCAGTGAGGTTGATGATTGATAGCAAGAGGTGATATTGATAAGAGGACCTGACATCAAGGAAGTGTGTGATATATGGAAAAGGGCTCTGTCTAGCTGCTGATTTGTAATTTTATTATTATTACCCCTCCAGGAAGTCGGGGACAAATTAAGGTCCATATCAACCACACAAACACATTTTCTTGAATTAATTTACACTATCTGCACTCATCACTTCTAAAGGCAGGCCATTTCAATCATGCACCACGCTATTAGAGAAAAATCTAGCTATCATCCCTTCCTTGATGGCATTCATTCTCAAATGCCATGGGTGTTCTCTCATTCTCTTCTCTCTCCCACCCTTTAAAAAATGTAAAATTCCATCTGCTGGTATTATTATTATTATTACCTGATACCACTAGGGAGTCTGACTCCTGGAGTCAAGGACTCATCAAAGGAGGCTATAAATCACCCAAAACCAACTATCACATCTTCCCTTAAATTCATTCACACTAGATGCACTCACTACCCCTAAGGGTAAACTAGTACACTCACTCACTGCTCTGTGAGAGAAAAACCTAGCTCTTGTCCTTTTCCTACCTGCAAACAAACTTACTTTACCTATCCTCTTCGCTTCCTGCAGAGCATAGGGCCTCAACCATTGACTTCCATCTGACTCTATTCAATGCTTCTTTTTTGATCTCTTTCCAGGAACGTCCCAGCCACCTTGCCTCTATTTCTAGTTCTCTTCTCCATGTTATCCTCGATCTGCCTCTTTTCCTCTTGCCTTGAGGGATTCCATTCTAGTGCAATTTTTGCTATTTCTTTATCTGGGTTCCTGATTGTGTGACCTATCCAGTTCCATTTTCTTTTAGTGATTTCATTTCTGATGCTGGTTTGACCTGTTCTCTCCCAAAGTTCTATGTTTGTTATTTTATTTGGCCAGTATATTCCTAGTATCTTCCTCAAGCATTTGTTTATGTAGACCTGTATTTTATTTACGTTTTCCTTTGTTAGTGACCATGTCTCAGCTCCGTATAGTAAAACTGGTTTAACATTAGTATTGAAGAGCCTAATTTTGGTTTTTAATTTTATTTCTTTGGACCCCCAAATTTTCTTCATCATATTGAATGCAATCTGTGTTTTTCTGGATTCTATTTTGTATGTCCTGTTTTGTTCCTCCTTGTGTGCTGATCTACCTGTTCCAGTGTTTTCCCTAGAATTTCAAAGGCTAATTCTTGTTTGGAGTTTATCTTCATTACTTTGGTCTTGTTATGATTTATTTTCAATCAATATTTATTTGCTTCCTGGTTTAAATTATCTATTTTCTTTTGGAGGTGTTGATGTTTTTGTGCCAAAATGTATATATCGTCTGCAAAATCCAGATCACTGATTTTATTTGACCATCCCCATTGAATGCCAATTCTTTCTTCAGATGTTTTCCTCATCACCCAGTCAATGACAATCAGAAAGATGGTCGGGGAGAGTATACATCCTTGTCTTACTCCTGTGGTTGTTGCAAATGGTTCTGATAGTTTGCCATTATTTATTATTTGGATTTTTTTATTTTTCGTGAGTTTTCTTTGTTATATTTATGATTTTCTGAGGAATCTCGTAGTTCTTCATTAACTTCCATATAGTCTTTCTGTCTATGCTATCAAATCACGTTCAAAGTCGATGAATCCCAAATATAGGCTACTCTGCCACTCTATTGACTGTTCAACAATTATTCTTAATGTTATTATCTGATCATACAGGATCTGTTTGATCTGAACTCAGCCTGTTCTTTCCTCAGTTTAGTTTCAATTTCTTGTTTCATTCTTTCTAGCAAAATTCTAGTAAAGACAAGATTTAGAAGTGAAATCCCTCTCCAATTTTTACAAAGTGTTATATCTCCCTTTTTTTTGGCAGTTTCACCAGGAGTCCTGTATTCCAGTCTTCTGGTCATTCCTCCTTTTCCCATATTTGATTAAATAGCAGGTGTAGTATTTCAACAGTAGTGTTTATATCTGCTTTAAATAGTTCAGCCTGTATATTGTCACTCCCAGCTGCTTTATTGTTTTTGTTTTCTTTACTGCATGAGTTATTTCTAGTTTAGTTATAGTTCCTGTATTTATTTTAAGTATTTCTTCTTCTGGTGTTTCTGGTATTTGTTGTTCTAGGTTATCTATTTCTCCATTTAAAATTACTTGGAAATGTTCTACCCATCTGTTTTCTATGTCTGTTTCATTTGTGAGTAACTTTCCTTGTTTATTTTTTACAGGCCCTTCTCTTTTAAAACTCTTCCCAGCTAGCTTTCTTGTTATCTCAAACAACCTCTTTGGGTCTAATTTACTTGCTGTTTCTTCAGCCTCTTTACACATTTCCTCCAGGAAAACTCTTTTATCTTTCCTTGCACATTTTTACCTGTCCATTTTTAAGCCTGTATCTTTCATTTATCCTATTTCTTTTGTTTTCTTCTGTACTTTGCAGAAGTGTATTCCATAAAGCTTTCCTTTCTTCACATAATTTGATGGTTTCTTCAGAGATCCATTGTTTGTGATTCCTACTCTGCCTTCCCAGAACTTTGGCAGTATTATTAAATATATTCTTTATTTTTTCCCACTTCTCTTCAATGTCTATTTCTTTATGTTGTTCTACAAGGCTTCCATATTTATTCCTTTACTGTTACTTTATATTTGTCTTATCCTTGTTTTTCAGTTTGGATATATTGTATTTAATTCTTTGGTTCTTGCCTTTAAATATTTTTCTTAGTTTCATTTTTATTTTTGTAATCAATAATAAGTGATCTGTAAAGGCATCTGCACCTCTCCAAACTCTTACATCCATCAAAGAGGTTCTCCAAGGTCTGTTTATTAAAATATGGTGTATTTGTTTTTGGATTTCTTATCAGGTGATATCCAAGTCTGTTTATGGATGTCTTTATGTTTAAATACGGTTCCTCCTATGATCGTATCATTGAAAGTACAAAAGTCTTTTAGGATTTCCCCATTTTTGTTACAGTTTCCTAAACCTTCTTTTCCCATTATTTGTTGATATCCCACATTACTATTTCCTACTTTTGCATTCATGTCACCTATAATTAAAAGCATATCTTTACTTTTGGCTTCATCCTTTTGCAGCATGTCATAGAAGTCTTCTTTCTCTTCTGTTTTTGCATTGTTTGTTGGTCCATATATGTTTATTATAGTCATATTTCTGTATTTAGTTTTAAATCTAGCTTTGATGATTCTTTCAGAAACTGGTTTCAATTCAATTAGTGCTCTTCTGGCATCTGTTGTTAGCATGAAAGCTACACCTTTGCTACATATGTCATCTTCATTCTGGTTTCCAGAATATAAAATGTATTTGTTTGTTGTTAGTTGGATTTCTCCACTACCATTCCATCTTGTCTTGTTTAGATCTAGTATTTCTATTTTGTATTATTATTATGTGACGCCTCCAGGGAGTCCAAAGACTCATCGACGTATCTTTCCATTTCTCTGGTTAGTAAGTTAGCTTTTCAACTATCATACAAAGTCCTAATATTCCAGCATCCAATTTTGGTTAAAAGTTTTGGCCTAAAGTGGTTTTTTCTTGGAGTTTTCATTTGAGAATTGCAATGAAGAAACGAATATTGACAGAAAGAAATCCTGCCTATTGCACACAGCCCTGCTATCTCAGGTGATTCAGCTATAGTGTGAGATGTTCAAACGACAGTGTTAAAGTTGTTATTGCGACTGGGGGAATGTAGATTATGAGAACAGTTTGAGAATATGTGGACTGCAGACACTAGAAAATAGGAGAAAGAGGAGTCATGTGATATAAATCCCCAAACTTCTGAAGACCGTGCAGGAGTATGTGGATTACAGACTCTGGTTAATAGGAGAGAGAGAGAGATGATATGATAGGGGTCTATAAACTTTTGAATATATATGGATATTCCATTCAGAACAGATTAAACTGAAGTACGAAGTAGAGAAGGATGTCGACATTTAGTGAATTCTTGGAGTTTTCCACCTGTCAGCTTCCCCAGTGGTACTTTCGCTGGCTTGCTTCTTTTCCCCAGTACTTCTCCCTCTTGGTTTTGTGTCGGTTTTCCAACAATGGTTGAGGTTTCCGTAGCAATATGTTCTTTCCATATTATGGTTGCTAGCCACAAGTACAACCCTCCTCCTTTCTCATCCGGGCTTGGGACCAGCAATGGCAGAGTTGCAAACAAACTTAACTTCCATGAATACCTCTTGTTTTCACTCCTTATCTTCCATATAACGAAAATTTTCATCAGACGATATCCTATAATACCCATAATTTTTTTGGAATTCACTAAATGTCGACATCCTTCTCTACTTCGTACTTCAGTTTAATCTGTTCTGAATGGAATATCCATATATATTCAAAAGTTTATAGACCCCTATCATATCATCTCTCTCTCTCTCCTATTAACCAGAGTCTGTAATCCACATACTCCTGCACGGTCTTCAGAAGTTTGGGGATTTATATCATATGACTCCTCTTTCTCCTATTTTCTAGTGTCTGCAGTCCACATATTCTCAAACTGTTCTCATAATCTACATTCCCCCAGTCGCAATAACAACTTTAACACTGTCGTTTGAACATCTCACACTATAGCTGAATCACCTGAGATAGCAGGGCTGTGTGCAATAGGCAGGATTTCTTTGTCAATATTCGTTTCTTCATTGCAATTCTCAAATGAGTTTTAATTGCAATATTTGCTGTAGGGCCCATGAACTTCAACTTCCTATCAATTAAAACGTCAAGATCCCTAGACCGATCTGTACACCAAATTTCACGTTTACATTTAGTAACAATGAATAACAGTTATTTTCACATACCCACAATTCTAGAATATTCATATCATTCTGCAAGTACTCTATATATCTGTCACATTTCTGATTACCCTGCTTATTGTTGCATCATTAGCACATAGCTGGATATCTGCTGACAAATCCTTCCCAATGCCATTAATGTAAAGATTACATAACTAAAGTTTGATCCCTATGGTACACTATTGGTCACCTTAAACCTTTCAGATTCACACAACCCCCCCCCCACTCCATTCTTTGATATCGGTAGTCCAGGGGTCATGGCCCAAGGGCCACCTGTGGCCCGTAGAGCTCTCCCGTTGGCCATTTTGAAAAAATAACTACTTAACATTAAAACGCGATTAAATAAAATATAATTTCACTGAAGTCTCCAGGTCACTAAGCTATACTGCACTATTTAGAATTGTCAAATTCTTTCCAGATTCACAAGGAACCCTGTGCATTTGATACTTTACCCAAAATCCTATAAAAATAAATATTAAATAGACATGCTTCTTAAGCCATCTACCAGTGCCAAGCGGTACTTAAGTACTAGTACTAACGCCGCAGGTAGATAGCCGAAGCAGTAGTTCATTCGAGTGCACTGTCTAGTACCTTCCAGATACATCTCGATACTTCCTTATTTTCATATAAATACAAGAGGATCTCATCCACAGTCAGTGGATAATAACCGTTACATAGCCATTTTAGATAATTTTTGGGTTCACCTTCCATCACTATGGTGTCTATGAGTTAAAAGCGGAAATCAAGTGATTCTTATCGGGTTTTTAATGAAAAGTGGACCAATTTGTGCCGATCGACGATAAACCAGTGTGTTTAATTTGTCGTGAGTCAGTGTCAGTATCAAAAGAATACAATATAAAACGACACTATGAGACAAAGCATGCGTCCAATTTCGATCACCTTCAAGGGCGGCTTCATGTGGACAAAATGAACCGTCTCCAAATTGATTTAAAATGCCAGCAGGGTACGTTTAAAAGGCAGAGGGAAGAGAGCGAAGCGTGCATCAAAGTAAGTTATTTAATAGCTGAAAATTGCTAAAAAATCCAATGCCTTCTTGGATGGCGAGTTTGTGAAAGAGTGTCTTATCGCTGCTTGGGAAATTCTGTTCCCAAATAATGAACTGTTTAAAAAACCGAGTTTGTTTGGGATAACTAGCACGACGTGTCGAAGAACTTGCCAATGACATTGAAGGAACTTTAAAAAACGGGCGTTTAATAGGTCTCATATCTAGAGCTTCAAGTTTTGAATCTGAGAAAATTGTATCTCAATCATGAAAACACCATTTTTTTTTAAAAATTAAACCCATATTTCTTTAGTTTATGGACAGCAAAATATTGCTTGTCTAGGGACGGTATATATCCTAACGAGAGTCCTACTAGCATCAATATTTATTTCTGACACCATTCAAGTGTAGGCACGCCCGGCTGGTGGCGTGTGCAATATGCACAGGCGCCGCAGAAGAAAAGGCACCTAAAAGATGTCAAAAAATATGAGATAAGTTTTAAACAAACAACGAATGGTACATATATTTATGAATGTACGTCGTCTTCCGTTCGGGCCCCCTTCAGATCTTCCCGAAAACGAACAAATAAATTCTGAAGTTGTATCTTGGACCTGATTATATCACTGCAATTTTTGATTAAAATTTACGAAAATATACCTAAAATAGTTCTTTATTTTTTTGATGTATCATAAATCAACATGATTAATTGTTGAGTTCCGTGTAAAAAAAAAATCGTATAAGCAGGACTAATCTGTAAGTAACATTATACTGTAAAGCTGTTTTCATTTCCTGTTCATTTTATTCCCACTTTATTCAAAAAAAAACTTTTTTTGGAAAGGTGCCAAACAATCGCACAGACAAATATACTAGCCGCCGGCGCTGAGTGTAGGCCATCCTTATGTAAATCCATTCCTGTGTTATTTTCAGGCATGACAGAATGGGGGGGGGAGGGGTTTTATTAATGATAAACGAAGTATTAAAGCCAAAAAAGATAGAAGTTCCTCCCTGTGACAGGTATGTAGAGGGCAGTTTATTCGAGGCTGTTTGGTGGGAGATTAACAAGGCTAAATATGTAATTGGTTGTTGCTATAATCCAAGGGGAATTAGGGAGAATGTAGATAGCATGTATTGGAAAATTCGCACGATGAGTGAAGGTCAAGTAATTATTATGGGGATTTTAACTTTGGGGACATAGAGTGGGGGAAGTAATGGGCACAAGGAAAAAACGAAATGGAGTTTATACAGTTAAGAGATAATTACCTGAGACAGCATGTGAGGGAAGGGACAAGCGATTCTAGAGTTAGATCTGGTCATAACATCGGAGAGCATATCAATACGTAATTTAGTTACAATGTCTCCACTTGGGGAAAGCGATCATGTGGTCTTGACCTGGGAGATTGTAAGATGTGCTGAAAATTCTATTAAGAATGGGTATATGTGGAATTACAAGGCTGGTGATTATGACAAGTTGAGAAGTCAGCTTTCAGCAGTACTATGGCATGAGAATTTCAAGGGGAGAGCTGTTGATAGTGCGTGGGAGATTCTCAAGGGGTATTTGAAGAAAGCTGTATCAGACTGTATTCCCTGAGTCAGCAGAAGAAATCAAGTAGGAGTAAAATTGATGAATAATACTATTAAACAGGAGTTGCAGATAAAGAAAAAGGTGATGAGCATTCCAATGAGCAATACAAGGTACAGGCAAAGAGAGTAACGTGTATGGTAAGGAAAGCCAAAGCTAATTATGAGAGGAAGCTAGCTGATGAATCCAAAAGAAACCTAAAGAGTTCGTTTGCTATGTGGCTAATAAAAGGAAGAATATCCATGGAAAGATTACTTTAAAAAGTGTTGATGGTAGGGAAATTAGAGAAGCTAATCAAATAGTTGAGTTGCTTAGTGATCATTTCGCAAACGTGTACCATCTTGGTAGTGATAGTGCAGTGTCAAATGCGCCATTGACTGATGAGAGTCTAGAGATAGACGAAATTGAGGTGCTTAATATACTAAAGAACCTTAATGCTATCACTGCCACTGGGTTAGTTGGCATATCGGCCCACGTGTTACGAGAATTCTAGACATCCTGGTTAGAGGAATTGCAAGAGAATTAGCAATTCCTCTAACCAGGATGTTTAATTTAAGCCACACTTCTGGTAAAGTGCCAATAGAGTGGAAAGAGGGGGAAATAGTTCCATTGCACAAGGGAGGCTCTAAGACTGAGGTTGCAAATTATAGACCAATCAATATATCTGGAGTGGTGGTTAAGATTTTGGAGAAATTGGTAAAAATTAGAATTCAGGACTGGGTGGACAGCAATATGATACTTTATAAGGGGCAACATGGTTTTGTGAAGGGTAGGTCTTGCCTAAGTAATTTGTTTACTTTCTATAATAAAGTAACAGTGATACTGCTTGACTTTACAAAGGCGTTTGACAGGATTCCACACGAAACCCTGTTACATAAATTAGAGCAAATGGGTATGGATCGAAGATGGTGATTTGGATTAAAGGATGGCTGGTGGAAAGATATCAAAGAGTGGTTGACGGAGGAACTGAGTCCAGGAAAAAGCAAGTGACTAGTAGTGTACCTCGGAGATCAGTGCTTGGTCCACTATTCTTTAATAATTTGTACATCAATGATATTGGAAATACCTTGAATGGAAATATCCACTTGTTTGCTGATGATGCAGAATTGGGAAGAGCGGTAATCAATTCAAATGATGTAAATATCTTACAGGATGACTTAAATAGGCTGACGGTATGGACTAAGGTAAATGGCTGTCAGTTCAACGTGGCTAAATGTAAGGGGGATGCACTTCGGGAGGATGACATCACATACTGTTTACTATAGTAATGGAATTGAACTGCAAGTAGTTGATGAGACAAGAGACTTGGGAGTTATTGTGGACAGAGAACTAAAAGAATTAAGTTTAAAGGGCATATTGCAAAGATTGCCAAAACATCACATCAAATTACATGGTTGTTGAGGAACACTAACAAGCAGGGATAGGGAAGTTATTGTACCACTCTATAAGGCATTAATAAGGCCGCATTTGGAATATTGTGCACAGATCTGGTCGTCTGGATTTCTTGGTGATGGGGAAGTGGTGGAGAGGATACAAAGGCGAGTTACAAAGAATGTTGTAAGTCTGCGGGATGTTCCCTATAAGGATAGATTGATGATCTGTGGACTCCAAAACTAGCTCATAGACATAAGAGAGGAGATATGATAGCGGTATTTAAATTGTCAAAGGGATTTTACAGGATTGATACTGATGATATTTTTAAGACCCGTGCAGGAAGTGAGAGAACGAGGGGCCATCCCTGGAGATTGTGTAAGAGTGTGGTTAACAAGGGTGTTAGGACTAGATTTTTTACTTGGAGGGTTGTGAATGAGTGGAATGCCTTGCCAGAGGTGGTTGTGAATGCTTCAACTGTGAATGAATTTAAGGAGAGGTATGACAGGTATTGTATAAATAATGGTTAGTGTGTCAATGTCGGGTCTGCCGCGATGAGTCTTTTGATTCCATGGAGACACCGTTAAAATAATATAATAATAGTAATAGTAATGTGGAACTCACTCTACACATCCGAAAACTCAGAACCATTCTTCTACAGAATTTGTGCATTGAATCGTTTACAATTTCTGCCTTCCTAATTCAAGGTGTCATAGCTTGATAACACAACAACTCTGTATCTAACGATTTTCACTTTCTCACTCTTCATTCCTGCTTCTTCCTGCAATAGTTTCATATCTGCTCTCACACTATACTTATTACTAGTTAAATCGTTTTTGACTGTGCGAATCACTGTCTCTTTTATTATTATTACTATAAGGGCACTTCCATGAAGTCCGACGACTCATCGCTGGAGACCCAATCTATCCACATAATATCCATCATATCTATCATTGAACCTATTAACAGAAAAAGCACTCACAACTGACTGTGGCAACCCATTCCACTCATTCACCACTCTCCAAACAAAAAATATAGTCTTCACACCCTACTGACCACACCTTTATTCATTTTCCAGGGATGACCCTTTGTTCTGGTCCCTCTAGCCAAATACTGAAACATTTCCTCTGCATTTGTCCTATAAAATCCTTCAAGGAACTTAAATGTTTCTATCATACCCTTCTTTTTCTCCTATCAACCAACTTCTGCATTCCATACACCTTCAATCTATCCTCATAGGGTACATTCCATAGGCAGCTCACCATCTTGTTCACTCGTCTCTAAATCCTCTCTACCGCTTCCACATCCCCAAGACACCCAGGGGATGACCAGACTTGAGCACAGTAATCCAAGTGTTATTTATACTTTACTTTACTTTTTTTTTTATTTTCGTTTGTCTTAATTTTCTCTCCCGGAACACTCGAAGTAATAACATGGTCATCCATGGCATGTTTTTTTGAGGAATTTGCCATACCATACAACATTCTTCTTTTCATATTCAATTATTTTACTTATCTCATTATTACTAAATATCTCTAAATAACTGACTCCATGGCGCAAATGGAAGAACATGGAAACTTGCATCCTTTGATTAGAAAAGACCTAGGTTCTATTCTCGTAGTGATTAGAAGAATCTTTATGTGGATTTTTTTCTATTGAAGGTGAGTTAACCAATCTCGTACGAAGGTAGCCGCAGATAGGTTTTCCTCCTGGAAGTTCGATTTTTCATCCCGTGTGCAGGCAACTCGGCCATGAGAACACACACAATTTAGACAAAAATGCTGATGCTGTTGTGATGACGTTCATTGCAATGTTGTGTATATTTGGAGAATTAAGTAGTAGTGGAGATGTATGCAGCAGAATAGAGTACGACCTCCCATAATGAGTCCTTGAACTCGGAGGTGTGCACGCACTCAGCACGTAATAATAATAATATATAACAGATTTCAGTGTTTTTATGTCTACCGTTTTGCTGCTGAACCTTTTTTTTGTCCTTCCAATGTCTCTGTAAACGTGTGTGAACATTTGTTAACTCCCTCATCGTCTCGCTAAACATTTATTTCTGTTTTATATTCCGAAAGTTGATTTATTTTCAAACAGGCCTGTGTAGCTCACCAGAAGTAGTGCTTGCATCCTTTGCTCTTGGTCGCCCAAAGATAGACTTAAGTTCACGTCTAATCGCCGACTGGAAGAACTTTTATTAATGCTTGGCGCTATATTAAAGCAAGTTTTATTTGATCATTTACATATTTAAACTATCTTGAGTGGCTCTGAAGAACCAGCATAGAGCTGTTTTCTGAGAACCACAACTGGAAAATGAAAGATGAAAGATGCTGGTAGCTATTCTCAAAATAACTGAAACAAGATTAAAATGTTTTCCTCTAACTTTTTAATCTTGTTTCAATCAACACACTTCAATATTATCATGTATAAAGACTAGCATTTTCGATAGAGGTAATGTGTATTATACTGGTAGATCACTCCTCAAAATAAGAATTGGGGCATGATCATCAGTATTGATGATGCATTTTAGTTGGAAAATTCTCAATTCTATTCTCGTTAGGATGCTGAAAGCCTGTATACGGTGTTGTTTCAACAGAAGGTGAGTTAGCTGCTATCATATGAAGATGGAAGATATTATTCTCCTGGAACTCCGGTTTTTGGCCAGCAGAACATACACAATTTACACACTTAACACACCTTACCGTTAGTTGCTTTTGCAAGAACTCCAAACAACGAATTCTTTACAAAATTCATTTAATGAAGAAGAAGAGATAAAGGACTACAGAATGAAAAATAGCATAATGAAGATAAAGAGGAAATTCATTACAAATACAGTATAAGTTAATGAAATTTCATAAGATAAATGCAAGGGAGATTTTTATGTATGCTATAAATATATCATCCGCTGATTAATAAACCTTTATGTGATATACGTAAACGTTACTTACGCATATTACGCCACTTGGTGGAGGATCCGAGAGTCAGAGTATTTGCAAATACTGGAACTCTCGGGACCGAGTATTTGCAAAATACTTTGTCCTGGGGGCCACCACGTCTTGTAAACAACTATTCAAAAACGCTGCTGGTCAGTAATCGTCAATAGTGTTGATCATACTGGGAAAAATCAACGATCTTTCGGAGTTCTATAAAGGCCTATCGGGAGTCTGTCTGGCTGGAGCCACGATTTTGAAGCTAGCATAGTTGACTTGTTTCTCAAAAGGTCAGATATCCTGAGTGTTTAAGAAGAGAAAAAAGAATTCACATTGCTTATGTAAGAAGCGTAACTGTGATCCTAAGACTGTTAGGGACGAGATTGCCATTGTCTAAAAAAAGGCTCGTACGGACAAACAGAAAATTGTGTGCAGCAATTGCTGAAACATTTAATGATTGCTGTTCCAACTCATGTCCCATCGAACTATGGCCGGGAATTGCAAAGGATCAATATTGGCAGTCGCATGCTTATAAGGAAACCACTGATTTCTGCGAAGAACCACAAAGTTCGTATACAGTGGTGTCAGGAACACAATGACTGGACACTGGAAAAACGTCATATGCAGTACCGTAACGCGGGCGTAGCCAAAGATGCGCCCGCCATGGGCTCAACTAGGTTTGGGGCACAAAACGTAAAAAATAAAAATAAATAAATAGACATAAAAGTCCGCTATTTTATGTCGTATTTTTAAATTTCAGCAATACGCCACTTTAGACACACAAATTCTGCAATACACTGCAACTCATTTTGATGGGGTTAATAGTAAGTATTTAACATATTGCATTTAGTAAAATTTAAGTTGTTACATTTAAATTTTTCAAAATTTGTAATTTTTGGGTTAGAGGGCGAAAGTTATACACTTGCGCTTCATACTCTCGTTACTGTACTGGTCATATAGTCCGATAAGTCACAATACACCTTGTTTGGTAAGGACAATAGGAATTTGGGGAGCTCCGTGTAACAACGACCCCAGCTTGCCTTTTAAACAAGTGAAGGTTTTAAAGGTGATGTCGTTATTCTCATGGTGTAGGGCATGTTCTGGTCGTTCTGAGCAAGTTTCTGATACTGCTAGTAAGTGGAATGTTCTCCAAAGAACATCTGAACATTGTTGCGGATCAAATCTATCCTGAAATGTTGACTTTTTATCCAACAGGTGACGGTTGTTTCATGAACGAAAATACGCAAGAATTTTTCAATAATAGTTCAGCAAGCATGACAGCTACTTCCACCATCTTCCCTGGCCACCACAAAGCCCAGAATTGAATCCCAATGAGAATATATGGGACAAGTTAGATTCGAGAGCAAAATCATCTTCCACCAAATCAGAGTCAGTTAAAGGACTCTCTGGTGATCGCCTGGTATACTGTATACGTAGATGCCATCCAACACCTTGTGGAATCTATACTAACCGGCATATGCGCTGTAATTCAGTGCTAAAGGAGGTCCAACATGGTATTAAATATAAGTTGTTAATTCATTGACCGGTATGTCTTGTAAGAAAATACTGACCAAGAGACAGATGCGAGGAATATTTTAAAGAAAACTGTAGTAAGACTGATCATCATGATATGTCATAGGATTAATAACTAAGGTGAATATGATCTTATCATGTTAGGACCACATGGTAGGGCTCGAATGTATTTAGGTTTTTATTTTACAAATGGAAGCATTCATTATTCAGTAAGGCATTTATTTCATCAGACATTCATTAACATTGATCATCTTTGCTACTACCATCATTCGAGCTTCATATTTTGATATTAAATCAAAATCAGAAAAAAAAAAATCAGCTAACACCTTTTAATTCCCGTATACGGGAGTATGCGAGGCCATTTAGCCCTATCTAACTTTTGGAGACCGAGTGGGCAGTTCAATCTCCACTGGTAACCAATCAGAGACAGATGGCCCAAGGCTATCACTAATTAAGCGGTACGCAGTGAAGAGAGACGGCTCAAATGTGCCGCCATCTCGTGGTCCCTAACCCTAACACAATATATTTAATGTCTGAAATAATGTGGGTTCTACGGTCGATTTTCTTGAGTTTACAGGACGAAAAACCCGAGTTTCCGGGAGAAAAAACCTGCTTGCCCGTGCCAGAGATCGACTAACTCGGGAACCGGTCGAAAAAAGGATTAGAAAAATTTCCTCTAGTCGTCGACTAGACTCGAAACCAAGTCTTCCTTCGTGCGGCCAAGCGCGGCGGTATGCAAACGCCACATCCGCTGAGCTACGCAGGCTCCTATTTTTAAAAATCAGCTAACGCCTTTTAATTCCCGTATACGGGAGTATAATTTTTTTAGGAGTTGGTACTATCAGTGAATTCATTAATAGCAATGTTTCACCTTTTAATGTTAAATTTCTGCATTGTTAGAGTGCTCCTCTTTAATATACTTTTTTTTCTAAACATAAATGACTGCTATCACTAATCTATAATATTGTCTATAAGTTTGTTAACAGTGCCTTCCCCCTACTAATTTTTGAAACTCTTTGCCTTGAACAAACGCTTCAAATTTCAAGATCTACAGTTAAGCATTAATCAGTGATCTCCATCTCAAGAAGAAAACCAAGTCAGCTTCAACTGATTTGTTCAAATGTTGAATGAAATGTTCCCAAAAACAATAATTTTGTTTTCCCCAACAACATGCAGCTGGCTTTCCCTCATCTTCAGTAACTGAAAATTTTAAACAAGAACAGCTATTCTTTCTTAGACTAACATTATTATTCCTATTATTGAGTCTTCGTAGTTCACTCAATTCGACGAAGCTTTGGATGACAAGACCTGGTTTCGAATTGCACTAAGAATGCGAAGAAGCTTTTCAGTTGAAAGTCAGTTAAACATTCTTATAGAGTGTGAAGCGATTTCCACAGAAACTCGTGTTTTTCATTCCTGAAGCAGCAAACTGAACAGCGTAATACATAATTTACACAAAAGGATATATAATTATACATTAGGCTAACCACCATGCCCTAAAAGTATGTTTTTCTAAGCCAATCTAGGAAGGATTATGAGCCTTAAAGGCCTGTAAGTTTTTTCTTCAACAGCCAAATGAACCATTCTGGTCCAATGCTATCATGACCATATTTCTCTGTCTGTCTCTAGCATAGGTTGCATCTGGATAAGTGTTCATCCAGTTGTTTCAGGTCTTTGATTACAACCCCTATCGCGCTGGGGTATTTTCTTACCAACTTTATTTATAAGCTTATTTGTACTTGTTTGATCACAGTCATCTGCTCTTCAATTTGCCGAGCCACTCGGTTCACTTCTAATAAATGATATAACATTGGGTGTTTTAAGCCGGTTTCTTAGTTCCTCATTCATATAGTCCAGTATTTTGGCTGAAAAGTAGACCAAAAGTTTTCTCAGCACTCATTTTTTCAAATGTAATACATTTGCTATTATTCATTCCAATTTGTTGTCGACATGTGTCACGACCAGAAGTTAATGTTGGGAACAGATAATCTAGATTTTCACATTAGACATTTTTTTCTCTCTCTCTCTATCTCTTGATATCATCGTAGCTGTTACTGTTGACTCATAGAGATCATTTAAGATTTCCACTCAAGATGCACTCCTCCCCTGATATATAGTTTCTTTTTCCAGTCAATTCAGTCTCATGTGAAACAAAGTTACAACCATTTCTTCCTATATATTCCAAAATGTGTATTCAAAACGATTGCTTTCTTGCTGAGCATCTAATTATCATAATTATGCCAGTCTTGCTGTTCTCTTTCCTTCACTACTCTCGCATAATTCATATCCTATACCATCTCATTTATATGCCTGCAATCCATTTTGTGACAATCAACATAACAATTTTCTTCACTCCTTTAGTCGTCCAACATTCCGCAAGCATGTCTAATTTTGCTACAATGGATGAGAGAGTCTATAGAGCCTCTACTGCTACTACCATAGTGTCCTCTTCGATCTTCATATAACGTCACTTTTAAGTTGGATCTTATTTTTGACAACATATCAAATCCCCCCCCCCCATTCTCTTATTCATTTATGTCTAGCCGAAACCGAGACAAAAACGCATCATTTCCATTGCTGCTTCTGAATCTTAAAAAATAGGATTCACTCATCCATTAAGCCTTTACTTCTCACATGTCCATCTGCGAACTCTGTATATATAGGGGAGTGGGAATAGAGGAAAAATGCGCTCACTTTTTTTTGGGTGATGCAGCAAAACCTCCCTGAAATCCTCAGTGAATCAGTTTGAAAGTGACGTCTTCCCACTCACTTGTGAAGCTGCTATTTTATGATATGTTATGACATTTGTAGGGGAAAATCAAATCTGCACAAATGTTCTATCTCTTGTGGCCTAGGTTCGAGTCTCGTCATGACAGGAGGAATCTTTATATGGACTTTTTCAATTGAAGGTGAGTTAGCCGATCTCATACGGGGGTAGCTGTGTTTTTTCTCCTGGAAACTCGGGTTTTTCATCCCCCATACAGGAAAATCGGCCCTTCAGAATATACGCAATTTACAGACAAAAAATACTAGCTGTGGTGGTGGGCAGTAGATGGTGCTGATGTAGATGATTGGTAGTAGAGGTTCGGTGTAGTGGTAGAGACGGAGATGTTGCACAATAGGTGTCCTCCCGCGATGTGTCTTAGGACTCCTTGAAGGTGTCACCAATAATAATAATAATAATCTTCTTCTTCTGCAGCTTCTCCCACTTAAGTGGGGATCACTGTTAATAATGAGTCTCCTCCACACCTTCCTGTCTTGGGCTGTCACCACATCCAAGTTCTTCATCCTCAAGTCCTCTTCTACCAGCTCCCTCCATCTCTTCTTTGGCCATCCACGCTTCCGCCTTCCTTGCACATCCATCTGCATGACCCTTCTTCCCACATATTCGTCCTCCCTCCTCATCACATGACCAAACCATCTCAACCTTGCCTCCTGTATATCCATCCTGCTGATGTTATTTTTCCTCAGGGCCACAGTTTCTATAGCATATGTCATAGCTGGCCTCACTACTGTCCTATAGATTTTGCCTTTCAGATTGATTGGCAACCTCTTATCACATAACACTCCAGCCATTACCCTGCAGTTCCTCCAACCCGCTTGTATCCTGCATCCCACTTCCTTCTCAGCTCCTCCATCTTCTTCCACTGTTGAACCTAAGTATCTAAAGTCTGTCACCTTCCTGATGACATTTCCTTCCAGCTCCAGATCTGTGTCCTGTCTGCCGCCCACTGTGCAACACACATACTCTGTCTTACTTCTGCTCAGTCTCATACCTCTCTCTTCCAGTACTTTTCTCCATCTTTCCAGTTTAGTTCCTGCTTCTTCTCTTGAATCTGCACACAGCAAGATGTCACTGCATTCAACATTGTCCAAGGCACATCTTCTCTCACCTTCACTGTTACCACCTTCATCACAATATTAAACAGAAACGGACTTAATGCTGACCATCGTCTGCAAGCCAACTGTTATTTGAAAACTTTCTGTCTGTCCCAGACAGGTCCGAAAACACTTGTCTTCACATTTCCTGCACCAGGCTGACATATTTCTCTGGAACCTTCTTCTCCCTCAGACACCCCCAGACTTCTTGCCTTGGCACTCTATCGTATGCTTTCTCCAGAACAATAAATGCCAGATGTAGCTCCCTTTGTTTCTCTCGATACTTTTCCACCATCTGCCGTAACCCAAAGATAGCATCTGTTGTTGATCTACCAGGCATGAAGCCAAATTGTTCCTTTGCAATCTCCACCTCCTTCCTCAATCTACCATCAAGAACCCTTTCTAGGATTTTCATTGTGTGGGACATCAACTTTATTCCTCTGTAAATTTAACAGTCTTGTGCATCCCCTTTACCCTTGTAATGGAGACAAGAGTAATCTCCCTCCATTCCTTGGGTATATTTTCCTGTTGGCAAACTTTCATGAACAGGTCCCATAGCAGGTAAATTCCTTCTTCCCCCAGTGCCTTCCATGCCTCCACTGGAATTCTTTCGGGGTCCACCGATTTTCCATTCCTCATCCTCTTCATGGCCTCCATCACTTCCACTCTACTGATGTTCTGCACATCCCCTCAGAAGGCTGCCCATCTTCTCTGTGAGTCCTTGAATTTTCCTCATTCAAATGTCCCTCAAAGTATATTTTCCATCTGTTTCTTATGTCCACATCCCTCCATAATACTCTTCCTTCAGCATCTTTGACCTGCCTCACATGTAAGATGTCCTTTGCTGCTTTATTTCTACATTTCGCTAGTTGGTAAAATTTTCTCTGTCCTTCCTTTGTTTCTAATTGATCATACAGATCTTGATATGCCATGGCCTTCGCCTGTGCCACAACTCTCTTGGCTTCTTGCTTTCTCTCTCTCTACAGCTCTCTGTCCTCTTCCACTCTTGACTCATCCCACTTTTGCTTTGCCTTCCTCTTAGCTGTCACTGCCACTTGTTCATTATTATTCCACCACCAATCCTCCTTCTGCTCTCTAATCTTTCCAGATGTCTCACCAAGCACCTCGATTGCACAGCTCAGGATTACTTTTGAATTATGTTTTCACCAATCTTGTACACTTTCCAGTCCATCCGAAATCCTCTCTAACACCCTCTCCCTAAAACGATTTCTCACACTATCATCTTTTAAGTGAAACCACTTAATTGTCTTCATCCCATGGCATCCAGAGGTTTTTATCTTCGATCTTATTTTAAAGTCTGCACACAGCAGTCGGTGGTGCTGTGCTACTTGATCTGTTGGAATTACTTTACAATTTGTCACAACCTTAAGATGTTTTCTTCTAGTCAAAATGTAGTCAATTTGTGAACTGTTGTTGCCACTTCTAAATGTTATCAAATGTTCTTCCCTCTTGTAGAAAAACGAGTTCACAATTGCCAGATGAAACGCTACTGCAAAGTCCACAACCCTCTCTCCTTCCTGATTCATCAATCCCATTCCGTGTCCACCATGTACCCTTTCACAATCACTATTTTGTCTCCCTATATGTCCGTTCAAGTCTCTTCCAACAATCATCATCTCATTTTCTTCCAGTTCCCTCATTTCTTCATCTAACACGTTCCAAAACTCATCTTTCTCCTCTGCTGTACAACCAACTTGTGGGGCATATATACATAATACGACCACCCGCTCTTCTAGAAGACAATTTCATTCGCATGATCCTGCCATTCCTTCACACTTCCAGCCCTTCTCCCTTCATTCTGCCACACACCCCAATTCCTACACCATTTCTTCCCTCGTTATTCGCTCCAGAGTAGAACAATTTATATCCATCTCCCAGTTCCTTTGCCTTCCCCCCTTCCACCTTGTCTCCTGCAGACATAAAATGTCCAACTTCCTCTTCCTCATCATGTCTGTCACCTCTCTTCCCCTTCCAGTCATGCTTCCAACATTCAGTGTTCTTACTCGCAACATCCTCTCCACCTGCTGGGCTCGCTTCTTTAACCGCACTCGCCCTTGATGCGGTAGCCATCGTCCACTTCTCGCAGCTGTAGGGCGATGTGGCTGCGCATCGCTTAAGGGGTACGCCCTAGCCCTTATATCATTTTCTCTTTGACTCATATCATAGGTTGAGCTGATAGCAAGATAGGAAAAACTCACCCCTAGCCCTCAAATACTCTAATAGCACCAGGAGGAAGGAGCAAGGAGAGGAGAAAGAAGCAAAGAAAGAAGAGGAAGGACCAGTCGACAGAATAATATAACAGATATATATTACATGAAGTAAGGCATGGTCCAGCATCTGGTACCTCGGGTTTGCCATGCTCGTACTCACTAAAGTGAGCCCTTGAGGTGTTTTAACCGCCTTCTCCTGTATTCATTTTCTACTACAAGGAAACTGACCATTTCCCTTTTGGTTATTTTAATATCGTGACGCTTAACGTTATGTTGTTGTTCTATTTTTCACCTATTTTCTCCAACTTTTTAATGATATTCATCCTTTCCTAGCCAACGCTTCTAAAATAACAGTACAACGTCATAGTTGCATTCTTCAACGAATAATAATAATAATAATAATAACAATAATAATAATAATAATAATAATAATAATAACTATTTCTTCTTTTTAAACTCTTATATGCCTCCTCATTCTCTCTCTCTCTCTCTTTCTTTCTAATTCACATGCATACCACAAACCAGTCCTTTCAAAGTCCGCTCCAGTGGACAAATATCTCAACAGAAGCATTTTAATCCTTTCATGTGCTTGTACATTCATTTAACATTTTAAGAAGTGATATTCCGCTATCATTTCTTAAATTGCTGTTTTAACCGCCTTCTTCTGTATTCATTTTCTACTACAAGGAAACTGACCATTTCCCTTTTGGTTATTTTAATATCGCGACTCTTAACTTTATGTTGTTGTTCTTCTATTTTTCACCTATTTTCTCCAACTTTTTAATGATATTCATTCTCTCCTCGCCAACGCTTCTAAAACAACAGTACAATGTCATAGTTGCATTCTTCAATGAATGTATGTGACTTTTCTTGAAAAGAGCTAGCTTATTCAGATATAACAAAATATTTGTATATCGTATGCTACACAATTAGAATATAAAACGATACGGTTAATCAATAAAAAAAAAGTTAAATCAAAACGCCTAACTCTTTTGGTGCAGCGTCAACAGAAATACTTTTCCTCTTCATCCTCTAATTTTCGTGACTGCTTTTGGAATCCTAATATTACAGACACTTGTCATACATGATTTTTAGTAAATTTTTTTTTTGTAATTGTATAATATATATTTTGCAGATATTGTGAATTAATATATTTTACAACATTTTTCTGCTGAGACCTGAACAGTAGCTGTGCACTATTTGATTCACTCATGGACATTATTCGAAATTAGGAACGTATTGGAGGATTTTATTTTATTTTATTATATTTTTTGTGCAGGAAGAAAGGCTAATTGACGACTATGTGTTGTACCATTTGTGCTTGTTTATTAGTAATAATAACATTACAAGGAATGTCCAAAATATGCAGTTGTTCTTTCTTGCTTAATGTACCAAAATGCTCATAAATAAAATTACTATACTGGAAAGTGGTGACAGCTCTTAACGTAGTGTACACTTATAACGAGAGTGTATCTGCTCTCTGGTGTCCAGGGTTAGATTTGCTTTTAGCAGTCAATGAAAGTAGAATAGTTCATTGAACGTACTGTGGGTGATTGCACTAGTGTGTACGTTAGTCTTGGTTGCTGCTGCCAGTGATGATGATGATCTTGACGAGTTGCGTATAGGAAAGGATAGTAAGATGGAGGAAAAGAATCGTACGATGTACCTGATGTTAACAGTTCTAGTTATAAAAGCATGATCATAAAGGAGTCAAGGTATTATGTCATAATCCATGTTTATTACTATATGTTGTACTCGTATGTTAATTATTTAAAATATAACATGGCTTGTTTTAAGACACGTTAACTTTAGGAAATGACAGCGGGTATGATGCAGCCCCGAGACAGAGGATGCTACTTATTGTATGTGTCGTCGGATTCCGGTGTTCATATATATATATACAGTATATATATATATATATATATTTTTTTTTTTTTTTTCCCAATCACTTATTAAATCAATCATGTTGATATATTTGATGAAGTGTTTTCAAACAGATATCAAAAACACAAGAAAGCATTTGAGTTTTCGATGGATATGACTTACATTTTTTAAAGCTATTTATGATAGACTTCAGATTTCTCCCAAGAGGTCTCTTTTTATGCTACTATAGTTTAGAAACTGTGTTGTATCACAAACATTCTGCAGATGTAAATGCGAATAAACGCTTATCTTTTCCTCTGTTTCGTGCAGTGCGATGCGTGAACATCGACTTCTCTGTTGTGATTCTGTGTATACGAATTATTTAAATACTTAACTTATTAAGCGGTTAAACACTTGAAGTTCGGGTAGACTAGTCATGCTCAGCACGTAAGTAAAATTTTCACTAGAATAAGGAAAGAATTGTAATATGTATGATGTGATTCTCTGAGTGATTTCCTATGAGAATTTTTTTTTTTTTTCCGGAATTAAAAGTTGATCGAGGAAGTTATTTCATAATGATTCTCAATGAAAGATTAATAAGAAAATACTTAATAATCTAGTGATATGTAAAAGTGCAAACATATCCTTGGTCTGTTTTATTTATTGTGAGATGTTTACAAACACAGAAAAAAAACATTTAAAAAATTCTTTGGGAATATTTTAAAATAGTATATGGTGTTAGGATTTTTAATTGAATTTGACAGCCAAGTTAAAATTATGCTGATCATTAAAATCGGGCATTAATTACTGATGGGTAAGGGGTACAGAAAGGGAGGTTTATAAGGCTTTGATTTCCTGTGCCAAGATTAGGCCGATGAAGTGACATTCTTCCCCCAAGCGAATCATCGGATGACAATTCCTCAACAGTGGAAACGAAAATAGAGTGAGGTATGGAATTAATAAATTCTGCCTTTAAATATTTAATTTTCTTCAGTGAAGTTTTACTGTGAGATGGGAGGTTAGGTTACTTTAGTTAAATTATTGGTATTGTCAGAGGTATTGAATAATCATAAAAGATTAATCGTTTTGTTTTGTTTTTTCCGAAATGTTCACTCGACTTTAAAGTTTTAATTAACATTAGCGGACTGCAAAACTTAGCACATAATAATAAATAAAAAATAAAAATGTTAGTTAAAAGGGTAATTACCAATTTATTTATTTGTTTGGGAATGGTTATCATGAAATTGGACATCAGTTTCATCTGTCACAAGTGCTAACTAGTATCATTACTAATGATTCCTTCTTTGAATATCCAGTACTGTAATCAGTTTGGCTAAATTTAAGTAATTTAAACTGTGCTGTAATGTCACTTAAAGATTATTACTATTTTAGGTTAAGCAGCATAAAATGGATGATCAAATATTATTATCACGCATGTTATCAACGTGATATGTTATAACGCTAAATTCATAAATACAAGTCACTTTTTAATGGCTGCTAAAGAACTTTAAAAATTCACAAGTGAGTATAGTGCAGCAACAGTTCTACTCCTTTTTATCCTCCCATTTCTACATTATATGTCACTCTGCATTCAAATGTTTAGCACATTTTTTTTATCATCATGTATGTTAATTTATTTTCAGCATTATATGATCCATCACTCTGTGTTATTAGCATCATTATCTAGTGTTATTATCATTATCAATTGCTCATTGGTAGGCCTGATATATTGTGCATAATAGGAGAATGAAACTGTTTACCAAAGATTGGCTGACTACAGGCAACAAAAGTTGTTTAGTTTGTTTGAGAGAGTTTGTTTGATTTGATTTGTTTAGTTTGTTTGATTTAACATGTGAACATGTTAAATCAAAGAAATGCAAGTTATTCAGAAATTTAAAATATATCATATCTTATTGAAAGGTATAATATGATTCTAGATGGAGATTATTGTGTGAAAAAGTTTCTTTACTTCAAATAAATTAAAGATACCAAGAAATTATAATTATATACTTGGTTTAATCCTTTATCCAAGTATAAGCAAACAAGTTTGCACCTGAACAATTTTTAAGACTGGGGCAACTCATATATAGAAGCTTATGACTTCACATCATTTGCCTTAGTATCCCATAATGCAAAGCACATCCTTATGGGTATGTATATTGCTATGCATTATGGGAGGGGTCACTGCCCAGACTGGTTTAGACTTTTATTGAGGTCTCAATTTACTGAGACCTCAATAAGAATATAGTATAACCAAGTGGAAAAACTTCCAATAATGTTTCTTTACTTCATTATCAAGTAAATTAGACAAGAAATTATATTCTTGTTTTAATCCTATTCCCAATCATAAGCAATCAAAGTTTGTGCATGAAGAGGCTATTGACTTCACATTAATTGCCTTGGTACTCAAAACGGTTATATTATGATATTGCTGGATCATCAATCAGATAAGCTTAGGTGTTGTTGATGGTTATTCATGACTTATTTTTCACGGTATTAACAACACCACACACACTTTTATCACAAAGATGTTTTATTAACGCTTATATTTCGCTAATTTTCAACTCATCATCATCAGAGCACAACACACTTGTATACGCGACAGTGAGTGAGTGAAACAATATAATTGCAAAAGATCTAAAGTCCTATTTTTGGTGCCCTCTAACGAAAAAAAAAAAAAAAAAAAAACAGTAGCTATCCAGGAGTTTTTCTTAGGATAACCGTCTCCCAAATTTTTGGCAAATTACATGGCATATTGCTTTTTGGAGGCTAAGCCTCCAAAAAGCACTATGCCACGTAAGCAAATAGCGGCTGTAAAAAAGTTATATAATAATAAAAATATTATTATTACAAAAGCCGATAAAGGAAATGCAACAGTTATCATGAATAAAGAAGGGTATAACAGAAAAATGCAAGATCTCATATGTGACAGTTCCACATATCAAATTATACATTGAGACCCCTATGATGTCTCAAAAGAAAAAAGTCCGAAAATTACTGAAAAAAGTGACATCATGGCCCAAGGAAATCATCAGGAAAATAAAAACAAATCATGTTAAACCACCCCGTATTTATGGATTACCAAAAATCCACAAAACTAATATCCCCCTATGCCCCATAGTTGATAGCATAGATAGTCCCACATATAAACTGGCCAGGCATTTAGTCAAGTCGCTTGCCCTCCTTACTGGCAACTCCTCTACTTTTGTAAAAAAATTCAACCCATTTCAAAACGCTAGTTAAAAATCTAATCCTAAAAGATTCAGGCATAATGGTTAGTTTTGATGTCACCTCTTTATTTACCAATGTACCACTTATAGACACTCTTGATTTAATGAAGTCTAAATTTCTCCCAGATATTTTTGAATTATTTCAATTTACCATGAATGCAGGTTACTTTGCATGGGGAGGAAAATTCTACAAACAGATTAATGGTACTGCTATGGGTTCTCCCCTCTCTCCCCTGTTAGCAAATTTTTACATGGAACACTGAAAACAAAGTACTTACCACAGCTACATACAAGCCACAAGTGTGGTTACACTATGTAGATGATGTGTTTGCCATCTGGCCCCATGGACAAGACACTTTGGATGCTTTTGTCACTTACCTAAACAGCCAACATCCCAAAACTCACTTCACAGTAGAAAAAGAATCAAATAACTGTTTACCATTTCTTGACACATTAGTCACCCGCCTTTCAGATGGATCACTATCTTTTTGCTATTTACAGAAAGCCTACACACACACAGAAGATATCTACATAAACAATCACATCATCATCCAGTCCAACAGTATGGCATTTTAAAAATACTTGCACACAGAGCCAGAGCCATTTGTTCTAACGATACAGCTCTGACCACTGAACTCCAATACCTGCGCCATACGTTCTTAGCCAACGGCTACAATCCCTACAAAATAGATAAAATACTACATAGGCCCATTACTCTGCCCTCCCCTAATACACAAGAATACAACATGACCATTTCTATTCCCTATATCAGAGATACATTGGAAAAGATAGCCAAAGTATTGTTGAAACATGGCCTTCGTACCACTTTCAAACCTCGTGTCAAGCTGGCAACTCTGATCCGCTCGCCTAAGGATAGACTTCACCCTTTAGCACACCCAGGAGTGTATGAAGTTCCTTGTGACTGTGACTTGTTGGCAAACAGAAAGATCAGCGAACATCCGCCTGGAAGAACATGAAAGATACATTCGCTACTATTACTATGGCAAGTCGGGACTGGCAGACCACGCTTTGGACACTCCTTCTCACAGTATTAGATGGAGGAAAATGAATGGGCTATTTAGGAGTCGTTATAGATCTGAAAAATTATTTTTTGAGTCGGCAATGGCTTTGAAGAATTCTCCCAACCTTAACAAATATGGTTGCGTTAATTTGCCAAAAATTTGGGAGACGGTTATTGTAAGAAAAACTCCTGGATAACTGTATAAGAGGGCGCCAAAAAACTCCTGGATAAGAGGGCGCCAAAAATAGGACTTTAGATCTTCTGTCTTTTGCAGTTATATTGTTTCACTCACTCACTGTCGCGTATACAAGTGTGTTGTGCTCTAATGATGCTGAGTTGAAAATCAGCAAAATATAAGCGTTAATAAAACATCTTTGTGATAAAAGTGTGTGTGGGTGTTGTTAATACCGTGAAAAATAAGTCATGGATATTGCTGGAGTTTGACAGAATATTTAATGCCAATTTTATTTTATTTTATTTATTATTTTTCTCCCAAGCTAAGAGAAGGCAGTAGATATCGAGATGTAGTTGATAAGAAGTTTAGAAAACATGGATGGCTCGTGACAACCATGCAGAAGTTTCTGAAGTAAGGAAATGGTTGTGGTTGTTGCAATGTATAAGACTGATCATATGAAATCTCAATTGCAATGCATGAATTAGTCACTTGGATTTAGAGAATTTAAGGAAATGGAGACCATTCAGAGGCAAGCATAAATAGTAATATCAGAACTCCATAATGTCAGTTGCAGAAATAGATTAAGAGATGATAATGTTCATGGTGCGGAGAATGTGTATAGGAAAAGAAGAGAGGAAGCGTTACAGTTATTACGACAGGAGTTGTTGAAAGGAATGTTTGAGATTGTTAATAGGACAGATGGAAGAACAGGAGGGCTTTCCCTGGAAGTTTCCTTTCCCATTATTCATTTCCCTAGAAATTGTATAGCAATTAACTAAATAAAATTTAATTATTATCTGTTTCTGTCTTTAAAGAAAAACATTCATTGCACAGAGTTAATAGGATACACTCTAAGGAGGCAATTCACGATATACGTTTATGACAAGAAGATTGCAAGTTAAAATTATCCCAAGGGGGTTAGGGGAGTAGTTCCTTTTTTTGCAAGAAATCAACTTAATTGGATTGAATTTTACTAGAGTAGTAGAAATTAGAGATAGATATTGAAATTTTTTTCACTTGGTTATACTATAAATTAAAGATGCCAAGAAATTATATTCTCAATTTCATCCTTTATCCAAGTGTAAACGAACAAAGTTTGTGCCATGAAGCCGCTTGACAACTAGGTTTCTTGTATATAAAGGCTAATGATTTCACAGCAATTGCCTTAGTATCCCACAATGCAACCCCCTAGATTGTCAAATCCTCCGATGATGGAATAGTGTATAGATGAGTATTTCCAGAGGTAGATATTTTGGAAGATATGCTTATTATGAAGTACAAAGTTTTGTATTGTGCAGTGAATAAAGTATTGTAATATAATGCTGTCATCTGAAAATGTAAGTTTGTGGTCACTGAATTTCAGGGTTATATACATATTTTTTTTATTTTTGTGATAATTTTATCCGTAAAAGGTTTATTTATTTCGTATCCAAACACAAGTAGTACAGTAGTAAGTGGTACAACATGATTTGCAACAAATTAGGCTACATTACAATGAGATCAGCTTAGATTTGGTAGCTGAATTATATAGGAAATAATAATTAAATATGAAAAAAAGGAAACTATACATACCTTATATACAATAAACATGGTCAGATGTTCCTCCAGTATCTTGCAATCAACTGCTCTTTCTGTGCAGGATATAAGGTCCTCTTTTGCACAAGGCGATGGAAGAAAGGGACAAGAAAGAAGGTGTTCCATGGACTGGGTTGTCCCACACTCACAATTGTCTGGGCCAGTGAGGTAGCCCCTTTTGATGAGGTTTTGTTTGCAGCGTCCTGTCATCCAGAGTCTATTTAGGCTTTTCCAAGTATTCCAGTCCAAGTGGGCACCATGTGGAAGATGTTTGGCTGTTGAAATACCAGTATTATTTTCAGGGTATAGTGCAAGCCATTGCTGAAGTCTTGTCTCTGGGAGGTTTTTATGTAGTTCAACAGCTGTCAGGAAGCTATGACGGGATCTTAGTCTTTGGGGCACTGCGGTCTGGCCGAACAGTGGGTGGCGTTCATCATTCATTTGTCTGCTTCTTTCATCAGCTGAGAATGCAGATCTTCGAATTGAAGGGGGGTGCAATACCAGCCAAAGTATACAGGTGTTGGTTTTTAGTGGTGTTGGTTTCAGGCATCCTGTAATTAAGTGGCAGCTTTCATTCAACGCTGGATCAAGTTTTTCGGCATGGCAGGATCTGGACCATACTGGGCAGGCATATTCAGCAGAAGAATAGCAAAGGGCCAAAGCAGAAGATCTCAGTGTGCTAGGGTCTGCACCCCATTTGGAGGAAGTGAGCTTTCTTAGTATGTTGTTTCTTGCATTCACTTTTACCTTTGTTTTTTCTATGTAGGTTTTATATGAGAGGGTGTGATCGAGAATCACACCGAGGTAGATTGTTTTCCAGGAATGTTCTATATTAGAGCCTTCCCAAGAAATCTGTAGGCATTTCTTGGGAAGGCTTTCTTTCTGTAGGAACAGGAATCCTACAGAAGAATTTCTGTAGGCTTCCTGTTGTCTTCCTTATTGTTAAGGTGGAAAAGGCCAGTCTGGGTTTTCAAGGGGTTTGGTTTTAGTTGATTGCTGGTATAGTATGTGGTTAGACTATTTAAGGCAAGTGATAGAGTAGTTTCAATGGACTTGAAATTTTTTGACTGAGTAACTATGGCAAGGTCATCAGCACAGATAAAATTTCTAGTTCCTGGAAAGATGAGGAGATCATTGACGTAGATGTTGAAAAGTAATATTGATAATACACTTCCCTTGGGGAGGCCATTTTTTTGGTGGTGCCAGCAGCTCTTTCTACCCCAAGGTCCACGTAAAAGCGTCTGTTTTCCAAGAGTGATTGGATCAGGAGGACAAGGTGATAGTCTCTAGTTATTCTGTATATTTTATTTCTGAGTGTGAGATGGTTTATGGCATCATATGCTGCAGTTATATCTACAAATACTATTCCTGTGGCTAGTTTTTGCTCATAACCATTTTCTATATATTGAGTGAGGTTGAGAATTTGTGATGTGCAGGATTTGTCTGGTCTAAAGCCAGCCTGCTCAGCAATAAGATGGGGTTCAATTAGGGGTTGTAGCCTATTCAAAATTAATCGTTCATAGAGTTTAAAGAGGTTGCTGAGTAGTGATGTAGGTCTGTAATTTTTTGTTTCGGTTGGGGTTTTCCCTGGTTTCAGAAAGGCCACCACTTTGGCATGCCTCCAGATAATTGGTATCCTTAGGGTTCTGAGGCAAGTGTTGTATAGGTTTAATAATCACTTTTTAGTCCTGGTTCCAAAATGTTTGATCTGTTCATTACAGACATCATCAAGGCCTGCAGATTTTCTAGGTTTTAATAGGTTTATGGCAGTGTTGAGTTCAGTGATGGTAAAATCTGAGTTAATCATATTTTGTTCCTCACTTGGGGTTCTAAGTATCTTATTTTTTGTGTGTTTTTTAGTGAATTTTCCATTCAGCAGCAGCTGGTGAGTAATTTGATTAGCTGTTACCTACAGATGCTAATATGGCTTAGTGAAATCCTTCCTCATTCTGTTGATAAAGTTCCATGCCTTTATGCTACTATGGGTCATATCAAGGACTTCTATTTCTTTTTTCCATGAGGAACACCTTTCCTCTGCCATCTTGGAACATAATTTTTCTCCTGCTTGGATAGTCTCTTCTGAGAACGGGTTGGTGTTGTAAGTAATCAGCATACTAGGCTTGTATGTCACTGGAAAGGCCTGGAATATAGTTTGTGTGGCATCTTCGGGGGATGTGTTTGGTGGAGATTTTCCTCAGTATTTTTATGAATTCTGGATACTCTTGAGGGTTTGAAGGGACCTGTTCTATGGAGTGGTCAAGATCTTCCATGAAACCCTTCTGATTAGCTTTTTGGAAATTAAATCATCGTCTGTAAGGGACGGTGTTAGGCATAATTGCTGGGTTGAATTGAAGCATTATAGGTCTATGTTGAGTATGTGGAATAGGATTTAAAAACCTTTTAACACAAATGTTGGATATTTTTGAGCTAACAAATATGAGGTTATAGCCTCGCTTCCATCTGCCACTGTTGAAAGATGCAGGGAGTTTTGGATTATATATCAGGTTTAGAGAAAGGTTTTCAGCCCATTTTTCAACAAGTTCTCCATCTTTGTTAGACTTTGTGTAACCCCAGTTAACACTATGGATGTTAAAGTCACCTAATACAACATTAGTCATGTATGCATTATTATTGAGGAGAATGTCAGGGAAGGAGAAAGTTTCTTCTAGTGGTTTATAGACCACTAGAAGAAAGTGGTCTATATAGTGGTTTATTGAGATATTTTTAAATATCTCAATCACCTCGTAATAATCTCAATGTTTCTGTTGTTCGTTGAGTCAATGGACGATGGGATCAAGTTCTCTTTTGTAAATATTGCACTGCCATATTTATCATGGGGTATTTCTTTGACGAGTTGTTTCATGCCATGGATGTAAGGTCTTGCAGTATCTTCTCCTCTGTGAGTTTCTTGCAGGCAGAGCACATTGCAGTCATTATCTCTACAAATATTTGCAATGAGATCTTGCTTGATACTGGAGAAACCTTCAATATTAAATGATATTATTTTTAGGCTTGGCCCCAGGTAGGATCCTTTAGGGCAGAAATTTGGGAGCATTTTAGTTCGATCACTTGCATTTGGTTGATAGTAGCTTTAGCTTTCCCTAACGGGTACTAATAGGGTGCAGGAACGAGAACCTAGCTGCTGCGGACTGAGTGTTAGATAATATGGAAATCCTAAATCATGCTCTTCATACCAAACTGTTTCAAGCCACTTCTGACCTGTCATGAGTAGGGTAGTGGTTTTAAACTGGACTACAAAATTCATTTGCATCTAAAGATATTCATGAACAACCATGAGAGGTGTTGATAGCAATTAGTTCTTTCACCTTACCTTTTTTGCATCCAGATAGCATGACTAATATCATTAATTTTTGTGCTAGATATGGGGGACAATTTCTTTGTAAGGGCCGGTCATACCGTTTAGTAATTTATTATTATTATTAACATCTGACCTCCATTGAGTCAAAGGACTCATCACAAGAGATCTATACTCTCTCATGCCAAAACATTATTGAACCCAATTGCAGTTTCTACGCTGACCACACTTTCAGACAGTGCAGTACAATCACTCTCCATGCAAAGAACCTGCTTCTAACTCCCCTGCTCACATGCTCCTTATACAGCTTCCATTGATGGCCTTTAATTCTATCCTTGTCTCCCTCTACACCATGAAATATCTTTTTCACATTAATCTGGTAACAACCTCTCACCAACCTGTATCTCTCAGTCATATCCCTTCTTTTTCTATTCACAAAACTCTGTAAATTACATTCTCTGAATCTCTCCTCATATCTGACATTCCATAAACCTGACACTAATTTAGTATACCTTCTCTAATACATTCCTCTGAAAACCAGGTAACCAATCTCTGCACAGTAGTCCATATGTGGCCTAATCAAAGCTTATACAAGGGAATCATAACTTCTTTGCTTCTGCAAAGAGGTTATGATTTTGTCAGTGTCCTCCTCATTATTTTCATAATCCATTGGGATGTTCTTACAATTTTTGCAATGTGATCTCTAAACTTTGTCCATTCACCATCATTTTCAGATCTCTCATCTCCTCCACCTCCTCAAAATTTCTTCATCAGTTGTATACTCTGCTTCCTAAAACTTTGCCTACCAGATTTCAAGGCCGTGCACTCTTCAACATTAAATTGATACCTGCACTCATTTGCCCACTCACATAGTCTATTCAGATCTTCCTGGAAGGCTACAATGTCTGCTCTACTTCTCATAGCCCTTCCCAACTTTGCATCATCATCAAACAGCTCCAGTTAAGCCAGTTTAAATGTCATTAACGTTCAAGATAAACAATAATTGTCCCAAAACAGATTCCTGTGGTACTCCACTAGTGACCTTTCTCTTAGGTATACCACTCCTCCATATACAACCTGTCTAACAGCCAATTAGTTATTCAACTCACAAGTCTGTTATATAATCCCATCTGTTTCAGTTTAGTTACTAGTTTGTCATGTGGCTGTCTATCAAAGGCCTTTAAAAAATTCCAGGTACACCATATATGCATCTTCTTTATTGAGTGAATATGTCACCTTGTAATACATAAGCAGATTGCTAAAAACTTTTCCCTAATGAAACCATGCTGACCATCATAAAGAATACTGCTATTATCAACTCACTTCCAAATCCTAGTCCTCGCCAACTTCTCTAATACCTTAACAACAACCTTAGACACACAGATTGGTATATCTAGGATAATTTGTAGCCCCCCCTCCTTTCATGAAGTGGAACAGTTTTTTCCTAACCTAAATTTACTAACTTTTTATAATAGAGTGACAGCTGAGTTGGATAAAGGAAATGACTACATGGTGATTCTGCTGGATTTTGCAAAGGCATTTGACATAATACCACATGGAACTCTATTATGCAAATTAAAACAAATGGAGATGAATTATGTGGATAAGATGGTGGCTGCTGGATAGATATCAGAAAGTGGTGTACAGAGGAGCAGAGTCCAGGCAAAAGCAGGTGACTAGTGGTGTGCTGCAATGCACAGTGCTAGGACCATGGCTGTTTATTTTGTACATAAATAATATAGGAAATAATCAGCTCTTTGCTGATGATGCAAAATTAGGTATAGTAATAGTGAATCAAGGTAATGTGGAAAGTTTGGAGGATGATTTAAATAGGCTGTCAGTATGGAAAAAAAGTAATAGGTATCAGTTTAATGTGGAGTAATGTAAAGTTATGCATTTTGGGATAAATAAATTCTAAGCTATGTACCACATTGATAGAATTATACTCCAGAAATAGATGAATGTAGGATTTTAAGTGATGGTAGACAGAGAATTGAAGTTTGGAGGACATATTGCTAAGGTATCTCATAAGATAGATTACTTGGCTATTGAAGAACACACTAACATGTAGAGATAAGGCTGTAGTTATTCATCTTTATAAGGCCTTGATATGCCCACATCTGGATTACTGTGCTCTGGCATTGTCTCCTGGGTTTCTTGTGGATGAGGAAGTGGTGGAGAGGATTCACAGGTGAGCAACCAGGTTGGTGATTGATCTGTGTAACATTCCCTATAAGGACAGATTGAGGGTATGTAGATTGCAGAAGTTGGTCGATAGGTAAAAAAAGAGGGGATATGATAGAAATGTTTCAATTACTGTATTTTCCGGTATAAGACACACTTTTTTACCTTAAAAATTTATCTTAAAAATGGGGTGCATCTTATATAATGAAGGTAAAGATTGTTTCCTCTTTTCAAAGTCATACGCACTCCCTTTTTATGTTCCAAGATCTTTGTAGACAGTTAATGGTGCAATCAAATTGATGCGTGACCTTCACGTGACTTCTAGTGCGTCATTGGCTAAGAACGGGGAGCCCCTATTCAAGTTTCATAATATCTTATCCAAGTAATCAGTTACTGATGTTTATCAGTATTGAGTTGACGTGTTGAGATATTTTGTGTTCAGTTTGATATTTCCCCGTAGATTTTAGTGATGGAAAAAAACAGGCGACATTCATATATTTCAAGTTACAAATTGCAGGTTGTAAAATATGCGGAAGAACACGGGCTAGGGAAGCTGAAATACATTTTGGACCTCCGCCTACAGAAAAAATGATTAGAACTTGGCGTGGTCAGAAGGAGATTTTGTACAATTTGCTTAAAGAAAAGCGTGTGGAACGTGGAAAAATAGCGAAGTGGCCAGAACTAGAGACCGAAGTTTTGAAATGGGTGCAAGAAAATCGGCAAAATGGCATTGCCATTTCAACAAAAATGATTCGTGCACATGCAGTCAAAGTAGCCTGAGCGTAGCATTGAAGATTTTAAAGGTGGTGTGTCATGGTGTTACTGTTTCATGAAACACAGTGGACTTTGTATGCAAACAAAAATCAGTCAAAAAATGCCAAAAGAATATGAAGACAAAATTATTTCTATATTATAAGAAATTAATGATGATAGAGAAGAGTCAGATGACAGTGACATGGGTTTTGCAGGTTTCTGAAAGGTCAGTTTACTTTTTTAAATCATACTTTAAAGTTTAGATTTTTTTTCAGAAAATTGTATTAAATTTCTTGGGTGCATCTTATACACCGGAAAATATGGTACTTAAAGGATTTTATAGGATTGATGCAGGGGAAATGTGTCACCACTTGGCTAGAGGGGACAGAGAAAGGAGTTCATCCTTGGAAATTGAGTGAAAGTGTGGTTAGTAGGGACATGAGGACTAGATTTTTCACTTGGAGAGTTGTGAATGAATGGAATGGAATCAATTGTCAGTGCCTTGTCTGTTATTGGGTTCAAGGAGCAGTGTGATAGATTGTGTAGATAGTTTGGGTCTCCTGTAATGAGTCTTTGGACTCCTTGGAGGTACCCATATAATAATAATGAGCATTCATGCCATAGTGGATGGAAAATTTGAACCTGAAGTCTGTTGTTTGGAAAGCAATGCTATTTGCTCAGCAAGCACACTGGCAAACTACCTGCACTGTGGTCAGTCTCTTTTGCTATAGTGTGACCTTGATAATATAGAAAGCATATCTGCCATTTATGCATGATGCAGATTTCTAAATTTTGCCTTTGAGATTCAGGTGTCAGCATATGATTTGTTTGCAGTTATTATTAGAAAATTTAGTATAGACAGAAAAGGAAGTTTGATATTTCATTATCAGCATGCTTAACTGTTGTACAGAAGAATCGTGACACTTTTTTGGGTGTGTGTGTGTGTGTGTTGGGGGGGGGGAAGATTACTCAGTGGGAGATAGTTTAAAATGGAATAGGAGAAGAAAGGTTTACATATCAATTGAAATTCTGAGTGATGTAATTAGTGCAGATGTTTGAACCAGAAAACTACAATGGAAAAAAATAAATGGTGAATAGAAATCAAGATTATTCTCTTTGACATGCAATCCCAGATAACATAAGGTTGAGAGTAGATGCATAATTAATATCCTATACAAGGCATATTATTTGAATGGTCCAGAGGACAATCAATGTACATTATACACTGAGAGATTACTGCTGGGAAAAAAGTTCAAATGTTTTAGGAGCAAGGTGAGGATTGTTTAGTTAGCATAGAGTGTGGGATCATTAATGATAGCAAATCTCTTGGCATCTCCACCTGCTAGGTAGGGAAAGAAAAAGAACCCTGTTGTTGCTGTGGACATTAAAAACTCTCAGAAATATGATTCTACTATTTAGTGAAGTTATATTATAGAAAGTAGGGATATTAAGAAAGAAAAGTCAAAAACATTCATAATTATTGGTTTAAGGAGAGGGACAGAAACAAGTCCATTTGATAATTAGAGGTAAGGAGATTCTAAAGGAATAGAATTTCAGGTTCTGAGATTCCAGATTAGTTGCCTTGATGTGTACGACACCATATGTATATGTACAAATACATTCTTAAATCATAAAGTGTACAATTAATAAAAGTGAGGTGAGCAATATCTGAAGTATACCAAAAGTTAGGAGGTTAAATAGGATTGGGTTAAATGGTAGGATTAAGCATGCAGTCTTAATTTGACCACCACCTAGCTTAATGGATACCTGAGGAGGCTTGAAAAAGTTCTATGTTTGGTTTCTAGAGCAGGATTTCCAAACTTTGTAAAAAAATATATAATTAATAAAAAAAAAAAAATTCTTAGCCCAGCCATTGTACTAATGTACTCTATGTTGCAAAAAATCTTTCATAGGTGAGATCTACATTAAAAAAAAAAAATCAAAAAAAGAAGCATTATGACAGCTATGTAGGCAATAATCATTTACATATAAATAATCAAGAGCAGGAGAGGAATATTATGCATTTGATGAGGCAAGAGAAAGTGCAGAGTAGCAGTGCTTAGCCAATCAGGCTAATCAATAATGATTGAGAAAATGATAAAGGCAAAGAAAATAGTAGATAAGTAACCCCTATTAAGGATATAGTCCCATTTAATGAGCAATTCATTACAGTATTTCATGCTAGAAATGAAATTTCATATTATATGGTGGGGAGGCAAGAGATCCAGAAGTGAGGCAACAGGTTAAAATGAAGATTTGCAGTTGTTTGCACGATTCAAAGTTCGGAAATTGCTACATAAAAAGTGAAACTTATGTCGGAAGGTTATTCAAGTCTTCCTGAAGATTTGAATTGCCTGCTTGTTTGAGCATATGAGCAAGACTCAATTAACTGCTGCAAAGTGTTTATGTTTTAAAAGTTGGAAAAGCAAAGTTAGAAGACTTGTATTCAATTGGATATATTGAAGAAGAGTGGAGATAGAACAGATTATGGCAATGATTTAAAAGATATTCACATGTTGTAATGTAAGGTTTTGGTCAAGTTGCATTTGGAACTACTATGCACAGATTTGGTTACTTGGTTTTTAAAGAGATTAGAAAGTAACAGAGAATAGTGACTAAGGCATGTCAATATATCAAAGATGCCAAGAAATTATATTCTTAGTTTAATCCTTTATCCAAGTGTAAGCAAACAAAGTTTGCACGTGAAGTAACTTCACTATTGGGCAACTCATATATAGAGACTAATGACTTCACATCACTTACCTTAATATCCCATAATGCAAAGCACATATCTTTACGGACTTGTATAATGCTACGTATTATTGGAAGGGTCACTACCCACCTTTCAACCTTTATTGAGGTCTCATCAGTGGAAGCCAGACCCAGAAATGATTCCAAGAAAAGAGCACATTTGAGGCCATTTGGTGTGAGATTGTGGCTAGCAGAACTAAATATACAATTGGGTGCTGCTATAGACCAGGTGATAGAAAAGATGGTGGTGACAGTATGCACAAGCAAATAGAAGAAATGGGTGGAAAGAGGGCAATTATTATGGGAGATTTCAACTATGGTCGCATTGATTGGAGTGAGGAGAGGACACACGGGAGGAAGGAACTGGATTTTATGCGGTTATTAAGGGATAACTATCTGCGACAGCATGTAATGGAAAATACTAGGGGTCAGAGAGTGCTTGACCTAGTAATTACATCTGAGGATTTGGCTGTAACAAATATGACCACATTGCCACCAATCGGTGAGAGTGATCATAGGGTCTTAACTTGGGAGGTGGCTAAAGGTGTAGAATTTTCAATTAAGACAGGGTACATGTGGAATTATCGGGCGGGAAAGTATGACAAGCTTAGGAGTTTGATTGGTTCAGTGCCATGGCATGTACAACTGCAAGGACTAGAAGTTGATAGTGCATGGGAGGTAGTTAAGAAGTGCTTGCATGAAGCAATGGCTGACTGTATACCTAGAATCCGAATAATAAATCAAGTAGGGGTTAAATGGATGAATAACACCATTAAGCTTGAGTTGCAAAAAAAGAAACAACTATGGAGGGAATTTAAGGAGAAGGGTGACCGGCAGGCACATGAACGGTATAAAGCGCAGGCCAGAAGGGTGACGAGTGTGGTAAGAAAAGCAAAAAAGGATTACGAAAGAACATTGGCCATGCAGGCTAAAGAGAATCCTAAACAGTTTTTTAGATATGTAGCAAGTAAAAGGAAAAATGTACATGGCAGATTGATTTTAAAGAATGCCGATGGTAGGGAGGTAACTGAATCAGTTGAGTTACTGAGTGAGCACTTTGCAAAAGTATATCATCCAGGTGGTGACATTGCAGAAACGAATAAACCAGTAGATTATACAGGAATTGTGGTTAATGAAGTGGAGGTGAGTAGTCTATTGCATAACCTCAATGTCAATACATCTGTGGGATTGGATGGTATACCAGCTCGTGTTGTACGAGAAGCAGCTAAAGAATTGTCAGTACCCTTGACCGTTTTGTTTAATTTGAGTCTCGGGTCTGGGTTAGTCCCGAGCGGGTGGAAAGAGGGGAAAATAGTTCCACTGCATAAAGGTGGTTCCAAGACTGCTGTTATAAATTACCGACCGATTAGCATATCAGGAATCATTGTCAAGGTCTTAGAGAAAATAGTCAAGAGGAAAGTACAAGATTGGATAGAAGAAAATGGGATACTGTATCGGGGACAGCATGGTTTTGTGAAGGGTAGGTCATGCCTCAGTAACTTGCTCACGTATTATAACACAGTGACGGCTGAACTGGATAAGGGTAATGGGTTTACGGTGATTCTACTGGACCTTGCCAAGGCCTTTGACAGGATTCCACATGGAATTCTAATCAGTAAATTGCAGCATATGGGAATGGACATAGGGTTGGTGAGATGGATAGGAGGGTGGTTGACGGAGAGATATCAGAGAGTGGTTTACTCGGGAGTAGAGTCCACAAGACGGCCTGTGACTAGTGGTGTGCCACAAGGATCTGTTCTTGGACCACTGCTGTTTAATTTGTTCATAAATGATATAGGAAATGATCTGAGAGGAACAGTTCATTTGTTTGCGGATGATGCGAAGTTGGGTAGGGCAATAGTGAATGCAGATGATGTCAAAATTTTGCAGGATGATTTGGATAGATTGGAGGTCTGGGCTAAGGAGAATGGATGTCAGTTTAATGTGGCAAAATGTAAGGTTATGCATTTTGGTATGAAAAGATTAGCAGCAGTTTACTACATTGGTGGAACTGTACTCCAGGAAATTGATGAGGCACGAGATTTAGGAGTGTTGGTAGATAAGGAATTGAAATTTAGGGGACACATTGCAAAAGTGACCAAAACAGCTCATCAAATCACTTGGTTGCTGAAGAATACGTTGACAAGCAGAGACAAGCAGGTTATTGTTCCTCTGTATCGAGCCTTGATAAGACCCCATCTAGACTACTGTGCTCAGATTTGGTCACCTAGGTTTCTTCTTGATGGGGAGGAGGTGGAGAGGATCCAGAGGCGAGTGACCAAGATGATAGCAGGTCTGTGGAATGAACCGTATGAGAACAGGTTGAGGATTTGTGGGTTGCAAAAATTGGTTGATAGGCGGAGGAGGGGAGATATGATTGAGACATTCAAATTACTGAAGGGTTTCTATAAAATTAATTCAGGAGATATTTTTGAGAACAGGGCTGGTTGTGGGAGGACTAGGGGACATCCATGGAAACTGGGCAAAAGTGTGGTTAGTAAAGGTGTTAGAGCTGGGTTCTTTACTTTTAGAGTAGTGAATGAGTGGAATGCGCTCCCTGAGTCTGTAGTGGATGCTGTGACAGTGAATGAATTTAAGGCGAGGTATGATAGATACTGTATGAATGTCAAATAGTTGTGATGAATATGATTTGGGGCCTCCCTCGATGAGTCTAATGACTCCCTGGAGTTGCCCGTAATAATAGTAATAATAAAAAGGTTGAAGTAATGCAGAAGTCATATTTCCATATATAAGTAGCCAAAATTACTGTAAGAGAGCAAGTCATGGGTTCTTTGTTCATGAGGTGCTGAATGAGTGAAATGCATTGCCTGAGAGAGTGTATGGTGAGTGCATCAACAGTAATCTACTTTAAGGTATGGCTTGCTGAGTATCATGTTTGAATAGTGAGGATTTCCCACATTGAGTCCTATGACCCCATAGAAGTCATGACTCATTGTCGGAAGTATGAGAGTAACAACAGTGGGATAATTTCTAATCTGATATACAAGCCTTTTAAAATTAGGTTCAAACCAGTATACTGTCTAATAGCTGGTTATGTGTACTGTTTTTAAAGCTATATCCTTAACAAGAGGAAATTTCTGAACTCTTGTGCATAGCTCTTCGTAGCACAATTGGAAGAATGATAGTACATTGCGCTCTTTGATGAAAAGGTCTAAGCTCGATTTCCATTGTGACAACGGCAATCTTTTTGTCAGCCTGGCTGGCTGAGTGGTTAGCGTATCTGCTCTCCAGTTAAAAGGCTGCGGGTTCGAATCCCACCATGGGCATGGATGTTTGTGATTGTCCTTGGAAATACTAGTGGTAGATGGCGTTGGTGTAGTTGCGGTCAGTTGGTGGATTGAGTGGCGGAGACAGAGTTGTAGAGCAGGTGCCTCCTTCGATGAGTCTTTGGACTCCCTGGAGGTGTCTAATAATAATAATTAATCTTAATGGACATGACTTGCATTATATGGTAGCACAAGAATGGGGAGAGAAGGCCACACTTTTTACACAAGAATTAAAATATATTTTGAGTTTTTTAAAATTTGTAGTAAGCAAAATAATAGGTTATGCTGGTTCATCTACATATAGTAGCATTTTGTAGAAATTGAGCATTTGCTGTGAAGATTGCATGCTACATGCTAACCCCAGTGTTATGTTTGTTCATTCCTAAGTAGTCTGGCATAATTGATTAATGCCTATGAGCTGAGGAGGGTTGAATACTACATACTTACTGTTTACAATGCTCATTCTTAATTTTATGGTGATACAACTTTTAGCTATATTTGACAAGCAATTATATTCTTGTTTTTTTATCCTTTAACCAAAGAGTGAGTAAATAAGTCTGCACATGGAGGTATCTTTGCAACTAGGCTATTTGTATATAGACAGTCGACTTTGCATCATATTGCTTCATTATGCCATAATGTACAGTACACTACCTTTCCAACATATATCACAATGTGTTATTATTACATGACACCTCCAAGGCATTCAAGGACTCATCGTGGGAGGGCACACTACTCTACTACACAACTCATCATCTCTTCTACCTAATTCCTGTAGCTACACAATGACACTACTATCAGCAACATGCACAATGCCATCTACTGCCCACTACCACTACAAATAGTATTTTTTCTCTGTAAATTGCATGTATTCTCAAGGCTATTTTGCTTGTATGCAGGATTAAAAAACCCAAGTTTTTGGGAGAAAATCCTTCTACCTCCATAAGAAACGTGAGTTATCACCTTTAATTCCATATAAATGGAATTAAATGGAAAAAATCCACATAAAGGTTCCTTTCATCACAATGAAAGTTGAACTCTGGTCTTTTCCATTCAAAGAGCACAATGTTCCATCATTCTTCCACTTGCGCTACAGAGACTATGGAAAGGATCACTTTTGACCTTTATTTGAAAAAAAAAAAAAGTCCAGAGGGTTTCCAAAAACTCTAACACCCCATGATTTGAAACTTGGAACAGTTAAATATTCTTGGCTGTGATTTCACTGGACACATTGCCCAACTTCATCTCAGTTAGTGGTCAGCAGGAGCCTCCTATAAAAGTATGGGCCTTACAAATACTCTGAGTGGGCTTTTTTAGACCACTCACAGTGTTTTCACTTTAAACCTGAGTGATCTTTATCATTCTAAACCTGATCAAGTGGTCTGCAAAGAACAGAGATAAAGGACAGACGGTGCTTAGTACATTACAAAATCTTAATATGAATCACCCATGAGATTGGACAGAATATTGACGTGCATTATTATTATGGAAAGATGTAAGAACTAGCAGGGTTCAAAGGGGTGAGGGCAAGGAAAAGTGTTCAAGATAGTTCTATTGCATAAAGGAGGCTTCAAAACAGATATAGCATATTATAAATTGATGGGCATTTCAGGAATGAGAAGATAGCAATGTGATATTTGAGGTGGACTTCATAAAAGTCTGTCAAAAGCATTTAACAGGACACTGCATAAAACAATATTATATAAATTAGAGTAATGGGATGTGGTGACATGCATAGTAGGTGGTTGATAGATAAACCCATTTTTGTGTATGGTGGAATATTATTTGGTAGAAGGTAAGTGACACGTGGTATGCCACAAAACTCTGTACTGGAACTGTTGATGTTTAATTTGTATATTAATGATATAGGGAGAAGACTGAGTTATCTGCCGATGATGATTGAGAAAGCAGTATTTAATAAAGATGATATAGAGATTCGAGGGTCAAATTAGAGGGTCAAAGCTGTATAACTGAGAGGAGACCTCCACATAGCCTTTAAAGGAATGCGGAGAACCGACCAGGGCTTCTGACCTAATGTCCAATCCTCACCTTCTCGTGGTGCACCCTGTTGGGTATCTACTTGGATACTGCACAGACGAGGATGGGCTGGCAATTTGGGATTTAGCCGACAAATTGTATTCCTATTGGTTAAACCAAAATATAGAATGATGGTACAACATGACAAAATTTCATGCCAGATGGGGCGTCGCCCGGTTAAACAAGGCTCCCGTTGTTTTCGCCAGGGAACCAGGGCGAACAGCGAAAAGTCAGCAACTGGAACAAATCTGAAAATAAACCTCAACTCAACATCACCAGAGTTAAAGATCGGTACTATCAACGTAAGAAGCCTGAATGGCAAAGAAATGGAGCTAGCTGAGGAACTAGATAAGTACCAGATCGACATAATAGTGGTGACTGAAACAAAAAAGACCAAAACTGGTGAGATCTTTCTGAGCAATAAATACAAAATGTTATATTCAGGCAATGACAATCAAGGAAAAGAAGGAGTAGCCATAGTATTCAACACAAAATATGAGGCTAATCTTCTTGAATGGCAGTCAGTCTCAAGTAGAGTAATGTGGGCAAATATGAGAATGGGGAACTGGACAATGAGATTTATTTGTGCCTATGGTCCCACAGAAGGTTCTACTAAGGTAGAAGCGGAGGAATTTTTTGAGGCTTTAGAAAAAGCCACTGACACAATGAAAAAGGAAAAGTTGGCCCTTGTTGAGGATCTAAATAACAGAGTAGGAAATGATTGTGAGACATACAAAGATATTTTTGGAAAATTTGGAGAAAAGAGCAAAGCTAATAATAATGGCAAATATCTGTTGGATTTCTGCTCAGGACATGGACTGGTTATTACTAACACCATGTTCCAACATAAAAATGTGCACAAATTCACATGGAGAGAAGAGGCTAGGAATAAGAAAAGTCTCATTGACTATGTTATTGTTGATAGTGATGTTTTCTCCCTGGTGTAGGACACCAGAGTGTACAGAGGATTTGAAATTGGAAGTGATCACTATTTAGTCTTGAGCAGGATAAAATTGAATTTCATATTGAAAAGAATAACATGTAAGAAAGTTTTAAAGCAAATAAAAGTTGAGCAGCTCTCAGATGTGATCTGTAGACTAAAATACACAAAGATTATTGAAGAAAAAATGAAAGAGTTTGAGAACAGGGATCAAACCTTGGAGATTCAGTGGCAAACTCTGAAGAAAACATTGATTGATTCTGCCAGAGAGGCATGTGGTGAGGTTGTCTGTAAGGATAAAAAAATCAGAACTCCCTGGTGGACACAGGAAGTTAAAGAGGCAGTGAAGGAAAAGAAGAAAGCATACCAAAAGTTCCTGTCAAATAAGTCAGCTTGTGCTCTTAGAGAATATAGAGACAAATGCAAGAATGCTAAACACTGTGTAAAACTAGCTAAACAAAAGTCATGGGAGGACTTTGGCAAGAATATAGAAAATAAATTTCAAGAAGGTGGCAAAATATTCTGGAGGTTGTTGAATAAGCTTAAGAATGGAGGAAAGAGTGCTATAAAAGGAATTAGAGATGATAAAGGTGACATGAAAACGGGAGAAAAAGATATCCTTGAAGTATGGAGTGATTACTTTGAAAAACTGCTAAATGAAACAAGCAGTGATGACAGCACAGTGGTAAAAACATTGACCAGGCATGCAGTCAGGAATACATATCCATACTTGAAGTAGAAAACGCCATCAAAGGCTTGAAATGTGGAAAGGCAGCAGGAGTAGATGATATTCGACCAGAAATGCTGAAGTATGGTGGTATAAGAGTCTTACAGTGGCTGCACTGCATAGTTCAGAAAGCCTGGAAAGAGGGACGAATTCCCAATGATTGGAGTAGAGCTCTCATAGTACCCATATATAAAAAGGGAAATAAAACCGAATGTGAGAATTACAGAGGTATTTCCCTACTGAGTGTTCCTGGCAAGATCTATGCAAGTATACTTGAGAAACGGTTCAGAAGAATTGTGGAAGAAAAGTTTGGTGAAGAACAAGCTGGATTCAGGCCAAATAGAGGCTGTCAGGATCAGATCTTCACTTTACGACAAATAGTCGAGAAAGCATGGGAATATAACAAAGATCTGTATTTAAGTTTTGTCGATCTGGAAAAGGCATATGACAAGGTGCCAAGAGAGAAGCTATTCAATACGCTGCAGTTATATGGTGTCAATGGGGCATTATATCAAGCAATACTTAGTCTTTATTTGAGTTGTAAGTCAGCAGTTCGAATTGAAGGAAGTACAGGAAGATGGTTTAATGTTAAATCTGGTATGAGACAAGGATGTACATTATCCCCTCTGTTATTCATTATCTATATGGATCACATTATGAAGGAATGTGGTATTAAACCTGATATAAAAATTGGAGATGTTAATGTCAGCTCTTTGCTTTATGCAGATGATGTTATACTTCTAAATAAATCCGCTACAAGTCTGCAAGATTCTCTGACTAAATTGAATAGCTGTTGTAATAGATATGGTATGAAGGTCAGCAATACAAAGACAATGAAAATAGGCAGAATCATTGAAAATGTCAAGTGTGCCTGTGTAACAAGTAAAACATTTCAGCTATTTAGGCATGATTTTTAGTGAAGATGGTAAATTAAATATAGAAATAGACAACAGAATCAGCAAAGCTGGTAAGGTGGGAAGTCAATTGTATAAATTCATATGGAATAAGAGAGAAATTAGTCGGAACACTAAATTAGCTGTATACAAGACAGTGTTCAAACCAGTTTTAACTTATGGATCTGAGAGCTGGGTCAGAAATAAAACACTTGACCAAAGACTAGAGACCACAGATATGAGAGTCCTGAGAAAGATTAGAGGCATGAACAGATGGCATCAATGGCAGTATCATATTAAAAACAAGGATATTGGAAAGAACTTGACATTGTCAGCATCCAGGAATGCATTAGCAGAGCTAATCTCAGGTGGTATGGTCACTTAAATAGAATGGGAGAGAAAAGATTAGCAAAAGAAGTGTTCTCTGCCAGGCTGGCAGGAAAATGACCCAGAGGAAAACCAAGATATAGGTGGATTGATACGGTACAAAGTGCTTTAGACGATAGAAATATAAGATCTGATAATGATAATATTGGAGTCTTGACAAGTAACGGACTGATCTGGAAAAAAATTGTAGATAGGAAGTTAGTAAAGATGTAAATTTTTTATGTAATACTATCATATCCTGTACACCCCTTGAGGGTATATGTCAGGAATTTGATGATGATGATATTCTGTAGTATGATTTTAATAGCCTGGCAAAGGATTACAATTGCCATTTCAGTCTGGCACAGTATGATGTTATGCACTTTATGAAAAGGTTACAAGCTGTGATTTACATCACTGGACCTGAATTGTAATAAATTATTATTATCATTTGACCTGCATGGAGTCAGAGACTCATTGTGGGAGGTACTCACTATTGCATAAATACTCATCCAACCACGTTTTAAACTGATTTAATATGTCCACATCCACAACACACTCAGGCAATGCATTCCACTCACCAACCACCCTCCATGCAAAGAACCTGCTTCTCACTCCTTTGCTCACACCCTCGTACAGTTTTCAACAACAGCCTCTTGTTCTACTCTCCTCTCCCATTCTATGAAAAATCTCTTCCATGTCTACCTGATAACAACCCCTGACCAGTTTATATGTCTCGATCATATCCTCTCCCCTCTTCCTCCTATTCACGAGGCTCTGCAACTTACATTCTCTCAATCTGTCCTCATACTCCACATTTCAAAGACCACTGACTACTGTGAAATATATAATCTTCTCTATACCCTATCCAACATATCCTCGTCACCATGAAAACCTGATGACCAAATCTGTGCACAATAATCCATATCAGGCATGTCAAGGCATTATACAATGGAATCATAGCCTCTCTATTTCTGTGTCAGGGTTCTCCGCATCATTGCCATTATTCAATGTGATGCTTTCACAACTTGTGCAATGTGGCCCCTGAATTTCAGGTCCTTGTCCACCATCACTCCTAGATTTCTCATCTCCTCTACTTCTGTTAAAGTTTCCCCCGCCAAGTGTATACTTTGCATCCCATCATTGTTTACCAAATCTCAAAACCTTACACTTGGCAACATTGACCTGACAGTTCCACTTACCTGCCCATTCATGCAGTCTATTCAAGTCTTCTTGTAAGGCATTAACATCAGCCTGACTGTGCATTGCTCTCCCCAGTTTTGCATCATCTGCAAACAGCTGAATATCACTAGTTAAACCCAACCCAATATCATTAACATACAAATTGAACAACAATGGCCCCAAAACTGACCCCTGTGGCACACCACTGGTGACCTTTCTCTTTCGAGATACTGCACCCCATATACAACTTTCTGATACCTATCCGGTCAGTCACTGATCCAACACAAGTCTGTTATATCCAATCTCATCTGTTTCAATTTATTTAAGAGCTTGTCATGTGGCAGTCTATCAAAAGCCTTTGCAAAATCTAAGTACACCACTGTATATGCATCTCCTCTGTCCAAGGTATTTGTCACCTTGTCATAGTACATAAGTAAGTTAGTGAAACATGATCTCCTCTTACCAAACACATGCTGATAACCACAGAGAATACTGCTGTTATCAACTCATTTCTATATCCTACTTCTCACCAATCTCTTCAGGACATTCACCACAACTCCAGATATACAGACTGGCTTATAATTTGAAGGTACAGCCTTATGTTGCACTGCATAAAGGTTGTTGCACTGCATAAAGGTACACCTTTATGCAGTGCAACAATTTTACCCTCCTTCCACTCCCTTGGAACCTGTGCCGTTGCAAAACTCTTATTAAACAGGCATGCCAATGCTACTGCCAGTTCCCTGGAACATTCCCTTAAGATGCATGGTGATATGTCATCAAATCCTATCACCTTATTAATATCAAGGTTATTTATTTCCTCAAATACCTCCTGCTCACTCACAATTATGCTATCCTCTCCTATGTCCTCTACACTTAAGTTCCTCATGATTCCACCTTGATCAGAATGAAACACCCTTATAAATTGATCACTGAATACTTCAACAATGTCTTCTGCAGCAGTTACCATTCTACCACTTTCATCCCTTAACTTCATCTTTCCTTGATCATTCTTCCTTCTACTTGCCACATATCTAAAAAAAACTATAGGGTTTTTCTTAGCTGATTTGCCAATTTCTGCTCGTACTCTACTTTCAGCCTTTGGAATACATTCGTACATTGATTCTGTTATGTATTTCTTTGTAAGTTCCTATGCAGCATTTATTTCCTTACCACTCAACTCCTCATTCCATGTTATAGCTCGAAGTTGTCTCCTAAGCTTGTCATAATCACCAGCCTTATAATTCTACATATATCCTTTCTTCGCAAAAGTCTGCATATGACTAGCCACAACACAGGTGATTACTTCATGATCACTTCCACCAACTAGAGGAAAATGTGAAGCCCCCCTCTAACAATTACATCCTCTGATGAAATTTAGAACTCTTGATCTCCGTGTGCCTTTCTTATGTGCTGCCTGAGGTAGTTATCTCTCAAGAACTCGAGAAATTAATTTTCCTTATTCTCAAATGCTATCTCTTTTCCATTCTATACCACCATAATTAAAATCACTCGTAATAATTACCCTTTATTTATTCACTAATCCAAATTGTTTATACATTTCTTCATCACCACATTCCCAGGCCTAAAGCAACATCCAACTAAGTACGTCTTCCTCTCAACCCCCCATGTTACACCACACTGCCTCGTAACCATTGCTACTATTTCCTCCTTTCATGTCTATGTTATGTGGACTTAATATTCCCCTGCTATCATCAGCAGCACTTCCCCTTCACGAAAAATACTGTACCGTTCCATTTCTATTTCCGTTTTAACCATGATTCACTTAAATTGATGAGGCTTTGGGTGATGAGAATTTGAGCAAAATAGTTCTTGTGATCATTTGGATATTGAAGAATCTGACAGGTAGAGATAAGGAAGTTAATAACACTCTTTATAAGGCTTTCATATGACCACACTAGATTATTCTACACAAATATGGTTGCATGAGTTTCTTGGGAATATAGAAATGGTGGATATGATCCAGGATGAGTGACCAAGATAGTGATAAGTCTCTGGAATGCCTCCCCTTGAGGATATATTAAAGGTTTAGGATTGCAAAATTTGGTTGATATGGATGTAAGAAAAACATATAAGTGATTAAAGAGATTTTCATTTCATTCAGTTTAAAATGAAGTGGAATTTTTCAGTACATGACAGATGACAAAGAGTCACCTGTGGAAGTTAGAGGTGAGGACTAGAATTTTTCTTGAATAGTGGTAGTGATTGCTTAAATAATGGATTCGTAGAAATAGTTGTGAGTAGTTTGTCTTGAATGAGAAGTATGAAAGATATTGTGTGAATATTTAGTGCAGTTCCTTTTCGGTGATTCTTTGGACTTCGGGAGTTATCTGTATAATAAAAAAATTATGATTGAGATATTTAAGTTGGTAAGGGGTTATTACTAGGTTAATGCAGAACTTTTTCATAGAATGAGAGACAGGGGTAGAACAAGAGGTAATCTTGGAAACTATATAAGGAGGGTGTGAACTGGTGAGTAAGGAGAAGCAAGTTCTTTGCATGGTGAGTGAATGTGTTGCCTGACAGTGTGATAAATGTCAACATTGAATGAGTTTGAGCTTTGTGTGTACCTCTCATGCTGAGTCTTTTGACTCTATGGAGGTTTGGTGTTAGATAATAATAATAAAATAACTTTATTTTTTAAAGAGAATTTATCCATATTGATAGCTGTGTCTAAGCCTGTTCAGTGTCACCTGTTAGCTGAGTTGGGAGATAGCCATGTAAGAGATAATGGGGAATTAAATGAAAAAAGGATAATCGTGTGGAATTCCAAGGTGAGCAATTATAGAAAGTTTATATCAATACAGTGGAATGTGAACTGTATGAGAAAGAGCTTGATAGTCCATGGCAGTTGGTTTAATGCATGTGAAATAAGCATTTTCACTCTATATACCAAGAGTTAGGCAAATATGGTAGGAATGAAATGTGAAATTAAACAGACACTTTGGAAAAGATGTATATGGTGGTAGACAATGATCGGATGCATGAAGAGTAACATTCTATGTAGAAAAGTGACAAGCATGGTTGGTTGATAAGGAAAGAAGTCCAGGAAAAAAAACCTCACTTAACACGATTAATTAACCCATCAATGAATGCGCGCTAAACGAAATCGCTTTAAGCAAATAGAACAAATAGGAATAATTATAATTCATCCATCAGTTAGCGTAAATTTGAAAAATTATGTATAATCTATATTAGAGGTTAAAATCATCAAAACGCTAATATTTCGCTGATTTTCAAATCAGCATCATCAGAGCACAACACACATGTAAATGCGACAGTGAGTGAAACAATATAATTGCAGAAAGACAAAAGATCTAAAGTCCTATTTTTGGCGCCCTCTAACGAAAAAAAAAAAAAAAAGCAGCAGTTATCCAGGAGTTTTTCTTAGGATAACCGTCTCCCAAATTTTTGGCAAATTAATGCAACCATATTTGTTAAGGTTGGGAGAATTCTTCAAAGCCATTGCTGACTCAAAAAATAGTCTTTCAGATCTATAACGACTTCTAAATAGCACATTCGTTTTTCTCCATCTAATCCTGTGTGAAGGAGTGTCCAAAGCGTGGTCTGCCAGTCCCGACTTGCCATAGTGATAGTAGCGAATGTATCTTTCATGTTCTTCCAGGCGGATGTTCACTGATCTTCCTGTTTGCCCATAATAGGCTAAGTCACAGTCACATGGAACTTCATACACTCCTGGGTGTGCTAAAGGGTGAAGTTTATCCTTTGGTGAGCGGATCAGAGTTGCCAGCTTGACATGAGGCTTGAAGGTGGTGCGAAGGCCATGTTTCGCCAATACTTTGGCTATCTTTTCCGATGTACCTCTGATATAGGGAATGGAAATGGTCATGTTGTATTCTTGTGTATTGGGGGGGGGGCAAAGTAATGGGCCTATGTAGTATTTTTTCTATTTTGTAGGGATTGTAGCCGTTGGCTAAGAACGTATGGCGCAGGTACTGGAGTTCAGTGGTCAGAGCTGTATCGTTAGAACAAATGGCTCTGGCTCTGTGTGTCAGTGTTTTTAAAATGCCGTACTGTTGGACTGGATGATGATGTGATTGTTTATGTAGGTATCTTCCTGTGTGTGTAGGCTTCCTGTAAATAGAAAAAGATAGTGATCCATCTGAAAGGTGGGTGACTAATGTGTCAAGAAATGGTAAACAGTTATTTGATTCTTTTTCTACTGTGAAGTGAATTTTGGGGTGTTGGCTGTTTAGGTAGGTGACAAAAGCATCCAAAGTGTCTTGTCCATGGGGCCAGATGGCAAACACATCATCTACATAGCGCAACCACACTAGTGGCTTGTATGTAGCTGTGGTAAGTACTTTGTTTTCAAAGTGTTCCATGTAAAAATTTGCTAACGGGGGGGAGAGGGGGGAACCCATAGCAGTACCATTAATCTGTTTGTAGAATTTCCTCTCGAATGTGCTATTTAGAAGTCGTTATAGATCTGAAAGACTATTTTTTGAGTCAGCAATGGCTTTGAAGAATTCTCCCAACCTTAACAAATATGGTTGCATTAATTTGCCAAAAATTTGGGAGACAAAAATGTGTGTTGTGCTCTGATGATGCTGATTTGAAAATCAGCGAAATATTAGCGTTAATAAAACATCCTTGTTAATAAAAGTGTTTGTGGTGTTGTTAATACCGTGAAAAAATAAGTCATGAATAACCAGCAACGCCTAAGCTTATCAGTTAGATTAAAATCATCAAAGTTAATAAAAATCAATTGTTTAAATTTTTATTTAATGTCTAAACATTTGATTGGGCTACCCACCTTTCTTAATGAAGATCTGAAGTGGCTTAAACAAGTTCCATGCTTCATCTGTAGGATTCCTAGATTATGTAATTACCTCTAGCTCATCATAGTAATGTATGATAAATATACAACTTTTTGTGGGTGGGATTCATAAAAAAATATATCCCAGTGTCAGTGTTTCATATAAAGCTGTAACTGAATGTATTTTTATGCATCTTTCAAAAGTATTTACATTTTAGTTATCTGCCAGTGGAAATTCACATTTTCATTTAAATTGTACTTTCTCTCTCTCTCTTTTTTAATTACAGGCAAGGGTGGAAGTTATCAGGTTGACAGTATACACCATGGCATTTTATGGTAGTCAAAAGTACAGTGTCTCCTTAGTGGCTGAATGGTTTCATGCTATTCCTCATGTTGATATAACATTCAGTCCTGTTAATGCAACATTTGATCCCACAAATAGTGCATATTTGGAGGTAGGCACACACCCAGTTTCTTCCAATGTATTTATTATTATTAATTATGCCAAGTATGTATATTTTAGTTTTTTTATTAGTATTAACAGCAGTGTGTAATGCACATGAAAAGCTTTTAATTCCTAGTGTTCCTTGGGAAAAACAAGAACTCTTTATACCAGGAATTGCATTTGTTGTTATTGTTGTGCAATTAAATCCATGAGAAGTGTTTATTAAACCACTTTACTACTTGCAGACACCTTCTCACAGATTACTTTATTTAAATGTTGTTTAATTACTAATGAAATTAACAGTAATGTTTATTTCTACAATTTATTAATATTCGTTAGTCATTTCCTTTTGAGTGCTGAGTTTTTTGTTATTAGCATCCTGTTCACTGTAGGAGTTATGTATGTAAGGTTTACTTGCATTTTTGCAGGATAAAAAGTCAGAACATCCTGTGTGTGTGTTTGTTCACAGTCAGTGTGGCGTTGCAAATGCTTTAGTGAACATTTTCCAGTTCTTTGTTTAACTGGAATGCTGATTCTACCTTGATTACCTCTCCCCATTTCTTCAGTGAAATCAGAGATATTGCATTTTGAAGCTGTAATTTATTATTGTCAAAATATTGTGAACTTATGTATTGTTTCTGCATATGCATACTTAGCAATGCACACTCCATTCCTTCCCTCACCCTCTAAGGGGAAAAAACTACTTACTTCCTTGCTCATATTATTCTCTTTATAACAACTTCTAGGAAAGGCCTCTTGCTCTGTTTCCCTCTGCTCTATAAGAATCTCTTCTGCATTAATATTATTATTATTACGGGCAACTCCATTGAGTCCTTAGACTCATCGAGGGAGGCCCCAAATCATGTTCATCACAACTATTTGACATTCATACAGTATCTATCATACCTCGCCTTAAACTCATTCACTGTCACAGCATCCACCACAGACTCTGGCAGCCTATTCCACTCATTCACCACTCTAAAAGTAAAGAACCCAGCTCTAACACCCTTACTAACCACACTTTTGCTCAGCTTCCATGGATGTCCCCTAGTCCTCCCACAACCAGCCCTCAAAAATATTTTCTGAATTAATTTTATAGAAACCCTTCAGTAATTTGAATGTTTCAATTATATCTCCTTTCTTCTGCCTATCAACCAATTTTTGCAACCCACAAATCCTCAACCTGTTCTCATAAGGTTCATTCCACAGACCTGCTGTCATCTTGGTCACTCACCTCTGGATCCTCTCAACCTCCACCCCATCAAGAAGAAACCTAGGTGACCAAATCTGGGCACAGTAGTCGAAATGGGGTCTTATCAAGGCTCGATACAGAGGAGCAATAACATGCTTGTCTCTGCTCGTCAACGTATTTTTCAGCAACAAAGTGATTTGATGAGCTGATTTGGCCACTTTTGCAATGTGCCCCCTAAACCTCACCTCCTTATCCATCAACACTCCTAAATCTCGTGCCTCATCAATTTCCTGGAGTACAGTTCCACCAATGTAGTAAACTGCTGCTAATCTTTTCATACCAAAATGTATAATCTTACATTTTGCCACATTAAATTGACATCCATTCTCCTTATCCCAGACCTCCAATCTATCCAAATCATCCTGCAAAATTTTGACATCATCTGCATTCACTATTGCCCTACCCAACTTTGCATCATTCGCAAACAAATGAACTGTTCCTCTCAGATCCTTTCCTATATCATTAATGAACAAATTAAACAGCAGTGGTCCAAGAACAGATCCTTGTGGCACACCACTAGTCACAGGCCGTCTTGTGGACTCAACTTCTGAATAAACCACTCTCTGATATCTCTCTGTCAATTCCTTATGGTACAGACCATTCACTAGCTTCTGTATCTTAGTCATATCAACCTCCCTCCTTTCTACCATGTTTTGCAGATAGCACTCCATCAATTTGTTTTCATACCCAACATTAGTTGTACCAGTGCTTTTTTTTGGGACAGTATGCAATGGTGCTGTTTCAAAAAAAAAACTTACTGGCACTATATTAGCAGTGATGTTTTGACATATGGGTACTGGGTAAATGTGTAATTTGCAAATCATTGTCATAATCATGTTGTTGTTCTAGCATTTTTCTAAATGTGGCCTAAATTACAAGTTCTAGTCTATCATTATCCGATACCTCTTCCATTTCTTTCATCACATTCTTTTCCAAAGTTTGAAAACCTCATCAGACTACATCTGTACAGCTGTGCTCAGATTTATGATCTGTCATTCACTCTAATAGAAAGGGAAAGAAGCAACTTCAGAGATGGGTACAAAAGCAAGTAACAAAAATTATATCAGAGTTCTAGAATTGGTTATAATGATAGACTGTGAAAGCATCATAATATGTAGAGTTTAAAGGATTAGAAGAAAAAGAAGAAAACATTTAAGTTGCGAAGAGGAATTTACTGGGGAGATTTTTCATATGATAGAAGAGGAAGGGACCATCCCTGGAAGTTTTTTAAAAAAAAAGACAGTAGTTGGTAAGAGGGAAAAGCTTAAGCCATTTCTTTGGTTTCTGAAAATTTAAGAATCATGTGATTGGATACTAAAATTAAAAAGTGTAAAGAAAGTGAAGTTGATTAGTTTGGTTTGTGAGAGGCTCATATATTGCTGGCCTGGTTGGCCGAGTGGTTAGCATATCTGCTCTCCAGTCAAAAAGGCTGCGGGTTCTAATCCCACTGTGGGCATGGATGTTTGTATGCGAAAATACTAGTAATGGTGGATGGCATTGGTGTAGATGATGAAGGTATTTGTGGCTGTTGGATTGGTGGAGACAGAGTTGTAGAGTAAGTGCCCTCCCTCGATGAGTCCTTGGACTTCCTGGAGGTGTTATGTAATAATAATAATATATTGGTCAATACTTAATGTGGGAGAGATGTCTTAATTCTGATCAGCAAAACATACTTCACTGTGATACCACATTTATTGGCCTCGATGGTGAAAACAATGCACAAATCATCCATCAATTCACTGGAAAAGCATACATGTTCAACTCCTCATGCTGCTAGCACCACAGCAGTTGCTTTTGATAATGATCTTTAGTGAGGAGAAGATGTCTTATAGGTCGTTGTTGCTGAAACCCATAGATGGAAGAGTATGACACATTTCATGTGAATCATGTTTCAGAATTTTCTGTGTTGTATTGTGTCCACAAAATGCTTTGTTACCTGTCAGATCTCATAATTAGGTTTAATGGAAAGAAAACAGTACAAAGTAATGATTAAACACAGGTTTAATGGTGCCAATATTTTGTACTAGAGATGTTTTCTGAGATACAATATAAAAATTGCAATAACACAAACAGACGGACAGTAAGTGAAGATGTTAGACCTGAAGTCCTAAAGAGAGGCATTCTGTATAGGTGCTGATGGCAAGTTTAGCTGCCGAACAGGAGGTCTAAGAAGCAATGTCTCCCAAATCATGAGAAATTTAACATAGCCATATTTGTTTAGATTAGGTTGTTTTTTTTTTAAATCTGCTGCAGATTCAAAAAAAAATATTTCAAATATGTATTTGCTGTGGTGAAGCATAGTAGCAAGGTATACAAAGGATGGTCTGCTAGACCTGACTGACTATAATTGTAGTGACAGACTTGCAGTTTAGCAAAAACAAGGAACCTCGTATATGCCTAGGAGAGGAAGTTGATCCTTGGGAGAGTGGATGATTGCAGCCATTTTTGTGTGAGGTTTGAAAACAGTGAGTGATTCTCTTTCTTTCTTGTTTTGTTTTTTAGGTCCTGGATATAGAGAATGGCAATAGCATTACTATAATCTGTACTGAGAGGGATGAGAGGATCAATTTTTTTTTTTTTTTTGCACTGTAGTCATTTGATAAAAAAAGTTATGCCAAATTAAGTAGAGTTTAGATATCAAGAATGCCTGGTTAGAACAAAGATTGGAGGGTTCAGTTAACAAGGGTTTTAATGATACTGTATTGTTGGGAGGGGGAGATGATGAAAAAGTTTGTTTTCTGAAGTTTTCTAAACTGGTAAAGAGTGTGTTTTGGAAGATATGTGATTAGTGTCTACAAAAGACATGATGTGCCTAATACATTTCCTGTCAGAATCTTCACAAAGTGTTGCATCTTCTGTTCGCTATGAGATATTTACTTTCTGTGATCATCAGTGAGAGATGTTTTTTTTTTTTTTTTTTTTTTTTTTTTGTGTACTCCTTAACTGTTCTAGGCTGTAAGCAACCAGCAAAGTGTGTCACATCTGAGATGGAAGTAATGCACTCTCACAATGATACCCTTTTTTCATGTCCCCATGTTATCATTAATTTTTTCATGACTATAACTCTTAACAACCAGCGTGCATAACTGTATACTCAACTATACAATGCCTGTGTACCATGGCACATGTACTTTTATACTATGGTAGACAAGGTATATTTCATTCTGGATGTGGGCAGTTATAATTCAATGTTATTTCGGTGTATAAATATGCTAATTCTGTTGTATATTATTACATACTTTAAAATCATTAGATACATATGTGGAATATGCAGTTGCAAAAATGCACCACTAGTGAATCTGCTGCCATGCAACTGCAGACATTTATTATCTTCTTTCAATGCAGTTCTGCAAAGTGGGCTTACAACTGTATGTTTACACAATTTTTAATATTCTGTTTGAGCTCATCCAGAACTATGTGAGTTGTTTGTGCAGACCCTTCCCTTCACTATCAAAATTATACATGCAATAAATCTGGAACTTTGAGGTTATTACCCCTTCAGAACTACAGTCATCAGAAATCAAAATCAGTTCCAGTGTACAGCAATCCCTCGATTAGTGCGCCTGATTAGTTCTTTAAAACAGGCGCATTAATCGAAAATGCATATAATAATCTATGATCTATGGGAAAATGTATAATTCGTTCCTCAAATTTCTTTTTTGAACCTTAAGTTTTTAATAAAAGAATTAAGGTTATGTCTCAGGGCCTAGTTAAAGGAAAACCATGAAGCTGAAAGACAATAAAACATATTCAGAATATAAATTTTATTATTCTACTTCTTAACAAAGAATTGAGCTAACATAGTTTGGCAGCATTTTGTTTCTTCTTTTCATACAACCGACGGTATGGCCCTATTGCCTCTTCTACTCTTCTGCAAATTTTACAGCATCTCTCTTCATCAGGGTCAGCCTCTAAGCATAGCTGCTTAAAAATAACTTTGTAAAATATTTTAAATCGGTAACTAAATTATTTCATTCTGGTGAGTGATTTTTTAAAATAGTTAGCCATAAAAATGTATAGATAGAAAAATTTTTAAATCTGTAACATTTATTTTTAAGATGTATATAGGCGCACTAATCGAATTTGGGTATCGAAAAAAAATGACGCACTAATCGGGCCGTATTAATCGAGGGATTACTGTATTTTTAAAGTGAGATGACAAAATTTGTTTTTTTGTATAAGTAAATTGCATCACATTAATTTTCTAATTTTCACTTTTTCTTGACATTTCTGAGTTAACTGTCATAATTTTCTTGTGATAATTTCTAATTGTTAAGAGTTACAATTCACCTTTTTACAACATATCCCTATTATCTTTAACTATGTAGCTTTGTTAAAAAAAAAAAAAAAAAAAACTGCTGGGAGCTTTCTTTTCTATTCACTGATGCTTACCAGTTCCTGCAGTGGCATAGCTAGAGCTGTTGCTACCCGGGGCATTTCCTGAGTTTGCTGCTCCTCTCATACACACCAAAAATACTACAAAAAGTCAAAACGACATATAAGGAAATAAATTAAAACACTGTTTATTTTAGTTGTAAGTATAGTTGTTAAAAACTAATTATTAATTAAGTAATAAAAATGATTTTTATTACTTAATTGCCACCAGGGGGGGACCCCCCAGCTATCCCACTGAGTTCCTGTCATTGTTTTAATTTAAAATTTAATTTAATTTTAAACTTGCATTTTCCTACTAGATAAGCAAAGGTATCGTGTTTAGCAGCTGACTTATAAGGAGATTTGCATTTTTATTCACATGAGTAGGAAATCAGTCGGAAACCTATTTAATCAGTAGTTGTTGATTGCTCAAGAGTTAACACCAGCAGTGTTGGTTTTTTTTTTGTTGTTGTTGTTCTCTTTCAGTATCACATTTTTATGGTATTGGGTATATTTTTTTGTTTTTTTAGAGAGACAAAAATACAGTGAGTGTGCTTATCATAATTAATTGGGACCAAAAAGTTGTCATGGTAAGCAAATCTTACAATCAGCAAGCAATGGAGACTGAGTTTTTTTTTTTTTTCCCATGAAAGTATTTAAATATTGCTGTTATAATGATACAGTATACAGATAATGTTCTAACAAAGAATATGTAAAAAGTGGTTTTATGACCTTCCTTTTCCAAGAACATATGCATGTTAAAATAAACAGAACTGTAAATTACATTCCGATTTGAAGAAGAAGAAAAAACATTTCAAATATTTAACAATATTTTAAATGCAAGATGTCTTTTTTGAAAATCTGTTCAAAAAATTATATATATAATGAAACATAAATCCAACATTTTAATAAATATAAATTAGAAGAAAAAATTTAAAGAAAAAAAGTTTTTTGACAGAGACATTCCTTCCTGCCAGCAAAAAATTAAGCATATGTGGTGCACTTATATACCTGTTTAGAAATCACCCAGTTTTGACATCTTGAATATATTTCTCCATCTATAAAATGTAGATAATAACACTGGTGTTATTTTGATGACCATGTTTCTCTTTCAGAGGATATCAGTAGCATAAAAACAAATACTGTAGTTGCAAAAAAGGTTAAGCTGAGGTGGATAATGTATCTCACTTTTAAAAAAACATACATCCCTTAAACACAATAATAAAGAATTATAAAAGCTGAAAAAAGGCAGAGTTAAATTGGAGGTTATAGCTCAAATTTTCACAAGGTTCTGGTCTCCTATCTCCTTTCATTACTTTATTTCTTTAAAGTTTTTTTTTTATTGCAGAGAAATAGCACTGTGCATTTTGTTATTAATGAGTATTTTCAGTTGGCTATTCTTCCTTCTATGATGACCAGCAGTGGCGCACTCAGGATTTAATCTTGAGGTGGGGAGGGAGAGTTGAGTAGACGATTTGAGAATACGCATTGCATACAACCAATGACTGATCATTTGCAGTGAAATGGTCAGTCATTGGTTGTATGCAATGACTGACCATTTCACTGCAAATCTCCTCTGGCCTAGCTCGGGCAAATGAAGTAGTGCTCAGTCCGCCTGAGCACTACTCCATTCACAGCTGCTGTGATTCCCGAGAGCTATAGGGTATTTCCATCTTATGTGACCGCTAATTCATAAGTAGTATAGAAATAGAAGATACGACACAACATAAAAAAATGAATTTTAATTAGGAAAAGATTTCTGGAAAATTTTCTAGTGTTTTTTTCTTTTTGGGGGGGAATGGCCTCTTCCCCCTCCTGGGTGCATCAATGATTACCAGTGTAGTTGATAGTAATGTCATTCTAGAAACAGCTAAACGAACCAAAACATAAACTGCTTGTTGAATATGCATTAACAAACGTATATAGCCATCATGGTCTTTATTGTCTGAACTGTAATTCCAACCACTCCAGTTTTCTTCTGTGAAACAGTCAGCATGCAGTAAGTGCTAATTAGCATTTTTAATCAAAATTCGGATTCATCTGGAAATAGGAGTTCTGAAAACAGTACCTTGTTAACCAAACTTCCTAGGAGTGATGAAAAACAAACCATTACAATGGTTTTTCATTACTAATTTTACACAGTTCGTAGCGCCATTGATTTGTATTGTAAAACATGTGCAGTTTATATTTTCTGACAGGAATTTTATTCGATGGTGTCACAGAAATCTCAAACGTTAGACAGATGGGTTATCCAGGAACACCAACTTTCTATCTTTAATAGCATTTCATTCCCCGCGATTGCATCTCGATTATTTTGTTCCACTTCCCATAAAAATGAGAAGTGCCAATCGCAGAAGTGTCTACGATCACCGAACAGGTAATGCTCGCGTAAGATATAAGAGCAAGCCGGCATACTTATATAACTCCTAGGGGATTTTATTGATTTTGTACTCTATCGAATGAGGGTAAATCTGGCCCGGATGACATTACCTTTGCGCTACATTCACGGTTGACGCGAAGACGAGTAGGAGGCACCCCATTTTCTACCATTTTGAATACCATAGAACAATGTATTTGCTTTATCTAGTTTCACAGTTTGTGTTACCGATACTTTAATTTACCACATTAAGAATCTTTAATATAAATTTTTGATGTTATCAAAAAGTAAAGGAAAATGTTTTAACATTTTCCTTTACTTTTATTAAAACATTTATTTTCATCCGTTATTCGCAGAATTTATCGATACGTCAACATTCCCATCTTCCTGAAACATCAAAAGTTTTACTATTATGCTTTTAATAGTAGAGATATCTACACATATCTGTTAAAACATACCATTCATAATTATTACGAATATTAAATGGCAATTTTAAAAAGGTCATTTTGGAATCGCAAATAAATAAATAAATAAATTTATCTTGCCGATTTCAATCGAAGGTGAGTTAGCCGATCTCATACGGAGGTAGCAGGGTTTTTTCTCTCGGAAACTCGGGTTTTTCATCACGCATACAGACAAATCTGCCCTTCAGAACACACGCAATTTACAGACAAAACATACTAGTTGTGGTAGTGGTGGAGGTGGGTGGTAGATGGCGTTGATGGAGATGATTCGTAGTAGTGGTTGAGACAGTTGTAGGTGTCCTCCCGCGATGAGTCTTCGGACTCCTTGGAGGTGTCAGGAATAATAATAATAATAATAATAAGCAAAATAAAATAAAAAAGTGAAGTAAATAAGCAAAAAAAAAAAAATTGTGTTACAAAAGAAAAATATTGCGAATCTGTCAGAAAACGGCTAAAAAAAACTTTCGAACTTACTCAGCTTCATATTTCCTTGTCCATTTCAGATGTAATAAGGCAGACTTTGCCGATATATTATTATTGTTATTTTTGCTCTTAAATGGGTATCTCCATGGAGTCCAAAAACTTGGATGAAAGTGTTTACACTAAAAATTATTTAAGATTATAAACATCACGTGGATATTAAATCCAGCATTATTTCATTTAAGATTATTTTGAAGTATTTTTTTTTTTTTTTTAGTTCATGATTTAGACTTTCTGGAGTTCGAAAAACGCTAGTGATCTTCACTGCAGAAACATTTATAAATGTATTTTTTGTGATACGAATTATGCACATTTGAGCTTTCCGTGATTCGCGAATGCCTGCTATATTAAGAAATGTTTCGATGCAAATTGCAATGTCGACTCTCTATCCTTTAAAATGCATCATATTTAACAATCGCAGTTAATAAACATAGTCCATCCTTTGGCTGGAATAGCCTTTTCAAGGAACGTGGTAATGATCCATTTCCGTTTCTCATACATATGTTTAATTGAGAAATACTTAACCCAGCAGGCGTCATCTTAAAAGTTATTAAGAATTGTTAGTTCTCCCCCCCCCCCTCTTCTCTTTATGACTTTCTTGATGAAAATGAACCTAACGGATCTTCATCAGAAGAATGATTATGCACATCAAAATGATTCCAAAGATTAGTAGACATGCTGGCGTTCATCATGATGTTGCAAGTACATACGTTTTAAAAAAAAAGTATAATAATGTATTTATGTGAGTGAAAGAAAGGGGTAGTTACATGACAGGATGTAGTTAAAAAGCTAAATGAAAGGCCGGTAGTGGGGGAACAACCTTCAGTTTATACATTCAAAAAATAAAAAAAAGCCCAAAACCTTAATTTGTTACAAACAATACTCTGTCATTAGTACAGTGACTCATGCATGTTAACTCTAGATATTTTGGATTTTTTTTTTTGTTTAAAAAAGATTCAGAAATATAAATTTTTAAAACTATAAAAGTTTAAAACTAGTATAAAAATGTGAAGTATGAAACTGAAACAGTTGTCACGTTTAGTGATGCGATATTGTAAAAGTGGAATTTTTATAAAATAATCGCAAAATAATATAGCTAAAGTTATCAGTTAGTTTTCTTCTTGCTTCCTATTTGAAAAGAAAAATTCTTTGAGTAATTCACAGTTTTTTCATTGTTCCAAAGGCAGTTGGGCATTAATCGTTCTGTTTACGTAAATTTCGTAGCGAGTTGCGTTATGAAAACTTATCATAAAATATCTTGCTTGACCTTGAAATTCAAATCATATTTATTAAAATATTCTGTATATCCTTTTAATTGTCCAGAAAAAAAAAAAGACCAAGACTGCCCATCGTAAACCTGGTTTTTATATAGCACATGAAGTTGATATGATCATCTGAAAAGGTGTAAAATCTTTTGATGTAGTGGTGGTAGGAGGCTGCTAAAAATGTAGTCTGAAATAATTAGTCATAAGGAAGGATGTTTCAGTTTTGTATCGTGATATTATTCATTATTTTGAACCTGGATTCATTTGGTCTTTGTGTACTGTAGATAGTTTGTCACTTGTAACATAATTTTGATTGAAACCAAAGTTGAGATGATCTGGCAGATTTTAGCAAGCTATAAATACAGTACTCTTCTGCTGCATACGATGTAGTAGAATAGTTACACAGTTAATATTTCATGACCAGTTTCCGATCAACAACTGTTTTCCTTCCAAATTATTATTAAATGATCCCTCCAAGGACTCATCACCTGAGGCTACTGTATCACACAACTCATCACTAAACAGTGTTTTTGTCTGTTAATGCGTGCATTTTATATAAATGTTTTCTGTTTTGAGGGAGGAATAAAACTCTGTGACTGCTGTAAGTGACCGGCTAACTCACCTCCACTTGAAAAAGCCATATCAAGAGTCCTGACGTCACGATGAGAATTGACCCGAGATGTTTTCTTATTGAAGAGCGCATGCCCAATCGCTTTTCCAGCTATGCTGCAAACTAAACAAACTTTTTTTCCAAGCCATTTCAGGCCTTCAGTAAGCTGGCTAGTGGTTTCACTAGTGATGATATTCATTTACTAAATTCATTCACGAGCATCCATGTTCCTGTGTGATTGGAACCTAAAATCTGTCGGTTAGCGAATGGGTATGCAATTCAAGCATAAAATTCTCACGTTATTAGAATTGAATGCAATACCATATCACATTAAATTCCATCTAACCAGAGCATAGTTATTACTTGCACCATTTCGAAATGCTTTTCTACACAAAATTGTCCCCTTTAAACAAAAAATGAGATGCCTCAATAAGTTTTCGTAAAGATAGCAGATTTCAATAAAATGTTTCTTGATAATATTCAAAGTACTTTAATCCCACAAGTGCAGCTTTATTTTTTGAGTCGAGAGCGATAAACAGGGCCATACTTATGCTGGCGCACGAGGCTCTACCTGGGGCCCCGAAAAATTAGGGTCAATTTAAGGGCTCCAAACAATGAGATTTAAAATTGAAGAATCAAAAGTATTAATAATTAAAATTAAACAAAAAAATTGATTGTTTTCTATTAAATATCCTATATCTCTATAATATATATATGTGTGGAAAGTTTTTTTACCTTGGGTGTAATATACGTCAAAGATACCAAGAAATTTTATATACTAGGTTTTAATCCTTTTCCCAAGTAAGCAAAAAAAGTTTTGCGCGTGAAATATATTCACGTCTGAGCTACTTGTATATAGAGGTTAATGACTTCATATCACTTGCCTTAGTATGTATTCCATAATGCAACCCCCCCTTTTTTTTCAGGCTTGTATAATGCAATGCATCATGGGAAGGGCCACTGCTCAGACCGGTTTCGATCTTTATTGAGGTCTCTTCAGTGGGAGCTAGACCCGGGAGAGAGATCTCATATACAAGTAGACAAAAGGTGCTTGACCTTCTTAATAAAAATCTCTGGATGAGAATAAGATGTAGAAAGTTTTTTTACCTTGGGTCGTGGCTTGAAATCGTGGGGGTGCTGCAACTTTCGAAATATACATACAATGTATATTTTTATCCAAACATGTATGCATTGTAAGTACAGTGTATACGTGTTTGGATAAAATATCAAAATTATGGTAAAAATTAAACATGAAAAAATATTGTTTATTATCGATAAAATTATACGGTTTAGTATAACTCAAAATTACTAAAAAATGAAACCATTATCATAACCCTAATAATGTTATAAAATAAAAACTATAACAAATGTTATGTCTTTAATTGTAATGTCCAAATATTTAAATAGACGGAGTAAACACGATAAGCACTACGAACACAAACTGCATATAAACAGAAGTGGAACTGCGCGACGGACAGTGCGGCATTACGCTAATAGCTCGCATCTCACTATGACATGCATATGCTTGCGCGCGTAGCAAATACTAGCAATATAACACTGTAGTAAACACAGCGCTGCTAGCGTCCTTCGCCCTCCTAAGTGCTACAAGATGGATTTTTATTATTTTTTATACAAAATAAGAGAATTGTATAGGATTGTTGATGATAAAATTAAATATTACAAGCAAATATAAATAAATTAATAAATATATTTATATATCGAGAAAAATTGGGGATGCTGCAGTTCCTATACACGAGCCACCCCTGCTTGGGTGTAATATACGTTAAAGATACCAAGAAATTTTTTGCGCGTGAAATATATTCACGTCTGAGCTCGCTCTGACGTGAATATATTTCGCCCGCAAAACTTTGTTTTGCTAATTATATGAAGAGCCAAAGGCTTCAATTTGGCGACATGAACTTATTTAAGTTAAGGGATATTATTATTCGGCTAAGAAACAATATGGGATGTAATATCCCTTAACTTAAATAACTTTGTTTTGCTTATTCGGGAAAAGGATTAAAACCAAGTATAACATATATTACCATATATATCATCAGGATAAAATGTCAATTTTATTAATATTATTTATTGAAAAGGATGATATTATTGATACATTTGTGAAAGAGAAGTCTAGGAAAAAAACATTTGCTGTGTCTTTACTTAGTACTAGTTTAACCCTTGTACTTGATACGTGTTGTTTTTACTTAGCATAAGTTTTTTTTATTAAATGTAATGAATGTTTTTTTGTATATATTGATTGTTTTTATTTGTCTTTTTGTAAGGGGGGGAGCGGAGAACTCTAGCAATAAATATCAAATTGCTATTATGAGGTATATCGAAACAAATTAGGAACACACGTACAACTTATTAAAGCAGTATCCGTGACATTAAAATGTTACCTACGACTGTTAGTAAACAAAGAAGTTGAGTGCGAGATTATTTTCATGGGGAATGATTAATATCCCTAGAGAGCAATTGCAGTATTATCACTAGCTCACAAAGGCAACTCTACAGCCTGCGTTTTCGTCACTGGCGCAGTGAAAAATGTTTTGGGCTTTATGTAACAGCATATTTTCCAATATTAACCCAATTTTGATTGCTTGGACATTCCCCCCCCCCCCCAATATCTTAAATATTAAGTGTCATCAAAATTGTTAATCTCCAAGTGTTTATGTAGATCTACAGACATCCGCATAATTCTGCTAACAGGTTATGTTCGCTTGTGAATGCGCCCAAACGAGCGGATTAGGTACGTTTATAAATTCGTTATGTATTGAATAAATATCGAAACGTTACACTTTTCAATTTTTCCTAGTCCAATTCCAAAAGTGCAAGTGTTTCCTTCACCTTAAGGAACAAATCCTTTTCGAAGGTGATGTTTATCAAACTACATAAGCCAGCCAGTTCTTAATATCTTAGCAACCAAGGTATTACACGCCTATGAATGCATCTTAATAGTTGTATAGCTGTTGCATTCGATTGTATATCGAATGATTTCGCCCATAACTTGTGTAAATCAATTTAATTGTGTGTAATTAAATAAATTTGCGTTGTCATCCAATTGCATTTGAACCGTACAGGCTGAGTGCGAATTTATTTACACAGTTAATGTGCATAAATTTGATCGTTTTAAGCTGACGTCATAAAATTTTTATCTGGACATAACCTGTTCAGCCACTGCTAATAAACAATACTTCAGATATTGTAAAGGCCTTCAAGTTTTTACAGCTACTTCTGCAGCCGCATATTCGCATGCCTTGATACATTACGAAAAAAAGCATTGATTCGTCGATTCTTAACTAGCAAACTTCTCTTTGATTAACAAAGATAATTTTAAAGTTGACTTATTTTTTTTTCAAAGTTTGCTAGTCAAAGAATAAAATTTTCTTTTATGTTCATCGCTCTCGCAGTAAAGTTTTATATTATATTCTTTATTTATCTTTTCTACTGAATCTCTTTTTTTTTTATTTTCTTGAAGATATAACGGACAGAATAGATAGCCATAAATGTTCTGTTACATTGTTTTCCAATATTATCCAATTATTTTAAACTAAAATTGAAATTCGAATAAGATTGTAAAGATCAGATTTCCAAAATCTGTTTACTCCAGAACGATTCTGTGATTTGTGACCAGGCAGATTGAAAGTGTCCTTTTGGATAATTAGAAAAGCTTAGTAAAGAACCGTAAAGACCAAATTTCTTCAAAATCCATTTAGCTAGGGCTATTATGTGCACATACGCATGAAGGCAGCAAGCAGATATGTGCTTATGTATCTGCGATATACTTGTATTATAATTCAGAAACTTTGGTAAGAGGGATGCTTCGGTGGCTAAGTGAGTTCTCCACATTTCGTTAATTTGGTAAAATTCTTGAGTTTAAATATTTCTTATTGCTGAAAGATTTTCCAGATCCTTTTTAAGCAAGTTTGTTGGTTTTCCTTCTGGGGTAACTCGCCTAAGATCGTCAGTGCATTGTGTCTATCAACAGATAGACACAATGCACTGACTCCCATGATATAAGCTACCCGAAAGAATGTAACCAAGCTCTGGTAATCGATATAATCGATGTTTCTAGATTTTTATAGGCGTTCAGTTCCTTTGATTTAAAAAAAAAAAATCCCCGAATCAAAGTGGTATGAAAAATGTCACGCATAAATTTAATATAAAATTTGATATTCTGTATCCTATTTTAAAGGAGACAGCTCGTGTCGTAGCTGTTACACTTGATTCATCATTACTTCAGATAATCCTATATCTTAATTGAAATAGGGACTTATAGTCATAAATGATTTAGATACAGGTTCTAATGACGTGAAACTGGACAGAGTAAAATGTTAGATTGACTTCAGTTTTTAACAAGGTGATCTTAACGAGTGGGAAAGGAAATGGAGATTTAAAATTTAATGAAAACAAATGCAAGTACAATGAATGATATTATTCATAAGTCGAAGGGACATACTTTAGAAAAATAATAAATGAGTACAAAAATTTATTTGACGTTTTGGTTTATAGGGAATTTCATTGTAGAAATCATATTGATAAGACAAGTTGTACAGCTTAGCAGACAGTTTTTAATTAAAAAAGCGTCATCACTTGTAGGAAAAAGGTACCAGGAAACTTGTATACCGCGTGATACTGTTACCCAGATCTGGCCAGATTTTGTTCTCTCGCCATCACCCTGGATGTCAAGGAAATCGATTGGTTGGCCATAATGTAATTTGTTGAATTTATCTACTGGGAGAAGGAGAGAAGATTTAATTGAAGGTTGCAAGATAATTCACGGAATATAATGTATTATATAGTCTGATGCTGTTGAACTTAGCTAAACCAGGCTTTACTAGTAGGCGTAATTAAAAGATATATTCGAACAAGTACAAGTTGACCCTTGAACAACGCAGTTTTGAACTGTGCGGTTCCACTTATACGCGGATTTTTTTTTCAATAAATATACTGGAAAAATTTTTGGAGATTTGCGAAAATTTGAAAATCTCGCAGGCGAACCCGCGTAGCCTAGAAATATCGAAAAAATTAAAGCGTTAAGTATGTCATGAATTCATAAAATATATGTAGATACTAGTCTAGTTTATCATTTACTACCATAAAATATGCACAGATCTATTATAAAAAAATTAAAATTTATCAAAACTTACGCACACAACTACTTACAGACCGTACACGGCGCCATTCGCAGTCAAGAAAATGTAAACAAACGTAAAGATGCAGTATTAAATCATTGCTGCATAAAATTAACTGTTATTAATTAATTAGTTACATTTATTTAACTAGAATAAAATAAAATTATAACAATTCATTGATTAGTGTACAGGCTAGTTCACAGCGAAGCAATTGTATCGATTGCGCTAGGCTACAATAATGCAATCATGTTGCTGCTTTTTCGTTATTAATGCATGAACCGTTTTACCTGTAAATGAATATGAATTTCTTTATCACATTATCTTTTCATTTTTGATGTCTAGTGTTAGTAATACGTATAGCATGTGCAGTGTTTTGTATCATATAAGATAATATTGGTGTAAGTACTGACAGACAGGCAGACAATTCATCTTGTAAACAGAAGACGTAAACTTACGTTATCGATAAATACAGTACTGTACTGTAAATGCATTTTCTCTTATGATTTTATTAAAAACATTTTCTTTTCTCTAGCATACCTTGTTGTAAGAAGATAATATATAATACACATAACATGCAAAATATGTGTTAATCGACCGTTTATGTTTTCGGTATTGCTTCCGGTCAACAGTAGGATATTAGTACTAAGTTTTTGGGGAGTCAAAAGTTATACGCGGAATTTCGAACAACGCGGGGGGGGGGGTCGGCGCCCTTAATCACGCGTTGTTCAAGGGTCAACTGTGTGTGTATATTAAATCAAATTGCCACTCTACGAACTCTAAAAGATTTCTCAGTACAATTCTTGAATAATCAAAGGAATCAGAACTAAAGAAGTAAAGCAACATAAATTTCTAGAATTTTTTTATATTTTTTCTAAAACTTCGGTTACAGCAAGTCAGCATTTCATATGATGCAAACATATTTCTAAAAGCCACAACAATAATTTCTTTTATATTTAGGAAAAGTCTGGATTGAACACTGGCGAGTTTTCCATATTTGACCGCATCTCTGATTCTCTCATTGTCTGGCTTAGGCTCTCTTTAATGAAGTCTTAAAGGATGAAGACTGGCTATCAACTATCTTCAAATAGTTAGGGCTAGAGGAACTCCGCTAGCTCCTTTGAGAAATAAAAGGCGTTGGTGAGCAGGACTGCAATTCTTTGCGCCAACTGTAAAAAGAAAAAAAAAACATTATCGGACCAGATCTTTAAGACGGAATTACCCTTTCTGAAGGACACCACGAACAATGAGTGTCACCGTTTCCTCCCCCTCCTAACGGACAAACATGTGCTGCACTGGAGGTCCCACCCCATCGTCTGGATCCAATTGTGGTGATCGATACTCAACGTAACCTGTCTTAAAGAACTAACCTGGCTCGTGGCTGCCAGCTCAGAAGAGCGGCTCTACACGGCCTGTAATATTGCTGTGACAGACTTCTTCTGGATGGACACGTCAGATTTCAACTACGCAAGATGTTGTGTAGGAACAGTGGCCGTATCCTCCAGCTCCTAATGATCAAAATTCGACTACAGCAAAGTACTGCTCAGTTAGAACCCAGCGCGTCTATCGTTCATCACATTTCTGGGCTTCTCAATGAATGAGAATGATCATCTTCATACAACAAAAACAACAAAAAAAAAGTAACTACTACAAAAACAATATAAGAAAAACCTATACAACGTTGACGTTCCTAATTAACTGATACGTAACATTATCATCAAAGAGCAAGTAAAAACTACACAAATAAATCACATGCTATTATTAAGAATAATTTATAAGGTATGCTTTCTGCTGTGCATTATGCATCAAAGACATAATTATGATTTCATTCGCATGCAAGTTACCACTATAACTCTAACCCTTCCACTGTTTTTGTCATATTGGTGAATTCGCTTGTGACATAGCAACGATATCTCTGGAAAACTGAAGAATTCTATCTTCTGATTCACGAATTATGATGATTGCGGTGTTCGCTTTGTAATTACAACAAACGAAACCATACAGCGAACTAAAATTGGTGAAAGTGAATTTTATCTTTCTTTTCAACAATGAAAAGCATCGTTAAGATGAAAAGCCAAATGGCTAGTTTTCTGGCAACACTAATAGAAATTAAGGGGATAAAAATCCATTTGGCTTTTCATCTTAACTATAAAATATAAATACACCTTTATGACATTCGTATAGTGAAGGTATGTAAGTTCTTTTCACTAAGCTTTGATATCTTCCTGGTCTACCTACTCACTGATGAGACCGTCCTTAAACGGACGGTCTAACAGGGAAAAATTTACAAAACAGGATGATGCAATTTGTAAGGTACAGTTTATAAGAATAAAGGTAAAATACACGTGGAACCAAGGTCGATTGCCAATATTGGTCACTAGAAGGGAAAAAAAATGCGTACGCGTTCAGGGTAGTTTACACAGCGTAACTGATATTTACATGGCTAAAGATTTATGATTGTTAATCACATAAATTATTACATCCACAATTAGATTATACGCAATTTATACATTACAATCTCTTAAGGCTTTTTATGTTGTGTGTTTGAAATTTACTTCAGTGACATTTAATTTCACAATATAATTCATCAAATATATTTTTTTGAAATATGTAGGCCGAAGGTACAGATTTTATATCGTCTGGTAATGTATTGTAGCTGTATGTTGAAACGATTTGTGGAATATCTCTCTTTTAGCTTTGGAAACTAAGAATAAGTTGTACCTATAATGCAGATTATAATCCGCAGTGGGAAAAAAATTAATGTTTTTCCTGACGTATAATAAACAGCGATAAAGATCAAGTTTCCGTCATGATAAGACATCAAGGATGGTATACAGTTCTTCGCTAGATAGGATTAGATTTCAGAGTTAGAAATTAAATGCATTATTAGTGTTGTCATTTTAAATCTCACACACTTTCTTCTAGTAGCATAGATAGGATGGAACAAGAACGTTCTCATTTGTATTCAGCAGAATTTGGCATCTTTCATTAAGTTTATTAACAAATTTACATGACTAAATCATTCTCTGGGGCTGATCGCCTGTATAACAGAAAATGATTCGCAACTTTTCTGGAGTGGACAGGATTGGCCAAGGCTAACCGGAACAGAACAGAAGTGTACTGGAGATTTGATACTCGGCTGCACGCGTAGCGATCATCTAATTTCGCCATCATCCAACTGGATAAATATATAGGAGGAAGGAACAACACTTGATTTAGAGCTGGCAATCTCTTCGTATTTTTCTGTCAGTGTCTTTTAGGGGGATCCCCAATCTAATCCTAATTCATTAGGATTAGATTGGGGATGCATATTCCAAATCTGATTGTCATCACAAGATGAGCATCCCAATCAAGATGGTATTGTGAATTTATGCAGTCATTTAACCCAGCTTCAGATTTTTTTTCCGCTAAAATTTGATATTAATCTTTCATATGATAACTGCAACTATTCTTTATCCTCTATATTTACAAATCCTCATTCTTATCAACCATATATTTGCGCTGAGCATGCACTTGTCCTTGTCTCTTTTTAAATGCACTTCATTCCATTAGATTGAAATTCTTCTTTAGCCTTTTTCTTTCCATCCACTGATGGATATACGCTTCCCCTTTACTTTCCAGTTCTGTCTGAATGTCCACCATCTCATGTCAAACCTTTGTAGGTCATCCATGCATCTTGTTCTTTGGTGGTAACCACTCAGTGGTTAATTTTGTTCACATTTCCTCTGGAAATCTACTAATATGGCCAGCAATCTCCATTCACACCTACAATACTTCACAATATCTTCTACTTCAGTCATCTCTCTAATTCTAGTATTTCTATTTCTTACACTGTCTTTTTTGTTTTATTTCCCCCCAATCAATAATCGAAATTACATAACACCGGTGTGATGCTATAAAATAAGTTTTATAGGTTTCATGTGCCAAACACAAAGGAGAGGGGGGAAAGAGAAATGATGTGAAAGCTCAGTCCGTCTGACATTATTTTTGATGACATTGTGACACAGTATACCTTTTGTTTCTGACTCCCACTTCAGTTTTTCATTGATCGCTATCCATTTCCTTTCATGTACCATTAACTTCTGCAGTTTGTCTGATTTTTATTTATTTATATTTTTTTTTGTCATTTATTACTTTCTTCAATTATATTTTTCTTTAAACAGACATATGTGCCCTTTTTTCCTGTTTGTTATCTGATAATTTTGAAATGCTATTTATAGTCAGTATGAGTAAAAGTTAGTAATCGAAGTGTAATCATTGTTGTGCATGCTTTAAAAAGAGAACACACATGTGTTCGTTGAATTTCGTTGCAATTCATGATTATTTCATCAGAATGCATTTTATGTAAAAAGAAAGAAAGAAAATAAATCAAAGGCTTGCATTTCCAGCAAGCCTTTGATTCACTTGCCAATACAAATTAGTGCTCGATTCTTGCAGTTTTATTTTTTAAGATATTACATCTTATATTATTTTCAAGTCTTCGTGACATTGTGAATTTAATATGCAAACTTTGCAACCGAACAATAAACACGTTATGGCCTGCGATCCAATTTATCACTGGTTACTGCTCTCCAGTGTTTTGGAGAAAACATTGGAGAGTTGTAATCAGTGATGAATTGGACCAAAGTCATTGTCCAAAGATGTTCTTTAAACAATACATCTGACAAACGAGCAATTGAGGTAGGCATCTTTCTTATATACACAATGGCCGAAAATTAGCTTCAAACTTTGATACGAAATGAAATATTTACTAACATATATAGAATTATCAATCAAGGAAATTTAGACACAGAAAACCTATTTTTTTAAATTATTATGAATGTAACGAAGATAACATTCAATATGAACACCATTAGTGATTCGCAAATCATCCAGGCTATAATCAAAATGTTGCTGTGTACGATACAGCATATCCACATCAATGCTTTCATGAGCTGCTGTGATTATTGCCTTCAGATCATCATTTGTCTATCGCCCGAATGTTGTACACACGATCTTTAACGAATCTCCAGAAAAAGAAATTGCAGGGTGCAGTGTCGGGCGATCTAGGTGGCCAATGCATGGTAGCTCCACGGCCAATCCACCTATTTGAGAATTGTCTTATTCATAGACACACGGACGATCAAGGGTGCCCTATTTTGCTGAAAGATGATACTTGGTTGCAGTTTTTCCAGTTATGGATAGACAAAGTGTTGCAGCATGTCTAGGTAGGTGTTGGAGATCACTGTTGATCATTGAAGAAAAATAGTCCAGTCACGATGTCATATATAACAGAACACACCACATTAACTTTTGGACTGTTTAATGTGCTCTGCAGTGTGTATGGATTTTCTGACCCACAGATCTGGGAGTCAGATAACCATGTAAGGTTGTCTCCGATGTGCCGATATGGGAAATAAGAATTGGCTTGATTTGGTTGGAATTGCGGTCTAAGCAACTATGACTCAGGTGCCAATATATTATCGCTGTTACTTATGTTTCCTAGTTGGTTTTCTGTTTTTCAGGATGGGTTCATCGTATTGCACCCCTTCCCCCATATGCCATTGGTCAGTAATCCAAATTGTATGCTTCTGACGTTCCACTGTAGGCTCTATTCTCAGAGAGAGAAAGAATTTTCCAGATGGTCATAGCTGCGAAAATCTTGTCAACATTTCTCTGCTTCACTGTCCTCGCTGAAATAGGCACTTAAGAAACCACTGTTAAAATCTTTAGCAACAATCCTTGTCATACTGAAGCACTTTATGTCAGATATTGACAGTTACTGCTATTCTTTCTGCCCAAATTGTCCTTGCCGTTGTGGGTTTTATCCTTGTATTTTCCATTCGAGTAACACCTAAAAAGGCTTCTATGACACATTCTCTGAACTTTGCTTTTTTTTTTTAAGATATATTCCAACAACCTGTATGTACGCCGATTATTCAGTTTTTCCTCGATCTTGCTTGAATTGACAAGATAGTTTCTGGAATAGAGTTGTTTTCTCTTTTAGACACTGTAAAAAGTTCGACCCTAATATATTATATCAGGGCTGTCCAAAGCACTGCCAGCGGGCCGGATGCGGCTCGCTAGTGGGTTTTGATTTTCACGAGTGAAAAAATAAAATAATCTGAATCCAATGCGTTTTAGATATTTTAATTCTTTTACTAATCGATAATCTCGATGTTGGTAATTTTATTTGGTGTTTTTACACAGTTTTGTTCCAACGCGCATGCTTCTGGCGCTCACGGGGAACGTGAGCGCGCGATTAGTGTTGTTCATTTGTTCAGCTATCGAGATTGTGTCGCTGCTGCTCACCAGATTACTAGATATGCATTGTGATGCGGCTATCGGATAAATATATATATATATATATATATATTTTTTTTTTAGTGCGGCCCTCAGATTACCTAAGATTGAACAGCCCTGGCCTATATGATGGATGCATGGTCCCAAGTACTTTTTCAAGCCACATCAGGCCTTCAATAATCAGATGAAAGCCCCCCCCCCCACACACACAGGGTTTCAAAAAAATAATTCAGCTTGTAGATAAGTTTTTCCATGTTAGCTTTTAATTTCCTTAGTAACTTCTATCTGTTCTCTAATTTTGTCATTACATTATTGTAATCTGTAGATCTCTAATTCTGTGCTTAAGCGATTGTGGTGCTGTCATTTTCGGTACGTACACTATCATCAATAATAACTACATACTATGTAATTTACTAGAAGGTGGAAGGTTAACGTAAGGTCGGGGACATTGTGGCGTAGTAAATTTTTTTTACACAACTTTTCGAGAAGTTTCGTGAAAATCGAGAATTTCTTGGGTGTTCTGTAGACTCAAATAAACGCGTTCAAATAAATATAGAGACTTACCTCGTTTTTCAACATTAGCAGTTTCCTATACACCCTCCTTTTGCATTTATCATCAGGTCGAATAGCCTGATAGATTTGTCAATATTCTTGTACATGTGAATCACCGATCCATATTTCTCCTAGGAAATATATCGAATCATCGTACCGATCTAGCTTCGGTGTCCAAGAACCTCCGTAGCTGAATTGATATGGAACAATACCCTTTAATTCGAAAAGAGGATGGAATTCCTTACACAACGTGAGGAACTATTATAAGGATTTTTCAGGTGGTTAAAGATTCTTAAGGATTTTCCTCCTCCGCCATGTGGAGGTAGAAGTTTTTTTTTCCTTTCAAAAGACAGGCACTAGTGGGAAAATGTACGCGATTGACAATACGTATCATATAGAATTAACCTGAATGTTATAGCATTGATTAGATACTGTTTGAAGCTAGTTCTTAACCGTGACAGTCAGCTGAGCTTATCACGTTAAATAGAAGGGGAAGGTAAAATGGACACGCATGCGTACAAAAATTTGGCTTAGAAAATATATTAATTTTAAATACCAGCATTCTTTTATAGAACCTGGTAGGTGTTCTCACATATCGCCGGTTGTGAGTAGTCTGGGGATCTTTTTATTACTATATTCTATCCTTTCACCTAGATAGGTTTCGTTTGTATTCAAAACACAAAACTTTTCCTTCTAATTTAAATCTAGTAGTTGAATATTACTACTTGTTGGCTGAGTTGATAGAGTTGTCGTTCTCTAAACACCCAGCAGGTTGTGGGTCCGAATCCCATTCTGAGCAGGGATGGTTGTGAGTCTTTAGAAATTTGAAAAGGCTGTTAACTTATAACAGCCTTTTCAAAGCTGTCAACATTTTAAAAACCTTTTGTGGGTTTTATTTACATAAAAAAATAACTACATGCTTCCTTTCCAGAAGCAACTTTTGTTTTCTAATTATATGGTCTCCATATTTTGTTTTTTAAATTGGGAAATACAATAAAACTGAATTTGTATTAATACAGTAGGAGTTACTTGTGAAACTGCATAGACAGGAAATCGTAATTTAGATCTAATTATAGCTGCACTGATATTTTTAAAAAAATCACTTTACTGTTAAGTGTAATTGCCAGTGGTGACGAGAATGGTCAGAAACCAGAGCTGTCTGTTTCTCAAGAGGTGAGATATCCCGGGTGTTTAATCATTGGCAGTACTCGCCGATAGAGATTGCGTTCTCCCAGTTGTTGTCATCCTGCCGTATATGAGTGAATTTTATGTAAATCTTGTAGAATGCAATAAGTTGTACGCGAAACGGTTGCTCGACATGCGCAATCTTTGGATGCCGTTGTGCGAGTAAGTTGTATGATGATAAACGAAGTCATTCAAAGAAATCTATGAAGCAGTTTTTAACTGAAGGTGAGTTATCCGATCTCATGTGGAGTGTGGCAGGATCTTTCCTTCTAGAAACTCCTTTTATATACAGTATGTGTATGTGTGATGTATATATAGTGTATATAATGTATGTAGTTTATATATGTGTGTGCTTCAGACATAATTTTAAACCACATGAATCGATTTCTGTCAGCGAAACCAATAAAACATTAGATTATCCGCTTTACTTTCTCTCTCCACTTGATATGGTTCATTGTGGCTTTGACTTTTTTCACTAAAATGAAATACTCTAAAGAAGACGCATGCGTATGAGAATACACATGCTGGCCACTGAATTTAGAAACCTTTATGCAGATATTCGTAAACGTCATTTACGTACCGTGTATTCAAAATACTTGGTCATGTGCGTTACTGCATGTTCTACACAACTATTTAAGAATGTTGCTGTTCAGTAATCGTGTATAGTATTGATCATAATGGGGAAAAAAATCTTTCGGCGTTCGATGATGGGATTATTGTGTGTGCCCGTCAAGCTGAAGCTACGATTTTGAAAACAGCAGAGCTGTCTGGTTTCTCAAGGGGTGAGATATCCCGGGCGTTTAATCATTGGAAAAATAACCAACATTGCTTTCCTAAGAGGCATAATTGTGGTCCTAAGACCAGGGCCGGTTTTATCATTAGGCCTAGGGGCGCTAGACTTCGGGGCGCCTGATTTTGCTACATAGTTCGGGGGGAAATTACAACCTTCGAAAAAAATTAGTAAAACCTTGATTAATAATAAAAAATAAATAGGTCAAGCCGTCCTGGTGCTCGCTGATGATCCTACATTATTTTCGCCTTTCTCTATTTCTTCCACTCCCCTGCTCTTTGTATATTTAACCTCAAGTGCAGAGATTTTTCCTCGTTCTGGCAATTTTTTCGACATTGCCAGTATCGGTAGCAAGTTCAGAAAAGAGTTTCTCGAAATTAAAACTTACGAAACTTACACTCGCTGTACGATGGCTCAGGAACGACTCACTGGTCTAACAATAATATCTATAGAGCATGAAATTGCATCTATAATAAATATAGATGAATTAATAAAAAATGTTTTAATGAATTTCAAAAATAATGAATTATTTTTAAATAAATTGATTAAAATTTTTTTTTTGATGTTCATAATGATATTATTTTTATAAATATCCACATGTGTACGTGTGCTTGTATGAGTATGACAATATATATATATATATATAGAGAGAGAGAGAGAGAATGTATAGGGGCACCTAAATTTTCTTTGCCTAGGGGCATCAGATACTCTCGGACCGGCCATGCCTAAGACAGTCTGTCAGGAACGAGATCGTCGTCATATGAGAAGGCTTGTACTGACAAACAACTTCCTGTGTGAATCATTTGACAGAAGCATTTAATGAAGGCCTGTTCCCGACCCATATCTCATCGAACTATGGCCAGCGAATTGAAGAGGATAGGTACTGGCAGTCGCATGCCTATATACGGATACCACTGATTTCTACGAAGAACGGAAAGTTCGTCTACACTGGTGTTAGGAACACCGTGATTGGACACTGAAAAAAAGTCATATGGTCCGACGAGTCACAGTACACCTTGTTCTGCACCAACGGTAGACAGAGTTTGGCAGGCGCTCCATGAAGCAATGAATCCTACTTGCTTTGTAAACACAACTCAAGGTTCTGGAGGTAGTGTCGTGATGTAGGGCATGTTCTGTTTGTTCGGAACGGGTCCCTTGATATTGCTGGAAGGTCTAATATCTTCCAAGTAATATCTGAACATTGTGTGGATCATGTCCATCCTGCAATGTTGACTTTTTAAGCAGGTGCCGGTTGTTTCATGGACGACAATGTTACTGTCCATCGAGCAAGAATTCTTCAGCAATGGTTCTGTGAGCATGATAACGACTTCCCTGTCTACCACAAAGCCCAGATCTGAACCCCATTGAGAATGTATGGGACATGTTAGAAAAACAGATCCGGAAGCAAAATCGTCTCTCGTCAAATTTGAGCCCAAGGACTAGATGAAATCCAACACCTTGTGGAATCAATCTGCGCCAAATAGTACATGTGCTGTAATTCGAGCTAAAAGAGGTTCAACACGGTATTAATGTTTCTAATTCAGTGGTCGGTATATGTAAGTTATCCAAGCTGAAGGAATTCACATTGCTACTGCTTTACCTCCACCCTCGTGTACAGTACATTTTTATTATTCGGAAGTATACCAGGTATCCGATTATTTTTGAACATGAATTATAGTGGCTAAGATACTGTATAATGCAGTATAAAAATTTGAACTACTGAGGAAAGACAGTACTAAAAAACTCGTGTCCAATTTATATGAAGTTTGTCAGGGCGTCACACCTATAATCACTGTAATAGGGTGACAGTTATTAGATCAAAACAGAATGTTTCAACATCTTTTGTCACTACAGAAGTAAACCTGCCATCAGTAAAAACCAATGTAAAATGTAATTCATAGATAAGACATTTGTTTTCTTCCAAATGCTGTCTGTTACTAATAGAACTAAATAAAAGACAAAATAAGAGGTAAAACTGGGTGGGGAATGAAACAACCATTATGGAGCATATCCTGTATAAACGACGAATAATAAACAAGAAGGAAATATTGCCAACAAGTTTCTTACGACTTATCGCCCATCCATTTTCAGGATAAAATTATAAATTTGAAAAAGCTTGTATGAACAGAGTGTACTAGTATTAGCTTGTATTAGAGTAATTTCTCTGTTAAATACAAGGTGTAAGACAGGGGTGGGGAACCTTTTTGAACCAAAGAGCCATTCCACCAAAAAAATTAATTAAAACAAAATTTTGGGAGCCCCAAGTTCAATTTGATTTTTCCTGGCGACTCAAAGTTGCAGTTAGTTCAAACTTAGGTAAATTTGTTTTTAATTAAGTACTTCCAGATATCAGATACCACTTTTATGTTTGCATATAAATTTTTTATATGTTCAATAAATAAAACATCAAGTTTTTAATCACGAAACATGTTTAAGTATTGCAAAAATAATTAGTCCGAACAAAAATACAATATTATGTATTTTAATCGACATTTGATTGTTTTAATTTAAAATTCATTAATGGGACTTTTGATTTTGCATCTTCTCAGCCAATTTACTTAAATCTGGATTGTATGTCGTGCACTTTAATAGTAATTCGGCTTTCAAACTTTCATCAGTCAATTTGTTCCTATCCTTATTTTTAATGTAATTAATTGAAGAGAAAAATTGTTCGCAATTGTACGTTGAACCGAAAAAGAGTCAAAATCCCAAAAGTAAGTCGCCTGGCATTTGAATAATTAGTTGGGAAAGAATTCCAAATTTAAATATAATTTCCTGTGGTGTTTCTTCCATAGTTTCCACATTTTCTTCAATTTGTGCTACCATTTTCTGAAGTTTTTGTACCCAGAAGCTTCATTTGTAGTTCTGCAATTAATATTCCAGGAAAAGCTTCAATATCTATTAATTTTAAATTGCAGTTTAACGGATGTAATATAAATTTCATCATCTCCTGATGTTTTTTAAAATCCTGAAATCTGCTTGTAAATGAATCTAAAATTACAGTAATCATTTCAGCGAATATTTTGCAATCAACTTTTTCTTGATTTAAATTCAATCTATAATTTTTTAGATTTTCAAAAAATATAAATTTTTCTTCAGTAACATCGTCGAAAAACACTTGTAGTTTCTGTTCAAAGGTAAGGACTTCTAGTAATTGTAAGACCGTGTTTCCCTTCCCTTGCAACTTCAAATTTAACATATTAAAATGTTATGTAATATCAAGCAAAAAAAAAAAAAATTGTATCCATTCGGGATTACTGAGAAGTTCCACATGATTTACGTTATAATTTTTAGTGGTTAAGAAAACTATTACTTCTTTTAAGCATTGAAAAAAAAAATATTTTAATGCTTTTCCTCTTGATAACCATCGTACAATGTAAATGTCACTAAAATCTTTATGTTGAATACCCAGTTCCTCTAAAAAATGTGTCAAAAAGTCTGTGATTCAACGCCTGAAATTGGATGAAATTGATCATTGGCACAACAACAACAACATCCATCACTCTTTTTAGTTGTGGTAATAATAATAATAATCCCAATGAATTTGCAACTAAAGCTTCTTGATGCAAAATGCAATGAAATGAAATAACTCCATGTGGAATATGAGTGGAGAATAATTTAACAAACCCCTTATTTTTCGCAATCATAGAAGGCGCGCCATCGGCCGCAATGCGTACTATATTATTAATATTTATATATTTTATTCTGTAAACTTGTTAGAAGGTTTTCTGAAATATCTTGACCTGTAGTGTTCCTTTACCTGTAGTGTTAGCAGATCAAGAAGTTCTTTTCGAATACCGGAAGATGTGATATATTTAACCAACACGCAGCATTGTGCGATATCGGAAATATCATTTGATGCATCAACCGCAATAGATATAAAATCGGCAGAATTAATATCCATAATTTGCATATTTGAAACTTCTGCAGAAATTGTTACAATCCGTTCCTTGACAATTCTAGCTGAAAGAGGTAAATCTTTAATTTTTTTACGTATCTCGTCCTTATTTTTCATATCCTTAAATAGAAATTCACTATCGGTAAAAGGTTTTTCCGCTTTTGCTATTTCAAGAGATAACAAAAAACTTGCTTCAGTAGTATTCGACGAAGATTTCGTCCAAATTGACAAATTTCTTTGCTGAAGCAATGTTTTCTTTTGTAATTCTTCAATAGCTTTTTTTCTTTGATCACCCGCAGGATATTTTTTACCGAAGTCTAAACGTTTTCCTAGAAAATGTCATTCGACATTACTTGATTTGTTATTTTGACGTCGTAGATGGCAAATTAAACATTGCGGATTTCCATTTACTTCTATAAATGCAAATTTCTCTATCCACATTTTATTGAATCCTCTGATTTCTTCGATTATTTGTCTTTTTCTTGAACTCATATTAGGAGGGTTATTATCAAAAATTTACCTGCAAGTAAAAACACAAATTCAACATAACATAATAAAAATTAATTTGCTGATTAATTAGTTCAAATTTTCGCTGGCGCTTAGTTACCTTAGGCAGGGTTAACATTTAGCGGTATTTCGAATGTAACGTAGTTGTCAGTTGTTCATGTCATAAAATTTCATACGTAACAACGTCACATGCACAGTATCGAACGAACAGGCCGTATAAAAAACAATATTTAGTTGTTTGTATTAATTATGTATCTTTTAATTCAATATAAAAGAGCCGCACTTTGTTCAGCCAAGAGCCGCCGGTTCCCGACCCCTGGTGTAAGGGATAAGTCGAAAGAAACTAGTTGATTATTCGTGGTTTATAGCAGATAGGCCCATAATGGATAACTCGCACCATACCTCATTTCAGTGAAAGAATCACTGTTTTAGATGCCTAAATAATATACATGTTGTAAAGTAAATGAACTGAAAGGGTTGCTGTTATATTATAACTATTATATATTCAGTAACTACGAAGGTAAAATTACATAATCAAAATACAAAAATTCCGTCATCCATATAACTACGATGTGCCTTTTTAGATATATGGACCGTTTATTAATGGTATAAACACATAACGTTTTGTACATGTAATTTAGGTTTATATACAATATTATCCGCTTATAATTATATGTAAGCATATCTTATAAAACATTTAAAAGGCAATTATTATGCGAGGCAACTAGTTTTGTGATGACACTAGAGACATAACAGAAGCAAAAAGGCACGATTTTCATTCCGTTACGACAGTTAAATCATAAGTTTTTGTACAATCGTCAACAATGGCATGCACATATATACAGTGTGTGTGTGTGTGTGTATATATATGTATATATATACAGGGTGTTCGGGATAAATTTGACATATTTATAATTAATTATATTTTTCCGTAAGTTACATGTATTAACACACACTTCTCTTCATTTAAAAGTTTGGACCCTTCTTCATTCATATACAAGATGTCAGAAAGGATGGATAGCTGGAACCCACCTGAATCATGGAAGAGAATAACTTGTATCATGATGATTCGTGCCCGCCATCAAAATAAGGATATTACGACTGCTGCCCAATGCTCCCTGAATACAGTAAAAACAATCAGGCATGAACTAGAGACTTGCAATGGTGACTACGAGGATGTAGCAAGAAGAAAGATCCCTAGCAGACGATCTGATTGCGTTCGTACAGCAGAATTCCTCGCAAATCTGCAGGAACAGGTGTTGAAGAACCCTGGCATTGGAATTCGGGCTTTGTTCGTGGAGTTGCTAACTGTAGTCAAGCCCTGGATAACAAGGGTAGCCAATGGTAGGCCGTATGTATGGCAGCAGGATTCGGCCCCTTGCCACACCTCTGGGAAAAGTCAAAAATGGTTGTCTGAAAATTTCTACGACTTCACCAGTCCAAATGTTTGGCCTCCAAACTCCCCAGACCTTAACCCCATGGATTATTTTGTATGGGGCGCAGTTGAAAAAGACACCAATCGCACTTCCAGTAATACAAAAGCCCAGTTAATGGATAAAATTAAAACAGTTTTTGCGGCCCTTCCCAGGGAGACTGTAGTATCAGCTTGTTCGAGGTTCCGAAGCAGAATTGAAGCTGTGATCGATGCTAATGGTGGTTATTTTGAGTAAATCTTGTTGATAGTATTGTAATTAACTCTGCCTGTAATGTTTTTTTGTCAATTCATTAAATTTAATAGATACAAAGAAGATTTTCTTTTTCCTTACGAAACTGTCAAATTTATCCCGAACACCCTGTATGTGTGTGTGTGTGTTAAAGATACCAAGCTATTTTAAACCTGGTTTTACTCCATTTCTCAAGTAAGCAAACAGACACGTAAGTCAAGTTTGCGCCTGCAAGTATTGCAAGTCTAGGTGACCCCCACAGATAGTGCAAGTCAAGGCAACTCGTGGTAAAGGTGGTTAAGCTCTGATCACTATTCTTAATATTTACCCTTAATGCAAAGCACACCTCCTGGAGGAGATGTATGATGCTATGTATTAAAGGCAAGGGGCCACTACCCAGACCGGTTTCGAACTTTATTGAGGTCTCACCAGTGAGAGCCAGGCTAGAAATACCAAGATTTTAGTAATACAGAGCTTATAAGTATTTTACCGGAACAAGTTACCATAAGGTGTTTTAACCTTATTAAATAAAAATCTCAGGATGAGAGATAGATGTAGAAAGTATTTTACCTTGGGTATAATAAATGTTAAAGATACCAAGGCAACTTACCATGAGTTGACTTGACTTGCAATACTTGCAGGCGCAAACTTGACTTACGTGTCTGTTTGCTTACTTGGGAAATGGAGTAAAACTAGGTTTAAAATAGCTTGGTATCTTTAACATTTATTATACCCAAGGTAAAATACTTTCTACATCTATCTCTCATCCTGAGATTTTAATTTAATAAGTTTAAAACACCTTATGGTAACTTGTTCTAGTAAAATACTTATAAGCTCTGTATTACTAAATTTTGGTATTTCTAGCCTGGCTCCCACTGATGAGACCTCGATAGGGGTCGGAACTGGTGGGAGTTGGCTTTGAGAGGCTCTGCTTGGGGATAGGTTTTTGCCTGTCTCTGAGTAGGGCCACCGCTGAGATTATGGCTCTGGCTGGTTGTGGGGTGAGCCTGCCACTGGGTAGAGCCAACGCTGAGAAGTTCTTCTCGGTGATGGGGGTGAGCCTGTCACTGAGTGGAACAACGCTGAATTGGACGGTCTTTCGGCCACTATGGAGTGGTCTAGGGATCGTCCTAATTTTTAGAGAGGTCTTTACTTAAATATACCTCAATAAAGGTCGAAACCGGTGCGGGTGAGACTTGGGTTCTGAGAGGCTCTGCTTGGGAACAGGTTTTTGCCTGTCTCTGAGTGGGGCCACCGCTGATATTATGGTTCTGCTTGGTGGTGGGGTGAACCTGCCACTGGGTAGAGCCAATGCTGAGAAGTTCTTTTCGGTGACGGGGTGAGCCTGTCATTGAGTGGGACAACGCGGAGTTGGGCGATCTCTCGAGATCGTATTATTTTTAGAGCCCGTTTCACTTATTCATAAGGTCGAAACCGGTCTGGCTAGTGGCCCCTTGCCTTTAATACATAGCATCATACATCTCCTCCAGGAGATGTGCTTTGCATTAAGGGTAAATATTAAGAATAGTGATCAGAACTTAACCACCTTTACCACGAGTTGCTTTGACTTGCACTACGTGTGGGGCCACCTAGACTTGCAATACTTGCAGGCTCAAACTTGACTTACGTGTCTGTTTGCTTACTTGGGAAATGGAGTAAAACCAGGTTTAAAATAGCTTGGTATCTTTAACATTTATTATACCCAAGGTAAAATACTTTCTATATATACTGTATATTGCACTAAAGTACCAAGTTTGTGTTTTAAATATTGATCAGTGATGTTGGGGACTTGACCAAACTTTTGTTCCATCCATAAAACCACGTCGTAAAAATTTATAATAGCGAAATAAAAGGCTGTATTTCTCTCACGTACATCAACTCCATTGCAACCAAGTAATTAGCAAAAACTCTTAAACATAAAAACCATACCATTTTTACAACTCTAACCAAACCGCAATGTTTTTTTTTTTTTTTTTTTTTTTTTTTTTTTTTTTTCAGTAAAACCAAACCAGAGCTGCCCGAATCGCCCGGGTGTTTACTGCCTTTATTGTAATTGTAATGTCCCATATTACGGACAAACAGAAAAATCTACAGTACAGCTTATACCAGTAATGGCGAACCTATGACACGCGTGTCAGCACTGACACACTTCAGGGTTTCAGGTGACACACCTTGGATGTTGAAAAATATTGGTATTCTGATGAAAAATCTGCGATAAATGGTGTATGATCGCTCTCAGTTAAGACGAAGGTAGGTTTCGGTTCATTGAAAGAATTATATTTTATAGTTAGCCTATTTCTATTTTATTTTGTAGTTAGCTTATTTCTATTTTATTTTGTAACTAGCCTATAAACAACGAGCGTTTTAAGTTTTTCGTTTTCTTTCTTAAGCGTTATAATTTCTGCATAGTCATATGATAGTATAAAAACTTATAAAAATTATTATCAATATTATATGATACAAACTTATAAATACGTGCTTTATATATTATAAACTTAAAGTTTTCATTTGACTTCTGTGTGAAATTACCGGTACGAACCTACCGGTAATAAATCTGGCAACCCTGCTGAAAGAAGTAGTGGTAGCCTTGCATGGTCTGCCACTTAAGTAATTTGAGTTGCTGGTGTATAATTTATTTCCAGAGATTGTTAGTTCTTATTAATTATTACTGCTTATTACCGCTGTATATAATTGTGCTCTTTTTTAATTTGTGAACCCTTTTACAATGGCAGCTAGCACTAATAAAAAACTAAAATTATCACAGAAAGGAAGTGCAAGAGATTTCCAAGATGCCTGGACTGAACAATGTTATTGATAGAGGCGATAAAGTTCTCTGTAAATTGTGTGGTGAGCCATCTGTGAAACTTGGAATGTAAGAAGACATTTTGAAACTAAGCACAAATGGCTCCTAAAAAAAACTTTTGCAGAAGGCAAAGAATACATATCGCAACATCTAAAACTGACAGAATCACAATCAGGGATTTTAATTAAATTTGTTTCAGAACCTTCAAATTTAATAGCCGCAAGTTACAGTATTTCACATACTATTGTTGAACATGGCAGCAAAGGTTGTTCAATTGGTAGAGCCTCTGTTACTAATGGCTCGCAAAAACTTAAGCAAGTTTGAGCGCGGTTAGTAGTTGGAAGGGAATCAATCGTTCGATGCTGTTGGCACACTCTCCCTCGATGAGTCTTTAGACTCCCTGGAGGTGTCACATAATAATAATAATGGGAAACCACTTAGTGATGGTGATTATATTAAAGAAGCTTTCGTGAAGTGTGCACCATTTTTATTTGAGGAATTTCATAATAAGGAAGCTATTGTAAAGCGCATGAAGGAGTTATCATTAAGCAGGAGTACTATTAAAGACAAAGTTATATCAATGAATGCTAGTATAGAAAATCAAATACAACAAGACTTGAACTCATGCCATTGTTTTTCCATTTGTCTCGACGAAACTACAGATATTACGTCATCAGCTCAATTGGCTATTATTGCAAGGTATGTTCACGGTGATTCTATGCACGAGGAATTGATAAAGTTATAAAATTTACCTCAAAACACGACAGGTAAAGACATATGCGACTGTGTTGTTAAAGTGTTCCGTGAGAAACAGATTTATCGATAATTATTTTCGATTACAACTGATGGCGCGCCTAATATGGTTGGCCGTAATGTCGGTTTTATCAAACAATTTACAGAATATCTTGGTCATTTCCCTGGTTTGTTTCCATTGTATTATACATCAGGAGACAATGTGTGCGAAATCAGGCTTAAAGGATTTGGATGATATGATGAGAACTGTGACAAAGGTAACTAATTTTATTGCTCCCAGGGCTTTAAACAAACGAGAATTTAATTCACTTTTAAGCGAAGTTGAATGAGTGTACAATGGTCAATTAATGTACAATAATATTCGTTGGTTGAGTCGTGGCCAAGTACTTGAACGGTTTGTTGAATGTTTAAGTGAAATTAAATTATATTTAAATACGAAGGCCATGGAGCACGAATTTTCTCAGTTGAACGATTCTGCTTGGCTCAGTAAGCTGATGTTTTTCACAGATTTTTCATTGCACCTGAATGAACTTAATATACAATTGCAAAGTTTCGGAAAATCTGTCGATGTTATGTTTGGCACGATCAAGAGCTTTGAAAATAAACTCAAAATATTTCAATGTGATTTAGAAAGTAACAATTGTAAGTATTTCCCAAGAGTGAAATTTTTTTTAACGAAACCAGCCCCAAAAATCGTGAACAGTATATTAATCTATCGAAGTTCTGAAGTCAGTAACTGAGCAGTTTTCGACTAGATTTGAGCAATTTCGTTTCGAATGTTGGAACAAACAATCCAATTCATAAGGTATTCCGATGAAACAGAATTCATGGATCTTAAATTAGATGGCTTTGAGTGGTTGGATTTAAATGATCTAGAAATGCAACTAGCCGAATTCCAGTGTAATCCTATCTGGAAAAGAAAGCTTATTGCTCTTAGAAATGAATTAGAAGAACTTGAGCGGGAACGTCTGCATGATACCTCGTGTAAAAATTCAGACTGTGAAATTCTAAGCGTGTGGAATAGCCTTCCCGAAAACTTTCATGCTCTTAAAATCATTGCTAAAGCTCTTCTAAAAATTTTCCTCTTCTACAAACTCTTGCAGAAACTCTATTTTCTGCCTTAAATAATATCACATCGAAAGGGAGAAATAGATTGAGCAATGATTTGAGCGCTGCCTATGTAGCATTAAAATGTACACACTATAGCCCTTCTATAAAGCAACTTTCTACCAGTACTCGGCAACAGAAAAGCCATTAAATGTAATGTAAGTTTGTAATTTCACTTTATTAAATTAATTGTATAATATGAATTCATTGATTTTATATCAATGTCCTATTAAATAAATAGCCTAATATGACATGTATACGTCACCATCTCTGATTATGTAGTTAAATTTATAACGCATGTATGCAAGTGGCACATCAACAACGTCAATATTTAAAAAAAAAAGATGTTTGACACACCTGGGTAAAAAGGTTCGCCATCACTGGCTTATATAGTAGAAGGGCACGTTAGTAATCGCATACGAGATACGAACAGCTATGCGAAACCAAGATTAACATGCACACATGCGTTCGCCAATACTTGTAGATCTAAATAATTTCAAACGACAGCAATCTTTTTTTTTTTTTTTTTTTTTTAATAATGTAATAACATTTACTATATTTTTAATGTTTATTTTGTTTGTCGCGGTATCTTCTGTTTTTTGTATACCGGATGAAGTCGTCTAGAGTAGGATGAAGCTAAGTTGATTGTTATTTAACAATAAATAAAAGATAGCTTTTTTTTTTGTGTTGTTGTTCCCTCGGCTTAATTGGTCAAAAAAATTTATTTTACACACACACACACACACACACACACACACACACACACACACACACACACACACTCACTCAATTTGTGTCATTACTGTAATTACTGGTTTTGATCTTTCAACAAGTTGAAACCCTTAACAATATTGAAAGTAAATGCGCATTCTGTACCACTATAATGGAATGAAATAAAATTCCGTATGATACTTGCCACTGCGACTTTGCTCTAACAAAGTCGTAATAGATTGACTGCAACATTAAACGCTTCACTGTCAACTGTTGGAGTGCATATGACTGATCATACTTTTTCACTTCTGTAGTACACACACACACACACACAGAGAGAGAGAGATGGGTAGTCGGGTTAGTACTGTGATTATCTTGTAAAGTAAAGTAAATCTTCTGTCTTTGTAGAAGACTACCATTCACTTCGTTAACAGTAAGCGAAAAAGTCTGAAATATTTTGTTTAATAAAATGTAAACGATAACTTTCGCGTTGCAGGATAACCAGATCCTAGAATTTCTTACAGAAGTTAATTTATTTGGAAATTAGCATTGCTATTCTGACAGTAAACGCTAGTTTTACTTATGTACGATTGTGTAACTGAAGTCTCTTTAGAAACTTCTTTTTTCCTTTCAGAATATTCTGTTTCATACATGCACTTCAGAAGTTTAATGCACAAAATAGAATGACAATAATAAACCATTATTGAACCATATTTTCTTTTGAGACACTTATTATGTTATATATGGAGGTAATACGATTATATAAAAATTCCGTTTTTATTTCTCGGTTTGCCTTTTATTAGTTTTTTTCTTGGTTTCAGCCTTTAAATGAACTATTTATTTTCAGAAATGAAAAGATTCATATTTATACAGTTAAAGATAATACGCAGATGTGTATTCTTGTTACACACTAAACATAATATTAATATCTAAAATGTATATTTTCTTTTTGTCATTTTGACAGATGATACAGCATTCTTTAGTGTCTGTAGATGTAATTTAAATTGATACAGCATGAAATTAAAGAAACATAGTTATGAAGGCTGTGTAATAATGAGGAGTTGAAATTCATATGAGCCGTGTATTCTCATCATTGCGAAATGATATGGCTTTAATTGAACAGATGGTTCTCCTCTCATTGCGATAAAGTGTCATTCTCACTGTTTAGTTAAACTAACGATTTGTAATGGCTCGATGTCATTATTGACACTATCGCGAGTATGGATGATGCTTCCAAAGTTCGCAGATCGCTCATGCGAACCAGCTCAGTCTGAGTCATTGTGAACACTTGAATGCTTCGACCGTGTTCTACCTGCTGACTTATCATATTTTGAACTTCTTTTTTTTTTTTGCTCGTAACGTAGCTTATCTTTTTCGTTCCATTCTTTGGTACTTATATTTTCGTTTTCGATACTTTGAAGTTTAGAAACTGAATACAGTATAGCAACTCATATATGACCTATTAGAAATGGTAAATGAGTGGAACCACCGCCCCGCTTACTGGAGACTTGAACTGGCTTGAAAAAATTTCATGTTGCTTTCTAGAGCAAGGTTTCCCGACCGTGTAAAAAATAATAAATTAAAATACAAAAAAAAAAAAAAAATCATTAGCTCACCCACAGTAAAAATGTACTATGAGTTTTCAAATAATCTTTCTTGGGCGGGGGCGAAATAATAAATTTAGCCTACTTTATTTTTTATTTATTTATTAAACATCCTGCATATTTATTTATGGTTCCACTATGGAAAATGAGAGGATTCTGTTATGATTTCGCAAGATGATAATTCCACTATTATGAAAATAGATATTTAAAGTCCAAGTGGTAGTATTTTTATTCAAAAGAAAAGCGTAGCGAATATTAGCAAATTTCAGACTGAAATATTACTATGCTGCTCTTATATCTTTTGTTTACACTATCAAGTGATGCAATACTGCAGAGGCAGGACATAACTGATGTGAAATTCCCTGATTAGTTATTTCTAGGCATCTAAACCTATAACTAGCTACAATTTTTATGTTCGCAAAAGGGGAACATTCTAGACTAATCAAAGGGTGAAAACAGTCTTGTGCATTCGGAGCTGGTTTCTGCTTGAGCACAGCGTAATTGTTTTACTTTCATTTTCAGTTGTGTATTATGTCATCGAGAGCTTGTATAAATAGTCCAGGAATATTTTGTCAAATCTAGTTTCACAAAAGAAAAACCAAAAACCTTACAGAATGATCAGAAATTCGTACTATGCATGAATTTTATGAAAAATTCTTATAGGTTCCCCCTCCACCAGAAAAAATATGTTCGAAATCAACTTGACACACTTTAGTATAATGTACTTCATTCCTCGCTCCATTTTGGACCCGTTATGCTGAAGTTGAAGGGTGTTGAAACAGTATCATAATCGTGTACGTTTCATTGGAAGGAAACAGTCGAGTGATGAGTCTTGCAGACGTGTATGCAAATCAGTGACCCCCCCCCCTTTTTTTTTTTTTTTTTTTTTCCCGTTGATTATAATTTTTGATCGTGCGGAATTTCCGAGACCTTAAGCAACGTAAAAGACATGAATTTTTTTTTAAAAAAATCACAAATGGTTCGAAACACGGTTGGTGATTTATAGCGGTGTCTACAAAATAAGCGAATTTCCACACACTTCTTCCGTCCCCATTCATTATAATTAGCTTTAAGCTTAATTTTTCAGAAGACCAATTTGGTCAAAATTGATATGTAGTACATGCGAAGATTAATTCGTTGTGTTTGTTTGCTAATGCGATATATCGCATTCGTAAAGAATTGTTTTTATTACTTCAAATAGACCAGCCTTTCTAGATTATATTTTGGTAGGTTACAAATTATTTGCCTCTTTAGCTTACAGTGATCAATGGTAGAGCATTCTTCTTCTACGCGTTATTCCCGCTTCCCATGCAGGGTCCGCGTGTTACTTTAGATGCGACTTCTTGTTAGTACTACTCCCAACCGACCCGTCGCCTGGTCTGCCGCTGGGGGGGGGGGGAGCATTCTCATACCGAAAAATACTACGTTACTTTTTTTTGTTATAAAGCAAGGTTATGGACTGCATAGATTACCACTGGTTTCCAATGTGAATGTTCCTACTATGTTTAGATGCAGTCGATAACCTTCAGATGCAGCAAGTCATTTTGAAGTCTTTGGAGTAGATTACTTGTTGCGCATGTTTTCAGACTAGTCAGCAGTTTTACTGGTGTAAAGCTGGGTTTTGAAACGTCTATAAAATTCCTCACGTGTTTTAAATGTCACTTTCGTTGGATAAGTAGCACACCGCGCTTCGCATCTGCTCAGGACCATTGCTAGAGTATATGACCCCCCCCTCCCTCCCCCGCTGTTTTTATGGTTGGGATTCAAATTTGCTGGTTTTTACCGCCCTCCATACTTGCTGCTCCTCGGCATTGCCTTCTTTGCTTCAGTACGACAGCACTGAATCTATTACAGAATATCCACGGCAGCGACTCTAATCCAGGTACTCTAAAGAGTCATCTCCTACACTTAAGACAAAGCCTTAGGGTCAGAATTTGACTTGGTGTAGCCCCGGTTCTGAATGGTATATTGTTAATTTACCACTTTTATTTAGTAGAAAACAGTCTGCTTAATTTGAAGCCTTAATTCTTCATAATAAAAAAGCGAAAGATCCAGAAAGCGTTGTTTTTTTCTATCATTCTTAGACATATACAGGACGCATTGTTCCATACATTTCGACGAAACATGTAATATATAATTGATTTTTTTTTTACATTCCTCTGAAAAATGAAACGAGGAATGGGTTGCTTTTTTTCCCCCGATACTTTCATAAATTGCATCATTCATCCCTTTTGGACCAAACTTTGGAGTATACTTATTTCTTAAGTTATGTAAAGTTCATGTAACTTCTCCTGACAGTATTAACGCAAATGGACAAAATGGAGGATGGTGTTGCTTTAGGAAAGAGAAGAAAGTAAAAGGATGCAGACATCCCGAATTATCGATTTTTACAATTCATTCTTCAACTGTTTTTCTCATTTCATCTAAAGATAATAATAAAAAGGGGTCATATCTCATTAAATATTTTTCATATGTAAACAGTGAGCCAAGTACTGCGACAAAAGGTTGGCTGCATTTTAAAAGCTGCTACTTGACATCATTTGTTTTAATAGCTGTGAATGTAAATCCCCCATTCCAATCAACAAAACAACCGTATCACCAATAAAAATATCAGTATAAAGCAGCTTCTCCTGGCTGCAGCCAAACTCTTGCTCTTTCTTCACCATTGGCATTTGAGATTTTTTAATGAATTAAAATTAACCAACAGCTGTATAATTAGATGCCTGTTTTGTGGGATTTTCTGATTAACATATCTTTGAAAGGTTTCAATGGTTTAAACTTTAATTCTGCGACTAGTGGTTTCGTATGCTTTGTTTCTCGATATCCCATTTCGATGTTTTTAGGGATTGGCATAGTGATGGAGATTGATATATACGAAGATAATTAGTAAGGAATAAATTTGTTGCATAGTCATTACATCAAACAATATGCAGATGATCAAGCAAACATAATTTAAAAAGTACAATTAGTGACAATGTCTTATTTTGTGTAGAGACTAGTATATTACATTTGTAGTAAACCATTACCAGTGTTGTTTTTATTGTTTCATTTTTTTTTTTAAATTCTATTTATTTTGCCGGAAAAGCAAAAAATGTATTCGCAAAAAAATATTTTTCGTATGCGCTGAATATATTTTTTATTGTGAATGAATATATTTTTATTTCAAATTGTTCAGTTTTTTAATAGTGTCTCCAATGATTTTGATTAGGTATCATTTCTGATCTCTTCTGTTTTAAAAGAAAAGCGATTCCTCTTCTAAGGACCTTACAATAAGTTCAACTTGGTTATGGCGCCCATTCTTCTCTCTTTATGATTTCTTTAAAAGCCCCCGCTGCACTAGACTGCCGCTTTACTAAAATAGAGTAGAACGGCGTGCAGTCGTTGTTACTTTTTTTTTTTTAACTATAAATTTTTCACTTTTAACATTTCCTTTTAATTCATTCGTTCTATTTTGAAATGAAGAGTACGAAACTATTTTTATAGTTGCTAGTAATAAAATTCATGTGAAGCGGTTGTTATGTCTTCTTCTTCTTTTTTTTTTTAATTTTTTACTTAATCTGTTATTTTTTTCCTTCCCATTTTACTATTTTGTTGCTGTAATATAGTAAATGTATAAATGAAAACACGATTTAATATATATTAAATAAATTTCTAGCGGAACCACCCAATTTTGTCTTAATATTCAGTACCATAACTTTGGCCTTACAAAGTATGAAAAAAAAACACATTTATACTGAAATACAGTTTAAAATTATCTTTTTCGTTTTTTACTTGTTAACTTTTAATAACGTACAGTATTGTTTTTGAGGAACAATCTCTAAATAAAAGTTTAAAAAATTCTGAAGCGTTCTTCAGTTTAGACGATTTTTGTTTCTTGAGTGGGATTACATCATTAGGACACAATTAGTATTTCTGAATGCGCAAAAATCTGGACGAGGTAGGGATGCATAATGAACATTTTTCTCACTTGCGCAAAAATATCTTTAAATATTCAGTGGCATCTACCTCCAAATTATTGTCCCTTGAAGGGCCGTGCAGCTATTGTCGTCTTTGGAGGGCAGTGCTGTCCATTGGATGGAATATGACTATTGTACGAGGGTGATCTGAAAAGTTCTCGCCTTAACAATGAAAAAAAGACTTTGTAATTTCAATATTATTTTTATTTTTCAACATAATCTCCATTAAGACGAATACATTTATTCCAACGATGCTCCAGCTCCATTATCCCGTTCCTGTAATGATTCTCTGTAAGATCTGCAAAATACCCCTCTGCCGATGCAATCATCTCTTGATTCGAAGAAAAACGCTGACCAGCGAGGAAGAGTTTTAGTTTTGGGAAGAGACAGAAGTCAGAGGGAGCCAAATTTGGGGAATAGGGTGGATGTTCCAACAATTCATAGTGCAGATCCCTTAATTTTCCCATTGGCAGGTGCATTGCCCTGATGAAAGATGATTTTTTTTCTTCTGCAAATCGGGTCTTTTCTCACGAATTTTTTTGTCTAGTCTGGTTAAATGATCGGAATAATATTCTCCGGTTACTGTTTTACCCTTTTCAAGATAATTAACATACAAAATGCCTTTAACATCCCAAACACCAATGCGGTGACCTTTCCTGCTGATGGAACCGACTTTGTCTTTGGCGCTGAACAACCGACTTCTGTCCACTGTTTCGACTGCTGTTTGGATTCTGGTGTGTAATGATGAATCCAAGTCTCATCAATAGTAATAATTCGACGCACAAAATAAGTTTTATTCTTGTTAAAACGTTCCAAGCACTGTTCAGAGATTTTCATGCGAGTGCTTTTTTGATCTCCTGTGAACAAACGCGGCACCCATCTTGCGCAAAGCTTTTTCATTTGCAATTCTTCATGCAAACTATATTCTACACATTCTTTTGAAATGCCTATAGTCTCAGCAATTTCACGCACATTGACTCAGAAGTCATCTAATACCATATCATGCACTTGATCAATAATTTCTGGTGTTGTTGTTACACCTTTTGGACGTCCTTCACGTGGATCATCTTCTACGGCCACGTTTAAACTCGAAAGCCCATTTTTTAATTGTTCGAAAACGATGAAGAAGATTGCCCATAAACCTTTATCAACTTCGAATGAATTTCTTTTGGCGTTAAACGTTTTTTTACAAAGAATTTTGTAACCGCACGATACTAATTTTATCCATTTCAAGCGATACAGACAACACTTTTGTAAAAAAAAAAAAAAAAACCAGCTGTAAAAAAACAAACTACTTGATAGAATGATTTGCAATTTCACATGGATGCTTATGACAGATGTACCAACTTAGAAAAAAAAAAATCTTGCCGATAGTGTTACCATCTATGGTCGAGGCCGAAAACTTTTCAGAACTTTTCAGTAAGTGCGGTCTTTCAAATTAAACAAATATCTGCCTGGAGACCATTGGTGACTACGATGTAATTTGATATATATAGACACAGGATGGCTTGTGAATATCACGTATTTTTAGCTTGTTTTCATGTGTTCAGCTGATCAGATCAACTCATAAAAAGGAGTTATGAGTTTAAGTTATTTGAATTATCTTAATTACTGCAATTAACAAGAATCAGTATATTTTTTTATAGGTCTTCCTATCCTATATCTACGCCCTCATAGGTAATGGCTTCATGTGACTAAAGAGAACCTAGTAATGGGGATGGGGGTTATAGCGATACAATGAAGTAAGTAAAACGCGAGATTTTAGCGATACCGAAATTTGTATTTAAAATGTGATTTAAATAGTAGCTGAAAGAAATGCTATGTGCTGAATAAACCTATGCCTAGCATTTTGAAGGGCCGTGCAACGTGTCGATTTTTAGTTTGTTTCGATACTTTTTGATCTGATCTCGTATATCTTAAGCAAAAATGGTATTGTAAGCGAATTAGGATAAATACTATCCTTAAACTAAATTGAACTTTGTTACTTTTTTTTTTTTTTCAATACAAATTTTAGACATTCTATTTAATTAACTTTTTCCTATGCAGAGAGGAAACCCATAAGTTTTATGAGTTATCCCTCTACATATTACACATATATTTCCTTTCTATTTACAGGGTGTTCGGGATAAATTTGACATATTTATAATTAATTATATTTTTCCGTAAGTTACATGTATTAACACACACTTCTCTTCATTTAAAAGTTTGGACCCTTCTTCATTCATATACAAGATGTCAGAAAGGATGGATAGCTGGAACCCACCTGAATCATGGAAGAGAATAACTTGTATCATGATGATTCGTGCCCGCCATCAAAATAAGGATATTACGACTGCTGCCCAATGCTCCCTGAATACAGTAAAAACAATCAGGCATGAACTAGAGACTTGCAATGGTGACTACGAGGATGTAGCAAGAAGAAAGATCCCTAGCAGACGATCTGATTGCGTTCGTACAGCAGAATTCCTCGCAAATCTGCAGGAACAGGTGTTGAAGAACCCTGGCATTGGAATTCGGGCTTTGTTCGTGGAGTTGCTAACTGTAGTCAAGCCCTGGATAACAAGGGTAGCCAATGGTAGGCCGTATGTATGGCAGCAGGATTCGGCCCCTTGCCACACCTCTGGGAAAAGTCAAAAATGGTTGTCTGAAAATTTCTACGACTTCACCAGTCCAAATGTTTGGCCTCCAAACTCCCCAGACCTTAACCCCATGGATTATTTTGTATGGGGCGCAGTTGAAAAAGACACCAATCGCACTTCCAGTAATACAAAAGCCCAGTTAATGGATAAAATTAAAACAGTTTTTGCGGCCCTTCCCAGGGAGACTGTAGCATCAGCTTGTTCGAGGTTCCGAAGCAGAATTGAAGCTGTGATCGATGCTAATGGTGGTTATTTTGAGTAAATCTTGTTGATAGTATTGTAATTAACTCTGCCTGTAATGTTTTTTTGTCAATTCATTAAATTTAATAGATACAAAGAAGATTTTCTTTTTCCTTACGAAACTGTCAAATTTATCCCGAACACCCTGTACTTGCTGGTAATTAACAGATAATAATGATTAGTGAGCACTGTTGATATTTTTCTTAAGTGTTTTTGTTACTAAAACGTATGCCTCAGTACTCTTTAGAAGGTGGATTATCACCCATAATGATTTTTGCAGATTTCGACGTGCCAATGGTGACTGCGCGTTTGTAAGTGCGAAGACATTCACTATATATATATATATACAGTATATATATATATATTTTTTTTTTTTTTTTTAATTTTTTTTTAAAATCAGTTGGTCATTGTTAATAGCAATGCATATTTACCTTTATACAAACTGAACACTAGGCGATAAATCGATTAGCTGTTATGAGATATCTTATGTATTCCATGAAAGACACAGAACATATAGCGAAGGTGTGTCTGAATGTTAATCTATGGCTTCGAATAAGAGTGATTTTCATTTCTATCCCACGTTCCTCTCCAGAGAGCATTATAATCATTTCGTTCATGTTCCATTTGTAAGATAATTACAGATTTTATTGGAGAAATGTGTTTAAAAATGAAACGCTTTTAAACTTTTCTTCTCTTGCTTAAATTGCGGTATTATGTGAGTTAGGAATGCCCCAGACATATTGCAATACGAAGAACACTGCTACAGGAGCATGGAAAAATCGATAATTCCCGGTGATAGAGTACGGAGCTGCACAACTTGTAACGACGCATGCGTCACCACCTTACTGAGAAAATGGCATTTAATATTTCTTTCTTTTGAATGGCTTTGCATTAAAACTGAAGAAATGTTATTCCAATTAACAATACAAAATACAAATACAAATATCATGGGCGGGGTGGGGGACGAGAAATAAATGGAAAATTTGAATAAATGACGGTTCTGGCGTCAGTCTTTTCCCTTACTTCACATGAAGAAATCGTTATTATATAAATAGAATAACACAGGAATATTTACTGAAGACTATTATCTGCGTTTAATATATTTTCGTGCATTTAATTATTTTTTTAAATGATTTTTTTCGTGAGGAGTGCTAGCTAAGCCCACTAAGGCTTACGTAATGAAGGAATTGCTTAAGGCAGTCTAATCAATTATCTTTTATAGTTAATTGATTACGCAGTTTCTGTGATTTACAGAAATTCCACAACCTCTTTGTTATTGCACTGAGCTCATATCAGTTATAGTGTGTTGTTATTTCTGTGTACAGATGAAAGATCGATTTACGATCATAGATAAATTTGCAGACAACACTGTTTAATGTTAGTATTTCATTTTTCAGAAATTTGTTTCTTTAAATCATCTTCTCGGAACATTCCATTGTTTACGTTTCCCACCGTGGTGTGTGAAATGAATAAAGGTTATTTTTGCTATAAAAAGCTGTGAATTCATGCCCTATTTTGGTGGATGCTTGTAAACTCTTATCGCTCGTAGATTATTTTCATCAGTTGAATATGAATATATTTTAAATGAAACTTTAGAAACATTATACGCAGACTAAAAACATAAAATCTAATAGAACTAATAACTAAAAATTATATGTATGTGTGCTTACAACTCTTGTCCGGCCATTATTAGGACAAACAAGACCAGAAGAATTGGTACTAGAATCAGAAAAGAATAAATGGGACATCATTGGATTGAGTAAAACTCGGAGACTTAAAATAGTATTACTAAAAAAATGGGCATCTAATCAAATACAAGAGATAAAATATATCACAAACCGGATTGCAGAACTCTACCTTAAAATAAATAAACGTTATAAATTAAGAATTCTGCAAGTTTATGCAACCAACCTCAGACCACACAGAGGAAGAAATAGACGTATTTTATGAAACAAAAGACCAACTACTAAAATAGCAATGATACATTCTTTACGATCTTTATAGAAGACTTCACTGGTAATGTAAGCGATGCACATCTTGCAGCAACTGGAAAATATGACTGGACCAGAGGAATGAAACTGGAGAAAGATTGATAGAATTTACCGAAAGCAGAGGCCTCTATATTATTATTATTACGTGATACCTCCAAGGAGTCCTGGATTCATCATGGGAGGCATACTATTTCACTACACAGCAACTCGCTGTCTCCTCTACTTAATGCTCTTACTATCAGCACACAACGCCATCAACCACCACCACAAATAGTATGTTGTGTCTGTAATTTGCGTGCGTCCTTGGCCGAGTTACCTGTATGCGGGATGAAAAATTCGAGTTTCTGGGAGAAAAAACCTCTACCTGCGTATGAGATCAGCTAACTAACCTTCAAATGAAAAAACTCATATAAAGATTCCTCTCGTCATTACGAGAATCGAATTCCGGTTTTCAAGAAAAAAAAGGAAGAATTGAATGGAATGGCGAAATCCAAATGGAAAGGTGCTTGATAAAATATATTATATTTTAACCGACTGAAAATATATTGTCCCAGACATATGTAGTAAATAGTTTCAATACGGGTAGTATTGAAATATAGACCAAAGATTAGTGAGATCAACAATTGTTATTAACAAAAGATGGGAAAGACAGAAACCGATTAAAATTATAAGACTTTATCAATTAAATCTGAAAAAAGAGTTCTTCCAGAAAAGTTTTATAATATTGGTATGAATAAGTCTTGGATAAAAACTACCAAATAATAACCGAGACCCTACTAAATAATGCCAGAGAGAGAGAGAGAGAGAGATTGGTGGAATTAATCAATAGAAGAATGGCTTCAGACAATTTTCTTTGAAAATTGTCCGCAACGGGACTACTGATAGCAGGTACGAAAGGAATCCGGAGTTCTCCCTTCATGTTCTGGTACATGCAGTTCACGTCCTCACTATGTTCTTTTCAACCTTCCTATTCTCCTATATTCTCTTATCCTTCCTATGTTAAGTTGATCTTTTGTGGTTTTAAAGAATCTTCTGCAAAAATGTTACGGAAACTAACAAAATATCCCTCAAAAAATCGCTTCACTAGTATACACCAACGTTTCAGCCTCAACGTAGTCAATTTCCATTGACAAGCATCAAACCATCCTGAGATTACCTTTTCACTTCTTCCGCGTTTGTCTATCTTACTTTCCTAACTACCTCTTCCCTTTCCTTCTCTTTGCTTCACCCTAGAGGAGAAATTTGTGCATATGCCCCCTGTATCAGAAGTCAAAAATGATACAAATGGAATTTTTTTCTTTTTGATCTGTAGTCTAAAATCCCTCATCACATTATCCGCAATTCATTTTCCATCTATGTCGTTCTCCTAATTCAAGAAACTACGCAGATCTTTTGTTCCTAATATGTAGATCTGCATTTCAGCTATCTTAGCAGTTTCTCTGCTCTGCTGATGTAGCTTGAAGAGATGCCGATCATTTACTGTTAGCAGCGATTTTTATTTAAATAGTACGTGCACTGACCGGAATTTTAATAATTCGATCCACTCTTCCAACACTCGAGTCACTCTTCCAGCACTCTACAATTTTTTTTTTTTTTTCAACATTGCTGCATAACAGAAATTATTCATACTGGCAAAAGTGTCCTCTTTCATTTCCATTTGGAATTAATCTCAGGCATTCAAGTCTTGGTTCTTTTTCTTTGTTAATTTGTTAGGGCCTTTCAGAATAAAAACAAAGCGTACTGCAGTTGTCTCACAAGAAAATTCTCAATTTCTTTCTCTTCATATATTATACATGTAAAATTATATACTCCGTCAATATCTGAATTTGACAAATTTTGCAAAACTTGCACTTCTAATGGCAAGACTTCCAATTTAGTTTCAAACACATGCTGGTATTTATAATTTTCAATAAATTTATAAAAAAAATCATAAACTCAAAAGCTTAAATAAAAAAACATTGGAATTTTTTTTAGAATTGTAATAACACGTTACGATCTGTGAAAAATCAAGCGGTGTCTAAGATGGAAGCCCTGTGTTCTAAGACAGCGCTTCCCAAACTGTGGGCCGTAGGTTTTGTAGGGGGGGGGGGAATAATAAAAACAAATCGAAAATGTTTTAAGACTAAGTAGATTTTTTTATCTTAAAAGAAACGTATTTCATTTTTATTATTTATTATTTCTTTTTTTGTTATTTTTAAATTTTAATGAAAAAAAATCACACATTGGTGCAGGTTCACAAATTTTGCTTCCTGCGTATTTCGGCGCTTAATGAATATTGGTAAATATATGCTTATTCATATAAGTTTCATTTCAAAGCAGAAATCTGAGAATTGCATTTTCAAATGATACTGACAATATGTGTAGCAGTATTGAAACACATGCATCACATTAAATTGTTATTAAACTTCTTTTATGTTTTTAATTCTTTCTTTATTATTAATCGTTTAATTTCATGTGCTTGTACTGCAAATGTACAATAACAATATATCTATCTATATAAAAATATGAGATAATATGCCTTGTCAAATGTGTATGTAATATGCTAAAAATGTAATACTATTTGCATTTGATTTTTGCAATATTCGCTGTGTATGTTTTGTATTGAATATAAATACAATAAATATTATAATAATATATGTGTATATTACGATTTTTTTCGAGAGGTGTCCGTGAAATATTTTAATTTTTCTAAAGGGGGCCCTGACATCCAGAAGTTTGGGAAGCACTGTTCTAAGAGATAGTGTTCATAACAGTACACACACATTGTCGATGTCATTTCTTGATTGACAGTGTGTGTGTGTATGTATACCACTTGATCGTTTTGGAATCACTTTTGAAAATTACCATTACACTGATTGAAGTGTGGAAGTTTTCTTTCTGTTTACAACTATTATCCACTGATTGTTCATCCCCTGACTCTTGCTACCCTACCTGAATAAGGAGACCTTTATTACATTGCATAGCCCAGTTCGTTGCTATGGTGATACATGTTCACAGAGCTAAGTGTGCGCGCGCATAGTCAACACCATCAGCTCTGTTAGAAGTCTTTGCAATAACGGTTTTAACGTTAATGCCTCTAAGGAATTTCTATAGCCGCATTAACAGTTATCTGGTATGCGTGTAGCGTTTCTATTCCCATTTGTTCGTATTTCCATGCCCAGAACTTGGCGGCACATTAAACTGGCTTAGGGCATTGACATCGAATGACAATGTTTATACATGATCAAGTCATCTAAGAATAAATTTATAAGAAAATCATATGAAAGTTGCTCTGGAAGAAAACTGAAATACTCCATCGACTATAATTTGGAGCTGGTGTATACAGGAAGTAGGAGGAGTGCTAAAAGGAAAAATGAGCAACGTAAATTCCAAAACGGGTTATCACTTCACTTAAGGAAACGTCCTTTTGAAATGTTTTTGCATATCGTCTACGACTAGCTATTCATTGCATTCTGAACGGCTAGAAAAGTTGGCATCTAGCCAAGCTTTCATTTTTGAAAATTCCTTAGAGGTTTGAAAAGCAGAACGATTTTCATGCGTTAAACACGTCTGAGTTTCCGGAAAGGAAACCAACCCAAAGTAATCAATTCCATTATCGCATTTTCTCTTTCGTAGATGAAGAGTTCATCCATTTCCCTTTCTGAAGTTCGAAATAGTCATTTATTGCAAGTTTAGGTTACAAACATTTCTGAATTTTGTAATAAGTTTGCATTCGCGCTGGTGAAATTATAGCTTTTAAATATAGAAATTTCGTTTTATTGAACACCTGGCCACTTTTAGAATTAGATTCAATCTGTCCTTTTTTGGTGTCAAATAAAATAAAGATGCACTGAGCATTGGAACGAAAGATTATCATATTTTACAAGATGGCGCCACGAGAATTTGGGCAAAATAAAATGCTGTTTTGGCGGGGTGAAGATGCGTCACATGAGGCCAAAATAATCGCTCTGCAAGAGTGATTATTTTGGCTGTCTTTGAAAGACAGTTTAAATAAAAAGCAATAAACATTTGTAAGTTAAAATTCCCTTTCCAGCTAATGATTGATTCTTTTGATTTAGATCGAGTGTTTTGGGTAGATAGGCGCTGAAGTTGTGTTATGCCGTTCACTGCTTTATTATCTGTTTGGCAGAGAAAAAAATCCTAGTCACTAATGGGGATGGTGGAGGGGGAGGATGCTCACTTCATAGATCCGATTGTTTAGTCAATTTCAGGTTGACATTCCTGACCAAGTTGGAACTCATGTCTTTCTGAACAAGAGTCGTACGCCATTCGAACGTCACACAGTCGTGTCTATTTGAGAAGTGTAATTGAACATGCCATTTGTGATTGGCATGTTCATTGAGATGTCTGATTGTATTTGATAAAATAGCATTGAACTTAGGCCATTATAAATATCTGAGGATACTGCGGTGAAAGAAAAATCTGAAATGGTAATAGAGCAGCATGTTTCTCTCTCTATATATATGTGATGAAAGGATTGGTCAAATAACATGCTGTACCATTTGGAAGTTATTCCTAAATACTCATCGTTTCAGAAAGTTTTCTGAATTTTTGCTACTATTTTCGGAAATAGTAGCAAAAAAAAAAAAACATGTTTTCATTATTTTCATCCCGTTTCAACCAAGTAGTAGAAATTTCAAGTACAAACATAACACACACACACACACACACACACACTGATCCCTTTATTGGGAAACGGTTTTCTCTTAATTTTTGACAGCATAGCATATATTATTACTATCCCGACCTCTTTCACACACGCACGCACGCACGCACGCACCTGAGTATGTAATTACACACACACACACACACACACACACACACACACACACACACACACACACACACACACACACACACACACACACACACACACACACACACACACACACACACACACACGAGTATAGTTAACTTGATCTTTTCAAGATGATTGTCCATGAAACCAGTCAGGTTTTTTTTTATTTTATTTATTTATTATTATTATTATATGGAATACTGACTTAGTTTCCATATGCAGTGCTTATTCAGGAAACGACACACTACGCTCGTAACCGATTATTAGAAGTTAGAAATAATTAGATTAGCCTTCTTGTTTTTGAAAACTAGTAACGTTAGATAAATATTTAAATAAGCAGATAGATGCTAATTATGCTAGGAATAACGCTTCAGAAATAATCTGAATTAAGCAAGTTCTGAAATTACTATTTGTTCATATTTATTTTTAACTTGCAATTTCTTATCAAGAACATCACCGATTTTATCACATACACTATGTGAATATCTGCTTATTTCTTTTGAGTGTCGATTATTTCATGTGTAATCCCCAAGTCCCAGGTTATCTTGTTAGTCAAAATATCGTCTCAGAGACGTGTGAGAGAAAATCCATAATTTAATATACGGAACCCGCCTACGTTGCTAGAAGAGAAAGTGGAAGCCATCGGCCCACTAAGAGCAACTAGTAAACGTTGGCTTCAGTAGCAGAGGAGGAAAGAATGTAAATAGGATAACGCCTTCCACATAGTAAACTGTTACTACTGCTTCAAGAAATAATGATATCGACTTTGTGTAGAGGCTCCAGTCGGTTCTAGACGATTACCTGCAGTATTTGAAAGGAATAGAAATCTCATATTGGAAAGCTAGCTCACTGATCTGACTGATAATGGCCAATCTTGACAGTTTTTGGCATTGAAACGCTTTTACTCTGTTTGGGGTGTAAAAATAGTGTCCAGTTTTAAATTTTTCGGATTAGTTTTTTAATAATCCCTGGCATTGAAAAAAAAAATTACATGTCCTGCTCTTTTTTATGGCTGTAAAAAAGAGCAGGACATGAATCGGAGTTTGAATCCTCTCCAAGGAAGACTGTATTTTTAGGAGTAGATACTTTTCATTTCTCGGTGTGAGATCATCCCATGCTGCTTATTGGAGGCTTGAAGTAGAGAAAACACAATACCTCCTTTTATCTCCGCATTGATTTTTGGGATTATTCTAACTCTGATACTCACTAAGAGTACTAATGTACAATGGTTTACAACCTTTCATGAATTGGAATTGTCATAAAAAAAAAAACACTGCCCAAGTCTTAATCTTCATTTTAACTTATCCAGGTGTAATGGGCCGTTATGGCTGAATAACAGACTTTCAGACTTAAGTAATTTAGATGGATAGTCATGTGGTCATTGATTAAATATGTATCGCATAGCTTTGCTTGTTGTTCGGGATTAAAAAGAAAAAAAAAAGAACAGCTACGAGTTTATGGAAGGAAATCATTTTTCCTCACCCTTAGACCTTGTTTAAAATGGCTGAAAATAATTCTTTCATCATAGATTTAGTTTGAATCTTCTTTGTTTTCCAAGTAGCGGTGGCATTTCATTCTCTAAAATAAAAACTTTTTGCCCATACTTTTTTTTTTTTTTGCGAGAGGGTGGGTTGGAATCATTCATGTGTTTACATTTTTTACCTGTTTTAATAAATAGTTATGGAAGCGTGCGCGTTCCCATCTCACTTTTAATATTAGGATTTCACCGAGAATTTACTTTTCATGCGAGTTTTATATGTGTATAGGATTTTCTCACAGACAATTTCAGCACATGTCGTTACATACATTTTCAAAATTAAAATTTTTACAAAATGAAATACAAAAAAGTTTCACACAACTATAAACATAGCAAAGAACGATTTTTAATTTATCATTGTTAGAGATATCGTAGACTGTAAGCTATTGCATTCTTGCATCACTTAGTTTAAACTACATTCGTGCATAATAGCAAATCATATACGATTCGTACATAATAACAAGAAATGATAATGAAAAGATTATTCGACCGCTTCCATTTTTGTTTTAATTTCTTTGTAATTTGTATTCTGTTTTTATGACCGGGAGAAAAGTTAAGAAACTTTCAGTTTACTGGCACCCACAATCTCCTCTAATCACTAGCACATTCTTTCTCTCTTTCTGTGGAATTAAATGTGTTTGCTTGGCACTTAACAACGATGGGTGTCATAACCCGCGCAACCGTTAGGCAATCTTCCTGTTAGTGGATGGGAAGAGTGGGGTCATACAACAGTCTGTAGAAATGCTGAATCAGAATGGGACTGATGCGGAGGGGAAGAGGAGGAAAGACATTAGCGCATTTTTATGTGCACCCACGATTAAGTTATCACAGAAGGCAGGATGACTGCATTAAATACTATATTACTTTGGTTTACGGTGGGGGGAATAGAAGCATACTAAAAACCATTTCCTCCGAAAGCGGCATGGGAGGACGCCAATTTTTTTTTTTTTTTTTGAAAGGAATTAAATGCTTTTGACTGACTAATACTGTACTATACTATTATTTTTGCTTAACTAAGTTCTGAACTATCATTTAAACAATAGCAAAAGAAAGTAAATGCATGTAAGCCGTTCTCTAACAGTAGTACTGAATCTTTTCACCAGGTAATTATTTTATAACATACTACTAACCAAGTTGCGGGTTTAGCTCGTTCAGTGAACTGAATATTTAAATATGGAATGAAAATATAGTAAAATAACTGAATTCGTATAATACAGGGTGTTTCCAAAATAATGTCCCGATTTGAAAATTGTATATCTCTGCAACCACGAACCACAAATGAATGCGACATTGAGCATTTGTAATTGTGGTGAGTGAAACTTTAGGCCTTACTTCATATTTGGTAATTTATTTTGTAACTGTACCACATTTTCATTATTAAATATAATTATTTGAAATTGGGTCATTCTTTTTGAAATACCCTGTACATCAGAAATCGTGACTGTGGAAAAGGATGATTTGTTATATCCTTTTCGAAAATTAATCGATCTATAAAGGGACTTAATACATACCACCAATTCCCAAAACTTAAACATGTGTGGTTGCATAATACATCTATAGCCCATTGTTATCGGCTTAGTGAATAACAACATCAATAAGCAAAAGACAAATTGACCCACTCCAAGTTCTTTGAGTATACCAAAAGCACAGAAAATAGAGATCAGCCATAGAACATCGTTACCTAACCTTTGGTCCAGAATGTATCTCAAGGAGCGAAGGTCGGGTTGAGTGTTTAACATTACGACCTGGGTAACTAAGGCCATTGATTTATGTTTGATAATTGCAAGTCCGGCTGGTTTGCTTGTTTAGTACGATTAAAAAAAATCCAAGAGATTAATATTGTTGTCTTCATATGATACCATCTAATTTACCTTCAGTTCAAAAGCATTATAAAGGTGCTTGGATTCCTAAACGGAATTCAAACCCAGATATTTCAAAATAAGTACACTTACTTGCAAACAAGGCATTTTGAATGCACATAGGACTGTTTTAAGATTTCTAATTAAAATTATTTTTCATTTTAAGTCACTATAAGAAATCAAAACTGTAACTAAGGAATATAAATTTGATCAGCTGAACATTTGTAAAAAAAATTATGAACATAACGAAGAAAGAACTGGTAATATATATATATATATATATATATTATCAGTGAAATTTATTACCAGATGAATATATATATATATTCATTCATTCATGAAAAGATTTTCATGAAAAGTTCTGATTAACACCTAGAACAAAAATGATATCAAAGCAACTGATAACCACAAAAAGAACATATCTCAAAACCGTTTAACCCCCAATATTTCATTAAGTAATAATTTGTTCTATTTCTTTTAGGGTGTATAAGAAGACACGTCAGAGGTTTTGAAGAAATTCGAAGACACAGAGTTGCAGGCGTCATCAAGTTCGTGCTGCAAGAAAAGTCCGCAACTGAGATTCACCAAACTTTGCACCGCACCAGCATATCCGACATTGCCAGATGGGTGGCCAAGTTTAAAACTGGGCATCCTGAGACAACAGATGCCCCCAGGTCAAGAAGACCTTCTACAGCGATCACATCTGAAAACATCGATGATAGACGAATACCAGCCAAAACATTGGAAAGACTCTGGAGATATCCAGTTAACGCGTTGGGGTCATTATCCACCAACATCTGGACATACAGAAGCTCTCAGCGAAGTGAATCCCCAAAATGTTTGAATGCCGACCAAAAAAGAGAACGTAATCTCAAGGGATTTTGGATCATTTTGAGAAATCGGGTGCAAATTTTTTTTATTCGTATTGTGACTGTTGATGAAACGGCTTTATCAGTATAACCCAGAGACCAAACAACAGCCAACCGAGTGGAGACACAAAGGTTCTCCACGGCCAAAGAAGCCTTGAACTCAAAAGTCGGCAGGAAAGGTTCTTGCCATTGTCTTTTAGGATATGGATGGTGTAATCCTTACCAAGCACGTCAAAAAAAAAAAAAAAAAAGCAAAGAAAGTGAAACTGTTACAGCAGCAGTTTATTCAACAGCTCTGAGGGAATTGAAGGAGGTACTGAAGGAAAACAGCCGCGGGAAACCGAGCAGAGGTGTGGTGCTTTTTCAGGACAACTCACCTGTTCATGAAGCTCGACAGCTTGGGCTTTCAATATCTGCCTCACCCACCAGACCTGGTGGGTGAGGCAGATATTCGCCAGATCTGGCCCCATCTGACTATTTCCAGATTTAATGAAACACTTGAAAGGAACAAAATTCCCACAGATTATGAAGTCATACCTGCAGCTGAGGACTGATTTGTGCAACAAGGGAAAGACTTTTTTCTCAGAGGATTGAAAATGATGCAGCAGCGTTGTAACAAGCGTATAACACTTCGTGGGGAATATTTTGAATAATGTGTAAGTTACATAGGTCTAACTTAATTTCATGGTAATTATCACAACTTTTCAGCACACCCGTCGTATTTTATGTTTCAGCTTTGATTGGATGTCTGAGACTGTTCTTTTAGCTCCTCCACCTTCTCGTGATAAGCCATGTGAAATAACTCCAATTCATTGCTTTTTTTTTGGTTTATTAAACAGAGATAAACTCCTCAACAGAACATTCATTTGGAGTTGGCTTCGGTCGATTCCTGACTCCAGTGTTTATATCAAGAGTGTTTTGCCTCGTTGCAGCCTTTTGGTTGCAAAAGGCTGGCGACCAGGCAAGATACTTGATCACATGCGGCACATTATCATCTCGTCCAGAGAAATAGAACTTCGTTCGCTCAGTGAGAAGTACCATTATAAAGGTCTTTACATCTGAAAGTGAATTAGCTATTCGTCTCATGTGATGATAATGAAGGGGTTTCTCTACTGCGAAACAGACAAGGTGGACGGTAGAATATGCGCAGATTACAGACCTCCTAAGGCATTGAAGCCTTAGCTGGTTTGGCAGTAAATCAAACACACTCCAATTCACACAGGTTTATTATAGAGACAATATTTGGGTTATTTACATATTTCGGTGGCGCGCCAAAACTTATCACCTGGCGTGCTATAGGTCCCCTATGATTGCTGTAGGTTCTTCAGTGTTGATGGTGGCCATTTCCGTATACCGGTTTTTAATAGAGTAAATGCGTTCACTGCTTGGCTAGTGATCGGGGGAGACCTAAAAACTCCAGCAGACCTGAAGCTGGTCTCGAATATACGATTGCGCTGATAGTTATATCAGCCCTAGCCATAATTCATTCGAGCAACTACATTCTATCTGTGATGTAAGTAAAATCACGACTTATCCCCCTTCTAAGTATAATATCCTTTTGTCTTACTAAAAGTAAGACAAAAGGATATAAAAAGTCTTATAAAAAAAAAGTGTGAATGCGATATCTCTTAGTATTTCACATTTCGCCAAAACAGTCCTTGAATGCTGGCAATTCAAAATAGTGGTCCTCACTCCTACTGCTCTTTACGTGAGGAATAATCTATAATCCGGAAATTCTGTTCCACTAAAAATGGGAAAAGTTTTCTGGCTTCACATATATCGCAACTTCTTATCCTGCTTCTGCATTATATTATCTAGTTCTATTCTTTGAAACATTTATTTGTGAAATTCATAATTTTTTCACCGAGAACACGACCTCCGTCTGTGGGAGAAACATACAATAGATTAAACATACTAGACTTGAAATGTTGACGCAGTTGGAAGGTGTTGAAAATGCCAAATTGCTAAAACGTTCTGTTAGAATGTGCACTTAAAAAAAAAAAAAAAAAAAAAAAAAATATATATATATATATATATATATATATATATAAAAGAATTATTTCAGGATAATCTACCAATAGTGTCAGTTACCGTTCAGGTTACTTGAACAACTCCTAAATCCATGTTTTTGATACGGTGGATTCCGTTTTTACTCCTGAGAACCCCCTTCCACCTCCAGAAAATCGACGAAGTATCCAGAGAAAACTCGACAGATTTAGACATAATCTGTTTATTTTTTATTTTATTTTATTTTTCTTCCATGTCAGACGTTGGTTTGACGTTATCTTGAACAGCCATACAGCCTAATCCTGTAAAAGGACCATTGAGCTTCATTCCTCTGTTTTTTTTTCCCCACTGTCCCGAAATGTTTTTTGTTCATTGGTATCTTGGCCGAAAACAGGTTAAAGAGATCTTCAGGAGTAATTCTGTTAAGTAATTAACTGTAGAGTTAATTAATTAAACTTAACGAAAACATAGATGTTTATCAAAGCAAGGGCTGTTAGCAGACAGGCAATGGGAAGGGGGTAATAATAATAATACTGTGTAATCAGAAAAACACACAAGCTGTGACGTTTGACAAGCACTAATGAGCTATTTAGCTATTAGTGCTCGTTGGGTATTAGAACCTTATTCTTCTGATTTTGTATTATCTAAGTAGTAATAAGAACTCGATTTTAAGTAGTAAGGAGAACTCGAGGACAGCAAATTAGCCTTCTTACGTAATCCTGAAACTTAATACAGTATAACTATTGTCAACTTGAGCTCAACATGAATATTGAGTGTTGGCGAGTAACATATGTAACGCAGTTTTTTTTTTTTTTTTTTTTCATGCAGATTATGTAGCTCCAAAATCAACTATATAATTTTAATGTTACGTTTATTTTTATTTAGTGTAAATATAATAGAAATTTCTGCGATTTTTTTTTATTTTTAGATTTTTTATGATCAAGATCAAAGTTGTAATTTTGGCAATAGTTATAGTGATGTCAAATTTCCAACTCTGAATCTGCCAGTAGAGAGGATTTAAGAGTTATTAAGAGAAATGTGTATATAAAATAACAATGCTTGAGATGTTTACAGTGACAGCGTTAAATGGCATTCTTGAGCAAGATTAATGTTTCGAAACCAGTTTTATAGGAGTGATGCTATTCTTTACATGATTTTGTAAAATATTATCATGTCTTTTATGTTGTGAATGGTTCAAAGACCATTATGCTAATTTCTTTCAATAAACAAACAAAAAAAAGGAGGGACTAAGGATTTTCGTTAGCATGAGAAGTAGAAAAAATGTAATGAGAATAACGTTTGCGACGAAACTGAAAGTAATAACAAAAATAAAATGTTTATGCCAAAATTGTTCATGTCAGTTCAATTTTTAAGCATGTACCAAAGCTTAATGTGCCAGACTAATTTATTTTTGAAATGTCTTAAATAATGTTATTTTTGCTTCGTGATTGAGCTTCATGGACAAAAACATGGGGATAGTCATAATGATATTCCCCAGAAACTGGATTAAAATTGCCCGTCTGTCTGCCTCCACTAAATTTTCGGTTTTGAGTTGCAGTTCAGGATGGTGATGTTACCACTTGAAACGGAATCATTTCATATAGGAACTGGTGATAGCTTATTATAGAGGTACAGACAGCACCAGGTTATTTACTAACACTTAACAATCAGTAATCTTCTCTCTCTCTCCCGAACTGCGTATTCCTTACAGTGACTTGATTTAGGCTAACAAAATTCCAAAAATAGAGATCCGTTTCGCAATACTTTTTCTTACGTGACATTTATTATCATCAGAGGTTTTAATGTGCATAGTACACTAAATTCGTTTTGTTCATCCTCACGCATGACTTGACGGATTTTGTTGAAATATAAGTCTTTGCTAAATTTTGTTCGACTACCTCAGTTGGTTTCAGATCTGTTTTGAGTGACAAAATTTAGCATAATTTCGAAGTGGGCAAAAAGTAACAACCCTGCTCTGATTGAGTGAAATTTAATAAGGATAGTATATAGGATTTACGTTTTACTTTGTTGTATTATCTCAATTTGGTTTATATCAGACTATTTTTAGTGAAAGAATTTGGCAAAAAAAAAAAAAAAAAGTATGCCTATGATCAGAGAATCTGAAAACTGAACACTCTTGTGTTCAGTTTTCAGATTCTCTGATCGTTTTCATAATTGTTGGCTTTGTTTTTAGCATATCATGTTACATCTTTCAGGACTATTCGGCTTAATTTTGCCATGAAAAATGGTGTTTAATATAAACCAGAATTCAGATGTCTGGTTAAATTTTATAGAAAGATCCAATTTGGTATTTGAAATCGTTGCTAAAAATTTGATGTGTAGCTCGAATTGTTACCCAGCCAGAGAGCTGTTATGTACTTTACATAGTTTTGAAACATTTTGTCACTAAAATGATTTGATTATTAAGCAGAACTGAGATAGCTCAGTAACAACCCCAAATACTAAATTCGAACAAAATTTTTTCGGTCAGAGTAGAGGGATATTAAATTAGTTTTCTTCATACAAAATGTGCTTATGCATTTAGCGAAACTACATGTGTGTATTCCAGTGTGCTTTTCAATGAATATGATTTTTCTTTCTTGGTATGCAGATTTATTGTTTTGGAAAGAAGAGTAGTTTTGCATATATTGGAATGAAGCCACAGACACTGTCACCTATCAAAGCTGAGGTGTAGCATGCTTTTCAGTCACCCACAAAAAGGAAGGATTCTTTATACATTATTCAAATTTATTTGTTGTTCGATTTCAACTTATTACTAATGTGTCTTGTAATTACAACGAAGGTTTTTTTTATTTGCCTCTTTCATGACCAAACGTGTAAGTTCAGCTTGGTTGTCAACTACTTATGGATAATAAAAAGTCATTGTTACTTATGTGAAATTTGTTTTCATTATAACCGATATTCTTGTGTTTGGATTTTGTCCTTTATTGTAAGTTTTTTTTTTTTTTTTCTTCTCATGTATGACACATTCAAGAATAAATCATGTGTGGAATAATTAGGGAAATTTTCATTTCGTTTATCAGCATCCTTTTTTATATACCTTACGCAGTTATTTTCTTGCGTTCTAGGTCATGCTGAATCTTCCCTGCAGTGAATGATTTGCTATTCTATGACACTCTGCTTCATTTCCTTTAATAGTCCTGCCGGAAATTATTTTGTCCACTTCCAAAACGTATATGCTTCCTCGTCATTACGGATTACTTCATGATTTCATCTAAATTTATCTCAAATACTTCTTTAACATTTCATACTTAAATGAATAGCTAATGCGTGATATTTTAGAATTGTGCGGCACCGATAGTTATCTGCAAAGCGAAAAAAAAAAAAACCTTTTTAAAAGCAGCACTGTAATAGTCGAATTATAGTTAGCTGAAGCCATCTTCTAACACTGCTTGATATCTCTGAATATATTATCGCAAACTTGTGTATATACATAATAGCTACTATTATAGAAGCACTTTTAAGCGATATGGACATAGTAATGATAGATTGTTGCGCTGAATAGCTTTGACTACCGTCTTGATGAATGGTGTTCGTGATAAGAAAAGCGCAGTTATTTTGTGCCTGAGGTAAAGGAAGTGCATGCGTGATAGCTTGCACTGTCTCCTCTTTTTTTTTTTTTTTTCTCGACATTTCTCTTTCAGGGGAACGATATGAATGGCGAAGAGATTCATTCTCGCCTCACCTGCATTTGCGATATGTAATTGCATTTGTTTTCAAATATATATTGCATATTTTTGCAAAGTGCGCGCGCACGCACACACACACACGTATTTGCAAAAGAATGGCAAATATCAGTTTAACTGAGGAAACAACTTTTTTTTGGATTCTTCCCACATTCTTGATCACATTGAAGAAAGAAACTCTTACTTTTATTATTATTATATTTGTAAAGACCTTGTAATTTTCATCTCTTCACTTTTAAAATTCTATACGTTGTCTATATTGTAACACAAGATAAAGAAACTTAAAAAGCATGACCGTCCGTTTTTAGTGCGGGTTGCATGTTAGATCGTTTACAGGTATGTAATTATATATACTTAATATTAAATGAATATAAAGTTAGTTAGCTAGTACGTGACCTTTTAGACTTTTGTGAAAGGACTGGTAGTAATCCATCCCTCCCAATGATAACAGTCCGTTGTACATCTTGAAAGAAGTTCTGTACATTGCGAAACACATATATTATGAAATGCAGTACTAACCTTAAATAATATACAAGCTTTTCATAAGCTGAACTCATCATAACTAGCTCTCAAAGAATGGCAGGAGCACACCGTGAAGCATGTTTCCTTATCAGTCTTCACAGTCCAGTAATTTGAGTGTGAGCTTGCATATTACCAGTTAATGTTTCTTTTTACCCCGTGAACAAAGCGGTCATATGTGAAGGGCCTGCTCAGTTGCACAAGCGTTCATTTGTGGCTGTTTGGGGAAATGAGATTGGACAGGCGAGGATAACTCTTTGCATTAAATATTTTTGAAAAGTTATCGAAAGTTAAACGGAGCTAAAAAAGTGTGTTCGTAAGATGAGTTAGGAACGGACCGTGCCCTAATATCAAGCTAAATCGTGTATGACACACTTATGTCTTAAGTTAGAATTAGGATATAGCCATACTTATGTATTTGCTATTATTTGTAAAATGCAGAAAAATTCGTTATTTTTCTAAATAACGTGTGAATAAATACGTAATTCTCAGTTATATATCCCATATTTCTGTTGTTTGCTAGTGGCTGCAGGCCACAAATTGTCGATCTGTCTTATAATCTGCATTGGATTACAATCCCGATATCATCTTTAACACTCTTTGCTCTCTCTCTTTTTCTTCTGTATCAGCATCACCATGGAAATCTGGAGACCAAACCCACTCTGCACTGTCCAAATCAAGGCCTTGTAAAGATGCAAAATGACTTCATTAACCTTACACGTCAAGATTTGTTTCAATATTGTAATTATTGCAAAAAAGCGACTTTATAAAGATAAAAGATAAAAACAAAGATAGTCACAGGATTCAAAATAAGTTCTTCCCAATTAAAGCCATTCTTCCGACTATAGGAGCTTTCGTAGTTGTCTATATCGAGAACACCCTTCGGTTATTTACCTGGTTTCGAATTTCGTCGAGGACTAAGAACATTTATAAGGACTTTTTTCATCTGAAGATGAGTTAGCCAGTCTCATACGGAGTTGGAAGGGTTGAATTTTTCAACATGCAAACCGACCAGAAAGACATGCTTAGAAAGACAATATACTGACTTCATAGCCTTTGTTGCTTTTGCCCATAATTCAAAACAGTCACAACCTCCGACTATACTATGGATATAAGGGAATTCTGTCTGCAATGGCTAAAATTTCGAGTCTTTACTAATACTTAGCCTTAAATTCATATTGGGCGGTTTATTTTAAAATTTTAGATGTTCTTAATTTGCCACTTTTTTTTTTTTTTTTTTTCACGCGATGATTTTTTTTTTTGGGGCGGGGGGGGGAGTGATATTACGTATATGTTTCTGTCCATCAAAAGCAGGATTCAAGAAGACATTCGATAATCTCGTTCAGACACTTCGAAAATTATCCCATTCATTTTCTTAATGGTCTGATTACTTCCACTTTACTTCGGTCATAATAATTGCCAGATAGCTTCTTAAGTGCGATTTTATTTATGTGTGACGTAATTTTAAAGTTGAATAAATTTTAAAATTAACTAAACATTGTATTAGATACTTATGGCTGCTTGGATTAAGGTTCCTCTCAAAAAAAAAAAAAAAAAAAGTGCACTATATTCTGGATAATGTGAAAATCAGCCTACAGTATAAAAAAATTCTCTATATCTCTTCCTGATGAAACGCTAAGTTTGATACAGTATTTCCCTCCCGTGACTCTCAAGCTATCTGCAACTAAAAAAATGGTACACTACATTAAAATTGTTTTTATTTAAATGTTTATTTTCTCCACGTAATTTTTTTCTTGATGTCGAAAATATTTTTGTGTTGTCTTGATAAGGCAAGATTTTCCATATGCATTGCAGAATGATACTATCTCGAGAATGTCATTCGCAGTACAGTTTGATTTCTTTTAAATAGTTTCGACTAAATCACTTTAAGAGATGATTAAATTTCAAATTAAAAAAATAATCTTAAGTTTTTTTTTTATTGGAAATTGGCCCGGATAAGAATTACTTACCGTGGAACCAATCTGAAAGAAACTAAAATTTCTAATCAAGATGGGCGAATCTTTTTAAAAGGTTCTCATTACTAGTTTCCTATTCAAATAACTGGACGAGCATGCAAAAGTTGGATTTATCCACTCATACCCCTTGCTTATTTTTATTTCTGATATAAATATGCCTTATCAGAAAAGTTCTTCCTCCTGATTGCCGTAAGTCAACTCACTTCATTTTCGATTTTAATTTAAAGTCTAGTGAAATGGCCAACTAATTATATTCCAACAACTTAGGAAGCGTTTCTCATAGTATCGAGCGTTATCCTAGTTTCAAAGCTTGAACATGCGTTAAAGCTCCTTCCTTTGCCTTGGTATCGTTCCTTGAAGGACTTTGTATGTTTTCCCTCATGCGGATATTAAAATTTGCGTTCCTGGCTCTCACTAGGAAAATGATTCACTAATGGTCGTTTTCAGAAGCGTCGGTTGTCACAAGCAGCGTTCTGGAAATATGACATGCAGTAATTCAGGGAGAGAAGAGCTGTAGGGCTTCGCTGTTCCTTCTCCTCCCCACACGCACACCTTTTGTTCTTGTATGAGGAGCGACGTGAGTAATGCCAATATTTTCACCTTGCATTGCAGTATGCTGTCAAATGATAAAAGAGAGGGAATTTGTGAATTTAATATTCTCTCTTTCGCTTTTTTTTTTTTTTTTTTTCCAGTGGTATAAGTCCTACATGGTAAAAACAGTATTTCAAATTTGGCCAAATTCCATAAAATGAGCACAATAAATTCTGTACAATTGTGTTATTGTACAGAATTTAGTGTGCTCATTTTATGCAGTAGTTTTCCCCTTAAATGTATTCCAGTTTTCGTATTAAAACAAAAACATACTTCTCAGATTTATATTTGTTACTCTAAATGCCATGAATAAGCATTTAAAATCATCATGCGTACAACGAACAATCGCAAACTAATAATACTGTCTGGCAGGAAATATATTTAGTCCAGCCTGTATTACAGTATTATTATTAATAATGTATAAATTAATGTGTGTGTGTGTGTGTGTATATATATATATATATATATATATATATATATACACACACACACACACACACATTAATAATTATTATTAATGTATAAAAATGGGGTAGAATAGTTATTGCATGTGTTTGATAGAAATTTCTCTTTGTTTACTTCTTTATGTATGTAGTTTTAAAATAAGTGAAGTTCAGATCTATTTTAACCTTTATTCATAAGTTGTTTTCACTTGATTCGGCAGATTGGAACTCGTTGGCTCAACAATAATGCCCATTATATTATGTTGCAAATAAAGTGTTCTCTTGTCCTATTTTGTTTAGTAACTCTGCAAATGGAGTTTCCGAAATGGGCAACCCCCCCCCCCCCATATTACCCAAAGAATTGTTAACCTAGTCCTTAATAAATTCTTCTCAAATAAAGATCGTATTTGAATTTTCCAGTTATATGAAGAGTTCCAATCGTATATAAGGAGATATGTTCACTGTAAAGAAATGTGATAGGGTTACTGAGCTATATTCATTATCAGAAGAAGCATATTTCTGACGTATTTTGACGTTCACTAAGAAAATCCCATATTCAAGTATGTTATAGCGTTGAAAAGAATCCTTCAGTGATTTCACAGCTTTGGGAAGAATTCAGATTTGGTTGGTTGGATTTATGGCCGAAGCAACTAAGCTGTAGTCCAGTGTATAATGTCTATAAATTTGAGTGTGTTCTTGCTGGTTACCTTTCTGCGGGATGAAAAATCTGACTTCCTCGGAAGAAAATTCCTCTTACTTCCGTATTGGAAGTAGAAAGAACTTGGTTGGAAAATTTTATCCTCGGTATATGGGAAAGTGCAAAAGGAATTGCGAGGTTTATATCTAGAATAATATCGCGTCACATAAAGTTACAAAAATAGAGATAAATTTGCCTGCAAATGGTAGCGGCAAAACTTCATGTATTTATGTATTCTTTCCCTTCCCTTCTTTTTATTTTCGCCATTTCTAAGATAATACGCAGGAAGGGAGAAATCTGATGCTCTTGTGATACTTCGTGACAGAAGTATGGGAGAAGGGAGTACAAACTTGCTGAAATACATATACGAAAAGCTGTAGCAAGTTAGGCAACCCGTGGTTATTGCGAGTTAGCGCTCATAAACGTTAATTACGTAGTGCAGGAAGCTCAGTAGTTAAGCAGTGTTATTTCCTTCTAGAATCGAGAGAAGAAAACTGTTGGCGTCAGTAATTATTGTTTGCGCCAGGGACTCGCTGAGAGCAGTTGTCGCCTTGGTACAGGATAATTCAAGGACATTTATTGTTCGGATGCAAGATAATATTTGCCATTGTCCAATTTCTTCTAATCACATTAAATTAAAATCGCTTTTCGCTTGCTCCTAATGCCTCATCCTTTCGTGCATGCGGTGCCGCAACCGAGGTTTCCAAGTTCTTTGCACGTTTTAGCCTTTTCTTGTTGTAGTATTAGTTTGTGTCAAACATTTGGTCATCAAAGTAGTAAGAGCACAGGACGCTTTTCTCCTCTCGGTATATGAAACTGATACGAATTCTTGTTTATATGTAGTCCTTTAGTTGTATTTCCACATACTGTATTTATATAGTACTAGGTCAAGGGAGTGACGAAACGATAGGAATAATGGGTCAGGTAATTCCCAATCCCTAATCCAATATGAGTGTTTACCGGGACGCGCATTGAGGGGGGGGGGGAATCATCCATCGACTATCGTCCTGCTTTTAAATATGACGAAAGGTAAAATCGATAGGAAATAGAAATAGTTAATAATAGTAAAGTTATATTTCTTCCTTCAGAATCCTTTGAAGATCATACAGCACAACCCTCCCCTCCTTCCACGTTAGGAAAATTCAGCATACACATTGGTTAACATGTTCTTATATTTCGGTTATACCGACTGCGTTTATAATGGCTTTCTGTGCCATTCCCCAATAATAAGTTTACGGTCATACTGTGTTTTTTGCTAATTAAATAATAGAATGTTTACAGCTGTCGTACAAGCGCAAAATTTTCAAAGGTAGATAAGCACTGTTTTATGTTTCCAGTATGCGGGCAAAGAACATGAAACTTATTCTATTCTTAAAATAACAAAGCCTTAAATGGGACTAACTCGCTTTGTATTTTATCAATATTATTATTATGCGCTGCCTGAAGTAAAAATACTCAATCGAACAAAACAAAAACGGAAACTTTAAGTGACAGCGACCTCCAGAGTGAACATTGGCAGTAATCATAAAGCCATAGAAATATGGAGTGACTGGTCTGTTATAATACGACGCTCTTGAATCATAACGCTTAGACGTCATGTGCTGTCTCTTGCCATTTTGTAGTGATGACGAAACTGAAATCAGTATGTAAAGGAAAAACTTCTTTTATAGTATCGCAGGAAGCTCTGAAAGCATTCAAGATTTTGATTTAGTGCTATGAAGCTTATAGGTCATGCAAATATAGCTATGCTTTTCATTAAGAATAACCTGCAACTTGTTTAAATTTGCTTTAAAGCTAAAATTATGCCCAGAAAACTCACGACCATGAGTTGATTGTTATATCAGTTAATTATATCGTTTTCCTTGACAGTTTCTCTTTTTGTGTGTGTGTGTGGGGGGGGGGGATCCTTCACCACCTCTGCTTCACCTTCAGTAGAAAATGTTCTTATAACTACTGCACTGTGCCTGAAATGATGGTTTTAGTTCAACAACTAAACGCAAATAAATGATTTCTTTGCAAACGTAATAAAATTAGCTGCTTTGTATTGTTTTTTAGATACGCCAAAGCAACTAAGACTACGAGGCGAATTTTTTGTCCGTAAACTGCGCGTTCTCTCACTGGTTTGCATGTTATCCGGATATGAAAACTCCTCCGTATATGATATTAACTGATCAAGTTTAGCTTATAAAAATCTCTCTCTTAATGGGACGGAAATCGAACCCAGTTCTTTCCAGCCAAAGGACATTACCTTACTACAGAGTCTCTCAGAATTCAGCAAAAATCAATAAAATATGCTCTTGTTCGACTACATCAGCATTTCGGTTTTTAGTTCTTATAGTTTCATCTCATTTATAACAGTTTTTTGGCTGATACTCTGACCGAGTGTAACTCAGCTTGACTGTAGTGGATACAGCATTGTCAGGTTTCAGCTTGCATCCACGCTACAGATGCATGTGCCCGCTTTCATCCAGGTGGGCGCGATATAAAAGTGGCTAGTCGACACCGTTATTCCGTCTATAAAGAATAGAGCATTTGACAGACAGCAGGTGTTACTGACTGTTTGCTTTTTTGTTGGTTAGTGGTTTTGAGTTAACGCTAGCAGAACTTGCATCTTTTTGAAATTTCTCACCGAACATTTAATCATCTGAGCAGTATAGAGTATATACTCTTCATGTAAAAACAACCATTATGTCGTTGACTCGATTGACTGTCATATTGAATAGGGCTGGCAGGGGAAAAAAAAAAAAAAACGCCGTAATACGACGACCTCTGGTATGAACCTTAGAATCATTGATTTTTTCTCTCCTCTAGAGGGATACTGGTTTGCTTCTCTGCACGTGTTGAAGTAGTACAATGATCAATCGATCTGTTCTACAGTACTTTCGCAAGCAGGTACAATTCGCTAAACTGAGTTGTTATTGTCTGAAAGCTTCAGGGATAGTTACATTATCTTTTCTCAGTTTTTCTTTGTGAAATTGCTTGTTGGAGTTTCTCTTCAAATTTTCAAGCCATCTTAGCTTACTCTGTTTACTTTTGTGCTCATAGATATGAGATTTAAAAGAATTATTACATTATATGATGTTCTCATTGATAATAAAAAGTTAACTTTTTACTCTAACTTTTTAAGAGAGAGAGTTAACTCTCTCTCTTTCACACACACATTATTTTTTTACCCAATGGTAATTTTTTCAATTATTTATAATAGTAATGCCCAACCAACGGCCGACCCATCAACTACTTTTACTCTGCCCTCCGAGGGGAGGAAAAACAAGTGAGTGATAAAGTTGAACAGAAGGAAAAAATAATTCTTAAGAGTTTTTGAAATTCAGAAATATAATTCAAATGTTCATGGGAAAGTAGAGTATGAAGTTCAGAATTCCATGATTCGATATGGTTATGCATACTTTTTGGGCAAGATTTAAAAAAAAAAAAATTTAATTTTTACGAATTTACAAATCTTAAAAACTTCCAATTTTTTTTTAAAAAATCTAGTCCAAAAAATAACGAATAAGACAGTTGTCATATACGATATTTTTTTAGCAATATAAAATCAATTTTATCATTATTCTATAAGTATTTTCTCTGTAATAACTATTTTCTACTGCAAAGATACTCCAAAAGGTTTATAACTATCAGGTCTGCAACATGGCATCGGAGGAATAGCATTAAATATTAATCTGCAGCAGTGATATTCAAACCGTGTTAAGGACTAAATTTCTGAAAAATGAAATCTTAATTTAAAAAAACCAAAAAAAAACCAATCCCTATAAGATTTTTACGTATCTGTACAAATTACGTTCTCCCTAGAATTGATACTTCGGAGCGCCGAGTCATGTTTTCTGTAAAACACAATTACTCCAAATTTTCTTATACGTATTGTACTTCGTAATAAATAAAAAGAGGCATATCCAAGCCATTGAGTACATTTTAATTATATCAGTTAATCGAAATTAACATAATTACTCTCTTCATAATCCTCAGGCATGTTGAGAGTACAACCAATGATTGTTTAAATTGAATAGTGTTTTTGTTCCCACACACGAGAAGATAATTTTGTTTCTAGTCCTTAGAATTTAACTATTGACTAACTGTCTCTGAATATGCTTTGGAGTTTATTATAATCTTTACTTTTTGATGTTGTTATTACTGTTTTTTGAAATAAAGTATTACAATTCCAAATAGATTAATTGATTTTTATATATAAAAATGCTCACTAAAGTAGGCCGTACTGAATTGATAAAAATGATATTTAGTGCCAAGAGTTCCATAGCAGTTTGGAAGTGTAAAGGTCACTACTCAACAGGTATATAGTAATATTGAAATACTTAACCGAATGTGTCATTTATATGCAAAATAAGTGATTTTAAATATTTTACTGAAGTTACGGATACACGACGAGCTTGCTGGGAATGGTTGGTTTATAGTCGCCAATGAATTTTTTCCTTTTTTTTACGTGACTCCCACACCACTAAGGATCCCCCCTCCTCCTTTTTGTTAATTTTACAAGTTAGTTTTGTATACTTTTAATTTATTTTTTTGCATAATCAGGAAACAGTGCTGTATGGACCAAACATGGAAAATTTTGAAGTCATTGAAGGATTCCAAGTAAGCAAGCCGGTGGTCTCACATTGGGTGATGAAATTCATTTCCTATGGCATGATTCAAAACCGAATCCTGGTGGGTGATAGCGGATGCGTTTAACTACTTAGCCAACCGGTCCTTCTTTGATCTGATAATTCTAGTCACTTTTTGCTTCACACATTTCATATACTATTTTTAATTTCATTTGTTCTCGAGCCTCCATAGGCTCACTCGATAACAACGATCCTCTCTTCCTGGAAACGCCTGGTTCGAATCCGTTTAGGATACCAGAGACCTCTATAAAGGCTTTTTCAACTGAAATTGAATTTACTATCATCATACGTGGTTGATAAAATTTTTTGACCATCAAAACAGGCAAACTGGCCAGAAGATTACACGGAATTAATACACTGGCCTGCTATTTGCTTCAGGTGTAATTCTATGCAATCTCAACTCTTTCTTCGTTGTTTATGTACATTGCTATCCACATTTTTATAAATATTTTTGAATTTCCGATTACTGTATTCCATTTAACATATTTATCGTTTTGTTATTTTCGAATTTTTCCTAAATAATTTCTCTGATATTCACTTAGTACACTTAGTATTTTTTCCTCCATGTTTTATAGACTCATTTTTCATTTCTTTTGACGCATTTATGCTAATTGGCAATAGAAATGCAAGATTCTATATTGGCTATTCCCTGGTATACCTCTGCATTTCCCTCTCGCTGATGAACTCATTTCATCGTAGAATAGTCAATTGTGTTAGTGTTGGGAAAGTAAAAAAACGTGTGTTACAATATAAGAATGTCTGAGTCATTCTCTCCTTCATTAGTGAACCGTCCCGCACAGTTTATTAACAGCAGGTGACTAATATGAACAAAAATCAAATCTTTGCTACAGCTAGATTTTTTTTTTTTTCTAGTTCTTACCAAAGTGTATAGCGACATAATTTCCATTTATGTTTAATTTTAGTAGCCTATTTTTTTTTTTAATATAGAAAAATAAATTCACTTATATATATGACGTATATTTTCTTTTTCTTTCTACCATGGATAGAAAGGCGTCTCGCTCCGTTTCATAACATCGTATTTCTGAGTTTACATTTATTAATTTTATTTTATTTATTAAGCAGGTTACAATTTCTTAACATGGTTTCATGTTAAGAAATTGTAAAAATCCATCATTTATTTTACTCCCACAGAGTGTATCCAGCTCTTTTTCTATGAAATTTTATGTCAGTACTTTGGATTCGTCTGTTCCATGCCTTACTTGCACATTGTAATATTTGGACAGGGTATTATATTATTGGTTTTTGTATGCTTGCTTTTGCACTAAGGATAGCGTGTAAAATATTATTTAGTATATTTTTAAAATATTCGAACAAAATTTTAAAGATTGTCTCTTTTTTTTTTTTATCCTCGTGCATGAGGTGCTGTCAAAATATATTATTCTGTTTAGTTTTGACATTAATATTTTCCTTTAATGATTCTTTTGTTTTTATATATTTAAATATCTATGTTTATTTTATACATTAATTTTATTATTTTCAGTCCATGAGCTTTAAAAGTAACTGACATTTTTCTAAGATTATTATCGTTTATGTTTTCGTTTGTAGTTTTGCTGTGTATCTCTCTTTAGTTATTATAAAATTATTCCATCTCTCGCTATTTTTTTTTTATTTTTCTTCTTTTCAGTAGCCTTGTTTCTTTTGTATTCTGTTTATGATGTTTTTGGAATTTAGCTGTTTCTAATAATTGTCTTTCTTTTTTTTTTTTAATCATGTTTTCTCTTTCCCTATCCTGGCTACTTGGATCATCTTCTTTTGTTTGTTTATGATTTTGTTGGGATTAGATTAGTTTTTAGATGTTTTCAGTGCTATGTTATTGGATTTTTCTGTAGTGCCCTTTTTTGTTATAGACATTCCTATTTTTTTTATTTTTAGCAGGTTGCTAAAAATAAAAAAAGTTAGCATTTTTAGCAGGTCTAATTCGAAATTTTATCATTATAATGATTAGAGTTTTAATTCAAAACTCTAGTATTCCTCTTACATCTCAGATTAATTTAGATAATTGAAATTTTGTACCTACATTATCCAGAGGAAATACATGTTGATGTAGTTCGTTATATATAAACACTGAATTCATTCTCATAATATTACGACAAAATATCGTAGGCGGCAACCATGTCGATTACCCATGAATTTTTGTAATTCACCTATTTTATTTGAACTTGGCCTTTTATTCTTGAATTTAGATCATCTGCTAGTTTGACCATGAGTATTAACTATTTTCTATAATTGTTTATAGAAGAGGTTAATTTTCAACCTCTTTTCCTCGTCGGATGCATAAGTACTAATTATTTTTAGCTGGTCTCTTAATGTTTTAATCTTACGTCGAATATTCTTTCCCACCAACAATTACAAATAGACGTTTTTAATTATAGTTCTGTGTATTAAATAGTTTTCTTTCTAGATATAGAGATTCCTACATTATTTATTATTGTAAGATCTTATTTCTTTTTGTGTCATCATCGTATCTTTTTCTTTGCATATGTTAATTTTATATATCTCTTAACCTGCTCGGTTTAATGATTCTTCCAGTTCGTCTTTTTTCTTTTCTTTTCTTTTTTTTTTTTTTGTATTCCTTATTGCTGCTTTAATTTTTTTAATACAGTCATTGTTGATTTCCTGGCAATGCATCTTTGAGACTAGAGAAAGTTTCCCAAGACAGGTTACTATTCCGTAACTGGTTAAGTGCAGTGGTAAGATTGCTACATATAACCTCCGGAGAAGCATTTCTAATAGTATTTTCCTTGGTAGCAACATTAGGTTTATACCATCTTTACTCTCGACATTGTGTTGTTTATGTTTAAAATGGCATACTGTGGTTGAGGTATATAGCCTTTGCCTTTTGATCCCATGATTCCCAAGTTTGCCCGAATTCCTGTCACTCCTTAATGATATTCGCCCTAGAATTAGTTTTGCCTTCGAAATGGAAAAATAAGGAACTTAGACTTTCCTTGATGTCCTTCATTACAAAGCAGTCAGAAAGCAACCTCAGGTATTCGATTAATCGTATTTCCTGTGCATACTGGCAGAAACCAGAATTGTCACATCACATCACCAAAAATTGGGTATTTTTTAAAACTGGCATTATGATATGTTTTCAAAATTCAGCCTATCCGAGCATTCTTCGTCACCTGAACCATCAACGGTAACTAAAGTAAGCTTAGAAACTTGCTAACCAATTGGTTATAACAAAAACAGTCTTACCGAAATCTTGAATAAAAATAAAAATCCCACTCCTTAAACCTGTTTCTCTGTTTCTCTCTCTCTCACACACGCCACAGAACTCCCAGCCTTTATGTGAAAAGCAGTGCGGATGATTTAGCTGTCTTCTGAAACATCACAAAATTAGAACATTAAACGCTTCTAATTTTGTAACGTTTTCCACTCACCCACGTTTTTATGCTGTGAAGGAACTTCTAACCTTTACAGCAGTTTATAGTATTTTCTGTCAGTGTGGAACCTAGAATTTTGGACGCTGCCATTAAAAGGATATAACTTTTTTTAAAGTACTTCATGGATATCCAAAGCTTAACACTGCTGCAAACTTTAGCATGCTTGTAAAAATAAATGATAAAGACTGTCCTAGGCAAGAATTCTCCAAAATCCTTTTAACTGCAACAGAAATAATGGTTTAATTTTTAAACAAATTTTGTTCACTTCCTTGTAGTCCGTAGCTACTAATAACAGAAAACTAAAAGAAGTACAGTAGTCACACTTCAACATCAAGCACATAATTTTCCTTTTCTTAAATAAATGGAATTGATAGGACATTTTTTCTTGCTCAGTTAAAACCGAAAATCTGCTAACAGGGAGAAAGAAAAAAAAAAGCGTTTTGGCAAAAATCTAGAGATGCTGGAATCTGTTGAAAAAAATTCAGTTTTTTTAAATATTTTATTCAAGTTGAAGAAATTAAAAGCATTTCTGAACAAACACTAATTGGCTCAGTTCATAACGTTGAACGATATATTTTTGGCATCATTTTTTTTTTTTCTCTTCTGCAGATTCCAGTGTTTCTAGCTTTTAAACAGAATGCTTTTTTTAGATGAGTCCACTAGAGAAAAAACATTTTTTGTCATGCCACTTTAGATCCCTCATCCCACCAGTAAACTAGGTGGTAGTAGTGCCTTGCATAGTGGGATTCAAACATGAGTGTTTAGTTAGTGGCAAATAATAGTGACAATCTTCGTGATAAAGTGAAGCTTTATCACGAAGACTGAAGACTGTCATTATTATCAAGATTCTGAAAATGAGAAGTTTTTTCATACCAGTTTGTAGATTTTGCATTCCTGGTTATCTGTTAAATAAGTGGAGGAAAAAAATACTTTTTTTTCCAAACTATTTGAAATCTTTGATTTATTTTCTGTCCCCCCCCCTCGATATTTGGTATTTTTTCTCCTTTTCATTGAAGTTAATAGTCTATCTTGTTATGCTTCGTTAGATGTGCTAAGTATTTTTCAGTTGACATTCCATTTACAGTTTCCTTCCCTCCCTCTTTCTAATGCTGAAATAATCTTATGTATGTACACCTTTACTTTTGGTACCACTTTTAACGCACTTAGCATTATTGTTTTTCGTAAATTTCTGATTAGAATAATAGGTAAATACTAGTAGTCAAACATTTTGTGCAAACTTCTTCGGCGATGATTCATTAATTTGCCGAGTACACCAAACCGCCTAAAGATGATGACAGGAAGTTTGTGTCACGTCACGCATTTCTCCTGTTTCCTTTATTTTTATACGTGGCAGGTCTGCGGTGACATTAAACAGAACTACTATTGATTTTGCTTTTATGCGCAGGCCTATAAAGACAGTTCGTCTTTCCTTTCCTGCACGCGTAACACTATTGAACCATGAAGCTAGTTTCTTAACAAGAGTCTTTGTTCTGCTTCAATACTATACGAAAAATTGCTTTTATTTTGCAGATTCATAGTTTATTATAAAGTTTCTTTTGCAGGTGTGTTTTATTCCTCCTGAAAATTTTCTGCTGTGAAGTTATTGATAGATGCATGATTATTTTTCCGATAGACTACAGTCTGTAGAAGTAGCCAACCATGTTCCCAAAGTTGCCATGCATGTTATGAATGCTTATTTTTATTTATGAAAAATGGATTTTTTTCCTGCTCTCTCTCTCTCTCTCTCTCTCTAACAACTCTGTTTTTTAAACGCGCTTCTTTTAAAACGATAGTCGTTGGCTATCCATTCTGTATTTTCGTACCCTTTCTCTGGAATTTATTCATGAAAGTATAATTCCCTGAACACATAATTAACTGTCATGCGGTATGTATTTTCCTGATGTATAGCTTCTAAAATCCACTTTGCAGTCTTTAATTGAGCCGCTTTGTTGAGCAGTTTTTTTGTTGTCTTTCGGTACTTGCTAGTAAGTGGTAGCTTACTTGCTAATCTTTCTCTTCATTCTTAATAGTTCCATCATGTTCTGTGACGATTTTTTTGACTTTCTTATTTAAAATGTGCATTTAAGAGATTTATCTTCTTCTTGGCTTCCCGTATTAGGCAATTGTTTGCCTGTAACATTTTCAAGGGTTTAAAATGTCTTCTGCTCATCCTCCTGGGTTGGAAACTTGATCGGTGTCCCTTTGGTTTATATTTCCAGGCAATATTTGGCCATCTGTCCTCATTCATTCATTCTTTCTATGTGCTTTTTCCAGTTCTTTTTATAGTTTGTGATGTCACCTGCTATGTTAATTATTATTATATCACACCTCCAGGGAGTCCAAAGACTCATCGAGGGAGGGCATCAACTCTTCGTCTCATTACTCCACCAACCTTCATCATCTAACACCAACGCCATCTACCGCCGACTACCACCACTAGTGTTTTCGCAGACAATCACAAACATACATGCCCACGGCGGGATTCGAACCCGCACCACGCTCTCCAGTCCAAAGGATAACTGTTTTCTTATTTCTTCGTTTTCGTATCTTTTGTTTATGCTTTTATAGCCTGCGAGTGGTCTTAGGAATTTCATAAGAGATTTATAAATGTGAAAATTTATAAATCAATACCGCTGTTTATTAAAAAAAAAAAAAAAAAAAAAAAAAAAAAGTTTACATTTCATTCCTAAGTGATAACCAGACCATAATAAAATGTTCATAGTTGTTAAGCCCACACAGTGCTTAGGTTTCGTTCATTTTTGAGAAACTATTCAAATTCTATTCATTCTCATGAAAAATCTGGAAACAACTTCCCCCCCCCCTCCCCGAACCTTGTTGTTTTTCGGTATCTTGATTTCATAAGATTAAATGTATTATTTTATTTATTAATAAAATTCGTTCTAATTTTGTAATGTAATAATATATACCAAAAATATATTAGTTATAATTCTTTTGTATACCTTATTGAGCTGTCCGTAAAACGCTTACAGTAATCATCCAATGAATAAAGATAATGGAAATATTATTCATGTACTCGTAATTCATCAGATCTAAAAGTTTATCAAATGACGCTACTCTGTATCTTGATTTTCCTCCTGAGTAATAATTACAGTCATTCTTTTCCGTCTTCGCCAAATGCGGGCATAGGTGTGCTTAATTAAGTTTGGTTAATTTTAGAAAATGCTTGTGGTTTCTAAGGTTCAATCTAAAATCGCGCACTGCTATTTCCGGATGTTTGCCCTTTTCTCCTTTATGTTACAATTTGTCATATACTGTATATACGTTCATGAGTCAAAACACCTGCCTAGTAGCATATTTGTCCTCCTTTGGCCGAGATAACTGCTTACATCCATCTTGGCATTGACTCCACGATCACAGATGACAATTCAACCATTCTGAGGAATGGTTGATTGTCATCTTGTAATTAATAAAAGCTACGAGTTTATCCTGATGATTTCATTTTATATCCTGATGGCAATAATTATAATTTCGTTACCTCTCCTTGAGATACACATATGGATGTATTGAGGAGGTGTTGATTTTAGGAAAACGCAACGCTTACCTAGCAGCGTATTTCTCCTCCTTTGGCCAAGATAACCTCTTGCATCCATCTTGGCATTGACCGCGACCACAGGTGTCTCCTGAGGTATTTTGGTTCAACTAGACAAAATAGCATCATACAGGTCAGCGATCGATAAGCTCTTTGACCATATTTGCACAATGTGAGTGTTGTAACTGATCGTTTTTCTTGCTGAAGAGTCAAGATCCATTGTGCCACATTGTCACCATGTAGCTCAGTACCTAGTCCGACACAGTCCCCAGAAAAAAAAAAGTGAGGTTTGCGGTCACTAGGGATAAGAGGAAAATCTATGAGAAGAATTACAGGAAAACACCACTTAACGCGAATTCGATATGCGCGATATCAGCGCGATTGAGTGAAATTATACCATTTCCCGCTTTACGTTAGTGAATAATCAGTTAACGCGATTTTTTTATGTTATGCGAAATTTTTTGTCGCCAATCTGCAGCGAGCGGAACAGCTGGAAACTATTAAGAGACATGAAAGTAGCGCTAGTGCGCTAGTAATACAATGATTGTGCAAGACCTGGGATATAGCGAGTCTATAGTTTGGACTATATTAAATAACAGCAAAGAATACAAAGAACAAGGAAAAGTTGCTACTGCTTCTTTAAGCATGCAGATCACCCGAAATAGAAGCCATTTACTGATCGATATGGAGTGTCTTCTATCACTCCATATCGATCAGTTTTGTTATAATCCTGGATTAAGGATTATAACAAAAAAAGAATACCTCTTAGTACAGGAAATATTCAGGCAAAAGCTCTCTATATTTTTACCTCATTGAAAGAGACCACATTTCAAGAGTGAAAGCTTTACTGCGAGTTTAGGATGGTTAGACCGTTTTAAAAATCGAACTGGACTGCATAACGTAACTGGAGAATCTGCTAGTGCTGATAAAGATTCTGTGGCCAAGTTTCGTGAAGAATTGCAAAGAATAATTCAGGAGGGTGATTATGACGATCGGCAAATATTCAACATCGACGAAATTGGTCTCTTTTTGAAGCGTATACCAACAAAAACGTTTTCCTATCTAAAATCGAAGCATCTCAACCAGAATACAAAGTATCTAAAGATCGTCTTACGCTCTTATTAGGAGGCGATGCAAAAGGCAAAAACTTTAAAACTCAAGCCTATGTCAGTTTATCGTTCCCGAAATCGAAAATCTAATATTTTGAAGAAATCATCATAATTAGAAAAGAACTTCGATTTTATGAACTGGATAACAAAGATCTGAGAAACTTGCTCAATTTCCATTCAGAACAGTTAAGCGAGCATGATCTCCTTCAATTAGAAGAACAGCGTGATATGAAGAAGAAAATAATGTGTGCGAACAAGAAGAGAATGTTACGACTAAAAAGCTAACTGCGAAAGAACTTGAGCTAGTTTTCAGTCACATTGAGCATGCTAAGGAAATTTTGTTTGATGCTGATCCATATATGGAGCGAAGCTTCGAAGTCCGCCACCGAATCTTGATAAAGCGTTCGCCAGCTATCGCAAATTGTATGACAAGATGAAAAAGTCGAGCAGATTGAAACATCTTTACTTACTTTTTTTGTAAAAAAGTAGTTCAATCAAATGTTTAGACATTAAATAGAAATTTAAGCAATTCATTTTTATTAACTTGGATGATTTTATCATCTAATATAGCTTATACTGCAATTTATTTTCTCAAATTTACGCTAGCTGATGGATGAATTAATATTATTCCTATTGTTTATTACATTCGCTTAACGCGTATTAATTGATGAGCTAATTGATCGCGTTAAGCGAGGTTTGTCTGTATCATACTAAGATACTGCCACCATCGGCTCGTTTCTGGCCATCGGTGCAGTTAACTTGGCTGGAAACATGCAGGGTAGTTATAATGTTTCGGCTCGTGAGTGTATATATACACCCTCTGTCCAAAAAGAAATTGAACTTTTCGAAAATAGAAGAAACTAGTGGCGCCACCTGTTGTATTTTTTTGTTGTAAAGCGCAACCTTCATTGGTGCTGTGTCAACTGTTTATGACATTTGTTTCATTAGAAGCCGAGTTATAGTGCCAAGAGTGACAGTGTGTTTTGACGAACGGTCGGAAAATGAGTTTCAAACAGAGAGCTGCGATTGACTTTTGTGTTAAACTTGGTAAAAGTTTTATCGAAGCGCATCAAATGCTTCAAAAAGCATACGGTGATGAATGCTTATCCCGTACTCAAGTTTACGAGTGGTTTAAGCACTCGTAAACCTATATTCACATCATATAGTTTATTTTATACAGAAATGTAAAAATTAATTTTTAGATGTGTTACACGGGCCGTCCAAAAACTGGACTGAGCGAAGTTAACATCCAAAAAGTGCGTGATTTCATTAAAGAAATCCCGAAATCGTCCGTCAGATCGATTGAAGATGAATTGAGGATTCCAAAATCCACTGTGCACAACATTTTGACCGAGAATTTCGGCCTTTGTAAATTGAATTCGCGATTTGTTCCTCACAAGTTGACCGACGACCAAAAAAATGTATTGAATTGAACACTGCAAGGACCTCATTAAAACCGCTCGTAAGGACTCAGACTCCCTTGAAACGATCGTTACTGGTGACGAAACGTGGTGTTTTGAGTATGAGCCCGAAACAAAGCGCAAGAGTACTGAGTGGAGACCACCAAAAGAAGGGCATCCGAAAAAAAGTCGCTTGGAGAAGTCAAAAGTAAAGACAATGCTGATTTGTTTCTACGATTCCAATGTAATTATCCACAAAGAATTCGTTCCGCCTGGCCAAACGGTCAATGGTGAGTTTTATCTCGAAGTTTTGAAGCGAGAATTGGTAGCGAGAATTCGTAGCGTACGGCATGAATATCGTGACGACCAACCGTTCGTCAAAATACACTGTCAGTCTTGGCACTATAACTCGGCTTCTAATGAAACAAATGTCATAAACAGTTGACACAACACTAATGAAAGTTGCCGCTTTCGACAACAAAAAGATGCAACAGGTGGCGCCACTAGTTTCTTTCATTTTCGAAAAGTTCGGTTTCATTTTGGACAGAGTGTGTATACATACGAGTATAACTTCCCAAAACTTACGTAACAAATATGCAACCCCTCTCTAATCACAACTTTTATATAAAAAAAAAGTTCAAATTTTAATAATAAATCACCAATAATTATTATTTATTGAAATAATAATATATACACATCATATAAGTTTATTTTATACAGAAATGTAAGAATTAATTTTTAGATGTGTTACATGGACTTCGCAATCATCTGTTAATTTTTTTTTTTTATATCGTGCCTAAACTCGTAATAGTTGTTCTGGCTAGACGGATTTCAATGAAATTTGATATTGGAATCTTTACTGCAGTTTTCTTGCACAATAGAAAAACACATCCTTTCTGATTATCGTACCATTTCCTTACATATTATATAGGATATAGTAAAATTGCCAAGTCTGCTAAATTTTGTTACGGACACCTGCTGGATATACATAGGAACTTTTCCTCAGCAGTAAATGATACAACTTGCAGTAAAGCACTGCCATTAATAGCGAAGGTGGATATATGCTTCCTTGGTTTGTCTAATGTAGAAGGAAACTAATTAGTCCATCACACTTCTAAATTATGACTATTTTAAGACGGCACAATTACCAAAACTTCTGTTTTACTTTCTGTTTGCCTGCACTTACACACATGCGCGTATTCTTATGTTTACGTTTCCTCTACTATCACGCAAGTGAGGCGATTTTACGAATAGCAAACTTCTGCCAACGACAGGTGTTCTCCGATGATACTTCTGTGTTTTAAAATTGTGTGGAGATCATTTAAAGTGAATTCGTTATCTACGCTTCGTAAGATTTAGAACTTCGGTTCCTGTGGCTCTGTCTTACCTCGTGAATGTCTTAATCGAATCCATCCATAGAAGTGATAGATATATTCCATGTGAAATTGTAAAATATTATCCATACAGACAACTAGCATATCCTTTGTTATTTTAAGACATTATTTTTCATTTGTTTTAGAAATGAGATCTTAATGATCACTCAGTTAAAGTAGATTTTAAAAATGTTTTGTAAGAATTCATCGACTTTTACATAGAATTGAACGAGCTTTTCGATATTTGAAAAACAAACAAAAAAAATTACTACGTTTTTGAAACCAGTATTTCATTGCTAAATTATAATTCTAAAACCGTTCATATATAGGAGGCAATACATACCCCCCCCCCATGTACATTTTTATCTCTAAAATGAACATATTTGATCATTTTTATCAAATCACTGAAAATATGTTTTAATCATTTAGTTAAACCCACATATTGATCTTGTTCATGATTTAAATAAATTTGTTGAAAACAAATATCTACAAATAATCTAAAAAGAAAAAAAAAACTGTGGAAAAAATTACCGATCCGATTAAATCAGTTTTATAGTTGTAACGAAATTATTGATCTCCTTCGTTGATATATCAGGGTTAATCCATTTACATTTGCTCATCTTCGGAAATGATTTCTGAGATTGGGAATATTGCCCTTTGACCGGAAATTGGAAGAGTTATTCCAGTTCGTGGGTGTTTTATGGCATAAATTTGAGAATTATAGACCTACTAGTGATGAAGAAGTTCGAACTAATGTTGAAGAAGTTAGTGCTACTAGTGTTGAAGAAAAGGTAATGGAAACATTAATCAGGAATCGCATCTAGGATATCCTTGGATAGCGATCATTCGTTGAACAAGACAGCGCATGTTTTTTTTTTTTTTTTTGACAAAATAGCAGAGAGGTATAGATCATAGTATTGATTACGATGTTGTTCATTTGGATTTCAGTAAAACCTTTGATAACATTCCACTTAAGAATCTGCTAATTCAGAACCAAATAGGTACATTAGTGAAATTACCAAACAGACATTGGTTGACTGCTGATTTACGCGAACAATAGTACTTCAGTATTCGTTGTGATACTTGTACTTGGAAGGCCGATAATAATAAATTCTCGTTTTATCTTATATTTATGAAAGATAATTTTTCATTAGAACTGAAAATAACTTGGTATCAGTTCACAAACACTTCAAGCAGTATACCATGTTAAGTAGATACACAAATAAAATTCTTTACAGTTTATTTAATCACAATAACAGTATTGTCAATTAGTTTCGATTGTATGCACACACCAACTAATTCACATACACGAACGTGTGGGTTGGAAGGTGTAAATTCTCGATAAATGTGTATTGCCTACATGCGACATGAATTGCTGTTAAGTTCTGCAACTTTCGTGTTTGTGGGAGTGATATTATAATAATAATTACATACTGTATTTATAATAAGGTGCATTTCGAACTTAATTGGTCTCATGAAGCTAGAGTCGAGCTTAATGTTTTGTCTGCCTGCTAGACAAAATATCAAGATAAGTCGCATTCGGAAATGAAGCTAGGAAGGAACGAAGCAACCAAAACGGTCCTTAAACAGGTTATAAACAAATTTCGGAACTGAATATTTCCCAAAAGGAAATGTTCCAGAAATTTGCATGAGTCACATAGAAAGAAAGGAACGTCTTGTATTAGATTGTACGAGTTGCAATGAACGTATTATTTCGTTGGTATCTTTTCTTGTATTACGCTATTGAAGATATTTCCCAAGTGGCTCTCAACTAGCTCCTCCTCCATATATTTATTTATACTAATAAACAGCTTGCATTCCCCATCAAGCCTTGACTCTTTCATTGATTTAAAGACAAGTGATATGTTGAACTCTTCCTTCGCGAACTCCTCCTCTTCCTTCTTATTTGCTTCTAGATTTTTTTATAAAGGAAATCTAGAAAGAAATGTTTTCTTTATGTGTACCACAGAAGGACATTTGATGACAAAAAAATTAGGCTCTTTATTCAGATAAGTTCGTATCCACAGTAGCGTATAATTTATTTGCATATTAGTCATTACTCTGAGGAACTCGAAATTTCTTTCATCTGTTTTTCGTATAACTAGTCCTTGAACGGTATCACTACAAGTCTGAAATGGAAACCGTCAGTAGGCATTTTTACTGTAAGAACCAAGTTGAGCGAGGTTGTTTTAAAGTGAAAAAAAATTCTTAAACCTGTGTTTAGATGTTTTATTACAAATCCTTTATAGAATTTCTTTCTCTACACATTGCAAACTGAGATTTATTTATTTGGTTATTTTTTTCATTTGCTTTACCAACTGAAAAATATGATTTTTATGGGCTAATGAATGACCACTGTGATGATGATTGCAGTATTGTTTTAAGATAGTCCTTTTTTTAAAAAAAAAAAATAATAAATGAGATTATTTAATAGAAAATTGCATTTTTATATTGGGGAAAAGTAAAATAACTCTTTTAAGCGTATAGTTCTTATATTGAGTAGAATGAAAATAAAGTCAAAATCATTGCTCCTTTCTATTTTATTTTATCCACCCATTAAATTTATCATTGAACGTAGTATTATAGACACTGTTGGTCTTGGTTGAATACTGATGATGCATAAATGTTTATGAATGTTGGCAGAAGTAATAACTGTGGCACATCATTCTTATATTAAAGCGAAAGAATTTATTTCCATATGGTCATTGCATACTAATGAATGGGCCTACATACGACGACAGGGTAACTTGATGGGATTTACTTGCTGGTTGTGTTACACAAAGTCATGTGTTATTAATGCGTATCAACATCTCACGTGGTTTTGGAATGTTTCCAAACATCGTTTTGAGTTCTTAAAAAATTCAAGAATTTGCGAATTTAAAAAAAAAAAAAGTCAAGTACCGAGAAAGCAAGTAGTTGATTGCAGTTCGGAAGTGGCTACTTCCCTGACATTATTATTATTATTATCTTCATTTTTATAAGTGGCATTGCTGTTGGTGCTTTGAATGTCAGAGAAGAATTTACAGTCCGAACGATTGTGTCATAGACCATTATTGCAAATATGACGTGTAGAAGGTAATATTTCCTTCAATTTCAATAAACGTTCTGAACAAACTTAATTGAAAGTAAAGAAATGAGAAGTTACCTAATCCAGTATTAAGGTTTGATAAGATTACACAAAAGTAATAGAGAAATTGTTAAGTCTGATAAATAAAATCCTAATAAGGAAATAAACTAAAATCACTCACTGAAAAAGAAATTCAGCTAAGAGGAAAAATCAGTACTGTGTTTTGTATTGTAAATAAGTTAAAGCATTTTTATTGTTTGGAGTAATTTTTCTTAAATTGATTTTTCGTATTTTTTCTTGTGGATTTTTCAAAATTTTGTTATCTAATTGTCTTGACGGATGGATAATGGAATTATCCATTTAACTTCGAAAAATAACAAATAGTCAGATCACCGTTATTTATAGCTATTCTTAGTAACAATTAAAATTAACTAGAAAGTGTAAAGGAAGGGAGAAAGAGAAATCATGTTTAAGAAGTAAAAGAAAGTATCTGTAATTTATGAAAATATGTTTTTGCTAATACGTGTCAGTACCCCAAATTTCGTAGAATTTGTTATATAACTAATCCTTATTCACTGAAATAAAGAGCCAAAAGGCTTCAGTTCGGCGATGCAAAATTATATAAATTAAGTGGATATTAAATCCAACATTATTTCAAAGCCGAATACAGGAACTATAAAAGTTTTGTGCCGAATATAATTAACAACTATAAAAGTTTCGTCGAAGTTTGACCAGAGAGCTTATGGGAATACACTCGCCGCCATACTACGAGTTGCCACAGCCAAACGATAGGAAGCACGATCGCTAGTAAGTATCCTTATATTCGCCTCCTATTGTGTGTTTGATAAGGTTTCACTAACCTTGACAGCTCTTCCAAACTCATTGGTTTTCGTCAGAGACTAGGCAGAAACCTAAGAGAGCAAAAACTCATTACAGTACTAAGGAACTAGAAGCGTGAGAGAGATGTAACTTCGCCGAAACTTTTATAGTTTTTAACTATATTCGGCACGAAACTTTTATAGTTTCTATATTCGGCTTTGATATAATGTTGGATTTAATATCCACTTAATTTATATAATCCTTATTCATTTTATCGGTTCAGATAACTCGAATTTCTCCCGCGGACTGATGCGCTTTCCATATCTCCAGAAGCTATTGGATTCAGTCAAATCCCTCTGAGAATTGTACTTTGCAAACAGCATTTTTCTCGTTCTCCCTGCTTTAAACTTTCTAAATAATCATATTTATTATTAGTAGTATTATTACATGAGCCTCCATAGCGCAGTCGTTATAAACGAAGCCCTTTGGTCGGAAAGGCCTGGAAAACCCATCATAAGTTAAATTTTTAACTTATGATGGGTTTTCTTCCCGCGAGTGACGTAAGGGACCTTTATTTGTCCTCTTTCGACGAAAGGTGAGTTAGCGGGTGTCATATGGAGGTAGGGGTTTTTCGTTCCCCAGAACAGTCAAAACGGCCCCGTAAATACACGCATCTACAAACATAGGACACACCGGGAAGCATAGGGCCAACCACTTTATCCTCGAGGCGGTTGCAAGAATAATAATAATAAAAATAAAAAAAACTCGACACCGTAAAAAGTAGAAGAGAAGGATTAAGAAGAAGGAGATTATTACATGACACCTTGAAGACTCATTGAGTGAGGGCACCTTCTCTACAACTCTCCGTCTCCGTAGTTACAAATAATTATTATAAGAATGATCTGACTACATGTTATGTTTTAGAAAATAAATCATGGATAATTGCGTTATTATGAGTCGAGAGAAATCTATAACAAAAATCTGAGAAATCCATAAGAAAAAGTTTGAAAAATTGATTTAAGAAAAAAAAATATAAAAAATACAAATCTCTTGTTTTTTTTTTCTTATGAACTTCTCTAGGATATTTATGATACGGCAACACATATCATATTTTTCCTTTAGCTGCGTTTATTTTTTTAACTTATGATTCGTTTTTACTTAAATATTTGAATGCCAGTTGGTCAGAAATGTCAGTTTCACTGGCCTTAGTTTAGAGGCATTACTGGAAAATTCTGCAATTGCATTATTAACTCCTCCCATTTAGGTATAACGATTGGAGTCTACCTGGAAAGTCTGAATTTTATTCTGTTCGGACTAGAGTATTTACATTCTTGGTGACGTTACTACCATACTGCGAAATCCTGCAAGGAAGAGGATCTCTCAAGAAACCTCGCTTGAACTTCTGTTCCACGAATTCTGCTCATTATTGCTAGTAGAACAGTTCTACACTCTCTTCATTAGATATTTTCGTGGACATTGCTCATCTCTTCCGCGTGCATCTTTTTGATGTTTGATATAGACGTACCGATAATTATAAAGTCCGGGTTTTAATTATATCCATATTAAACTCTTTTTTTTTTTTTCAGTTCAGTTCAGTTTTTTTTTTTTTTTTTTTGCTGTATCTGTAATTATTATTATTATTATTATTTTATTTAGGAAAGAAAGACATAGGATGTAAATATTTCAACTGAAATGCATCACAGTTTTTAAAATAAATGAAGTATGAATAATGAATATATAACATATGAACGAAAATAAGACTGGAACACTTGATAAAACTATTATCAAATGTTCCAAGTTACATTACAAAAGGAAATTTATTTGTCATTTTATTATATATATATATATATATATATATAAAATAAAGTTCTGTTATAAAATTTTTATCATTAGAATTTAAAAAAAAATGGTTTTGTTTCTGAATGCTGTCAAATTAATCTCACATTTATATTCCGCATAATCTGGCAAATGAACAACATTCATTAAAGAGATTTAAAAAAAAAAGAAAATATGATGTTTTAGAGGGTGTACTGAAATATTATTTTTTGGTAAAGTTACGGTAGTATTGTATTTAAGAAATATCCTTATGAAAATCGAAAGGGTGATCTTTGTTATTACTCATTGAAGGTGAAATTTTATTTATATATAAGTTTTTTTGTTTTTTTTAGCAGATATGGTAATAGTACACGTGTTATTTTGGAAACTTTGGTATATATCGTATTTCTGAAAGGTTTTAACCTATAACCTGTATGCTGTTTTGGATTGATATTTTATAATTGTTATTGCCAATAAAATGTGTACTTGCTAATTCAAGATTGTTTTCTAGGCGCTTGGAATTTTAATTGCTGTACCAGGATTCTGGCTAATACTCACTCTGTTGGCATTTCTCATCTTCTTTCTATGCCGATGCTGTGACACCAATGTCAAGAAGAAGCAGCTCACACCATTACGATGGACTCTTGCAATTTTTGCTATTCTTTGCAGGTATGATTCAGTATTTGTTTTGGATATGCGCATAGCTCAAAGTATTCTTCAGTTAAATGCATCATTTTACACATGGTACAAAAAACGAAAGTGACGGTAAAAAACTACCGGTGTATATTACCTAGTTTATTATTAAATTGCATCACTAATAGTTTTGACATGTATCAGTATTGTAAAAAAAAATAGATTAATTGCAGAGGCACGCGCAGTTTGATCAGGTTACTTTTTTATAATATTTACTTTTATTATTATTTTTTTCCCCGATTTCTCATAACGTATATGAGCATTAGAGATTCAAAATTGCCTACAAGTGTATATCAGAAAATTCAGAAATTGCCTACAGTTTCTGAATTTTCAGAATGGATGCTTTGTGATTGTCTTGATATCCATTATGATTATATACATAAATCGCAATAGAAGAATTATTCATTCAAATACATTATTATTATTATTAATTTTCTTTACCTTTGCTGTTGAATAATGCCTACAAACCTACTTCAATTTGTATTTTTGAGTGATTTCAACTGTACTACCACAACATTTTGTTACATTATTTGAAATATGTATCAATTCATGAGGAGTTAGCATTTCAAACACGACGTTATATTTCGATGAAAAGTATATCTTCGTGTTTGAAATGCTAATTCCTCATTGGATTAGAAAAATGGAGCCTTGGAGGCTGTATTAACTATATTGGGAGGGGAACGTTGCTCACTAACCATTGCAGTGCATGTAGGGAAGGATAACGAGTCATACCAGGTTTATAGTGTTCTCTGTTGTTGCCTGTGCTCCTTATTTACTTGTATCTCATCTAATCCTTTACGTTTTTATAATATGTGGACATTTTGATTTTCTAATAAGCCAGGCACCATAAGGAAAGAGCAGCCACTCGGTGAAACGAAAGTACAATAATACAGTGTTTAATAATGAAATATTCTTTAATTATTATTTCAAATTTCTTTATTTTGGAGCATGCTGTACTTTTATTTCACAAAGGGTACCTATTTTTATTCCTACTATACCGTGCAGGCGTTTAACGAATTTTTTCCCATTCAATAAAAACAAATGGCTGAAATTCATGTTACATAATATGACATCAGAACGATGTCATGCTTGGCTACTTTTATTGATTAATAAGCACACTAAGTTTTCTTGGATTACAGGGAAGAGGTATTCGGACACAACGATCATGTTATAGTAAGATGTTTTTGTCATCACTTAATGAACGTGACAAATGATAGGATTATCATTCGTCAAGATGCAGAGCGATTTCAGATCTTGATTACCATTCCAATAATTTAAAAATTGATAAGCAGCTGTTTCACTGCAATACACAGTTATTACTTTTACTCTTTGAGTGACAATGGAATCTCTGATTTCGAAATCGCGTATAAAAGTTCATATTTATGAGAATCACAGGCTTAATTACTTATTTAGCACTTCACTGTAGTCTTGACTCAGATCATAGATATCTACATGTATATTTTATCATAAAATAATTCACTTCAATTAACGTCCCACCTCCAGTATACAGTTTTAAAAATTTGATAGAGGATAATTGATTTCAGTGTCCCTCTTAAGAATTTTGAAAAAAAGCATGAGAAACGATATGAAATTTGAATAACGTTCCACAGTTTGTTTGTTTTTTATGAAAAGGTTCAGTTCAGTTATGTTTATTTTTAAATGATATAAATAAAGCCTTTTGGAAAAGTTCCTCCCCTCTCCCCCAGAGATCTGGTAACGATCCGTGGGATCATCAAACTTAAACTGTATTTGGGAAGGGGGGGGGGGGGGAATGTAAAGAAATAAGTGAGTTACGACCCGTGGATCGCAGAGTAATTTTGCTAGTTTATAATGATATATTGTTGTATTATTGTTTTGAAATTCTTCATTTGTGAAATTCATTTGTTTGTATTCTGTCCTTTAAAGAAATGTTTGGACAAATAACTATTTTTTCAGACCTTTCTTTAAAGGATGTTATTTTTGCTTTCCCGGGTTGCTGATGTATTTTTTCAGTTTTAAAATCCATCATCTCAAATAGTTCCTACTAAAGAAAAAGAAAGTGTTTTTCCAATTCTATGCCACTTCTCAGAACTTGAGCCGTTTGCGGTCGTTAGTAACTCAGAGTGCAGTAGATGACATTTCTACCTTAACGTAGAATTACTTCACCGTGCAAACATGCTTAAATGATGCTGAAACCTTTTAACGACGCCATTAGCACCATAATGTAACGTACTCGGTGCATTTGATGTCATTACCCTAATGCTCATTTCTTCCTGGCCCACACTTCGTTTTCCCATTTAGCACTTCACTGTAGTCTTGACTCAGATCATAGATACCTACAAGTATATTTTCATAAAAGAATTCACTTCAATTAACGTTCTACCTCCAGCCGTCGTTAAATTATATTTTTCTATTTTCTTATATCAGTAAGAAGTCAAAGGCATTGATCTAGGAAGGTAAAAATATAATTCTCAGATAATTTATCTTTGTTGCTAACTTATGCCAGATAATTACGTTTCATTATTAGTACGAAGATAGTCGCATTGTAAACAAAATAGAATAATGAAGCAAGCAAAAAGAGCGTGAAGTAAAACAGGTTTATTTGCTGGCCGAATTACCCCATTCACTGTTAGCTTGAATCTTAAAACCGAAACATGTTTCTTCAGGGCGTCAATTACGCTCAGAGTATTTGACGATTTTAGTTTAGAAACAAAAAACAAAATGCTTTTAGTTTCAGACTTGAGAAGATCGTGTAATTGTTAAAAGATGATGAGTTTGGTAATATCTTTCAATGTATTAGAATAGAATGAAAGAAGAAACAATTAGTAAAAGTATGCATTTGGCCTGTGTTATTTTGAACATTTATTTATTTTTATTTATTTTGTAAAATAAATTCAAAATAAAAAGGGATATTGTATTTTATTGTGTTATTATTTTAACCAACATATTAAGCAGAACTGATCGCCATTTTGTTGGATAAGAATTGTAATCGATTTCGTAAACATCTCGGCTGTTTCAAGATTTATAGGCAAAAGACTGAAGAGTGTATGCAGTTCTTGTGTCAGATGCCAGTTTAATGTGACAAAGTGTAAGATTATGCATTTTGGAGTGAAAAGATTACCATCGTGTACCATATTGATGGGACTGTACTCCAGGAATTTTCTGAGGCCCAGGATTTGGGGTTTTGGTGGATATAGAGTTAAAATTCAGAGGGCATACTGCAAAAGTGACTAAAACATCTCATAGGATTACCTGTTATTGAAGAACCCCCCCCCTGACATGCAGAGATAAGACGGTTATAAGGCCTTGATAAGGCCTCATCTGGATTATTGCACACAGACCTGGTCACATGGGTTTCTCTCAGAGATGTGGATGGAAGTGGAGCGGATTCAGAGGAGGGTGGCTAAGATGGTTGCAGGACTGTGTGACGCTCCATATAATGGAAGATTTGTTGGTTACAGAAGCCGGTTGATCGGCTGATAAGTGTGTGTGTGGGGGGGGGGGTAGATATGATAGAGACGTATAAGTTACTTGGGGGGTTTATAGGATTGATGTGGATGAAATATTTCAGTACATGAATAATGTGAAGAACACCAGATGTTATCCATCGAAATTGAGTAAGAATGTGGTTAATGAGGGAGTGAGGGCTAGATTTTTTTGCTTGGAGAGTAGTGAACGAGTGGAATAAATTGAGATTGACAGTCAGTTATGTGTGCTTTGTCGATGAATGATTTCAAGGCAGAATATAACAGATATTGTACAGCTATTAATTATTGTTTTTAGTGGACCTCCCGCGATGACTCGACTCCATGGAGTTGCTGTATAATAATAATAAAATTCATGACTCGCTATGTTAACGATTAATTTGACAAGTGACTGAAGTTTAAAATCACTGCTGAATAGTCTCCATCCCCGTTTCTGTTACCTATTACATTGAACTTTGCAACATAATGGTCATTAATGATGCTTTAAAATGATGAACTGATTGCTTCACTCCATATAATGAAAGATATTTTGTATGATTTGTTTGTGTGTGTGTGTGTGTGAGAGAGAGAGATTTATAATGGGCCTTTTTTCGCTATATTAAAAAAATGTGATTTGAGAAAAGAAATGAAATCCCCAAGAATCTGTGTACGAGATATCTCACAATATTCGCGACCTTGAACGGTTCATAATTCCAATTGTTAAATAGTATATAAATTTTGATACTTCAGAAAAGGAATTGCAAAAAATCAGATTGTATTATTTTCGAATAACAGTACTGTATTTCATCAAATATTACAATTCACTGTGTAAGCTGCTGACTCCATATGGCAGGCTTTCCAATCTGGATATTGACCCCCCCCCCCCGTTACCTACACGTACACAACAGTGAATCATGGATCTTAATGGTTATCATTTTCATTCATATATATATATATTTTTTTTTTTACTGTATGCTAATTTAGTTAATTCAATAATAGTAAAAAAAAAAAAAATCTTGTGAATCATCAAGACTTCTTCCAATTATGGAATTTCCCACATTTTCACAATCCTCAGTGTAATAGCGCAGAAAACAAACGAATCAAGAAATGCATCCCCCACCCCTCTAATTTAAATGGTTTAAATTTACTGAATAAGTTAGATGAATCCGACCACATAAGGAACCCATAGTACATTACTGTTAATACCATGGGTGGTCGGGCTAAGTGTCAAATAATCTGGAAATCCTGCGCTAAAGACCGAACATGGAAATATTCAAGCCACTTCTGGTCGCAGATAAACTGGGCGGTGGTCTTATATCTCACATAGCTTGTTGGTTAAGAAGCGGATACGCTACTCGCTTTACCAATCAGGCCATTCTTATTAATTATTGCAGATTTCAGTGCGAGAGAGGCACATCAGTTTATTACCCTTAGTGTACTTAACCGAGAAGAATTCTCCATAATGTTGACTGCTCTACAAAAGAATCAATGTACTTTTCGTTGCGCGTACTTTTATTTATTTCGATTTACGGCAGAAGTAACTCACTCTGATGCCAGTGTATTATGTCAGTTAATTGCGTGTGTTTTAATAGTCGATTTTCCTGCTCCGTGGGAAGAAAAACCCTTCCATCTCCGTATGAGACATGCTAACTGATGTGGACATAAGAAACAGATGGAAAGTATACTTTGAGGGACTTCTGAATGAGGAAAATGCAAGGACTCACAGAGGAGATGGGGCAGAACATCAGTAGAATGGAAGTGACGGAGGCCATGAAGAGGATGAGGAATGGAAAAGCGGTGGGCCCCGACAGAATCCCAGTGGAGGCATGGAAGGCACTGGGGGAAGAGGGAATTGACCTGCTGTGGGACCTGTTCATGAAAGTTTGCCAACAGGAAAATATACACGAGGAATGGAGGGAGAGTACTCTTGTTCCCATCTACAAGGGTAAAGGGGATGCACAAGACTGTAAAAATTACAGAGGAATAAAGTTGATGTCCCACACAATGAAGATCCTAGAAAGGGTTCTTGATGGTAGATTGAGGGAGGAGGTGGAGATTGCAAAGGAACAATTAGGCTTCATGCCTGGTAGATCAACAACAGATGCTATCTTTGGGTTACGACAGATGATGGAAAAATATCGAGAGAAACAAAGGGAGCTGCATCTGGTATTTATTGATCTGGAGAAAGCATACGATAGAGTGCCAAGGCAAGAAGTCTGGAGGTGTCTGAGGGAGAAGAAGGTGCCGGAGAAATATGTCAGGTTGGTGCAGGAAATGTACAGAAATGTGAAGACAAGTGTTCGGACCTGTTTGGGACAGACAGAAAGTTTTCAAGTAACAGTTGGCTTGCATTAAGTCCGTTTCTGTTTAATATTGTGATGGAGGTGGTAACAGAGGAGGTGAGAGAAGATGCACCTTGGACAATGTTGTATGCAGATGACATCTTGCTGTGTGTAGATTCAAGAGAAGAAGCGGAAACTAAACTGGAAAGATGGAGAAAAGTACTGGAAGAGAGAGGTATGAGACTGAGCAGAAGTAAGACAGAGTATATGTGTTGCGCAGTGGGCGGTGGCCAGGAGACAGACCTGGAGCTGAAAGGAAATGTCATCAGGAAGGTGAGAGACTTTAGATACTTAGGTTCGACAGTGGAAGAAGATGGATTAGGTGAGAAGGAAGTGGGATGCAGGATACAAGCAGGTTGGAGGAACTGGAGGGAGATGGCTGGAGTGTTATGCGATAAGAGGGTGCCGATCAATCTGAAAGGCAAAATTTATAGGACAGTAGTGAGGCCAGCTATGACATATGCTATAGAAACTGTGGCCCTGAGGAAAAATAACATTAGCAGGATGGAAGTAGCAGAGATGAGAATGCTTAGGTGGATGTGCGGTGTGACCAGAAAGGATCATCTGAGAAATGACTATGTCAGGGGAACAGTGAAAGTTACGAACTTAGGAGCGAAAATACAGAGGCAAGGTTGAGATGGTTTGGTCATGTGATGAGGAGGGAGGACGAATATGTGGGAAGAAGGGTCATGCAGATGGATGTGCAAGGAAGGCGGAAGCGTGGGCGGCCAAAGAAGAGATGGAGGGAGCTGGTAGAAGAGGACTTGAAGATGAAGAACTTGGATGTGGTGACAGCCCAAGACAGGAAGGTGTGGAGGAGACTCATAACAAACAGTGACCCCACTTAAGTGGGAGAAGCTGCAGAAGAAGAAGAAGAAGATCTCCGTATGAGACATGCTAGCTAACTTTCAGTTGAAAAACATTGATAAAGGACCTGCGTTCGAATCCCTAGACGGGATTCGAACGCAGGTCCTTCCAACCGAAGGACATCATCCCAACCGACTGATTTACAGCGACTCTCTCACATATATACGTACGCACGCACACATAAATAAATAAAAATAACTGTGAAGCTACCAGATATTTCCGTAGTGAAACTTGTCGAGTAGAATATGGTTAATCGTTATCTGTTAAGACAATAAATACAGTTATATATTTAATATTAGTTAGGCATGTTACAACACGTTAAGTGTATGCATGTAATTTGGGTTAAGAAATTTCTTTTTTCTTTAAAAAAAGGGGGGGGATTTTTGCTGTTCTGTATCGTATGATCTGCATTTTGCATACTAGGGCACCTAACAAAAACATAAAGTTAAAATCAAAATCATCTGCAGTTTCATCGAGTATTATTGAGCTTGTAATAGAGACTGGGTTAATGAGTTTAATTGGAAAAACAGGCATAGAACCGCATTATAATGCAACTTAGAATAGTTGAAAACTTTTTATTACTTAAATACAAAAAATAGGCCACGAAATGATCATCAAATAATTAATCATATGCAATGATGATAATCTTATTATCACAGTTACATATGATTTCTTTTTATTTCGTGTACCAATTTCCTCAATGAAAGTTTGTTCTTAAAGCCATTAATCATAGTTTTCAAATCCAGACAGAATTCTTTTACCCCCCCCCCCTCCACACACACGCATAGCGAATATTACCTAATGAAGGTAACATTTCAGGAAGTCGGTGCGGGGACTCTAGAATACTATTTGAAAACGAAATTTGAAAAAGTATTATTCACTGCATGAATTGGAATCCTCACGCTAAATTAGGCAGTGGTGTGATTCGGAAATCATGTCTGTTGATTTCCGAAGTTGAAGTCATGTCTGTTGATGATTTCCTTCATCATCATCATCAGTTGCATCAGTCTTGGGACTGGTAGCTCAGCAGCAATTTCCTCCATTCTTCTCTGTCATTGGCTTTCTTCTTAACCTCCTGGTAACTACTCAAACCCGTGCTTTCTTTGAATTGGTTAGGAAAGCTTTTCCTTGGTCTGCCTCTTCTTCTTTTCCCCTCTATTTTGCCTTCAGTTATTCTTTTCACAAGTCCATCATGTCGAAGTATATGTCCAAACTACCTATCGCTTCTAATTTTGATCGATTTAATTAGAGTTCTTGTTTCGTTTATCTCTCTCAGGACTTGTTGGTTTGATTTTTTTTCTGTCCGTTTTATTTTGTTCATGCGGCGCCAGCACCACATTTCAAAAGCTTCCAGTCTTCTTACATCTTCTCTGCCTAGAATCCAGGTTTCACATCCACACAGTGCCATGCTCCATATCAATGTCTTTACTAATTTTTTTTTCAATTGTAGGTTGAGGTTTCCTGTTAAAATGTTTTTCATCTTAGAGAATTGGGCTTTTGTGTTGTTTATGATTTATGATTTTATTTTTTATGATTTCCTTAGCATTCATAAATGATAAGGAAATCATCTTAAGATCTCATACATTTGTTATGAACTCATACGAGATTCTAAACTCTTCCTCTTCTAGCTAGATGGTAAGAGTGCAGCTGCATTCTATTTCCCTATTAAACATTACGCGCCACCAGATCATGAGTAAGTGATGCTGTGGCAAATATAGGATGAAGACTGCAGTTAAATTCACAATATCGATTTTCCATATACGCATTGGTCCTTTTACATTTTTAGCTGGTACTATAAATACATTTCCACCTAAATGTTCGTAAAATTGGTTTATGGATATTACTGTCTACTCTATATGCTTTATTGATGGATACTGGCGAGTTGAAGTTATTAATTTTTTTTTTAATGTTTGTATATTAGCCATTCTATTATTATTTTATTATTATTTTATTTATTTATTTTTTTTTGCAGCAGAACGCTACTAACTGATGATTCTCTAATAGAAGATATCTCGTCTTTAGCGGAGAATGAAACCAAATATTTTCTTAGATACTAACAGATACTTTATTTTCTGCCTTCATATTACATACAGAGTTTATTCTTCGTTTTATCTTATGATCCCTACTGAAATAATAAGGTTATAAATAGTTGCTAAACAGCAATATAATACTTCATAACGCTTTTTTAGCGTGCGCCCATGGTACGTACGCTTCAAGGCAAACGGAATGGAACCGTTTTGATTCCAATGGTCATTAAGGTAGAGTGGTCGTAACGGCCGCTTTATGTTGTGGATGAAATATTACGTTATCATTCTTGCCATCGCAGAATTGTAAGAAAAAGCGAAATTCCGTATATTCACGTTGATGTCTACAGGAACCTTTGTTCATAAGCGCACCCAACCGCTTTGGAATTGTGATGCACGAAATATCCAACGTCTACTAATCAGTGCCGTTATAGGCCAGCTAGATCTTTGAGGAAGAAAGTTTGATGACATGTTTCATGGAACAAGACTTAATGAATACAAATACTTAATGAATTTAGGTACTTGTAAGACTTCCTTGTCATGTTCGAAATTAATTTTAACACTACAGTGCACAATCTGTGAAAATCGCTCCCTACAATCTTCTATGACCATTCTGTTTGGGGTAGAAGGATTGCATTTTAAAAATAAGAAATATTTTATATCCGCCTTTCAAAAAAAAAAAAAAAAATGTAATCTTCTCAAGTTTCAAAGGAGAACGTAGCATTCATGCTGTTCAGTGCAAGTTTTCACCGAGAAAAATGGCATCCGAAACACAAGGAATGCGGTGAAATTGCCGACAGCCATTCTGGCGTTAGCAAATTGGGCATGGAGAAAACTAAGGATCAGGCGGTGTTTTAAAACACGAATTTTTTTTTTTTTTCGGCCTAGCCGAACGATATTAATAATGTTTATTTTATTTTTTTATTTATTGTTATTCAGTTTGTTTACTAAGGAATGCGAATTCTGTGAAAGTATTTTTATACGTATACTTCTAATGTGAAATTCGGTAGAATTTTCTCGTTTCATTTTTTTCGGTTTATTAGTTATAAACTTTATTATAACTTTGTGTATAACTTCATTAGTTATATGCAGTGGAAAATGTTCAGTTTCTTGGACCGTTTTCGAATTAAAGGTAAAAGAAACTTGGGTTTGGAAAATACCGTTTTTGTGGGCGGGGGAGACTTATAATTTTCCTTTTTCTTTCGTTGCACGCCGAAAGTTATTCCTTCCTTCTTACAAGATTTCAGCTACCTATTCCTGCAGGAAGTGGGTGAAATTTTTGATTTGTCACTCCCTTAGCAGCGAGAGAGAAAGAAAATGTTGCACGCTTTAGCCTTATAGCGCTCACGCGCGCGCGCACGCACACACACACACACACACACACACACACACACACACACACACACACACACACACACACACACACACACACACACACACACACACACAATTCTGTCATTTATATTTAACAAGGAACAGCGGACAAAACGACACGCAGGAGTGTACGTTTATTATTATTATTATTACTACTACTTGGTGTAGCATACCAAGCAGTAATTATAACTTAAGATATAGAAAATATTTATTATCAAGCAAGTTTTACAAAATGCTATCAGATTCGCTGTAGTCTTCCCAAGTTTTGACCCCTCCTTCACATGCGCATGGTAACTCCACTCTAACCGGACGGATTTTACTGAAAGTAGGTATTTGGGATCTTTAGCAAAATTTGTCCCCGACTCCTCACCAAAAATATGTACAAATTCATTAAGTTGCTATTTGAATTACTATGAAGTATTAATAATATATTTATGATCAATGTTTGATCATAATCATTTTTGGGAGGCACTTTGAACTGCCACTCTTAATCTTTTCTTTTTTTTTTTTTTTTTTTTTTTTTTTTTTCATTTGTATGCTATTTCTTATGCAGATTATTCATAATTTTGTTATCTTACCAGTGTGTGTGTGTGTGTGTGTGTATTCCCCCCCCCCCCCCTGGGTGGTCGATTGCTCAGTGTATCTGCTATATCCAACAAAATTGCTTTCTGCTGGAATCTCGAATGTTTTATAATTGTCTAAGTGGGAGATGAAGTTATAGTGAAGATCCACCATATCACGCCCATCATCATCTGCTAGATATTATGTTTATAATAGACAGAAATTAGAAAATTATATACAGTATTTGCATCCATGTACATGTTCTCTCTTAGTTTCAAAACTTTAAACAGCCAATGAATTTTATGTATGTAATATGATTTTCTAGTAATTTTATTACAGTGGTCATGAATAGACGGCGCTTGAAGTCTAGCATGAACATTGACCTCGCTGCAGAGGTAATCTTATTGTTCATTCATTATAAATTACAGTAGCTTATTGTACTTGCTTAGGCCTTGGGTGCATCATCCAACATGATTAGTTTGGCACAACATATAGTTAACCTTTATTGACCTTCACCTTTCTCTCTCTCTCTCAATTGGTGTTGGGGGACCCGCAGATAAGTAGAGCACCAGTAAGAAATCTCTGCTTATGAGTGATGCTATTTTCTATACAGGAATTTGTGATTACAAGCATGTTATAAAAATTTGAGAATTTTTGTAGCATATCGACAATTATAGCTTTCAAATAGACCACTTCTACATGGATTAATTTATCCAATCTCTAGAAGCAGATCTAAAAAAATTGGAATGGAAAATTACATTCCAATTTAATTCAAAAGGCATTCTTTTCACCAATCTCATTTTTATTACTAACTTATACTTATTATTTAGGATTTCCATGAAGTCATGAGACTTATCGTTGGAGGCCCGCTTTAGACACCGCATAATCCATTGTACTTCTTAAACTCATTTACTCTAACCACGTAACAAAAACTGTTTCTCTTTTACTCGGGAGTTCTTTTCTTTTTAGGAAGAAAAGAACTCTCTTTTAATACATCCTATCATTTCATATACTCTCCTGTATTATCCGATTACTACATTTCTTTTTCTATCTACCAGACCCTGAAGATTACTTATGCCCATTTAACCTTATAACTTTCTATCACATCATTCCAAGATCTCTTGCTTTTTCTACTTCTTTCAGTATAATTCCTTGGAATAGACATCATACAATGGAACCCCCACTGCTTTCTTTGCTGGTCACTGCTCTTCTCAGTATTGTAGCATTCTTGTAGCTATTTTTACATCTTTACAACATGTCCTGAACTTCAAATTTTTATCCACCATCTCCCCAATATCCCATACCTTTTCTGTTTCTTACAGCAAGGTTCTACTGATAGAGTATGCAGCCTCCCATCTGTGGATCCCAAAGTTATAAACCTTCGGTAGGTTAAATTGATCCATTAATTTCCCCACTTTTTCATCTTATTCAAATCTTCCTAAGAGATGCGACATTGCACTATAACCTTCCCTGTAATCACGCTGTGTGTAAATAGCTGAATAACTCTTGATCCGTTGACATGAAAATTAATGGTTCCAGTACTTAGCCTTGTGGAATCTCACTTGTAACCTTCCTTCTCTTGCATTGCTCCTTTCCATACACAACTCTTAGATATCTATCATATAACAATTTCCTAATTCAGTCCAGTATCCTGATAGTGTCAAGTTGCCAAATGCTTTTGCAAAATTCAGAAAAATTATGTGATTTTCCTCATTAACCATTCTTGTTGCTTTGGTTTAGTGTTTCATTTAAGTTTGATATTTATTTCTGAACACTTCCATGCGTTATATGCGAACAAATAACCATAGCATATTGCCGATGTTTTGTTCGTATGCAAAGTCTGTTTAACAAATAAGGTTGAGAGTTGTTTTGTCTGTAGGCCGTATACGCAACTTATACTCGCTTTCTTGTTACACAGATTTTAATTAAATTTTAAATTCTTACAACAATCTGTTGTTAGGCCAATTCGATTTTTTTTTATCGGACTGTTTGCCTAGACACAAAGGAAAATTGTATATTGAAGTAAGTACATTCTAGCTGGATGAAATTTAATAAAATTTAAAATTCAAGAAATGCACAGATGTTCGTATGGTTCAATATTGATTTCAGTCTGCTCATTTTTATTAGCAAATTTCGAAGTGATTGTAGAATCTTTACCTGTCTGTAATTTAATAAAATTTGGTATTTAGGATCTCTATTACAATTTGTTCATTCATTTCAGCTTTGATTTTAATCGGATCGTTTGTAATGGCAAAATTAGAGAAACAAAATTTCATGTTTAGAGTACATAAACCGAAAATGAGTCGAATTTAATAAAACGTGTTATAATAGCTCGTGACACGCCCACACCCACACACGGCTTTTACCAAGTACCATTGCATGATAGAGTTATTTAGATAACTTAACTTTGTCGTAGAGGGCACGTTAATTTTCACGAAAACTGTAGATATCGCCAAATTGATGGCCTCGTTGGCCAAGGTGTTAGCATATCCTCTCTCCACTCAACAGCAGGTTAGAATCCCGCCTTGGGCATGGATGTTTATGATTGTTTTTAGCTTGAAGATAAATTTCATCGCAGTACTGTTAAGCTGACCAATAGTATGCACATGTTCAGAGACCAAATCGTGTATAATTTAATATAAGACGTGGTTTCTAGAGCAGGGTTTCCGGTCTATGTAAAAAAAATCAATAAAATACAAAAAAATTATGAAATTAATCGAAAAAAATAGAAAAATCCTTAGCCCACTCACAATGCTAATATACTGTAGGCTTTACAAACTTTCGTGAGTGGAGCTCGCATAAGAAATTAATTCTACTGGGGATAGTGTCTATTGTATATAGTTATAAAGCCCAGCTAACTCAAATATTCATTTGGCTTTGAGCAGGTAATCCCAGGCTCTAAACTACGACTTGCTAAAAGATTTTTTTCCAATCTAGTTATAATTCCAGTTTTATTGGCAAAACATTTTGAAATGATAATCATATTTAGTATATTCCTTTCGCTATAACTAGAATATTTTTATTCTTACAAAGATTCGAAATGATAGAACTTAATATTAGATTCGTCTCTAGGGTTGAAAAGAAGTTTATAAAGAGCTATGTTAAAGTAAATTATAGTACAGTAGTGGAATTTCTACAGCAGATAAATATCGAATGTTTATATTGTAACATTCGAATTTCTTATATTGGACTGACGAATGCATTTGCAAGACTATATTTAGAAATGCTCTTTATTTATTTCCTTGAAATGGTGTTATTCATAAATCTAACAACATTTGTCATATATGGAAATCTGAAAGCTAAAACAACTTTGCATTATCTCTCAAAATTTTTCTGGTGCTGTTTCTATTTGAATTGATTCCTCTCGCACCGCTCTCTCAACTGGTTGCGTGTCACCTTAGTGTTATTATTACGTCGATTTCTCGTAACACAACGATTATTATGTCGTGTTAGGAGAAACCGAATCACTGTATATCTTTTGACCGTCTTGCTTTATTCTTCATCATAAACTTTCTAAGAAAGTGACGAAAACCCGCATTGCTGTTAAGCTGTCCAACCCGAAATGTAAATACAATAACTAGGTTTCGTATGGAGGTAAAATAATCGAAATTCGCTCTGATTTAAATCGACGAACAAATTTTATATGAGATGGTTATTAGTGATAAATAACTGCATTAAAATATGCATATATATATATACTGTATTGTACTACTATACTTAGAAACTATTCCTGTTCAGTAGCTTTTTTGAATTTTTGATTATTTCTTAGATTTTTAAAATGTTGCCTTTTATTTCTAATCTGAAAAATTTAAACTACTAACAAGATATTTTTCATTTATTTTCACAGTAATTGAATCTGGATTCGTTTTTGGTTTTATAGCTGTGGCTTTATTAGTTTACTTCTAGGCAGTTTGTTTAGTTATCATTTGCGAATATATTTTTATATTGTTTTTAGTTTTTTCTCCAGTTTGGTCACTAGAAATGGTCTGATTTAAAGCAAAATTGAAATAACTTGATAGTTTTTGTAGATCTTAAATACCAGGTTTCAGATATAGTTCTCCCAAAAAAAAGTTTATGTCTGATCTATATGCTCTTCGAAATGATTGTTTACAGGTGATTACAAATGATTTTTTTTTTTTTCCACTTTGGCAAAAATATGATTGTATACCCTGGATATGCAGGGGACAAAAAGGATTCTTCGGATAACGGATAAGGTTGTCAGTTGCTTGGATGTAGTGCGAATAGATGTCATATTTCTTAAGCACTCGGATAATTTTTTTTTCCTGACTTTCTCAAAACACGTGGAACAGAAATAGATTTGGAATAGATTGGTGTTCATGGAATTGAGATGGAAGGGCATGTCAGGAGGACCTAAATGCTTTAGTGTTTTGATGTAAGAGATAACACCTAAGTTTAAAATTTTAATAATTACATACCAATTGAAGTATGTGTAGAAACGGCAGAGTGCAAAAAACCGAGCTTCTTGCAGGAAGTGTCGCGTGAGTTAATGAGTAAAAGCCTGCTTCATCTAATCATTCATTTCTTTTAAAATGAAAGAAAGGAAGATTTTGAGGGCAATCTCCCTGACCCGAGAGCATACTTCATAGCAGGGAAAATATCTATACAGAATTTATTTAAGTTAAGGGATATTACATCCCATATTGTTTCTTAGCCAAATAAGAAACTCAAAGAGTTTCAGCCGAATATAGAAACTATATAAAGTTCGCCGATTCCAAGCGTAAGCAAATACCTGGATAGTGCAGCACCTGTTCCATTTGGTAGTGCAAACTGAGTCAACTCATAGTAAGGGTGGAGCAAGCTTCGACAACTATTCTTGGTATTTATCCATAATGTGAACTTAGCTCCTAGGAGCTGTATTACTGTTCTACATTATGAGAGAAGGTTGAAACCCAGACCGGTTTCAACCTTATGTATAGATGAAGCGGGCTCTAAAAATAGGACGATCCCGAAAGATCGCCCAACTCAGCGTTCCATTCGATGACAGACTCACCCCCCGTCACCGAGAAGCGCTTCTTAGCATTGGTCTACCCAGTGGCAGGCTCACCCCACCACCAAGCAGAGCCATAATCTCAGCGGTGGCCCAACTCAGAGACAGGCAAAAACCTACCTCCAAGCGGAGCCTCTCAAAGCCAGATCCGCCCCGCACCGGTTTCCACCCTCATTGGGGTCTCATCAGTGAGTAGGTAGACCTAGTTAATATCAAGTTTGTAGCGAACAGAACTTACATCCCTTCTATGAGAATTGCCAAGAAGGTGTCCTAATAAATGACTAATTATATGAAGAGCCAAAGGCTTCAATTCGGCGACATGAACTTATTTAAGTTAAGGGATATTACTTTATATACTTTCTATATTCGGCATGAAACTCTTGGAGTTTCTTATTCGGCTAAGAAACAATATGGGATGTAATATAAATAAGTTCATGTCGCCGAATTGAAGCCTTTAGTTCTTCATATAATTAGTAATTTATTAGGACACCTTCGTGGCAATTCTCATAGAAGGGATGTAAATATCTTAGTTAATACTTGGTATTAACTAGGTCTATCTACTCACTGATGAGACCTCAATCAAAGGTTGAAGCCGGTCAGGGTAGTGACCTTCTCTCTCATAATGTAGAACAGTAAAAATAAATAAATTTCGTGTGATGATACTGCTTTTCCCCTTTTACGGGAGTTCACGGTACCATCTAGTCCCCCCCCCCCAAATTTTATCAGGGCTCCGGAACCGGCATAGGCTGACGAATCAGACCTATGGCTGGGTCAGTATTCCTGGCTGTAATCCGTGTGTCCTCATACCGGTTTGCCTGCTTGCGGGATGAAAAACACCAGATAAACTGGCGGAAAAAACCCTGCTGTCCACGCCCAAGACCGGCTAACTTGGCTATGGCTGATCCTTAAGCTCCTCACGTCGTTGACGGGAATCGAACCTAGGACACTCCTTCCCCAGGCATAAGGTTGCGAAGCGCAAAGCCACTAGGCTAACCGCGCGGACTTGTAGAACAGTAATACAGCTCTTAAGAGCTAAGTTAACATTATGGGTAAATACCAAGAATAGTGATCGGAGCTTGCTCCACCCTTACTATGAGCTACCTCAGTTTGCACTACCAAATGGGTCAGGTGCTGCACTATCCAGGTATTTGCTTACGCATGGAATCGCCGAACTTTATGTAGTTTCTATATTCTGCATGAAACTCTTTGAGTTTCTTATTCGGCTAAGAAACAATATGGGATGTAATATTCCTTAACTTAAATAAGTTCATGTCGCCGAATTGAAGCCTTTGGCTCTTCATATAATTAATAATCTCTACAGAATAATCAGTTCATCGGACATGGTTCGAATCCAGTAACTTTAATTGGTATAATCATTGTTTGTGAAATCCAGTACGGGAAGTCGATCTTAACTCCTTTACCTGCTTTCTTCTGAAACACAAAACATACAGTATGCGCATACTGTAAAGCTGGCGTTAGTTGCTGTAGTGCTATCCTCATATCACACACTTCAACAACATACTACGCATTTCTTACTGTCGTTCACCTTTAAAAGGTAAATTTTCCTAACCATAATTGTTGTTCTGTATTTGCGCAAGTGCTCAACATTATCGATCGTATTAAAAATTTATGAATTGGTTTGTAGCTCCATGTAATTAAACAAATAATAAACACTTGATTTACACATTTGACAACGATTAAAAAAAAGCCTGTAGATATATCTCTTCCGTGTGATTAAATTGATTTTAAAGCATCATTACAGTTAATTTATTTTTATCGTTGTAAGTTTAAAATCTAATAATATATTCTTTTTTGGATAACATGGGAGTACAAAACACTATCGACGATCGAGTAAGTGCCGCATCTTCTATCCTCGTGCAAAGTAGATCACAACCACTTTGTTGTATGAAGGGGACGTATATTTAACAATTTATTTTGAATTTAGTGCGGAATCCACACATCAAGAAAATGATATTGTATGCAGCACCAATGATTGGTTAAAAAGAGAGAAACACGTTTTCACAGTCGTTTTATTAAACGAGGAAGTGAATTCTAGTGTTTTGTGTTAGTAAATATTCAACACTTCAAAAAATAATACAGAGTTCTCATAAAATATCCAAATATTAATATCATAATTAATTAAAAAATGCGAAAGAAAGTTGCACTCGAGATTTCTGGATTCAAACCCTCAGAGAAATGTATTGAAGAACGATTTCTTCTTTCGAACTGGGATGAACAAAAACAACGGATTTTGTTGTACTTGATCATTTTTAAAATTTTAGCAATAAAGGACCACGATAATTTTCATTTTTAAGAATCTTTTTATCTCATAAAGCAGTTTACCCATCTTTAGGAATTTCAAACAACACTGTCGTTAGTGAATATCAAGAGCCTATGTGAGAGAAGATGTGTAGGTAACACAGCATTCTGTTATTTAAGCACTATAAAGTATTATATTCATTCAAATATAATCAAAACAGTATAAATAGAAAACACTAATTCTAAAAATCGTAGATCCATTCTCGCCTTTTCTCTTCAAATTTCAAAAAAAAAAAAAAAAAAAATTCATTTCATTTATTGAGTTATCATTACTGTACGCTCACAGATACGAGACCCTTCGACACTTCTGCACATGTCAGAAGAAGGAGAACCCATTCCGATATTAGGGTAATCAGTGCGTTTCGTGGGATGAGTGTTTATTACTATACGTCGGGAAATTAGCTTTTCTTTTATGAAAATTCTAATTATTAAAGTGGTAACTATTTTGCTTGTACAACAGTGGAAAATTTACGTATAAAGGACATGATTTCGCGTGTTGTTGGTGACCAATTCGTACATCCTTCAATTTTTTTCTCCCTTTTAGCATGAATTGATTATTCTTGGCACATTGCCAAGCTCGATTCTGCGCAGTGTGGGTGTACGATACTTATCATTACATTACATTTCATTCGTTTAAATTTTCTTTAAAAATGATAAAATTGTAAAACAATGACATCTTATCTATAACCTAAGCGCATGAGCTCATCCCGGTTACAAGAAGTAGGACAATTGCACAGCATAAATAATACACAAAATATTGAAATATATTTAGAGAATAATATATGTGTGTTTATATATATTCAAAAAATGATTATAGTATACAAAGATATTGAAATATATACAGAGAATAATGTATTATATATATATATAATTTACTGAACTACATTGTTCTTATTCCATGTACATATATATATTATACACAAAGATATTGACAATATATACAGAGAATGATATATATATATATATATATATATATATATATATATGTGTGTATATATATGTGACAGAATGATCATTGACTCTGTTAACATACATAGTTTTATGAAAAAAATTGAATGACTAGAACCGTGATTTAATTAAAAAGGTTTTAATATAAACACACTACTAGTTTTGGCCTGTAACAGCCTTCTTCAGGTGACATTATAAAAGAAAAAACACTAAACATTGAGGGTTAAAAGACTATGAACAACATATGTAAATACAACTATAGTTGTATTTACATATGTAAATACAACTGTAGTTGTATTTACATATTTACATATGTAAATACAACTACAACGTTTTAATGCTAATTATGTATAAAGACTGTCTATGTTGTTCATAGTCTTTTAACCCTCAATGTTTAGTGTTTTTTCTTTTATAATGTCACCTGAAGAAGGCTGTTACAGGCCAAAACTAGTAGTGTGTTTATATTAAAACCTTTTTAATTAAATCTCGGTTCTAGTCATTCAATTTTTTTCATAAAACTAAGTATATATATGTGTATATATATATATATGTATGTATGTATGTTAAAAATACCAAGCTATTTTAAACCTGGTTTTACTCCATTTCCCAAGTAAGCAAACAGACAAACAAGTCAAGTTTGAGCCTGCAAGTGTTGCAAGTCTAGCTGATCCTGCACGTAGTGCAAGACCAAGGCAACTCATTGTAAAAGTAGAATAAACTCTGATCACTAATCTTAATATTTACCCTTAATGCAAAGCACATCTCCTGGAGGAGATGTATGATGCTTTGTATTAAAGGCAAGGGGCCACTACCCAGACCAGTTTCGACCTTTATTGTGGTCTCATCAGTGGGAGCCAGGCTATAAATACCAAGATTTTAGTAATACAGAGCTTAAGTATTTTACCAGAACAAGTTACCATAAGGTGTTTTAACCTTATTAAATAAAAATCTCAGGAGGATTTTATCCCAAGGTAAAAAAAAAAGTATTTTTTTTACCTTGGGTATAATAAATGTTAAAAATACAAAGCTATTTTTTTATTATATATATATATATATATATATATATATATATATATTATACATATGTACACGTGGAATAAGAACAATGTAGTTCAGTAATTACTTTAATATTTTGTATTGGTTAATTTGTCTTATAAAAATTTAGATACTAATCAGATTTCTGTATGTGTTCATGTTGTTTTCCTTTCGTATTAAGAGCGGCAGGCCGTTTTAGATTTTTGGAGCCAAATAGTGTTTGTGTATTATTTCTTTTTGCGCTTTAATGATAAAATATTTTATGCCCGCTTTTCTACAGAAGTATCTTTTCTAATACTTAAATACTGGTTATCAGTCTTTAGGAAAGTCTTTAGCCTTTTCTCTTCATTTCCAAAATTAGATTGCTAGGTTTAGTACTCTCCAGAAATTCTAGATAATGCTACTGAAGGAAGTGGTGCTATTTTTATTGATTTTAAGAAGTTGTTTGCTTGTGATTAAAATTTAAATAGTGGAGTCTACCTTTCCAATAATGCCAGTTATTTCTCTACCAAGCTAGCCGTTATTCCTGATGTGTAATCATGACTCACTTTACCTTCCCCTATTCTTCCGTCTTCAAATTTTGCTTTTATTATACAAAAATGTGACGACTTTTGAACTTTGACTCGTCAGTTATGTATCTTATTCTGAGAGGACGACCTTTATATCTCTAACACCTACACAACGAGGAGAGTCTTTCCTAACAAAATAACAAATAGCCTAATTTAATTTCCGAACTTACAATGAAAATGTTACAAGTTATGCTTTATTTTTATAATTCAGATTTGTATACTCTGTCTTTCCATTTACTTCAGAATTTTTGAATTACGTTAATTTTAATTTGTTTCTTCTTGATGAGAATTTATAAAGATAAGGAAAACTTTGTCATGCGTGCGTGATCTAGAAGTTGATTCTATCAATTTGATCTCCGTTATCAACTTATCCTCTCTTTTACGATCGTGAGTTTCGTTGGTGACCAGTGGAGAATGATTTATTTCAGAATAAATGTCGATTATAAGTGCGGACACAATACTTTTTATTGTCTTCGTGCTTTGTTGCGTGAGTCCTCTGGTTCTAATCTCATTTCTTTGTACTTGTGCTTTTCTTTGATTGCGTACAGGTTATCAGTTAATGTCTGTTTCTTATGGGTTATTGATATAATCGTGAGGTACTTTCTCCAACCACTATCTTAATACAGTGTTTTTTTTTTTATCTTTTGGTTTATTAACTCTGTTCGATAAGTAATAACACTCTTCAGCCATACAGCCATAAGTCAGACAGCTGGAATGCATTTGTTGATATATCGCAGTGTATATGATTTGTATTTTTCAGCAGCACACTTAGTAATTTATATTCGGTTTATACTAATGATGCTATAATTCATTTAGATGCGAGACTTACACGGAGATTTTGCTTTCTCGTTAATTACGTTGAATGGAGAAGCTTATTTTCTTAGTGAAGGCCTAAAGAAAAGAAGCCACAGTGAATTATTTGCGATCTCCGAGAGAGAGAGAGAGAAAATGCTCAGTGGAAATCTATAAGCTTCTTCACAAGGTGATAATGGTTCTATTGTGGAGTGATCTTTTGTGGTGAAACACAATCCTAAGTATTTTATTTGTATAATAAACTCCATGCTTTCGCAATTATTATGAAATAGCATTGGTCATTTTAGTGATTGCATCTGAAGTTCTGCAGTATTCAGTAATGGATATCAGTATAAAAATTGATACCCCTTCCTTTGCTACTCGGTATTTATACAATTTTATTTTTAGAAAATTTAATGAGAATTTAAAGAAACATTTTAATTGTTCATTCTTCCATTTGATTCTCTCTCTATCACACACACACACACACACACACACACACACACACACACACACACACACACACACACACACACACACACAATTAATAGCTTTTAATGATATTACCTTTCAGAAAGAAACTCAATTAAGAGACCTATAACTTTGCTTGCTTGATTGATTGAGTTGATTACTTTTCAGTTTTATTTTTTATTATAATAATAACAATAAATGTAGATTTTTCCGAACTCATTCCGTTACTGAATTGTAGCCGATTTTCTCCTGTTGTGAAACAGCGTGTTTCCCAACAGCAGAAAATTCATAGGACACAATTGTATCCTCTGAATATAACCAAAAGCTTATTGATTAGAGAACGTGAAGGCGCCAACATCAAATATCATTATGTAAAGCAATTATAAGTGTTGTATATATAATAAGTAATTCGCTATATTTTCGTTCCTTTTTTGTTTTAATTATTATTATTTGATATATGACTGTTATTTAATATAAATGTTTTTCGACTTAAAATATAATGTATTATTATGACATATAATACATTAGAACATAGTATATAGTAATTTGCTCCACCTTTGTCAGAAGTTGCCTCGATGTACACTACTATAATTAAGACAGGATTTGGTGTGGATTGAATTCCGCATCTAATTTTGTGACTTACTTCACTTTGTGAAGCAGAAAAATAAAAACTGAAGTAACAGTATAGTGTATTATGATAACTACAGAAACATCGAAGTTTCTTGGATTATCGGCTATGACCAGCATTCGTATCAAGCCTGTCACTTTTCTTCTCCGAAATGGGGCCTTTCTTATACATTTTGGTATACGCTTAGTCTTCGTTTGTCATTTTTTCAGCGCAGTGTCTCCCAGTGTCTTATCATCCACTTTCTCCCATGTGCCGGTTTCATGTCATTTGAAGAAGGTTGCTCTCTGATGTACAACATTTTTTCTCGACCGACTCTTTTGTTGCTGCTTTCATTTTGTATGGCTTTACCGTTATTTTTTTTTTTTTTGTATCTATATAATTTCTTTGTTTCTGTCTCTATTCTGTGATTTCACGTTCCAAACTTGATCCATTTATTGATCCCTGTATCCGTGTTTCCATTTAATATTTACTTATCTTTTCTTCCTCTTACCACGTGATGAAAATGTTGTATCCTTACTTTATGTGTGTGTGTGTGTGTGTGTACATTTTCAGCCACGAATTTAATGTGTGATTTATTGTTTGCGCTCTCCTGAATTATAGATCTGTGTTTATATCGTATACAATGAAGAAAATAACTTCAACTTGGTAGTGTACCTTATTAATCATCATTTTGAGTTATATTTCTTTATATTAGTATTACAAGATACCTTGGGGGGGGAGAGTCAGGGGCCCACATCAATCACACAGTTGTCATACCTATTCTTTCATGCTACCTGCAGTTACTCTCCAAAAGCATTGGATTCCAATCATCGCTCATCATTCATCACTCTGTGAGAAAAAAATCTGGTTCTCGCCCCATTCTTGACTGCACGTTCATACGTTCATTCTCAACTTCCTTGGTTGTCCTCTCCCCACCCTCCATAAAATGAAAAATTCCATCTACTGGAATTCTCTATGACCTTCAGAAGTTTGTAGATTTCTATTATATCATTCCTCTCTCTCTCTCTCCAGTTTGCTAATGCCTGCAGTGCACTTCTCAATCTAGCTTCATAATGTACACCTTTTTTTAACACACACACACACACACACACACACACCTTTGCACCCTCTCGCTCTGCATCACCTCGGAAGCTAGAAGACCAGATTTACTTGCAATAGGTAGTCCAGGTGAGATTTTATCAAAGCCTTGTAAAGAGATCAAATGACTTGTTTATCTTTATATGTTGCTCATTTCAGCATTGCAACTATCTCCTGAATTATGTTCCTTTTTTTTTTTTTTATAACTCCAGAACGTCACTTTCCTATCTGCTAAAATCACCATTCTGGTTAGTTTCTTCTAGCATAATTCCGCCGATATAATATGCCATTGGATATTTCTACACACCAAACTGTAGTATTACATTTACTGACATTGAACTGAAAGCCATTTTCACCTGCCTACAATTCTAGTTTATTCAAATCATTCTGCAAGTACTGCATATCAGCGGCTACCCTTGCCTATTTTTGTGGCATCATTAAATAGCTGTATGTCTCCTGTCAAATCCTTCACAATATCATTAATGTAAATATTGAATAATAATAGACCAGTGACTGATCCCTGGGTAAATTTGTGAATTATTTTGCTTAGCAGTCTTCAAGATAACTGATCCCTTATTCAAATACAGTATTCTTTTACTATAGGAAACGAATATCTGTCGATATCTGTCAATCAGCCATCTTTTTATCTAAGCTAATAGTCTATAATCTAATACCATGTCCTCAAACTTAAGTAACAGCCTTTCAAGCTGTATCCTCCCAGAAGCTTTAGTGGGCCCCCCAAACGTGTCATGGTGTATCCATTCCCCATATCTAACTCAACCGTAGCATCATTATTAAACGTGAGGAGGTTTATATACTATGGCCATTAATTTCATATCTCAAATAAATGTACGGATACAAATATGATTTCAAAAATAATATATTTTTAAAATCTACTTTTATTTTATTTTCTAAAAAGTTTGCTAATTAAAATGATTGTATTAAATATCCTTATTGATCGATCAAATAGATTTCATTTAATTTTAGTTACCAGCTGCTATGTTTTATCCTGTCAGTTGTGACGCCTTTTTTCTTTTAATTGAATTATAAGGAACTTATATTGATTATATTGCATTGAATCGCACTCATCGAAATCTCTTCCGTAAATAATAAATAATCTACGTAACATAATATTTGAATTTAAGTATGCATCATTATCTTCGAAATGTTTTATAAATTGCTTTGAATGGGGAGGCCTTTTTTTTTTTTTTTTTTAATTCTAATGAGAGACAACAAGAGGTTGTTGCACGTTTAGACTTAGCTTCTTCCGGTGGAGCTGATTAATAATTGCATCCTGTGATTACAAATCGTCTTTCCTGACTGATGACAATACGCCTCGAGTAATTCCTTTTCCAGTAATTCCACTACAGGATTACTGAAGCCCATATTTAGTTTCAAAACTCCTACTTCGAGTATTGCATAAAATTGCAAGAGGTTTTGAAATGTTTTCTTCATTACATAATGCGTTAATATTAATCTTTTTTTTTTTTTAATTTCTATACGACGTATAAAAGCAGCGCTTTTGTTTTTCTGTTCTAATTATTCTAAAGGATGACCGCATATTTTCATCTTCATAAAATAATGTCCTTTCACTATTTCCCCGTTCCTCACCCATCCCATGTAGAATTTTTGAGGTTTAGTTTGGGATTAAGATCGTAAAAAAAAAAAAAAAAAACGAGGTCTGGTGAACAGATTATACAGAAAACGATTATAAAAACTATTTATCTGATAAAGTTGCAGTATTTAAGATGAAATGGTTTTGTTTTCTTCTTATATGCGGTATACTTAATGTTGCTGTAGTTTTTTGTTTAACTAAATATTGACATATTATCCGCTTTGTTTGAGTAGTGCAACGTAAGGAATTGAAATTCCTATTGAGCCGCTTAATGTTTCGAATGTCGTATTTGTATTTATTAATGCGTGTTGCGCTGATGGGAGAACTTCTGTGGCGCAGTCAAGCGGAATTATTTTGCTTAGCAGTCTTCAAGATAACTGATTCACATACAGTATTCTTTTACTATAGGAAACGTTGCATTTTTCTGTGCCACTTGTCAGGCGATCTACTGAATTTTAATAACATTATATCATTAATGTAGAGTGAAATGTAAACAAAATTTAATTAATACCATTAAAGGATGCAAATAAACTCAGAATTGTATAAATTTGCTGGGGAGGAAAAATGATCAGAGAACATAAACCTTCATTTTATTGAAATATACTAATTTGAATGTTATTAAATTAATGAATAGTAACCCTCCTTCCGAAAATCTAATTTAATACAAAAAAGAAATGTTTAAAATATATCTTAGCGGCACTGACGATTACTATATGAAAGTGAAATACTTTCATATAGGAATTGTAATTTCCTGATTCATATTCCCTGATGAACCCACCTGATTCATATGGGAAAAAAAAAAAAAAAAAAACTACTACTCACCGAGTTCCGGAAACGTAAGCAGTAGAAAATTAATAAAGCGACAAATGCATATTATATTTAAAAACGCATATTAATTTCATTTTACTTAATTTTAATAAAGTAATTATGTAGAACATTTATAATTGCATTATAAATTAAAATATTCATCACTAAGTAAAATGGCACTTTTTATCAGTTTTTTGCAAAAGAGGAATGAAATATGTATTTAAATTTGACTATCTGTTGTTGTACACACCGAAAATTAGCCACCTATTGAAATATTTCAGCTGAAGAAACAAGAAATTGAATAGGATTTTCCCCCCGAAGGATTTAATATAATTCAATAATTTACACATGAACTTTTTAGTTATGCATATCATATCTTGCAATATTACATTAAAAATGTCAGTAGTACATTTTCTCATATTTACACGTCGCTTAAAGGTTTCTTTAATGAAAATTTTTTAATGGAGGTACAATTTTTCATATGCGAATGCAGGATCGACATTTTTAAATGTCATAATGTGCAAAATAAGATAACATACTGAACTAAAAGTTCATGTATTGAGCTACGTTTGAAATCCACCCTGGTGCGTAAGAAATACATTGCCTATCCAGTACCTTGTTTCTTCAGCTGAAAAATTTTAAATAGTTAAATAATTTTCTCTTTAGACAACTGAAGCAGATGTTTCGAAATGTCCATAAACAACACAGAGGGGGAGGGGGGAGTGTTTAGATATTATCAGACTATAAAGTATTGGCATGACCAGACTACTATTTATATTTTGCTTGATTTCAGTACAGAGTTAATTCATAGTGGAGTTAATTAAACTTAGATTTCAGTTCTATCTGAAGTTCATTAAACTTAATTGTAGTTATTACGACTATATTCTGTACATGCTTTCTTTGATAAGAATGAAATTAGATATAACAGGGGAATTTCCATTACACTGTTACCAGTTCAGTATAAGTTGTGCCAGAATCATTAAAAATTTCAGGATCTGACAGTTCTAAATCTAATTAATGAGGCGTATTTGCTGTACGAAATTTAAGTGAAAGTAATAAGTGGTTCGGCTTTAATGATAGACGTATGGCGAGCTCTTTTCGAGTGTTGCACTTCTTTAAAATATTCTCATCCAGTCATTTATTTGCTTCATTCTGTTGTGTTCATTTAAGCAGTTTAAAGTTCATTGCCCTTTCGTTATTTCCCCCTAGCGAGAGAAGTGCCCTTATAAAAAATTAAGCACATTTTCACTAAGCGCAGAAATGAGAATCATTAGAAGTGGTCATGAAATAAATCCAAAATTGTCTGCTGGGATGTGTGTGTTTGGGGGGGGGGAGAGTATTTATAGTACACTACTTGGAATCAGTCCCCCCCATGAGGAGCTAATGTTTTTTTGATGCAATTAAAAACTGCTTGCTTCCTAGAGATTTTCTAAATCGCTTTAAATTAATGATTAAAATCATTATTAAATGACAGAAAATCATTAAAAATTATGAAATCATTATTAAATGACAGAAAAGTTTTTCTTCTTCATCCAGTGTACAATGAGTAATGTTTATATTGAATTGACATTTAATTTTGTCCTGTTGATTTGAAATTGAACATTCATACGCTGGCATTCGCAGATGCCTCAGTGGTGTTTGACACTAAGAAAACAGTTCTCTATATAAATGAATTTCTCTGAAAATAAATAAATCATAAAAATAATAATTAAACAAGATTCAGTCAATCAAGTAAACCTGCTGTTTCAAAAGTGAGAATACAGTGGGAAACAGTTCCTGTAGATTCAAAATATCTGAGTTCGTCTTGTCTAAGATGCGAGGATTATATACCTGTTCTGTAGACTCAGTTGCCTTGACGTAATTCTAAGCGACCCGAACCCACTTCCCTAAAAGGAAGTTGCCCCCCCCCCCTCCCCATCCAATGGGAAGAGACATCTCCATCAAGGGTGGCAAGGGTATAAACTCCACCATATACCCAAATTGATATTTACACGTAACTAAAATCTAAATGTGTTAAAGATCGAATAAATTTAAAAACCCACGCATGAGGAAAACAAAAATCTTACTTCTCTAGCAACGCTAGTTCTTATCTTCAAATTACACATAGCAACTATATGGTGGACTAGACTTAACGATTATTCCTCACAAGAAATGCTTTGTCGATTGCAGCTTTCTTAGTACGCCCAAGGGTTTTAAGGCACGTAATTTCTTTTGAATATAAATGTATTTAATAATGTAATGTATGCATAATGTAATAATTTTGTATATAAATGTATATAAAAATGTATAAAATGATATATAGGTGTATGAATTAAGCCTAAAATTTATTAGAACTGCTCATTTAAATCCTTAATTTACACTGCCGTTAAAAACTCCTCCTTGTTTGTCCTATTTCACTTTACAGAATGTTAAGCATGTTAACAACATACTTTCACAGTATTGATGTTAACTGAGAATTTTTTTTTTTTAATCCAGTAACTAATTTAGGAGTTAATAGGTAAATTCACTCGCATTAAACCTTGTCTTTTCTTCATTCAAGTAATAAAAGCTGACATGAAGACAGACCCGAGAGAGAGAGAGAGAGAGAGAGAGAGAGAGAGAGAGCGTACAATTCAACATTGTAACCTGAAACATCTAATCCAGTTAAAAGAACAAACAAGAAACTACAAGCAACTTAATTAAAAGTACTAGCAGCTACCTTTTCCAATCATGTTACCCTCCATATATATTAACATTTGAGATCTTATCGTTCGTGCAGAAACGAAAATCAATGTCTTACAATAAGCACTATTCTCAATGAACTAAATAGTAATAATAAAAACGGAGTATTCATTATTGATAAAGGTGCCGCATAAAAATAAGTTAGTTGTCTTTATCGAAAATTTTAGTTACTTTTAAACACAGAATACGATTTAAAAAATAAAATAAAATCTGAATCCAAGTGGTTAATTAATACAGTGACGACAACCAACGCTAAAGCGATCACAAAATCTATTTAGAAATCTACTAATGCAAAGGATGAATTCACCCACTGAGCTGTGTAAGGTTGGAGATAGTCTGCTGAATCTTTTCATTGTGGAAATATAAAAGTGGCGTAGTCATATCAAAACTGACTCATCCTATATGATCGTGAATGCCTGGTCTGTAAATAGAAGGAACATCATCGTGGAGTTATTTTCAAAATTAAAAATAAACGAATGACCACGGATACCGGAAATATTTTAGAACACCGGGGAAGTACAATGCCAAAATTGGAACAGCGAAATGATAATAGATCTCGTTCATAATAGAACATATCAGTACAATCGAACCATGGAAGTAAAATTAGGCCGTCAGTCTTGAGCATATCGTTTCGGGCGAGGTTCAGATACCACATCCCAAGGTTTATTTATTTTATTTTTGTCAGTTTGTTAAAATTTATTTTCAACTCCGAGTATGACATTTTCCGTTTAAAACTCTCCTTCCAGAATAAGATTGCTATCTAAAGAAGTGCCGTCCGAAATATGAAGTGCTGGTCCAGCCCTGCTCGCTATCTACCCTATACCAGCTAGGTAATTTCAGCTTCTTTCTTCCGAAATTGTATTTATGGATATCCAGATAATGTACACTTAAGAATGGGTTGTCGTTTTAGTCTAGAAGATGCATAACCAGTTGGCTTTTACTGGTTAGAACTGTATAAGGTTGACCTCTAACCGTATTATACGTTGTAACTTATAAGATATGTTGATCCTTTTTGGTGAAAGTAACATAGAGCCGACTAATGGAAAATTACTAGTATTTGAATGTACTGATCATAGAAGATTATAAAGACTTCATTTCGGTGATGCAAAATTATATAAATCAAATGGATTGGATATTAAATCCAGCATTATTTCAAAGCCGAATGCAGAAACTATGAAAGTTTCGTACGAAATTTAACCAGCGAGCTCACAGGAATACACTCGCCGGCATTTACGAGTTGCCTAGCGCGGACCTTATAGAAAACTTGATCGCTTGCCCAAGCGTCCATATATTCGCCTTCTATTGGTCCATTTTGATAAGGTTTCAACGGCCTGACAGCTGTTTCGAACTGGTTGGTTCTCCTCAGATACCAGGCAGAAACTTTAAGAGAGCAAAAACTCTCGTTCAGTACTAAGGAACTCGTAGTGTCGGAGAGGTGTATTTTATAATATCTAAACACCGACCGAACTCTCGGTCAGTGTTTAAGTATTTACTAAAATAAGGAGCCAAAACGCTTCATTATGGCGATGCAAAATTATATAAATCATGTGGATTTTAATGCGAGTGTATGTAAGCTCTCTGTTTTAAATTTCGTGCTCAGAAACTTTAATAGTTTTCTGCATTCAGCTTTGAAATAATGCTGGATTTAATATCCACTTGATTTATATAATTACAAAAAAAAATAATAATAATCACTATAAAAGAAAAAGAGAAGGAATATGGCTTAACTGAGCAGGTGCTAGAAATGTGTTTTGTGTTTATTGGTCCCTTCACATCTATCAGTGTATGTCATAGCAACATATAATAAGTGAAGACAACTGAAAAACATGACAAAACACATAAAGTCTGCTCACTAAAATGTCTTATGATTAGTAAGTCGAGCTCAGAAATGTGAACTCACTGAGCCAGTGCCGAAGGCATCTTCTGATAGTTAGTGAACGAAGTGTATATGGGTGGGTGAATTTATTATAGTAAATGACATTTTTTTAAAGTAATTTTCTGTTACTTTACATTTATGTCAGAAAATTCAGAACATTTCTGACATTTGTATTTAACTGCACAGTATCAAAAACAAATTGATACGTTTTGTAAATGAAATTGACTACTGTGCAATGCAACATAAATCAGAGGCGTGGTTTCGCGTTGTGTGTGCAGCGGAGAAGACGTTGCTATTTTTTGCCTTTATTTGGAAAGACCTGGCTTCGAATTCCGTCTAGGATATACGGAACCTTTATGAAAACTTTATAAATGTAAAACTTTACTATATGTAAAAAATCTAACATTTTCTACAATATCAAGTGTTTCAAAATAATTTCAACTTGGACTATCTAGTAGGGATAACAGTCCAATATAGATAAAGTTAGGGTTTGCAGTTGAAATTGTAACTCTGTAATACATTACCGGTGTTAAACTGCAGAAGGTAGAGGAGGCATGGACTTTGAAGTAATAAGTGGATAAGGATTTAAAGTTCAATGGACATTTTGAAAAAATGATGAAAACAGCACAAAGGACTATTGTATTAGAACATTACTAATAAGGATAAGGAAGCGATCATTATAAAAAGCGTGGATTAACCCACTTCTATGGGGGGACACATTTGCTCAGCAGTATTGCAGAGGAGATGACGAACCCTTGGAAAAGCTTCAGAGGTAGGTAACAAAGACCGTATCGGGGATGGGGAATGTTGACTACCAGGGTAGATTGAGGGAATATAATTTGCAAAGCTTAGTAAATATGAGGAGGAGGAGGGGTGACTGATTGAAGCATAAATAGTTGAGAGGCTTTCCGGACAGATACCCGAGGGGAATAATATATATGTGTGTGTGTGTGTGTACATATTTTTTTAAGGTTGAATTAGTGGGGTGGGGACAGGACTCAATCCTTGAAAATTGTATAAGGATATGGTGAATAAGAGAGTGACCCGATGTATTCCTCTCATCCCTTACTCTCCGTGCAAATTTCTGCACCTCTGTGCAGAAATTTGCACGGAGAGTAGGGGGTGAGAGGAATAGAATGCTTGGTGGGGTGGTATGGTTGTGCAATGATGAATCAGTATAAAGCAATATATGATATATTGCGCCTGCTAAATTACTTCATTCACTTGTTACTTTTCACAATGTATCTTTCACCCCATAAGGTATCAATAATTTGTAATAAAGTTATTCAAAATTACTTTTATGACATTTTTTATTTACACAGAAAATCACATTTTGATTAACTTAATATCGAAATGTTATTAACTTAGTATCGAAATACCACAGTTTTTGTTCCACTTTTACTGTATTTTGTTTACTTCGGGAATGTTTGGCTCGTAGTTCCAATCATTCTGATAGTTGTACGTGGCTCTCGAACGTTTTATCAGTAAATGCGCTTCCGCTTCACGACACATTGTACTTTTATCACTTTAATATGGTCTGGTTATATTGGATTTTCCTGCTTTGCATAAAAGACAGTTTTATACGAGTCTCATTTGCCATACATACCAGTCGAAGTTGTTTTTCGGAGATAGTAAGCGTGTGTGTGAATTTTTAGTTTAGTATGAAATACCAAGTTAAAAATAAAATGAAATATATATGGGTTTATAATAGATTTAAAATTCGAATCGAAGTAAATTATAGTAATAAAAAATATCAAAATGCAAAAAGTATTTATTGTTGCTCTTCCTCTTTCCTTCAAACTGAAGTCTCGATCCGAACTTTGCCTCACGATCGATATCTGTAAGGGCAGATCCAGACTTAGTTTATACAATTAGGGAAAAAATTAATTGCAGTGATGATTGTCTTTGATTTTCTTGAAGTACTGAAGAGCTCATGTTTTAAATAACGAAACTGCAACTTTGCGTGAGCAAAGTTGCAGTTTCGTTATATATGTACATATACTCATGGAATATTAGAGCCATTCCCATACCAAATGGAATCTACTAGTAACATGGGACTAATGACAAGTGGCAAACAGCGACGGCTAAAATAAGCGGATTGTCATCTGGAGACAGTAACATCTGTTTTCAGGTGTGCTCATGTGTGTGTGAGAGATAACTGACGTTGGTTGTATTCATTACTGTATCCCAACCCCATTCGAATTCACACTTCAGAAGCGTTTCCTGGAAAACGTCGCCGCGTTTTGTATGGCCAGGTACAATATTGTTCTGGTACATACGGAGAATGGTACACATACCGCCACTGAATTAGAAACCTTTATGCAATATACATAAACGTCATTACGCAGCGTATATGCAAATACTTGGTCGCGTGTTCCAGGCAACTATTTAAGAATGCTGCTGGTCAGCAGTCGTCAATAGTGTTGATCACAATGGAAAAAACAAAGAATCTTCGGAGTTCGATAAAGGACTTGTTTTGTGGCTGCCCATATGGCTGTAGCCACGATTTTGAAAACAGAGCTGACTGGTTTCTCAAAAGGTGAGATATCCCGGGTATTTAATTAGTGGAACAATAATCCACATTGCTTGTCTAAGTGGCGTAACTGGGGTCCTAAGACATCCTGTCAGGAACGAGATCGCCGTTGTCTGAGAAGGCTTGTACTGTTAATGAAGGCAGTTCCCGACCTATCTCACCGAACTATGCGCAGGAAATTGAAGAGGATCGGTATTGGCAGTCGCTAAAGGAGGTTCAGCACGGTATTAAATAAAAGTTTCTAATTCAGTGACCGGTATGTGTATAATGAACAGAAAAGAGATATGTTTCCAGAAACAGTCACGATGACCATTTCGTCTGTTTCGCCTCTAATTCGATGTAAGAAGCAGACGAATAGATGTGATAAATTAATTAAACCAGGAACTGCAAAATAGTGTATCCGAATGCAATACTAAATAATATAGACATTCACTCGAATGATGTGTAACAATAAGCGAGCATTGAGGGTATCACGCCTAACAAAATGAAACAACTTGTAATGGCTATGACGGAAAGAAATATTTGTATTGGACAGCAGAGGAATCGAGAGGTCGCAATGAATCCCAGTTGCTGTTATTTCATTGGTCATTGCGAGAACAGCACAAAGCTGTGGACTGATCTTACTTGATCAGACAATTCAAGGCGTTGGCAATGAAGAAAAGTGAGATATTTTTTGTGATATTTCTTATACCTACTTAAACCAATAACCATATGCACTCATTTATGTTTGCCCTGCATCATGAACATTTCCAGCAGAATAATACAGCATACGAATGGTTATGGGAACGTGATAGTAACTTTACCTTAAATGGATTGGCTTTCCCAGTCCTATCCGGCATCTTCATGACTGCGACCCGCCAACAGCAGTTCTGATGGAGGTGTAATTCATCACTTGGAGTAAGGATAGTTGTAGAGTGTTTATGGAGCCTTGTGTAATGGGCGCTATTTTTAAGTGTCTTACTGATCTGGTACACACTCAGGTAAGTACATCCATTATATATAGATATTTTCAGCGAACTTGAAAATTATGCCACATAATTTACAAATATCGTTTTTTTTTTTTTAATTTCTTTCATGAATTAAATATTAGTTTAGTATTATGATTTTTTTTTTGGAACAAATCCCATTAAATTTTCTTGAGGTGTGACTGATAATGCACAGGTGAGACCTTACCATCCTGGCAAGACTGCATGATTATGTAACATAAAAACAGAACGATCTGTTTGTGTTGTACTTCAGCTGACTCTTACGCTTGTGTTATGTAAACAACGTTGATAGCACTTGGAGAAACAGTTTTTCTTGATAGGTACGCAAATCAATTCTTTGACTACTATTTACCTCAGTTTTTTACATATATTGCAGACTGCACTTTCTAAATTATTATCCTGCCTTTAGCTTACATGCTAACGATAGTAGTTTGAAAACTAAGTTAACCAAGTAGTTACCTTGGTTTTCAAATGCTGTCTTGTCAAGGCAGAGCTTAAACACATTAAAAATATCTATGCATAATGCGTTACAGAAAAAAAAAACGTTTCATGTGCGAATATTATTACAACTAAAACTTATTACATAACATAAAATCTTTAATTTCTTAGATCATTTAGAAAGGAATCTTCTATTACAGTGGTCCTGAAAGTTAGTTTCTAAGCAGTATCCTGAATCAGTTCATTATAATTACAAGAATTCCATTTAAAAATTCTATGAGTATTCCAGATTCCACAAGATATATAACATCTGTATATTTCGAGTAACTAACTAACAGATAATTATTTTTCGTTTGTGTTTGTTAAATTAAAATAAATTGCCGGTTTACTACAGGAGTAATCCTAAGTCTGATAATTGTTTTATTCGAAGACTGGTTCTTAAATTGTTTTATTCCAGAAGTACGTGCCTACTGTCTTGAAAAAAACATTCCTTTTAAAATTCTATTGCTGCTTGACAATGCTCCAGGATATCCTCTTCACATCGGCGATTTGAATGGAAATATAAATGTGATGTATCTACCGCCCAGTACAACAGCTGTGATTCCACCTATGGATCAAGGTTCGATTGCTACATTCAAGACATATTACCTGAAAACTACATTTTTCCAAGCAATAACAGTAATGGACAACGATGCTATAACATTACGCGATTTTTGGAAAAATTATGATATTAACCAATGTATCCAGAACATTGGAACTTCAGGGAAGGAAGTATCGGAACAATGTATGCGAGGAATGTAGAAGTTACTACCGCAGGAGACACTCGAAGAGTACAATGAGCATAGTATGTTAGAACAAATTGGTGAACAAATCGTTGAAATTGCAAGAAAACTGGATTTAGAAATTAATATTACCAATATAGAAGAATTAGGAGATCAAGAAGAAGGTGAACTGACTGATCAAGACTTGATTATCCAAAACGAAAAAGTTGTAGGAGAAGATAGGAATAACGAGGAAGATGAAGAAGAGAAATCGTTTAAAAAATTTACTGTAAAAGGATTAGCTGAAGTATTTTCTAAACTAAATCAAGGACTTCAGCTACTTGAAAATATGGATCAAGACACTGATCGCTTCGCCAAAGTCGAGAAGCAGTCAGATGTTATCGCGAAATATATGAAGAAAAAAAGAAAAAAAACCCAACAGACAACATTAACCAATTTTCTGATTAAAAAAGATACTCCCAATCGTGAAAAATAACCATATCGTCCAAATAAGTGACAGTTACTCGCCTATTTAATTAAATTTTTTATTAATAAGTTTTTTTTTGTTTATGTTAACTAATATTTAAAGGAATTTCAAAGTAAAGTAAGTGCACCATTTTTGATATGCATTTATGTATTTTTTTCTTAAATTTTTCTTTCTTAATTTTGTATTTATGTATTTGTATGTGCTAATAAATAATTTATAAATGTTTATGTAAGTTTATACATTTTTCATCGTTTTAAGTTATATAGAAACCTAATTTATGAAAATATTATAACAGAAATCAAACAAATCAAGAATTAACAAAAATCCTCGACTTACGACGGAAAGGTTGGAACGTAACCCCGTCGTAAGTCGAGGACCGCCTGTATATATATATGCGAATTCGTTTTTACTCGGTTGGAATATTATGAAAAAGTTTTAATGACTGTTACCGAGAGATAAAAATATGACAAATATATTTAAAAAGATACTACTAGTGTGCTAGTTTCGTTGAATAGATCAACATTCTCAGGTATCACAATCAAAGAAATATATAAAAAAAATACAGACTTAAAATTGTAATAACAGAACAAATATAAAAAGACAGTAGCGTGTTTGAAAAACAAATGCGAGTATGAGTTCCAAACGAACGTATACTACGCGCTATCGCGAGTGCGCCAGTACTGAACAGAAGCAACGTGTGCATCAGAGAGCTTGTAACTCAAGCTGTTGTTGATATGAGAGGAATCCAGAGAAATTTCCCTGGATTCGACAATCTTTCTTTCGAGTTCATCGTAGCACACATGGATGTTAGACGTTTGAGCCCAGTTTACAATGTGTTGGCGGCCTTCGTCTGAGTTAGCTGAAAAGAGAACGTGGCTAGAGAGAGCGCTAGCTCTAGTCCTGTTATAGGAGATATCTCTACGGTGTTCATCCAAACGTAGAAGGATGGATTTAGCAGTCTGTCCATAGTATAGCTTTCCACAATCACACAAAATCTTGTACACTCCTGGAAACTGAGTAGGAAGATGTTTCTGTTTATGTTTGCTAAGTAATGAACGAAGTTTTGGAAGCGTAGTGAAGCAAGTTTTGAAGTTAAATTTCTTGAGAATCTTGGCCAGTTTTGGTGAGAGAGAGCTGATGTAAGGCAAGGAGTGATGGCTCTTGGGGAAGAGGGATCTTCAGGAGTAGTTGAGTGCCTGGGGGAAAGAAATTTGTCAATTTTCTTTGGAGAGAAACCATTGTTAATGAAAGTTTTTTTAAGAAAAAGGAGTTCATTTTTAATTTCTGTTTCTTCTGTAAGTAATGATTTGGCTCGGTGGGCTAAGGTGGAAATAATACCACATTTTTGTGGGGGATAATGATGGGAGGAAGCCTGAAGGTATCTATCAGATTATATATATATATATAATCTGCTTTTGTAGAGTGAGTGATCATTGCTTTCTTCCACTGATTGTGCAAAGTGTTCAAAGCACTGTTTGCTATCGTAAACCTTGGACGTGATATTAACTATATAACTATAATCCACTCAAGTTGCGCCGATTTGCACACGAATTAGCATTATGATTGTATTGTATAATAAGGGATGAACTGCATAGTATGGTTTCAGCTTATTTGTAATCTGTGATCAGGAGTCTTCAACCTTTCAGACAGTGCAGGCCGCATTAAAAATTTCAATGAAACCTGCAGGCCACTAAGCTATACTGCGGTATTTAGAATTGTAAGATGCTTTCCAGATTCACAAGGAACGCTGTGCATTTGATACTTTACATAAAATCCTATAAAAATAAACAAACTCAGCTTTAAGAGCGTAGGTAGGAGTCGGGTTCATGATAAGTAAATAATCAATACTTGAAAAAAGATAATTTAATGAAGAAAACGTTCATTTTTTACAATATCAATGGGCAACTTGGCAATGCTTTTCCTTGACCAGCTTGTTGGCATCAATGTTGGAAGTCGCTATGTGCAGAGTATTCTCGAGAGATGTTGGTCCGTAATCTGAATTCTTGTCTTGAACTTCGCATGCTTCATTCTGGAGAACTGCTCACATGCGTATGTGCTTTGTAACAAAGCATGCCGGCGAAGATTAGGGAATGCGTCCTCAGAAATGTAGTCTTTGTAAAATGTAAGCAAGGGCACGTTGAATAATTTTTCTCTCAAAGAAGAGTTGTTTTGGAGTTCAAGCAGCTCCATTTCTACTAAGCAGGGGCGAATGCTGGTCTTGAAATTCACGCTTGCTCTTGTTATCATTCAGGGAATGAGAGGTGTGATTGAAGTCTAATTAGCGGAATAATGAATTACTGACCATTTAAAACTATGTACAGGTAACCCTCGTATAACGCGGATGTTAGGTTCCGCAGAAATGCCGCGTTATATATATAAATCGCGTTATGCGAGTCTCAGATCACATAGAAAAAGTAGGGTTATGTTCTGAAATCTTTTTTTTTTTTAAAATTATATAAACAACAATGACATATCAAACAAAAATATATTTTTATTTAATTCAGGTAATTCATGTAAGTTAAGAAAACATATAACCTATGAAACAAATGCATAGTATAAAAGTATAAAAATTACAAATTGTACTTAAACTTCATTGCACATAATGCATAAATGTTTTACGCAAAATAAAATAGTGCATATTTTAATCTTTCACAGCACGAGGATTTGAGGATTGGTTAATAAACACTGGTTTTGTCATGTAATCACCTGATGCATTACTACAAAACAGTAGAGTAATTCTATCTTTGGAAACTTTGAATCCAGGAGCTGATCTTTCATTTTTCGAAATATGGGTGTTATATTTTCCAATATAACCGGATTCATCCGCATTGAACACCTGGTCTGCACTATAAATGTTTATAAACTTTGAGAGTTTTTGTTTGATAAGATTTCCATCCATAGGAATTTTCTTTTGAGGTGCAATCTTCTATCGAAATCATTAGAATATCGCGTACACGAGCAACGCGCTTTGCAGTTATCGTTGACCCAGCAATAAACACTTTCTCGGATTTTATGTTCATTTTGTTTGATTGTTCGAATTGTTGATTCATTTAAATTCAAAGTGCCTGCAAAAACTCCTGGTTTTTCTCCATTTTTCAACCGATCCAAGATTTTGAATATTTTCCTTCGAGAGAAATTAATTTTGTTTTCAATGTATGTTGGTTTTTCCCTTTCGTTGCAGTTTGTGGCCATTACTATAAAAATAATTTTTTACGCGAAAAAGCAAGCATTACATATTGTATGTAACTCACCAGAAAATAAAGTGCTCAGCTTGAGATGAATACACTTATGATTTTTAATGCACTTTCCTGGCAGAAACGAGGAGAATTTTCAACAATAATCGTTTTATACGGTAAACAATTGAGGTACATGCGTGCTAAAGGGTATTTCCCCTAATATATAAATTCGCTACTTATAATTACATGCGGGATACAGGCAGACACAAATTTAACGAAGATAAAATTTGATTTGTAAGTCGCGCGGTGAAAAACATGAAAAGATAAAGGGTTACTACAATTCGTAGACAGTGTTTTTATCGGAACCGTGTTGTATAAGTACCGCGTTCAATAAGGGTTACTACAATTTTTGACCGCGTTGTGTAAGTACCGCGTTATACGAGGGTTACCTGTATTTAGAAATTTATGTACATTTAATCATACAAATATAACATTATTTTACAAATGATATTCTATCTTTTTAAATTTAGCTACTTGAATACAAATTCGACCCTACAGTTCTTCTTCATGAACTGGTCAATAACATCATCATAAAAAGTTGGTTGTAACTTAATTTTCCCAAGCAACACGTACACTTGTAAAGGCTGGCTGAAGCTCACTGGCTAGAGCTACTTTGACTGCGTATGGCCCGTGTTTAAGCAACAGGGTGAGATGACGTGGAGGGAGCGGAAATGGCTATGCGCGCGCATTAAATCACAGTGCTGAAGCTAGGACCTGGATGCTCCCACAACCGAGCAAGCCAAAGTAGCTTGACTAGCGTCGGCCTTCGATACACAACGCAAAGCTCAATTATTGCCGCGCAAGCTTAAAACATCTTCTGTCTACAAAAATAAAAACCTAAATGGAATGCTTATAAATGCATGCATTTATTAACAAATAAATATTACTTCTTTCTCAATAATGAGCTTGCGCAGCAAGCATGGAGAATTCGCCACTGATACTGAGCCTGGCATTTCGGCAGCATTGACACTGAATGGCATTGAAAATAAATCTAAAGGAAACTGTTGGTTACGAAAGTCACTAAATCTCTCTTCGAACTCACTTCGCAGCACGGCTAATTTTGTGACGTATTCATCAAAAGACGAACAGGTGGACTCAGCGAGAAGCTGAAAATGAGTTAAGTCTTTTTTTGCGAGTTGCGCCTCCCAAAGTTTGAGCTTGGCCACAAAAGCTTTGATGTGATCAAACAGAGTGTGCACCAGTTGATCTTTGGATTGTAGCCGCGTATTTAGGTCATTCATATGCAACCAGATGTCGGTCACAAAGGCAAAGTCTGTCACCCACTTCCTGATCGTTAAATTCCGCAATCGGATTCCCCTTGGTTTGCATGAACTGCTGTATTTCGCTCCTTAAGTCAAAGACTCTTTTAAGAACCTTCCCTCTACTCAACCAACGCACATCACTATAATAAACCACATCTCCGTGATCCGCTTCGCACTCTTGGGTCAAAAACTCTTGGAATTGACGATGATTCAATCCTCTTGCCCTAATAATGTTGACAACAGTCATAATAACTTTCATGGCATTCTCAAATCCAATAGTTTTCATGCACAAATTTTCCTGGTGGATTAAACAGTGGTAATGGACGAAATCATTTTCTTCTAGTTCCTGTTCTTTCCTTAGCAGCGCAACAAACCCTTCGTTCTTTCCCACCATAGCAGGGGCACCATCAGTTACCACACCCTTGAGGTTGGTTAAGCTGAGGTCGAAACGCTGGAGCGTTTTCTTGGCGGCTTCAAGAATATCAGTGCCTTTCGTCGTTCACTTAATAGGTACGAGCGCCAGCAATTCTTCTGTCACATTGAAATGCTGATCAATGCCACGGACAAAGATAGCCAGTTTGTGCTGTATCCTTCACATATGTGCTCTCATCTAATGCAAGTGAAAATGACTTAAATTCGGACGACCGTTTTTTTTTAAAGTTTCTTCAATGTCATTGGCAAGTTCTTCGACACGTCGTGCTACAGTTACCCCGGACAAACGCGGTTTTTTAAACACTTCCTTATTATTTGGGCACAGAATATCCCCAGCAGCGATGAGACACTCTTTCACAAACTCGCTGTTCATGCTTTTGATTTTTTTAGCAATTTTTTCAGCTATTACATAGCTTACTTACCGGCATTTTAAATCAATTTGGAGACGGTTCACTTTGTCCACACGAATCTGCCCTTGAAGGCGATCGAAATTGGACGCATGCTTTGTCTCATAGTGTCGTTTTATATTGTATTCTTTTGACACTGACTCACGACAAATTAAACACACTGGCCGTGTAACGATTATTATCCACTGAATATGTCTCACACTAATGAAAAAAGTCTGGCAGTATAAAACCACAATAGGCTATGGCTGACACGACGAACCTGCGTGCGCTTATACACGAATATCACACTGTTCACGACCGACTGACTGTGGATGAGATCCTCTTGTATTTAAATGAAAATAACGAAGTATCGAGAACCTTCGAAATGTATCTGGAAGGCACTAGATAGGGCACTCGAACGAACTACTGATTCAGCCATCTACCTGCGACGTTAGTATTAGTACTTAAGTACCGCTTGGTGCTGGTAGATGGCTGAAGAAGCACGTCTATTTAATATAATTTTTTATAGTATTTTATGTAAAGTATGAAATTCACAGCGTTCCTTGTTAATCTGGAAAGCATCTTGCAATTCTAAATACTGCAGTATAGCTTAGTGGCCCGCGGGCTTCATTGCAATTATTTTCTATTTAATCGCGTTTTAATGTTAAGTAGTTATTTGTTTCAAAATGGCCAGCGGGCCATGGCAAAGAACTCCGTCGGCAATGCTTTGAAGACCCCTGCTGTAGATCACTCGCGAGGCGTTGTAAACTTTATTTTTTGTGTTAGTGGGATTCTTGTCTTTTAATACAGTAAATAGCTAACTCGATTCTTTTAATAGTTCATTTTTGCAGTGTCCTATAGGAGCATGTTGATCGGCTTATATTAACGGATGTTATTGGAAATATGGGCAGGAGGATTGTAGATCCTCTGTTAATCATGAAATCTAAATTATTATATATGGTTGTAACCAAAGCTGAGTACAAGGATAGTCCCTTCTCTTAGTAGTTACGAGGAAAAGTTAGAGACTGTGAAGTCGGTGAAGTTATTTACCTGTCTGTATACACTTTTCTCATTCTTTTCAAGATCTCAGAGATGCTTTAAATTGCTGAAGAGAGTTCGTTATTTTGGGTGTGCAGAAGTTCTGAAACATGTAATATTACTGATTTTTGGCATCTGGAAATGATGGCGACGATTTGCTCTCGAAGTAATCCTCAACCCCTTCGTTTATAAATGCAGAGGGCTATGGGAAATTTAAATCTAGGCTAAATTGATACACTAAGAGGTAGTGCAAGTGTCTAGGCAGTGTGGAAAGAAGGCTAGTCTGTTAATTTGACTTGCCAGTTTTAATTACATTTGCCGTGATATTTCACCTTTATCAATTGACTGTTATTCATCTTGGGCTTAACGCGGATTAATAACAAACACTACAGTTAACAAAAGGAAATAACAGCAAGACAGAAACTTTTGTTTGCCTGGGGGTGTTGATATTCTTTCAGTTGGTCAGTAGGACAGGACTGTTTTGATCAAACTCTTTAGCCGCAAGCTTCAAAGGATATCTAACTCATTGAAAAACTAAATAAGTCTCACGAACATTCATGTGTTAGTAGACGAAATGGGAAAGAATTCTCTATAGATTTCATTGAATAAAACCCAATTCAATGAATTAAACCCAAAGAATATTTGATTTCCATTCGGAGTGAGGTTAGTGTTCCAAAGATTTTGAAAATAGGACGCATATCTATCTCGAGAATGTAATTTCCTTCGCACTATTTCATGTGATGATTGCTGTAATTTTTAAAGCACTTTATGAAAATTTCTAGATCTAATATCATTATTATGTCTTTGTGTATATTCTTAAACAATTTAATTATCTTCTCCCTTTTCCTTTGGAATTTTAGATATTCAGTTTAAACTTTTTCTGCTCCATATACAGTATCCTATCATGTATGTGCTGCCTAATTAACCCTGAAAAGGATAATTTTCTCCTTACTTTTCGCTTGTTTTCCCAACTATTTGATTGCTCTTCGAAAGGCAGTCAACCCTAATATGATGTTGTGATGGTGGCGCCTGAATACGGTTATAGTATACTGTTCAGAGTGAAAATAATACGTATAGCCAGAGTCGAGATTCATGTCTCTTTATCCATTACATGCTTTTGTCTACGTTTCGAAAGCAGTGAGTAGAATTATATTTTAAATAAACGAGCCTCCGGTTTCAGGTAAACGGCAGCGTTTACTTAATTTATCCTCAAAGGCCACCCTACCATTTACTGTTAACAAATTTGCAAAGCAAATTCATTATCTCAGTTTAGTGCAGTAATTTGGAACATTAATCATTGTTGTAACACACACATTATGCACTTTTCCTGTAATATGGATCACATTTTCATTTAAGATCCCTACTTCTGGTGCAGTGAAGACGGGCTTGGACAACAAGAAGCTATTGTTTTCTCATTCAGTTTGATGGTTCATTATTGACAATAATTTATACTAATACGGGCACGTAATATTGCGTATTACGTGCCCGTATTGAGGTATACATTTCCTACTTATCAGCTTACTTTACTTACCGTTATTTTTGATTTCTCTTATTTGAATAATATTAATTTTCTGTTCATTTTCTAAATTTAGTTTGTATTGCATCTGGGATAAACCAATGTATGTCTGTTGTTCAGATCAGCAGCATTTTTGCATCAAGCATAATACCCGATTGGACTACGTCTGTTTCAAAAGCTTGCACTTCAGTGGGACGTCACTCTCCCAAAGTAACTACTTACAATGCTAAAAAACTTTGGCCCAGTGAAATCCTCCTCGATATCCCCTAATCTAAACTTCCATCAGTAGAAATTTTACTTCCTAAATATTTTAAGTTTTTGCTACTCTTCAAGACTTGACCATTGAGTCTAATACTGTTAACTTGTACATTTTCTCTACGATTTTAAGCTATCCTCTCTCTCTCTCTCTCTCTCTCTCTCTCTCTGTCTGTCTGTCTGTCTTTTTGTTATTAATGTAACCCCATAGTTCTGTTTCACACTCTAACATTTGTACAGTTTCTTCTGCAGCTCATCTTTTTCTGAATTTGCTCAAAACGTCACATCATCTGCAAACACAATTGTCCTTTATGATCATTAAGACTGATCTTTGAGGTGTTAAGCATAAATGACTCCGTTACCAAATTTAGAGTTCACATGTCTCTTACATTTAACATACATATTCTTCATCATAATTTTTCTTCTTTTCTTATGCTCGTGTTTTAGACGTCCTATGCATCCTTGTATGTGATTTTTCCCAATCCTAGAGGCTTAGGTCTGCATGCGGTCGCCTTTCCCCCACCCCTTTCCGCTTACAGTATATCTTGTTTCAGAGAGAGAGGGAGAGATTTTTTTTTATTTTATCCTCTAAGATTATCTGCCTACTTGTAGTGTGCTGCGTGGTGGAACGGATTAAACTAAGCGAAAGCCTTTTTTTTTTTGTGGCGGAAAGTCAGTACTTGAAATACCTTTAAAATTATTATTAATCATTATCAAAGAATTAATTACTCATTTTTATGGGCAATCTCACCAACGATAAAAACAACAACTCGGAAACAGCGTTTCACATCTCGGACTGTATATACTAAAAAGTCGAAAAGTTTTGTTTTGCTCTGAAGAGGTGATTTCAGTAATAATGACTTTTTGAATTCGTATGTAAACTTTAAAATTTCTATCGTTAGTTTTTTTCTGGAATTGCGGCTCACGGGCCTCTCGATCTTAATTACCATCGAGTCAATTTTGAGTCTCCGGAGACTCAAAATTGACTCGATGGTAATTTTTGACCCCGACAGAAACCACGCTGGTGTTTTCCAGCATGGTTTCTGTCGGGGCCGTGTCGGTGAGTGCTTTCACCTGGAATATGAGCGGTTCTGTTCAGTGGCAGGGTGAGCCTGTCACTGAGTGTGGCACCACCGCTGAGTTGGGCGATCCTTTGGTCACTCGTTGGGAGTGGTCTGCGGGATTACCTAATTTTTAGAGAGCCTTTACTTATACAGTGCCTTGCGAGAGTGTTTGAGCATCGGGGATTGGCGTTTTCCTGCTTGGCCTCTATCGGGGCCGTGTCGGTTAATGTTTTTCCCTGGAATTTGAGCAGTTCTGCTCAGTGGTAGGGTGAGCCTGTCACTGAGTGGAATCACCGCTGAGTTGGACGGTCCTTCGGTCACTCGTTTGGGAGTGGTCTGGAGGATCGCCTAATTTTTAGAGAGGTTCTTTACCTATACAGTAAAGAACTGTATTGTTTCGAACACTAGTTTCGAACTGGTTGGGTCTCTGAAGGGAACCAACCAGTTTGAAACAGCTGTCACGTCAGTGAAACCTTATCAAAATGGACTAATAAAAGGCGAATATATAGACGCTTGGGCGACGCCTATGTCTTTTAAGTTAATTCATACTAAGGCAAGTCGTGAATGCCTGGGAGTGTATTCCTAATCTCTCAGGTCAACTTATCTTACTAAACTTTCATAGTTTCTACGTTCTGCTTTGAAATAATACTGGATCTAATATCCACTTTGCTTAAAAAAACAATATTATATTTTCTTGATGATTTCGAATAAATATATATTTTTATGTAAGCATCCTTTCATTTTCTTGTTTTCATTTAATTTTTATTCATAATTTTATAACGCAATGCTTATTTGATTATATTAAAATAAATATAAAAAATTTAAGAAACACCTGTTATATTTACTTTATTTTATTTTACTCTGAAAAATTCGTTAAATGACCTCCCTTCAAAAAAAGGGTGGAAGTGGGGATAATTTGATATCAGCATAGAAAATGAAAATGGAAGTATGATAAGTTATTACGCTTGCAAACTCATTTCGACAAGTTTCGATTTTTAGGTTCATTCGTTCATATGCGAGTGAAATCATAGTAGATGGTATTTATTTAAGGCCTTCTGCAACCCCCCCCCCCCCTCCTCTCAAGCTAAAATCCTTCGTTAACGTTTTACTCAGGAGGTTTTTCATTTATAGCTTATTGAACGAACGAAGGTTTCGAATGGCTTTTGTTTGTTCACGTAGCGCCATTCAACATCTGGATGTTGTACGCACGCTTGTATTTCAGAGCACCGCCCAGGCGGTGAAAATTACCTGTCGATAGCTATGTTGCTTCTCTTGTATTGATTTACGCCTTTGAGCTAGCTGCTGAGACAGAAGTCCCCCCCCCCCTCCCCAAAAGTCCAGGACCAGAATTTTATCTTTGAAACGTTTAATTAGGCCGTCTGAGAAGTGCATTTTTCGCATCTTGTTTTTTCATCATTCTTTTCACACTTTCGATATCCCGTTGAAGAAAACTGAAAAGATACTTGGTGCTACGAAGTGAGGAGACTCAGATTGAAGTATCGTATTTCATTGGTTGCTTCAAATCTAGCATCGCGCTTGACTTGCATCGTAAGGTAATAAACTGCTTGAGAGCTAATGCAGATCACATTTCAATTTCTTTTTTTTTTTTTTTTTTTTTTTTTTTTTCGCTGAAAACATGCAGTTGAAGGTATCAGTTTCCCTGAGATTTTTGTACATTTTCTGTTTTATTTATTTATTATTATTTTTTTATGAAGAGAAGCTTTGATATAAAGGACAACAAAGGACACTATTGCGGAAATAAGCATCATTACCGAGTTTCATTGAATTGACAGCCGCTCATTGAAGGTAATCACTTCCTGCAAGTACAATACTGACAGTCTAGTTCTAGTTCTCTTATTCAAAATGGAAATAAAGAACTAAATCGAATAGCTTGAAATGTTAAAACGCAATTTTAGATGTAGATATCCACTAGAGTTTTAAGTCCGGTGTTAATAAAAGGGATTTTGTTTTTGCTCCCTGAAGAGGCTTTATGATTTTTTAAATCTTCTGCCATATCGAGTTTTAGTCAACCGCTACATGTAATGTTGGAACCAAAACGGTACTGCTGAAAGTATTGAGAATTAATGGCAGTGCATTATAGTATTTGTAAGCGGTTCCATTCAGAAGTATTGAACCACGACTGAAGTCTTAAGTCAACGTTAAGATCTGTTATATGGAGATGGTAGGGTTTTTCATTCCCGCAAAACAGGCAGGCATGTAAAACACACTCAATTATTAGATATCATATAATGGTCTTATAGCCTTAGGTGCTTCGGCCATACTTGCCTAAGATGCGTTCCAGAACAGCTTTATTCAAAAGCCCTCCCTCCATTCAAGTTTCGAGTATAACTAATTATCGGGCATTGCTTTCTTTAATTAAAAATAGAATCTTCGCTTGTTGCACGGTAAGGAATACTAATCGCAATTCCGTTTTGCCTTTCATGCAGAGAGAGAGAGAGAGGGAAGTATTTTATATATTTTTTTAAAAATCGATTTTGAATACGCCTTCGCTTATTTGAGTAGGTCTGGAATATTGACTTGAATTTCTTCAACAGAGCTGGCGCTTTTTCAGTATTGAGAGTTTCTTTCTAGTGAGGGTAATATATATATTTTGGTATTTTATTTCACAAATAAATGTTATTATCAGTGTGTGTATCATTACATAAATATATAAATATCTTCGCTCCCCTTCCCCAGTGAAAAAAGCCAGTATTAATTTGCATGGTGTAGCTATCATACTTCAAAACTAAACAAACAGCACGGGGGGGGGGAGCACGAAAATGAAAACGGGATTCATATTGTTAGGGGAGTGGGAGTCGCAGTTATATTAGTTGTAATCCTGGTATTGCAGTAGATTCAATTCACACTTGAATCATAAACTTTACCCATTGTTCACAGTTGGCATCGTTAATAGGTAGGATTCGAATAGTATCACGAGATGATTTTTTATGGATCACGTCACAAAACTGATATTAATGAAAATGGTATTTTTACAGAGGTTTATGGTACATCTTCCGAAACTTATGAATATAAAGGCCCCCTTAGGAAAAAGAAAAATTAAAATATTTCACGGTCCCCATGGGAAAAAAACATCGGAATACAGACATATATTATTATAATATTTATGAATATAACATTCAAGATTTTGCGTTTGTAAGCTTTTTTTTTTGTGCTTCTTCAATACCTTTGAAATGAAACTTATATGAATAAGCATATATTTATTAATCTTCATTAAGCGCTGAAATACGCAGGAAGCAAAATTTGTGAACCAACACCAATGTGCGATTTTTTTTCCATTAAAATATAAAAAATAACAAAAAAGAAATAATTAATAATAAAAATTAAATACGTTTCTTTTAAGATTAAAAAAATCTACTTAGTCTTAAAACATTTTTAATTTGTTTTCATTATTTCATGGGCCCCCTCAACAAAACTTACGCCCCCCCCCCTAGGGGGCCGTTGCCCACAGTTTGGGAAACGCTGTTCTAATGTTAGGCTGATTTTGAATTTATATAGTGTTAGGAATTGTACATTCGATAAGTACTATCATGAACAGAGGAGGACAAGTTTGGAGCAGTCTGTGGATGTGATGTATTTAGACAGGAAGGCCAGATGTATAAATCAGCCCAAGAAGATACCTTTTCTTGGATGGAGGTCTGAATATTGTTAAAAATAAAGGAGTGAAGCGAAATGTTTCTCACGGCGAAATCAGACAGAACTGTCGTTCTCTTCCCCACTGGAAAATGGCAAGTTGGTCTGCAAAAGTTAAATTATAACTAACTACACCACTGCTCGTATAATAAGATATTCTGAGACGTCCGTCAGCGTTCAAAATTCCTGCTTGGTTCCCTTTTTCCAACTAAAACAGTAAGCGGCTCCATTTTCAAATAAGAACAAATATTTTACAGAATTTAGTACGGATAGATGCACATGTTTTTTGGTGAACGAGATTCATCATTTTATTGACTATTAGTCAATAGACTGGAATTTAAAACCAAAAAGACATCATCGGAGTATTATTACTATTATTACGGGCAACTCCAGGGAGTCATTGGACTCATCGAGGGAGGCCCCAAATCATATTCATCACAACTATTTGACATTCATACAGTATCTATCATACCTCGCCTTAAACTCATTCACTGTCACAGCATCTACCACAGACTCAGGGAGCGCATTCCACTCATTCACTACTCTAAAAGTAAAGAACCCAGCTCTAACACCTTTACTAACCACACTTTTGCCCAGTTTCCATGGATGTCCCCTAGTCCTCCCACAACCAGCCCTGTTCTCAAAAATATCTTCTGAATCAATTTTATAGAAACCCTTCAGTAATTTGAATGTCTCAATCATATCTCCCCTCCTCCGCCTATCAACCAATTTTTGCAACCCACAAATCCTCAACCTGTTCTCATACGGTTCATTCCACAGACCTGCTATCATCTTGGTCACTCGCCTCTGGATCCTCTCCACCTCCTCCCCATCAAGAAGAAACCTAGGTGACCAAATCTGAGCACAGTAGTCTAGATGGGGTCTTATCAAGGCTCGATACAGAGGAACAATAACCTGCTTGTCTCTGCTTGTCATCGTATTCTTCAGCAACCAAGTGATTTGATGAGCTGTTTTGGTCACTTTTGCAACGTGTCCCCTAAATTTCAATTCCTTATCTACCAACACTCCTAAATCTCGTGCCTCATCAATTTCCTGGAGCACGGTTCCACCAATGCAGTAAACTGCCGCCAATCTTTTCACCCCAAAATGCATAACCTTACATTTTGCCACATTAAACTGACATCCATTCTCCTTAGCCCAGACCTCCAATCTATCCAAATCATCCTGCAAAATTTTGACGTCATCTGCATTCACTATTGCCCTACCCAACTTCGCATCATCCGCAAACAAATGAACTGTTCCTCTCAGATCATTTCCTATATCATTTATGAACAAATTAAACAGCAGTGGTCCAAGAACAGATCCTTGTGGCACACCACTAGTCACAGGCCGTCTTGTGGACTCTACTCCCGAGTAAACCACTCTCTGATATCTCTCCGTCAACCACCCTCCTACCCATCTCACCAACCCTATGTCCATTCCCATATGCTGCAATTTACTGATTAGAATTCCATGTGGAATCCTGTCAAAGGCCTTGGCAAGGTCCAGTAGAATCACCGTAAACCCATTACCCTTATCCAGTTCAGCCGTCACTGTGTTATAATACGTGAGCAAGTTACTGAGGCATGACCTACCCTTCACAAAACCATGCTGTCCCCGATACAGTATCCCATTTTCTTCTATCCAATCTTGTATTTTCCTCTTGACTATTTTCTCTAAGACCTTGACAATGATTCCTGATATGCTAATCGGTCGGTAATTTACTACAGCAGTCTTGGAACCACCTTTATGCAGTGGAACTATTTTCCCCTCTTTCCACCCGCTCGGGACTAACCCAGACCTGAGACTCAAATTAAACAAAATGGTCAAGGGTACTGACAATTCTTTAGCTGCTTCTCGTACGACACGAGCTGGTATACCATCCAATCCCACAGATGTATTGACATTGAGGTTATGCAATAGACTACTCACCTCCACTTCATTAACCACAATTCCCGCATAATCTACTGGTTTATTCGTTTCTGCAATGTCACCACCTGGATGATATACTTTTGCAAAGTGCTCACTCAGTAACTCAACTATCTCAACTGATTCAGTTACCTCCCTACCATCGGCATTCTTTAAAATCAATCTGCCATGTACATTTTTCCTTTTACTTGCTACATATCTAAAAAACTGTTTAGGATTCTCTTTAGCCTGCATGGCCAATGTTCTTATTTATAGATCGCTATACAAGATTGATATTAAAATAATATAAACAAAAGAAATTTGTTCAAATTCATTGAGAAATGAAGAATTGTATATTTAATAACAATCGAGATTGTGTTTGTATATTAACAAATTATAGTCTCTTTGCGAAAGTCTCGCATAGCCGACTGGTAAAAGTAAATTATTGTTTTGCAGTACTTGCTCTTTAAAATTGGTCGAGTATACCAAAAATGCGAGCATTATGAAAGGCAGCTTCTGTCTTCTGCATAGTCAAAGCTGCTTACCGATGCACGCTATGGCAGCAAACATGCAATTTGTTATGCCCTCTACTGTCACACTTTCTGCACGTGAGTACGGTTCGACAATAGTTCGGGGTGAATTGGTCGTACAGCTGTGACTCATTTAATTAAGAAATGAGTCAGGTTCAAGTTTAAAATTACAGAATATTCTAATATTACTGAAAATTGGCTTTTCGTCCCGAGAAGTTTATTAAAGGAACGTAAAATTTTTAGGCATGTAAGGCTTCAGATAATCCCGTAGGATCGGTTGCTTAAGTTAAATGATGGCGTAGAGCACTTTTACTGGCTAACTGCCAAAAAGCCGTTAGCCCTTTCAAGCAGTTAATTCTCGCTTATATTCTTTCTTTTATTACTAGTATTCCCAAATCTGTCACGCACGCGCTAAAAGAGCAGTTTATCTTCTTTGTACGCTGAGTATTTTAAGTGAATGCTTTTATCGACATAAGTACTTTTTATTAGTCAATAAGATTATATATATATATATATATATATATATATCCAGGAGTGAGATTCGGTTTAGATTATAAAAATTTTAATAATACAGAACACCTGTCTATTAAGCCTTCTCGAAAGGGATGTAAACCCTACCACCTGATTATCATTCTACTGGGTCAACCACTTCTGAAGTCACGGAGCAGTTCAACAACAGGGATCCCTCCTCTGATCAACCAACTGTCAGACTACTTGTTCATCGCAATATGGATTCCATTATCTACCTCCATTATATGCCAGGAGTGAATTTGAAATAAGTCTTTTGAATAATTTCATATTCTGTCTTCTGCCTCTTGCAATCGGTGCTTCTTCTTTTCTAGCTGTTGAGTGCACTTCATGACATAGTTCTTTATCCTAAAACTTCATGAGCAAGCATAATTCCTCAAAGTTCTGCACTTTTAGTCATCTTTACTTTTACATATCAATGATCGTCTTTCATAACTGGAAACCCATCCACAGTTTTACTGATAACAGGACTATACTCGGGATTTATATTTGATAAAGGTTTTGCAAACAACCAGATTCTAAAACCTCTTTTCTGATCCTCAGATCATTCTCCAACCTTGAAAAAGTTGAATCTCCACCTTTTTGGCATATGCATATTACAGTCGCAGTTTTCCATTGGGGGGGGGGGGAAGACTAATTTTCTTTTGTTTCATTTACCAGTATTTTATTTACGGGAAATAAAATAATACTCATTCTGCAGCAGAAATCACAACGGTTTCTCATCTTGTATGATGTTGCAATTTTTTTTAAAATTAATTTTAATTTGTTTCTCGAATTCACTCCATTCTCTGTTATTTTTCCGTATGTTTTTTTTTTTTTAATTTTTATTTTTTATAGGCACCTCTAAGGGTTTTCAACCGAACTGATCTTAGAGAGCCTTATCTTTCTTTTGAACTTGCTTAAGATGCGGTGACCATTTCCCAGTTTCCGCATTAGAAATCCAAACTCTTCCATAATTTTCGGAAAGGGAAGCTGGAGGAACACTGAAACAGGATTTGAAAGCAGGTTTAGAAAGCATGGCCTGCAGATTTTATCATATGGGTGGGAAAAAGTAGGAGTACGATAGATTTAAAAGTTAATAAAGATGCTGCAGGAGGTTTTTTTTTTTTTTCATTATATGACAAAACGGAGTGGAAAATAAGAAGAGAGAATAAAGTATGGGATTCATCCCTGAAATTTCAGCGAGATTGGGGTTTTCAAGGATGTAAATACTGTATTTTTTGGGTAAGCGATTGGAGTAAATTTTCAGGGAGTAATTGATGAGTGTTTCATCAATAAATGAGTTTCAGAAATAATGTGCTGGTGTTGTTGTGTGTGCATTTCCCACGACGTCCTTAAGATTTAATGGAGGTGTCCAAATAATAATTATCATGCTGAAGATCATGTTATTGATGGACTTTAGTTTCTAATTCGCAGTCGTACTTTTGAGAAGCGGATGATGAAGTGAGAGAAAACTCTCACGTATTCTCGAAATTTTTTATGTTTTCAAACATATATATAATTACTGCGGGAAAAAAAATACGCTATCGAAGATTTAATAATGAAAAGCACTGCAGATAGCGAATCAGATTTCATCATAAGAATTGATATAATAGAGGGAAATGCATACAGTAACTTTACATATGTATCCAATTTCAATGAACAGTGATAGTTTATTACAACCTGACAGTGTTGACATTCATAGCATAATGACATTTTTTTTAAACGTATGCTGTGTTGCAAATATACAGACAACTGAGGCTTCACAGACCTCAAGATATCATTGGCCTGCTTCTTGACAGTAATTAGATTCTTTCTTATGTTGTTAATATGTCGTTAATGTGGATGAACAGAAATTATTTTTCCTATTCCTCCATCCAAATGGCAATCAGTTCTTATAGTGAAATTGGACGCGGTAGTCTCATTACATTGAGCGTTCTCACTTTTTCTGGAGGTGCTCTTCTGAAGTCGGCTGCCATTCTGCCATTTATATTCCAATTTCCTTAAATCACAATGTGGCAGAAATTGTTTGATTGATACTAATATAGCGGTCTGGGATAACACCTTGCAGGAAGTGGTTAGCTCTGGACTACGTTCAGTTTCCTTTATTGTATACGACGACGTCATTTGAATCTCTTGGCGTTTCACGAACATTGTTTTGCCACATGGTTTGTCATTAGTAAGCGACACTGGAAAAATGGGAATGTCTGTATAATTTTGGCAATATAAGGATAAGTTAGAAAACTTTTTATTTTTTCCTCCTTTCAATTGGTTTCATTGCCGTTGCATGCGTAACCTTATTGCTAATTAAGGGTGTTATTTGACCATAACTAATCAGTTATCTTGTTGAATTATCTGTTGAAAAATGTGTTGACCACATGTACCAAAGAATAACAAGAAGCAACGATTCGATTTTCGTGGATTGAGGCTTACTGCGTGAAATCTTTGAAGGCGTATAACAGTTTGGCGAGAATGTTTTTCCCGGAGAAGCATATAAGAGCTTATCATCTTCAAAAATTGATGAACGATCAGAGCGTCTATTTGCATCGTAGCAGATGAATGTATATGTCGAATGCCCCCCCCCCCTTCCTCCTATAAACGCTTTGCACGCTGGACTAAATGCATTCGGCAGTGATATGTTAGTGCGGAATGATGCATTTGTACTTCTTTTATTGTTAATTTTAATAAATACAATGTGAATGTTTTCTGACTTATTTTCCTAGAATACCAGAGAAAAGACATTCATTTCATCGCCAGATTATCCATATAATCCATTGGGATTAAAATAGGCGACCTCACGGTGAAGGGCCTGTACATTGTACAAACAGCGAGCCATCCATTAAGTGATCTAAACAATAAAATTAATTTCAATTGCACAGAGCAGGGCAAGCATTAAAATAATAAGGCATGCCATAAGTTCAGCTACCGTATAGAGTAGCTCTCCCTCCCTCAAAGTAGTACAGCTAGATGGTATTTAAGCTGCTTTTACTTTAAAAAAAAACAAAAAAAAACCACCCAAAATGCTTTTATTGTTAATATAACCACTTACTGAATGGATTACACACACACACACACACACACACACACACACACACACACACACACACACACACACACACACACACACACACACACACACACACACACACACACTTTTCTAGGAAGTATTTGCAAGTTTGTTGATTTAACTTTGCCATTTAATATAATAACTTTGTGAAATGTAACACGTGTTATACACTAGATTCCCGCTTTTATGATCTAACTGGTTCCTGGAAGCTGTCATTAAGCGAGCAGTCATAAATAGAAACATAATTTCCCATAAGCTCAGTGTCATAAAGTGAGGTTGCGTTCCTGGCGTTCAGTTTGAACTAAATAATTCCATACCTCAATGACCACGGAAATAAAATACGGCACTTAAACAAGGAAATTATAAAAAAAATACTTATTTATATATACAGAAGTGAAAAGTACAGGATTTATTGTTTATAGCTAAATAAAAGTCTGCGTGTATTTCTTCTGAACCAAAGAATCTTTTTTCTTTTCTCGATAAATTTTGTTGTACCATACAAAAGCATTTCTGACCCTGGCAAAGATTTCTAGCTCCGTTCAACATTTAGATCATCACTTTCCAAAATTTCAGACCGGAGTCATTTTTTCCAATGCCTCTATAAGTCTTTCTAATATAAAGGTTCTTTATAAACATAGAAGTTCTTTAATTTCTTCTTCGATGGTTCTTTGCCATTTCGATAAGTTACAATGGTAAGCTCCTTTTCATGCGAATTAGTAATTCATTTACATCTTCAGTAGAGACTTCCAGAGTCAGCTGACTTTATATTTCAACCATAGTCGTTGTTGCCTCTTCTAAAGAAAATTCAAAGTCTTCAATTAATTATGGGCAGAGTTTCTTCCAAATTTCCTTCAAGTTGAATTTAGCGACTTTATTCAGTGCTCTCTAATGACTTTCACAGTATTCAAAATGCTGAATTTTTACTATAACTTTTAGGTCGTTGGGCTAGCTTTCGTATTGACTGCCCTTATCAGTTTTTAAAATCCAGCGAAGATGATATCGGTCTATTGGTTGAAGAACTGAAGTGATATTTAGAGGAAAGAAAATTATCTTTGTTAGGATGAGCGTGTTTTAAAGATGGCTGGCACGTTATCGAAAAGTTGAAAGATTTTAATACAGTATTTTTCGACCTCAGAAACAAAAGTTCCAAATCACTAGTAGAGTTGTCTTTCATATTCTCTTAAGTGCTCTCACTAGATAGAGCAACAAAGGCTTCAGTTTACAATCGCCTGATCTCCATTTGCACCCCGCTTATTGGAGGTCTAAATTGACTTGGAAAAGTTCCATATTTGGTCACGAGAGAAGGGTTTCCAGACTATGTTAAAATAAATAAAAATACAAAAAAATAATAATTAGTTAAAAATAGAAAGAAACCTTAGCCTGCTTACGGTAATAATGCGTTTATAGACATGTAACCTTTTGTGAGTAGAAATCACATAAAAAAAATTATAAGGTCGCTCTATCCTTGGATGCTTCGAAGATAGGCATCCATTTTTTTTCTTTTGCAATATAAGTTCGCGAGTCATCCATTTCCAAAAAAAGCCCCGTTTCGACGAGAGTGGAAATTTGTTGAACAGCAGCGTTCTTCAATAACTTCAGTTAGTTTTTCTGGGAAATCTTTCACAGCCTCGCCTTGAATTTTTATGTTATACTTGCCACCGTTCTTCTTAAAGCAGTCAAAGCAGCATACACACTGGAAGTCTCTCCCTCTGATCTTGTCGCGCGAGTTCCTCAAGGTATCGAAGATAGACAGTGTCTTCCTTGAAATTTTAGCTTGGTTTGACGACATATGAATAGTTTGATTGATCAAAGCAGTTAACAATTTTTCAACTTCAGGAATTAAGCTTTCTTTCTTTCTTTTTTTTTTTTTCTTCTTTCTGATAGTACTTAGATAGATGTGTTAGTCTAGCATTTTCCACCTCATCCCAAGCTTTTGATTTATTCTTTATGATGGTGCTTATCGTAAAATAAGGCAACTTGAAGCTTGGAGCCAAATTTTATCACTATCATTCTAGATCTGTGAAGGCTTAAAATTTCATGTTTTTCTTCTTATGTTATTGCTTTCCGCTTCTTTAAGAATTTTGAATTCCGAGATTCACTTTTCCTCTGTCCGGATATTTTTGAAATCACAAAAACCTACATACTGTAAATAATTTGAAATTAAACTGACAATAAGGGAAGAGCAAAGCATCTTACAATAGTTCACTTAAAACTTCACGCTGAAGACCTGTAAAGTTATTCGGACACTACGACTCGCAGTAGTGATTTTTTCCTAAATGCTTTCGTTCAAGATTAGATATATCCCGATTGCCTCGCTTCTGTATAGTAAATTTAGACTAATCGTAAAAGCAAGCACTCAGCGGAGGTATACTTTGTTTCTTAACCACGCTACCAGCCAGGACGTATATATACCAAGTTGCCCATGGGTGCGAAGTGCATATTAAAATTTTAATACCATCGATATTACATTTGCAATATATGAATGGATACGAAGCTTTTGAGGATGTATATTTGATCCTTAATGGCCGGTAAGGTAGTTAATGTATTAAAAATAGCAAAAGCAACGGATTTTTTCCGAAGAGTGTCTATTTTAAAGAAATTCGAAAACCATAAATGAAAGTCACAACAAACAAATAATAAAAAAAAGACCTGTCTTAAAACACATAACACGTGAAGCTAATTAATACTGATATTTTCATGTTTTCTCGTTCCTTTAACCAGCATATGTTTTTCAAATAGAGCATCATTAAGATTATGTCTTTTTGGATAACAGATTTCATCTTTCGAAAATAGTTATACTTCAAGCTACCTTAATAATAATAACTGTATCTGCAGCTTGTGGAATCAGGTTTTCATTGGCTGTTTAACAGTAGCTTAACTATATATATATGTAGTGGAGGTACATTTACTGTAGACTGTACTGCCGAAAAAATACGGATCTAAAATTTTTGAGATACTAAGAAGATAATCTAAATATGATAAATTCTTTCCGTAGGAGCGGAAAATGACGTGTGTATGATGAGGAATATTTAAATTAATGGTCTTAAATGTAATATTGTAGTTTCTTCCAGCGAGTCATACTTGGAAGCTTCCACTGCATTTGGCAACGCAATACCACATTCTTCGTTTATTGTTCGTTGAACGATTTCCTTTTTATTGTTGTTATTGGAAGTAAGCTGAAAGTGGGGATCATCATTCAAGTGCCATAAAAAAAAAAAAAAATTGCTCTCGAAACAAACTCTCCAAACGACAAACAGTTATTCATCGATGATGTGAACTACTGATGTCCAACAGGAAGGAAGACATTTTTAACGTAAGCTTAATGCTTCTCCGCGCTATTCAGGATTGTCAAGTGTTATTCACATGTTACTTTTTTTATAAAAGGATTCCATGTGTATGAATGATCTACTGGTTAGTAAATTAGTCGCATTTTTTGAACTACATGAAACCAGCTAATGAACTTGTCCAAGATGAATGAGCTATACTTAATGATTATTCAAAAGAAAGCATCCTACAGTAAAACCTGCTTATTAAAAAAAAATAATAATTCTTGGGCTATGTTAACATGTATAATACACTTCTTATCCTCACTACTGAAACAGAAGTTTCACATGCGTTGCAAGACCTGAATTAGGACTGTAAGAGAAGACGGCATTTCTCATGAAACAGTCGATCGATGACTCCGCCCGAAGCAGACTGGTGGATCGCATCACACAAACTGGTACAGGCCTTACAAGAGAGCAATATGCGTGTTCTTAGCGACAAAACAAAATTCCAAGAATGGTAAGGAGAGGAAAAAATAAGGAATAGGATGCTTCAGAAATATTATTTGAAAAAACTGATTTTGTACGCTATTTGTACAATGTGTTAAGTGAATCTAAATATTACACAGCTGTATGTTTATTGGCTTTTGAAATTATTGACGGTCCATTTGTATTTTAAACAGCAACGTTAATCGCAAAAACGTCGTTTTCTAATTGCATTGTTATTCCTACCTAATGCATGTACCCTAGCAACATCCACTTAATATGCGTGAAAGAGCAAATTCTGCTCATAACCTGTGCCCGCAGACCAAATTACTCGTAGACTATGGAATTATATTAAAACTCGCACAGCTTTTTTTTTTTTTTTTTTCAGAATAATTTCTAACCGCTTCTACCATTTTAAATGTACGCTCTTCCGTTTTCTACCCTTAGAGTTTTGCTTTTCACCTCCCCCCGATATTACTGATAAGGATATCCAAATGGCATTAGGGCTGGTATGGGAAATGGATTACAGTGCTTATAAGAATTCATCACCAAGTTGAGAATTTTCAGAACCTTCTCTTCTATCTAGAATTGTTGCATTACTTAACTAAATTGTCCAATTTACGTCATTGTATATCACGTTTCGTGCCTGTTTATAGTTTCAAAAGGTTTCGTATCTTTTTATAATTAAAAGTTATATACTCGAATATTTTTTATCTTGAGGACGCGTACCTCAGTACACTTATAAAAGCTTGCCTAATTTATTAAAATTTATATATTAATTTTTTTCCCTCTTTCCTTTTTAGTCTAATACTACCTCAAAGATAGATTTATGATTCTTATTCGCTGAAAGATGACAGTTTATTTAATTTTGAAAAGATGAAATATTATAAATTAAATAATTATACATCTAAAGAAATAAAAATGCCCAACATGGCATTTACGTTCGTCTCTTATTCATAAGCAAAAGCAAGCTAGCATTTTTCGATTCCAAGGGAATTGATATAACCATAAAACCTATTCGATAACCAGTGCCAAAGGAACCGAGAAATAAATTAATAAATATAAAGAAATTTTGTACTGCAGCCGACTGTATTAAATTAAAAATCAACTGAAATAATAATAATAATTAAAAAAGAAAAGAAATTGAGAGAACCGCAAACTTCTGTGAGTGTGAAATCTGGGAAGAATGCATCTGATCCGATAGTAAAAAATAATAATAAAAATAAATAAATTATATATGTTATATATGTTAAAGATACCAAGCTATTTTAAACCTGGTTTTACTCCATTTCCCAAATAAGCAAACAGACAAGTCAAGTTTGCGCCTGCAAGTGTTGCAAATCTAGCTGACCCTGCACGTAGTGCAAGACCAAGGCATCTCATGGTAAAAGTAGAATAAGCTCTGATCACTAATCTTAATATTTACCCTTAATGCAAAGCACATACTTCTACATTTATATCTCCTCCTGAGATTTTTATTTAATAAGGTTAAAAACACCTTATGGTAACTTGTTCTGGTAAAATACGTATAAGCTCTGTATTACTAAAATCTTGGTATTTCTAGCCTGGCTCCCAGTGATGAGACCTCAATAAAGGTCGAAACCGGTCTGGGTAGTGGCCCTTTGCCTTTAATACAAAGCATCATACATCTCCTCCAGGAGATGTGCTTTTCATTAAGGGTAAATATTAAGATTAGTAATCAGAGCTTATTCTACTTTTACCATGAGTAGCCTTGGTCTTGCACTACGTGCAGGGTCAGCTAGACTTGCAACACTTGCAGGCGCAAACTTGACTTGTTTGTCTGTTTGCTTACTTGGGAAATGGAGTAAAATGAGATTTAAAATAGCTTGGTATCTTTAACATTTATTATACCCAAGGTAAATATATATATATATATATATATATAGTTCCATTTATTTTAATTCATCATCAACCTTGCAGTCACGTTTTAGTTCATTTCTTTGTGTCCCTGAATTAATTTATTCTGCAGCTTACTTTGAAAACCAGTCAGACTCATAATTCTCATACGGTGCCCCATGCTGCTACTGTTATAGAATGGTATGAAGAGATGAGTGTTAAACGACTGTCCTGGCCTGCTTAGAGTCCTGACCTCAACCCCATCGAAAACCTAAGACGAATTGGAGTGGCGATTGAGGTCCAGAGCAGCACGCCCTCGATCTGTTGCTGAGCTCAGTGCTGCTTTGATGAAGGGATGGAGATAAATTGCACCTGATTTCTACCACACATTGGCAGAAAGCCTCCCTCAAAGGGTGCAGGAGGTGATCAAAGCCAAAGTGGACATACCCGATATTAGGGTTCGCCTGCTGGTATCAATTGTAAATTGATATTTCCGACGAATCCCTTTGGTCAGAAAGACCTGGGTTCGATTCCCGTCCAAGACGTGAGGAACCTTTATGTGGTCTCTTTCGACTAAAGGCGAGTAAGCCGGTCTCATACAGAGGTGGTGGGGAATGGGTTGATATCCGGAATTTCGAGTCTTTCGGCCCCCAGAACAGGCAAACCGGAGTTTCGAAGCATGGTACCCTAAAATATCAAATTTCTGAGTGTTTGAATAGTTAAGATTTTTATTTTCCTTATTTCTGAATGTGCTCGCCGATGGAATGCGGTTGACAACATATTTGTAGCTAAGTCGTTCTCCGGAGTACAACGCTTGGAAGTAGGGACGAGTATCTGAACACCGAACTGCGCATAGCTTGCTTGCTTCCTTCTTGACTATATAATTTATTGTTGCAGTGGAAACACTGAATCATCATCATCATTATCATCATGCATATCAAGGATTTAGGCCTAGCGTGGCCTGTTCCAGCCTTAGAAGTCATCGTTGAATCTTTTAAGAGGACGTCCTGGTTTTCTTTTTCCTAATGACTTGTACTTTAAGGCTTGTTTTTTTAATCTTTCTATTTTCATTCTTTGAACGTGTTTCATCCATTAAAAAATATTTATTTTTTAAATTTTTTCTATTACTGATTCTTGGTTTAATTCTTTCATAATTTATTCGTTTCTTTTGTGATCAAATAGAGTATACTTTGCAGTTTTTAAACTTAATAAACTTCATTTCTGCTAATATTAATCTTCGTTTATCTTTTTTGTTTTATTATCCAGATTTCACTTCCATACAATAAGACTGGTAGGGCTAATGTATTGTATACTTTTAGTCTGGTTTGTTTTTGAATTAGGTTTGGTTTAAATATAGAGTTAATTACACCTGTTATTTTAAAATATTTTGCAATTTTTACGTTTATATCTTTTTCATTTTCATATGTGATCATACATCCTAGGTAGTTAAATGAATTCCCCTGTTCTAAGATCTTGTTATATATTACTATTTTAGTTCTTACTAGATCTTGTCCTTTAAAGGCCATAGTTTTTGATTTTTCTGTTGATATTATCATACCATAATCTTTGGCTATCTCATTTAGATCTAAAATAGCTTTCTGTAAATTAACTTCAGAATTTGTAATTATTATTTGGTCGTCGGCAAAAAGGAGAGTGTTTAAGTTCACAGTAGGAGAAAGTTTAATACCTTAATGGAAATTTTTATTCCATTTTATTATTATTTCATTTAGGTAAATATTAAAGAGAGTTGCTGAGAGGGAGCATCCCTGTGGGACCCCTTGGTTTATCTCTCTCGTATATGATAGTTCATGATTTAATCTTATTTGTATTTGATTATTTTCATATATACTTCTGACAGCTTTTAGGATGTTAGTTGGTATTTGTCTTTCTTTTGATATATTAAATAAAATGCTTCTTTTAACTTTGTCAAATGCTTTTTTCAAAGTCAATAAATGCAATGTGTGTCTAAATTGTATTCTCTTCTTTACTCTATTATTAATTTTAGGCTGGGTCTATACGTGATCGTCCTTTTCTAAATCCATTCTGTACTTCTAAAATAAAGTTTTCGGAATATTTCATTAGTTTGCTATTTAAGATTCTGCTATATATTTTGTAACAGGAATTTAGTATACTGATACCTTAGGGTCATCTCTATTACCTTTTTTAAAGATTGGAATCACAATTGCTTTTTTTCCATTCTATTGGTGGTTACCAGTTGTATGAATTTTATTTAAAAATAATAGGAGTCTTTCTTTGAATGTTGTTCCTGCATATTTATGTAGTTCTGAACCTAGCTTATCTTCTCCAGGTGATTTTCCGTTTCTTGTTTCTTTCAGGCTGATTTCCAATTCTTCTTTAGTTATTTCCTTTTCGTTTTCATTAAATGTTTGCCAGTTGTCTTTTTTTAAATATTTATCTGTCCACAATTCTGTGCAGAAATTTAGAAATTTTTCTAATTTCAATTCGGTGTTTAATTTTATGTTTTCTTTAGTATCTGCATTTAGGTGTTTCAAAATCTTACATACATTGGGTCTTATTTTATATAAATCATATTCTACATTAGAAACGAATTTGTTCCATGATTCTCTGTCTTTTTCTGACTTCTAGTTTAGCTGTGGCTCTTATTCTTTTATATTCTATTTCATCCTCTAATCTTTTACTGTTTAACCATTTATGATAGGCTTCTTTTTTCATTTTGATTATTTCTTTGGTTGTATCATCCCATATCTTCAGTTTTTTCTTTTATTGAATTTTTTGGTCTTTCCTAAGCTTTCATTTGCTGCTGCATTTAGTATCGTTTTTATATTAAGCCATTCTTTATATTAGTTTTATAAACAAACGTTTTAAATTTTCTTTCTGTTCTTGCTACTTGTAGCCATTTAGGTGGCAGTCTTAATTTTATTTTAACGAGGAAGTGGTCACTACTTATTTCATATCCTCTGTGAACTCTAACATCTAAAGGGAACTTTGATGTATTTTCATTTAAGATGAAATAATCTAATATTGATTTCCATCCTCTTGCTGCCAAGTATATTTATTTTTAGCCTGGTTTAGCCTTGAAGATTTTAGTGCATCTTTGTCTAAAAAGTAGTTTTATAGTGCGAATCAAATTGCGAGGCAAACTCCGTTATTCAGTGTGTGTGTGTGTGTGAGAGAGAGAGAGAGGGGTAGTAGGGTTTTTCATTCCCATACAGGTAAATCGGCTAGGAGAACACACGCAATTTATAGACGATAAATACTGTTGGTAATTGGTAATAGATGTCATTGTGTTATTGATGGATGTGAGAGAGGTAGTAGGTTTTTTTCACGCGGAAACTCGGGTTTTTCGTCCTCCAGAACAGGCAAACCCACCCGCGCACTTACAGACATAGGACACTCCGGGAGGCATAGGGCTAACCATCCTGAATAGAAAAATCCTCGACACCGGCAAGTAAAAGAGGAGGGAAGGAATAAGAAGAAAAATGTTTATCTTATGTTTTTATCGGGATTTTTATTTATTTAACTCAATAATAAAACGTAATTTTGATTAGCTTTGATTTTTAATTTCCGAGCTCTAGCGTCCCCCAATTACAAATAAATTCAGCAGTATTTTTTGGGGGGGGGGAGAGAAGAAGGGTCTTCCACCCACGAAAGGTTATAATTCTATAACACATCAGTTACTAACACAAAAGTTATAGTAAAATATAATTGTTTTACTAACTTTTTGCATTATTGCTTTAATTTTATTAATTTTGTTGCTTCGTTTCATATTTTCTTTAGTACTGGTTTGAGGATTATGCAAACAGAAATAAAAAAAAATTACAAAGAATTAAATAATTAAAGAAATTCCTTAGCCCGTTCATGGTACTGATGTGTTATAGGTTTATAACCTTTCGTGGGCCGAAGACCCTATTCCCCCCCCCCTCCCCAAATACTGCTGAATTTACTTGCATTGGTTCTTTCATTCGTAGGATTTCTTCTATCTTTATCAGATTCACGATCATCGTATACCTGACGAAACGCATGCATATTTATGTTGATAAATCTATTGACCGGCAGTTGACAATGGCGGTCCTTCTAAATTAGGATATAGGATTATGAAGTGAGTATTTATTTATTTATTTTTCGGTCCTAGTCCTTTGAGATGTCAGTCACACTAATATCGAGAGCTGTTTAACTGTGCTGAAGTAGCGAACTTTTAAAATCACTCGGTACTTGAATGTAAAACATTTTAAAAAACATGGAAAGTAAACCGAGCTATTAGCGACAATGCCGATGCAAAAATGTACTTGTAAAAAAAAAAAAAAAGTATATACACACTGGAGATATTGAAATCAAATGATGTTACACCTGCAATGTGATGCAGGATATTTCAAAGTATTGTTTTAATGCAGAATAGGTATTTTTATCGTTTCCCATTCCAGACTGTTTAAATGTTAAATTGCGTTACAAATATATTTCAACTGGAAAATTTTTGATTTCTATAAAGTAAATAAAAGATATTTTTCATAGACAAAGCAATTAAATATTTCAGTAATATATAAAAGTAATTCTCCAGACAGATGGGAAAAGGGAACTAAATCAGACGTCTATGAGTTGTCATGTGCCACAACCAACTAATGTAAACTTTCTTAGTGTTCCGTAAATCGAATGTGAAAGAATTTTTACTTGCAATGCTAGGCAAGTTCAGCACGTGAACAGCATAATGTATCCATAAATGAACTTCCACAAAATAATGGAAAACACAAGGTAAATAGTGAAGGAATTGAAAATAACGAGAAGAAAGAGCACTCAGAAACGATGAGAAAAGCCATTAATCAAACTATGTCCGGTAACAGCTATTGATTCTAGTTCAGTGTTTCACAATGGCTGAGAATGCTTGAGAACGTTTTTATGTCATCTTAATACATCGAATGCTCAGACGGTAGAAGCAAACTTAATCAACAGAACTAGTAAATAAGTATTTTTGGTTAGTGAGAAATTTCCTTTTATGGTGCTAATGCTCTTGTTAGGTGCACTGATCAGTGAGGGGGGGGGAGTACTTTGAGTGCTTTTCCGTTTTTCTTTTCTTAAATTATCAATGATTAATTTGATTTTTGGTAGCCGGAGAGGTTTTGTTGGATGTGCACTCTCGTAATTGCAAACAAAATCTCCTGCTTGGAGATTTTGGCAGTGTTATGCAGTAAAGTATGTATTGTCGCTTATTATTGGACTTTATCCTAGTAAATAAATAAATTTCGTGTGATGATACTGCGTTCCCCCTTTTTACGGGAGTTCACAGTACCATCTAGTACCCCCAAATTTTATCCGGGCTCCGGAACCGGCATAGGCTGACGAATCAGACCTATGGCTGGGTCAGTATTCCTGACTGTAACCCGTGTGTCCTCAGACCGGTTTGCCTGCTTGCGGGATGAAAAACCCCAGATAAACTGGCGGGAAAAAACCCTGCTGTCCACGCCCAAGACCGGCTAACTTGGCTATGGCTGAGGAAGATCCTTAAGCTCTATCTTAAGACTTTATCCTACTTAAAAAATTGTATAGGTGTTTTGCGATGTATTTTGTTTTCTCAAAAACACGAGGACAAATACATAAAAACAAATAATCGGGAATGCAAGCTCTTTCTTTTTTGCGACAATTTTTTTTTAAACTAAATAATAACAGTAGCGAGTGGGCATTGTTTTTTCCCTGTTACCTTTTTACCTCATTAGAAAATATGCTCTTCAGTTATTCAGATATAAAATAAAAATCGTCTAACACCTTTTCATTTTCACATAGGGAGAAGGAGGAGCTCTTTTACCTCTACCTTGTGAAAACTGGGTAACAGATTGTCTTGAGTCGCCATTGAAAGTTCAGCCTGCATGATTTCAGAAGTATGGAATGCAGTTGACTATGGGCGAGACTACCATAGTCAACTGCTGTCATCGCATGATCCTAAACCTGACTCGTGTCGTGGTTCTGAAATAGTGAGTTTTATGGTCGATTTTTCTGAGATGAAGGATTTAAAAATCTGGCTTTTATGGGAGGAAAGAAGAAAGAAAAAAAACATACCTGCCATAAATAAAGTAACTCGTGAACTGGATGAAAGAAAAAGAAGAAGAAATAAATAACGCCTAAAAAAGTTCCTGTAGTCGGTTACTTGAGTGAAACCTATAACGGTCGTTCTTCTGGTATTATGATATATAAAAATAAGGTGTACTAATCACTATTATATATTGTGATTTAAATAACTATAAAATTTAAAAAACTGTTCTATTATTCCATTTTTTGGTAGTACCTTCGCAGCTTAGTCAGTAAAGACGATACCCTTTGATTGAAAAGACTTGAATCGCGTCCAGGACGATAAGAACCGTTTACGAACTTTTCAAGTGAAGGTGAGTTATCCAGTCTGATAAGGGGTGATGGTTTTTCCTTCCTCATCCCACAAGACAGAAAAACTAGCCAGAGAATATATTCCATTAAATAGCAGACTATTAGGGAAGTTGACCTTTGCATAAAGCCAAGTTTCTTTGCTCACATATGCCACCATTGAACGGAAGATGAGAGCTTTTTTGCTATACGGTATTCTCCCACAAGACAAATATGCTATAGGTTTTGCAGTTTATCGTATGTGGGAATGATACGTTGGAAAAAAAAAAGTGTATGTATATATATATATATATATATATATATATATATATATATATATATGTGTGTGTGTGTGTTACGGTTAAAGTGATAAATCCGGTTATTATTAATAATTACCGGATTTATCACGGTTAAAGTGATTAATTCTAATTATTCACTTTAACCGGTAAGTATTAATAATAAATACTTTCCTTTTTTCATTATAAACTAAACTAACCTAACCTAAGCTGTTATAATTTCTATTGAGAATGAAAACCTATATAAAAAACTTATAAACATGCTATTATTACATTTACCAGACTCTTCTAGGAATTATTCACTTTAACCGGTTAAAGTGATTAATTCTAATTATTCACTTTAACCGGTAAGTATTAATAATAACCGGATTTATCACTTTAACCGTAACATATACACTGCTTAAAAAGAAGTCAACGGGCACCATAGTGTGAGGAACAAACAGCCATGGCGCCCACCTTAATAAGATGTAGGACCTCCTTTCGCTGTGATGACTGCAGCAATTCTACAGGGCATACTTTCCACAAGCGTACGATTGCGATAAGTGGAAATTTCGTACCATTCTTCCTGTAGGCATGTAATGAGGTCCTGGACTGTTGTGGGGGTGGACGTCTCTTGACCTCACCCAACACTCCAGTTCATTCCACAGATGTTCAGTAATGTTGAAATCAGGGCTCTGTGGAGGCCAGTCAAGTGTGGTGACGTTCGTGGCCACAAACCACGCAGTTATAGCATCAGCTTTATGACACAGTGCATTATTTTGCCGAAAGAGACACTGGTCAGTTCCGTAGAAACGCCACTGCATTGCATTGTTCAGATACCTCTCGGAGTTCAGTGTTTGCTGCACCATAAACAGAGGTCCAAGCCCAAAACAGGACCATACCATCACAGCACCACCACCACCACCTTCGAATTTCATAGTTGGGGTTAGGCATTCTGGTAAGAGACGTTCACAGTGTATCCGCCACACCTGTTCATCTGCTCGATAGAGGATTTAGCGTGATTCGTCGTTCCATAACACAGCTGTCCAAGCTTCCACGTTCCGCTGTACACGCTCTTTGCATCACTGAAGACAACACTGCATGTTGGTTCAGGTAATGTGGGCTTGCTTATTACGGTCCTGCTATGGAAACCCATGTTGTGATCCTCAGTTCTGAATGTTTTCGTGCAGATTTGTGTTCCAGTCGATGCCCGGAACTCCGTATTCAACGTGTCGGTCGACGAATGGTGGTTTTTACATGCTATCCTTCGTAGCACACCCTACGGTCACGTTCGGTGATCGTGGTGGTTCGTCCACTGCACTTAGCACTTGCAGTTAATTCCTGCCTTCTATCTCAGTAAGTATCACTGAGATAGAAGTAAGTATCACTGATTGTTGACCTGGGATGGCCCAATTTGCCGAACAGCTAGGTCTGCAACATGACTTTCTATCACAACGCCTCTTTCAAAATTCCGTTGGTTACTTTCTCGCAGCCATTTCACCGCACAGAGTTGCCCTGACTTGGATGCATCATATTCCTCCAGTTTATAGTTTATAACGGCTACAAACACGTGAATCTTTACATGGCACGATACGCCTTGCCCATGGGATGTCCTTTGACTTCTTTCCAAGCTCTGTGTGTGTGTGTGTGTGTGTGTGTGTGTCTTGCATCGCATTTCCTTTTTTTTTTTTTTAACACAAATTATAGAAACAAAAGGAGAATTTCACTTAACACATGGCCTTTATATTGTGTTGAATGAATCGCCGTCTTTATTGATGGAAAAACAAAACTTTCTCATGAAATAGCTATAAATCAAGGATTCATGAGCCTTTCTCCAACTGTATCATAATTTTTATAAGTAATAAGAAAACAGAAACCGAAAACTGACACTGATATATCTCAAAGAATTTAAATGTAACACATTATTTGCAGACAGCAGTATCATATTGCAGAAAGTGAACCGCACATCCAGAGATTCTATGTGCTTTACTAGGAAGGTACAAAGAATATGTGTAACATATAAAAAACGAACATCGTACTGAAGGGTTTTCCTTTGGTATCATGTTTGCAAATGAAACACTTGCGGCTAGTAGATGCGCCGAATATCCATGTAGTGGACATTCGGCGATGTATTTAATATCCGAATAGTCACTAGCGACTATTCGGATATTAAATTCATATGCAGACCAGGAAATTCTGGAGAAAACGATAAAGATGATACGAGCTACTATTCAGCATCTTCTTTACCTGTTTCCACAGGAAGGAAGGGATGATTAGCGAAGAAGATGCGGAAGGAAATATTTATATATCCATGTAATTTTGCTTTGACATGCGCCGGACGAGAAAGTCTTACCTGATAAACGTAGCTTAGAATTTCTAATGAACTAATGAACGGCTGGATATGCCTGATTTACCGAAGTATCTATCTTAGAGCATATAAAAATAACCATGACCTTTGAAATTCGTATACGTTTGATATCAGATGATACTGTCAATTTTTTCCAAGTTGAAGTGTCTGAGTGCAGAACTTTTTGAGATTGAGGCTTAGGATACTGTCATTAACCTTTCATTTTTAATGGTGACAGTCTTTGCGTCCTTAAAATATTAGGATTAACGAAGTGTTTCGCTTTGCTTATTCGTCTTTCAGAAAATTATAGCACGGTATATTTTTACGAAGTTTGGTGCATGTCACCCTTATACTGTATACAAAGGGTCTATTAATATGCTTTCGCCAATCCATCTTTATGTGCACTTTGGTCACGGATAGTATACATAATCGATCCCGCGATGTGATGGAAACGTGCCGCAGTCTATATGACAGATGCTGGAAGTCATACCATTCAGTGGCGTATTAAAATGTCGATCGCTTTGGGTAAAATCAACCTTGCTTTTCTGTGTGTGTGTGTAGTCATCTGGGAATATATATATATTGACAGACTATTAAAACGAACAAATGTGTTTTGTCATCATTTTGAATTAATCAAAATTTCTGGTGCTTAAGTTATGCATGTTTTTCATTCATTTGTGTAGCGAGATGGTCTGGGTCCTTGGGGCTATGAATATCATTTAATAATCTTATATATGATATAATAATACACCAACAAAATAATGCTTAATATATTTTTGGCGAATTATAATGACATATCGCTTCTTTCCTACGGTGTAGACTACTGATAGAGTATAGTATATAAATACTTAAAAAAAATAGATCATCATAAGAATATCAGAACTATTTCCTCTGCCTTTCCCTATCCTGTCCCTCCCTCCTTGTATCCAATAAAAAAATAAATGAGTACGTTACTTGTGATGGCGTTGAAGAAGCAGCCTTATCTGAAGCTATTCTGAAACCAACTACAGTACTTGGTGGGGATTCATGAATCATATTTTTATTGTTCGGCAACATGGCCTTCATGATCTAAAGAAGAATTTTCTGAATAGACTCCATCAAAAAAATATAATTCACTATCGAAATAGAGATGAACATCAAACTTCCCTTTCTGGATATGCCAATTTAATATTAAAGAAGTGGCCAATGGTGTATTACTTTATGTTCATAGAAAATCCACCCATACTAGTCCATATCTTCATTACTGCTCGTTCCACTATCCCGTATGGGGGATTGTGGATATCTTAAAATTATAATAGTAATAATAAAAGATTGCAGTAAAGACATCAAAGCAGAAGTCTTTTGGAGAAAGATTAGACTCATCCTATGCAAATGCAAACAAAGTATTCTGGCAGACCATTCGCCGCCTTCGAGGGAGGAAATCGTGCACAGCAAGGGCAATTAAGGTCTCCGAGAAGGATATCCTCCACAGATGGAGGGAATACTTTGAGAGCCTTCTCAACCCAGGTGGCACAGCAGCTGTGGACATCCAAGAGGTGCAGATCGGGGCAATGACTAGTCTCACAGCAGAAGAGGTCCATTTAGCAATAAAATCGCTAAAATCGGGCAGGGCTGCTGGTGATGATGAAATTCGATCCGAAATGCTAAAAGCCTTAAATCGAGACGGTGTTCTCTGGCTGGCTGGAGTGTGTCAGGCTGCTTGGATATCTGGGCGAGCACCAAAGCAATGGCAGACGGGCAATACAGTCTTCAAGAAGGGAGACCAGTAAGATTGCAGCAACGATCGTGGCATCTCTCTGCTCAGCCTGCCTGGGAAAGTATATGGTAGGTGCTTGGAAAGAAGGTGCAGGAGCATAGTTGAGTCAAAGTTTCAGGAAGAACAGTGTGGCTTTCGTCCTGGTAGAAGCACAATTGACCAAATCTTCACTTTAAGGCAAGTCTTTGAGAAATCTTGGGAATATACCAAGAATGTCTACACATGTTTTGTGCACTTGGAGAAGGCATATGACCGGGTTCCTCGGGATAAGCTTTGGCAAGTAGTACAGGAGTATGGAGTGGATGGCCAACTATTAGCCGCGATCAAGTCCCTGTATGAATGCCCGGAGTTTTGTGTCAGGGTAAACAGTACAAAGTCTGAACCTTTCACAGTCTCCGCTGGTCTCTGCCAAGGGCATGTTCTATCACCCCTCCTTTTCATAATATTTATGGACTGGATTGATAGGCACAGCTGAGGCAGTGAGTGTGTCAGAATTTTAAGATGTAGCATTGGACGTCTGCTTTTTGCAGATGACCTAGTTCTGCTTAGCTCTTCCACAGATGACCTCCAGCAGACCCAGGATAGGTTTGTAGCTGTTTGTGCAGATGCCGGGATAAAGATCAGTGTGGCCAAAACAGAAACATTTGGCATTTGTGGCCTCAAGACAACCATCCCGGTGCACTCTACATGTGAGTGGAGTCCCACCGAGGCAGGTGGAGAAGTTTAAATACCTTGGGTCCATATTTACGAGTGATGGAAAGTGGGATGTAGAGCTAGATACTCGAATTGGCTCAGCAAGCGCAATATTGCCGGAGCTTGGCCGTTCGGTGGTATTGAAATGTGGGTTAAGCCAGAAGGCAAAGCTGGGTGTCTTCAATGCAGTCTATGTCTCCATCCTCACCTATGGTGATGAGAGTTTGGTAGTGACCGAAAGAATGCGGAGACGAATCCAAGCTGCTGAAATGAAGTTCCTGCGAGGGGTTGCGGGGCTGACAAGACTCGACAGAGTCAGAAGCTCTGTAATTCGGGAAACCCTAAATACTCAAGCTGCTTTTCCGTGTTGAAAGATCACAGTTACGATGGTACAGGCACCTGATCAGAATGTCACAAGAGAGGCTCCCCCAGCAGGCCCTCTTTGCCAAGCCAGAGGATGGGAGGCCACGTGGAAGGCCAAGGACCAGCTGGATAGATTATATCCAAAACCTTGGGTGGACACGTCTGGGAGTCCCACCAGAACACCTGAGCTTGGTGGTGGAGGATCGTGATCATTGGAAGTTCCTCTTGCAGCTGCTGCCCCCACAACACAATTAGGAAAGGCGGGACTTGAAGATGGATGGATGGATAAAAGATTGACCTTTTCTATCATTATTTCATTCTTAACAGTTACCTAAAAAGTTTATTGATTGTTGTTTACAGAGAAATTGTCACGTGCAATCACACCAAATTTGACTACTTTTTTGCTTCAGTGAAATTTCATGACGCCTAGCTTCTTTATTATATGTTAAGTGTCTGTTCCAACAAGTTAACGCATTTTTTTTTTTTTTCAAAGCCATTTACAATCCCCAAAATATGATGTGCCTGATGCTCACGTAGATCAGGATGGATTAAGCTACGAATTAGGAAAGCGGATGTAGTGATGTCATCTACAAAGACAGACCTTACTGCTCATATTTCTCCGAAGACCACGAAATAGATCAAAGGTTACGATCTGACCTGAAAATGACTGTTTCGTCTTTTTAGAGTCGAATGAAGTTCTCTCGATTTACATTCTGAACAGAAACCAGTCTTATTCTGCACATCTGGAAGTCGCTCATCCATTTCTTTAGTGGCAGTGCATGAGATCTCTCCTACGTGACAGTTAGTTACGAACTCTGCAAAACAATGTGTGCATTCTCTCTCTCTCTCTCTCTCTCTCTCTCTCTCTCTTTCACTGTGGATTTTTTTTTTTTTTTTTTTTTTTGAAAGCATTAAGCAATTTTTACAGGTCTTAAGAAATTTCATATACTTATTTTCTGGTTATTCATTCTTTTTATGACTGACAAAAACTGATAACGAAATATAGCCAAAAAAAAAAATAAAATAATAATAATAAAAATAACGAAATGGCCAAAGAACTGATAGCGAACTATGTCAGTACTCCTGTTTAAATTTAAATAAAAGTATTGTAAATAAGATTATAAATCCAGGATGTTCGGAAAAGAAATACAAACTTAAATTAAGCGCTCTCTCTCTCTCTATTAGGAGCGAAAAAATTTTAGAATGAGACACTACTGAGTAACTTGTGACTTAAACTGGTGTAATGGAGAACCAAGCCCTTGGCTTTTACTCCCTTTGTCTTGTGTGTCTGTCTCTTGAGGGAGGGGGGGTAGTTATTGAGCAAGTGCTCGCCCTATTCGGGCTGTGTGGTTTATAGTTAGCTTTGGAATAGCAGGATTGTTTTGGGGCGTTTGTGTTTCACTGTATCATGTTCATTATAATCTGTTGCTGTCCTTATTAATTGGTTCGGGTGGGTGGCTGCTTGTGTGAAGTAACTTGTGGCCGTTTGTTGGAGGAATTTGAGGATTGTCGGTATATTTGCTTCTCGATGGAGTTGTGTGTTTCGTATGAACCATGGGGCGTCAAATGACGTTCTTAGACATTTGTTTTGTATTGTTTGGAGTTTTTTTGATGTTGTAAGGTGCTGTGTGACTCCACGCGGGTGATCCGTATGTTATTATGGGTCTTATTATTGACTTGTAGATGAGTAGTTTGTTGTCTATGCTAAAGCAGCTGCGTCTGTTGGTTAGTGGGTATGTTTGGACTATGACTGTGTTTCCTTCAATACTACACTTCAATACCCACATTGCATGTGTGTGCAATGTGGGTATTGAAGTGTAGTTTTTTTGTCAAGTTGTATTCCTAGGTATTTCGTTGTTGTTACCCATGGAATTGTTTTGTTGAATATGTTTACTGAGTTGTGGGGGAATTTTTTTCTTCTTGTGAACAGTATTGGTGCGCTTTTGTCTCCGTTTACGTCAATCCTCCATTTCTTGAACCAGAGTTCGAGTTCTTTTGCTGCGGTTTGTAGTCGTTTTGTTATCAGTTTTGGGCATAGTGATCTGGTTAAAATGGCTGTGTCGTCTGCGTAGTAGGCAGAAAACGTTGTCTTGTTCTGTGGGATATCACCCATGTAGATTGCAAATAATAGGGGGGAAAGTAGTGAGCCTTGTGGGACTCCCGCTGTGACTTTGCGTTCAGTAGATATTATTCCTTGTATTTTTACTCGGAATTTTCTGTTTTTTAAGTATGAGCTGATCAGGAGGACTAGATGTATTGGTACTTTTGCTGTTAGTAGTTTATTTAGGAGACCGATGTGCCATACTTTGTCGAAAGCTTTGGCTATGTCGAGAAAAATGGCACCGGTTTGTTGTTTCCAATTGAAACCATGTGTGATGTATTCTGTGATTCTTTGTACTTGTTGTACCGTGCTGTGGTGTGGTCTGAACCCGAATTGTTCGTCTGGGATGATGTTGTTTTTAGCGGTTATTTCTTGTAGTCTGGTCAGGATTACTTTTTCGGATATTTTTCCTAGGCAGGAGAGGAGACTGATGGGTCGGTAATTTTGTGGGAATTTCGGGTCTTTTCCTGGTTTGGGGATCAGGATTACGTCTGCAGTCTTCCAACGGTTTGGGAAATAGCTGAGCCTGAGCATCGCGTTTGTGATGGCAACTATGTGCATAAGTGCTTTGTGTGGTAGATGTTTGATTATTTTGTTCGTGATTTTGTCTGGACCCGGCGCTTTTTTATTTTTAAGGTGTTTAATTATTTCGCGTATTTCTTTTGGAGATGTTGGGCTGATATTCGGTTGCTGGTTGTGGTGCCTTAGTGCATGCCGCATCTGTCGGTGTATTTTTGTGATAAATGTTAGGTCTACGTTCTTGTAGTTGGGGCTAAATTGTAGCTCTAGGCTGTCCGCGAAAGCTTCCGCTTTTTCGTCATCGCGGTAGACCGTACCGCGTTCCCCATGAATTGGTGGTACGTAGCTTTACGTGTTGCGAAGGCCTTTGAGGAGTTTCCATAGTGCTTGGTCATTTGGTTGTATAGATCGGAGTGTGTTTTCCCAGTGTTGGTTGCGGAAATCTTTGATTGCATAGCGGACTAGTTGAGTGGCTTTGTTGAGTTCTTGTCGGTCTTGTGGCGCTAGTGTTTTGTGATATTGTCTGCGTATTTTGTTTTTGTGCCGAATGAGTTTTCGGATGTCTTCCGGGAGTTGGTTTGGTTTCGTGCTGGATGTAATCGCGGTTACTGCTGCTAGGCTTAGCGTTATTTGTTTTTCTAGGTTGGAGACTGCAGTTTCGATATCTTGTTTCGTGGAGATGATAGGTATGGGTACTATAGTGTTCTTGATTTTTGTGGGTAGTTGTGTCCAATTTGTGGTGGTAGGGTTTGTTGTTGTTTCGTCTGGTGTAGCACCCAGCTGGAGTAGGACTGGGTTATGGTCTGAGCTTAGATCGTTTATTGTTATTAGCTGGTATTGATGGTTCACGTTTTTCAGGATAACGATGTCTAATACGTCTGGTCGTCCGATCGTGCCGTAGTGTGTTGGTTCGATCGGTCCTGCCACTACAATGTTCCTGTTAGCGATGAAATTGTGTAGGATTTTGCCGCTTTTGTTTGCAATCCTGCTATTCCATGCCGGGTGTTTAGCGTTTAAGTCTCCAGCCATTATTATGGTTTCATTATTGTCTAGTAGCTGTGACAGGTCTGTGGTAGATATGTGTTTGTTTGGTGAGTTGTATGTGGCGTAAATTTTGACTGTTTGTGTTGGCTAGGTGAATTTGTAGTCCTGTGACTTTTAGGGTTGTGAGCTGGGAGGATTTTATCAAATCTGAGTTGTTTTCTGATGAAGATAGCTGTTCCTCCTCTGACTGTTGTTCTGTCGGTTCTGAATAGGTGGTAGTTTTGGGTTATCTGATGGGCATAGGTGAGTTTCGTTTATTAGTATAATGTCTGTGTCTGTGCGTTGTATGAATTCTCTTAGTTCGTGCATTTTGTTGAGTATACCGTTTGCGTTCCAATATATATATTATCTGTAGTGAATTGTTGGTGTTGATTGTGTTATTCATGAGTGAGGGTAGAGAAGATTACTTGTGCGTTTTTCATGAAGTGTTTTGTTGAGTCTTGGGTGGGGTTTGTCTTACTGAATGCGAGTAGCATTTCGCCTAGGGCGGCTGTTATTTTGGCTGAGTTGGGTGGTTGGTTGTGGGTGGGGGGTTCTTGGTTTGTTCTTACTATATCGGCATATGTTGTGTTTACGCGGGTAGTCGTGGGAGTTACTGGTTTTGATGTGGGTGGCGTGTGTTTGTTTGTATCTGTTGTGGAGCTTGGATCTCTTGCTTTCCGTGTTGTCACTTCGTTGGTTGGGTGTTTAGGACATCCCTTATAATTTGCAGGGTGCGGGCCGTCACAGTTTGCACATTTTGCTGGAGTTGTACGGGGTTTAGTACAGGAAGCTGTGGGGTGTTTGTCTCCACACTTCAGGCATCTGAACTCTGCCTTGCATCGGCTCTGGGCGTGTCCGTACTTTTTGCATCGGTGGCACTGTCCGGTTGATGCCCTCCGGGGTTTTGTCTCCCCTGTGCATTCTCGAGGCTATGGGTGCAAAGCTTAGGTTAGGTCTGCTTTAACTTCATCTGTTGTGATTGATTCTACTACTCCTCTTATTACAACTTTTAAGTTTTTCTCGCTTTTTAATGCGAACGTATGGTAAGGAATCAGCGAGTCGTCTAGTTTTTTAGCGAGGTTTCTGAAGTCTGTTACTGTTTCGGGTTGTATTCGTATTCCCTCTGCTGTATTTCTTGCTGTAGAGAACTTGATCTGGCTGTGTTTCATGATATTTGCTGTCTCCGACCATTTTTCCTTCGATCGGAGGATAACTGGAGGGATGCGTTCTTTTTTTTTGTGTTACTTGATGCGTCCATTGGTGTTTCCTGTTCTACTGTGTCTGTGACCTTTCGTCGTTTGTTTCTGTTGATTACTTCGAAATCTTCAGTCTTGTCTTCTGAGTTAGAGTAGTGTTCTTGTGGGGAGGGTTCTGGTTGTCCAACTTCTAAGTCGGTGGGGCCATGAGTTCCTTCGTCGTTTGGTGCTGATTGTATGAGTGTTACAGTGCCCGGATATCTGGTTTCCAGTTCTAAACCTATCTTCCTGAAGAGTGTTATTAGTTGGTCATAATTAAAGTTTGCTAATGTTAGTTCCTCCATTTGGTTCTGTCGGTATGCTACTGTTAGTTGGTAGTGGATGGGTAATAGTAAATAGAAAATTTACTTACAATGTCCGGATTTTCTTACATGCACTTTCTTTAGTTGTTTCGTTGAAGACGATCCTAATCCACTTGTAGATGCACTGATCACGAATTTGGCTCACACAATCTGTATACTATATCCTATTCGACTATAACATATACTATATCTATACTATATCTGATCAAAAGCTCAGCACTTCAACACACCTTAAAACTGCTGTCTGAAGAAAACACTGATTACCAATCTCGGCCGATCCGTAAAACTTTACGATAAAGTATCGAAAACGTACTCCGGGCGTCGACTACTGAGTAAAATTTAAAGTGCCACTTATGTACACTTCGGTCTCTTTTTATGCGGATTTGAAGTTATGCGGTGCACTCCCACAGATACGAGACCTTTCGACACTTCTGCGCATGTCAACAGAAGGAGAATCCATTCCGATAATAGGGTAATCCAGCGTTTCCCAAACTTTTCCTACAACGGAAACACTTCACAAATCCTGAAATTTTCATGGAACACCATGGTTATTTTGTAATTTATTCATTAATAATTAATTGCTAATTTGGTTGATTTTTTATTATTAATTAATAATTGATCATAATTATTAATTAATAGTTAATTAAATTTGGCCCAATGGAGGAAAAAAGCACCAAAGAAAACAAATTTCTTTAGAAATGAAAATTGCAATTTTAGATCGCTTAGCAAAAGGAGAGGGATCTATGGTGATTGGTAAACATTTTAATTTAAGCGAATCTACTATAAGAGCAATTAAAAAGAATGAAGTCGCAATAAGAAAATCTCTCATTTCTGGCACAAAACTAAGTACCAAATTATCATCGTACTCAAGAGATGCTTTATTAGAAAACACGGAACGAGCGCTCATAATTTGGTTTGAAGAATTCCTATAAGTCGTTATTTAATTAAACAAAAAGCTCTTCGGTTTTTATGAACAGATGAAGCAATTGGAGCCGTCTACTTCCGCTTCCCAAGCTGATAAAGAATTTTGGGCTAGCAAAGGATTGTAAACCGGATTTTTAAAAAGGAATGCACTTCATAACGTGAAGATTAGATTACAAGCGAGGTTGCAGCAGCAGATGAAGCAGCAGCCAAAATTTTTCAAGAGAAGTTAGCCAAAATTATTGAGAATGGTGGATATTGTCCCGATCAAGGTTTAACGCAAGGGTTTCTTCCAAAACAGGATTGTTTTGGATGAAAATGCCTAGTCGAACTTACATCGCAAAGTCTGAGGAAAAAGCAAGTGGGTTTAAAGCAAGCAAAGATCGAGTAACGTTGTTACTTTGTAGCAATGCATCAGGAGATCGATTGTTGAAATCCCCTCCTAGTAAATCGATTTCTAAGAGCACGTGCTCTAAAAGGCAAAGATCTAAAACAGCTGCCTGTGCATTGGATGGCTAATACAAAGACCTGGATAACAACTGTTGTATTTACTGAATGGTTCAATAATTGCTTTGTACCAGAAGTGGAAACATACATGAAGCAAAAAGCTCTCGATTTTAAAGTTTTATTAATTGTTGACAATGCACCAAATCATCCTCATTTAGAACATCCAAATATGCAGGTAGTATTTTTTCCACCCGATACAAGCATTATTCAGCCATTAGATCAAGGAATAATTGCTACTTTTAAAAAATATTACGTTAAGCACACTTTTAAATTTATATTGGATAACCTAGAAAATGAATCATTAACAGTAACTGACGATTGGAAAAAAATTTCTATTTTGGGCTGCTTAAAGCATGTTGCATCTGCTATCGCTGAAATAAGACCACAAATTTTAAATGCTTGCTGGAAAGCAGCTTGGCCTGGATGTATTGCAAACAGTGCAAACATCTACATTATCAGATGAAATCATTACATTGGCACATGAAATTGGTGGAGAAGGTTTTGATACATTTAGCCAGAACGATGTAGACGAATTTCTTGTGGATAATGCCTTAAGTGACGATGATATTATTGGATATCGATTAACTTTAGATATCGTCGAAGATCCAGAAAACGATAGTGAAGCGGAATTAAAACCTGGCCCCCCTCACTGCAAATATAATTCGAGAAGGTCTTGAACCGTGCAATAAATTGGAAAATTATTTTATTGTTAATGACACAAATTCTGAACGAGCCTTTAAATTCCAACGTGAGCTGAAGAACTGTATGTCTGGATATCGCGAGTTGTAAAAAAAATTAGTGAAATCATCATCGCAAAGTTTTGTGACATTGTCAGGAGAAAAAAATCAGCACAGAACGAGGGTGAAGCTAATTCTGATTGTGAAAAACCATTGCATTTACCATACAAATCTGATGCGCTGACAATCTCTTCTGGTGATGAAAGTGATTTTGCATCAGTTCGCAAACGATGCCGAATAATGTCTAATAGCGATGATAATTCTGATGACAAAATGTTTAAAAAAAATGCTACTTTTCAATAAAATTAAATGAATAAAGCTTTAAAACAAACTTAGGCATTCTTATTTTCCTGAATTTTTATAAACTTTTTTTTATGCGATTTTAGGTTTATTTTAATTCATTGCTTTGGTTTTATGCGGTTTTAGAAAATTATGGAACGTATCCCTGATTTTTCAACGTAAGTTTAGGCGGTTTTTGTGCGATTTTTTATATGCGGTTTTCTGTGGAACGTATCTACCGCATAAAAAGAGACCTGACTGCATATGTATTATTATTATTACATCACACCTCCATGGAGTCCAAAGACTCATCGAGGGAGGGTATCTACTCTACAACTCTTCTTCTCACTACTCCACCAATCTTCATCATCTAACACCAACGCCAACTAACACCACTAGTACGTTCACAGGCAATCACAAACATCCATGCCCACGGCAGGATTCGAACCCGCAGCCTTTTGGCTGAGAGTGGATACGCTAACCACCCGGCCAACCAGGCTAAGGGAAGTTTCAAGTTTTATCTGCACAGTACTTACTACCAACCACACGGCAGAATTTTTGAAATGGAAAAGAGTGTGTATTTGAAACATGCAAGCGTTATGACTGTTCTCTTAAGAAGGCAAAAACCTCATTCAGTACCAAAGTAATCCTATGTCAGAAGCAATAATAAAAGGCGAATATACAGACGCCTGGGCAGCGCTCTTGGCTTTTAAGTAGTGCAAGCTAAGATAACTCCGATGCCGGGAATTGTCTTCTGATAAGTTCTCTGGTTAAATTTTTGAAACGTTCAAAGTTTCTACATATATTCGCCTTTGAAATAACATTGGATCTTTAAAATATATCCGATTTATATATACTTTTTTTTTGTGTTTGACAGGAGTTACTGTAGTTTATTAGTAATAATTAATAAGTCAATTCAATCAAACGGAACTAGGTGAACCGAAGAGGGAGTATAGTTTAGTTCTTCTCTAGTTATTTGGCCGTGGCAATAATTAAGGTTAATGTAAGTCACAGGAGATTGTGCACCCCTACTACATACGATAGAAACAGTCAGTTAATAGGATGCGTGAAGTAGGTGCACTCTAACTATCTGAATATTTAATGTTATTTTAATTCATCTCTGATGATTTGGTGTAGCCACGTTATTTATGATTTACAAAAAAGATGGTAGATGCTAATATATGTTGTTTCAATTACGCTCTCTCTCTCTGTCTTTTATTCAGATTTGCAAGCGTTTAATCAAATTGTTAAATGTCTTTATAGTCACGTTCTTGCAATGAACAAGATAGTGAGAGATGTGAGGAATTCTATTATACTTCTGTTTGTTACCTGTAAATCATTAATAATTTATAGTCTTACTATAAATTGTTATTAGTCGTACTATTTATTGTATGTTCATTTGCAATTGTTGCATTCATTTGTCCAAGGAATCTTTATCAGGTAGTTGCATTTCTTAATTCTAACCTTTTTTTTTTTTTAATGATCCATATACGCACCTGGAATTATCCCAAGGGGACTGTAATGCATCAACATACTTCGCTCCCATTGTGAAGAGTTTAATTTTTCTCTTTTGTGTTTTCGCGGTGTGAAACGGAAATTCAGTTGTGCATATAAGAGGTTTTTTACAATTTCTGATCACTTTAACAATAATTATGATTAAATAAGGTATATATCCATTTCATATTTGATATGAAGTGGTTTGAAATATGCTATTTTTTTCTGCGGTTATTTTCACACTAGGATTGGATTTCTGTGTTTTATGCTTGAAGGGACATAATAAGTCGGAATGTTGCGATTTGAATAACTTCCCAGGCTTCTGAATAGCTTTACTTACTTGGGAAGCAGTGTGTATATATACTACTAGTTATATATTGAATATTTCTCCAGATTAAAGCTAAATATATTCAGTCTTCCCAAAATTATATCGAATAGTTCTGCAGTTGTTCGCCATACAACATTTTATTAGTATTAACCAGACTTATCCAAGGAGGCCAAAAAAAAAAAAAAAAACTGTTGGCTGAGGACACTAACTATTATTCACGCAGTACCTATGATGTCTCTCCTTAAACCTATTCACTGAGAGTGCACTACTTCCAGCAATCCATTCCACTGATTCGCCACCTTCTCAAAAAATTTAGTCTTTGTCAAAATTCTTAGACATGTAAGCTTTCATGAATTGTATATACAGTAATTAGATTCAGAAAATGACTTTCTGAATCTAATTATATACAAAGTTTTCACGTAAAATAGTTTTTACGTAAAAACTATTTTATTCGTGTACAATCTTTGATACTAGGTGAAAATTTTTAGTATGGGCAAAATTTTATATCAATAAAATAGTTTTCATGTAAAAAATCTTCTGGCTCTAATTTTATACAGAAATCTAGACTTCACATTCTGCTAAATGCACTTTTACTCAAACTTCCAATGGCAACTTTTAGTTTTCCTTGGATGGAAAAATTATTATTTTCGTGACACCTCCAATGACTTATCAGAAGCGCATTCTACACAACTTACACTATATACATTTCGCCATAACCTCTACGAGCTTTGACTCCAGGGGCGGGGGTTGTAAAATAAAAGTAATACATTTCTCCTGAAACACTTGCATAGAATCCATTTATAGCAACTTATACATCGTTTCTATTATATTTCTTATCTTTTGTATCAAACAGTGTAACCGGAAAAAGTGCTTTAAGAAATTGAAAAGGATTTGTGGATTTCATAAAGATTTGAAACTATTTCAAGGTTCCAATAAGCAGATTGCTGGTCTCACACATTGTGATGACATGTAAAACCAACCACTGTCATTGATTGTTCAAGAAGCATTCTGTTTTCTGTTCCAGTGTTGAAAAATTTTTTGCCCACGCACATATTCTGATTTTACGCATCTCGTAAAACATTTTGAGTAAACATACTGATTTAGAAAATGACAAGACTGGATTTTTTTAATGCTAGGATTATCTCTACAAGTGTTATTTTATTATTATTATTATTATTATTATTACTACTACGGGCGACTTCTAGACTCCAAGGAGTCCTTAGACCGTCGAGGGAGGCCCTAAACATCATGTCCATCACAACTATTCGACATTCACACAGTATCTATCATACTTTGCCTTGAACTCATTCACTGTCATAGCACCCACAACAGACTGGCAGCTTATTCCACTCATTCACCACTCTAAATTTTTAAATTCTAAATTTTAATAATATATTAGTGAGGTTTTAAAAGAACTAGTGACAAACATTTTGATAACTGCTGTGTGTATTATGGGGGCCACTGTTTGTCGAAATCGCCAAGTTCGAAGCGCTTAAGTGCGAAAGGTTTTCTGTGTAATATAAAGTGCGATTTACGATTATCGTTAAACTCTATCCAATAACAACGCTTTTCTTGTTATAGTTTTGCATATTTCAGCATTCTGGATATTTAGCTTGTCCAGAATATTTCGCGTTGTTTCTTTTTTGCAGCTTCCTGTGTATTGGCATACCACCAAGGCGGAGTCATTGCCCTTACCTCCTGCCAAAGGATAGCGGATCAATACCGGCGCAAATCTGTAGCAACTCGACTGTTCATGGCTTCCTTAGAAATCGTATCCACAGCTTAGAGGTGTTGTGAACGTTCTCCGGGCTTAGGAAATGGTGTCAAATTTAGCCAAGTTACTTGGATCCTATTCGCTAACGTAAAGGTTCGTTAATTGTGGAATTTGCAACAGACTTGACACACACACACACACACACACACACACACACACACACACACACACACACACACACACACACACACACACACACACACACACACACACACACACATTCAGCTTACTTTTTTTTTTAAGGTAGGAAAATAACAATTAAAAATTGAAGAAGTGGGCCAAGGCAGAGGATCTCATTGTGCCAGGGTCTGCATCCATATATATATATATATATATATATATTAAATTTAGTTGGTAAATTATACAGGGAATAATAAGTAAAATATGAAGGAAAAAGAAACTATACATAAGTTATATACAATAAATATAGTCAGATGTTCCTCCAGAATCTTGCGCAATCAACTGCCCTTTCTGTGCAGGATCGCAGGATCTAAGGTTCTCTTTTGTGCAAGGTGATTGAAGAAGTGGGAGCAAGAAAGAAGGTGTTCCATGGCTGGGTTGTCCCACACTCACAATTATCTGGTACAGTGAGGTATCCCCATATGATGAGGTTTTGTTTGCAGCATCCTGTCATTCATAGTCTGTTGAGGCTTTTCCAAGTATTCCAGTCCAAGTGGGCACCATGTGAAAGATGTTCGGCTGTTGGAATACCAGTATTATTCTCAGGGTATACTGCAAACTATTGTTGAAGTCTTGTCTCTGGAGGGTTTTAGGTGGTTCAACAGTTACTAGGAAGCTATGTCGGGATCTTAGTCTTTGGGGCACTTTATTTAGTCTGGCAAAGTAGTGGGTGGCGCTCATCATTCGTTTGTATGCTTCTTTCAACAGCTGAGAATGCTGATCTTCGAATTTTGCAATACCAGCCAAAGTATACAGGTAGCTTAGTGGTCTTGGTTTCAGGCATCCTGTAATTAAGTGTCAGCTCTCATTCAATGCTGGGTCAATTGTTTCAACATGGCAGGATCTGGACTACACAGCGGTTCAGAAATATGCAGGCATATGCAGCAGCAGAATAGCAAAGGGCCAATGCAGAGGATCTCATTGTGCCAGGGTCTGCATCCAATTTGGAGGAAGTAAGCTTTCTTAGTATATTGTTTCTTGCATTAACTTTTGCCCTTGTTTTTTCTATATGTGTTTTATATGAAAGAGTGTGACCAAGAGTCACACTGAGGTAGATTGGACTCCAGGAATGTTCTATATTAGAGCCTTCCCAAGAAATCTGTAGCTTTCTATTGGCTTCCTTATTGTTAAGGTGGGAAAGGCCGTCTGGGTTTTCAAGGGGGGGGGGTTTGGTTTTAATTGATTACTGCTATAATATGTGGTTAGACTATTCAACGCAAGTGATAGAGTAATTTCAATGGACTTGAAATTTTTTGATTGAGTAGCTGTGGCACGGTCATCAGCATAGATAAAATTTCTAGTTCCTGGAAAGATCATTGATGTAGATGTTGAAAAGTAATGGTGTGATAACACTTCCCTGGGAGAGGCAGTTTTTTGGGGGACGCTAGTGCCCCCCCACCAGGTCCACAGAAAAGCATCTGTTTTCCAAGAGTGATTGGATGAGGAGGACAAGCCAATAGTCTCTAGTCATTCCGTATATTTTGTTTCTGAGTATGAGATAGTTTATGGTATCATATGCTGCAATTAGGTCTACAAAGACTGCCTCCTGTGGCTAGTTTTTGCTCACCATTTTATATATTGAGTGATGTTGAGAATTTGTGATGTACAGGATTTCCTGGTCTGAAACCAGCCTGCTTAGCGATAAGATGGAGTTCGATTAGGGATTGTAGCCTATTCAAAATTAATCATTCATAGAGTTTAAAGAGGTTGCTGAGTAGTGATATAGATCTGTAATTTTTTGCTTTGGTTAGAGTTTTACCTGGTTTCAGAAAGACTACCACTTTACCATGCCTCCAGATAGCTGGTATCCTTAGAGTTCTGAGGAGTGTTGTATAGGTTTAATAAACACTGTTTAGTCCCAGATCCAAAATGTTTAATTTGTTCATTACAGATATCATCAATGCCTGCGCGTTTTCTAGGTTTTTAATAGGTTTATGGCAGCGTTGAGTTCAGTGATCATGAAATCTGAGTTAATCATATTTTGTTCCTCACTTGGGATTCTAAATATCTTATTTATTGGGTACTTTTTAGGGAATTTTCCACTCAGCAGTAGCTGGTGAGCATTTTGATTAGCTGTTACCTTTGGATGCTCATATGGCTTAGTAAAATCCTTCCTAATTCTCAGAGCCGGCGCTAGGGGTCTTTACCGCCAGCATGCAATGTCTATCTAAGCGCCCCCCTGTAACGATCCGGGGGGCGCTTAGATTAAATTTTTATTAACGATTTCGATAATAAAAATTTAAATTATTTGAAATTTCTTAAATAAATTTTGACAGAACAATCACACGTTGGTTCGCTAAATGTAACGAACTGGGAGTGTTGACTACGCAGGATAATCATTAAAAACTCGAATATTCAAAAAATTCTCAAAAGTTAAAGCAAATTTTGATAAAGCCACTTTACTTTAATCGGTGCATATAAAAATACAGGGATTATAGCCTTCTCACCGACCTGAATTGCTAACAAAATTAAAATGAATTTTAATTAAAGTTAAAATTTATTTGAACTACACTTAAAAATTCTTGCATTTTACAAGTTACTAAATTCTTAGTAACTTGTAAAATTTTTTAATAATTTTTATAAGTGGAATTATCTTTTAGGAAAATAAAAGAAACTCAAGATAGATGAGATAATAAGAAAAGAATTCAGAAATAATTAGAACATTTAATATAAGTATTCAAAAAATAACATCTTTACAGAATAACAGAAAATAAATTAAATTACATAAATATACTTGAAATTTTTTAAATTAAAATTTTAGGATTTTTGATTTCATATTCATAAAATTAGAAATAATGGTCTTAATGTCTAATCTGCATATACATCATTTTCAATAGCGATTAACGTCAAACTAACAAGCCTTTTTTTTGTGACATACTTGTTCTTAAGTAGGTTTTACATTAAATCCTACTTTTAATCAATTTCAACTTGGAAAAGGAACGTTCACCGCTCACTACACTAACAGGTAAGGTTAATAGTATTCTTAAAGCAATTGAAAAGTTAGGGAAAGATAAATTATTGGACACAATAAAATTTAGAATATCGAAAGGGTTTTGAATATTTAAATTATCCTTCCGAAAAATATCCCCGAAAGCACATAACTCGTCATATAGTTCTATTGCATTTACGTCTTTATTATCGCCGTCCTTCAAGAGAATCTCTAAATCGTCATACTTTTTTCGTAAATCTTCGTTATTAATTTGTAGTAATCTACAAGAAATTGAAATTATCATATGTTTTTAGTTGTTCAAAACGTTCTATTAACGGACACATTGCAACGTCTAGAAGTGTATAAAACACGTTCACTCTAAATTTATCTTCTGGCGATTGTGGTGTTTCGTCATGAAGCTCGTAGTCAAATTGTCGTGTCTTCTTTCGTCGTCAGACTTCCGTACCAGTTTTAAATTCTTGTTCTCCATCCACCTCTTCACTCAGTTCTTTTGCTGTTTTAAAACTTCTTTAAAATTTGTATCTGATCGATACTCTTGTAAGAATATTTTTAAGTTTTCGATAGATTCTAAACCAAGTGTAATGTTCATATTTTTGTCTTGAAGCATTTTACTCACAGGGTTTATTCTGTTAAGTAAATCATGCCCAGTTATAAGAGAGCAAATAAATTTGTAGTCCTTTATTTAGCACATAATGTTTGTGCTTCATGCTGAGTTTCTTTATTAAAATTTTCATTATTTAAAATTTCAAAAAGTGCATCGTAAATTTCTCGTAACTGATATCGTAGAAGGCGGATTACATTAATTTTACTTTCCCATCGTGTATCTGATGATTAATTTTTTTACAAATTTTAAAAGGATTGCCCAACGGTAGTAAGAGAATGAAAAGAAATTGTACATTTCTTGAATAATTGCAAAGAAACTAATTGTATCTGCATTCACTTTGGCTGCATCGTTAATGATTAAATTTAGAGTATGAGCAGCACATGGCACGTAAAAAGCTCGAGGATTTTTGTTCAAAAGCAAATTTTGGAGCCCATATTTTTTCCCTTTCATATTTGTCCCATTGTCATACCATTGACCGCGCATGCTCAATGGGAATGTTCCATTTTTCCAGTTGTTCCATTATTGTTGCACATAAACCACGTCCTGTGGAATCTGATATATCTGCAAAACCTAAAAAGTTTTTCCTGATCTTGACAATTCCATTGTCACAGGAAACAAAGCGAATAATAATGGTCATTTGTTCTGTTTTACTTACATCAGGTGTACAGTCTAAAATTATGGAATAATATTTAGATTTTCGAATTGATAATAAAATTGTATCCCTGATTGCATTACTTAAAGTTTCCAATATTTCATTTTGACTGTCTTCACTCAAATAGTGTACTCTATTGTTTCATTGTAGGGTCCTTTCAACATGATTTTCCATAACGGGATCAAACTTCGCAAACAGTTCGACTAATTTTAAAAAATTGCCATTATTCCTTTCATATAATTTATCAGATGATCCGCAAAAAGCTAAATTTTGGCTACCAAGGAATTTTATAATTTCAATCAAGCATTCTAAAACACTCGTCCAATGTTTCTTTTCCATTGAGTCTGGCAATCAATAGTAGTTTTGTTTTTTAAATTTTTATCAACTTCCTTCCATTTTAAGAAATTTTTCATGTGAGTTAAACTAATCTCATGTATATGCAAAGTTGTACTTACATTTCTCCAATCATTATAACCTTCTACAAGACTACTTGATTCGGTAGGTGCAAAAGGTTTGCAACAAAAGCAAAAAACAGAATTTAAAGTTTCAGAATAAATGAGCCATGTTCTTGGCACGAGGTCACCGTTTTCCATTTTTCTATTATAATACGTGTCACCAAATTTACGAGCATATGTATCGCTGGGATATATTATATTTTTCTTTTGAACAGGCTCCATTTCAATTAATTAAAACAACTCGTAATTTTTCATCAATATTTCCCCATTCACCTGGATCTTCTAAATATACCTAGACTAACAATGTGTTAGTTTCGTGTTCAACTACAACTAAGTCTTCTCCTGTTTTTCACTTAAATCATGCATCTTGTTATCTTGTTCAATTGTTGCAATAGTACTTTCATGCAAACTGGATGATGTGCATGGTTCTTCAACTCTGATTTCTGAAGTATCGAGTTGGTTACAATCTGCATCAGAATATTTTAATATTTTAACAAATTTATTAAGAGCCCCAGTTTGTTTCTTAACATTTGCTTCTTTCGCAGCATGACGCTTACGATTTTGTGTACTGGATAACTTTTTTTTTTAATTTTTGATTCCATTTCTATTTTATACTCACAAGAAATTATTACACAACACGACACAGAGACGAAATAATAGTGTGCATTGCGCTACTGTCAGTAGCCTACTGACATGCGTACCATATGACTGGTTAACTAGCAACAAATGTTTTGTACGAAAATTAGTTTCTGCACATAAAAACCGTTCACCATTTCACTTTAGATAGACTGCAGTGGCAACAACATTCTGCAGGCAAGCATTTAGCCTGCTCTTGCTGCAAAATTGTAAACAGCTGGCTGATCAAAGAGGCGGCAATATACAATTTTTTAAAATTTTTATTCGGTGTATCCGACCTTATTTATTTTAATATTGATCATTCTAAGAATTTTTTTTTTGTTTTCATGATAAAAATGAACTTATGAACGGTGCCCCCATCGTAGCGGCGACCGCATGCACTGCATGCCCGCTTCTGCCGGCCCTGCTAATTCTGTTGAATTAGGAAGAAATTCCATGCCTTTCTGCTACTATGAGTCATATCAAGGGCTAATATTTCTTTTTTTCATGAGGAATGCCTTTTCTCTGCCATGTCCTGCATGAATAGTCTCCTCTAAGAAGGGGTTGGTGTTGTAAAGTTGATTCGGCAGTAAGTAATTAGCATACTGGGCTTGTATATCACTGGAAAGACCTGAAATGTAGTTTGTGCGGCATCTTCTGGGGATGTGTTTGATGGAGATTTTCCTCAGTATTTTTATGAATTAGGGATACTCTTGAGACTTTGGAGGGACTGGCCCAATGGAGCAGTCAAGATCTTCCATGAAACTCTTGCAATTAGCCTTTTTTGAAATTAAATCGTTGTCTGTAAGGGACTGTGTTAGGCATAAATGGCTGGGTTGAATTGAAGCATTATAGGTCTGTGTTGAATATGCAGAATGGGATTTAAAAACGTTTTTAACACAAGTGTTGGATATTTTTGAGCTAACAAATATGAGGTCAGGGTTATATCCATGCTTCCATCTGCCACTGTTGAAAGATGTAGGGAGTTTTGGATTATGTCTCAGGTTTAGAGAAAAGTTTTCAGCCCATTTTCAACAAGTTCTTCATCTTCATTGGACTTTGTGTAACTCCAGTCAATATTATGACTGTTAAAGTCACCTAATACAATATTAGTCATATATACATTATTATTGAGCAGGATGTTGAGGAAGGAGAAAGCTTCTTCTGGCAGTTTATAAACTGAGATGATTGAGATATTTTTAAATGTGATTTAACAATCTCAACCTTTCTGTTGTTTGTTCAGTCAATGGACAATGGAATGAGGTCTTCTTTAGTAAATATTGCACTACCACAGTGATTCTCAACCTGTGGGGCACACCCTCTTTGGGGGCACAAAATACCTAGGGGGGGAAGAAAGTGGAAATCAAAGGAAAAGCTGAAAAACTACGTTATTGAAACAGAAGCATTTAATGAAACTTTTTATTGACACAAAAACATAAAATACACTCCGAAAATAAAATAATAAAATGAACTGTATTGAATAAGTTAGTTGAGCTTATGGGAATATATCAATATTGCAAAATATACTGAGCAACTAATTAAAACTAAACAATCAATAACAACGAATCTAAAAATTAATGGCTTCCTTGGGCCTATGTTGTGGAGCAAAGCTTTTTGTATGATGATACATTGGAAATTTACACTCTTAGTTTTCTTTCTATATTTAACTGAGATCTGTATTTTGTTTTTAAGGCCATTGCAGAAAACATGATTTCACAAAGATAAGATGTTAGAAGTGGCAAAAGTGCACGAAAAGCTCTTGACTTCAGTGCAGAAAATTCATCATCAACATCGGTCCAAAATTCAAAGAGTGATTAGATGCAAATTGTCTTTTGATTTCGCCTCTTTGTGTGAGGTCTATAAATTGTTCCTCTTCTTCAATTGAGAAACCTTCCAGGGTAATTTGAAATGGGTTTCTAACCAATTCGTACATTGCCATTATTTTATCGTTGGTTATAAAGTAGTTTCTAAAATTCTTCGTCAACATTGTTAAATGATTTTCAACAGTTGGAAATAAAACTTTGATATGTTGCTCTTCTGCTTTGCAGGTTTTGATAAATTCATCCACATTTACAAACATTTCTAATTTTTGTTGCTTTACCTTTTTGTTCCATAACTAGTTTTTTACGAAAAACATTAACTTTGTCACTTATCTCTAAGATATGTGTATTTTTTCCTTGGAGTTGCAGTTTAATATATTTAGTTTCTCGATTATGTCCACCAAGTAGCGCTCAATTTCATCACAAATAAGAGGTCTCTAAACTTCTCTGCTTCTTTGTGATTTTCCTCTTCCAAGAAGATTGCTATTTTTCTCTTAGTTCGTAAACACATTGTAAACATTTTCTCTGTGATAACCATCTTGTCTCGCAGTAAAATAGTAACTCTGAAGGTTCCGCTCCAGCCATGTCTTTGCAAAGTTCAGAAATTAGTCTTGATTTTAAGGGTCTCATTTTTATATAATTCACCATGGTTATAACTGTTGTTAACACAATGTTTAGACCAGGACTCATTTCCTTTGCAGCAAGAGCTTCTCTATGAATCATGCAATGTGTCCAAATACATTATGGAGATTTTTCCCTCACAAGGGCTTGTAAACTTTTAAATCTTCCAGATATAACTTGAGCACCATTAGTGCAAATTCCAACACAATTTTTCCACTGTATGTTTGCCTAGCATATAAAATTGTCCAATATTTTGAACAATTCAGGTGCTGTGGCTCTTCTTTCTATTAGTTGACAAAACAATAACTCCTCAACTGCTGATAATACATCGCAAAATCAAACATAAGCAATTAAATGGCAATCCTTGTTGCTATCTGTTGCCTCGTAAAGCTGAATTGAGAATAATTGGTCACAAAGCTTTGACAAAATTTGTTGCTTCATATTTTCACATATATCACCAATTCGCTGAGCAAACAGCATCATTTGATAGAGGTATGCACTGTAGTTGTTTAGTAAAACTTTCTCCAAGCATTGTTTCCACAATATCAATCGCCTCTGCCAGAATTAGTTCTTCTCTGATAGTGTGGGGTTTTTTGCACCTATCTAATTTATATGCAACTTTGTAAGAAGCTAGTAAAGCTTTTTCATTTACAGACAAAACTTTTTTTAATGCTAGATTTTTGCTTTTCAAAACAAATTTTGAACACAGTAGTCTTTCTTCATTATTTACTACAGTCTTTGTAAAACCGAAATCTAAATATTCTGCTGCATACTTTCTTGATTTTATTTCGGAGTGATATTCTGTGAACCTGAATTTGTTGACGTCGATGCTCCACAATCATCAGATGCCTGCTTACATCCAATTAAAAATTTATTTTTAATTCATTTTTCTTCACTAAAAAAGATTGTGGAGCTCAGTGGACGTGGCATTTGCACACCACACCGCTTGACCGCACGAAGGAAGACTTGGTTTCAAGTCTGGTCGGTGACTAGAGGAAATTTTTCTAAGCCTTTTTTTGACCAGTTCCCGAGTTAATTGATATCTGGCACTGGCAAGCAGGTTTTTTCCTCCTGGAAACTCAGGTTTTTCGTCTCATAAACTCATGAAAATCGACCCTAGAATCCACACTATATCAGACATTAAATATACTGTGTTAGGGTTAGGGATTACAAGATGGTGGAACTTGTTGAGCCACTCTCTTCACTGTGTGCCTCTTAATTAGTGATAGCCTTGGGCCAGCTATCTCTGATTGGGTACCAGTGGAGATTGAACTGTCCACTCGGTCTCCAAAAGTAAGATAGGGCTAAAATGGCCTCACCTACTCCCTATACAGGAATAAAAAGGAATTAGCTGATTTTTTAAATTTTTTTTAGAAAAGATTGTTTTTATACCATGTATCAGAGTCTTTGTGAACAGGAGTAAAATATAGGAATAGGAGGAAGAGTATAAAGTGAACATGAGGAAAAGAAGGTACAACTTAGAAAGTTCAATAGCAACAAAATGGAAATCAGAATATTTTTTTTTAATTGAAGAATAGCTCCTAGACTTCTTATTCAATTTGACATGATGAAGTTGTAGAAATAGCAGATATTATAAATCCATCATTATTTCATAGCTAAATGATTGAATTTGAAACAAATAATGTTTCAAAATTGACCAGAGAACTAATGAGAATTCGATCTTCCACATATTTAAGGCATGGTATGATAAACTGTGTGTGTAATAGTGGACCTCCCTTGATGAGTATTTGACTCCATGAAGGGTTTTTTTTTTTTTTAAATAATAATCAGAGTTGCCTTGGTGTTGCACTGCTTAAGCGATACAGTGTATATTATACTTGAATTTCTTGTCAAGTATATCATATTTGACAATAAATGATATCCTTGCTTTAATCCTATACCCACTTGTAAGGATATGCATGAAGTAACTTCACAACTAGTGTATTTGTGTATAGAGACTGTTGACTTCGCATCGATTGTCTTAGTATCCCATAATGCAAAATTATGGGAAAGATCACTACCCAGACTGGTTTTGACCTTTATTTAGGTCTCATTAGTGGGAGCCACACCTAAGAAGATAGCAAGGTTAAATATGTAGAAATCGCATATTTTCCAATTTTCTATATTCAAGTAGAAAAACGTTTTGCTTCTTGGTTACAATGTGTGTGTGTAATTGACAAGAAATTATATTCTTATTTTAATCCTGTATTCAAGCATAATCATGTTTGACATGTTCACAACTATTCTACTTCTATATAGAGGCTGTTGACTTCACATCATTTGCCTCAGTACTCCATAATTCAAAAATTATGGGGAGGGTTGCTACCTGGATACTATGTTTGATCACAGTACAGTATAGGATTTTTTTCCCACAGCTATCCACAACTTTCTGTGACTATTTCTCATGCAGAGTATTTAATAATAAGGTGATATACCTTTTGTCTCCTTGAACATGAAAAATTTTATTACTTCTGCATTAATTTAACTTTGATGTTTTGGGTCTGACTTCCACTGATGATTCCTCAATAAAGGTCAAAACTGGTTTGGGTAGTGATATTTCCCATAATTTTTGCATTATGAAATAATTAGACTAGTTGTGAAATTACTTTGTGCATTTGCTTACACTTGTGTATAAGATTAAAAAAAAAAAGAATAACTTCATAGCAAGCATAATATAGATTGTAGCCAATCAGAAAAACTTTCCATAAGAGATACAATCTCCATCTAGGAACCCAAGTTTGTCAATGTTCACCTTTTATTAAGTGCTTTCTGATTAAGCTTTTTTCGCTACTCATTTAAATTTCAAATTCAGTTATTTTGCAACGAAATTTATAATATCCCCTATTTCTACAACTTTACAATGCCAAATTGAAGCACTGCATCTCTTCCTTTAACTATTATAATTTATGCAATAATAGAGAGTTCTTATTGCCAAAGTCAGTTTACCAATATAGGACTGTTTCAGTACTGAATAAAGTGTTTTTATTCTCTAAGTTTCTGCTGATGTCTGAGCTGAACAATATGTCCATGCATGATAGGTTTTTCACTACTACTACAACCACTGCTGTGTAGAGCTGAGGTTCAGCTTGATAGAGAACTTTGCCTGCTGCCAAGTCAAGGCTCAGGTTGATGACATGCTTTGCCTGAATTACTGTGGAAATAAGAATTCATCTACCACCTAACGACATTCATAGCTGTTCATGCCCACAGTGGAATTCAAATCCATTGCCTATTGGTTGGAGAGTAAATGTTCTATCCATTTACTTAGTAGACTAGCACTGTGATCCATCGAAATGCTCAAGAACTTATATTGTGGCCGATAAGAGGAGAAATAATTACATAAGAATGACCTTCTTGGATTTAGAAAGTGGTTGGTCAGCTGGGTCATATAGCATTAGTAGAGCTGTCTGATTTCTTTATCAGAGTAAAACTATTTAACACATTCACTCCATTGCACTAGTACAGCACAAGACATGATCCTGGCGTGAATGTGTTAATTGATTGCTTTATCATAGTATTTCATTTCAGAGAAACAATTTTTGTCCTCCCCTTTCTCTAAAGGGAGGATTGAGAGATTGGAAGTGAATGAAATGGACATATTCAAAATGCTAAGTACGTTTTTAAATTTCAGCAAAGTTGTGAGGCTAGATTGAGGTTCAGCAGTGTGTTTTTAGCTATGCTAAATAAGTGACTGTTCACTGAAAGCTTGCAAGGCAAGTGGACAATTCCTTAACAAATGATAAGAGGTTAAGATAATACCACTCATAAGGGCAGTAGTAAAATTAAAGCATGAAATTATAGAAAAGTCTGTGTTTATTCAGGGGGTAGTTACTGAGGTTATTTATGAAAGTCAGCATTAGTTTGTTAAAGGACATTTTTGTTTTAGTAGTAAGCATGGTCATATTTATTATTATTATGTGACACCTCCAGGGAGTCCAAAGACTCATCGAGGGAGAGTGTGCCAATATTTTATGATAAAGTAATAAATTAATAAAGTGGTTGATGTGAGAGATGCATATTTTCTATCTTTGTGGATTTTTGGGCCTAGTTGGCTGAGTGGTTAGCATATCTGCTCTCCAGCCAAAAGACTGTGAATTCAAATCCTGCTGCAGGCATGAATGTTTGTGATTGTCTGTGAAAATACTAGTGGTGGGCAGTAAATGGCATTGATGTAGATCAGTGGTTCTTCCCAACCTTTTATAAAAATGTCTATACAGTTAGCCTAGTGGCTGTGCACTTCACAACCATATGCCTGGGGAAGAAGTGTCGTAGGTTCGATTCCCATCGGAGACATGAGGAGGAGCGCAAGGGTCTTCCTCAGCCATAGCCAAGTTAGCTGGTTTTGAGCACAGGCAGCAGAGTTTTCCCCCCAGTTTATCCTGGGTTTTTCCTCCCGCAAAGCAGGCAAACCGGCCCCATGAACACACTTCGACAGACATGGGATACTACCGGGAATAAGGAGCAACCCACCTATTCCATGGGATTATCGGTTATGGAAGCTTATGCGGTGAAATGTGTAGGCCTGCGTAAAAGCATAACATACGATGAGGAGGATGTGGATTTTCAAAAGCATTTGACATGATAAGTTGATACCAGGGTTTTTGAGTCTCAGCTATTTTTTTGTTCATTGGGATTCAAGACATTTTTTTTCCCAAGTCCCAGGAATTTCTAAGATTATGCACTTTCACTCATGAAAATTATTTTTGAAATATATTTAAAAGATATTTAAATTTTAATCATCATCATCATCATCAAATTCCTGCTATGTACCCTCAAGGGGTGTACAGGATATGATAGTACTACATGAAGAATTTACATCATTATTAATTTCCTATCTACAATTTTCCTCCAAATCAGTCTGTTACTTGTCAAGACTCCAACATTATCAGATCTTATATTTCTATTGTCTAAGGCAGTGCTTCCCAAACTTCTGGATGTCAGGGCCCCCTTTGCAAAAATTAAAATATTTCACGGCCCCCCCTCGAAACAAAATCGTAATTGAGAGATATATTATTATAATATTTATTGTATTTATATTCAATACAAAACATACACAGCGAATATTGCAAAAATCAAATGCATATATTACATTTTTTTGCCTCTTACCGTTTGGTTCTGAAGACGATGCGGGCTGTTCTGGTAAAATATGAAATATTGTCCTTTTTTTGAGTCTGTTTTTGCTTCTTCTGATTGTTCGCGGGAATTTTTTTTATTTTTTATCAGCCACTTATCCATCTCAGGGTTAAATTTTTAACGTAGAATAGATCAAATAATATCACCACTTACCGATACTGGCACAACACAGACTGATAACATGAAATTAGTGAATATTACCTGAATAAGGGAATCCCCGGACCAGGAACATTTTTCTCTTTTGTGACTTTTCTCCCTTTACGGTAATTAAGCCTAACGCGAAACAGACAGCAAACGCAGGTTATTAAAACATGCATATGATTGGTGCAGTATTAACAAAAGATCGCGCAACTGAAAGATAAAAGCATAGCTGACAATTGAGTTGAAATGCTAACTCTCTTCAACGGAATTCCATATGTGAAACTGCCATAACATTCATTATATATATTACTTAGTTTTAACACTTTTACGAATTTTAACACGTTCGGTTGAATTTTATTGCTGCCTTGGGAAATCGAACTCACACACATCTAATTAATAACAATAGTTTTTAGTTAGATACTGTGTTTGACTGTGCAACATATGGTTTTGTTTCAGTCTATACAGCATAGTTTCTGTATGAGGGGACATGTGATTCATTAATTGGTGTGTTTTTATCCCAGTTGTCTCTAATTGCACTATTTGTTGAGAAATATATTACACAGATTCCTCATACCTTATTCACTGGCATAATAAAAGTACTTGTTTTTATTGCCCCTGTAGTATAGTGTCTGTTAGGGAGGGCGTGTTGTTTACCACTGCAAGCAAGTTACTATCTCCCCACATGAACTTGTTTAAGCTTTTTTTCATGTGTGAAGTATATGCGAAACTTTTATTGGTAACAGAAAACTAGCTTGGATGACAGTGATAATATAAAACGAGTTTTGATATGTATATAAAGTCAATATCAACAGTCCCTGATTACGAACGAGTGATGAAAGGGACAGGAAGATTTGGAGCTTCCCTGGAGAGCATTCAGAGTAAATACAATTAACCACTGCTTTGAAATGAAACATATGAATAAGCAATATTTATAATATTCATTAAGCGCCGAAATACGCAGGAAGCAAAGTTTGTGAACCAACACCAATGTGTGAATTTTTCCATTAAAATATAAAAATTAACAAAAAAGAAATAAATAATAAAAGTTAAAGACGTTTCTATTAAAATAAAAAAATCTACTTAGTCTTAAAACATTTTAAATTTGTTTTCATTATTTCATGGCCCCCCTCAACAAAACCTATGGCCCCAAAGGGGGCTGCAGCCCACAGTTTGGGAAGCGCTGGTCTAAGGCACTTTGTACCGTATCAATCCACCTATATCTTGGTCTTCCTCTGGATCGTTTTGCTGCCAACCTGGCAGAGAACACTTGTATTGCTAATCTTTCCTGGCCCATTCTGTTTACGTGACCATACCACCTGAGATTAGCTCTGCTAACGCATTCCTAGATATTGACAATGTCAAGTTCTTTCCTAATATCCTCGTTTTTAATATAATATTGCCATTGATGCCATCTGTTCATGCCTATAATCTTTCTCAGGACTCTCATATCTGTGGTCTCTAGTCTTTGGTCAAGTGTTTTACTTCTGACCCAGCTCTCAGACCCATAAGTTAAAACTGGTTTGAACACTGTCTTGTATACAGCTAATTTAGTGTTCCGACTAATTTCTCTCTTATTCCATATGAATTTATTCAATTGGCTTCCCACCATACCAGCTTTGCTGATTCTGTTGTCTATTTCTATATTTAATTTACCATCTTCAGTAAGAATCGTGCCTAAATAGCTGAAATGTTTTACTTGTTCCACAGGTTCTCCATTCACAACACAGTTGACATTTTCAATGATTCTGCCTATTTTCATTGTCTTTGTCTTTTTATTGCTGACCTTCATACCATATCTATTACAACAGCTATTCAATTTAGTCAGAGCATCTTGCAGACTTGTAGCGGATTTATTTAGAAGTATAACATCATCTGCATAAAGCAAAGAGCAGACATTAACATCTCCAATTTTGATATCATGTTTAATACCACTTTCCTTCATAATGTGATCCATATAGATAATGAATAACAGAGGGGATAATGTACATCCTTGTCTCACACCAGATTTAACATTAAACCATCTTCCTGTACTTCCTTCAATTCTAACTGCTGACTTACAACTCAAATAAAGACTAAGTATTGCTTGATATAATGCCCCATTGACACCATATAACTGCAGCGTATTGAATAGCTTCTCTCTTGGCACCTTGTCATATGCCTTTTCCAAATCGACACAACTTAAATACAGATCTTTGTTATATTCCCATGCTTTCTTGACTTTGTCGTAAAGTGAAGATCTGATCCTGACAGCCTCTATTTGGCCTGTATCCAGCTTCTTCTTCACCAAGCTTTTCTTCCACAATTCTTCTCAACCGTTTCTCAAGTATACTTGCATAGATCTTGCCAGGAACACTCAGTAGGGAAATACCTCTGTAATTCTCACATTGTTTTATTTCCCTTTTTATATATGGGTACTATGAGAGCTCTACTCCAATCATCGGGAATTCGTCCCTCTGTCCAGGCCTTCTGAACTATGCAGTAGAGCCACTGTAAGACTCTTATACCACCATACTTCAGCATTTCTGGTCGAATATCATCTACTCCTGCTGCCTTTCCACATTTCAAGCCTTTGATGGCTTTTTCTACTTCAAGTATGAATATGTATTCCTGACTGCATGCCTGGTCAGTGTTTTTTAGCACTGTGCTGTCATCACTGCTTGTTTCATTTAGAAGTTTTTCAAAGTAATTACTCCATACTTCAAGGATATCTTTTTCTCCCATTTTCATGTCACCTTTATCATCTCTAACTCCTTTTACAGCACACTTTCCTCCATTCCTAAGCTTCTTCAACAACCTCCAGAATATTTTGCCACCTTCTTGATATTTATTTTCTATATTCTTGCCGAAGTCCTCCCTTGACTTGTGTTTAACATTCTTGCATTTGTCTCTATATTCTCTAAGAGCACAAGCTGACTTATTTGACAGGAACTTTTTATATGCTTTCTTCTTTTCCTTCACTGCCTCTTTAACTTCCTGTGTCCACCAGGGAGTTCTGATTTTTTTATCCTTACAGACAACCTCACCACATGCCTCTCTGGCAGAATCAATCAATGTTTTCTTCAGAGTTTGCCACTGAATCTCCAAGGTTTGATTCCTGTTCTCAAACTCTTTCATTTTTCCTCCAATAATCTTTGTGTGTATTTTAGTCTATAGTTCACATCTGAGAGCTGCTCAACTTTTATTTGCTTTAAAACTTTCTTACATGTTATTCTTTTCAATATGAAATTCAATTTTATCATGCTCAAGACTAGATAGTGATCACTTCCAATTTCAAATCCTCTGTACACTCTGGTGTCCTGCACCAGGGAGAAAACATCACTATCAACAATAACATAGTCAATGAGACTTTTCTTATTTCTAGCCTCTTCTCTCCATGTGAATTTGTGCACATTTTTATGTTGGAATATGGTGTTAGTATAACCAGTCCATGTCCTGAGCAGAAATCCAACAGATATTCGCCATTATTATTAGCTTTGCTCTTTTCTCCAAATGTTCCCAAAATATTTTTGTATGTCTCACAATCATTTCCTACTCTGCTATTTATATCCCCAACAAGGACCAACTTTTCATTTTTCATTGTGCCAGTGGCTTTTGCTAAAGCGTCAAAAAATTCCTCCACTTCTACCTTAGTAGAACCTTCTGTGGGACTATAGGCACAAATACGTCTCATTGTCCAGTTCCCCATTCTCATATTTGCCCACATTACTCTACTTGAGACTGACTGCCATTCAAGAAGATTAGCCTCGTATTTTGTGTTGAATACTATGGCTACTCCTTCTTTTTCTTGATTGTCATTGCCCGAATATAACATTTTGTATTTATTGCTCAGAAAGATCTCACCAGTTTTGGTCTTTTTTGTTTCAGTCACCCCGATTATGTCGATCTGGTACTTATATAATTCCTTGGCTAGCTCCATTTCTTTGCCATTCAGGCTTCTTATGTTGATAGTACCAATCTTTAACTCTGGTGATGTTGAGTTGGGGTTTGTTTTCAGATTTGTTTCAGTAGCTGACTTTTCGCTGTTCGCCCTGGTTCCCTGGCGAAAACAACGGGGGCCTTGTTTATCCGGGCGACGCCCCAGCTGGCATGAAATTTTGTCATGTCGTACCATCATTTTTAATTTTGGTTTAACCAATAAGAATACTATTTGGTCGGCTAAATCCCAAATTGTCAGCCCATCCTCGTTCGTTCAGTATCCAAGTAGATACCCAACAGGGTGCACCACGAGAAGGTGAGGATTGGACATTAGGTCAGAAGCCCTAAGGTTCTCCGCATTCCTTTAAAGGCTATGTGGAGGTCTCCTCTCAGTTATACAGCTTTGACCCTTAAGCACCCCTTAAATTTTAATATATATTTTAAATATCTTTACACTTTGAAATATTATTAAATATCAAATAATGCATTTTTTGTAAAATACATCAACGGTCAGCTTACAAGTAGAATTATGTTCTCCATGTCAGGGGACTAGCCTGACGATGGAATAGTTCAGTGGTAGGGCTGCTACCTTAAGGCTTCTGAACTAGTCTTCTTCCAAATATAAACCCATAGGAGGAATAGGGTATATTATAGTAGAATAGAGTAGAATTATATTAAGGTTTATAGAGGGGACTTAGTTGTAAGGCCAGAAATGGAAAGACCCCATGACCCTTGAGTACTCTAATAGCATAAGAATCATAAAATAAGAAGAGTTGGCTGATAAGGTCTTATAGGAAAGATTAAAGTGAGTGGATCTTCCTCAAAGTAGAAGAAGGTGAGGATAGATTCAGCTAGGGGTTCATGGGAGTGCCACTTCCCTTACAATCAATATGATTGTCCCTTATGGGGGATCACAAAAAAAAAAATGAAGAAATTATGAAAGATTGAAACCAAGTATCAGTAATAGAAAAAATTAAAAAATATAAACATAAATGTATAGAACATGTTCAAAGAATGAAAACAGAAAGATTACCAAAACAAGTCTTAAAGTACAAGCCATTAGGAAAAAGAAAACCAGGATGTCCTGTAAAATGATTCAACAATGACTTCTAAGGCTGGAACCGGCCATGCTAGGCCTAAATCCTTGATACACATGATGATGATGACATCAACAGTTGCATGATTAAGGCAGAATAAATTTTCAGCTAAGCTTTCATAACCAAATTTCATGTACATTAATGATATTGGGAAGGATTTGACAAGTCACATACGGCTATTTGCTGATGATGCAAAGATAGGTAAGGTAATCAGGAATGCTGCTGATATGCAGTACTTGCAGAATGATTTGAATAGGTTGGAATTGTGGGCATGGGAAAATGGATGTCAGTTCAGTGTCAGTAAATTTCAAGTCATTCACTTTAGCATGATTAGATATCCAATGTTGAATTGAATTTTAACGGTTTCGATGCGAACACAGATTGATAAGAAAATAACTATTTATTAACGTAAAAGCTAATATTTCACTGGTATTATATCCAGCATCTTCAGAGCACACAAACAAAGTTTGTTACGAATGCGAGACAACCACAATCCCAGTGTAACAGTGGGGCTAGTATAAGTAATTGCAGCATGCAACACAAAACTAAAGTCCTAATAAGGTGCCATCTAAGTTTAAAAAAAAAAAAAAAAAATATATATATATATATATATATTAATTTGGTCTTAGGATGACTGTCTCCCAAATCTTTGGTAGATTTATACAGCCATACTTGTTAAAGTTTGGAATATGTTTTAAGGCTTCTGTTGATTCCAGGAACACCCTCTCTGACTTGTAGAAGCTTGTGTGCAGTACTTTTGTTTTTTTTCCAATTGATCCTGTGTGCCAGGGTATCCAAAGAATGGTCTGCCAAACCTGACTTGCCATAGCGAAAGTGCCATATATATTTTTTGTGTTCACTGAGGCAGATATCCACAGTTCTTCCTGTCTGTCCTTAGTAGGCTTGATGACATGAACAAAATAGACTCACTTCATAGACTCCTGGATGTGATAAAGTAGTGAATCTGTCCTTAGGTGAACGGATGAGAGTTGCCAATTTCACATAAGGTTTAAATATGGTGCGCATTTGGTGTTTGTTAAGCACTTTAGATACCTTTTCAGATGTGCCTTTAACGTATGGGATGGTGATAGTTTTGTTGTAGTCTTTTGTGGTAGATAGTGGGGGGGGATTTCTGGGTAGCATTTAGTATTTTATCTATCTTATGGGGATTATAGCCATTGGTTAGGAAGGTGTGATGCAGGTGAAAAAGTTCGGCAGTGAGAGCAATGTCATTGGAACAGATTGCTCTAGCTCTATGGGTTAGTGTTTTTAAGATACCATATTGTTGAGAAGGACGATAGTGTGATTGTTTGTGCAAATATTTCCCTGTATGTGTGGGTTTTCTATAAACGGAAAAGGATAAGGAACCTTCTGGAAGACGTGTGATCAGTGTTTCCACTCGGTTAGATATCCAATGTCGTACTATATTGGTGGGATTATGCTTGAAGAAACTGATGAGACTAGGGATCTTGGAGTGTTAGTAGATAGGAAGTTAAGTTCAGGAGCCATCTGGCAAAGATTGCAAGTACAGCTCAAAATCTAATTGTAATGCTGAAATGAACGTTCACATTTAAAGATAAGTATGTCATTTTGCCTTTTTACAAGACCTTGATAAGACTTCACTTGGACTATTGTGCACAGGTCTGGTCACCTAGTTTCCGTTGTGATTCTGATATATTGGAAAGAATGCAAAGTAGAGTGTTAAAAATGATATTGTGGCATACTGATTATGAAGACAGATTGAGAATTTGTGGACTGCAGACACTAGCAAACAAGAGAAAGAGGGGGTAATATGATTGAGACTTACAAACTTCTGAAAGGGACATACAGGATTTCAATTGATGGAATTTTTCAATTTATGGAGGGCAGGTAAAGGATGTGGGCATCCTCGGAAGCTAAGAACAAATGCCACTAAGAAGGGGGGGGGTGAGGGCTAGACTTTTCTCTCTGACTGGAATGGATTGCCATTGGATGTTGTGAGTGCAAGCACTGTGAATGAATTCAAGAATAAGTATGATAGCTGGCGCGTGCACGCGCGTGTGTGTGTGTGTGTAGTATGTGGCCATCCTCGATGAGTCTCTGACTCCCTGGAGGTCTCTCTTAATAATAATAATAATTTATACATCCGTCTATCGTTATATAAAGTGTTCATTGAACAATTCCACTATGTCCTCTGCATCAGTCACTCTATTCCCATTTTTATCCCACAATATCATTCTTCTACAGTCATTTCTCCTCCTACTGGCCACATAGCGAAAAAATTCCCTAGGATTTTCTTTGGATCTTAGGGCCAATCTCCTCTCATATTCCAGTTGCGCTTTCCTTACCACACTAGTCACTCTTCTTGCCTGTGTCTTATATTCTTCATACATCTTCTATTCACCCGTCTCCTTATATCTCTTCCATAGCCTCTTTTTCACATACAATTCCTGTTTAATATTGTTTGTCATCCACCTTACTCCAAATTGTGTCCTCTTCTTCACTCGTGGTATACAACTTACCATTGCTGCTAACAAATATTCTTTCACAATTTCCTATGCACTAATGATATCCCGGCCTTCCAATTCCTCCCTCCATGAAACTTCCCGAAGTTGACGTCTAAGACTATTATAATCACCTGCATTATAATTCCACGTAAGTTCCTGTCTCTTTGATACTCCTGCATGTCTATTCATTTTCCAAGTCAAAACCATATGGTCACTCTCTCTCCAACTGGTGGGAGAGATGTCAACTCAGTTATTATCGACTCTTCTGATGCTATAACCAAATCCAAAACTCTTGAACCTCTTGTTCCCTCTGTTACATGTTGCCTAAGACATTTGTCCCTCAAGAATTCTAGAAATTCCATTCCCCTATTGCTACATGCATCTTCCTCTCTCCAATTTATACTACTGTAGTTAAAATTTCCCATAGCAATCATTCTTCTTGCACTTGCCAAACTTAGCTGTCTAAACATCTCCTGGTCCCCATCCTCTGTGCTCCTGGGTCTGTAGCAACACCCCACTAAATATCCTGTCTTGCCTACCTCTACCTCACACCATACGCTCTCAAAATCATTTGTCTCACTTCCTTCCAAAGCTTCAACTCTTAGAGGACATAGGTCATCACTTATCATAAGCAGTACCCCACCACCACGCTTTCCCCTCCTATCCTGACGAAAAATGCTATACCCAGCGACTTCTATTCCTGTTATTATATCCCCTTCTGTCAACCACGTCTCAGTGATCCCAATAATTTTTTGGCCAGGCTGATGCTATCTGTGTCACCAATTCCTCTCCCTTATTCCGGATACTCCTGGCATTAGTATAAAGCATATAAATGCCATTGTTTCTATACCCAGCATTATCCCTTCTAGACTCCACTGGGCTCAGTGTTACCTGACATCGTCTCCCTTCTCCCAAGTATCCATTCCCACAAGATGGAGAATATTATGGATCCATCCATATTTTATAGCCAAATATAGAAAGAAACTTTAAAAAAAAGTTTGGAAATTTATCAGAGTGCTTATGACAATATAACCTTCTGCATCAAAGATACAAACTCTGCTCAGGAGCCCATATTGTTCACCTTTTATTAGTGCTAAAATTAGGTTTCACATCAGACAGCTATTTTGAAATGTTGATTCTCATTAGAGACTATGTAGAGACCTAGAGAGAGAGAGAGTGCAAAAACCTCTCAGTACTAGCAATCCTTTGTCAGAAAGTTAAATTGAAACTTTTTGTCTTTATAACTTTAGTAATTGTTTTTACACTGACCGAGAGTTTACTTATCATGAACTAAACTTTCTGACATAGAATTGCTATGTTATTGAGAGAATTTTTACTCTCTCTCTAGATTTCTGCATGGTCTTTGATGAGAATCAACAGTTAGAAATTGCTGTTACACCAGTGAAACTTAATTCAGGCATTAATAAAAGGCAAACAAATGGCTCCTGGGTAGTGCTCATGTCTATTAAGTAGTGCAAACCAAAGCAATTCTGATGCTGAAGGATATAATTTCGTAAGCTCTCGGATAAATTTCAAAAATGTTTAAAGCTTTTGCCTATCTGTATCTGACTATAAAACATGGAGATCCATAATACCATTTTTCTATATTAAAATGATCAAATAATGACTTTTATCTTACCAACAAGTTATTAAATGTGATACAGATTTAAAAATCAAAAATATCTTTACCATACATTACAGCATAAAAGTCTGTTGGCTAGTCATTTATTTATTTTTACTTTTGCTTAACTAACGAATTCCCTCATAAGAAAAGTAATGCTGTGAAAGAGCTGACTTGGAGCAGTTAATATTCCATGATCATGTTGTCATCTTTGTTACTCGCAAAGCTTTGTATTGTGAGTAACAAAGTATAACAGAAATGTATTATATGTGGCTGTTTTGTTGTACCTGATTTCTAGTCATATTTTTTATATCTGATCCATACATAAAAGGTCACAAGACCTATAAATAGATTAGTGCATATAAACAGACCTATAAGCATCTAATAATATTATTGTATTATATTTAAAGGAAACATAGATTGATGTATAAAATAATGGATAGCATTATATTTATTCCAGAATGAATTATTGAACAAAGTAATGAATAGTTTCATTAATAAAATTTTAATAATCTATAATCTATATGATATAATACTCATTTTTACTAAAATTAAAAATTATAATAAATTAGACACTTGATTTCTTTTCAGATTTGTAAATTTAAATTTATGAAAGGTATCAAATTTTGAATTGTTTTTCCTGGGACTTGAAACAAGAAAGATTAAAAAAAAATGTCCTTTTAAATTCATTCCAGGAATTCCCATAACAGAAAACCTGGTTTGATACTGTAATACCTCAATTATCTGACCATAGTAGGAAATCGGTTTTTGCTGGTTAGATAAATTGAAAGGCAGGTCAAGTGATGCTACATTTACAAGCTGTATGAGAAGTCAGTTGACAAATAACTGACTCATGAATGGTTGAGTTATTTGTCAACTGGCCATTTAGATTTGAGATCATGGCAGAGCATTATCAAGGAGACAGAAAGTGGAGTTCCACATGGATCTCCACTTATTTGACTATTAGTACTCAACTTTTTTTTTTTTTTTTTTTTTTTTTTGTTGTTAATATGGTAAATGAATTGTCAATAGCTATTTAGTTGTTTGCAATGTGAAGCAACAAGGGATAGTTATTAGAAATGGCAGTGATATAATTGACTCTTGTGGAGTATTTCAATAGCTAGGCAAATTAATGGGGTTTAATTTCTTTAATTTCATTAATTTTTTAATGTGAATTCTACTCAAGAAATATTTGAAAATCTGTAGCCCATGTAATAACATGAGTTGGCAAAGGGATCCTACTCTAGAGACTAAACATGGAACTTTTAAGCTGCTTCTAGTTTCCAATAAATGTGGATTAGTAATCTCACCCTAGTATGTATATCACCTGAGGACTTTTACAAACATTCATGCCCCAGTGGAAATTTGAACCCACAATCTAAAGGTTTGAGAATGTAGATGCTATCTACTTAGCCCACCAATGGCTGGGAAATATAGTAGATTGAAAGCTGTGTATCTTTTGGTGTGACTATACTGGGAGAAGTGAAGGAAGTAAGGGATCTTGGGGTAATATTGGATAGGAAGTTGAAATGCAAGGGATACAGTGCAAAGGCAATGATGGCAATCAGGAGACCAGCAGAGATAAGAATGTAATGATTCTTCTCTGTATAACCCAGATAAGACAATTCTGGACTACTATGCAAAAATCTAATTGCTTGCATTTCTAGGAGATGAGGAAACTTTGGATAGAATACAAAGCTTTGCAAGTAACAAGGATGACAACATGAAATGTCAGCTCTGAAGATAGTTTGAGCATGTATAGTGTGCAGAGTTTGGTAGATAGAAAAAGAGAGAGGTTGATAAAGCAAATTCAATAAATAATTATAAATTGGTATTTTTAGTTAATTCTGACAATTGCTATTATTGCAGTGTATGCAGTAATGCTATACTGAATTACGTCTATTACAAATATTTAATAAAAGAACTCATTCAAAATGTGAGTGATTGAATTTATGCCCTCATATAAAAAGCAATTGAAAACATAAAATCAGGATCCGTATGCATAGATCAGTATATCACTTCCTAAGAGGAGCATAATAATATATATAGGGCCTCTCCATACAGTCAAAGACTAATCACAGGATGCATGTACTAATCATTGTTCACACAATACCATATCATATTTCTCCTTGAACTCATTCATTCACTAATGAAGCATTGACAACCTCATCTGGCAACCCATTCCAGTCATTCGCTACCTTTCTAGCAAAGCAAGTAGTCCTTCTTACACAATTTTCAAGTGTGATCCTTGTTCTGTCCCACCTTCCTGCTATGTATTGAAAAGCCTTCAGTGTCAATCTTATAAAACCCCTTCAATAACTTATAATATGCTTCTATCATTTCCTCTTCTTCTTCTTTTTTTTTTTTTTTTTTTTTTTTTTTTTGCCTTGGTGTCACCTAGAGTGGGTCTCCTGCAAGAAAATGCAATACCTGATTTGGCCTTCATCACTTCTAATTCCTGGCATAGGTTATCTAATTTGCCTGCCTCGAGTGTTCTGGCATTCCATGTTACTATTTTCAAGAGATTGCTCCTGGTTTTCAGACAAGGGACATCTGAGAATATCCTCCCTGGAGGGTTTGGGATATTATCTTCATACACTACCTTAGTAGTTCTTGTCACACAATTCACGGTTTCAAGCTCTTCTTCTCTGTAGCTATAGGAGCTAATGGTTGCAGGGGTCTCAACCACATCTCTAACTTCATATTGTGCCATGGTGTGTTTCCTGGTTGACAATGGATAAATACGTGGTGAGGCTCCGATCTCTTCCACAACGGCTGGCCACAAGTCCCATAGATGTCAGGAGTGTGCCCTCGATGTGCTGCACATCTTGCTGTCATGCCTTTGATTAGTCAGTGTTGATTCTTCTGCCATCTTGGCCATTCCAGACTTCATGCACATAAAGGGTGATATTCCCTATTTACAGCATTCTTTATTGCTGATACCTAAAATTGTCGCATTTTAGATACTAAAATACAACAATTTAGTCCGCCAGCCGAGGCGATTTACTGGGGTGTGGCCACTGGTGTGCACTACCAACTTCTTGGAGCCATAAGTGAGAGTTGAGTGTATGTGAGGACCAGAGCCCAACATCCTGACCCTGAGATCAGCGGCTGACATCGATACTAAGGTGCTACCTCTCCATACACCCCATACAGTTACCCAATAATGCCAAAAAGAATAGGAGTTCTTTTGATATGTAGCCAACAAAAGAAAGAATGCTTATGGAAGGACGATATTGATTGTAATAAATGGTATAAAATCAGCTGTTGCAGAAGGTGTGGTAGAGATACTTAATGAGCAGTTCATAAAGGTCTTTCAATCTTGTGAATGTGACTTCATGGAGAGATTGTGAGCAGTTGATCATGGGGAAGAGAGACTGACTGTAAGTGAGCAAGAAGTGTATGGGGAGTTGAGCAAACTAGATGTAAATAAGGCTGTGGGACTTGATAATATATATCCCCTTGACATATTTTTTTAATACAAGTTTTGCACTGAGTCAAGTTCCTAAGGAGTGGAAGGAGGGCAAGATTGTGCCGCTTCATGAAGGAGGTGATAGAACTCGAGCATCAAACTATAGGCCTATCTGTGTGCCAGGTGTTGTAGCTAAGTTGTTGGAGAAGCTTGTGAGAACTAGGATATGGAAATGGGCTGACAACAATGGTATTATCTTTCATGGGCAGCATGAATTTACTAACGGGAGGTCATGTTTAGTAATCTACTTATTAGAATAAGCTGACTGCTTCCATGGACAGAAGAGAAGGATACACAGTAATATACTTAGATTTTGCAAAGGCTTTTGATAGATTACTGCGTGATAAGTTGATAGTCAAACTGGAGTAGATAGGGTTGGATATTAGATAGGTATCAACAAGTTGTGTATGGGGGGGGGGAGCAATATCCAGGAAAAGGAAAGTTACTAGTGGTGTACCTCAGGGGTCTGTTTTAGGGTCATTGCTGTTTAACTTGTATATTAATGATATTGGTGAAGATTTGGATGGAGATATTCAATTGTTTGCAGATGATGCATAGTTGGGATGAACCATGAAGAGTAGAGAAGATGTTGTGGCCTTACAAGAAGACTTGAATAAATTGAGTGATTGGGCACATAAATGGGGATACGAGTTCAATGTTGCAAAATGTAAGGTTTTAAAATTTAGAAAACAAAAATGGGATGCAGAATTTATGCTTGTTGAGGATATATTGTTGGAGGTGGAAGAAATAAGAGATCTGGGGGTGATAGTGGATAAGGATCTGAAATTTAGGGGACACATAGCCAAAATTGTGAAGACAACACAAAGGCTTCTGGGAATGGTGCGGAGGACACGGACTTGTAGAAGTAGGGTGATCTTGTTCCATTGTATAGGGCATTGATTAGGCCACACATGGACTACTGTGCCGAGATTTGGTCACATGGTTTTCAGAAGGATGAAGAGATGTCGGAAAAGATCCAGAGTAAGGTACTTTCTAACCTCTGGAATGTCGAGTATGAGGAAAGATTGAGAAGATGCAACTTGCAGAGTCTGGTGGACATGAGGAAGAGGGGAGATATGATAGAGATCTACAAGTTATGAAGGGGTTGTTATAGGATCAATGCTGGAGAGGTTCTACAGAAAATAGTGGGAGATCAGGGAGAACCAGAGGTCATCTCTGGAAACTGTATAAAGAAGGTGTGAGAAGGGGAGTGAGAGGCAGGTTTTTTTTCATGCAGAGTTGTGAATGATTGGAATTCCTTGTCTGAGAGTGTTGTGTCTGCAGAGAATTTGAATGTGTTTAAAGCACAGTATGATGAGCTGTGTGTATGACAAAAGAACCTCCTAGATGAGTCAAAGTATATAATAATATATAATAGTCAAAGATAATAATAATTTTCCATTACTACAAAACACTGCTATCCTGTACAAAATACTACTATGAACAAAATTATGGCATCAAATCCTTAGCTTGTTACAAGATGAGAATAAACAAAAATAGTTAATTCACTTTCTGTAGTGATTATAGATGAATAACTTAAAAACTTAAGAAGTATATTATTTAAAAGACACTGCAGTTCTGAATTTCATTTATACTATATGTAAGAGCTGCTGTAATCCCTAACCAAGGTAAAATCTCTTAACTATGTTGCCAAATTTCCAGAATGTATATAAATGGTACTTTTTATTGCATGAATTTGGTCATCCTGTAGAAATCTATTACCACTGTGTTTCATGGAAGGCAATGAAATGAATTGAGAAACATCAAACATATGCATTCCTTTTAAATCAGGCTATTATTGTAAGTTGTAAAAGAAACTATGCAGGCATCACACCATAGGATGTTTATCTTGAATTGGAATGAGGGGTTTGAACAACATATTTAGGTCCTAATAAATGGTTGTGAGCTGTTAGAGTTAGACAATGAAAAACCTAATTTTTACATACACACAGCAAGAACTGAATCATGATGCTCATGTTGGTGATATTTAATATATAAGGTCTGATATTTAATATTATTATTATCAAAGACCTCCAGGTAGTCAGGAGACTCATAAACTCCTAATCAACCACACCAGCTGTCATACCTGTCCTTGAATTCATTCACACTACCTGCACTTACCACCTCTAAAGGCAATCTTTTCCAATCATGTACTACTCTGTCAGAGAAAAATCTTTTTATAGATCTCTCTCTCATATCACTCATCTTTTGATTCCCATCCACAATGTGAAGAACCTTTATCTGGGTCTCTTTCAACTAAAGAATGAACTCGCATGAGCTAGCCAGTCTCATACTGAGGTGGAGGGTTTTTCATTCCCTTAAAACAGTCAAACTGGCCCCATGAACACATCTACAGACATAAATACCTTTCTTCCCAACATCGGGCTCTGTAACAAGCCATTTGGGATCGCTTAAAGTTGCATCATGTAAAATAGAGGACCCTGCACCAAGCAGGATATAACATGAGGAAGAAGAATTATTGTACATGTATCTCCATGGAGTCAAAAGATTCATCACAAGAGATCCACACTAACCATTATTCACACAGCATTTGTTAGCATGTGTTTCAACATCCAAGTAATCCTCTGAGCTATTTTAACAACTTTTGCGACATGCCCTCTGTACTTCAACTCTTTGTCCACCATTATCATCGTCCCTAGCTTCAATTTCCTGCAATCCAGTACCATCGATATGATACACCATGAGCAAACCTTTTCAACCCGAAGTGCATCTTACATTTTGCAACATTTGAACTTTGACAGTCATTATCCTTTGTCCACAATGCCAACTTATTTAAATCATCCTGCAGGATTTCTACATCACCTTTAACAACTATTTCTCTCCCTAGTTTTGCACCATCAATAAACAACTGAATATACCCTCTTAAATCTTTCTCTATGTCATCGATATACAAATTAAAGAGTTGTGGCCATAGTACCGAACCCCGAGGTACTCCACTGGTTACCATCATTCTCCTAGATTCCACTCCACCATATGCAACTCTTTGGGGTCAGTCTGTCAACCTCCTCCCCCCCATCCATGCTATAAGCCTTATATCCATTCCCGTTTGTTCCACTTTTTGTAATAAACAACAACATCACACAATAACCACAGTCTTCTCCTTCAACCTTTTGGTTCTGTCCACTGCTGGACGAAGGTCTCTCCCATCTTATGCCTTCAATTTGTTCCATTTCATCCCTCTGTTGGATTCTGAAAATATAGAGATTGGAGTAATTATTATTTGCTTCAGAATCAAACATGATCTTCCATCACAAAGGCTAGACTTGTAAATATTAATTTAATGTAAACAACTTATTTTACAATTTAATATTCATATAACTACCTTAATTTTGTCTAATATTTAATTATTTAATCAAAGATATATGTATTAATAATGAAAAGACTGTATTAAATATTATTAAGCTATTTTAATTATTATGTTAATATTATAAGAACTTGTATTTGATAATTTAACTGTGCATTAATTGAAATGTAAATATTCTTTATTTATTCCTATTTGTAGAAGTTTAGCATTATGCAATACCTCAATTTTATTATGTTTTGTTTTGTTTTGTTGTTATGGAGACGTATGTAAGTGAGTGAGCACATTTTGGAACACCACGTGAGGAGAAGGTTTATTGAAAAGAGTTTTAGAAAGAAATCACGAGAATAATTTAGGCGGGAAGAACAGATATATAAGTGATGAACGCTGAAATTATTAATTAATTAAGGGGAGATTAGATTATTAAGAGATAGAGAAAGGAGAGGATTGGCATTAGGTTGGAATCGGAGCATTCGGGAATCAGAGTGCGATAATAGCGAGTCGGCAAGTCACTCAAGCAGCTAAATAAAGTCTACTAGTCGAGAGGCGGTTAGCTAATAAGTTGTAGAATAACAATTATAGCTACGGAAGACAGCTGAGTGACTACTAAATAGACTAGCAATATGAGTTGAGACTTAATTTCAGGGCCGACCTGTCAAGGACACACAGAATCTTGAAATAAAGCACGGGGTTACTAGAGAATAGTAGAGCTGTAAAGTCGAAGTTTACCGATAGCTGTGTTTAGAATTGTAGTGTCTAAGAATTAATTGAATGCTGGAAGAGTAAACAACTGTGCATATAAAACCTCAAGTTAAGGAATTATTGTGTGTTGCCTTATTTCATGAGTGATCAGTAGTACTTTATGCAACAACGTTTATTTATGTGTATTGTGACCGATGATTAATTCAGTTATTGCTTAGAAGAATTATTTTAAAGAGTGCCGTTTATTGTTAAAAGTGTTTATGGTTATAAAAAGTGTTTATGTATAAGTTGATGAAGATAGAAGATTATCGGTAAAATTATTCCAACCATTAATATTCCTTTACAGAAAAGTGTGAGAGTTTCATCCTTGAATTTCCTTATACTAACAGTAACTATTGAGGAAGTTAGCTAAAGTGTAAATTTAAAAGTGTTTGTTTGTGAAGAGGTATTACTGCAATTTTTGTTGTATTTGGAACTTAAAGAACTGTGAGAAAACTGTATTTTAGAGATAAGATTTATCATTGTCTGAGTTGCATGATTGAATTTATCAGAAGTTAAAATGTTTGTGATATCTTAATTACTGATTTGAATTTAAGTGTAAAATTTATGATTCTAAAATTAAATGTTTGTTTTTGTTAATCAAAAGTTGTATTTTGCCTGAATCTCTTTTACTGCACCATTCATAAAATATTCGAACCAAAGCGGGTGAATTAAGTAAGTTAAATATACTCGGCCAGTATATATTTTAAGGAGTAATAGTTGAGGGTTGATTTATCTTCAATTCTTGAACTAATCCAGATATAGAGTGGCGCAGTCTATAAATATAAATTTTCTCTATATTTGTATTAGAAATCAACTAGCAACTATTTTTTAGGTTAAGAACATCGTAATAACTAAATGTCGGATCCAAAGTATAGATTGAGAAGAATTAGGATCCAACACCTCCACCTTCATCTCGGTCTTCCTCTTTGTCTTGCTCCATCCATTGGTCTCCACTCTGTTGTTTTTCTAGTCCATCTCCTGTCATTGCATCTGACAACATAGCCAGCCCATCTCCACTTAGCCTGTTTAATGTACGAGGGCTGTTCAATAAGTAATAAGACTAATTTTACTGTTGCGAAACCACTCATCACAATATTAATTTCTGTGGAATAAAGAAATGTTGCTGTCTGTATTAACAAAAGAGGTTGATAGATGGCGTATACAGGATGATGTGCCAGAGTGTCACGTGACTAAACGCAAGCTTGTTTCGGCGCGCCTACGAGCTGCGACCAGTCGTCGAAATGGAAGCATCCTTGGAACAGCGTTATGTAATTAAATTTTGTGTGCATTTGCAAAAATCGGCATCGGACACTTTTAACATGATATGCGAAGCTTTCCACGATAGCAATGTCGAAGGCAAGTGTTTTTCACTGGCATAAAACTTTTAAGGAAGGAAGGCAAAATGTGGAAGATCTTGAACATGAGGGAAGACCTTCAACATCCATCACAAAGACAATGATCAACACAGCAGCGATTATCAAGGAGGATCGCAGAATTACAGTACGCCAGCTGCATGTTGTCCTGAATATTTCTGTGGGAAATGTTCACTCAGTCATGGCTGAACATTTGGGACTGAAACGTGTTTGCGCCCGATGGATTCCCAAACTCTTGACACCAGAGCAAATGCAGCATCGAGTGGATGTGTGCACAGAATGGAAAGAAAGACTGGAACAAGAAGGCGACAACTTCTTAAAACACATCATTACAGCAGATGAAGCTTGGTTGTATCACTATGACCCTACAATGAAACAACAAAGCAGTGAATGGAAGCATCCATCTTTGCCTACCCCCAAGAAAGCAAAAACTGTAAAATTGGCTGGTAAAGTTATGACCATAATGTTTTTTGATTACGAAGGCATTGTTTACCAACACGCTGTAGAACCCGGGAATACTGTAAACGGCTCATACTATGCGGATGTTTTACAGACAATGGTACAGCACATCAAAAGGAAGCATCCATTGCTGAAGAATGGCTTCTTATTGCACCACGATAATGCAAGGCCACATATTGCTGGTGGTGTAGTGGATGTTGTGCAGAAGAACAATATAGATATCCTACCACACCCTACATACAGTCCTGATCTCGCACTGTGCGATTTCTGGCTGTTTCCTCAGCTCAAGAAACCACTAAGAGGCCGCCATTTCGAAAGTAACAAAGCATGTGTAAAAGCTGTGGAGGCGGTTTTGAAAGAACTCTCAAAAAACGGACTTTCACATGTGTTTAAGAAGTGGACGCAACGTTGGAACAAATGCATCGTGTCTCACGGTAGTTACTTCGAAGAAGACCATGTAAATGATGACAATTAAAGGTAATCTGTTTTCTGTATAAATATAGTCTTATAACTTATTGAACAGCCTCCGTATTTTACAATATCCATGACACCTGTTTAAGATCTTATCCAGGTATTTGTCTTCCTATCTCTTAATGTTATTTTTAGCATACTTCTCTCCGTGTGATGTTGTGTTCTTCTGAGCTTTTTGTTTAGGGATTCCTTTAAAGTCCATTTTTCTCTCCAATATGTTAGGACAGGAAATATGCACTGGTCAAAAGTTTTCCTTTTTAGACTCATAGGGATGCCACTTCTGAATATGTCTCTCATTTTCCCATAAGCCATCCATCCAAGGTGAATTCTTCGTTCAGTAGCTTTTTTTTTTGGCAATCCTCAAAGGATAACAAATGGCTCTAATATACATATGAGGTAATTTGTTCTATTTCATGGATTTCAACTTTGACAGTTCTTTGGTTTATGTATTTATTCATCATTATTTTTGTTTTTTTCTCTATTTATTTTTAATCTAATTGCTCTAGAGGCTTCATTTAGCCGATTTAGCCTTTCTTGCAGATCTTCAAGATTATCTGTTATTAGGACACAATAATCTCTAAATTTCGATGATGCAGCCTTTCTCCATTTATGTTTATGCCTTTTGTTTCCCAATCAAGGCTTCTAAATACTTCTTCTAATGCAGCTGTAAATAGTTTGGAAGATGTTGTATCACTTTGCCAGATGCCTTTTTGTACTGGAAACTTTTCACTGATTTTATATAATTTAATTACATAAGTTGCATTATTGTAAATATATTTTAGTATTTCAATATATGGTTTCTCAGTTCCCTAGGTTTCAATAGCTTTTAGCGCTGCAGATGTTTTACTGAATGAAATGCTTTTTCGTAGTCTATATAGGCATGAGGGTTTATTGTATTCAGTTGATTTTTCAGTGAGCTGTCTCAATGTGTGAATATGGTCCAAAGTATTGTAATTTTTCCTAAATCCAGCTTGTTCACAAGATTGCATTCTGTCAAGTTTAGATTTTATTCTGTTATGTGTAATTTTTGTGAAGACTATATATGCTGAGGAGTAGGCTTATAGATCTGTAGTTTTTAATTTCTTCCTTATTGCCCTTTTTAAAAATTAACATTAGAAGTGAATTGTTCCAATTTTTTGGAATTTTTCTCTGTTTTAGGCATTTATTAAAGAGTTTAGTCAGCTGCCATAATTCCATCTTCTCCTGGGGACTTTCCATTTTTCATTTCCCACAGTGCCATTTCCACTTCACCTTGTAAGATCTCAGGGGCATCATATTCTTCCTCACTCGAGTTATCCATTGGTGATTCTTGGATGTCTTGGTCCTTGTCTTCACAGAGTTCAGTATAAAATTTCTGAATTCTTTTGATTATTGCATCTCTGTTTCTTATAAGCTCATTATTTTTTCCTCTTACAGCAGCTATTTCCTTTGTTCCAACTGTTAATATTCGTATTAGGACCTTCATATTACTATTGTTTTCTATTGTTTCTTTAAGTTTCTATAATTTTTAATAACCACAGTAATTGACTTTAATGAAATGAAAGTACAGATATTTTGTACTGAAAAAAAAAAAGTACATCATTAGTGCATAAAAACAAGCAAAATTGTTTATAATAAAAATATCATTTATTATTGTTTCCCACTATAGAGTATTGCATCCCTATCCACCCATTGTTGTATTTTACCTTTCACTAACTTTTCCAATACTTTAACAACCACTCCTGATATATTAATTGGTCTGTAGTTTGCTACCTGTTTCTTGGAATCACCTTTGAGCAATGGTACTATCTTACCCTCTTTCCACTCCCTTGGAGCCCTGCCGGAGCTGAGACTTCGATTAAACAACTTCGTCAGAGGCAATGCAATTCTCTTGCACATTCACATAGTACACGGGCCGATATGCCATCCAGTCCCACTGTTATGTTCACATTCATATTTTTTAATATGCTGAACACCTCCTGTTCATCTAAGTTAGCATCAGCCTTGGCCTACCTGTTTAACAACAGTCTTGCAATGGCACAAATCCAAAATGATTGGAAGGAAGGTAAAATTGTTCCACTTCACAAAGGTGTTGATAAGGCTAAGGCAACAAATTATAGGCCAATTTATATATTTGGAGTTGTAGTTAAGGTATTGAAGAGGTTGGTGAGATGTACGATAAAAGTAGGTTGATAATGGTGTTATTTGTGCTTGTCAGCATGGGTTTGTTAAAGGGAGGTCATGTTTTACACTTACTTATTTACTATAACAAAGTGATAAATGTATTGGACAAGGAAGATTCATGTATAGTGGTATACTTTGATTTTGCAAAGATTTTGCGTTTGATAGATTAGTTGGTCACTAAACTGAAGCAGATGGGATTGGATATACGACTAGTGAGTTGGATAGGTGAATGTCTATCAGATAGATATCAGCAAGTTGTGTGTGTGTGTGTGTGTGGGGGGGGGGCACTATCTTGAAAGAGGAAAGTCACTAGTGTTGCGCTTCAAGGGTCAGTTTGGGAGGCCATTGCTATTTAATTTATGTATTAATGATATTGGGATAAGGTTAACTGGTGATACACAACTGTTTACAGATCATGCAAAACTGGGAAGAGTGATGAGGAATCAAGCAGACTTTTCATCACTCTTCCCAGTTTTGGCCTTACAGGTGGACTTGAATAGATTGTATGAGTTAGCGACAGTATGGAACTGTTAACCGAATGTTGCCAAGTGTAAGATTATGAAATTTGATAGGCAACAATGGGACACAAAGTATTTGGCAGGGAAATTTTGGAGCAAGTTGAGGAAATAAGAGACCTTGGAGTGGTGGTGGACAAGAATCTGAAAATCAGAGGTCACATTGCACAGATTGTGAAGACAACACATCAGATTATGGCAATGTTGTAGAGGACTTTAAATTGTAAAAATAAAGAGGTTCTGGTTTCATTGTATAATGCCTTGATCAGGCCTTGTGTGGATTATTATTTGGCTCCCTGGTTTTCCAACATATCTTCATCCAGGGGGATGAGGATATGTTGGAAAGGGTCAGAGAAGACTAATGTAACTGGTCTTTGGGATGTGGGATATGAGGACAGATTGAGAGAATGCAGTTTGATGAAAACTCTTTTGAATAGGAGGAAGAGAGGGGATGTGACTGAGACATTTAAATTGGTAAAATGTTGTTACCAGGTTAATGTGGAAGAAAATGTTTGTAGAATAGGGTAAGGGAATAGAACAAGGGGACATACCTGGAAGTTGTATAAGGAGGGTGTCAGTAGGTGCATAAGGAGTAGGTTCTTTGCATGGAGAGTGGTTGGTCATTGGAATGCTTTGCCGACCACTTGTAAATGCAGATATATTGAATGAAATTAAAGCATTGTTTAATTGGCTTTGTGTGTGCCTCCCACAGTGAGCCTTTAGACTCCATGGAGGTCTGGTGTTAATAATAATCATCATAATAATGTGAGCAAGTTGTTCAAACATACCTTCCTTAGAAAAGCCATGCTGTTCTTTGCAAAGTATAGATTAACTGTCAACTGTATGCTAGCTCTTACATCTTTTCCAAAATCTTCACTGCCACTCCAGAGATACTGATGAGTGGATAGTTAGAAACATTTGCACCACCCTTGTGCAATGGAATTATCATGCATTCTTTCCACTACTTTTTCACTACATTCTTTCCTTGTTTTGAGACTCAAATGATCAAAGGCATAGCCAGTTCAGATGAACGCTCTTTTAGCATCCATCCATACTGATATCCCATCAGTTCCTGTTGCTGAATTCTTATTCAGTTTATGCAACAGCTCTGGTACCTCCTTCATACATCTGAGCTTCTTTATCATGAGATAGCACTGAGCTCAATGCACACACACTAGGTTGATTGTTCTATAATCTCTTCTACATCTCTCACCTGCATCCTGTAGCGTTATTCATGTACATTCAGTCTTTATTTTATTTGCAGCATAAGGATAGAATTCTTTATAGGTTGTCTTTAGCTTGCAGAGTCAGTTTCTTTTCATACTCAGACTTAGCATTTTGTACAGTAGTACATAAACAATTTTTATAACTGAAGTCATCCTTATAAAATGTATTGCTTCCACATCATCTTTTCTTGCTTAATAGACTTGCACATCCATTTCACTCCTACTTCGTTTATTCTTCACATTCTAACGACATTGCATCATTTATGTAATTTTTACTGGGAAGGATATTGCATTGCCAGTATCCTTCTGCTCTAGCATCTGATACCATGGGACAGACCCTAGTATGCTCTTCATTTAGTCATAATTTTCTGCTTTGTAGTTCAGTATGTAAACTTTTCTGAATGGAACACTCATATATTAACCACTTACTGGGTCAGTACAGTTATGTCTTTAACTGAAACCTCCTTTGACACTATAATCAGATCTAATACTCTTTGACCTCGAGTTCCTTCTGTCATATGCTGCTTGAGGAAATTGTCTTGCTATAGCTTAATAATTGCAGTTTCATTTTCCTCATGATGTTTCACTACTGCTTACCCGTTTGTTGCTCAGATAAAGTTGCCCATGTTTAGCACCCATCAAGTTGATTTTTTTTTAATGCATTTCATCATCACTGGTATCTAATTTACTAGGTCTGTAACAAAACTCCATGTATTTGATCTTATTGAAATCTGTTTCACTAGCTGGCTTCAAACTCCCTGCTAGATAGAAAAATTGTTACTAGTATTGCAGTCCTAGCTGTCTAATCTATCTGGACTCAAATTATTGGATATCATTATCATCACACCACCTCCTCTTCTGTCTATCCTTCCTAAAAATACCATATGTTTTACATATAATACCAGTTATTATGTCTGCCTTTGAATGCCCCACATCTCACTAATGACTACAATCTGAGGTCCATAACATATTCATCAAAGCAGCAAATTCTGTCCTTTTGTTCCTGATACTCATGACATTCATGTACAGACATAATAAATTGCATCTAGACTTTATTGTATACTCTCCTGTGTAGTCTTCATGATCCATTTGGACAACTTTCAGATCACTTTTGTTTGTATGGGAGGGATCATCTGTTAAAATGATTGTCCTCTTAGGAAGGTTTTTATTGCACCACCCCAAATGCATAAGGAATATTCTTAAGGTCAGGTGGATTAGTGATTTATAAATAGTGTTAGGCATTGTGTGTTTGGTCTGGATGTCTGTAAGTTATGTTGGAGTTTATGTTACAGATGTTGACAAAGTGGATCTGAAAGTAAGTTTTTTTTTGTAGTGATTTTGGCATGTTTTCTACTTTGTGCTTGATTTAGCTTATTTGTGAGATTAATTTTTGAGAAGGATTTATCCTCATCACAGTTACTGTAATGTTTTCTTATCTTTCATTTTGGTTCCTGGCAATGAAAAAGGAGATGCTAGGATATGAGTGAAAGGAGATAGACTCTTGGATGTGGCATCCAGACAGAGAGCACCAGTTTGCTAGCCATATTGTGGCTTTGACAGTGTGGCTGTCCATATGTCATTACTCAGATTCCTTCCCTACATGCACGACCTGCCAGAGTTTGTGGTAGCAGGATTATGTGCTACCTGACCGGGAAGCTCCTGACTTATCACTGACATGTTATCTGTTATCAAAGACCAGAACCTGGGGGGGGGGGACTCTTAGTATGTTTGACATGCCTTGAAGTGTATCAATTAAACTGCATGGAGATTGAAGGGTGGAGAAAAGAAACTGGAACCCCTTGCTCTGGCTGCCAAACATAGTATTTGTCACTTCAGGCTTTTAATAATTGGTCACCAGGTGATCATCATCATCTACTATTTAGTGGGTGTAGTTGACATTTCCTCCAACTAGAAAGACATCATTTTGCAGCAGAAATACTCGCTGGGTTCTCCACAGCCTCTTTTATATAAACAGGCTATACCACAAGAAGGTGGGGTTGACTTGACATGGAAGGCTGTATAGTGCAGATCATCAGCCCATTAGTGGTCCAGTACTGCCAGAAATCTGTTGCATAAATTGGAGAATTGGGATTGAATTGATATGAAGTTGGTAATATAGATAAGGTGGGGACAGAAAGACATACCAAAGATTTGTATATTCTGAGGTAGTATCATGGAGAAGGTAGATAGGTGATCAGTGGTATGCTGCAGGCTCTGTACTTGGATTGCTACTATTAGATTTGTACATTAATGATATCAGTAGAATTTGAGGATAAACATCTATTTGTTTGCTGATTATGTTAAACTGATAAGGGCAATGGTTTATCCTTTACGATGACCTAAATTGACATTGTGGGTAAAGGATAATGGATGCCAGAACCTTCTACAAGAAATTGTTGAGGCTATGAATTTTCTATTATGGAAGCAAACAGTACAGGTTTAAAGTAATAGTATCTGATGTAGATTGTATTTGTATTTAAAGCACTATGCCTCATTCTCATTGTGTGTACATTATGTTTTTATCTTTTTGATGATTTTTCAGATTTCTTTTTTTTTTTCTCTCTTCTTTTTTATACCTTGTCTTAAATATTAAAATCATTGAGCAGTATTGTTTTCTCTTTAGTGGGGCTCTTGCTGTTGGGATGTTTGGAAATGATCAAGCTCATACAGGCATGGTTGGAGTACAAGATGCAACAGATAATATGTCAAATATAGTGTATGCTCTTCGAAATGAGGTGAGCTATATTTTTTATTACATGTAGAAGTATTCATTGAATAGTTTTCTTATTAAAAAATTTATAAGAAAATAATTTTCTTATTAATTTTCTTGACCATAACAGTTATAAAAAGACTTCTAATGGGACTATATTGATCAAGTACATATAATAAACAACTATGCTTTACCAACTAGTTTCACCAACTAAGGCTGTTATGCCTAACCCTGAAATGCCAACAGCCTTAGTTGGTGAAATTAGTTGGTAAAGCATAGTTGTTTATTATATGTACTTGATATATAGTCCCATTAGAAGTCTTTTTATAGTTTTTCCTATTATTCTGAAGAAAAAAAAAAAGGAAAAAGAAAAACAGATGTCAGCATAGACATTTTATCTGAAATATGTGAAAATTCAAAGCTAAATTTATAAATTTTAATTGTGGATGTGTGAACTGTTGTATTCTGATAGTGAAATTGCACCTTTTCTTTGAATATTCCTGGCCTTTTCCTCATTTTTTTTTTCTTTTTTTTTTTTCTGTAACTCTTGTAGAAGATTAGCATAGTACTCTCTGTTTATACTTTTGTCCTTTGGAAAATAATGGATCATTGTTATTCCCTTGGAACTCCAGACAAATGATGCAACGACTTTGCTAGACAATGGAATTGCTTTTGCCACAAGCAAAAAAGATTGTGGAGATTCAGGTTTCCATTGTTTTCATTGTTCTTTCATCTCTAGTTTCTAATGGTGGATCTAAGTCTCATGAATAGTCATAAATCTCCTCTTCGTAAAATCCATTTTTGTTCTGGTGTCAACAAATGCAGCATCCACCATGCTGCATTTGTTGCACTCAATTCTTGGGATAGGATATGGTGCACCCATTCATTTGAAATGCCCATAACCTCATCTCTTGCGTACTTTAATTCGGCTGTCTTTCAGCACCATAGAATGGATTTATTTTAATAGTTTCTTCATTTGTTTCTGTGGGTGGTGGTAGGGAGCAGGTTGTCATCCAAGCTCTCTCTTCTCTGCCATGTTAAAATAGAACTGCCCACTGTTGTCAAATGAAGGAACAGATGTTCCTAAAGTATTATCCATGTTGATTTTAATTTCATTTGGAGTAATATATGTTTCTATACAAAATATTTTATGTTGACATAATGATCAATATTTTTTAGTTTTTTAAAAAAAGTGCTCAACATGCTTACATTTTTCACTGCATTTGTCTCTTTTTTTTTTTCAGCTTGAAATTTCCTACTATATTTTCACATCTTGCATTCCCTGCTTTATTATTATTATTATTATTACCCAAGACCTCATGGAGTCAAAGACTCATCTGGTAGATCCTTTTATCACACACACCTCATCATACCGTGTCTTAAACACACTCAAACTCCTTGCAGACACCACAATCTCAGGCAAGGCATTCCAATCATTCACAACTCTGCACGAAAAAAACCTGCCTCTCACTCTCCTACTCATGCCCTCTTTATACAGTTTCCAGGGATGACCTCTGGTTCTCCCCTGATCTCCCACTATTCTCTGTAGAACTTCTCCACCATACTACCACCACTGGGCCATTTCCAGCCAACCGTACATTTATCATTCATGTCATCCATCACTGTCAAGATCTCATCTGATTTTTTTAATGCTTTCTCTATCTTTTGGATCAACCAGGTAGAATAATGTCATGGAGGTCAGTGACCAAGCAAGGCATTGGCTTCAACCAGTGGATGATCAGTTCCACATGATCCCACAAATGTTCAGTAGGATTCAAATTAGAAATGGGCAGCCAGGAGAGTATGCAGAAAGCCTGGATTGCTGGAAGAGTTCAGATCCATTGGAGTCATTGTCACCAAGTGTACCACCTAGTGCACCTTAACTTCCAATTTTTTAAGAATTGGAAGTTAGATGCATTCACTGGTCATGAGAAGGACCCAGTCATGTCCATAAGAACAATCCATACCAGGATACTACCACCACTGGGCCATTTCCAGCCAACCGTACATTCTGATTGGCTTGAAATAGGCTGGTTGGTCATAATGTTTTCACTTGTGAGTTTATGATATCCAATGTTGAAGGTCCAGACAATGTCCTTCCATAACATATGTGATTAGCCTATTTTTGTCTCTTGTAGTCCTGAGGGAATTGATGTGGACTGATACTATTAATAGTGTCTTGGAGGACTGAAATGTTAGATTTCCCAGGCTTGGAGATCTGATGAATAATAAACTAATTTGGAAGAAAATTATCTATAGGAAAGTAGTTGTAATGCAGACTTATTTCTGTATTTCTAGCAGGCTGTTACCTCATGAAGATACAAAACACAATTTTTTTTATGATATTTTGAGAGGGATAGGAAGCAGATGATGGTTATTGCTTCCTGTCTCTCTAAAATTCTCATCTGTTCAGGAATAAAACCTGTTTTACCAGAAACTGATTCATCCAACATCTGTACTATGTCATCTGCATCCTTCAACTGACCACCTTCTCAGTTTAGCAAGATCATTCTTTCATAATCATGTCTCCTTCTGCTTGTCCTATTAAAAAAAAAAAAAAATACTGCTAGCTTCCCTTACTATTCTAATTTCTCTGTCCTTACTATTTGGTCATGTTCTCAACTTCAGCCTTATATTTCTCATGCAAGTGTTCTCCTCTATCTTTTCTCTCTTTATACCTTTGCCATAACCTACTTTCTTCTGCAAATGACTATTAGATTTCAAGTAAAATAGATGATTAAGAAGATCAGTTTGTCTTTCTCACTCTAGTATTCATTTTGCCATTGCTGTTAACACATACTTAACTAGCTTCTGTGTACTACTTCCTCAAGCTCTTCCATCCATACTTTTTTCTCAGGATGTCCCTTTCTGTCATAATCACCTCCCCTGTAATTCATACATAAATTCAAACAGAAATTATTTTCTTCTTACCCACCAAGTCAAGACTATACAAATACTCCACTAAATGGGGTGGAAAAGAACAACACTTAGTAACAGTTGAATTCTCTGATGTAAAAGATAACTCTTGATTCTTTTTCTCTCTCTCAACCACATGTTGCTTGAGCTAAATTTCCCCTCAAGAATTCCAGTAATTGAGTCCTTATTACTATATATTGTTTTCTCTCCCCAATATGTTGTTATATTTTAGTTGAAATTTTCTGAATTGATTATTTTTTGTGAACATACTAAGCATAATCAAGGATGTTTTTAGATATAAAATATGCTTTTTTAACATTCCTTATACAAATTAGAGTACAGAAATTAATTTAATGAATTTCTAAAAGACAAGAACAGTGCATATCAGTAAAAATTTAGTTTTTTTTTTTTTTTTGAAGGAAAAGTCAGTTTAGTAGATTGAGTACCACATTCAAAACTGCAACCATCATCTGAAAGTGTAGACTCAGGAAAATTCATAAATTATGTTTACCATTAAGGCCAGAAATCTTGCTTATAGGCCAGATTTTGCTCAGAAATTCTTGCAGTATTTCAAGAAACCAAATCATTTATATGAAGAATGCTTTCAAACTGACTAAAGCCGTGAATGGATCAGTACTAGATGATGGCATTGTTTTGGCTTTGCTGGATGCAAAATATATTTTTTTAGATTTCATTTTATTATCCTGGCAAGAGGATTTCATAACAGATAATGAAATTTTGAATATTTACTATCCTACCAAAGAAATTATCTTTTGCCTAATAGGCACCTACTTCAGAACTATTGAGAAAGAAAGCATGTTCCATTGTTATGGAATGCTCACAAGTTTTATTTCTGACAAACATTGTTATTAGCCACTAAAACAATTGCACAGCCATTGACATGATAGTGATCTCTAATTAGAAGTACCTGTAGATAAGACATATTCAAGGTAAAGCATATTGACCCCAATGAGGTATGACAATTATGATGTACTGATGACATTTGGATATTCAGATTACAGTATTTGTTTTAAATTACAGAATTTAAAACAAATCTAAAATAATTTAAAATAATTCTCTAGGCAAGAGAATTATTTTTTTTATTATTAGATGGACACTTCCAGGGAGTTAGGGACTCATTGAGTAAAGTTCTTTCATAAGTCATACATGATATCCACTGGATATCATGTGTGTGTGTATCTTCATCTTGTTCCATTCATGCATCACATGTCATGAGAAGAATCTACTTCTTTCATATCTCCTCTTGTTCTTCTATTTCTGAAAGTTTGAAGACCAGATTCCTTCAGTCTGTCCTCATATATATGCAAAATTTCACAGGCTACTTATCTATTATCTTGGTTACTCGGCATTGAATCTTTTCAACTGTTTCCTCATCTCCATGGAAACCAAGGATCATATCTGAGCACAGTAGCCCAGATGTGGTTTTGTAAAAACCTTCTAAAGGGGGGGGGGGGGAGGTGAATAACTTCCTTATTCCTGCAAAGTTTGTGTTTTAATCAGGCGAAAGCCGTGCACAGTATATTTGGCTAAATGGTGATCTCCAAGAGATTTCATGGTTTTTTTTGTTTATTTTTTTTAGCAATTCTTCCTGTGTTAGTCTGTTTTTATATTTTAAAATTTATAATTTATGGTACATTGTTATCTTTTAGATGTCTTATGGTTCAAACTAGTACCCTGTCTCATTGACGTGTTATAATATCCCCAGCAAGTGTGGATTTCACTAAATGCTCTCTGACTGTTTATTTACTTCACTGTAACAAAAGGTTGTTACAGTGAAGTAAATTTCAAATCTAGAATGCTTCAGCCTTTGAAAGTTCTGTATTCTGGACAGTATTTGATAACAACAGGAAAAGACAAAAATTGATTTGCATAAATGGAAGGAACCAAGTTTACATTCTAATGCACTTTTCTATTTGGCAGAATACCATTAGAGATATCAGAAATAGTAATGAAATGTAAAAGAAAAAAAAAAAAATCCTTAATGTTCCCAACATTAGATTAGCAGCAGAATTTATCTTCTTTGCTTATTATTATTATGATTCAGGACCTACATCTTGGGAGGTCCACCTTAGAAAATGTGGTCTATCATACCACTCCTTGAACCCATTGACCCTTTGTGCTCTCACCACTCTATTAGGTAATGCATTCCAGTTCAACCACCCTCCAAGCAAAGAAACCACTCCTTTCTCTCTAGCTCATGACTTCCTTTTGCAACTTCCTGGTATGGTTCCTTGTCCCCCCCCCCCCCGTTCCACCAAAGAAAGAAATCCCCAGTGTCAACCCTGTAACTACCTTTCAATAGTTTAAAAGTCTCAGTCGTATCATCTCTCCTTCTATCTACCAAACTTTCAGTCCACATTCCCTCAGTCTATCCTCATAACTGACTTACAGTCTTGTATTCACCTCTGCAATCTTTCCATGTTAATTTATCCCCTTCAAATCCTGAGGACCAAATTTGAGCACAGTAGTTCAGGCACAATGGTCTGATCAGGACTTTATACAATGGAATGACAACTCTTTTATCTCTGCTAGTTGGCATCCTTCTCAGTATTGCAACAATCCTCTGTGTTACCTTCACCACCTTTGCAAACTTGTCCCCTAAATTTCAGGTTTCTCTCAGTTTTCACCCTCAGATCCCTTGCCTTGCAGTTCCTCCAACAGAGTATGCAGCCTCCCATCAATGTATCCCAAACTTCAAGACTTTACATTTAGCTGCATTAAATGAAATCCCCATTAATTTGCCCATCTGTATAGTTTATTCAAATCCTCTTGCAGGGCTGCCACATCTGCACTATTACTAATAACCCTTCTAGCTTCATATCATCTGCAAACACTGAATCCCCTGCAATCCATTGACAATGTCATATAAGGTTAAACAATACAGGTCCCAGTATTTTTGCCCTGTGGGACGCCACTTATAACCTTCTGCTTCCTTTATACTGCTCCCCATATACAACACTCTGATACCTATCAGACATCCCATCCTCAATCTAATTTACTACCCTGGCATCCAAATCCAGGTGCTTCAACTTCAGCTTATCATGTGGCACCCTGTCGAATGCTTTTTGTAAACTCAAAAAAAAAGAATATGCCTTGTCACTTTATTATAAAAGACTACCAGATTACTTAAACAAGAGTGCCTCTTAACAAATCCATGCTGACTCTCACAGATAACATTACCCTGATCTGCCCAACAATGTAAATGATCTCTCACTAATTTCTCCAGAATATTAATAACTACTGATGAAATACAAACTGGTCTATAGTTTGACACTTCCAGTCTGCTGCCATCCTTATGAAATGGCCCTATCTTCTGCTCCTTGGACACCTTTCCCATAGTCAGACTTTCTTTGAAAAGCCAGGTCAATGGAGCTGTCAATTCTTTAGCACATTTTCCCAAAAACGTGTGTTGAAATCCCATCTAGTCCCATTACTTTATTGACTTCCAGAGTACTCAGTATTTGAAATGCTCTCTCTTCTTGCACTTCTAAACCTCAAACCTGCTCTATCCCTCTAATATTAAAACCTATTTCACCAGAATGAAATACCCCAATAAAGTGTTCATTGAACAACTCCACTATGCCCTTTGCATCAGTCACTCTATTCTCGTTTTTATCCAACAAATCAATCTTCCACAATCATTCCATCCTCCTACTGGCCACATAATAATGAAAGAATTCCTTAGGATTTTCTTTGGATCTCAGGGCCAGTTTCTTCCCATATTCCAGTTTTGCCTTCCTTATCAGTCACTCTCCTGACCTGAGTCTTATATTCTTCATGCATCTATTCTCTACCCCTCTCCTTATATCTCTTTCCTAACACCTTTTTTGCCTGCAGTTTCCGTTTGATATTGTTTGTCATCCATATTACATTACACCAAATTGTTTTCTCTTCTTCACTTGTGTAGTATACAACTTGCTATTGCTGCTAATAAATTTTCCTTCACAAGTTCTCAAGCACTGATGATATCTCGCACTTCCAATTCCTCCATCCATGGAACTTCCCCATCCTGATTTCTAAGACTATTATAATCACCTGCCTTACATTTCCACATGCATTTCTTTCTCTTTGATATTCCTGCATTCATCTTCCAAGGTAAAACCATGTGGTCACTCTCTCCAACTGTAGGCAGAGATTCCATCTCAGTTATAATGAGATCTTCTGATGCATTGACCAAATCTAAAACTCTTGAATCTTGTATTCCTTCTACTATATGTTGCCTAAGGCATTTCCAAAAATTCTATTCCCTTATTACTGCATGCAGTTTCCTCTTCCCAGTTTATACTGCTGCAGTTAAAATGTCCAATAACAATCAATCATTCTTTTTGCATTTTCCAAGCTCAACTGCCTAAACATCTCCTGCTCTTCACTCTCTGTGCTCCCTAGCTTGTAGCAACACCCCACTAAATATCCTGTCCTGCCCACCTCTACCTCACACCATATACACTCTCAAAACCATTAGTGCCTTTTCCCTCCAAATCTTCCACTCTGAGAGGACATAAGCCATAACTTACCATAAGTAGCACTCCACCACTACATTTTTCCCTTCCATTTTTCCCTTACAATGTAAGTCATCTCTCGCATGTTGTTTCTGCTATTATTCTTGTTTGCAGTGTTATATTTTTAATTGAAATATATGCTTATAGCTTTTTGTGCTTCAGTGTTTGGAACCTACTATTTAACTAGTTCTTGTGACATTGTTTTTTCACTGAGTTGCAGTGTGTTATGCATTTTTATTGTAATTTGTAAATTAATATTTAAGAGATTTGATTTATTTTTAAATTTTCTGGAATTAGTTTGCATTTAAAAAAAAAATATTTTTCAATAATATGGACATAATTGCTTTTCATTAAGAACTGGAATTTATTGGCTCTTTCTCTTTCACTGCCTGAATATTTGGCATTAAGTAATTGCCAGACACACCGTGATTAATCAAGCTGTTTGAAATGAGATAAAAAAGCTAAAGAAATAATAAAAAATTCCTACATTTTGAATTGCAGAATTCGGTACAGTGTTGAAATTTGAAAGATAACAGTGGGATGCTGTATTCATTTGGCAGAAATGTATCGGTAGACAACAATCTGAATTTGAGTGCCAGATTCTGAGAATTGTAAAGACAACACAATGGTAAATTTAGTTTAATCCTTTATCCAAATGTGAGCAAACATTGCGCCTGAAAATATCTTCAGGACTGAAGTAAGGTAGTACAACACTGGGAAACTTGCAGCAAAGGTGGATCAAGCTCTCCCAGCTCCTTGTTTCAGTATTTCCCATAATGCACAGCACATCTCCTTGTGGACATGTATACTGCTATGCATTAAGGGGGGGGGGGCACTACCCATACCATTTTCGATCTTTATTGAGGTCTCGTCAGCAGGAGCTAGGCCCAGAGTGGAGATACTAAGGCAGAAGCAATAGGAGAGGTCATCCTTAATTATAGGAGTTGCCAAAAGGTTTGCCACCTTATTATTAAATTACTCTGGATTAAGAGAAAGATGTTGAAAGTTTATTTTTCACTTGGTTAGACTATAATAAATTTAGTTTAATCCTTGATCCAAGTGTGAGCAAACAAAGTTTGCACCTGAAAATATCTTCAGCAAAGGTGGATCAAGTTCTCAACTCCTTGTCTCAGTATCCTCCATAATGTATAATGTACAGCACATCTCCTTGCGGACATGTCTGCAAGAAAATAAACTTTCAATAACACAATGGATTATGGCAGTAATGAGGAGGATGTTGATATATAAAAATTATTGTAGTTTGTATGCATAGACTTAATCAACCCTCATTTGAGCTGTTCTGGACAGATTTGGTAAGCTTGTTTTTTGAGGAGATGAGATCATGAAATTTGTTCAAAGAAGAGCGACTTAAGTTGTAATAGCTCTCTGTAATTTGTTAAGGCAGATCAAGGAATGACATTTGCAAGGCTTTTAGATAAGAATAGGATGGGTGACATGATATAATTTACTGAGAAGCTTGTTTCAAATTATACAGAAGGGAATATGTTGGGCAGTTTTAGCCCTATTTAACTTTTCGAGACTGAACAGCAGTCAATCTCCACCCTTAGCCAATCAGAGATAACTGGCTCAAGACTATCCTTAATTTTAACAACATCCAGTGAGGAGAGTATTGCATACAAATGCAACCATCCTTAATGGTCCTTAACCCTGATGCAATATATTACTGTATGAAATAGTGTAGGTTCCACAGTTGATTTTCTTGAGTGACCAGTGGTGTGCCTCAGGGCTGTGCTTGGGCCATGTGTTGTTTAATTTGTACATAAATGATATAGGAAATGACTTAAAGGGAGATATTCAGTTGTTTGCTGATGATGCAAAGTTGGTAACGCGTTGATACTTCCACATCTGGATTACTGCGCTCAGGTCTGGTCACCTGGATTCCTTGGAGATGAGGAGGTGGTGGAGAGGGTTCAGGGGAGAGTGACTAAGTTGGTGAGTGATGTAAAAAATGCTCCCTACAGTGATAGATTGAGAGCTTATGGATTACAGAGGTTGGTTGATACGCGAAGAAGAGGGAATATGATAGAAACATTTAAATTACTAAAAGGTTTTTATAAGATTGATGCAGGGGAAATGTTTCAGCTGTGTGATAGTGATGAAAGAACAAGAGGTCATACCTGGAAATTAAAGAAAAGTGTGGCTAACAAGGGTGTGAGAGCAAGGTTTTTTTTCCTGGAGGATGGTGAATGAGTGGAATGCATTGCCTGACACTCAATTGTGAGTTCTTCATCTGTAAATGAATTCAAGAAGAGATATAATAGATATTGTTTTGATAGTTTGGGTCTCCCGTGATGAGTCAACTGACTCCATGGAGATACCCATAATAATATATAAACAATGTGGCAGAAATTACATCCATTGGCCCTGGCATGAGGCAAACTGCTTTACTGCACATCTGGAGGTAAGTTTTGCTTCATATGGCCTTTCAGAATCAGAGAATTTGTTGATTGTTTTGCATCTGTTGCAAGTTTGTTGCATCTGTTGCAAGATTTTACATCTGTTGCAGTGTAGGCTGGTATGAAGCTTAAGTTTTGCTCTCAAGATTATGTTGTTTTTGTGTCTTTTTTTTTTATTGACACACTTGCTGGAGAACTAAGGTTTGAGTAGTGATCAAGGTTTTGGTCTTCACTCCTTTAATTTTGTTATTTGATTGGAGTAGGTGTTTAGATCTGGAGAATGGAAACAGTAATCACCATGGGAAAAAAGTTACAGAGGTCATTACTTATGACACACTATAATGCCAAGGACCACTAGACTGAGAATGGCTTAGTAATGGTAAAAGGAAACTGGACAAGATTATGGCCTTAGTTACCAAGATGCAGAACTGATATCCATGTGTATTTGTAAGGGGAACTGGTTAAGAGAATGTTAGAATACAGATACTGGTTTACAGATATATTTATGTGAGATCACTGTTAACATCTCAGTATTCCTACCAGTTTTATCAGTGGAATTGGAAGAGGGAGAAACCATTTCAAGTTGCAGACATTAAAGTCCCCAAGAAAGATGATCCTGCTGTGCATTTGGTCTGAGAGGGAAAAAAAAAAAAATCTATCTCTAAATTTTATTTTATCTCTAAAAAGCTTTAGAAATAGCTAACTGAAGAAATCAGAATGGCTATCAGAATTTGGAGAATAGTAAAGACAAATGAATGCAAAAGGTGTGGCAAGGAAATTTTCAGTCAGAGCAGATCAAAATGGATGAATTCAAGGTTTAGCATTATTATTATTATTAAAACAAACACATGTATTAACCACAGTGAAAATTATTTAATTGTAAATATTTCATCCTAAGTATCTTAGGACATCATCAGTACAGTAGTTTAAAACAATAATAGGAATAACATACAGTTAGGGCACATGATTACAATAGAATCTCATTAAACGTGCGTAATGTGTTACAGAAGTAAAAAAAAAAAAAAAAAAAAAAAAAATTAATTATTTAACACAATTTTGTATGACAATTTCCCATACTTTAGGAATAGTAAGAATGTCATTGCGGTTTAAGTTTGATCTGTGTAGTAGGGCTTCAGAACTTTCTTTGTATAAATGTTCATGTTTATATAAAGATCTATGTAAAAGTTTAGACTTTTTCCAATGGATCCTATGGTTTGGATTTTCAATTCTGTGTTGAGAGAGGCCAGATTTCTGCGGTTTAAAAAGACGAATGTGGTCTTGATGTTCCGAGATGCGTTTCTGAACAGACCTACCTGTCTGTCCAAAGTAAGACAATTTGCATGAGCATGGAATCTCATAAACGCCAGGCAACATCAAAGGTAAGAGTTTGTCCTTAGGAGAGGGTAACAAGTTGTAAATTTGGTTGATAGGTTTGTAAGTAGTGGCAAAATTGTATTTCTGCATAATTTTAGAAAGACGTTCGGAGATGCCTTTGACATAAGGTATGGGAATCCCATGGACTTCTTCCTGTCTGGTTTGATGTGTGGAGAAGTGACTGATAATTTTTTGAGTTCTTTTAGGATTATATCCATTTAGGAGGGCTGTATTTTTGATTACTTTTAATTCCTGGTTTAAAGATTCTTCAGAGGAGCAGAATTTGTGTGCTCTGGAAACCAGTGATTTAATAATGCCAGATTTCTGAGATGGATGATGAGCGGAAGAATTGTGAATGTAGCGACCTGAGAATGTAGGCTTGCGAAAGACAGACGTGGCGATGAAACCGTCTTCGTTTCTTTGGATGTGTAAATCCAAAAAGGAGATACCCTGTGGAGATTCTTTTTCTAACGTAAAGTTGATGCGATGGTGAAGAAGGTTAATTTTATCTAGAAACAGTTGTAATTCATGTTTGGGATGATCCCAGACTGCAAATACGTCGTCGACATATCTTAACCAAATTTTTGGTTTGGGTTCAAAAGTGAAAAAAGAATCTCCACATGGTATCTCCTTTTTGGATTTACACATCCAAAGAAACGAAGATAGTTCCATCACCACATCTGTCTTTCGCAAGCATACATTCTCGGGTCGCTACATTCCCAATTCTTCCGCTCATCATCCATCTCAGAAATCTGGCATTATTAAATCACTAGTTTCCAGAGCACACAAATTCTGCTCCTCTGAAGAATCTTTAAACCAGGAATTAAAAGTAATCAAAAATACAGCCCTCCTAAATGGATATAATCCTAAAACAACTCAAAAAATCATCAGTCACTTCTCCACACATCAAACCAGACAGGAAGAAGTCCATGGGATTCCCATACCTTATGTCAAAGGCATCTCCGAACGTCTTTCTAAAATTATGCAGAAATACAATTTTGCCACTACTTACAAACCTATCAACCAAATTTACAACTTGTTACCCTCTCCTAAGGACAAACTCTTACCTTTGATGTTGCCTGGCGTTTATGAGATTCCATGCTCATGCAAATTGTCTTACTTTGGACAGACAGGTAGGTCTGTTCAGAAACGCATCTCGGAACATCAAGACCACATTCGTCTTTTTAAACCGCAGAAATCTGGCCTCTCTCAACACAGAATTGAAAATCCAAATCATAAGAACTAAACTTTTACATAGATCTTTATATAAACATGAACGTTTATACAAAGAAATTTCCGAAGCCCTACTACACAGACCAAACTTAAACTGCAATGACGTTCTTACTATTTCGTAAAGTATGGGAAATTGTCATACAAAATTGTGTTAAATAATTAATTTAAAAAAAAAAAATTTTTTTTTACTTCTGAAACACGTTACGCAAGTTTAATGAGATTCTATTGTAATCATGCCCCCTAATTGTATGTTATTATTATTATTATTATTTATTATTATTTCCCAAGACCCCATATAGTCAAAGACTCACCTGAGCGGTCCTTTTATCACACACACATCTCATCATACCGTGTCTTAAACACACTCAAACTCCTTGCAGACACCACACTCTCAGGCAAGGCATTCCAATCATTCACAACTCTGCACGAAAAAAAGCTGCTTCTCACTCCCCTACTCACACCCTCTTTATACAGTTTCCAGGGATGACCTCTGGTTCTCCCCTGATCTCCCACTATTCTCTGTAGAACTTCTCCACCATTGATCTTATAACAACCCCTTACCAACTTGTAGGTCTCTATCATATCTTCCCTCCTCCTTCTCTCCACCAGACTCTGCAAATTACATCTTCTCAATCTTTCCTCATACTCAACATTCCAGAGGTCAGAAACTACCTTAGTCAGTCACCTTTGGACCCTTTCCAACATCTCTTCATCCTTCTGAAAACCCGGTGACCAAATCTGGGCACAATAGTCCATGTGTGGCCTAATCAAAGCTTTATACAATGGAACAAGAATCTTCCTACTTCTACACGTCAGTGTCCTCCGCATCATTCGCAGAAGTCTTTGTGTTGTCTTCACAATTTTGGGCGATGTGTCCCCTAAATTTCAGATCCTTATCCACTATCATCCCCAGATCTCTTATTTCCTCTACCTCCAACAATGTATTCTCACCAAGCATAAATTCGGCATCCCATCTTTGTTTTCCAAAATTTAAAACTACATTTTGCAACATTGAATTCACATCCCCATTTGCTTGCCCAATTACTCAATTTATTCAAATCTTCTTGCAAGGCCATAACATCTTCACTACTCTTTATGGTTCTTCCCAACTTTGCATTATATGCAAACAACTGAATATCTCCATCTGAATCTTCGCCAATATCATTAATATATAAGTTAAATAGTAATGGCCCTAAAACAGACCCCTGAGGCACTCCACTAGTGACTTTCCTTTTCCCGGATACACAACTTGTTGATACCTATCAGATAGCCAGTCTCCAATCCAATGTACTAATTTAATATCCAACACCATCTGCTCTAATTTGACTGGCAACTTATCACGAGGTACTCTATCAAAAGCCTTTGCGAAATCCAAGTATATTACTGTGTATCCTTCTCCTCTGTCCAAGGAAGCAGTCACTTTATTGTAATAAGTAAGTAGATTACTAAAACATGACCTCTCTTTAGCAAATCCATGCTGTCCATCAAAGATTATACCATTGTTGTCAACCCAACTCTGGATCCTAGTTCTCACAAGCTTCTCCAACAACTTAATCACAACACCTGACACAGAGATAGGCCTATAGTTTGATGCTTGAGTTCGATCACCTCCTTTATGAAGTGGCACAATCTTGCCCTCCTTCCACTCTTTAGGAACTTGACCAAGTGCAAGACTCGTATTTAAAAAAATATGTCAAGGCAGGTGTCAACTCTCTGGCACATTTCTTCAGAATACACGGTGATATATTATCAAGTCCCATAGCCTTATTTACATCTAGTTTACTCAAACTCCCCAAACACCTCTTGCTCACTTACAGTCAGTCTCTCTTCCCATCATCAACTGCTCTCAATCTCTCCATGAAGTCACATTCACAAGATTGAAAGATCTTTATGAACTGCTCATTAAGTATCTCCACCACACATTCTGCAACAGCTGTCTTTATACCATTTCCTCCAATCAGTGTCATCCTTCCATAATCATTCTTTCTTTTGCTGGCTACATATTGAAAGAACTCCCTAGGATTCTTTTTGGCTTCATTAGATAACTGCTGTTTATACCTCTCTTTAGCTACTCTCACCAACCAATCACTCTCCTTGCCTGGTCTTTGTGGACCTCATGAAATTGGTTACTTCCACTTCTCTTATGCTGCCTCCACAATGCCCTTTTTCTCTGTATCGCATGCTTAATCTCTTTATTCATCCATCTCACACCTACCTTATTTAACCTTCTCACCTGTGGAATACATTTAGACATTGTATCTACTAAATAGTTTTTGAAAATCCCCCAAGCTGTATTGATCTCTTTTCTAGTTAACTCCTCATTCCATGCTACACCTGCAAGCTGTCTCCTGAGCTCTTCATAATCACCCCTCCCCCTTGTAGTTCCACATATACCCTTTTTTTTCACAGGGGTCCTTGCACTGCTGGCAACCACCCAGGTAATCACCTCATGGTCACTTTCACCAATTGGTGGATGATTTGACACCTCATTTATAATTACATCCTCTGATGAGATGACCAAATCCAAGATCCTTAATCCTCGTGTGCCCTCTGTTACATACTGTCTGAGGTAGTTATCCCTCAAAAACTCGAGAAACTCATTTTCTTTACTTCCAGTTGCTATCTCTTCATTCCATAATTAAAATTGCCAAAATTGCCTTATTGCCATAATTAAAATCACCCATAATGATCACCCTTTTCTTATTTGCTTGGCTTATTTGACTATACATTTCACTATCACCACCATCCACATTACCAGGTCTATAACAGCATCCCACCAAGTATTTGATTCTGTTCACCTCTATCTCACACCATACTGCCTCAAAACCACTGGCCCTATTTCCCTCTTGCATCTCTACCTTGTATGGACATAACTCTTTCTCTATCATCAATAGCACTCCCCCTCCCTTTTTACCCTTTCTATCCTCGCGAAACATATCATACCCTTCCATCTCTATTCCTGTCAGGATGTCGTCCTCATCTAACCATGTCTCACTTATTCCGACAATCTTTGGGTGAACAGACGCAATCAGTGCAACCATTTCATCCGCCTTGTTTCTTATACTTCTAGCATTGGTATACAAACACAACAGCTCATTTCTGGATCTACAGCTAATTCCACTAATACCACTCACTCGATGTGATCTCTCCATGCTGGACTGGGGCCATTTCCCTTTCTGCTTCTTCATTTTAGAACCCTTTTCAATTTCATCTGTTTCCTCTTGATCCTTGGTCATCCCATTTCTTTCCTGCCTACACATGCTCTCACCTCCTCTTGGAGCATCCACCTCTCTCACACTGTGTACCCCTGTCCACCCTGAGCCTCCCCGTTTCCCTGCTCCTCTTGCACACCCATTCTCTCATTTTCTATATTCATACCACTCACTTCCCCATTCATTTCCACTTCTTCAATCTCTCCTGTCTTACTCTTCTGCTCTTCCACATCATTCCCCTCTCGATCTGATTCATTCTCTCTATTCACTTCTCTACCTTCCAGCAGCAGTCTCTCCAAGCGACTCACACCATAATCACTCAAATGCAGTCCATCGCTCCCATACAGCTCACTTTGTCCCTCAAACTCATTCCACACATTAACAAACTGTACTCCCATCTCCTCACACATTTCAGCCAGAATATCATTCATAATCCTTGCTCTCCGCCTCATTTCACCACAATCATACCTAGTCAACACACTGACTACCCTTCCTGTCATACTGTTCTTTCCAAGTAGCCTCCTGACATTCATTCTGACATGTTCTTTCTCAAATCATTTGTACCAATTAATACAATTAACTCTTTTGCTCACTCCTGCCTCATATCCAATGCCTCAATCACTCTACTCATTTTACCACATGGAAAACATATCTTGTGCATTTTATCCTCTAGCACACCTTTAATAATGGAGTTGCCATACAATGCCACTCGCTCATCTTTCGTTAACTCTTTCATGCCATCAGATTTATTTTAATAGTTTTGACCTGAATTCTCTTAATTTCATTCCGCATCCATTTCATTTCCTGCCTCATCCAATCCAATTCACTTTTCGAATCTCGCCACACATTCTCTCTATCATTAAATCTTTCTAACTTTCTAATTCTCGACCCCCTCTTCTTACTTTCCCTCTCATAGACATTGCATCTACTAAATAGTTTTTGAAAATCCCCCAAGCTGCATTGATCTCTTTTCCAGCTAACTCCTCATTCCATGCTACACCCGCAAGCTGTCTCCTGAGCTCTTCATAATCACCCCCTGTTATTCCTATTATTGTTTTAAACTAATGTACTGATGATGTCCTAAGATACTTAGGATGAAATATTTACAATTAAATAATTTTCACTGTGGTTAATACGTGTGTTTGTTTTAATTATGATCGCACCACAGGTTTCGTTATTTAAAAAAGGTTTAGCATTCTATAACATAAAATGTTAGGCCTAATGACTGCACACGTGAATCACCCATATGATTGAAAGAACTTTGTAAGATGTAGCTTGTAAAGTTAAATTAGATGGCATTGTTCTTGAAGTTGCTAGCTGGGATTCCATTAGAAATAATACATCTTGTTTGGATGATTATAAGTGGTTACACATAAGTTATATTGCTCTTAATGCTGACATTTGAATGTTGACAATTTTTTAAATTTCTTTGTGAGAGATTTTTATGATATTCAGTAAAACTGCATTTGATTATATTATCTTTCACTGTTAGTCTGGAGAAAGAGTTAAATAAAGTGCAAGTTCATGTAGTGACAGGTTGAAAGACTCAAATATACAGGGTGATTCTAAATTATTGTCAGGGTATCTGCAGCTGTTTGAAAAGAAATACACAAATAAAACTGCTTACAGAATATAAACGTGTAACTCAAAAAATTTTATTTGGTATTGCACCACATTGATGTCTGATAGATAATATGACATCATACTTCAAAATGGTGACTGTTCAATAGAAAGCAATGTGTATACTTTTTTTTTTTTTTTTTGAAACAAAGTCCATTATCACAATGCAATGTCGTTACAGAATTCAGTATGGAAAACATCTACCTTTAGATAATGCTATCTGATGTTGGTTAAATCAATTTCAAGAGACTAGTAGTGTTCAGCACCAAAAAAAGAGCAGGAAGACTGAGCACTTTGCAGGAAGATGTTGATCGAATCCAGGAAGCATTTTATCAAAGTCCACAAAAATCAACTAGAGAAGCTTCCTTGCAGTAAAGTATACCACAAATGACTGTTTGGAGGGTTGTTCATAGCTGCCTTCAACTCTAGACAAGACAAGTTTGTAGACAAGAGTTTGCAGTTTGTTGACAAGACAACGGCCTTGTCTACGAACTGCAGATTGTGCAGTCTTTACAGCCAGATGATAAACCCTGCTGTTTCTAATTTGTATGGGACATTTTGTCAAAAGTTGAAGCTGATGAAAATTACCTTTGGAGATGGATATTTAGTAATGAAGCAATGTTTTGTATATCAGGAAGGGTAAATGATCATACCTGCAGAATATGGGGATCAAAACAAACCCTCACACCATTCTAGTATTTGAAAGAGATAGTCCAAAATAGAATGTCTGATGTGTTTTGTCATGTACAGAAGTTTTGGGAGCTTTTTTCTTGTGGAAAAAAGTGACAGCAGTTAACTATCTGGACATGCTACAGCTGTATCTGTTACCCCAGTTGGAAGATCATTAGCCAGAGGCAGTGGTCCAGCAAGATAGAGCACCACCACATTTGGGCTCTTATTATTGTCCGAGAGTTTCTTGACATGATTTTCCTGGGTGCTGGGTTGAGCATGGTGGACCAATTCTGTGGTCTCCACACACACCCAATATTACCACTTGATTTCTTCCTGAGGGGATACATGAAGGACATTGCTTACCAGACCCCTGTGACCTCCCTCGATGAACTGAATACCAGAATTGTTGCTGCAATAAAAACAGTTACACAGCAAATGATGGAGAACACTTGGAGTGAAATTGATTACCACGAAAGGCATGCATGTTGAAGTTGTTTAGCATTCTGCAGTATTGATTCTATAGGTAATAAAACTTTTTGAGTTACACGTTCATATTCTGTAAGCAGTTTTATTTTGTTGTTTCTAGTTTATATTTAGAATTGCCCTGTATATTGTCCACACAGAGGGAATGCTGTTTTCTGGTTTGTTCACTTTGTCTACGCATGACCTTGACAGTTTCCCTTGCACATTGCCATCCTCAGATTCTGTAGGCATGATCTCTCAGAATGAGCAGCAGATCATTTACTAGCTGGTCAAGAAGCCTCCTGATTCGTGACAAGTTTGGTCCTATGTCATGTCTAGCAGCTGGCCTGCAGAATTGTCACCTACACTGCATGTGAGAAGGTGGTGGTGGTGGTGGTGGGGGGGGGAGAAATAGATGCTGTAAGTCAGCTACCACATATATAATTGGTATTTCCTTTAACTAGGGAAGATTATGCCTCTCTGGCAAGACTTGCTAGATTCACCAGAGCTTCCTTTTGTGAAACAGGCTTACTGTGAGAAGGTGAAGTTAACCTTGCTGGGAGTGGCTGTATGTTGCACATTACCAGTGCTCTCAGTGTTAAAGGATTCATTAAATATCAGTAGTTAGAAGATAGAATTGTGGGGTGGGTAATTATGACTACTGTCAACTAGTAATGATGAAGAGCCAATTGTGACTTACATTCATCAAAGGAAAACTATACAACTTTAGGTCCTCACATTTGGTACAATGTTCAATAAGTATTTATATTAACACCTTGTCTTCATTATTCTACACTCAAGGTTTTCTTCCTACTTTTTCCACCCTGGTAGCAGGATGACCAAGAGTGGTTTTTTTCTACTCTGACATAAGGGATGCACAACTCCATGAAGTAAAAGTAATCTTTCATTACGAATTGTGCTTGGTTAGTTGTATCTTGTTACTTATGTAACCCAAAAAAGTGATGTGAATATTGAAATTTCGGTATAATTAAAATATTTGTTACATCAGTTATGTCTCCATAAGCATTATATATATATAGTGTATTCTGTATGATATAGCAATAAAGGCCAACTGAATGAAAAAACATTTTGTTTTCAGACATTCACTATTGAACAGATATTAGCAGACAGTGTTAGCCCTGATTTGGATGAATTGTCAAAAATCTTTAGCAAGCCTCTTTCAAACACAACTGTTCATGATTATCTGCAGGTTGCACTAGCAAATATGCGCAACAATGTATCAATGGGCATTACAAAGGTTGGAGATATTAATGACAATATAGAGAAATTGGACCTGGACCCGATACCCAATACAGTCCATCAAGTGGAGATGTTTAGGTAAAAGTTTCAGTAATTATATAGTTTTGTTAATTTAATTTTTAAAAAAAAAGAGCTTTTCGTTCATCTTGTTTCTGACCTGCTTACACTTTTCATTGAGCAATTGTTAGTTCAATCAGCCATGCATTTCTTTAGAAAAAAAATTCCATATAACTAGAAATTAATGTTCTAATGATTTATTTTAAATCCATTGAATTCAGATACTTTATAGTGTTTTAATGTTCTTAAATTTTGTATTTAAGAATTATTTAATGTCAATTAGTACAAATGCTGATCTCTCTCTCAGAGTACTCATTTAATTAGGATTGCCCACCTAAATATCATCTAGCATGGTATATTCTGTTAGAGATAGCATGAAGAACATGATTGATCAATTCCTTGTATTTTATTTTTATTTATTTATTTATTATTATTATTTTTTTTTTGATTCACACAAAACATTGCAAATCTATAGTACATTAATACTGAAGGTGGGCTAGAGATATTGTTTAATTTATTTTATTTTATTTAATTGTTTGTGTTATTTTTTATATAATCTAGAAAACTTGCTCTAAAGACAAAATATGCACTTTTTTAAGCCACTTCAAATTTCCAAAGAAGTGGGATGGTGATTATTTGTCTCCCACCTAAAATTTGACCATTAAGTGGGGTTCCTACATTACCTTGATTTTTTGAGGCACGTTTTATCCAGTTGAAACAAGTGAAATTTGATATGACTACTAGTGATAATATTATTTGGGAGTAAAGTGCTCACCCACAAGATGTCAGACCATAAACTAAATATTAAACAGGAATGTGCACTCCCAATATTATTATTATTATTATTATTATTATTACGGGCAACTCCAAGGAGTCCTTAGACTCATCGAGGAAGGCCCTAAACATCATGTCCATCACAACTATTCAACATTCACACAGTATCTATCATACTTTGCCTTGAACTCGTTCACTGTCATAGCACCCACAACAGACTCTGGCAGCGTATTCCACTCATTCATTCACCACTCTAAAATAGAACAATTACCTATTCTAATAAAACTTATCTGAATGTGAATGGAATCTTAGCAACCTCAGCATATGAATTTTTTAAAATTTCTTTATTTATTTTATGAAGTCAAGAACTTACACCTTTTCACTTAAAAGGAAGCACTTTGTGGCTTCTTTTTGGCATATCCGAATTGCCAGCATTACTGCTCTTGTGCTTTTGGACCATTATTAAGTAAAATAAAGGCTACTTGAACATGAGCACTGTGATACTGTGGCAGTCAATTTAATAACAGAGAACTACTCAAAATGGCTTGCAATGAACAAACATGAATTGTTTATTTCTGGAATTTTCCAGGTTAAATGAAACCACATATAGTGTACCTATTGATGGGGGGGGCTACGGTATTAGGCCAGATGTGATCATACAGAAACCTTGTAAAGAATGACAATAACTTCTTATCTCTCTACTTTTCAGAGGGTTTTTCAAACACCCACACTGACATGGATTTGAAAAACAGTCTTTGAACACAACACCCCACATGGGGTCATCTTCAAATGATTGTGCTGTTTTGCTCGCTTTTGACATAAAGTTTGTTCCCCAAACTTTAACTCATGGTCATTATCATCATTCCCCAGATACTTAGCCTCATCAGTTTCTAGTAGTGCAGTCTCATCAACATAATACACTGCCTGGAATCTGTTTACCATTTAGTATATATATATATATATATATATTGAGCTAGCATTTGGACTTCACCCACAACATCTGTTTAAATCATCCTTCAGAATTTGTACATAACCAAACAACTTCAATATTCCCTCTAAAACCATCACTACTCTCATTAACATACACAGTTAAATTGCAGCAGTTCTGTAACACACCAGTAGTCAATTCTGCTGCACTGTATACTACACTTTGATCATTTCTTATCCATGTCACCTGCTTCATATCCATTTCCATTTTTGCAATAGATTTTCTTGCAATGTCATGCATGTCCTTTGCTAAGGTTAATAGTATTCTAGTTCATTATAGAAAGTGAGTAAATTACTATGGAAAGACTTCACAAAGTCCCCCACAGAATATCATATTAGTATTCTTTTTACGGCTATTTTGCCTGCTTTCGTTTATGAGTGCCCCTTTTTTGTGTCATTGGCTTTCTACACAAAAATTCTTAGGGCATCACAGCACCTTTATCAAAATGCATAGCCAGCCTACTTAAACTGCTACTTACAATGTCAAGCTCTATGATAAAAAAACACAGACCTTTTCCAAAGAATAAATAACCTAACCCTATCCCACGAAGACATCCTCACTTCATTAGATGCAATTTGGTTATAAACCAATGTAGACGTTTCCAGAACATTAGACATCGTACACACACCACTCACAGAAGACCACACCCTACATTCTCATACAAATTTAGCACCTGGTGATATCATAAACTTAATCAAACTAGTAATCTCAGCGAACTTCTTTAAGTTCAACAACAGCATGTATATTCAAATTTTCAGACTCCCTATGGACCAAAACATCAGCGGACAATTAGCAGAATTATTCCCAGCACACACATAGAATCACTCCCCCCCCTTTTATTGCCAATATGTGGACAATATTCTAAGCATTGGAAAACCAACACACATCACCACGTTACAAGCATTCCTTAACAATTACAGCAACTGACTAAAACTCACTATAGAAACTGAACAGGGCAAATCCATCAATTTCCTAAACCTGACATTAATCAGAACAAACAATAAAATAGCCACGAAAATATACCACAAACCCACGCATATCGGCAACTACTTCCATTTCAACTCATACCATCCATATTCTGTTAAAAAATCGGTCATCCTATCACAATTCATAAATGCTTACAAGTTTTCAACTAACTGTAATTATCTCAACACAGAAATAAAGAAATTTACACAGATTTTTCAAAATCGAAACTATCCTACACAACTAATAAATTGCGCTAACAGGACAGCAAAAACCCATCAAAACAACCCTATAACCAAAACAAACTTCTCAACACAAAAAGTTATCAACTGCCATACATCCAGAACACATACAAAGCCTACAAATACATTTTCAAACATACTGACCATAAGCTGGTATTCATCACCAACCAAAAATTGGCAACACTTCTAAAACCCACTAAATCACACACACACACACACACACACACACACACACACACACACACACACACACACACACACACACACACACACACACACACAAAGAAATATTAGAACACCACAACATGGTCTACAAATTTCCTCGCCAAAAAGACTGTGATGTCATGTCACCTACATTTTACCATCAGGTCTTTATGGGCAAGACTACAAGAACACTTCCAGAACTGTAACATCCCTATTCCAGAACATTTAAACACTAAAAAAACGCAACAACAAAAAGACAAATGGAATGAAAAGTACAGGGAAAACAGAAATAGCAGAAACATGCCCTGCAAATTGACAAGGGCATAATAATAGACAGACAAGACAATGAAACAATGCTTAGAATATCGGAAACGATAGCCATAAAATGTGACAAAAACTCAATCAACGTCCACCAACCCTACATAATCTCCGATGGTTGGAAGCTCCATAACATAAAAATTAGGTCATGACCCCAACCAATAGGCAATAACACAAGCACTCCAAAGGCAGAAACACCAAGCTTATATGACATAGCATCCACTTCCCAATGTGTTCCAAAGACAATGTATGGCAAAACGGCTCGCACCCTGTTAACACCCTCCCCTGATGCCTTCTCTGATAAACCCTTCCCCTTCCTCAAAAAAAAATTTCTATTTTCAGCCCCCTTTTTTCCATTTCTTCTTCTATTATTCTGCATATATTTGTCTCTAAAATACATCAGTAATGTCGTCGTCGTCTGGTAGCATCTTCTAGCAAGAGGGTTGCAGCAGATGAGCAGCTCTTCTCCATTTCTCTCTGTCTGTCGCTTCCATCATTCTTAAACCAGTCGATTCCATGATGTTATTAAACCACTCTCTAGTTGGTCTTCCACGTCTTCTCTTCCCCTCAACTTTCCCTTGTAATATAGTTCTTGTCGGGTGTCCCGAAGAACCTCTCAGAAGATGTCCTGCAAATCTGGTCTTTCTTTGCATAATATTCTTTAGCAGTGTTCTTTCCATCCCAACTCATCTTAAAACTTCTTGATTTGATATTCTTTCTGTATAGCTAATCTTTTCCATCTTTCTATAACACCACATTTCCAATGCATTAATTGAGTGTCCATGACTCACTTCCATAACTTGCAATATTCCAAACTGTTGCTTTAACTATTCCAATTCTAATGCCTATTTTAGTGTTCTTGTTTATTAAAATTCTCTTCATTCCCATAAATGCTGATTTAGCTTTGCCTATTCTATTTCTAATGTCCAACTCTGAAGTTCCTTTCTCTGAGATCCAGCTACCTAAATATTGAAATCTTTTTCCACTTCTAAAATCTTTCCTCCACATCTTATTTTTACATTTAGGTCAAAAAAGTAATGCCCTAAGAATTTTTTAATAGAACGCCAGTGACACAAAAAAAGGGACACTCCTAAACGAAAGCAGGTGAAATAGCCCTGAAAATAATAGTTTTTAAGAGGAGTAACATGGGAATTTTCCCAGAAATAATACCTATATTAGTATTCATTCATTTCTGAATTTTAGTTTTCTTTTCTAGCACCTTAATTACCACTTACCACTAGAGATGATGGAAGTTTTTTCACTTGGCTATGCTACCAATTATATATTTAGTTTAATCCTTTATCCAAGTGTAAGCAAACAAAGTTTGCACCTGAAGTATTTTCAGACTAGGGCAACTCGTGGCAAAGATGGTATAAGTTCTCATCACTTGCCTTAGTATCCCATAATGCAAAGCACATATCCTTGCGAACATGTATAATGCTATGCATTAAGGGAAAGGTCACTACCCAGACCGGTTTCGACCTACTATTGAGGTCTCATTAGTGGGAGCCAGACCCAGAGATGGTGTTACTGAGGTGGAAGTAATGGAGGTCACATTTCCATATGCCAGTTGCCAAAAAGTGTCACATCTTATTATTAAAATTCTCTGGATTAGAGATGAGTTGATGGAAGTTTTTTTTTTTTCACTTGGCTGTGTAATTGGTAGCATAGCCAAATGGAAAAAACTTTCATCAACTCATCTCTAATCCAGAGAATTTTAATAATATTTAATAATAGTATCTATGTTAAAAAGTAGTCTACACAATCTTGTCACACACGATCATTATCTCAAACCATTCTCATGTTGTTTGCTGTGTAGTAGCACAACTTTCAATTTCTTTGTACATTTCTTTTATTATTCTCACATATTGACCAGGAATTCCAAAGTTTCCAATAATTCTCCATAATGTCTCTCTATCAATACTGTTAAAAGCTTTAGCAAAAGCTATAAAATTTAGACATAAAGAGGGTATAAATTCTATAGCATAGAAGTTTGTCGCTTTCAACATTAAGAAACATCTGTTCAGTGGTATTCCTTAAACCAGGGATTCTCAACATATGGTACGTGTACCACTGGTGGTACGTGAGCCACTGCCAGATGGTACGAAAACAGATTTGCTTACTGGTACATTTAATATCTTGAATTAAATATAGTGGTACGCCACTGAAAAAGGTTGAGAACCCCTGCTTAAACTAAAAATGTGATGTACAATACTTTTGCTGTACAAAATATATTTACATGAACTTATTCATGTCTTAATATTTTTCTATTTCACTTTTAACCTATTTATCAAAATTTTAGGTTTGTGTTCTTCCAGTTCGGACCCATCATATGTGTGCAAAGACGTTACATGTGTAAGGCATTAGAGAATAATAGAGATCTGCAAGTTGTCCAGATGTGTCAGGCAGACTGCAGACAAGACAATACAAAAGAATAAACAGGTAGATTATTGTCTGTACACGGATGCTAGGAGTATCAGAAAGAAAGGGATAGTCAATATGTTGCGACCTCAGATTGTAGGTATTAGTGAGACCTGGTTATTAGAATCAGACCTACTAACTGGTATTGAGTGTCACGGGTACAGTATTTTTAGGAAGGATAGAGAGGAGAGGAGGGGACATGCTGCTAATGATATCAGATATTTGAATCCAGTCAGAGTTGAGATTTATGATTGTAGTACTACTAACAATAATTCATGCCGCGGTGAGTTTGAAGCCATGTGGTGTAAAGTGGAATCTAACAAGACTAATTACATAGAAGAGTGTTGTTACCTGGTGGAACGGTTGCTAGTGATGAAGAAATGCATCACCAAATAGAAAAGATGAGCGCGAAAGGAGTAATCATAATGGGGAGACTTTAATTATTCAAACATTGATTGGATATCAGTAGAATCTCATGAGAAGAATGAAAATTCATTTATTGAGCTGTTGCAGGACAACTTCCTCAAGCAGCATGTGACAAAAGGAACTCGAGATCAAAGAATGTTAGATTTGATTATAGTGTCAGAGGGCGTTTTAGTTAAAGAAAGAAAGATGTAACTATTCTGCCTCTGGTTGGTGACAGTGATCATGCGGTACTCACTTGGGAAGTGACTAAGTTTATGAATGTTCCATTCAGAAAAGGTTACATGCTGAACTACAAAGCAGGAAATTATGATCAACTGAGGAGTATACTCAGTTCAGTGGAATTTGGATCGGTTGCTGGATGGAAAGAATATCGAGAGTGCATGGGAAGCATTTATACAACACTTGAGTGATGCAATATCAGAATGTGTCCCAAGAGTTCGAAGAATAAATAGAGTAGGAGTCAAATGGATATGTAATCTTATTAAGCAAGAGATTCGTAAGAAAAGGATGATGCAGAAGGAATACCATGTGCATAAGGATGACGTCTGTTATGAACGTTATGAGCAGCAGGCTAGAATAGTCATGACTGTTGTATGGAAAGCAAAGTCTGAGTATGAAAAGAAACTGGCTCTGCATGCTAAAGACAACCCACAAGAATTCTATCATTATGCTTCAAGTAAAAGAAGGAATAAATATGAAAGAATAACTCTTCTAAATCCTGATGGCATGAGCGTTACAGATGCAGAAGAGGTTGTTCAGTTAATGAGTGCCCATTTTGTTAAAAGCTATCAAACTGGTGTATGCAATATTGAGCTCACTATTACCTCTACAGTAGATGAAGAAATGCAGGTATATGAAGATGAGATATTGGAGCTGTTGCACAAATTGAATAAGAATTCAGCTATTAGGGACTGATGTGATATCAGCACATGTGCTAAAAGAGTGTTCAGCTGAGCTTGCCATTCCTTTGACCAGGCTGTTTGACATAAGTCTCAGAACAGGGAAGATTTTCCAGGAATGCAAGGAATGTATGGTAATTCTATTGCACAAGGATGGTGCAAAGACCCGATGTATCCAACTATCGACTGATTAGTATCTCAGGAGTAGTGGTGAAGATTTTGGAAAAATTGGTTAGTGCTCGCATTCAGAAATGGGCTGACAGTGAATCTCTGCTTTGCAATAAACAACATGGGTTTACTAAGGGAAGATCATGTTTTAGCAACTTGCTCACATTGTATAACAATGTTAACATTGAACTAGACAAGGGGAATGGATACACCATGAAATTTTTGGATTTTGCTAAGGCTTTTATCAGAATACAGCATGGGAGACTGCTGCATAAATTGGAGGAAATGGGACCTATAGAATATTAGCATGGATAAGAGGATGGCTGACAGATATCAAAAAGTGGTATATGGGTAATGTGAGTCTGCAAGATTTAAGGTAACTAGTGGTGTACCACAAGGATCAGTGCTTGGTCCACTGTTATTCAATCTGTACTTTAATGATATTGGGAAGGATTTGACAAGCAACATACAGCTATTTGCTGATGATGATGCAGAAATAGGTAGGGTAATCAGGAATGCTGCTGATATGCAGTACTTGCAGAATGATTTGAATAGGCTGTAATTGTGCAAGGGAAAATGGTGTCAATTCAATGTCAGTAAATGTAAAATCATTCACATCAGTGTGATTAGATATCCAGTGTTGTATTATATTGGTGGGATTAGGCTAGAAGAAATAATGAAGATAGGGATCTTGAGGTATTAATAGATTGGAAGTTGAAGTTCAGGGGGGTCATGTGGCAATGATTGCAAATACAACTCAAAGGATAATTGCAATGCTGAAACGCTCACATGTAAAGATAAGGATGTTATTTTGCCTCTTTACAAGGCCTTGATAAGATCTCACTTGGACTATTGTGTGCAGGTCTGGTCTCATGGTTTCCATCGTGATTCTGATATATTGGAGAGTGTACAAAGGAGAGTGTTAAAATTGATATCAGGATTGCAGAATACTGAGTATGAAGACAGATTGAGAATTTGTAGACTGCAGACACTAGCAGATGGAGAAAGGGGGGGAGATATGATTGAGACTTACAAACTTCTGAAAGGGTCATACAGGATTTCTTTTAATGAAATTTTTCAATTTATGGAGGGTGGAGAAAGGAAGAGAGGGTATCCTTGGAAGCTGAGAATGAAGGCCACTAAGAAGGGGGTGAGGACTAGATTTTTCTCTCATAGGGTGGCACATGATTGGAATGGATTGCCATTGGATGTTGTGTGTGTAGTATGTGGCTTCCCTCGATGAGTCTCTGACTCCCTGGAGGTCTCTCTTAATAATAATATATTAATTATGAAATATATATATATATGTATTAAATCTTATTTAATGACTGAATTCCATGGTAATAGAAAAACAAGTAAATTTAATATAACCACACCACTAGTTTCGTCGGAATGCCGACTTTGTCAGGTGTCATAACATAAAAAGCAAATAAAAGACTGTAAGAAATATTGCACTATTACAACAACAGAGCATTAGAAACTGTAGTTATGTTTGAATTGGAGTCTGGGCTACAGTTCTGTTGTTAAGTATATGCGAGCGTATAACTTCAGGAGTTTGCCAGTGCTGAATAGCAGAGCTACGTGAGTCTGGCAGACTATAACTGATATTGCTGTTCATGTGGGAAGAGTCAAGGATTATTTCTTTTGATTCCAGGATATGATGTTCTAATTCATCATAACATTAATGAATGTTGGATCGTGAATTCCAATCTATTTGAAATTGGCGGCCTTCGTCATCGGAGTTAACTGAGAACAAGATGTGGCTGGAGAGAGCGATAGCTCTGGTTCTATTGTATGAGATGTCTCTCTAGTATTCTTCGAGACTTAGTTAGACAGACTTTTCAATTTCACCTTAATATGGTTTCCCACAGTCACATATGATTCTGTAGACACCTGGAAACTGAAGATGGTGATGATTTTCTTTGGTGTGACTTAGAATTGACTGGAGTTTAGGTAGAGTGGAGAAACACATTTTGATATTGAACCTCTTCAAAATTCTTGCCAGTTTAGGGGCAAGAGAACTGATGTAAGCTCTGGGGTTGGTAGAAACCTCAACAGTGTTTTCATGACAGTGGTACAGTAGTTTATTAATACTTTTGGAAGAGTAACCGTTATTTGTGAAGGTCCTTTTAAGATGTTTCAGTTCATTTTTGAGCTCTTCTTAGTCTGATCAAGGACCTGGCATGATGAGCGAGAGTGGATATGATGCCTAATTTTTGTGCTGGATAGTGGTGAGAGGATGCATGCAAGTATCTATCTGTGTGTGTGTGTGGGGGGGGGGTTCTGAAGATTTAGATTTTTAAAGAATCAGACAATCTGGTAAGTTTGATGGCCAGAAAGGGCAGAGAACCATTTACTTCAGGTTTAGTAGTAAATTTGCTGGATAGAAGGAGAGGTGATATGATTGAGACTTTTAAACTGTTGAGAGATGGTTACAGGGTTGACACTGGGGAGTTCTTTCGCTTGGTCGAACAGCGGGAAGAAGTGACGACAAGGGACCATCCCTGGAAGTTACGAAAGGAAACTATGAGCAAGAGAGTGAGGAGTGGTTTCTTTGCATGGAGGGTGGTTGAATCTTGGAATGCATTGCCTGATAGAGTGGTGAGAGCGAGAACGGTCAATGAGTTTAAGGAGTGGTATGATAGACTTTGTGTTTCCTAGGAGGGACCTCCCACGTTGAGTCTTGATAGACTTGTGTTTCCTAAGAAGGACCTCCCTCGATGAGTCTTTTGACTCCTTAGAGGCCTAAATAATAATAATAATAATAAATTTGATATCTGGATGAAAGTTGTTCAAATGATTTAGAAAAATGTGAAAGTTGTTTATACTGTACTCCCAAATCAGGAAAATATCATCTATATAACAGAGCCAAATTTTAGGTTTCAGTGTCGCAGAAGAAATGGCTTTTTCTTCGAAAAAAATGTTAGCTAGTATCGGAGACAGTGGACTACCCATGGCCAATCCATTACTTTGTATACAAATCTTGTTTTCAAACTTGAAGTAGCCTGAATTAATACGATGTGAAAGCAAAGAGAACTTCTTTTTTGAAATCTTGTTTCTTAGAAGAGTGAGAACATCTTAGGTGGGAACACTAGTAAAAAGTGCTACTATGTCGAAACTTGCCATGATATCTGAATTCTTGAGTTTGAGGTTTTTTATTTTGGAAACAAAGTCAGCTTAATTTTTGATGTAAGAAGAAGATTTCCCTGTGAAGACTTTCAAGGAGGTAGCGAGATATTTTGATAAGTTATATGTAGGAGAGTTAATACTTCCAACTATGGATCTTAAAGGAATATTTTCTTTCTGTATCTTTGGAAGGCCATACAATCAGGGAATGAGCAGATGAAGAGAACGTAGAGATCTATGGATATTTCTTGGTAGTTCCATGGTCATTTCAAGAGGATTATTGGTCCGATTATATATCTCTCTTGCTGGTCTCTCTCTCTAGTTGAGAGTACGTTTCTGACAGTATGTAACCTTCATATTTTTTTAAATAATTTGAACAACTTTAATCCAGGTATCAAGTTTTCCACTGAACTTGAAGTACATGGTTCTCTGCCCTTTCTAGACATCAAACTTACCAGGCTGTCTGATTCTTTAAAAATCTCAATCTTCAGAAAACCCACGCACATATATAGATATGCATTACTGCATATCTATATCATATATATATCATATATAGACACACACACACACACACACACACACACACACACACACACACACACACACACACACACACACACACACACACACACACACACACACACACACAAAATATATATTAATTACTAATGTAGGCAGGGTAGCTCACAAGATTGCTTTGTTATTGAAGAACACACTGACTAGCAGAGATAAGGGAGTTGTAATTCTTTTTTATGAAGTCTTGATATGACCACATCTGGAGTACTGTGCTCAGGTCTGGTCACCTGGGTTTCTTGGGGATGAGGAAGTGGTGGAGGGGATCCAGAGGCGAATGACCAAGATCTGTGGAATGCTCCATATAAGGATAGATTGAGGGTTTGAGGGTTTTTTTGGTTCAGAAGTTGGTTGATAGGTGAAAGTGTGGGGGGGGGGGGTTGATAAAAACATTTAAGTTACTTAAAGAATTTTCTAGTATTGATGCTGGGGAAATGTTTCAGCACTTGGCGAGATGGGGCAGAACAAGAGGTCATCCCTGGAAGTTGGATAAGCACATGGTTAGAAAGGGTGTGAGGACTAGATTTTTCAGTTGGAGAGTGGTGGATGAATGGAATGGGTTGCCTGAGTCAGTTGTGAGTGCTTTGTCTGTTAATGGTTTCAAGGAGAGCTATGATTGATATTGTGTTGATAGTTTGGGTCTCCCACAATGAGTCTTAGGACTCCATGGAGTGTCCATGCAATAATAATAGTAATAATAATAATAATAAATAGACCATGGCTGAGATGTATTTGTGTCTGCCCAAGATGAGAAATAGAAATTGATTTTGTTTATAGATCTGGGTGTTATCAAAAAGAATGGAAATAAGACAGGACTGTGCTTTGGTTGAAGATCAAAAATGTTGCATCATCCTGCTGAGGAATAGCAAAGTTTAAGCATTGATCATGGAAGATATTGAAGCTTTGAATAATTGTGCACTGTAAGCTGCATCATGCATAGCAGATGAATGAAGCGTACCATCATGAGAAGGTACAGATATATGATTTGACATCATTGAGAGAAGGATATTTATGTATAAAAGAAAGAAGTGGGTGAAAGTACAGTGTCCTGGAGTACTCCAACATTGGTGGAGAAATCTGAGAAGAGAGCACAGTCTACTATGATGTGGATGTGTAGTGAATGACCATAGGGGATGATGTGGTGATCCATTTGCAAAAAATTGAAAGCATACCATAAGATGAAAGTTCACTGAGCAGGCCTCAGTGTCAGATCTAATCGAAGTCTAGGAAATGGCAACAGAAACTTCATGAGTTACTCTAAACCTTTCTTTGACTTATGTTCAGAGGTCATTAGAGATGACTAAGAGATTGGTTATGAAACAAGAATGCAAAATCTCTATTGATGATCACTAATTAATTGATGGGTCTCCAAATATTAAAGAAGTTGGCTGTTGATAACTCTTTCTCCTTTATGTTTGAGAGGGCCAAGGCAAAAGCACTTGGACAGTAGTTTGATGACTGACTTATTTTTGGGAATGGGCTAAATATAGGTGTTTCCATATGTGGGATAGATTCCAAACAGGTAGGAAAGATGATATGGAATAAGCATTAGTTCTTGAGGAAATGTTTTGAGCACAATTAGAGGGTTGTCACCATGACCAAAAGACCTGTTAATGTCCAAATGTGTGGGATTCTTATTACTTTATATGGAGGTGGCATGCAGCAAGCTTCTTGATATTGTTGGAGGTAATTTGGTATGGTTGTTTTCAGTGGAATTGAGGAAAAGAATGCCAGGAAGTCCAATCTTTGGCGATATATTTCAGTAAGGTTTTTACTTTAAAAGGACAGTAATCTGTTTCATATGCAGTAGGAAATCAGTTTATTAGTCGCATAATTGAATGGTCGATATTGAAGGTACTGTAACATGTGTTGTACTAGAACTTATTTGACATGCTAATCCATTTAATAATTGTTTAATTGAAGGTTTAGTTATTTGGAGAGCAGATAATTGAGGAATTGCTGCATTTTAACATAAAATGGAAAACGATCAGACTTTAAAAAGAATGACAGACAACTTTTGAGTTTAGAGTTGTCCATGATAGCTGTGAATTTTTTAATTAGATGACAGTTCATGGTGATTCTGCTACAGCATTTACTGTTTTATTTTTCTGAAATAAATGAATTTTAGAGAGAATGGCATGACGGCACGGAAATGGGGATGTGAGTTCAATGTTTCAAAATGTAAGGTTTTAAAATTTGGAAAACAAAGATGGGATGCAGAATTTATGCTTAGTGAGAATATATTGTTGGAAGTAGAGGAAATAAGAGATCTGGGGGTGATAGTGAATAAGGATCTGAAATTTAGGGGACACATAGTCAAAATTGTGAAGACAACACAAAGCTTCTGGGAATGATGCAGAGGACACTGACATGTAGAAGTAGGAAGATTCTTGTTCCTTTGTATGAGGCTTTGATTAGTCCACACATGGACTATTGTGCCCAGATTTGGTCACCTGGTTTTCAGAAGGATGAAGAGATGTTGGAAAGGGTCCAAAGGCAATTGACCAAGGTAGTTTCTGACCTCTGGAATGTCGAGTATGAGGAAAGATTGAGAAGATGCAACTTGCAGAGTCTGGTGGACAGGAAGAAGAGGGGAGATATGATAGAGACCTACAAGTTGGTAAGGGGTTGTTATAGGATCAATGCTGGAAAAGTTCTACAGAAAATAGTGGGAGATCGGGGGAGAACCAGAGGTCATCCCTGCAAACTGTATAAAGGGGGTATGAGTACGGGAGTGAGAGGTAGGTTTTTTTCGTTCAGTGTTGTAAATGATTGGAATGCCTTGCCTGAGAGTGTGGTGTCCGCAAGGAGTTTGAATGTGTTCAAGGCACAGTATGATGAGCTGTGTGTGTGATGAAAGGACCTCCCAGATGAGTCTTGGGGTAATAATAATAATAATAATAATCTCACTATGTATATATTGTAGATTTGTTTATTGCTATGACCAAGTAATAGTAATATCAGATTCTGAGGAAACAAATATAGAATTACTAAGAAATCTTTATTACCTGAAGTTGACAGGAATATTAACATTTCGATTGATTTTTTTAAACTCAGCTATAGAATCTACTGAAATTAAATATTAGTAAAGAAATCTGTGTCCAAATACTAAAGAAATTTTATTATTTGCTGCCATTTCCTACCTTTCTTTGTGTTGCCAGTGATTGCAGTTAAGTTACTTGGTATCACAGGCAATTTTCATAAGCTAATAGCACAAGTTCAAAAGGGTAAACAATCTGTTTTGTTGCCATTTTTAACACTTTCATATACTGTATTCTTTTATGAAAGATAAGGGGGAAAATTATTGCAACTTTTTTAAAGATTAAGAATTGGTGCATATGATGCATAAACTGCAGTTGCCCTTAGACTATCATAGCCATTCCAAAAGGTTGTCTAGTCCTCCCCCCCACAAAAAATATTAGAGATACTTTGTCATGATATAAAGTTTTTTATGTTACCCTACCCACAAAAGACTGTAGACCTATGGTATATTTAGGACCACCAGTGAGCTGGGGATTAAGTAATCTGGAAATCCTGCCCTTGAGGAAACATGTCACTTTTTCAATGTGCTTCAGGCCTCCAGTAAGCAGGATGGTGGACTCACCCTGGGTAATGAAATTCGCTAAATCTAAATATACAAACATCTTTGCTTGCAGTAGACCAAACCAAAATGCACTCTTCAGCCAAAATGTATTTTAAATACCACTTGCACTCTTAAACCTGTTGGTTTAAGAGTGCAAGTGATATCCACTTGGTCAACTAGGCCAACATTACATTACACTCTAAATACTTTCATAGTGAAGAATCGATAGAGATGGAAACATGTGTTGGAGTAATTACTTTACTTATAATTAAGAAAATAACACTCAATGTTTCGACTTCTGTATTGAGGTCATTATCAGGTAAACATACATATGCACAGAACACAAGCTACATGACACTACACAAAAGTAAGATAAATTTGAATCCTTTGTTAATCATTTACACTAGCATGACCTCTGGTGAAAATAAATAATAATAAAAAAAAATCTCTCTAAATAAATAAAAATAAAGTTTTGTATTGGAACTACATTAAACACATTTCTACAGTTCTCTTATATTAAGGTTTTTTCGTGTTAGTGTCATCATGTTCTGGATGCTATATAGGTTGCAGACGTGTCCTCTATAGCCTTTATAGTATCATGATGGCAGAACTCCAACACAAGAAAACTTTAATATGAGGACCTTCATATCACATTATGATCAGTTATGAATTTCTTTCCTTCAGTTTCAGATTATCAGATTGGAAATCTTTTGAATAACATCAAGCTGCCTGTTTGGAAGTTCTCCTCCTCCACTTCAAGGATTAGGCATTTGCCTGTTCCAGCTTCACTGGTCTTCCGCTCTCTCTCTCTCCCTTTGGTCTATATCTATCCACCTCTTTTGGTATCTGATATCTTGCCATCCTAAATAGATGTTCTTTCCATTTCTCTCTATATTCCTTGATCTTTTCATTTATGTTATAAATATCTAGTTCTTTTCTGATGTCTTAATTTTAGTTGCGTTTCTCATCTTGTTTTTTTTATTCAGTGTCCACAGTCTTCCACAGATTTTCTGAAATTTCTTTATTTTTTTTTTATTTATATCTTTATTTTTTATATATGTTATTATGTAGCCTAAATAATTAAACTGTCATCTGTTCTATTATTTTATTTTCTATAATTATTTTTGATCTAACATGATCCCAACCTTTAATAGCTGTGACTTTTTTTTTTTTTTTTTTTTTTGTGAAATTTTTAAATTGTATTGTTGGCTTATTTTGTTTCATTCGTAAACTGATTTTTGAAGGTCATCTTCATTGTCTTGTAATATAATCTGATCATCTGCATACTGCATTGTACTGATACAAATTCTTCTGGTTAACTGGATACCTTGTTTTACTGTTACTTTTCCATATTTTAATAATCTGATCAATATATATTGAATAGAGTTGGAAAAAAGCTACCTCCCTTTCTGACAACACCCTGATTTATTTCAATCTCTTCTGTAATTTCAAACTGTAATTGTATTTTTGTATCATTTTATAAACTTTGTATAGCTTGTACCAAATTTAATAGATATCCTTGTTTTTTTTTCATTGTATTCATAGTTTTTCTCTATGTATTTTATCAAAAGCTTTCTCATAATCTATAAAGACCATGTGAGTCTTTAAATTAAATTCTCATCTTTTTTCAAAAATTTGTTTTAGTGCATAAATATTGTCTTTACATGATCTTCCATGTCTGAAACCATTTTGTTCTTCTGAGAGTAGAGTGTTTGCAATATTTCTAAGTCTTTTATTTAGGATTTTACCGTAAATTTTGTAACCTGTATTTAATAAACTTGTTCCTCTGTAGTTTCCACAATCATCTCTGTCTCCTTCCTTAAATATAGATATAACTTTAGCTTTTAACCAGTCTGATGGAACCTCACATTTCCTCCAACAGTTATTTACTAATTTTAAGAATCTGTGATGTAAATAATCTTAAAATTAGTAAATAACTGTTGGAGGAATGTGAGGTTTCTTGTTTCCTTTGTATGTTTTTGGAGTGATTTGTATGCCATTTGTTTTTCTTTTATTGTGTTTTCTATATCTGTGTTTCCAATTTTTAATGTTTTTCTTTTTAATATTTTATTTTAATTTCCGAGTACTTCAGAGGCTGCTTTATGGATTATCTTTATTAAAGTTTTCCATTTTCTACTATATCTTAGGTGTCCACTGATTTTGGCTCCTTTTAGGTAATCTGTTAATCTTGATATAGCATGCTAATGCTTTCTTCTTGTAATAGATATACTTTGTATACTTGTTCTATTTCTTGTTTTGTTTTTATTTACTTTCTTTCTCCATTTTGCTAGTATTTCAGTTTTGGAGATTACTAAATAATGATCTGAAAAAATTTCACTTCCTGTTTAAACATGTACATCTCTCACACATGGGGTTAGATTCTGATTAGTAATGATATAATCAGTTATAGATCTTGTTCTTCTTCCATTCGCATTAGATGAGGGAAAGGCATATACTGCCATTTTCTTAGACTTAGCGAAAGCATTTCACAGGGTGCCACATGATAAGCTGATATTTAAGTTGCAGCACATGGGTATGGATGTCAGATTGGTCAACTGGATTCGGGATTGGCTGTCCGATAGGTATCAGAGAGTTGTGTATGGTGGGACAGTTTCAAGGAGGCAGAGGGTTACAAGTGGGGTCCCACAGGGCTCAGTACTGGGACCTATATTGTTTAACCTTTATATCAATGACATTGTCAGTGGATTGCAAGTGGATATTAAGTTGTTTGCAGATGATGCGAAGCTGGGAAGGTTTATTAGTAATAGTGCAGATGCGGCAGCCCTGCAAGAGGATTTGAATAAGCTAGATAGATGGCCAAATGAATGGGGGTGTCAGTTTAATGCAGCAAAATGTAAGGTCTTGAGGTTTGGTAAACATCGATGGGATGCTGCATACTCTATGGGATGGGTTATACTGGAGGAAGTAGGGGAGACGAGATCTAGGGTTAATGATTGATAGAAACCTGAAATTTAGGGGACATATTGCAAAGGTGGTGAAGGTAACACAGAGGATTGCTGCAATAATGAGAAGGACACTGACCTGCAGAGATAAAAGGGTTATCATTCCATTGTATAAGTCTCTGATCAGACCACACTTAGACTATTGTTCTTAGATTTGGTCCACAAGATTTGAAGGGGATAAATTAACTGTGGAAAGGGTACAAAGGCGGATAACAAAGATGGTTTCAGGACTGTATCATGTTAGTTATGAGGATCGGCTGAGGGAATGTGAACTGCAGAGTTTGGTGGATAGAAAAAGGAGAGGTGATATGATTGAGACTTTTAAACTGTTGAGAGATGGTTACAGGGTTGGCACTGGGGAGTTCTTTCGCTTGGTTGAATAGCGAGAAGGAGTGATGACAAGAGGCCATCCCTGGAAGTTACGAAAGGAAACTGTTTGCAAGAGGGTGAGGAGTGGTTTCTTTGCATGGAGGGTGGTTGAACCATGGAATGTATTGCCTGATGGAGTGGTGAGAGCGAGAACGGTCAATGAGTTTAAGGAGTGGTATGATAGACTTTGTGTTTCTCAGGGGGGGACCTCCCCTCGATGACTCTTGATAGACTTTGTGTTTCTTAGGAAGGACCTCCCATGATGAGTCTTTTGACTCCATGGAGGCCTGAATAATAATAATAATATTTATTTATATATTTTTTATTTTTTAAAAAAAGTTTTGGTTATTTTAAAATTATTGAAAGTACAGAAGTCTAATAGTTCTTGCCATTGTTATTCATGCAAATCTCTCCATATTTTCCTAAGACATTTGGGATTGGATTATTTCCAACTCTAGCATTAAGATCTCCTGCTATTAATATATATAGTCATTTTTATTACATTTATTTAACTGTTTTTGTAGTTCCTCATTAAATTGTTCAAAATCCTCTTTCCTACCTTCTTCACAGGCATATACTCCTATGATGTTTAAATAGCTTCTATTTTTAATTTAACTGTTATAAGTTGATCATTTACAAAATTATACTTTCTTATTCTTTTTTTTCCCATTTATTATTGATCAAAATGGCCACACCACTAGAAACTCTGATGTTGGTTCACTCCACTATATAGCCTAGTAAAACCATCTGTAACTTTCGTTCCCTTTAATTTCTTTTTTGTTTTTGTTATCAGTGTTTCTGTTAATATCATGAAAATTACTATAAATGTACTTGTTTAACTCACTTCAGATAAAAAAGTAAATACCCATGTTGTTTTGGGCCTGAAATATACAAATTATATGATTTCTCATACTGATGCAATGAAAATTACATTTGACATTTTTATTAAATTGACTAGTCTGCCAGATTGCAGGTGTGTTTGGTTTGTTTGATTTTAAGTAATGTTGATAGAAATAGTTTATGTAAATATTCCTTATTTATGTCGAAAGTTATTTCCATTCTGTTGAAATAACTTTTTCCCATGAATATACTTATTAAAATCTTGTATTTAGATGGCCAGTTACCATTGCTGCCTTGTCTGTTTTGATTCTTGTTTGTCTAATTCTTCTGTGGGGAGTAATTCGACATTCTCGTTGCCTTCTTATCTTGTAAGTACAGCTTTTATTGAACATGATAATATTTGATTATATATTTATTCATTATTTTTTATTAGTAGAGTTATTATTCTATATAATACTTTATTAGAATTTGAACATTGCTTCTTTTAACTGACTGACATTCTAGTTTCAGAAATCATCAGGCTCTGATATGATTACATGCACAGGTCATTAGTTCTGTACCTGTATACAAATTATATGTTGTTTTTTGGTTTAGCACCTCAAATTTTTAATTTTAGGCTTGGTGAATATATCTTAGCCATCTTCAGTGATCATATAGTTAAATCAGAATTTATCAAGAAAAGCAAAACACATGACTTGAATTTCATGAAAGAGGAGTTTTAATCATCATAATGAAATCCATGTGATTTATTCATGTAAAATGTATTATACCAGTCTTTAATCAACTGTTGGATCAGATATTTTTTTTTAAAGTATATCAATCCCATAAATATTATGCAAATCTTGTAGCAAATTAGTGCTGTGTTGTATTGGTATGAGGTTTAGGAAAAAGAAGGAATATGTTGATATGATCCATCTGTTCCTTATCCCACTCTCCTAACTGTTTGTTAAATTTCATTAAATGCTATCTTATATTCCTTTTTACTTTTTTTCCTCCCTCTGTATAAAATTAACTGGTTTCCACCATATCTGCTTTACTAGTTTTGCTATTTCCAAATTTAATTATTTTCTTTACAAAAAATTACATAGAAGTGTGTGTGTGTGTATACACACGTGCACGCACGCACGCATGCACGCACACACACACACACACACACACACACACACACACACACACACACACACACACACACACAGGTTTCCATAAATTAAGGAACAAAGAGAAAAATCATGATAATTGAAATAATGTATAGGATGAATTTTTATGCAATTCGGTGAAAAGCAGTATACTATGAGACACAAAAAAAAAGACACTCACAAAAATGGATACTTGAAGATAATGGTTGAAAACAAGAAGGCAAAATGAGATTGCCATGGCACCTCAATAAGGAATGTAGTCACCTTTCACAGCGATATGGTGACAACAATGTTTCATACTGTTTATAATTGTGTCCAGGGTTCAGTTGGTAATGACAACCATTGCACATGCAAAGCTCTCCTAAGTCTCCTCAAGGTTTTGGGGGAAAGGATTGAGAGTAGCAAGACGTGTCTATCTTGAGCATCCCAGACTTGCTCAGTAGGATCAAGAGACTTGGCTGGCCAGTTCACACATATAATAGTCTCTTCTTTGAAGATATTGGTCCATGCGTTGTGCTCGATAAGGAGGAGCATTATTGTCTTGTAGGATAAATTCTTGCCTATCACACCCACATATGGATGAACATATGAATCCAGGACCTCTTCTCTGTTAGTTGCAGCATTCATGGTTCTGCAAAGAAGTACATACAGGTTGGTGCATCCACCGAACAAGATACCTCCCCAAACCATCACACTACCTCCACCATAAATTTTATTATATGGAAGGTGGGGAGAGAACATGGGGGAAACATCCATTGAAGTCAAGTTTGTTTATAGTCAAAAAAAAAAAAAAAAAAAAAGGGGGACAAGAGCTAGGTTTTTCTTTCACAAAGTAGTGAGTGAGTGGAATAGTTTGCCTTTAGGAGTAGTGAGTTCATCTAGCATGAATGAATTTAAGGGAAGGTATGACAGCTGGTTTGGGTGATTTATAGCCTATCTCGATGAGTTCCTTGACTCCCTGGAGGTCTCAGATAATAATAATAAATATCCCTTTCAGAGATATTCAAGGGATGATAACATGTCCCTGGTTCTCTTTAAATCAGAACATGCCTGGTATCATTTTGTAGAGCAAATCAGGATTTATCTGTGAACAATACTGACCCATTGGCCTTGAGTTCAATTAACAAGAAACCTGGCCTATTTCAAACATTCTCTCCTGTAGCACGGGGATAGGGCATGCAGACTACCAGTTGCCTAGCATACAGACCACCTTTGTGAAGCCTTCTTTGCACAGTAGAAGCAGATACCAGTGTTCCTGTAGCTGACACAAGGTGAGATCAAAGCTAATTTAGGGAGCACTCCTGTTTCAGTGAACAGATAATGCCTTCCTTTACTTTATCTCCAGATAAAGATTCTGTTTGTGACTGTTGGAATTGCCTCCACTTCTGTGGACAATGGAATGACTCACATGCAACCACCTGACTTTAGCCAGCCTCTAATAATCTTATGATGGCTTACCATCTGAATTCATCAATTAAAAGGTGTCTTGTAGCTAATCCAAGAATTTTAATCATGTAATGTCTTTTTCTCACTCCACACTCAAAATTGAAAACCACTCAAAAAAATGCCTGTGTTTATGGTATGGCTCATTTGCATAAAACACCGACAGCATCTCCTTCATTTGTATACAGTAACCAAACTCATTGTCACTTTTTATATAATGTACCTGACTTTCATATGCCCTCCCCCCTGTTCCCTGAGTTATTGCACTTTTCTCTTTGTCCCTTAATTTATGTAAACCAGTGTGTGTGTGTGTGTGTGTGTGTGTGTGTGTGTGTGTACATACATACATACATACATACATATATATATATATATATATATATATATATATATATATATATATATATATATATATATATATATATATGTAATAAGTAAAATATAATTCAAGAATTAACATGTAATTATTAGAAATGTAATATTATTGTAATATTAACATGTAATATTAAAAATTTTATATGTATTATGTATGTATATGTTGTGTACCATATTTGTATATCAGATTCAAAAGACATTACAGTAACCTTTTTTTTTTTTAAATGTTACTCCCATTCATGAAAAGTTGTGCACCTATAGTACATTAATATCATGAATAAACTCGAGATTTTTTTCTATTTTTATTAATAGAAAAAATTTATATGTTTTGTATTTTTTAAATTTATTTTTGACATAATCTAGAAATCTTCCTTCTAAGACAAAAAAAAAATAGATCATTTTCAAGTCACTTCAGGTTTCCAGTAACTCAAGCAGTGGTCCCCCTCACACAGGCAGTGAAATTCATCTCCCACCTAAAGACAGTCACAAATATAAATGCCTACAGCTGGATTCAAACCCCAACTTGTTAGAGAACAGATACTAACTACTCAGCCAGCCAGGCTAGCAAATTATGCTGGTTCTTTACCTGCATAGATTATGTGATCTTAAATAAATCTACTTCAGTTCTTCAAATCTTTATCCACAAACATCCTTTATTCTACTTGACGACTGATGTCATCAATTACAGCAGTGATATTTGCTTTCATTTGCTGGAGTGTGCATGGTTTATTGGCATAGACCTTTTCCTTCAACATACACCATAAGAAGATGTCTGGGGGACTGAGATCTGGAGACCTTGGTGACCATATTCCTTTGGAGATTATGCGATCTTCAAAGAAGCTGGTTACAACTGACATAGACCTTTTGGGCATGTGCCAGGTTGCCTCGTCTTGCTGGAAGTAGCCACATCGTAACTCATTGTTATCCAACTGATTAACAAATGTGTTGATGATTTCACAGTATACATCTGTGTTCACTGTCGTTTCGAAGAATATGGGCCCTATGACATGGTGCACGACACTCCAATCTTGAGGTCATGCAGTGAATGTTCATGAATCATTTGTGGATTTGCTTCAGCTCACAAGCCTGTATTCTGCAAATTGATGTACCTGTACCCAGACAAGTGGAATCACACTTCGTCTGAGGAAAATGCTATGAACAGGATGTCATCGTTTTCAGCCGCAAAGGTCTGAAACCAGTTGCAATATGACACCCTTTTTTGCAAAATCAGGCCCCTGCAGTTACTGCACTATGGACTCTCGATACAGTTGAATGTTCCCTTTTTTTTGCTGCTCTGTGGCAAGTCACAACGTGTTTGTTGTCTCCAGTTTTTTCACCATCTTGTATCGCACTTTTTGATAGTGCTGCAACATTAAACTGTTTTCTGAAATTCAAGCACGTAACCTTGAATGAATTTCTGCTCAATGGTGTAGATGTTTACTGCACTGAGACTGGCCACGAACTGAGCTTATAAGGGTGTGGAGAACTCAACATCAGAAGTTGGTAATGCGGCGCCACACAGGCGAGACATATCAGAGCCATGTTACATTTAAACACGTCTCTATCGATGTTGGTAGTCCTGCAGTTTTTTATTGTTTATATATTATGTCTGTAATGAACGATAACTTAGGGCCTCCGATGAGTGAAACACCCTGTAGAATAAAGCATAATTTAATACAGTACAGTCAACACTCTTCTTCTTCCTGTGGTTTTGGTAGGCTCTTACTATCCCATATGTTTCCAAGCACCTTGGACTTGTAAACATTATTCCAGGATAGGTTCATCTTCAGTAATATGTATATCTATGTGTGTGTGTGTGTGTGTGTGTGTGTGTGTGTGTGTGTGTGTGTGTGTGTGTGTGTGTAAAATTCCAACTCAGTAGCATCTAGAAGAAGAACAACAAAAAATCTTATATGAAAAGAATGGAAGATAGGAACCATCTATATACAGAGTACCGACTGAAAGGAAATAGAACTTGCAGAAAAACTGGAAAAATAATATATGGACATATTTGGCATTACTGAGACAAAGATAACAAAAACAGGTACAAGCTTACTAAATACAAAACTTAAGTATAGATCCTATTCAATACAAAATGTATCCTACTAAATACAAAACTTAAGTATAGGTCATATTCCATGTCATATATTTGGGCAATAACAAACAAGGACAGGAAGGAAGGAATAATAATCGTATTCAATGCCAAATATGAAGATAAACTTCTAAATGAGAAGGCAGTTTCAAGTAGAGTTATGTGGCAAACTTCAAATTGGTGAAATGGACAATGAAAGGTATCTGTGCCTATGGTTGCACAGACAGTTTCTCCTAAGGAAGAAGTGGAGCAATTTTTTTTTTATGCCATTAGAGTAGTCAGCTGACATAAAGAAAATGCAAAAAGTGGTCCTTGTTGGAGACCCACCAGGCATGACGGAAATGATGGAAAACTTTGGAGAGAGAGAGAGAAGGCCAAGGCTAATAATAATGTAATTATCTGCTGATTTCTGATTTCTAATTTCTGATCAGAATACAGACTAGTCATTACTAACACTGGGTTCCAACACATAACGATGTGTACAAATTTATGTGGAGAGAAGATACAAGAAATAAAAGCCTCATTGACTGTGTTGTGGATATTGATATCTTCATGCTGGTTCAGTATACAGGAATGTACAGAGAATCTAAAATTGTAAGTGACCATCACTTAGTTTTAAGTAGGATAAAAATCAATAATATCACACTGAAAAGAACTGTATGGGAAAGTTTTAAAAATAATTAAAATTTAACAACTTCCCCAGGTAAACTGTACACTCAACTATACGAACATTATTAAAGATAAATATCAAACAGCTCTTAACTTTTAATTAAATTAGTTAAACTAATTAAACCCAGCCATCATTCAAGTTTGATTTCTGACAAAAGTAATAACAGATTTTTGTTGTGATTTCAATCGGTCGTGTGCCAGCCATTTGAGCAATCAGTTGTGAAGTGAGGAGTGATTTCTGACGTTCTGACCCCATGCATGTAACTATGTAACAAAAAAAAAAAGGTACAACTAATTAAGGGTTAAACATGAAGTAATCCGTGGAATCTCAGTGGCAAGCTCTCAAGAAAACATGATTCATTCAGCTAGGGAGGCATGTAGTGAAGTTGCCTGTAAGAATAGAAAAATAATAAGAACACTGTGGTGAACACTTTGTTATTGTTGATAGTGATGTTTTCTCCCTGGTGCAGGACACCAGAGTGTACAAAGGATTTGAAATTGGAAGTGATCATTATTGAGTTTTGAGCAGGATAAAATTGCATTTCATATTGAAAAGAATAACATGTAAGAAAGTTTTAAAGTGAATAAAAGTTGAGCAGCTCTCAGATGTGAACTGTAGACTAAAATACACAAAGATTATTGAAGAAAAAATGAAAGAGTTTGAGTACAGGAATCAAACCTTGGAGATTCAGTGGCAAGCCTTGAAGAAAACATTGATTGATTCTGCCAAAGAGGCATGTAGTGAGGTTGTCTGCAAGGATAAAAAAATCAGAACTCCATGGTGGACAAAGGAAGTTAAAGAGGCAGTGAAGGAAAAGAAGAAAGCATATCAAAAGTTCCTGGCAAATAAGTCAGCTTGTGCTCTTAGAGAATACAGAGACAAATGTAAGAAAGCGAAACACTGTGTAAAACTAGCTAAACAAAAGTCATGGGAGGACTTTGGCAATAGAAAATAAATATCAAGAAGGGGGTAAGATATTCTGGAGGTTGTTGAAGAAGCTTAGAAATGGAGGAAAGAGTGCTATAAAAGGAGTTAGAGATGATCAAGGTGACATGAAAATGGGAGAAAAAGATATCCTAGACGTATAGTGTAATTACTTTGAAAAATTGCTAAATGTAACAAGCAGTGATAGCACAGCGGTAAAAAATACTCAACAGGCATACAGTCAGGAATACATATTCATATTTGAAGTAGAAAAAGCCATCAAAGGCTTGAAATGTGGAAAGGCAGCAGGAGTAGATAATATTTAACCAGAAATGCTCAAGTATGGATGTATAAAATCTTACAGTGGCTGCACTGCATTGTTCAGAGGGATGAATTCCGGATGATTGGAGTAGAGCTCTCATAGTACCCATATATAAAAAGAGAAATAAAACTGAATGTGAGAATTACAGAAGTATTTCTCTACTGAGTGTTCCTGGTAAGATTTATGCAAGTATACTTGAGAAACGGGTCAGAAGAATTGTGGAAGAAAAGCTTGGTGAAGAACAAGCTGGATTAAGGTCATATAGAGGCTGTCAGGATCAGATCTTCACTTTATGACAAATAGTTGAGAAAGAATGGGAATATAACAAAGATCTGTATTTAAGTTTTGTAGATCTGGAAAAGGCATATGACAAGGTGCCAAGAGAGATTAGCTATTCAATATGCTACAGTTATATGGTGTTAGTGGGGTATTATATCAAGCAATACTTAGTCTGTGTTTGAGTTGTAAGTCAGCAGTTAGAATTGAAGGAAGTACAGGAAGATGGTTTAATGTTAAATCTGATATGAGACAAGAATGTACATTATCCCCTCTGTTATTCATTATCTATATGGATCACATTATGAAAGAAAGTGGTATTAAACATGATATCAGAATTGGAGATGTTAATGTCAGCTCTTTGCTTTATGCGGACGATGTTATACTTCTAAATAAATCCGCTATAAGTTTGCAAGATTCTCTGACTAAATTGAATAACTGTTGTAATAGATATGGTATGAAGGTCAGCATTAAAAAGACAAATACAATGAAAATAGGTATAATTGTTGAAAATGTCAACTGTGTTGTGAACGTGGAACTTGTGGAACAAGTAAAACATTTCAGCTGCTTAGGCACGATTTTTACTGATGATGGTAAATTAATTATGGAAATAGACAACAGAATCAACAAAGCTGGTATGGTAGGAAGTCAATTGAATAAATTCACATGGAATAAGAGAGAAATTAGTTGGAACACTAAATTAGCTGTATACAGATGGTGTTCAAACCAGTTTTAACTTATGGGTCTGAGAGCTGGGTCAGAAGTAAAACACTTGACCAAAGACTAGAAACCGCAGATATGAGAGTCCTGAGAAAGATTAGAGGCGTGAACAGATGGCATCAATGGCAATATCATATTAAAAATGAGGATATTAGGAAAGAACTTGACATTATCAGCATCCAGGAATGCGTTAGCAGAGCTAATCTCAGGTGGTATGGGCACTTAAACGGAATGGACCAGGAAAGATTAGCAAAACAAGTGTTCTCTGCCAGGTTGGCAGGAAAACGACCCAGAGGAAGACCAAGATATAGGTGGATTGATATGGTACAAAATGCCTTAGACGATAGAAACATAAGATCTGATAATGTTGGAGTCTTGACAAGTAACAGACTGATTTGGAGGAAAATTGTAGATAGGAAGTTAGTAAAGATGTAAATTTTTCATGTAGTACTATCATATCCTGTACACCCCTTGAGGATACGTTTTAGGAATTTGATGATGATGATGATGATGGTGGACACATGAAATTGATGCATTTGTGGAAAAGAAAAATGCATATGAAAAGTGGCTAGCAAATTAATCAGCAGGTAAAATGTAAGAGAGCTAATCTATGTGTAAAATTAGTTGAACAAGTCATGGGAAGTGTTCGTAAAAACCCCTAAGGTAAACATCAGGATATTGCAAAATGTTCTGGAGGCTATTGAATAAACTTAGAAATGGGAGAAAGAGTACTGTAAAAGGAGTCAAAGAGGTTTAAGGTGACATGAAAACCAAACATATATCCTACATGTCTGGAGTAATTAATTTGAAAGACTTAAACGAAATAAGCAGTGACAGAACAGTAATAGAAAATTTTCAGGAGGAATGCAAACAGGAGACCATATTAATACTTCAGGTAGAAAAATATATCAAAAACTTGAAATATGGAAAGGCAGCAGGAGGAAGATGATATGCCCTAAAATAGTACAGAGAAAGATGTAAGAGATCTAAGGTATGTAAAATTAGGTAAACAAAAGGAGGAATGAGGAGGACATAAGAAATAAAAGCCTCATTGGCTGTGTCATTGTGGATATTGATATCTTCATGCTAGTTCAGGATACAGGAGTGCACAGAGGATCTGAAATTGTAAGTGATCATCACTTAGTTTTAAGTAGGATAAAAGTGAATAATATCACTGAAAAGAGCTGTATGGGAAAGTTTTAAAAATAATTAAAGTTGACTAGCTTTTACAGGTAAACAGTAGACTCAACTATATGAACATCATTGAAGAAAAAATCAAACAGTTCTTAAAGAACTAAACCTTGGAGTCTCACTGGCAAGCTCTTAAAAACATGATTCGTTCAGCTAAGGAAGCATGTAGTGAAGTTGCCTGCAAGGATAGAAACATAAGAACACTGTGGTGGACCATACAAGGAACCTCCTAAATGAATCTTTGACTCCATGATGTCTTAGGATAATAATATTCAACTAGAAATGCTCAAATACAGAGGTATAAAAGTTTTGCAACACCTATGCTGCATAATTCAGAGAACTTGGTCAGAATGTTAAATTCCAAAAAGATTGGAATTGATCTCTAATAGCACCTACCAGTAAAAAAAGGTTATAAAGTTGAATGTGAGAATTACAGAGGAATTTCTCTACTGAGTGTTCCAGGTAAGGTTTATGAAAGCATACTTGAAAAGAGGCTGAGAACATTTTTGGAAGAGAAACCTCGAGAATTACAAACTGGTTTCAGTTCAAATAGAGGTTATCAGGATCAGATTTTTATTTTACAACAAATAGTTGAGAGACCATGGGAATATGACATGCTGCATGGTCTATATCAGGCCTGCACAACTTGATTGTCTTTGAGGGCCAAACCCAACTTGGACCACCTGACCAAGGACCAGATCACTTCGGACTTTGAATCTTAGACTAGTCCACTGCAGCTAAATTTAAGTAAATTTGTTAGTAGGTTTATATTAAATACTAATTAATATGCATATTTAAATTTTATTTTTAGAGAGTTACAATTAAAATTATGATCAAAATTATTTATAAACAGATATAGCTGCAAAATTTCTCAATAAAAACCACTTAAACATAAACAGAAAGTTGACTAATAATTTCACTGAGAATATCACACTTATTCTCAGTGAAATATCAGCGACCGAATGTCACATTGCATTTCTTTTTTGCCACTATTTTATCAAAATTTGGTGTCATGTTTGAAGTGGCCGTTCTTAATATGGCCTCTAAATTGATATCGCTTAAAGATGAACGCTGTTTGGTTTTGTTCAAGTTCATGACCGAAAATGTTTGTTCACAAGTATATGTGCTCCCAAACATACAAAATACCTGGTAGGCAGTATCCAACAAACTTTTAAATTTATCCTGATCCAGAATAGAATAAAACTCTTGTAAAGTACTCTCCCTATGCTTGACCCGATAGTTTTCAGAACACTGGAGATCAATAACTTCCATCTGGAGTTCGACAGGTAGATTTCCTGTTTCGACAGAAAATGGATCCTCAATCACTATTATGCAGACTTCGTCTTCATTACTCATTGGCATTCTTTTCTGAAACTCCTCACTTAGAAGTGATATGTGCTTCTTATATTTTCCACCCACCATTGAATGATATTCTGATGGAATATTCTGTCGACAAGTTAAGAAATGTGACATATCCCCCTTAGCAAGTTGATTTTCAAACAAACTTAATTTCATTTTGAATGCCTTTATAAGAGACATTAACTCAAAAACAAACTTATTTTTTCCTTGAAGCTGTAAGTTAAGGTCATTCAGGTGACCCAAAATGTCACAGAAGAAAAATAAATCTTGATTCCATTCTTCATCCATTATTTCTGGAAATTTTTCCATATCTTCTTGAGATTACAAAGATTCAACTAGTTTATTTTTTAGAGCGACAAAGCGTGACAAAACTTTACCGCGGCTCAACCAACATACATCAGTGTGGTATGGTAGATCCCTGTACTCGGCATCATTTTCTTCTAGAAACGCCTGAAACATTCTATGTTTCAAACACCAAGCTAGAATATAGTTGACCAGAGCAAATACTACTTTAATCACATGATCAAACTGCAAAACCTTTGAACATAACACCTGCTGATGAATTAGGCAGTGAAATTTTGTCAATGGTTTACCTGCATACTGTTCAATAAATGTTCCAGCATCAACATTTTTCCCCACATACATGGGGAACCATCAGTGCAAACTGCTACTAAATTCTTGAAATTTAAGGATAGTTTTCTGTTACACACACATCTTTACATTTTTTGCGATCTCCTTTCCTGTTGGTTTTCCTTTCATTGAACACAAACCAGCAAGCTCCTCTGTCACCTCAAAATTCTTATTAACATCTCTTACATATATTAAAAGCTGTGAAGTATCTTTCATGTCAGTACTTTCATCCATTCTTTGCAGGTTATCTTTAAGATCCTCGGCAATATCAGCCACCCTGTGCTGAACAGTCATACGGAAGAAACTGATATTTTCAAAATTATTTTTCTTATCAGGACACAATTCGGAAACGGCAATCATCAGACACTTTTTTTTATCAACTCTCCCTCAGTAAATGATTAGCCAGCACAAACTATTTCTTGTGATATTTTTAAGCTTACCTTTGTGGCAACTTCATTTGCAGATGTCACTTTTTTAAAGGCTTGTTGCTCACCGCTAAGGACTGTCAATAACTTTACTGGTTTTATTTGCTTTTCACTTGCATCCAACTTGCCAAGGTTAGGATGTTTTGATTCAGAATGACGTCTCAGATTGTACTCTTTCGGCACAGCGATAGATTCCTGGCAAACAGTGCACACTATTTTGTCCTTAAACAACGTAAAAAAAATATTTGTTTGTCCACCCAGGGTTAAATGCTCGATGTTCCGAATCTATTTTACGCTTTTAGCTTAAGCTCATTGTATCGAGATTGACAATTTTATGAAAAACTCGCAATAATGCAGGTTATGATAACAGTTATGTAATGTATTGCTCCAGCTACAGTCAACCAGTACACCGCCTAAGCCAGTCAAGGGCACAGTCAGCTTTGTGTAATATGATTCGTTCTCTTTCGTAGACATCAAGTCGTTATCACGGAGATGTAACTTTGAATTTCCCCGCAGCGACACTAGCGCTAACAAAATCTCAAAGCGATTGTAATAATTTGTTATTAAATACGACAGTGGGAATAACTTCAAATGCAATTTATTGTTGAGTTGAAAGAAACATGATTGTGACATTAATCGCATGAACGTAAACATGCAGTCTTAGTAAAATTTAATTTAAATCATCTAACTTCATATTCTCCCGTATTATTAATTAATTTCAATCAAGCAGACGGGCCAAAATAAATAGCATTGCGAACCGCATGTGGTCCGCTTGCCGTATGTTGTGCAGGCCTGGTCTATACTTAAGTTTTTGTAGATCTATACCAAACTAGTAGTATACTTGACAGTGTTCAAACCAGTTTTAAGTTATGGATCTGAGAATTGGGTTAGAAATAGAGCACTTGATAAAAGACTAGAGACCACAGATATGAGAGTTCTGATAAAAATGAGTGACGTGAACAGATGGCATGAATGGCAGAATCATACTGAAAATGAAGATTGATATTGTTTGCATTCAAGAATGTGCAAGCAGGGATTATCTAAGGTGGGATGGTCACTTACAGCATTGAAGAAGAAGCAAAACAGGTGTTTAATGCCAAGCTGCACCAAGGAAGACCAAGGTCTATGTGGATTGATTGATTCAGATGTGCCTTAGAAGAAATAAATGTTAGATATGACAGTGTTAGAGTACTGACAAGTAATAGACTAATTTGAAGGAAAATTGTTGATAGGAGAATAATAATAATGTAAGTTTAAGCATGTATTGCTGTCACAGTAGCCTGAACACCCCTTGAAGATACATATCAAGGAAATTGATGATGATAATGATGCGTGTGTATATATACACACATACTCCATTCAAAAGCAACTAGCACTGTTTTACTGCTTATAATGAAATCTTGTGGTGAAAAACAAATAAATTCCAGTTATAATTAGTCCTGTCCATTTATATTAAGGTGATTATTCATAGATTACAGTCCTATTAATCATCTCATCCCATTAGAGTGGATGAGATTATTGTAGTGGTGTGTATTTTCATAACATCAGAGGATCTGATTGTAACTCAGATGGCATCTTTGCCCCTGGCCGGAGAAAGCGACCATGTAGTTTTGACTTGGAAGATAAATAGACATGCAGGAATATCAGAGAGAAAGGAATTTATGCTGCCTATAAAACGACTTGAGAGGCAGTGGGAATCTGATGGCAAGGAATCTGAGGTGCATGCTTGAGGTTGTAGTGTACAGCAGAAAACAGATAGGAGGAAAATAGTGAGTGTGTTACCCAGGTATGATAATACAGAGCTGAGGAAGAGTGTCAATAATGAATAGTTATGGTGACCAGAACTGTGTTGAAAGAGAGGCTTGGAATTTATGTGGATGCCCAGAGTGCATTTGAGAACCGAAAAGAACTATATGTGAGAGATGGCTTGCATTTGAATGAGGATGTACGAGGTCTGACACAGAAAAAACAAGACTGCGCCTGTATTTTATTTAACCAATTGAGAAAATCAACTACGATCTCCTTCAAAATAATTCCCTTCTGAGTTGACACACAGCTGCATACAATGCTGCCAATGTTCAAATCAGTTCTGCAGATCATTTTCTGAAAGGCTGTTGAAGATCTCCATCATTTTTGCTTTCACATCTACCGACAAAAAATGGGTTCTTTTGAGCACCGACTTGATCTTTGGGAAGAGGTAAGAGTTGCAGGGAGACAGGTCTGACGAATAGGGTGGGTGCTCAAGCACAGTGATGTGATTAGCTAAAAACTGCTTCACAAAGCATTGTGGGCTGATGCATTTTCTTGGTGCAAAATCCAGCCATTTCTCCACAATTCTGACTGTTTCCTTCTCTTGCGTTCATGCAATTTCGTCGAGGTAATACTGCTGATTTACCTTCTGGCTGCTGGGAACCCACTCTGCCATTACAGTATCCTGGATATTGAAGAAAACAATCAACATGGGCTTGAACTTTGAAAGACTCATCCTTTTTTTGGTCTTGGAGATGTTGCTGTGTCCACTCAGTTAGCCGAGTGGCTATGTACTTCACAATCATATGCCTGGAAAAGGAGTTCGATTCCCATTGCCGACATGAGGAGCTTAGGATCTTTCTCAGACATAGCCAAGTCAGTTGGTCTGGACATGGAATGCAGAATTTTTCTTCCCAGTTTATCTGGGGTTTCTCTTCTCGCAAGCAGGCAAATCGGCCTTGAGAACATAATGCTTCTACAGACATAGGATACACTGGGAAGCACAGGGCCAACTACCTTATCCTCGTATAACAGTTGCAGTTATAAGGAATAGAAACCTTCGACACCATGAAGGTAAAAGAGGGAGAGATTAAGAAAGAAAGAGATGTTGCTGACTTCCACTGCATTGATTGTCATTTGGTTTACAGATCATATGTAAATATCCAAGTTTTATCATAAGTAATTACCAAATTCAACAAACCTAGTTCATCCTTAATGTGTTATAAAAGGTCCAAACACAGTTCCTTGTAACGTCCTTTATGTTCATCTGACAACATTTTTGGAACCATATTTGCACAAACCTTTTTCATGTTCAGTTCTTCCATTAAAATGCGTCGAACACTTTCCCTATCCAAATGAACTTTCTCGGCTACAGCTCAAACATCCAGCCTTCTGTCTTTTTAAATCACATCTCGTACTTTTTTAATGTTGTCATTGGTAACTGCTGTGCATGGGTGGCCTAGGCAATCATCATTTTTCATGCTTTCTCTGCCTTCCGAAAATCGTTTGTGTCATTCAAAAATGTGTGCACAAGACATACACTCTTCACCATAAGCCTCAGTCAGTAATAGAAAAGTTTCCATTGCAGATTTCTTCAGTTTCACCAGAAACTTGATGTTAACTCGCTGTTCACTCTTGCACTCCAACATTTTCTGACTGAGGGTAAGAAAACATCTATATTTGAACACGTGTCCACTCTACTGAATAAAGTGATGGAGTTGAGCTTTGTTTCACAGTGACAGGTTAGAACATGCTCTATAACCATCTCTTTGTCTTTCTCCTCCCACTCTCCATTCCCAAGCTATAAGATTAGTCTGTTTTTTTTTTTTTTTGTGTCAGACTTCATATTGTAGGCATCTAGAGAGAATGTTATTCTCTGAACAAGTGAGAGTGTTGGTGCCTTGTGGTAATGGTCACTTGGAAGAAGGGAGAATACATGGTGTAATGGTGTAATCCAGTGGAGTCAGAGGGAATAATGATAGGTATAGAAACACTGGCAATGTGTTTTTGTTTCTTTATACTAATGCCAGGAGCATCCAAAATAAAGGAGATGAATTGGTGGCACTGATAGCCTCAGCATGTCCAAAGATTATTGGGATCAGTGAGACATGATTGACGGAAGATGGTATAATGATAGGAATAGAGTAACTGAGTATAACATTTTTCAGAAAGGGTATGAAGGGCAAATGCAGTGGTGGAGTATTGCTTATGATACTCTTGTTGTGTCAACTCAGAGTGGAGAATTTGGAGGAGAGTAATGACCCTCGGGAATAATGATAGGTATAGAAACACTGACAACGTGTTTTTGTTTCTTTATACTAATGCCAAGAGCATCCAAATTAAAGGAGATGAATTGGTGGCACTGATAGCCTCAGCATGTCCAAAGATTATTGGGATCAGTGACACTTAATGATGGAAGATGGTATAATGATAGGAATAGAAGTAACTGAGTATAACATTTTTCAGAAAGGATACAAAGGGCAAATGCAATGGTGGAGTATTGCTTATGATACTCTTGTTGTGTCCACTCAGAGTGGAGAATTTGGAGGAGAGTAGCACTAATGGTTTTCTGAGCATGTGGTATTAGGTGGAGGTGGACAGGACAGGATATTTAGTAGGGTGTTGCTATAAACCAGGGAGCATACAGGATGAAGAGTAGGACATGCTTAGGAAAATTAATGCTGACACTCTCACAGATCACAAAAAGAATTATCGTTATGGGAGATTTTAATTATAGCGGTATAAATTGGGAAGAGGAAACTACATGTAGTGGTAAAGGAATGGAATTTCTGAAATACCATTTCTTTTCATAATTCTTGAGAGACAAACATTTTAGGCAACATATAACAGAAAGAATCCAAGGTTCAAGAGTTTTAGATTTGGTAATTGCATCAGAGGATCTGATTGTAACTCACATGGAATCTTTGCCTCTGGTTGGAGAGAGTGACCATATAGTTTTGACTTGGAGGATGAATAGACATGCAGTAATTTCAAAGAGAAAGGAATTTATGTTGAATTATGAGGCAGGTGATTATAATAATCTTACAGATCAGCTTTGCGCTATTTCATGGATGCAGACAACAGAAGGATGAGATATCATTACTGCATGGGTTCTGGTAAAAAAATCATTTATTAGCAGCAATGGCAAGTTATATACCTCAAGTGAAAAAGAGAATACAAGTTGGTAAAATTGATATGTGATATTAAAAGGGAACTGCAGGTGAGAAAGATCTTATGGAAGATATATAAAGAAAGTTGTGAGCAAGAGGGTGAGGAGTTATTTGCATGGAAGGTGGTTAAACTATGGAATGCATTTCTTGATAGGGTAGTGAGAGCAGAAACAGTGAATGAGCTCAAGGATTAGTATGATGCTTTGTGTTGTTTAGGATGGGCCTTCCACAGAGTCTTCTAACTCCATGGAGGTCCTGACGATAAAGATCACGCCACTTCCAGTCTTGCTGGGAGAAAGAGGAGATGAATATTTATATCACAATCATTGAATGGGACACTAATAATTGTGGGATTTGATCATTATGCTTGTTTCTAAATACAAGAGCAACTGATGAAAAGGTGTTTGTTGCATTAGCCAGTGCAAAAACATAGGTATAACTTAAGCATGTAAAAACATAGGTATAACTTAAGCATGTAAAAACATTGTTTCCTCTGAGCCTTAAGCTATGATATGGATTCACAGCAAATTTACAAATGAAATAATTATCAAAATCAGCTAAACAACATAATTTTACCTAATTTGTTGGTTTTCTTTTTTGTTTATTTATTAAAATTACTGTTAACTTTTGTTAAATAACAGTAATATAATAATATGAATATGATTCTTGTACATTTCACAAAGTAGTTTGTTTTTTTTTTTCCCTTTTTGTTTCGAAATAGTATTGTAATTACACTATTGGTATAATTCTAAAAAGGATAGTCTAAATCGTGTATGTGTATAGGTATATATATATATATATATGTATGTATGCATGTATGTTAAAGATACCAAGCTATTTTAAATATAAACCTGGTTTTTTTACTCCATTTCCCAAGTAAGCAAACAGACAAGTCAGTCAAGTTTGCACCTGCAAGTGTTGCAAGTCTAGATGACCCTGCAGGTAGTGCAAGTCAAGGCAACTCATGGTAAAGGTAGAATAAGCTCTGATCACTATTCTTAATATTTACCCTTAATGCAAAGCACATCTCCTGGCGGAGATGTATGATGCTATGTATTAAAGGCAAGGGGGCCACTACCCAGACCGGTTTTGACCTTTATTGAGGTCTCGTCAGTGGTAGCCAGGCTAAGAAATACTAAGTTTTAAGTAATACAGAGCTTATAAACATTTTACCAAAACAAGTTACTATAAGGTGCTTTGCCTTATTAAATAAAAATCTCAGGATGAGAGATAGATATAGAGAGTTTTTTACCTTGGGTATAATATATTTAAAGATACCAAGCTATTTTAAGTATAAACCTGGTTTTTTACTCCATTTCCCAAGTAAGCAAACTGACAAGTCAGTCAAGTTTGCGCCTGCAAGTGTTGCAAGTTGCAGGTTTATATTTAAAATAGCTTGGTATCTTTAACATATATTATACCCAAGGTAAAAAAACTCTCTACATCTATCTCTCATCCTGAGATTTTTATTTAATAAGGTTAAAGCACCTTATGGTAACTTGTTTTGGTAAAATATTTATAAGCTCTGTATTACTTAAAACTTAATATTTCTTAGCCTGGCTCCCGCTGACGAGGTCGAAACCCGTCTGGGTTAGTGGCCCCTTGCCTTTAATACATAGCATCATACATCTCCTCCAGGAGATGTGCTTTGCATTAAGGGTAAATATTAAGAATAGTGATCAGAGCTTATTCTACCTTTACCACGAGTTGCCTTGACTTGCACTACCTGCAGGGTCAGCTCGACTTGCAACACTTGCAGGCGTAAACTTGTCTGTTTGCTTACTTGGGAAATGGAGAAAAAAACCAGGTTTATATTTAAAATAGCTTGGTATCTTTAACATATATTATACCCAAGGTAAAAAACTTTCTACATATATATGTATATATATATATATATATATATATATGTGTGTGTGTGTGTGTTATTATTATTATCTGAGAGCTCCAGGGAGTCAAGGACTCATCGAGGGAGGTTGTAAATTACCCAACTCACCTGTCATACTTTCCCTTAAATTCATTTACACTAGATGCACTCACTACCCGTAAGGGCAAATTATTCCACTCATTCACTGCTCTCTGGGAGAAAAACCTAGCTCTTACCCCTTTCTTGACTGGGAACAACCTTAACTTCCACGGATGCCCCCGTGTTCTCTCCCTGCTTTCCATATAACGAAAAATTTCATCATTTGATTTCATCATCAATGCTATAACACCCATTTAAAAGTTTATAGACCTCTATCATGTAACCCCTCTTTCTCCTGTTAACCAGAGTCTGCAATCCACATACTCGCAATTTGTCCTCATAATCTAAATACTATAACCCGGATATAATCTTTGTAACTCTTCTTTGCACCCTTTCCATAGCTTCTTTATCCCCTTGGAACCCGGGAGACCAAATCTGCACACAGTAATCCAGGTGTAGTCTTATCAAAGCCTTATAAAGAGGCTAAATTACTTTCTTATCCTTACTTGTGAAGGTTCACTTCAACATAGCAGTTATCCTCTGAGTTGTATTTGCATCTTTTGCTATGTGACCTTTGAACTTTAAATTCTTATCCACCAATACACCAAGATCCCTTGCTTCTTCAGTTTCTTGTAGCATAACCCTGCTAATATAATATGCCGCTGGAACTCTAATGACGCCAAAGTGCATAACTTTACACTTTCTAAAATTAAAGTGATAGCCATTTTCGTTTGCCCAGATTTCTAGTCTATTCAAATCATCTCAATCAGGGATGCTACTGAATATCATTAGCATCCCTGATTGCCCTGCCTATCTTTGCATCATCAGCAAACAATTGCAAATCTGATGATAGACCCTGCTTGATGTCATTAATGTATAGATTGAACAATAATGGCCCAAGGACACTGAACCGTGAAGTACACCACTTGTTACCTTAAATCTTGCAGATTCACATCCACTGTATACCACTTTTTGATATGTCTGTCAACCATCCCCTGATACAAGTCAATAGATTATATTCCAATCCCATATTCTCTAGTTTATGCAATAGCCTATCATGTGGTATCCTATCAAATCCAACATTATCATATGTATCCATTCCCTTTATCCAACTCGGCCGTAACATTATTATAAAATATGACCAAATTGCTGAAAGATGACCTTCCTTTAGTAAACCCATTCTGGTCTTTGCAGAGTATAGAGTGCTTGTCTACCCATTTCTGTATGCGAGTTCTTACCAACTTCTCTAAAATATTCACTACCACACAAGAGATAATAATAGGTTGGTAGTTGGACACATCAGTTTTTGCACCACCTTTGTGCAATGGAACTATCATCCATTCCTGTGGTATCATTCCTGAGCTGAGACTCAAGTTATACAAACATGTGAAAGGCCTAGACAATTCAGCTGAACATTCCTTTAGCAAACGGGCTGATATTCCATCTGTCCCTATTGACAAATTATCCAGGTTATTCGAGTGCTCTTCAACCTCATTTTCATGAACCTTGAACACTTCATCCAATGTGGTAGTAGCACTGTGCACCATGCTGCATACACTTGGTTGATATATCTTAGCAAAGTGAGCACTCATTACTGAACACTCTCTATAGCTTCTGACACTCGTGTATCATCTGCATTTAATAAAGTTATTCTTCCACATAACAATAAACTTCTTTTGGATTACCTTTAGCTTGTATAGCCAATTTCTTTTTCATATTCCATTTTAGCTTTTCTCACAATGCCCTTCTGGCCTGAGCTTTATATATTTCATAACTCCTCTCACTCTTATTCTCTCGATATTCTTTCCACATCATCTTCTTCTTGTGGATTTCTTGCTTAATAAGGTTGCACATTCATTTCGCTCCCAACTTATTTATTTATTCTTCGAACACTAGGGATACACTGAGATACTATTCCATTTAAGTACTTTTTCAAAGATTCCCATGCATTGCTGACATTTTTTCCATTCAGTAGCTGATACCATGGGACCAAAGATAGTATTCTTCTAAGTCTTCATAATTTCCAGCTTTGTAGTTTAGCATGTAGCCTGTTTTAATCGGAGCTTCAATACAAATAGATACTTCCCAAGAAAGAACAGCATGATCACTGTCACCAATTGGTGGTAAAATAGCCATATTCTTGACAGAGATCCCTTCTGATGCTATGGGCAAATGCAACACCACTCTTTGACCTCGAGTTCCTTCTTTCACATGCTGCTTGAGAAAGTTGTCTTGCAATAATTCAATAAATTCCTGTTCTTTCTTATCATGAGATTTCTCTTCTACCCAATCACTGTTTGGAAAATTAAAATCACTCATAATGATCATTCGCTTGGTACCCATAAGGCTAATTTGGCGATGCATTTCTTTGTCCTCTACAACTGAGCCGCCAGTTCAGTAGCAAACCCAGCATATATTTCATTCTGTTAACCTCCACTTAACTCATCGCTACATGGGGCATTGTTTCCATCATTGTTTTCTTGTATTTCTACCTTAACTGGACTTAAGTCATCTGATATCATTAGTAGCACTCCTCCTCCTCTCCTATCTCTTCTGTTATTCCTAAAAAAATTATATTTTTAGGAATGACAGAATCTCTTCTGTCATTCCTAGGAGAGGAGGAGAGAGGATCCCACTTACCATATCTGATTCTGATAGCCAGGTTTCACTAATGCCAGCAATCTTAGGCCACATCATATTCAATAAAGCAACAAACTCAACCCCTTTGTTACTAATGCTCCTGGCATTTGTGTATAGACATAATAAATTACAACCTAACTATTCTCATAATTACATATGCAATCTATTTGGTCTTGTTCTAGAATTTTCTCTTTTCCCTCCCCAGACATACTTAAAAGGTCCAAATCCAAAGCATATTTTTCCACTCCTTCACCACATACATAACCATGTCAAAGTCATTCATATCTTTATCACATTTGTATACCATAGCTAAACTTTCACACACATTTTTCCCATTCCTCCCTTGATGATCTAGTTTCCTTGACTCTCTGCATTGGGTCTCATACCAAGAAGTAATTTCTCCAGGTTTCTGATGCCAAATGAATTCCAGTGCAGGACATCATTCTTATACAAATCTTTTTCTGCCATTTGTATAAGAATGATGTATAAGAATGACACTACCATTTCTTTTACATATTGCCTCTTTTTTCTTAGATATTAACTGACTTACCTTGTTGTTATTAATATTTTGATTTCAATATTCAGTATTTTCCTGCCTATTCTTGTTCTTATCCTGTCGAAGTTTAGACAAACATTTTTCCACCTTTTCTAATTCCCTGGTCAATTTCCTAATAATTTCTTTTAACTAAGCTATTTCAAATGTCAACGTATCCTCAAATAAATTATTATCATCACTGCAGCAATGCTTTTATTCAGGACAAATGCTCTCCTCAGTATCAACAACTTTAGCTTTAGTCACTGCCTTGTTACAATGAGTTTTTGGCACCATTTTTAAGAGTACTAAAAACTAATAATATTTCTGAAATTATATTATAAAATTCTTTAGTACAATAACTACACTAAAAAAACTACAATAATATACTAAAAATACACAATTAAATCTAAGAAAACACCTAATAAATAAACAAAAATCACAAATTTTTTAGGAGCTTTCTGACCTCTTTTCTTCTCTGATGTCTTTTCACCTGCTAGCCTCGACACCAGAATTTATATATATATATATATATATACAGTAAAACCCCTTATGTGGTAGGTACGACCAACAAAAAGCGCGCAAGTCGAATTTGCCTAACTCGGGGTATAATTTTGCATATAATTTATGTATACAAACATGCAAAATATTAGTTAATTGGGACCAAAGGTTTACAAAAACATCTATATTTTTTAAGAAATATAATCATAATTGTAGTTTTTCATACATAAAAAAAAGAAAGTTATTTCGATGTCGATGGTTTCATAAAATCTAATAGATTCGTCTGATGGCATAATGTCTTTTTCTTGTTATGCAAAATTTCTTCATAGCAAGGCAATGATTTTTTTATTCCTTGCCTTGTGGCTACAATTCGTCCCTCGTTAGAATCTATGTCCTCCAAAATCTGTAAACCTTTCTTGATTAAGCTGAAACCTGTTAATTTTGCAATTGTCATGTGCTTTTCTGGTAAAACTGGATCTGAGGTTTCGGTCTCTTTAGTAGCGCTTTGCTCGTGCATCTCTATGAGCTTGTCGATTGTAAGCTCCTTACTATCGACTTCTAAATCTAATTGCCTGGCAAGGTTGACAACTTCTTCTATTGCTTCAGCAACTTGATCAGTTTCTGGCAACATTTCTGTTTTGCATTTAAAAAAGGATGGACAAAGTTTTTTCCAGACACCATTCAAGTTTTTTTGGGAAATTTCACCCCAAGAATCTCTGATAATCCTTACAGCATCTAAAACATTAAACTGTTTCCAAAACTCTTTAACACGTTCACTGCCACGCTACTTCGGCATAGTCTGTTGCCGTACGCCGAGCAATTTCACTTCTTCAAGGTCAGTACGGTAATCTCGTTGCCAGTGGTAAGCATCCTACGAGTATACTCGTAGTTGGCTTGTGCAGAGCATATACCTTCTATGAGAATACACAGTTTTGATGCTAGCTCCACAAGCCAAGCATTTTCACTTCTTCAAGGTCAGTACAGTAATCTCGTTGCCGGCAGTAAGCGTCATATGAGTATACTCGTAGCTGGCTTGTGGGGCTGGTTTACCAACTACGAGTATACTTGTAGTTGGCAGCGAACGTGTTAACAGACAGTTGCTCATTTTTCCTCATAGTTTCATTCAGACTTGCAAACGAACGCCATGTGCAGTACGCTTTGAATGTTTTGATAACTCCTTGGTCCATCGGTTGAAGTAAGCTGGTTGTATTTGGAGGCAAGAAAACAACTTTTACACGTGGATCAAAATCAATTAAAGTTGCAGGAAGGTGACCAGGTGCACTATCAATAATGAGCATAACTTTAAATGGAATTTTTTTAAATTGGCAATAATGTTCAACTTCAGGTATGAAGTGGTGACCAAACCAGTCTTCAAAAATAGAAGCTGTCACCCAAGCTTTAGAATTTGACTTCCAAATCACTGGCAAGCCAGCATTAGATTTTTTTTTTTTTAGAGCTTTTGGATTTTCGGAGCGATAAATTAAGAGAGGTTTTGACTTGCAATCACCAGCTGCATTTCCACCAAGCATTACTTCAACCAGTCTTTCGAAGCCTTAAAGCCAGGAAACGTTTTTTCTTCATGGGTGATGAAAGTTCTCTTAGGCATCTTTTTCCAGAACAAACCAGTCTCGTCTACATTAAATATGGTTTGACTGCAGCTACCTTCCTCGATGATAGCCTTAAGTGTCTCAGGAAAAGAAGACGTTATCCTCTTTATCAGCGCTTGCCACCTCTCCAGTTACAGCAATTTTTAAATCGGTTGAACCAACCATTACTGGCCACGAAATTTTCTTCTTTGCCACTTCTCCAGCTTCTACTTTTAGCCCTCTCAAAAATCAGCTTGGCTTGGCTACATATTGTCGTTTGATCAACTGGACAATTTTTTACTCTCACCTGATTATCATGCCATAATTAAGCATCATTTCCATCTCACCAATAATCCCATGACATTTACGAATTATGCTTGAATTCAATGATTAGGCATTTTTCACAACAGTGAGAATTCTTTCTTTATCTTTTATGATTGTTCTTACTGTAGATTCCTGTAGATCGAACTTCTTTGCTAGCTCACAAATTTTCATTCCGCCTTCAAAATCCTTAATAATGTCGAGTTTTGTTTCCAAAGTCAATGTTTTTCTTTTCTTGCTAGCTATAGAAGAATCGGACATGCTTCTTTTGGACGACATTATTATTTTTTTATGATAAAATTTTTATCAAGAACATAACATTAACTAATCACCAGGTTTGTAGACTATAAAAATCGTGTATGAATGGAGACCGAGCAAAACATGTCAGTGCTTGTTCACAGCATGTGCGACACTGGTGAATGTGGCCGGCACCGGAAAGATACGACTGGTGGTGAGGCATGACGTGGGATTGGAATATGTACATATAAGAAACCGCGTAATTCCAGATTCACGTAAGTCGGGGTATTACTGTGTGTATATATGTATATATACATATATATATATATATATATTATTATTATTATTTTTTTTTTTTGGATTTTCCTTGACTGATTTTGTGAATTAGTCTCATATGGAAGTAACTAGTTTCCTCTTGTTTTTCATCTTGCAAAATAGGCAGACAGGACAGAACACATGCAAAAAAACACAGATATAATATATTCTTCATAGCCTTAGTTTGGTTGACTGTTCCATACAATAATAGTTTGATACTGTGAAGATATGCAGTTTGAAATTGAACTCGGTTCCATTATACACATAATCTGTTTACATAATCTGAGTGGCAAAGTGCTTATAGTCTGACCACATAAGCGACAGCTGTCATTGGCAGACTGCCAAGAGGAGTCAATTCATGTTGAAGGGGGAGAAAGAAATAAGGCGATATACGAATTGGTCACCAGCATGTGAAATCATGTGCTTTATATACGTAAAATTTTCCATCTGTTATACAAGCAAAATAGTTACCACTTTAAAAACTACAATGATCATAAAAGAGAACTTAATTTTCCGATGTGTAATAATAAACAACTCATCCCACAATACGGATTGATTACCCTATTATCGGAATGGATTCTCCTTCTTTTGACATGCACAGAAGTGTCGAAGGGTCTCATATCTGTGGGCATGCTATCCACTTTCCAACCAACAAGTTGACGATTCAAATCCCACCACGGGCATGGATATTTGTGATTGTCTTCAGGGTGGGAGATGAATTTCATTGCCTGGTGTGGGATCATTGTCCTGCTTATTGGAGGCCTGAAGTAACTTGAAAAAGTTTCATATTTGATCTATGGAGCAGGGGTTTTGGACCATGTAAAAAAAAATTAATTTAAGTTTCTTACAAAAAAATATAAATTTGATAAAAAATTTAAAAAAAATCAAAATTTCACAATCTATTCAATCCCATGCCAGGATTAAACTTGGTTTCTGTTGTTTTTATAAATAAGAATGTAAAGTTTGTAATCAAGCAATCTCTGTGGTCATCCATGTTAAATAGAATATCCAGATGTCCGTGTTTATTGTTTTGTGTAGTTGTGAGCGTGATTGGTGAAATCTATCTATATATATATATATAATTTCTGAAGAAAACAATGATGGTAAGGTAACAATGTATAAGGTAACAAAACCTTGTAGCAGTGAGTTTGAGGCTATTTGGTGTAAAGTGGAGGCATGCAGGAATGAAATATATGGTGGGATGTTGCTACAGACCTGGCAGCCCAGTTGCAGGGGAAGAAGAAATGTATCTCTAATTTAGCCTTATGGGTACTAAACGAATGATCATTATGGGTAACTTTAATTATCCAAACATTGATTCGGTAGAAGAGAAATCTTGTGATAAGAATGAAGAGCAATTGTCTGAATTGACACAATTCAAATGTGGTTCATCCCACAGTGCCAGTTCTGCTTACCAAAAGTGGCCCACTGGGCACTCACATCCTTTCGTCCTGGCTTCGAGTCAAGCAAGCCGGACTTCTTGCCCATTTAAAGTTTGAGAATAGGTTGAGATCATTTCAGCCCCAAGCAGCATGTAAAAGAAGGAACTTAAGGTCAACGAGCGTTAGATTTTTTCATAGCATCAGAAGGGGTCTCTGTTAAGAATATGACTATTTTACCACCAGCTGGTGACAGTGATCTTGCCATGCTTTCTTGGGCAGTATCTAATTATAGTGATCCAATTAGAACAGGTTACATACTGAACTACAAAGATAGAAATTATGATCAACTTAGGAGAATACTATTTTTGGTCTCATGATATCAGTTACTGAATGGGGAAAAATGTCAGCAATGCATGGGACTCTTTGAAAAACTGCTTAAATGAAGTGGTATCTGAATATATCTCTAGTGTTCAAAGAATAAATAGGTTGGGAGTGAAATGAATGTGCAAACTTATTAAGCAAGAGATCTCTACAAGAAGATGATGATGATGTGGAAAGAATATCATAAAATAAGAGTGAAAGGAGTTATGAAATATATAAAGCAGGCCCATATAGTTAATGAGTATTGTGTGAAAGCTAAATTGGAGTATGAAAAGAAATTGGCTATTCAGGCTAAAGGCAGTCCAAAAGAATTTTATCATTATACCACAAGCAAAAGAAAGAATGAATATGGAAGAATAATTGTATGAATGCAGATGATACTCTAGTATCAGAAGCTAAGGAGATTGCTCAATTAGTGAGTGCTCACTTTGCTAAGACCCATATATATGTAACATAGTGCTACTGCTACATTGGACGAAGAGTTAGAGGTACATGAAAATGAGGCATAACCGGATAAGAATTTGTCAGTAGGAACAGATGGAATATTATTATTACCCAAGACCCCCATGGAGTCAGAGACTCATCTAGGAGATTCTTTTATTCATACACATAGCTCATCATACCGTGTTTTAAACACACTCAAATTCTCTGCAGACACCACTCTCTCAGGCAAGGCATTCCAATCATTCACAACTCTGCATGAAAAAAAACCCTGCTTCTCACTCCTATACTCACACCCTCTTTATACAGTTTCCAGGGATGACCTCTGGTTCTCCCCTGATCTCCCACTATTTTCTGTAGAATCTCTTCAGCATTGATCATATAACAACCTCTTAATAACTTGTAGGTCTCTATCATATCTCCCCTCTTCTTCCTGTCCACCAGACTCTGCAAGTTGCATCTTCTCAATCTTTCCTCATATTTGACATTCCAGAAGTTAGAAACTACCTTAGTCAGTAGTCGCCTTTGGACCCTTTCCAACATCTCTTCATCCTTCTGAAAACCAGGTGACCAAATCTGGGCACAATAGTCCATGTGCGGCCTAATCAAAGCCTTATACAATGGAACAAGAATCTCCCTACTTCTACAAGTCAGTGTCCTCTGCATCATTCCCAGAAGCCTTTGTGTTTTCTTCACAATTTTGGCTATGTGTCCCCTAAATTTCAGATTCTCATCCGCTATCACCCACAGATCTCTTATTTCCTTCACCTTCAACAATATATCCTCACCAAGCATAAATTCTGCATCCTATTTTTGTTTTCTAAATTTTAAAACCTTACATTTTGCAACATTGAACTCCCATTCCTGTGCCCAATCACTCAATTTATTCAAGTCTTCTTGTAAGGCCACAACATCTTTTCTACTCTTCATGGTTCGTCCCAACTTTTCATCATCTGCAAACAACTGAATATCTCCATCCAAATCTTCACCAATATCATTAATATACAAGTTAAACAGCAATGGCCCTAAAACGCCCCCCCCCCTGAGGAACGCCACTAGTAATTTTCCTTTTCCTAGATATCACTCCCCATACACAACTTGTTGATACCTATCAGATAGCCAGTCTCTAATCCAACCCCATCCACTGTAGTTTGACTATCAACTTATCATGTGGTAATCTATCAAAAGCCTTTGCAAAATCTAAGTATATTACTGTGTATCCTTCTCCTCTGTCCATGGAAGCAGTCACCTTGTTGTAATAAGTAAGTAGATTACTAAAACATGACATGACCTCCCTTTAGTGAATCCATGCTGTGCATGAAAGATAATACCATTGTTGTCAACCCAATTCTGGATCCTAGTTCTCACAAGCTTCTCCAAAAACTTAACTACGACACCTGGCACACAGATAGGCATATAGTTTGATGCTTGAGTTCGATCACCTCCTTTATGAAGTGGCACAATCTTGCCCACCTTCCACTCCCTAGGAACTTGACTCAGTGCAAGACTCGTATTAAAAAAATATGTCAAGGCAGGCATTAACTTCCTGGCACATTCCTTCAGAATTTGTGGTGATATATTATCAAGTCCGACAGTCAGTCTCTCTTCCCCATCATCAACTGCTCTCAATCTCTCCATGAAGTCACATTCACAAGATTGAAAGACCTTTATGAACTGCTCATTAAGTATCTCCACCACACCTTTTTCTCTGTCGTAGCTTAATCTGTTTATTCATCCATTTCACACCTACCTTATTTAACCTTCTCACCCTTGGAATACATTTAGACATTGCATCTACTAGATAGTTTTTGAAAATCCCCCAAGCTGCATTGAACTCATTTCCAGGTAACTCCTCATTCCATGCTACACCTGCAAGCTGTCTCCTGAGCTCTTCATAATCACCCACTTGTAGTTCCACATATACCCTTTTCTTACAGAGGTTCAAACTCATTCGATGCTACACCTGCAAGCTGTATCCTGAGCTCTTCATAATCACCCCCTTGTAGTTCCACATATACCCTTTTCTTACAGAGGTTCACACACTGCTGGCAGCCACCCAAGTAATCACCTCATCGTCACGCTCACCAATTGGTGGGTGATTTGACACTTCATTTATAATTACATCTTCTGATAAGATGACCAAATCCAAGACTGTCAATCCTTGTGTGCCCTCTGTTACATACTGTCTGAGGTAGTTATCCCTCAAAAACTCAATAAACTCATTTTCTTTACTTCCAGTTGCTATCTCATCATACTAGTCTATATTGCCATAATTAAAATCGCCCATAATGATCACCCTTTTCTTATTTGCTTGGCTAATTTGATTATAGATTTCATAGTCACTACCATCTACATTTCCTGGTCTCAGCATGTTTGCTAAAGGAATGTTCAACTGAATTGTCTCGACCTTTCACATATCTGTATACTGTAACTTGAATCTCACTCAGGAGTGATACCATAGGAATGGAAGGAATGTATGATAGTCCCATTGTTCAAGGGTGTGCGCAAAGACTGATGCATCTAACCACTGACCAGTCGGTATCCCTGGTGTGGTAGGGAAGATTTTAGAGAAGTAAGTAAGAACTTGCATACAGAAATAGGTAGACAAGCATGCTATACTCTGCAAGGATCAGCAATGGTTTACTAAAGGAAGGTCATGTTTTAGCAATTTGCTCATGTTTTCTAACAATGTTATGGCCGAGTTGGATAAAGGGAATGGATATGCTATGGTAATATTGGATTTTGCTAAGGCATATGATAGGATACTACATGAAAGGCTGTTGCATAAACTGAAAAATCTGGGATTGGAATATAAACTCTTGACTTTGATCAGTGGATGGTTGACAGACATATCAAAAAGTAGTATACAGTAGGTGTGAAACTGCCAGATTTAAGATGACCAGTGGTGTACTTCAGGATTCAGTTCTTGGACCATTGTTGTTCAATCTATGCATTAATGACATTAGAAAGGGTCAAACAGAAGATGTGCAATTGTTTGCACAACTTCTGTTTGACCTATTTCTATTCTATTTGCGATGATGCAAATATATGTAAGGCAATTGGGGATGCTACTGATATCCAGCATTTACAAAATGATTTAAATAGGCTGGAAATTTGGGCAAATGAAAATAGCTATCAGTGTGATGTTAGTAAATTTAAAGTTATTCACTTCGATATGATAAGATTTCCAGCGGGGGTTATGCTGCAAAAAACTAGTGAGGCTAGCGAACTTGGCATGGTGGTGGATGGGAATTTGAAGTTCAAAGGTCACATAGCAAAAGTTGCAAATACAACTCAGAGGATAATTGCGATGTTGAAGCGAACCTTGCCATGTAAGGATAAGGAAGTCTTTTCACCTCGATAAGATCTCACCTGGATTATTGTGATGAAATTTTACTGATGAAATTTTTCATTATATAGAAGGTGGGGAGAGAACACAGAGGCATCCATGAAAGTTAAGTTTGTTTGAAGTCAAGAAAGGGATAAAAGCTAGGTTTTTTCTCCCAGAGAGCAGTGAGTGAGTGGAATAGTTTGCCTTTAGGAGGTAGTGAGTGCATCTAGTGTGAATGAATTTAAGAGAAGGTATGACAGCTGATTTGGTTGTATAGTCTCCTTTGATGAGTCCTTTACTCCCTGGAGGTCTCAGATAATACTACTACTACTGCTAATAATAATATATATTATATATTTGGAGAGAGAGAGAGAAAATGGTCTATATCTCAGTCAGTAACAACACTGCCCTTTGGTTAGGAAGACCTGTATTCCTGATCATATCTAGGACATGAAGAATCTTTATAAAAACTTTATGAAGGTTCAATGGAGAGTGAGTTAACTGGTCTCAAATGGAAGTGGTTATGTTTTTAATTCTGCAAGACATATACATGGAATACATGGTTTTGGAGATTGTTGTTGTGAAATTCATGTGCAAATTGTTTTCTGATTATGATGATTCTCTCTATGGGACATTAATTATTGTCCTTGAACAGGAATGATCCATACTTTGTTTAGATGGATTCAAGCCATGAACAGGAGGCCACGGCACACTTTAATAGCACTAAAGAAGTCATGGGAATAACAAGCATCAGCAAGGCATTACAGGATTTTGCCAATTACCACTGATTTTTAAGAAATTGCTTCTTTCTTTAAACTTCTGTATGCATTTCTTTATGTGCTATTATTCTTTTATGAATGGTCAGTGTCATTCTTCCAGGTCTAGAAATCCTTCTGTTTTTTTATCATTCATAAGCAGAATTTCCTTGTCATTTTCATGAAATCAGTATTGACATTTCTTAAACTGGTAAGCAATCATTTCATTTCAGGGAATAAGCTTGGTAGATTGTAAGCCAATGCGACATTCAGGAAGCTCAGAGAAATTTGTTTGAGATATTAGTTGCCCTTTATGTGATCATTTAGAGCATAGGTTCCCAAAGTGGGCGGTACTCCCCCCCGGTGGGTGCTGAAGCCTTCTAGGGGGATATAGTGGGATCAGAAGCATTTGGGGGCGCTCAGGCGGTCTGGGGGGTCGGTGGCTCTTTATAGAAGAAATTAATAATATATATTTAAAAATTAATTATTTTCGTGATTTTGCAATTAGATAATCATTTAAAATTTAAATATTGCATTTTAATTCATCTTATGCCCATCTTACACGATCAGTTTTTTTATCAATTTTCTATTTCAATTATTTAATCATTTGAAAATTTACCATGTCAGATAGAAATAGATGTCAATTTTCTATGTCAATGAGAAAATAGAGCATGTATATATGTCTGTATAATAGGGGGCGTTACAAAATTTATGTCTTGCAAAGTGGGTGGTGGCTTGAAAAAGTTTGGGAACCTATGATTTAGAGCATTAACATTGAGTTCTCTGTGCAGGATTTGAATCTCAAACCGCTTTTATTTGCAGTACTGATTTAGTACAGCAGAAAAGATGACAGTCAGTCAGTCTGACAGTTGTTATTACTAGTTATGACTCTTGTGAGAAAGACATCATTAGGTTCACAAGAAGACAGCACTGTAGTCTATCAAGGGACTGGTGATCAGTGTAAGGTCACACTTAGCTGTGGCATTGAAGTTGTCAAGAAGAATCATGTTGTCTCGTTTTTGGATATCACAGAAGATGGTATCAGATTTGGCATAAAAATCTTTATTTGCAAGTCATCAGTATTCAGAAGTTGGGCATAAGCACTGATAACTATAGCTTAGTGAATAAAATTCTTGAATAAAAACTTGAATGTTTTTATAGTTAAAAAAAAATGATATTCTCATTTTTATGCAGTTGCTAAGCTTAAAATCATAATAGTTTTATTTTATTTTTTCTTCCCCTAGGTTTTCTGTGCTTGGTCTCTTATCAGTAGTGATATGCTGGATATCAGTTTCCCTTTACCTTGGTCTCTGTGTGGTATGTTTGATTATAAATGAAAATGTGAATTATAACTCTTCTCTCATGTATTACTTCCGATTTACTTTAAAATTATAGGAAAGCAATGTAAAAAAGAAATTATAATTTCTGCGTACAAGCAAATTATGAAAAATTTTTCTTGATTTAATATTCTGAATCTTTGTCTGTTACCTGATAAATTTCAGATGTATATAGCTGTCTTTTGTATACAGAATAAAAACTGTTATGTAATGTTTTAAAGGTCGCTTCAGATTTTTGTTTGGATCCAGAACCAGTTTTGTACAAGCAAGTCAGTGGAACAGTTTACAGTGGTGAGTGATATTTATGCCTGTTGAATAGTTTTCTTATGCATTTCATTCAATTTATATATATATATATATATATATATATTCATATTCATTTATTTATTTATATTCATTATGTTATTAAGTGACATCTCCATGACTCATTGCTGGAGAACACTATACTGCACAATTCACTGTCTGCACTACTTTATTCTCCATCTTTATAATATGCCATATATTGCCCAGCAGTAGTTGTTGTTTTTCTGTTAATTGCATGTGTTTTCTGGATATTTTTTTAGTATGAGGATGAAAAACCTGAGTTTTCTGTAGGGGAAATCCCTACTATTTGCATGACTTGCTAATTCATCTTTAATTGAAAAAGAAAGCCAATATAAAGATTTCTGCCATCATGATGAGGATTAAACTTGAATCTTTTCCATTGTCTCATTGTTCTTCCAACTGTGGAAGAACAATGCCTTTTGATAGAATATACACGGCGATCTAATGTTATATCAGTGGTACTGGATTGCAAGAATGTGGAAGTGATGGTGGATAGGAAATCAAAGTTGAGAGTTATGTAGCTGTTCCTGCAAATTTGAACATCTTAGTTGTGGAGAAGTGTTGAGGTCCTTCTGCAACTTATAAGCCTTTCCACAAGAACTGTTATCAGTAATTGTATCAGTTGTATCTCTTTTTTTTTTAATAGTTATACATATCCAGACATCTATTTCAGATCTTAATAGTATTGTACTTTACTTCCTCATGACTTCACACGAAAAAAAAAAGATACCATTCTCCATGTGCCTGTATATTATTGCTGTTTAAATTTCCCAGTTCTGTTTGTTATACTGATGATGGTTTAACTATTTTAAACCAAATTTGTATAATTTAGTATACAGATGACTAAATATCCTTCCACTATGTTCATGTGCATATTTGTTTCGTTGTGGATTTGCATTTGTCACCATGTCGTAGAATGTTAGTAGATTCTTAAAGAGTAGTTACTTCCCCATCCTCATGCCCTAACTAACTAACTATACTCTCCTAGGAAAGTGTAGTTAGTAAGGATATGAGGACTTGATTTTTTGCTAGGAGAATAGCAAATGAGTGGAATGTGTTGCAGAAGCAGTTCAATGCTCTGTCATTGAATGAGTTATGAGTAGGGTATTGTGTGGGTCTCTTGTGTAATAATTATAATAGGTATGCAGTATCCAAATTTTGTGGTCCACAAAGAAGATTAGTATTAGCTATGAAATCATTTTGATATTTCATGTCAAATGCTGATTACACTGAAAGCATCACCATATTCAGAAGGAATATGGAATAATAATTAGATGTTATTTTGGGAAAATATATGTATGTCTGTTGCACAAAAAATAAGAATTCCTAAGCTAAGTTGCATTGTGTTGAAGAAATGAAATCTATCAGGTCAGTTGTGTTTGGAGATATGAGTGGCCATATGTAGTCCCATGAGTGTTATAATATGTAGAGAAATGTATGCCATGAATTTTTTCAAAATACTAACTTTTGTTAACAACAACAAATACACCTATACACCACTGATTGACATAAGACAAGAATCTGGACCATGAAGCATTACTATTATTACTATTTACGCCATCTCCATGGAGTCTGGAGATTCATCGTGGGAAACACAAATCCTATCATACCTCTCTTTGAATCCATTCACCATCAGGGAACTCTCAACCAATTCTGGCAATCCTCACTCAACAAAAAATCTGGTCCGTACACCCCTACTAACCACACTCTTACACAAATGTCTCTAGTTCTTGGAGTATTTGTTATATATTGAAAAATTTTACTTGCATCAATTTTATAAAACCGCTTTAATATCTTAAAAGTTTCTATCATGTCCCCTCTTTTCTGCCTATCAACTAAACTTAATAACCCACAAACCTTCAACCTATCCTCGTAGGGAGTATCACACAGACCTGTCACCTTCTTGGTCACTCGTCTCTGAATCTTTTCGACCACCTCTTGGTCCCCCAAGAAATCCAGGTGACCAAATCTGTGCAGTAGTCAAAATGTGGGTGAATCATAGCCTTATAAAGGGGGATAATAACTTCCTTATCTTTACTTGCTAGTGTGTTTTTCAACATCCAAGTAATTCATTGTTATTTTACCAACTTGCAATATGCCCTCTGAACTTTAACTCTTTGTCCACCATTATCCCCAAGTCCCTAGCTTCATCAATATCCTGCAAATCAGTACCATTAATGTGATACACCATATGCAACCTTTTCAACCCAAAGTGCATTAGAAATTGATTTTTGGAGTAATTAGTCATATTGCATGTGCTCTTCCAGTCTGAATGACGTTTTTCAGTGTGGAGCATGTTTCTTATCCAAGTGTGTTATCCTGATGATGTGTGATTACATCTCATGTTATGGATCAGGTTCAGAAGTCGTAGTGCATGGAATCATGACCACTAGGTCTACACTGATAGTGTGCACAATTGTCTTTTGTTGTGCCAGTTTTATTGTAAGGTCCTTACACCTTTTAGCATTATATCACTTCATATCCAAAGATTACAAAAATCTGGCTTCAATAGAATACTGTTGTAATATTGCATTGACTAGGCAGAGTTGTTAACCTAAACTATTCATCTCTTTAGGCTTAAGTGCTGGTTAAAACTCATGTTAAACATTTAATGGAATGAAAATAGAGGAACATGATGAGTACTGATAATATTAAAATTTCAATCTTCAGAAAACCAACACATATAGATAGATATCTTCACGCTTCCTCTCGCCACTTCCCTCCTCAGAAATATGCCATTATTTCCACTCTTGCACACTGGGCCAGATCCTTATTATCAGACGACGAAAAGTTTCAAAATGAACTTAATTTCCTCAAAAAAGACCTTTGCCAATAATGGTTTTGCACCAAAAAGTATTGAGAAACTTATTTTTCATCGTCGTCAACAAATTAATGAAGATTCTATTACCCCCAGAGCTTACATTTCCTTGCCTTACATTCCTCTCTCCCAAACTGGCTAGAATTTTAAAAAAGTTCGACATCAAAACGTGCTTCTCTACTCTTCCTAAACTCCAATCTATCCTTAGTCAGCCAAAAGAAAAACATTTACATGCGTACTGTAAACTCTGATGAAGGCTGCCAACATTAAATAGACTGGGTTCAAACTTCTAATATTCACAAATGTTATGATGAACTTGAAAGACATATTCTGGAGTCAAAAAAAATTACCCTCACCATCTTCAGTTTCCAGGAGTATACAGAATTATTTGTAGCTCTGGTAAACCTTACTACGGACAAACTGAAAAATGAATCTTTCTCCGTCTTGACGAACACAAAAGAGACAAATCTTATAACAGAATCCGAGCCAATGCCCTCGCCAGCCATGTTTTGTTCTCTGTAAACACTGATGAAGGCCGCCAACATTAAATAGACCGGGTTCAAACTTCTAATATTCACAAATGTTATGATGAACTTGAAAGACATATTCTGGAGTCAAAAAAATCACCCTCGATTCTACCCACATGAATTACATGAATAACCTTAGCTACAATTTGAAAGATTCGCATAGCTCTGCTGTTCAATGCTGGTGTTCTCGTGAGATCACGTGTACGCATGTAAATGTAGATATAACTGAAGTGCAGACTCCAATTTGAACTTAACTGCAGTTTTTTTTTTTGACAGCTCTATTGTTATAAATGTGTAATGTTTCTGTTGGTCTTTTTTGTGTATATATCTTTATACTTTGACACCTGAAGAAGTTGGGTTAACAACGAAACTATTTGTGTCTATATATTAAACTTTTATTCTTGATTATTTTGGTGGTTAAAGTCATTAAAATTACTAAACATATATATATATATATATATATATATATATATATATATCATCTCATCTTCCTTTTATCCTCTTTTACCTTGCGGTGGCGAGAGTTTATTAATCATCGGACCTCAAACCATTCACAGGATAAGGTGGTCAGCCCTGTGCCCTGATGTATCCTATGTCCTGTAGTGTTGAGTTCTCAAGGCCAGTTTGCCTGCTTTGCAGGATGAAAACCCCCAGGATAAACTGGGGAAAAACCCTACTGTCCACGCCCAAGACCGGCTAACTTGGCTATGGCTGAGGAAGATCCTTCAGCTCCTCATGTCACCAATGGGAATTGAACCTAGGACACTCCTTCCCCAGGCACATGGTTGCAAAGCGCACAGCCACTAGGCTAACTGCGTAGATATAAATATAGATAGATACTTATGTCACTTACACATGTAAAAAAAATATAGAATTTTATTCAAAAACTCAGATATATTTCATCTAATATAACATGAATATTGTCAGGGAGAAAGACTACTACCTGCATTTTAAACACGAATCATAAGAACAAGTCATGTAGCGGGTGCTTACTAGCCCATGTCTCAGTTGCAGCTGAGTTGACAGCATTACACTATTAGAGTTCAAAGTAATAATGATTAAAGTTTCTACAGATTAAATAACAAAAAAAAAATAAATAAATAAAATGATAGTGTCCATTGGATGGACACTGCCATTTTTGTTGTATTAGATGAAATATATTGGAGAATTCAATATTATAAAAAAGGAAATACAATGGTTTATTTTTGGTCATAACGTCATAAAAAATAAAAAAACCTACTAGTTTTGCCACAGATGATTATGGCTTCTTCTGGGTTAGTACAAGGATGGTCTGAAAAGTTCTTGGCCTAACAATGAAAAAACGAATTTATAATTTCAAAATTATTTTTATTTTTCAACATAATCTCCCTTAAGACTATTACATGTATTCCAGTGATGCTCCAGCGCCATTATCCCGTCCCTGTAGTGGTTCACAGTAGGATCTGCAAAATACCCCTCTACAGAGGGGTATTTTGCAATCACCCCTTGATTCGAAGAAAAACGCTGACCAGCGAGGAAGAGTTTTAGTTTTGGGAAGAGAGAGAAGTCGGAGGGAACCAAATCTGAGGAATAGGGTGGATGTTACAACAATTCATAGTACAGCTCCCTTAATTTTCCCATTGCCAAAACACCTTTGTGGGCACGTGCATTGTCCTAATGAAAGATGATTTTTTCTTCTGCAAACCAAGTCTTTTCTCGCGAATTTTTTCGTCTAGTCTGGTTAAAAGATCAGAATAATATTCCCCGATCTTTTATTGTTTTACCCTTTTCAAGATAATTCATAAACAAAATGCGTTTAGCATCCCAAAACACTGATGCCATGACCTTATCTGCTGATGTCTTCTTTGATGCTGAACAACCAGCTTCTGTCTACTATTTTGACTGCTATTTGGATTCTGGTGTCGACATAAAATTAGTTTTATTCTTGTTAAAATGCTCCAAGCACTGTTCAGAGATTTTCACGTGAGTGTGTTTTTGATCTTCTGTGAGCAAGCGCAGCACCGATCTTGCACAAAGCTTTTTCATTTGCAATTCTTCATGCGAAATATATCCTATATGTTCTTTCGAAATGCCTATAGTCCCAGCAATTATCACGCACTTTGACTCGCTGGTCATCCAACACCATATTGTGCACTTGATCAATGATTTCTGGTGTTGTTACACTTTTTGGACATCCTTCACGTGGATCATCTTCAAGGCTGTTACGGCCATGTTTAAAGCAGTCCATTTCTTTTGGCATTAAACCTTCTTTTACAAAGAATTTTATAACTGCATGATACTCAGTTTTATCCATTTCAAGAGATACAGACAACACTTTTGCTTCAGACAGCTGTATAAAACAAACTACTTGATAGAATGACTTGCAATTTCACATGGATGCTTATGACAGATGTACTAACTTGGAAAAAAAAATCGTGCCGATAGTGTTGCCATCTATGGTCGAGGCCGAAAACCTTTCAGACCACCCTCATATAAACAAAAAATACAATAAAATTATATATTTTTTCTACATCCATAAGCCATATAAGTATTTATAATCATGTCAGGCACACATGTTCCTTTAACTTTTGAGTAATGAATTTTTATTGTTTTTAATGTTTAGACTCTTTTGTGAACATCTTCAGAGATACAATAATGGATTATAAATGAACACACATGAAACACAAATTAAGGAACTTGGTAGATAGACCAGTGTCTAGGTTCTTAACTAGAAAGAGCACCCTCTGTGAGCACTAGGTTGTGATTCAGACCGAAGAATTAATTATCATCTCTCATATTTTGGAGAATTTAAACAACTGTGTTTATTTAAATTAGGTTGGTTTTTTTGGACAGCTGTAGAGTCTAAAAAAAAACTTCTCAGATTGAACTTGCTAAAGTAAAGCATAGTATTTTTTTCCTAGGATAGCATGCAAGGCATGGTGCCTTGAGTTGTCAATTTGCAAGCTCTGACTATCCATAGTCGTGATTGCAGATGTATTTTTTTTTGTTCTTCCAAGTAGATGATCTTCCAGTCTGCTCATATAGTGCATTTTGTAAGAATAAGGAATCCTATATACACATACACCAGGAACTAACAAAAGAAAGGAGTTGGTGCTTAGGAGAATGGATAAAGACAGCAAGTTGACAGTGGGAGTTGAAGGCGCTTCAGAGGCTGTATTTCTTAAAAATTCCAGCTACTTTACTTTTTCCAGCGTATCCCTAACATAGGAAATAATGATTGCATCACATGATCCATATGTAGAGTGGGTCAGGTGGAGAGGTTTAAGTATTTTGCTAATTCTGTTGCAGTTGTAGCCATTTGATAAGATTGATGTTACAAAGATGATACAAACATTGATGGGCTCTTAGTCAGTGTTGCCAATTTAGCTCTTTTGGAGCTAGATCTAGCTCTTTTTTTTCTTCCCTAGTTCCAAAAATTTAATCTAGCACCTAGCTCCAAATCTAACTCCTTCAGAACTAGTTTCAGCTCTTTATAATTTACTGTTAAAGAAATTGTTTTAAAAGTTTTCTAGATGTTCACATTTGATAAGGAATTGTATTGTGCATTTGGTGTGACCATCGCACATGTTTCAAACGCATGAGGACATCATCAGTCCCGTGGCCCAACAGTCTGCCATTTTGTCGCCTTAAAGTTGATAGCACCGCTACAAGTTAGTCTTTGTACAGTGTTCTGGTTGGTAGTTACGATAGCGAGTGGGAAGTTTTCAAAGACTGATCATAATTCATTGCAGTAAAGAGTTGTATACCCTTCTTCAAAAATTAGCAAAGAGAAAAATAAAGCTTACAAGCAAAAAATTACAAGCAAAAATTTAGGAGGGAGTGGTTGCAAATGGGAATGTTTAGTAAATGGTTGTGTGAAGTTCCTGGTAATGCTACAAAAGGCCACTGTAAGTTTTGCAGATGTGATATAGCTGCAAAATATTGTCAGCTTGTAAAGCATAGCAAAACTAAGAAACATCTTGCGGCAGTTCCATATAAGGCTGTTCCTGTTACAAATATGCTTGTGAAAAAGTCTGATGAGACTGCGAACTTTGAAGGTAGGTTAGCATTATTTCTTTGTTGTCGCTCATCGTTCAACAGTTGCGATCATCTAGTAGATCTTTGCAAAAAAATATCACCCCAGACAGTCAAATTATGCCAAAGGTAAAAATGCACCAAACGAAGTGCTCTGCAAATGTAAAGAATATTCTAAGTGAGCATTTTGAAGAAAATCTAATTGCAGACATTGGAGATGAAAATTTCAGCTTGCTAATAGATGAATAGAATGATGAAGTATATTAAAATTTATTTTAATGTATATCCTAGTTTACATTGTAATTTCCTTAAATTATTTAGTAAAAAAAGATATCACATTCTATTCCACATCATCAGTGAATAAGATTTTAGGAATGGCCATTTTCAACAAATTCAATAAAATTATGCATACATTTCTGAGCATGGTGGTTCTAGAAAATTGTGATGCTAGTGGTATTGTAGTCGCACTGAAAAAAGAGCTCTTGACCAAGAAACTGGACATGAAAAATCTCATTGCAATTGGTACAGACAACGCTAGTGTTATGGTTGGTGTCAATAATTGCATTTATGAACAACTGAAGGCATATATTCCCTCCTTAATTTTAATTAGATGTGTATGCCATTCATTACAACTGGCGATGTCTCACACTTGTGCAGAATCTCTCCCAAGAAAATTAGAAATTTTAGTTGCCGAAACGTATAAGCGGTTTCCCATTCTTCTTCAAGACAAGCAGCATACAAAGAGCTGTATCAAACTATCGACGAAAATGATGCTCCTCTGAAAATTGTAAGCAATTGTGCAACAAGGTGGCTCTCCATTGAACCTGCAGTTGACAGAATTCTCAGCCAGTGGATGGAATTAAAAACTCACTTCGAAGTCGTGACTGAGAAATGCTAGAAAGCTCAAATTTTGTGGGAGATGTACAAAGATGAAAGAAATCTGTTGTACCTTTTATTTTTGCATCCTGTTCTAGTTCTAGATTTGAAAATTTTGTTTTCGAATCTAACAGTGCGGATAAAATGAGATTATTCGAAGACCTTTCTCGTTTGATTCGCTTCATTGCTAATATGTTAGTGCTACCATCATCCACAATCAACTCTCTAGAGTCAAAGATTGATGACTATTTGGATCCTAATCCAAATCTTGGTTACAGATTTGAAAGAAAAAGTTCAGAGTTGATGATACAAAAGAAAGTAACCCAAAATGATGAGTGAAATCTTAGAAGTAGAGCTAGACAGTTTCTTCTTGGTCTCTTCAAACAGTTTAAGCAAAGGTTGCCTGAAAACTTGAATATTTTAAGAATGATGTCCTCTCTTTCTGTTGACAATACCCTAAAACATATAAAAGAACCTGTTACTCCCATCTTAGAAATAATGCTGAAAACAAAAAAGATGTTGCTACTGCTGAATACCAATACAATACTATCCACTTAAATAAATGGACAAATATAGAAAACACTGAGCTATTCTGGACTGAAGTAAGAGAATATAACGATGCATCTGGAATGAATCCATTTAAAGAAATTGCTCAGTGTGTAATAAATTTATTAATACTGCCAAATTCTAATGCAGAAATTGAACGAATTTTTAGTTTCATGAATGTAGTTAACACTAAATTAAGAAACAAGATGGAATTACCAATGCTGACAGTTATTTTATCATTCAAGTATGGTCTCAGGCATAATAACAAATGCTGTACAGACTATCATTTACCAGCCTCTACACTGAGTAAATGATGGCCACATGTAATAAAGCTGAAAATCTAAGTGAAAATGTGGGTGAATTAAGCGCAGAAGACCACATGGAAGATGTATTTAGCCACTTATATGCAAGTATCACTTCAACTTGATAAAATAAGTAACTTAAAAGTATTAGTTACTACTTTTAAAATTTTAGCTTCAAATTTTTATTTTTAACTCCTTTTTTAGCTCTTTTTAGCTTTTTTTTTAAGATTTAGCTTTTTTTAGTAATTTTAATTTGGCAACACTACTCTTATACTCTTAGTTAGCTTTAATAATATGATACAGCTGGGGGGGGGAATGATATGTACACGGCGACTGGGCGACAGAATAAAAGATCAAATATGCAATTCTATTCTGTTGATCTAATACCAGGTAAATTTAAATAATATTTTTTTGAGAAATGAGTTAAAAGAACGGTATAAACATAAAATTTGAAAAATCTCACTTATAATTAAGTTTATTTTTATTGTGTAGAATTACGAATTGTATAGAAATTATATTGAAATTTCCCATACAAAAAAAAAATGAGTCAGCTAGTTAATAAATATTAATATTATATATTTTAGTTTATATCATATATCAAAATTTGTAGGATCGTTTAAGAAAGAGATGGTTAAAAAGAGTGTTCCAAAAATTATTTAAAAATGAAAAGGTATAATTGCACAGTATTAAAATAAATAAAAAATATAGTTTTGTTTTAATTCATTTATTAATATTATTTTGTAATTAACAAACATCTTTCTTTACAAATGTTACATATGTACAATAAAACAAAAAAGTATATGAAATTCAAGACAATTTTTTTGAATTTATTAATTCATATTATAGTTATATGCAATACCACGTAAATATTCTATTATATTTTCCCTATCGTAATTAATAACTTTTTTCAAAATTCTTTGGTCAGCTTCATCGTAATGTTTACGTTTGTGCTCATGTTGAAAACCTGCTACTGCTCTTTCATAATCGACATCATATGTTTTTTTTTTAATTTTTTGTAGTCCATTTATAAAAATCCATAAATTTGGATGGCTTGCGCTGCTGCCAAAGCTCAGTTGCAGTTTTTGATGACAAGCTTCCGCAAAATTATTTGTCCTATCGCTTCCATTTATTGTTCTTTGGTAACCAAACGTTTGAGAGAAAAATCGATGGAGCCCTGGTTCTGTTATTCCTTAGACGACCTATGTATGTGTTCATAAACATTCTAAAATTGGTTCAAATTCATTGGATAAATGATTCTCAAGTTCAGAAATAGCGTAAATAATATCTTATTCTGGAACGAAAGCAAGCGAAGTGATCATTTTTGAATTTAAAGCGAATTGTGCATCAGAATTATATCTGGTTAAAAGACTGCATGAAGCTAAATGCTTACGAAGATTTTGTACGAGATGAAAAAAGCAACCATTTATGTTAGCTTGTGTAAATACTATATGTAATGCTTGATGAATGGCAATTTCAAAATCAACATTTATATTTTCGGGATCTAGTAATGGCTACATTTCATGTATCACATAAAATAATTTTGTGTATGTTTCAAGAGTCTTATTAGGTAATAAACAATATAAAACAGGGAAAAACAGTACCTCCATCCTTTATAGCCAAAATAACAAAAATTTGAGCAAAAAGAGGGGGAGAAAGTAAAAATGTGCCATTCATAAATAATTCATTCATGCTTTGGCTCCACACTGCATGGCTTTCACGACCAAAAATTAATATTCTCATGGGGTCGACCTGTTCTGATCCAGAATCAGCCAATAAAAAACGTTCAAATTGTGATGGACTGAATTCATAATTTAAGTATTCTTCAGGAATAATTATTGTTTGCCTAGAATCAGGATTAATTGGGGCTTTTAAATTTTTTAATCATCTTCTTTGAATATTTCTGCACAGACTGCTATGATTTGGAAGCATTCCTTTTACCGCAGAAGAAACATTTTGTAGAACTTGAGTTCTGATTTGTGATGGGTTGCTCATTGTCATATCCACTAATTTTTTGGCTGTTGTACTAACTTCTTGCATTATTACTCTGGCTGCATTTCCAGAACTGCTACATGTGTGTTCCTGTTTTTCAGAAATTAGTGATCCATCACTGACACTTGTCCAGATTCTACCTTTGCATCCTTTGTTTTTATTTTCACATCGCCAAAATTGAATTGAACCTTGAATTATTCTTGAATTATCCATTTCTGAAGAATAGAAACAAGAAATATAAATATAAAAATAAAATTAAAAAAGTTTTCACTATTGATATAATTAAGAATTTTTTCAGTACTATTTGAAAAATAGTACTGAAAAAATTCATATCAATAGTGAAATATTTCTATACTTCTGTATAATTGCACTTAGCAATTTGTTTCATTCAAGAGATAATCGAGTTTTAAATTTATTTAAATTCATTTAGATACCACGTATACAATTTACTATACGATTAAGATTATAAATTTTGAATACATACCTTTTATTTACTGAAACTTGTTCTTTGCACGTGGTAACTGTAATGTTGACACAAATATCGGAAACAATGTAAACAAACAACTAGTCTTACTGTTTAATAGAAGTCAAAATATCTCGCGAATGCATATTAAACTAAATAACTGCACACAAAACACCCAAATAACTTGTTCTTTGCATGTGGTAACTGTAATGTTGACACAAATATCGGAAACAATATAAACAAACAACTAGTCTTGCTGTTTAATAGAAGTCAAAATATCTTGCGAATGCATATTAAACTAAATAACCGCACACAAAACGCCCAAATGATAAATTGCCAAACAAGACACCTTATGCAGTGAAGCTCAGAAATACTTCTTCAGACAATAAAAATAAACTTAATTATAAGCAATATTTTTTAAATTTTATGTTTATACCGTAATTCTATGGGAAATTTCAATTTAACTTCAATACAATTCGTAATTCAACACAATAAAAATAAACTTAATTATAAGCAGGATTTTTCAGTTTTTTTGTTTATACCGTTCTTTTAACTCATTTTTACCTGGTAATAGATCAACAGAATAGTTGCATATTTCATCTTTTATTTTGTCGCCCAATTGTCCGTCACCCAGTTGACCATGTCCCGGAATGATTGATGGGAAAGTGTGAGTAGGCTTATCATTTTGAGGATGTGTTATTAAGGTGTCTAGAAAGCCCTGATAAATAGGATTATTAGATGTTGAGGTACAGGAGGAGGAAAGTATTTAATGTACCTAAAATCAAATGAAATCATGAAGCAATTAAAACCAAATTGAGAACACGCAATCAGTATATTTTAACGAGATAGAAGGCTTACATTTTTAAAAGGTTCTTGAAAATGAGTATCATTAATCAAACTTTAATGAAGTTTTTATTTGTGTGTGTGTGTGTGTGTGTGTGTGTGTGTGTGTGTGTGTGTGTGTGTGTGTGTGTGTGTGAATTGAACCGAATTTTTGTATAAAAATTGTGTTCATATCCTTAAACATGTATATTTAATAATTTCTCAGTTTTGTTTATTTTAACATTTTATATTAACAATTTAACTACAATAAAATAAAGTTAATGCATTTCAACTGTGCAACCATCTTATTTTTCTGATAATCTGTCCCCTCTCCCACTTCCCGTGATCTTTTTAATCCGTTCTCTTCCAGACACACCATAGAGGTCACCTCTCATGGTAAGATCATGCTACTGTGCAAGCTTCCTCTTACACAAAATAAATGCTCTTCAACCACTCCCAGCCTCATGTCCTTTGGCACTACAAGATACCACTAGAACTTGTACTCTTCCTTTTGATGGTCTGACTATTGCTTCTGCTCTTCTGATCCAAACATTTGTTTCGAGTGTTTCGCAATAATTATCATCACCTCTATGACGGTGTTCATTTCCCATTATATCCAAAATTTCTACGTCTTGGTTCAACAGAAGATGTACTGAAGGAGTTAAAGGAAAAACATGACTTACCCCAAAATAAAGCTGACCTCCTGGCATCATTGTTTTCCTTCACCTCCTGCATAGATGACCAAAGCAAATCCTCTTACCAAACCAAAAAAGAAAAGAGACATCAGATAAATACTAAATAGCTTGCACACTATAAAGTCATCTGCTCCCAAAGGCATCTCTCTGGGTTTTTTCTCTTTGGAGACCTCCAGGAGTATATCAAGAAATGGTAGTCTGTTGTTTTCCAGTTCAAGAATAAAATTTATGCGTGATGTAGTCTGTTCCGGTAGACTCTGACTGTGGTAGAATCTTGTTTGTTGATTCCAGCTTCTTAATAGTATAGGACATTGGCCTGAAATGACTTGTCATGCTAACAATATGTAGCTTAGAGCTTCTTTCAAAATAAGCATTTACCATATATATATATATATATATATATATGATTATCATTCACATATTTGAGCAAGTGTGTTTTATTAAAATATACTGTCGACTTTTATATTTTAGCAGTGATTATTGATAAATATTTCTAAACATACTATACTAGTAACTTGCTTTATGCTTATTGTAAATTTCTTGTTGTAGGTGTTCTGACTTATTACTTGCACTGTGATGATACATCCATGAATCCATTTTCTGGAGTAAGTTGCTGTTTTTTCCATTCTTATCAAACATGAGTCTATTAAAAAATTTTTTAAAAATCTGCCCCTGTTTCATTTATTATAAATTACATTTAAGGATTTAAATGTGGCTCTTCAAAAAATATATTTAAACTTTTTGAAATAATCATATAAGAACTTTATTATTATTATTATTATTATTGCATAGAAACCTTCAATGAGTTCAAAAACTCATCCCAGTTTTCCACATAGTCTATCATGGCTTGTCCCCTTAAATGCATTTATCAACATAATTCACAACACATTCTGGCAACCCCTTCCACTTATTCACCATTCTACAAGCAAAAAATATGGTCCTGATCCCCCTTACTAAGGTTTCAGTCCTGGCTATTTTTTTGTTCCTGGGAAACAAGACTTTTTTTCCTCCAAGTTCCAGGAATTCCCAGGACTATATAATTTATTTTGGTCACAAAAATTAATTTTTAAGTATATTTAAAATTTATTTTTATAAATATTTTTATAAATACAATAACTGCTCAATAAATCTCATGATTAAGGCAGAGTAAATTTTGTACTGAGCTTATCTTTATCTGTTGCCTTAGCCACAGTGTTTTTCAAAATTATTCTAAATTCTTACATTCGTTACTCCATGATATTATGAATATCAGTTGATGACCATTTTTTGTGTAAGATAATCAGTTAAAAATTTCATCTGAATGAATTAACAATACTGAAATACCTTTTCATTATGTAGAATATATGGAGACAAAAATACACATGTTAGAGCAATTTCTTTACGTATAATGGAAGAAATAACACTCAACCTTTCAGCCTCTATATCGAGGTCGTCATCATCAGGAAAACATACAAGACACGAGCTACGTGACACTACACAACCTAATTGCTTTGTTAATCGTTTGTGCTAGCCTGACTTCTGAAGAAACAAGCAAACAAAAAAATAAATGAATAAAATAAAAATCAATCAATAAACAAAAATAAAATCATCACCATCAATTTTCTGATATGTAGCCTCAAGAGGTGTTGAGGTTACTATTACAGCACTGCATGATTAAGTTTCCTTTATTAATCGCCTATTCAAAATTTTGTCTCCAAATCAGTCTATTACTAGTTATCACTCCAATATTGTCATATCTAACATTTCAGGCTTCTAAAGCACTTATGACTGAATAAATCCACCTAGACCTTGATCTTCTTCCAGGTCTCTTGCCTGCCATCTTGGTATCAAACATCTGTTTTGCTAACCTTTCCTCACCTATGTGTAATTCCATTGCACAAGAGTGGTGTAAAGACCGATGTATCCAACTATCGACCAATTAGCATCTCAGGAGTGGTGGTGAAGATTTTGGAAAACTTGGTTAGGGCTCGCATTCAGAAATGGGTTAACAATGAATCTCTACTTTGCAATAAACAACATGGGTTTACTAAGGAAAGGTCATGTTTTAGCAACTTGCTCACATTGTATAACAATGTTAACATTGAACTAGACAAGGGGAATGGATACACCATGATACTTTTGGATTTTGCTAAGGTTTTTGTCAAAATACAGCATGGCAGACTGCTGCATAAATTGGAGGAAATGGGTCTAGATTATAGAATATTAGTATGGATAAGAGGATGACTGACAGATATCAACAAGTGGTATACAGGGAATGTGAGTTTGCACATTCTACTAACTAGTAGAATGTGCATTGAAGATTTAAGGTAACTAGTAGTGTATCACAAGGATCGGTGCTTGGTCCACTGTTATTCAATCTGTACTTTAATGATATTTGGAAGGATTTGACAAGCAACATACAGCTATTTGCTGATGATGATGATGCAGAGATAGGTAAGAGTAATCAGGAATGCTGCTGATATGCAGTACTTGCAAAATGATTTGAATAGGCTGTAATTGTGCAAGGGAAAATGGTGTCAATTCAATGTCAATAAATGTAAAATCATTCACATCAGTGTGATTAGATATCCAGTGTTGTATTATATTGGTGGAATTAGGCTAGAAGAAACTGATGAGGATAAGGAACTTGAGGTATTAATAGATAGGAAGTTGAAGTTCAGGGGTCATGCAGCAAAGATTGCAAATACAACTCAAAGGATAATTGTAATGCTGAAACAAATGCTCACATGTAAAGATAAGGATGTTATTTTGCCTCTTTACAAGGCCTTGATAAGACCTCACTTGGACTATTGTGCACAGGTCTGGTCTCTTGGTTTCCATCGTGATTCTGATATATTGGAGAGCGTACAAAGGAGAGTGTTAAAAATGATATCAGGATTGCAGAATACTGAGTATGAAGACGGATTGAGAATTTGTAGACTGCAGACACCAGCAGATGGAGAAAGAGAGGAGATATTATTGAGACTTACTAACTTCTGAAAGGGTCATACAGGATTTCAATAGATGAAATTTTTCAATTTATGGAAGGTGGAGAAAAGACGAGAGGGCATCCTTGGAAGCTGAGAATGAAGACCGCTAAAAGGGGTGAAGACTATATTTTTATCTCGTAGGGTGGTACGTGATTGAAATCGATTGCCATCGGATGTTGTGAGTACAAACAGTGTGAATGAATTCAAGAATAAATATGACAGCAGGGGATATGTAGTATGTGGCCTCCCTTGATTAGCCTCTGACTCCCTGCAGGTCTCTCTTAATAATAATAATAAATGGCTGAAATATTTTGCTTGTTTTATAGGTTCTCCATTGAGAACGTAGGTAAATTTTTTTATATTCTTGCCTGTTTTCATAGTTCTGGTCATTTTATTGCTGATTTTCATGCAAAGTTTGTTACAGCTATTATTCAGTTTAGTTAGAGAATCCTGGATACTTGGACTAGATGTGTTTATGAGAACAGTATGATCTGCATGAAGCAAAGAGCCAGTTTTGACATGTCCAGTGCTATTATTATTATTCAGGCCTCCATGAAGTCAAAAGCCTCATCGCTGGAGGGCCTTCCTAGGAAACACAAAATCTATCAAGACTCAAAGCGGGAATCCCTTCTAAGAAACACAAAGTCTATCAAGACTCATCGCGGGGGGTCCCGTCTAGGAAACACAAAGTCTATCATACCACTCCTTCAACTCATTGACTGTTCTCACTCTCACCACTCTATCAGGCAATGCATTCCATGGTTCAACCTCCATCCATGCGAAGAAATCACTCCTCACCCTCTTGCTCACAGTTTCCTTTCGTAACTTCCAATTATCCCTTGTCATCACTCCTTCCCGCTGTTCAACCAAGCAAAAGAACTCCCCAGTGTCAACCTTGTAACCACCTCTCTACAGTTTAAAAGTCTCAATCATATCACCTCTCCTTCTTCTATCCACCAAACTCTGCAGTCCACATTCCCTCAGCCGATCCTCATAATTAACATTGTACAGTCCTGAAACCATCTTTGTCATCCGTCTTTGTATCCTTTCCACAGTTAATTTATCCCCTTCAAATCCTGGGGACCAAATCTGAGAACAATAGTCTCAGTGTGGTCTGATCAGAGTTTTATACAATGGAATGATAACTCTTTTATCTCTACAGGTCAGCGTCCTTCTCAATATTGCAGCAATCCTCTGTGTTAACTTCACCACCTTTACAATTTCAGGTTTCTATCAATCATCAACCCCAGATCTTTTATCTCATGTACTTCCTCCAGTACAGCTCCTCCAATAGAGTATGCAGCGTCCCATTGATGTGTCAAAAACCTCAAGACCTTACATTTTGCTGCATTAAACTGACACCCCCATTCATTTTCCCATCTGTCTAGCTTATTCAAATCCTCTTGCAGGACTACCACATCTGCACTATTACTAATAACCCTTCCCAACTTCGCATCATCCACAAACAACTGAATATCCCCCTGCAATCCACTGACAATTTCATTGATATAAAGGTTAAACAATATAGGTCCCAGTACTGAGCCCTGTGGGACCCCACTTGTAACCCTCTGCCTCCTTGAAACTGCTCTACCATATACAACTCTCTGATACCTATCAGACAGCCAATCATGAATCCAGCTGACCAACCTGACATCCATATCCATGTGCTGCAACTTAAATATCAGTTTATCATGTGGCACCCTGTCAAATGCCTTCGCATTTGAAAAGTCCAAGAAAATGGCAGTATATGCCTTTCCCTCATCTACTGCTCTTGTAACTTTATTATAAAAGGCTAGCATATTACTAAAACAAGAGCATACCTTAACAAATCAATGTTGACTCTCACAGATGACATCACCCTCATCTGTCCAATGCTGTATATGGTCTCTCACTAATTTCTCCAAGATCTTAACAACTACTGATGACACACAAACTGGCCTATAATTAGACACTTCCAGTCTGCTATCACCCTTATGCAATGGCACTATCTTACTTTCCTTATAATCCCTGGTCACCTTTCCTGTAGTCAGACTTTAATTGAAAAGCCACTTCAAAGGAGCTGTCAGTTCTTTAGCACATTCTCTCAAAACTCGTTGTGAAATACCACCCAGTCCCACAGCTTTACTGACATCCAGAGTACTCAGTATTTGGAACACACTCTACTCGTGCACCTCTAAACCACGAACCTGCTCTATCCCTCTATTATTAAAATTTACTCCTCCAGGGTGAAATAGTCCAATAAAGTGTTCATTGAACAATTCCATATGTCCTCTGCATTAGTCACTCTATTTTCATTTTTATCCCAAAATGTTATTCTTCCACAGTCATTTCTCTCCTCCTACTGGCCACATATGCTAAAAAATTCCCAAGGATTTTCTTTGGATCTTAGGGCCAATCTCTTCCCATATTTCAGTTTCGCCTTTCTTACCATACTAGTCACTCTCCTGGACTGTGTCTCATATTCTTCATGCATATTCTCTTCACCTGTCTCTTATATCTCTTTGATAGCCTCTTTTTCGCATGCAGTTCCTGTTTAATATTGTTTGTCATGCACTTTACTCCAAATTGAAATGGAGGAAAGAGTGTTGTAAAAGAGTGATAAAGGTGACATGAAAACAGGAGAAAAAGATATCCTCGAAGCACAGAGTAATAACTTCAAAAAATTGGTAAATGAAACAAACAGTAATTGCAGAGTGGTAAAAAACAATGACCAGTTATATAGTCAGGAATACATATTTTCCTTTGATGGCTTTTTCTACTTGAAGTAGAAAAAGCTATCAAAGGCTTGAAATGTAAAAAGGCAGCAGGAGTAGATGATATTCGGCCAGAAATGCTGAAGTATGAAGGTATAAAAGTCTTACAATGGCTGCACTGCATAATTAACAAGGCCTGGACAGAGGGAGAAATTTCCGATGATTGGAGTAGAACTTTCATTGTGCCCGTATATAAAAAGGAAATAAAACTCAATGTGAGAATTACAGAGGTATTTCCCTACTGAGTGTTCCTGGTAAGATTTATGCAAGTATACTTGAGAAACGGTTGAGAAGAATTGTGGAAGAAAAGCTTGGTGAAGAACAAGCTGGATTCAGCCAAACAGAGGCTGTCAGGATCAGATCTTCACTTTAAGACAAATAGTTGAGAAATCATGGGAATATAACAAATATCTGTCTTTAAGTTTTGTAGATATGGAAAAGGCATATGACAAGTTGCCAAGAGAGAAGCTATTCAATACGCTACAGTTATATGGTGTGAATGGGGATATTACATCAAGCAATACTTAGTGTTTATTTGAGTTGTAAATCAGTAGTTAAAATTGAAGGAAGTAAGAAAGGTGGTTTAATGTTAAATCTGGTGTCAGACAAGGATGTACATTATCTCCTCTGTTATTCATAATCTATATGGATCACATTATGAAGGAAAGTGATATTAAACCTGATGTCAAAATTGGAGATGTTAATGTTAGTATTATACTTTTAAATAAATCTGCTACAAGTCTGCAAGAATCACTGACTGAATTGAATAAGTGTTGTAATAGAAATGGTAGGAAGTCAGCAATAACTAGACAAAAACAATGAAAATAGGCAGAAGCATCGAAAATGTCAACTGTGAATGGAAAACCTGTGGAACAAGTAAAACATTTCAGCTACTTAGGCACGATTTTTAGTGAAGATGGTAAATTAAATATGGAAACAGACAACAGAATCAGCAGCTGGTATGGTAGGAAGTCAATTGAATAAATTCATGTGGAATAAGAGAGAAATTAGTCGGAACACTAAATTAGCTATACAACACTATGTTCATACCAGTTTTAACTTATGGATCTGAGAGCTGGGTCAGAAATAAAACACTTGACCAAAGACTAGAGACTGCAGATATGAAAGTCCTGAGAAAGATCAGGGGCATGAACAGATGGCATCAATGGCAATATCATATTAAAATAGAGCATATTAGGACAGAACTTGACATTGTCAGCATCCAGGAATGTGTTAGCAGAGCTAATCTCAGGTGGTATGGTCCCCTAAACAGAATGGGAGAGGAAAGATTAGCAAAACAAGTTTTTCCTGCCAGGTTGGCAGGAAAATGACCCAGAGATAGACCAAGATATAGGTGAATTGATACAACAAAAAGTGCCTTCGACGATAGAAATATAAAATCTGCTAATGTTGGAGTCTTGACAAGTAACAGACTGATTTGGAGAAAAATTGTAGATAGGAAGTGAGTAATGATGTAAATTTTTCATGTAGTACTATCATATCCTGTACACCCCTTGAGGGTACATGGCAAGAATTTGATGATGATGATGATTAATAATGTAAACTTAATCATGTAGTGCTGTCATAGTAACCTGAACATCCCTTTGGGGTACATATTAGGAAACTGACGATGATGATGATGTTCACAGTTCACACTGATAATGAAGTATTTGTGTTTTTAACTTAATTTATTTAAAACTGATCTATTTACTTTACTGTTGTGTGTGTGTGTGTGTGTGTGTGTGTGTGTGTGTGTGTGTGTGTGTGTGTGTGTGTGTGTACATACCTGGGTTGCCTTTATGCAATGGCACTATCTTACTTTCCTTACAATCCCTGGGCACTTTTCCTGTAGCCAGACTTTCATTGAAAAGCCACGTCAAAAGCTGTCAGTTCTTTAGCACATTCTCTCAAAACTCGGTGTGAAATACCATCCAGTACCACAGATTTACTGACATCCAGAGTACTCAGTATTTGGAACACACTCTACTCGTGCACCTCTAAATCTCGAACTTGCCCCTATTCCTCTATTATTAAAATTTACTCCTCCAGGGTGAAATAGTCAATAAAGTATTCATTGAACAATTCCACTATGTCCTCTGGATCAATCACTCTATTCCTATTTTTATCCCACAATGTCATTCTTCCAGAATCATATCTCCTCCTACTGACCACATAGCTAAAAAATTCCCTAGGATTTTCTTTGGATCTTATGGCCAATCTGTTCTCATATTCCAGTTTCGCCTTCCTTACCATACTAGTCACTCTCCTGGCCTCTGTTTTATATTCTTCATGCATCTGCTCTTCACCTGTCTCCTTATATCTCTTCCATAGCTTCTTCTTCACATGCAGTTTCTGTTTAATATTGTTTGTCATCCACTTTACTGAATGACAAACATCCAGTAAAGTGGATGACACTTTACTGGATGTTTGTCAAATTGCGTCCCCTTCTTCACTTGTGGAATACAGTTTACTATTGCTGATAACAAATATTCCTTCACAATTTCCCAAGTGCTAATGATATCCCGGCCTTCCAATTCCTTTCTCCATGAAACTTCCCCAAGTTCTCAGAACATATTCCACTTTCTTTCATAATGTGATCCATATAGATGAGGAATAAGAGTGGAGATAATATTCATCCATGTCTTACCCCTGATTTTATATGAAACCATCTTTCTGTATTTTCTTCAGTACTGATTGCTGACTGACAACTTAAATATTAAATATTTGTTGTTCTGTATAATGTTCCCTTCACCACATATAACTGTACTGTTTTGAAAAGCTTTTCTCTGGGCATGTTGTTGTAATCCATTTCCAGATCTACAAAACTTAAGTAAAGATCCTTGTTATATTCCCATGATTTCTCAACTGTTTGTCTTAAAGTGAAAATCTGATCTTGCACCCTTTATTTGGCTGGAACCCAGTTATTCCTCTCCAAGAAGTTTCTCTTCCACAGTCTTTCTTAACCTCTTTTGAAGTATGTTTACATAAATCTTGCCTGGAACACTTAGTAGAGAAATTCCTCTGTAGTTATCACATTCAGTTTTATTTCTTTTTTTTTTTCACAGATGGGAATTATGCAGGCTTTCCAGTTATCTGGAATTCACCCTTTTGTCCAGGCCCTCTGAATTCTGCAACATAGCCACTGCAAAACATTTATGCCTCCATATGTGCGCTTTTCTTGTCAAATATCATCTGCTTCAGCTGCTTTTCCAAATTTCAGGTTTTTGATGACTTTTCCTACCTCAAGAATCAATATGTACTCCTCACATTCCTCTTGAACCAGTTAAACTCCTAATCAGCCATTTCACAGTTTGTCATCTATATACTTATGCAATGTGGGACAACCTGCATTCAACTTGAGCATTGATAATTTTTGGTTGCCCCTCACTTTCTGCCCATTGTTCTTCTGCTCTTTGAACATTTTAAGTACAACACTCATCAAACAGCATACAGTTGTCCTTTTCAGCCAGTATCCTGTAATCATGCTTTGTTTGAAGTCTGTCAGATCATTGCTCTTGTCCCTGTTGGTCAGTAACTTCGAATGAATATATCACACACCTCGTATTTTGTATATTAGCTTTCGCTGTGATACAAGTTCCACCTGGAAGAGTGAAATGGTTGATTTTGAAATAATGGTTTGTGTGTGTGTGTGTGTGTGTGTGTGTGTGTGTGTGTGTGTGTGTGTGTGTGTGTGTGTGTGTGTGTGTGTGCATATCTATATATTATTTTATTTATTTACTTTTTTGTTAATGTAATTATTTGAAGGATAAAGTGTACACACCAAAAGTGCTAGGTGAGTCAAAAGAAAAAAAAAATAGCCAAGTTATACATTGGAGTATGTTGATCTGTACATGGAGTTTGCATTAAACTTATTCACCCTAAATAAAAAACTTTGTAATTCCAAACACTCTCTTACTGTCCCAAGAATGCATTTTGTGGAGTGTTACAGGGAATATGTAGCATACAGATAACTGATTTTTATTTTAGAAAATATTTCATGATATCAGTTGATATCATGAACAGCTGAATGTGTTTGTTTTGTGAGCTTTCTTAAGAGTATCTTGTATATAAATGGCATCATTGCAAATGAAAACACTGGCAGCTTAAGTATTGTTTTTCAAAGAATTTGATACAAGGGGCATAATATTTTTGCTTTATGCCATCAGGGTGAATGGCTTATGTTGTGAAAATGGGGGAATGCATGTGTCGGAAATATCTTGTCAGCAAGTGTCAAAAGCAGAGAAAATTAAGTAACAAATGTTAATGAGGAACATCATGAAATTGAAAATGTTGTAGAGAAGTAGTTGAATAAATGAGCAATAGTGTATGAAATATTAAAGTGTATGAAAGAAGTGGTTGAATGTAATATGCATACAACATAAAACATGAGTTGAAGTGATTTTGAGAAGCATCTGTTACAACTGCTGTAACTTTTAAGTTAAGAAGCTCCTTCCCTCTGCTGAGTAAATTTTAAGCTTAGTAGCTTTTCATGGTGTCAAACTAGAGCAGATGGTTTGGATATTAGATTAATGCATTCGATTGGAGACTGGCTATCTGATAGGTTGTGTATGGGGGAGCAATATGCAGGAAAAGGAAAGTCACTAGTGGAGTGCCTCAGGGATCTGTTTTAGGGCCATTACTGTTTAACTTGTATATTAATGATATTGGTGAAGATTTGGATGGAGATATTCAGTTGTTTGCAGATGATGATGCAAAGTTGGGACGAACCATGAAGAGTAGAGAAGATGTTGTGGCCTTACAAGAAGACTTGAATAAATTGAGTGATTGGGCACGGAAATGAGGATGTGAGTTCAATGTTGCAAAATGTAAGGTTTTAAAATTTAGAAAACAAAGATGGAATGCAGAATTTATGCTTGATGAGGATATATTGTTGGAGGTGGAAGAAATAAGAGATCTGGGGGTGATAGTGGATAAGGATCTGAAATTTAGGGGACACATAGCCAAAATTGTGAAGACAACACAAAGGCTTCTGGGAATGATGGGGGTGGACACTGACGTGTAGAAGTAGGGAGATTCTTGTTCCTTTGTATAAGGCTATTGATTAGGCCACTCATGGATTATTGTGCCCAGATTTGGTCACCTGGTTTTCAGAAGGATGAAGAGATGTTGGAAAGGGTCCAAAGGTGACTGACTAAGGTAGTTTCTGACCTCTGGAATGTCGAGTATGAGGAAAGATTGAGAAGATGCAATTTGCAGAGTCTGGTGGACTCTGCAAATTGCATCTTCAGGAGGAAGAGGGGAAATATGATCGAGACCTACAAGTTGGTAAGGGGTTGTTATAGGATCAGTGCTGGAGAAGTTCTACAGAAAATAGTGGGAGATCGGGGGAGAACCAGTGGTCATCCCTGGAAACTGTATAAAGAAGGTGTGAATAGGGGAGTGAGAGGCAGGTTTTTCTTGTGCAGAATTGTAAATGATTGGAATGCCTTGCCTGAGAGTGTGGTGTCTGCAAGGAGTTTGAATGTGTTCAAGGCACGGTATGATGAGCTGTGTGTGATAAAAGGACCTCCCAGACGAGTCTTTGACTCCATGAGGTCTTGGGATAATAATAATAATGAGGTTTAATAGCTTCACTGAGCTATTAAACCTGTAATATGTTGCCATGGTAACATATTACAGGTAACCCTTGTATAATGTGGATGTTAGGTTCCATAGAAATGCCGCGTTATATAAATCGTGTTATGCGAAACTCGGATCACATAGAAAAAGTAAGATTATATTCTAAAATCATGTTTTTTTAAATTATGTAAACAACCATGACATATCCAACAAAAATATATTTTTATTTAATTCAGGTAATTCATGTAAGTTAAAACATAAATTATAAAAAAAATACATAGTGTAAAATTATAAAAATTATAAATTGTACGTAAACTTCATTGCACATAATGCATAAATGTTTTAGGCAAAATATAATAAAGTCCATATTTTAATTATCATCACTGTCTTCAAAAATAACATTTTGTAGATGTTCTGGATTTACGAGTGGCCGGACATCATCATCATCACTTGAAATCACTTGGACATCATTTGTATAATTCTCATTGCATACTTTGGCTGGTTTAGTTATCAAAAAGTCAGTAATAAGACCTTGCTTACAACTATGCTGCAATTTTTTTTTTATTGAGTTCATAATATGGAGCTAAACAAATATCTAATTGTCACGTGAATTTTCCAGAGTGCTCCATTGAATGATCATTATCTGTAAAATAACTTCCTAACTTTCTTGCCAAGTCCAAGCCTTCTGCTAATTTTTTTAAACTGAATTCTTTAACGGATTCATCACAATCAGAATCTTCTGCAGAACTTTTTTCGTCATTTGGTTCGACATCATTTATTAATTGTACCAGTTCCTCCTCATTTAAATCTGTTTCCCCATCAGTTAATTCAGTTATTTCTTTTCAACCATATCGCAAAAGCCCTCTCCACCAAAAATGTGTGATGTTTATTATGCGACTTAGCTCTTCATCCACTGGAGGAACGAAATTTTGTTCCAGAACGGCTTCAGGCCATATTTGTTTTCCAGCAAGCATTCAGTGTAGAGGGCTGTAATTCCTTAATGGACAGAGAAATAATTTTTACGCAATTCAATATTTAAAACTCTTTCCACGCTTGAAGCGGTGTCATGTTTAGATTAGATTCTATTTTTGCCAAAATTAATTGGAATGTTCGATGAATATAATATGACTTAAATGTTGGTATTATTCCGTGGTTGAGTAAATGAAGTAGTATTAGGTGGCAAAAAAGTTATTTTAATATCCGGATATCTTAAATTTGTTCGGCGGCCTGGTGCGTTATCTAAAATTAGTAGAATTTTGACGTCAACATTCTTTTTCTTTGTGTAACTTTCTACATCAAAACAAAACACTTGACAAACCAGTTTTCAAACATGCTAGCTGTAATCCATGCCTTTTTGTTGGCCACCCAATAAAGAGGTATGGTGGACTTTTTGAGCCATTTCATAGAAAATGTTAATGTTTATGTACATTTAATTTTCTCTTTGAGAGAAATGAATTTTCTTTTCAATGTTGGTTTTTTCCCTTTCGTTGCAGTTTTAGTGGTCATTACTAGAAAAATAAATTTTTTACATAAAAAAAAGCATTGAATATTAATTATGTATGTAACTCACCAGAAAATAAAGTGCTCAGCTTGAAATTACCACACTTAAGATTTTTAATGCGCTTTCCTGGCAGAAAACGAAGACAATTTTCAACAATAAACACTTTATACGGTTAACAATTGACGTACATGCGTGCTAAAGGATTCATCACAATCAGAATCCTCGTCATTTATATACTTCCCCTAATATAAATTCACTACTTATAACTACATGCGCGATATGGATAGATGCAAATTTAACGAAGATAAAATTTGATTTTTAAGTCGCGTGGTGAAAAATATATGAAAAGATAAATAGTTACTACAACTTGTAGACTGCATTGTATAAGTACTGTGCTATATGAGGGTTACCTGTACAAGGTGACATCCTGTACTATGGTAACATTGCGAGAGAGAGAGAGATCAGACACAGTGATTTTACAAGAGATAGAGGAGAAAACTAAATCCTCTTGGTTTTAGTCTTCTCCTCTGTCTCTTGCATAGAAGATCAAGGAATATCATCTCCTACTATACTATGAACAATTCGCCCACATCATCTCTGATCTTTCACCACAGAAGAATCAGAAAAATTCCCAATGAACTTAAATACTGATAAGTTTCGTGATCCAGATGATATCTCTCTCTCCAACTGTGCTAAAAACGTGTACTGCAGAATTAACATCCATACTCTATACAAGTCAAACTGGTAGCATCAACCCAGCAGCATCAAAGTAAGCTTATATTCAGCCTCTCCCTAAAAAAGGAAATAAAAGTCAGCCATGAGATGACAGAATTTCATGCCGGCTGGGGCATCATCAGTTAAACAAGGCCTGATTGTTTTTGGGAACCATGGTAAACAGCGAAAAGTCATTTCTCCTTTTTATTTTTCTTTATGTACTCTCTATAGCTTTATCTGCAGCTCCTGCTTAATTATGCTTCTCATTCATCTAACTTCTGCTTGGTTTATTCTCCTCTTTCTGGATATGCAGTTTAATACTGCTTTTTTGAAACTCCCCTTATTCATCTCCCATGCACTACTAACATCTTTCTCCTTCAGATTCATATGCGACAGAACTGCTCTAAGCTAGTTCTTCAGTTTGTCATAATCACCTGCTCTGTAATATCACATATACATCTTAATCTAAAATTAAGAAGAGGTATATGAGACTGCTAGACTGTATGTCTGACAGTCTCATTGTCAAGACTACATGATTACTCTCCATGTTTAGAAGCAGTGCACCTACATTGGTTATCAACACATTCAAGAGTAAAATTCTCTGACACTCTCAAATCTTCAGTTCCTTCCATTATGTACTGTTTCAGGTAACTATCTCTTAGTAACTGTATGAACTCCATTTCCTTCCTCCTTCCATGTGACCTTTGCTGCATTCAGTCTGTCACAGTTGAATTTCCATATAATCATTACTTTCATCCTCTGTGATTGTGCTAAATTGTCATTGTATGCTGTCCACATTCTCCTTTATATGCCCTAGACCAGGGGTCGGCAACCTTTTCAGACTCACGGGCCACATTCAACTTTTATTTTTAATAATCGGGCCGCAAGCGTTTAATTAAGCGAAAATAGTAAGTGAAAAAAATATTTGAGTTATCAATTTTTATTATGAAAAATTATTATCATGTAAAAACAATGTAATATATATTATGCATCACAATACGTGTGTCTCCCTGCTTTTTTCAAGCATCGATAAAATTTCTAACGAAAATGCATTCTTTAATGTGCGCCAAAATCTCGGTTGTCGTCGGATGAAGTCGCATTTATTATTCCCACTCATGATGACTCACAAGGTCGACTCGCACCAAGTTGCACGGCGATATCAAGAAGTATAGGTATAAAATTATTTTTAATTTATTATTCATATTATAAAATGTATTATTTAAATAATTCAACATACTGGACACATGCCATGTAAGTATGGTCAACCTTTTATGGGCCGCCAAAAATGCATGTTTGGGCTGCATGCGGGCCGCCGGTTGCCGACCCCTGCCCTAAACCAGTGTTTTCCAAACTTATGGATGCCAAGAATATGTTAATTGGAAAAATTAAAATATTTCACGGCCTCCAGCGGAAAAAAAATCGTAATGTAGACATATATTATTATAATATTTATTGCATTTATATTCAATACAATTTATATTCAAGATTTTGCATTTGTAATCTTTCGTTGTGTTTCTTATCAATACCTTTGAAATTAAACTTATATGAATAAGCATATATTTACTAATATATCGTTCTTCCAATTGCGCCTCCGTAGCGCAATTGGAAGAACGACGATACATTGCGCCCTTCGATTGGAATAGGCCTAAGTTCGATTCTCGTCGCGACGGGAGGAATCTTTATCTGGTCGATTTCAATCGATGGTGAGTTAGCCGATCTCATACGGAGGTAGCAGGGTTTTTTCTCCCGGAAACTCGGGTTTTTCATCCCGCATACATACAAATCGGCCCTTCAGAACACACGCAATTTACAGACAAAATTTACTAGTTGTGGTGGTGTTGGAGGTGGGCGGTAGATGGCTACACCTTACCTCTACTACGTTGATTCGTAGTAGAGGTAAGGTGTAGAGACAGTTGAAGATGTCCTCCCGCAATGAGTCTTCGGACTCCTTGGAGGTATCAGGAATAATAATAATAATAATAATAATAATATTCATTAATTGCCAAAATACACAAGAAGCAAAATTTGTGAACCAAACCCAATGTGCAATTTTTTCCATTGAAATATAAAAAAGAACAAAAAAGAAATAATAAATAATAAAAATTAAATACGTTTCTTTTAAGATTAAAAAAAATCTACTTAGTCTTAAAACATTTTAAATTTGTTTTCATTATTTCATGCCCCCCTCAACAAAACTTACGGCCTCAAGAGGGCCGCGACCCACAGTTTGGGAAGCACTGCCCTAGACTATAGTAGCAACTATTATATGTATTGATTTTTGTTGGACTCTTTCTCACACACCAGATAGCCATAAGTACACAGCCCCGTTCATTCCTGTCATCCTGCTGTAATTGGCAACACCACTCCCCCCCATCCTGTTCCACCTGTCCTCTCTGAAAATGTTATATCTCCCCTTCTTCTGTCCTTATGGCTGTATTATTCTCTATCACCAAAGTGTTACTAATGCTTATAACTTATGGTGAGGTTGCACCAATGAATGCCAAAAACACTTTTCTCGTGTTCCAAATGCTTCAAGTAATAGTATGTGTAAACTACAGTATGCCCTTTGAAAGTTTTGCGCTAGGTTCAGCTATAAATTAAAGATGCCCAGAAATTATGTTCTTGGTTTAATCCTTTATCCCAGTGTAAGCAAACGAAGTTTGTGTGTGATAATGCAATTGGTGTGAAGTTATTAGCCTCTATATACAAGTAGCTCAGTCATGAAGATACTTCACGGCAATGCCAGATGAAAGGTGGACAGAATTAAGCACTAAGCGGATACTGAGAGAAGGAAAAGTCGCCAAAGAACAAGATGGAAAAATGATCTACAAAGGTTTCACATGCAATGGTCGACATTGGGTAAAAATAGAACTGGAAGGTTAAGGCCTATATCCAGGTGGATGGAAAGAGGCTGAAGAAGAAAAGTCCTGATATGTACTCGGGGTTTGGGGAGGGGGGGGAGAGAAAGCATAAAGGATATTATTATTATTATGTGACACATCCAAGGATCATTGTTGGAGGGCACACTACTACACTACACAATTCACTGTCTCCTATTGGCAATTTTATAATAATTATAATATGAATAATAATCTTATTGGATCTATCAAATGAAATTGTATTTTTCTTCTAGTCTATCAAAGATGGTGTCAAAGCTGTAGATAATGTCCAGTCTACACTTTCAGCTGTCACTAGGGTAGCTAGTGATTATTATTCACAGAATGAGGTAAGTCATTTCTTTGTGGATGATAAAATGGTAACTGAATGAACCTTCTTAATTGGCTGATACAGTTTAATTTTTTTTTTTTTTTAAATAGCAGCCCTATCTCTCTCTCTCTTCCCCCCACACACAAACAGTGCATATGAATTATTAATAATTAAAAAATAATGTGTGTGTGTGTGTGTGTGTGTGTGTGTGTGTGTGTGTGTGTGAGAGAGAGAGCCTGTGTAGCTCAGGACACCAGATCAGACATACTAGCAAAAATTAACAATTATTTACAGGAAATTATCATAAACACTACACAAACCAAAAGCATAACAACACAGCAATGGAGGAAACTCGGCCTAATTGAAGAAGGAGAAGAAGGGAAAATAAAACTTATACCGATAATGGAACCCCATTAGTTAGTGATAAACAATAATGATAACCCACTATCTGAACAAAAAGCATAATCCCAGACAAAGGTGCTGTTAACGTAGACCCATTCGCCACAATGAGAGGAATAATGACAAGATATCAACTCTAATAAAAAAATAAAAATAAAAAAATAAATAAACAAAATAAAAATAAATAAATAATAATAATTAAAAAAAAAATAAATAAAAGTTTAAAAAAATAATAAAAATATTAATAATAATATATAGGTATGCCTATATATATATAAGGGATAAGAATGTTATATATATATATGTATATCTAATTGTGTAAGGGGAGAAAAAAAATGTAAATGTAAATAGCAAATTACTCCTTAAGATAAGTCAACACTATTCTAGTAATAAATATGTAGATTAAGATATATTACCAGAAATATATATAGGTTCTTGTATATACAGACACAAGGACGGTAGAAATGTCAATTGTAAGAAATGCAGATAACATAAGTTCATAACATGATAACCCAAAATGTTAATAGGATATGCTATCCATTTATAGACCTGTAACTAATCCTGCAATTCAGAAAACCTTTGTATATAAGAAATTACAGATTTACCTCTTAAGTTAAGCAAACAATATAATGTTAAAGCAATATGGAATTCATTTTTGTAAAAATAAGAGTGCCTACAAAAAAAAATCTGCATGAGATATAGAGATACTACCAAAATACATGCATATATAAATGTAAATAAAAACATAAGCAATGTATGTATTTTAAGAATAAGATGTGCATTTAAATTAAGTTAATAAAATAATCATCCAAAATATGTGAACAAAGATATAGAATGAAGATATATGTATAACGAATTGTACATATGGAAAATGTCAATGCTAACATATATATATGCATGTGGATGTATATGTATGTATATATATATATGTGTGTGTATGTGGATGTATATGTATGTATGTATATATATATGTATGTGGATGTATATGTATATGTATATATATATATATATATATATATATAAACGTGAATAGACTGATCTGATAATGGAACTTATAAATAGACTGAATCAGTAACATATACCAACAAAAATAACAGCTCAAACAATTCAATAGGACAATAAGGAAAATAGAAATTGAGCATGTGACATGTTGTATCTTATTTAAACAGTGATTGTAAAACAGGTGTCATAAGTATATTGTAACGAGTAAATGAAAATGCCTAATAGAATTAGCAGCCTATGTACAAATTGTAAATAGCTGTATATATATTTATTTTTAAATGTACACAGCTGCTGTTGTTGATACAAATAAACTCAGTGGATGTGGCATTTGCACACCACGGCGCTTGACGGCATGAAGGATGGTTTTGAATTTAGTCGGGAACTAGAAGAAATTTTTCTAAGCCTTTCTTCGACCGGTTCCCAAGTTAGTCGATCTCTGGCAAGGGCAAGCGGGTTTTTTTCTCCTGTAAACTCAAGAAAATCGACCGTAGAATCCACGTTATTTCAGACATTAAATACGAGTGTTAGGGTTAGGAACCACGAGATGGCGACACTTGTTGAGCCATCTCTCTCTTCACTGCGTGACACTTAATTAGTGATAGCTTTGGGCCAGCTATCTCTGATTGGGTACCAGTGGAGATTGAACTGCCCACTCAGTCTCCAAAAGTTAGATAGGGCTAAAAATGGCCTCATCTACTCCCTATATATATGGGAATAAAAAGGCGTTAGCTGATTTGATTTTTGTGTGTGTGTGTGTGTGTGTGTGTGTGTGTGTGTGTGTGTGTATACACAAGGTCTGGCATAAAAAAGTAATGCATTTTTTTTATCACTACAATTGGCAGCACTGTCAAATTGATGATGATGTAGTACATTACAGTGATTCCCACTCTTTCTGTTAATACCAGTTTCTCATCAGTAGGGTCAATACCTGTCAAGTTATTGAACTTTTTGTAAGTGTATATCTGGTGCATTTGTTACAAAAATGGAGTAGGGAAATCTTAAACAACATTGTATAATTAAATTTTGTGTTAAATTGAATGACAGTGCCACTGAAACATTAATTAAAATGAAGCAAGCATATGGTAATGATTCTTTATCATCAACTAAAGAGTTTAAATTCCACAAGTTGTTTTTGAAGGGTTAGACCATGGCATGGCATGGTCCAGAGTGGAGCATGGTATGGTCCGATGAGAATTTGTATCTCCTGGAGAGACTGTCAATCAAATTTACTATAAAAGAAATCCTTGAATGGTTGTGAAAACATATCTTAAAGGCAAGTCCAGAGATTGTGAATGATTAGATCTTCCATCATCACAGTGTGCCTTTTCATTCTACACTGTCAGTTCGAGTATTTAGCCAAAAAATGCATTCAAGTGTTGAAAAGCTAAAGTACTTGTCTGATTTGTTCCACCTACACCCTCTGTCCAAAAAGAAACTGAACTTTTTGCAAATAGAAAAAACTAGTGGTGCCACCTGTTGTATCTTTTTGTTGTTGAAAGCGGCAACCTTCATCAGTGTTGTGTCAACTGTTTATGACATTTGTTTCATTAGAAGCCAAGTTACAGTGTGTTTTGACGAACAGTCAGAAAATGAGTTTCAAACAGAGAGCTGCGATTGACTTTTGTGTTAAACTTGGTAAAAGTTTTACCGAAATTCATCAAATGCTTCAAAAAGAATAAAGTGATGAATGCTTATCCTGTACTCAAATTTCCGAGTGGTTTAAGCAATTTCAAAGCAGTCATGAGACACTTGAGGACGATGAAAAGCCACAGGCTGTCCAAAAACTGGACTGAGCGAAGTTAACATCAAAAAGTGTGATTTCATCAAAGAAAACCCGAAATCGTCCGTGAGATTGATTGAAGATGAATTGGAGATTCCAAAATCAACCATGCACAACATTTTGACCTAGAGTTTGGCCTTTGTAAATTGAATTCGCGATTTGTACCCTACAAGTTGATCGATGACCAAAAAATGAATCGAATTGAACACTGCAAGGACCTTATTAAAACCGCTCATAAGGACTCAGACTTCCTTGAAACGATTGTTACTGGTGATGAAATGTGGAGAGTATGAGCCCAAAACAAAAAAACTCTTCTGGTGGTCTCCACTCAGAGTGCTGAGTGGAGACCACCAGAAGAGTAGCATTCGAAAAAAAGCCGCTTGGAAAAGTCAAAAGTAAAGACAATACTGATTTGTTTCTAATGGATAATGAATTCTACAATTCATTATCCATAAAGAATTCATTCCGCATGGTCAATGGTGAGTTTTATCTCGAAGTTTTGAAGTGATTGATAGCGAGAATTTGTCACGTATGGCATGAATGTCGTGATGTAGGCAGCTGGTCACTCTTGCATGATAATGCACCATCTCATCGTTCGAACATTTTGAGACAGTTTTTGAGCAAAAACCAAGTTTGTGTGTTGGATCACTTGCTGTATTCTCCTGATATAGCCCCTTGTGACTTCTTCCTCTTCTCCTGACTTCACTTGCCGATGAAAGGAAAGCAATACAACACCATCGAAAACGTTCAAGTGGCAGTAACCACGACCCTGAACAGTATCCCAAAAACCGATATAAAAAACTCATTTAACGAATTAATTGACCATGTCAAATGCTGTATCGAAGCTGAGGGAGAGTATATTGATTGAAATAAATGATTTCAATAATTATAATTATTGGCCTGTGTTTTATTTTCTATCAAAAGTTCGGTTTTTTTTTGGACAGAGGGTGTATGACTATTTTCTTTTTTTCAAGCTCAAGAACAAGATGAAAGGTACCCATTTTGAGACTAGAAAACATCCAAAGAGAAATGACAGAGGCCATAAATGAGTTTACAGAAGAGAACTTTCAGTCCTGTTGGAGCCATTGTGTTTTCTGCAGGAGAGGGGGGGGGGTTGCTTTGAAGTGATCACAATGTATCATACAATTAATTGAATACATGATTTTATACAAATGTCTCATTACTTTTCTGCTAGACATTCTGTGTATGTGTACACATACACACACATATATATATATATATATAACAGTAAAGCAAATAGATCCGTTTTAAATAAATTAAGTTAAAAACACAAATACTTCATTATCAGTGTGAACTGTGAACATTGTCATCATCATCATCATCTGTTTCCTAATATGTACCCCAAAGGGATGTTCAGGTTACTCTGACAGCACTACATGATTAAGTTTACATTATTAATCATCATCTTCAAATTCTTGCCATGTACCCTCAAGGGGTGTACAGGATATGATAGTACTACATGAAAAATTTACATCATTACTCACTTCCTATCTACAATTTTTCTCCAAATCAGTCTGTTACTCGTCAAGACTCCAACATTAGTAGATTTTATATTTCTATCGTCGAAGGCACTTTTTGTCGTATCAATTCTCGTATCAAATGTCATATCAAGGAAACACTAGTTTTGCTAATCTTTCCTCTCCCATTCTGTTTAGGTGACCATACCACCTGAGATTAGCTCTGCAAACACATTCCTGGATGCTGACAATGTCAAGTTCTGTCCTAATATCTTCTATTTTAATACGATATTGCCACTGATGCCATCTGTTCGTGCCCCTGATCTTTCTCAGGACTCTCATATCTGCAGTCTCTAGTCTTTGGTCAAGTGTTTTATTTCTGACCCAGCTCTCAGATCCATAAGTTAAAACTGGTTTGAACACTGTCTTGTATACAGCTAATTTAATGTTCCGTCTAATTTCTCTCTTATTCCACATGAATTTATTCAATTGACTTCCTACCATACCAGCTGCTGATTCTGTTGTCTGTTTCCATATTTAATTTACCATCTTCACTAAAAATCGTGCCTAAGTAGCTGAAATGTTTTACTTGTTCCACAGTTTTTCCATTCACAGTTGACATTTTCAATGCTTCTGCCTATTTTCATTGTTTTTGTCTTGTTATTGCTGACCTTCCTACCATTTCTATTACAACACTTATTCAATTCAGTCAGTGAATCTTGCAGACGTAGCAGATTTATTTAAAAGTATAATATCATCCGCATAAAGCAAAGAGCTAACATTAACATCTCCAATTTTAATATCAGGTTTAATACCACTTTCCTTCATAATGTGATCCATATAGATTATGAATAACAGAGGAGATAATGTACATCCTTGTCTGACACCAGATTTAACATTAAACCACCTTTCTGTACTACTTTCAATTTTAACTACTGATTTACAACTCAAATAAACACTAAGTATTGCTTGATGTAATATCCCCATTTACACCATATAACTGTAGCGTATTGAATAGCTTCTCTCTTGGCACCTTGTCATATGCCTTTTCCATATCTACAAAACTTAAAGACAGATATTTGTTATATTCCCATGATTTCTCAACTATTTGTCTTAAAGTGAAGATCTGATCCTGACAGCCTCTGTTTGGCTGAATCCAGCTTGTTCTTCACCAAGCTTTTCTTCCACAATTTTTCTCAACTGTTTCTCAAGTATACTTGCATAAATCTTACCAGGAACACTCAGTAGGGAAATACCTCTGTAATTCTCACATTGAGTTTTATTTTCTTTTTATATATGGGCACAATGAGAGCTCTACTCCAATCATCAGAAATTTCTGTCTCTGTCCAGGCCTTGTTAATTATGCAGTGCAGCCATTGTAAGACTTTTATACCTCCATACTTCAGCATTTCTGGTCGAATATCATCTACTCCTGCTGCCTTTTTACATTTCAAGCCTTTGATGGCTTTTTCTACTTCAAGTATGGATATGTATTCCTGACTACATAACTGGTCATTGTTTTTTACCACTCTGCAATTACTGTTTGTTTCATTTAGCAATTTTTTGAAGTTATTACTCTGTGCTTCGAGGATATCTTTTTCTCCTGTTTTCATGTCACCTTTATCACTCTTTTACAACACTCTTTCCTCCATTTCAATTTGGAGTAAAGTGCATGACAAACAATTAAACAGGAACTGCATGCGAAAAAGAGGCTATCAAGGAGATATAAGAGACAGGTGAAGAGAATATGCATGAAGAATATGAGACACAGTCCAGGAGAGTGACTAGTATGGTAAGAAAGGCGAAACTGAAATATGGGAAGAGATTGGCCCTAAGATCCAAAGAAAATCCTTGGGAATTTTTTAGCATATGTGGCCAGTAGGAGGAGAAATGACTGTGCAAGAATAACATTTTGGGATAAAAATGAAAATAGAGTGACTAATGCAGAGGACATATGGAATTGTTCAATGAACACTTTATTGGACTATTTCACCCTGGAGGAGTAAATTTTAATAATAGAGGGATAGAGCAGGTTCGTGGTTTAGAGGTGCATGAGTAGAGTGTGTTCCAAATACTGAGTACTCTGGATGTCAGTAAAGCTGTGGCACTGGGTGGTATTTCACCACGAGTTTTGAGAGAATGTGTTAAAGAACTGACAGCTCCTTTGAAGTGGCTTTTCAATGAAAGTCTTGCTACAGGAAAGGTGCCCAGGTATTGTAAGGAAAGTAAGATGGTGCCATTGCATAAGGGTGGTAGCAGACTGGAAGTGTCTAATTATTGGCCAGTTTGTGTGTCATCAGTAGTTGTTAAGATCTTGGAGAAATTAGTGAGAGACCATATACAGCATTGGGCAGATGAGGGTGAGGTCATCTGTGAGAGTCAACATTGATTTGTTAAGGTGTGCTCTTGTTTTAGTAATATGCTAGCCTTTTATAATAAAGTTACAAGAGCAGTAGATGAGGGAAAGGCATATACTGCCATTTTCTTGGACTTTTCAAATGCGAAGGCATTTGACAGGGTGCCACATGATAAACTGATATTTAAGTTGCAGCACATGGATATGGATGTCAGGTTGGTCAGCTGGATTCATGATTGGCTGTCTGATAGGTATCAGAGAGTTGTATATGGTAGAGCAGTTTCAAGGAGGCAGAGGGTTACAAGTGGGGGTCCCACAGGGCTCAGTACTGGGACCTATATTGTTTAACCTTTATATCAATGAAATCAGTGGATTGCAGGGGGGATATTAAGTTGTTTGTGGATGATGCGAAGTTGGGAAGGGTTATTAGTAATAGTGCAGATGTGGTAGTCCTGCAAGAGGATTTGAATAAGCTAGACAGATGGGAAAATGAATGGGGGTGTCAGTTTAATGCAGCAAAATGTAAGGTCTTGAGGTTTTTGACACATCAATGGGATGCTGCATACTCTATTGGAGGAGCTGTACTGGAGGAAGTACATGAGATAAAAGATCTGGTGTTGATGATTGATAGAAACCTGAAATTGTAAAGGTGGTGAAGTTAACACAGAGGATTGCTGCAATATTGAGAAGGACGCTGACCTGTAGAGATAAAAGAGTTATCATTCCATTGTATAAAACTCTGATCAGACCACACTGAGACTATTGTTCTCAGATTTGGTCCCCAGGATTTGAAGGGGTTAAATTAACTGTGGAAAGGGTACAAAGGTGGATAATCAAGATGGTTTCAGGACTGTACAATGTTAATTATGAGGATCGGCTGAGGGAATGTGCACTGCAGAGTTTGGTGGATAGAAGAAGGAGAGGTGATATGATTGAGACTTTTAAACTGTAGAGAGGTGGTTACAAGGTTGACACTGGGGAGTTCTTTTGCTTGGTTGAACAGCAGGAAGCAGTGATGACAAGGGACCATCCCTGGAAGTTACAAAAGGAAACTGTGAGCAAGAGGGTGAGGAGTGGTTTCTTTGCATGGATGGTGGTTGAACCATGGAATGCATTGCCTGATAGAGTGGTGAGAGTGAGAAGGGTCAATGAGTTTAAGGAGTGGTATGATAGACTTTGTGTTTCCTAGGAAGGACCTCCCACGATGAGTCTTTTGACTCCATGGAGGCCTGAATAATAATAATAATAATAATAAACTTTCTGAGCTTCTTCAACAACCTCCAGAATATCTTGCCACCTTCTTCTATGTTCTTATCAAAGTCTTCCCATGACTTTTGTTTAACTAGTTTTACGCAGTGTTTAGCTTTCTTACCTTTGTCTCTGTATTCTCTAAGAGCACAAGCTGACTTATTTGGCAGGAAATTTTGACATGCTTTCATCTTTTTCTTCACTTCCTCTTTAAATTCCTGTGTCCACCATTGTGTTCTAATTTTTCTATCCTTGCAGACAACCTCACCACATGCCTCTTTGGCTGAATCAATCAGGGTTTTCTTCAAGGCTGAATCTCCAAGGTTTGGTTCCTGTTCTCAAACTCTTTCATTTTTTTTCCCAACAATCTTTGTGTATTTTAGTCTACAGTTCACATCTGAGAGCTGCTCAACTTTTATTCGCTTTAAAACTTTCTTAGACATTCTTTTTTTCAAAATAAAATTAAATTTTATCCTGCTCAAGACTAAATAGTGATCGCTTCCAATTTCAAATCCTCTGTACACTCTGGTGTCCTGCACCAGGGAGAAAACATTACTATCAACAATAACATAGTCAATGGAACTTTTTTTATTCCTTGTCTCTTCTTTCCATGTGAGTTTGTGCACATTTTTATTTTGGAACATGGTGTTAGTAATAACTAGTCCATGTCCTGAGCAGAAATCCAACAGGTATTTGCCATTATTAATGGTTTTGCTCTTTTCTCCAAATTTTCCCAAAATATTTTTGTATATCTGTCAATCATTTCTTACTCTGCTATTTAGATCCCCAACAAGGACCAACTTTTCCTTTTTCATTGTGTCAGTTGCTTTCTGTAAAACCTGAAAAAATTCTTCCACTTCTACCTTAGTAGAACCTTCTGTCGGACCATAGGCACAAATAAGTCTCATTGTCCAGTTCTCCATTCTGATATTTGCCCACATCACTACTTGAGACTGCTTGCCATTCAAGAAGAGTAGTCTCGTATTTAGTGTTTAATACTATGGCTACTCCTTTTCCTTGATTGTCATTGCCTGAATATAACATTTTGTGTTTATTGCTCAGAACGGTCTCACCAGTTTTTGTCGTTTTGTTTCAGTCACCGCTATTATGTCAATCTGGTACTTATCCAACTCTTCAGCTAGGTCTATTTCTTTGCCATTCAGGCTTGTTATGTTGATAGTACTAATCTTTAACTCTGGTGATGTTAAGTTGGAGGTGTGTTTTCAGATTTGTTCCAGTAACTGACATCCACAATTTCTTCCAAATTAGTCTCTTACTAGTTATCACTCAAATATTCACAGAATGAGGTAAGTCAGCACCTGTGCTTTAGAAGCCCAAAATATTTAATATGACAGTATCAAACCTTTTGGGCTTCTAAAGTACTTATGACTGAATAAATCTACCTAGACCATGGTCTTCCTTTGGGTCTCTTTCTTGGCATCAAACACCTGTTTTTTCAACCTTTCCTCACCCATTCTATTTAAGTGGCCATATCACCTTTGATTAGTTCTGCTGACACATTCTTGAATGCTAATAATGTCAAGTTCCTTTCTCATTTAATTTTTATTATGATTGTGCCACTGATCCCATTGGTTCACTCTCCCAATTTTTCTCAGAAACCTCATATCTGTGGTCTCTGATTTTTGATCTAGTTCTTTATTTCTAACTCAATTCTCAGACCCACAACTTAAAATTGGTTTGAATACTGTCTTGCATACTGCTAGTTTGGGGTTTTGACTAATTTTTTTCTTATTCCATATAAATTTATTCATCTGGCTACCCACCATACTAGCTTTGCTTATTCTGTTTTCCATTTCCAGATTTAATTTGCCCTCACTAAACACTGTCCTTAAATAGCTGAAATATTTTACTTGTTTTATATGTTCTCCATTGAGAATGCAGTTAAATTTTTTTATGTTCCTGCCTATTTTCATATTTTATTTCATATTTATTGCTGATTTTCATGCCAGATTTGTTACAGCTATTATTCAATTTAGTTAGAGAATCCTGTAGACTTGCACTACATATTTTTAGGAGAACTGCATCATCTGCATAAGGCAAAGAGCTAGTTTGACATATCCAGTTCTGATATCAGATCTAATGCCACTTTCTTTTCATAATATGATTCATATAATGATGAATAAGAGTGGAGATAATATTCATCCATTCTTACTCCATGTCTTACCATTTGGTATTTAACATCAAACCATTTCCTGTATTTCTTTCAATTCTAAGTGCTGACTGATAATTTAAATATAGACTGTGTATAATGTTCCCTTCACAACATATAAGTGTAGTGTTTTGAAATGCTTTCCTCTGGGCACATTGTCATATGCCTTTTCCAGATCTACAAAACTGTACAAATCCTTGTCATACTCCAACGATTGCTCAATTATTTGTCTTAAAGTTAAAATCTGATCTTGCACCCATTATTTGGCTGGAACCCATCTTGTTCCTCTCCAAGTTTCTCTTCCACAATCTTTCTCAACCTCTTTTCAAGTATGCTTATCTAAATCTTACCTGGCATGCTTAGTACAGATATTCCTATGTAATTCTCACATTCATATTTATTCCATTTTTTATAAATAGGAACTATAAGAGCTCTACTCCAATCATCTGGAATTCAACATTGTGATCAGACCCTATGAATTTCTGGTCGAATATCATCTACTCCAGCTGTCTTTTCACATTTCAAGTTTTTGTTGGCTTTTTCTCTCTCAAGTATTGAAGCTACCTTTCAATCAAGAAATTCATCTTCATGCTTGGCGTTGAATGCTATCACTACTCCTTTTCCTTGGAAGATGATCATGATTGCCTGAAAATAATATGCTATATTATTATTTAGTAAGTTCTCACCTGTTTTTGTCTTCTTTGTCTCAGTAATGCCAATTATGCCCACATGGTATTTTTCCAATTCTTCTGCAGGTTCGATTTCTTTCCATTAATACTCCTTATATATTGATGGTTCATATCTTCTGTTCTTCTGATGTTAGGTTTATTCATCTTCTAGATGTTGAGTTGGAGCTTATTCACTTGGCTAACTTTTTACTGTTTGCCCTGGTTCTCTGAACTGTGAACAAGAGTGTGCAAATTCAAAAACTAGGTATATTCCCATCCAAATGATGACTGCCATTTGGATGTTGGCACATGTATGCTAGAGACTAGGGGAATAAGACAAGATTTGTTTTTAACTTTTTAAAATTAATCTTTTATTTTTTTATTGTAATGTGTTTGCTATAATATGCCTTTCTGTCTTTTAAGGTTTGGTGGTCAGCATTCATAGTGAAAAATTTATGGAGACAAAAACACACATGTTGGAATAATTACTTTATACAATAAAGAGCCAAAAGACTTTTTTTTTCTTCTGGCGACGTGAATTATTTAATTAAGGGGATAATAAATCCCTCATTATTTCAAAGCAGAATACGAAGATCGAAATCTAAGAGTTTCATGCCGAAGAACGTTCGGCAAGTCCAAGCGTAAGTCAACGCTTGGTGGTGCAACTTGGGGCAAAGGTGGAGCAAGCTTCGATCACTATCCTTAATATTTTCTCATAACGTAAAACGCAGTTCCTAGGAGATGCATTACTGTTTTACATTATGAGGGAAGGTCACTACCCAGACTGGTTTCGACTTTTATTGAGGTCTCATCAGTGAGTAGATAGACCTGGATAATACCAAGGTTTTAGTGAACAGAGCTTACATACTTTACTAAATGAATTGCCAGTGTACCCATATATTATTACGACAATAAAGAGCCGCCAAAAGGCTTTTTTTTTCGGCAACGTAAATTATTTAATTAAAGGGATAATAAATCCCTCATTATTTCAAAGCCGAATACGAAACTCGAAGATCGAAATCTAAGAGTTTCATGCCGAAGAATTGTACCACCAGGTACAATTCTTGTGTTGTGCCACTAGGCATTGACTTACGCTTTGACTTGCCGAACGTTCTTCAGCATGAAACTCTTAGATTTCGATCTTCGAGTTTCTTATTCAGCTTTGAAATAATGAGGGATTTATTATCCCCTTAATTAAATACTTTACTTATAATTAACAAAATGACATTCAACGTTTTGACCTCCATATTGATGTCATCATCAGGAATACACATATGCATGGGACACAAGCTACATGACACTACACAAAAATAAGATGACTGTTAAATTATTTTAAGGTATTTACAATGTATACCGGAATATTAATTAAAAGAAACTTTAATAAATACCTCCTATATTTCGGCAATTTCACATTGCCATCTTCATGGGAACATACAACTATGACACATGCAAGCAGGCACTACAAAAAGCAAATGAAGCAGAAGAGAGAAAACTACTGTTGTTCCTAGAGTCCTAAAGAAGCCCCCTAGTGGGCTGTATTGGGTTGTCTTGGCTGTTGGGCTGAAGTTCTCAAGATGCAAGCTTCCCAAATTTGGGGCAGTCTCATGCACCCAAATTTGTTGAGGTTTGGAAAGTTTTTTAGAGCTGAGGCTGATTCCATGAACAGTCTTTCATATTTAAATTTGTTGCAGTGTATTAACATGGCTTTCTTCCAACGTATTTTGTGGCGGGTATCCAGAGCATGGTCTGGATACCCGCCACAGAATACGTTGTCTTAGTGTCAAGTCATATTTTTTTAAGATTTTGGTTAACTTTTCAGAGGTACCCCGGATATAGGGAATAGTGATGGATTTAGTGCAATCTTTGTTATGGGGGGGGGGGGGTCGTGGTTAACTGGTTTTAATATTTTTTGGGGGTTGTGGCCATTGTCTAAAAATGTGTTAAGGATGTGGTTTTGTTCAGTAGTTAGGGCATTGTTATCTGAAAACAGATTAATTTTGCCCTATTATATAGTGTATCTGAGCCATGTGGCCAAATTTCGAACACATCATCAACGTAGCAAAGCCAAACAGTGGGTTTTTGTGGGGCTGAGTTTAAGGCTTTCTCTTCAAAAGTCTCCATAAAGAAGTTGGCTAGGGGTGGGGAGAGTGGTGAACCCATGGCTGTTCTCTCTATCTGTTTGTAGAATTTTCCTTGCCAAACGAAATAGCCTGAGTTCATTGTGAACTGAAATAGGACTGAGATATCGGGAGGAAATTTGGCTTGGATGAGCTCTAAGGTTTCCTTGATTCGGACATTTATGAATAGGGAGGAGACGTCAAAACTGACCATTATGTCAGTATGTTGGTGTGAGAGGTTTTCTATACTGGCCTTGAAGTGGGCTGAGTTTTTTATGTGTGATGGTGTATTGTCAGTATAGTGTGTGAGCACTTTGGCTAATTTGTATATGAGGGGAATCAATGCCATCCACTATGGGACGTAATGGCACATTTTGTTTATGTATTTTTGGAATTCCATATATTTGGGGGGGGGGTTCTACAGTTAATTAAAATGTTTTAGTTTGTTGGTAACTTCCACAGGCCAAGAAGTGACCTTCTTAAGGAGCCTTTGGAGTGTTCTAATTTGGGAGCTGGTGGGATTATACTCAATAGGGAGGTAAGTAGTCCGATCTAACAATAAAGCATTAAGCTAACCTGTGTAGTCGGTTTGGTTGAGAACCACAGTGGCATTTCCCTTATCCACTTTAGTGATTACTATTTCTTTGTTTTTCTTCATTTCTTGTAGAGCTTTATATCTTCCTTTGGATAGGTTGGTTTTTGGTGATCCTGCTTTGGTGAGAACACCTGCTATATCCAGCCTGATATTGTTGCGATATGGTTTGGAAGATTGCAGATAACACGTTCTATCCGAATCATTATTTCTTTGGCCAGTATTTTCTGATGGATCCTTGGTTTTCTCTGTTTACAGAAAACCCACCCATACAGGCAGATACATTCACCAGCAATCCCCCCCCCCTTCATAACAATATGGGGTTATAAAAACACTATATAACAGGACAAAATTAATCTGTTCAGATGACAATGCCTTAATCACTGAACTAAACCACATCCTTAATACTTTCTTAGCCAATGGCTACAACCCCAAAAAAATATTAAAACCAGTTAACCCACTCCCCCTTCCTTCATAACAAAGATTACATTAAATCCATCACTATTCCCTATATCTGGGGCACCTCTGATAATTTAACCAAAATCTTAAAAAAAATATGACCTGAACTTCTTATTACAAACCATATAAAAATTTGGCATCCCTTATCCGATCCACCAAAGACCAACCACTTCCCCTAGACCTACCTGGGGTATACCAGGTCCCTTGCAGCTGTAAACTGTCCAACTTTGGCTAAACAGGCAGGACAGCAAATGTCAGGATTTCGGAACATAAAGACTACACACTAAGACAAGGAGTGATCATATCTTGGTCCACCTTTACTACGAGTTGCCTCAGTCCTGAAGATACTTCAGGCACAAACTTTGTTTGCTTACACTTGGATAAAGGATTAAACTAAATTTATTAAAGACTACATCTGGTTTCACCAGTAAACTAATCTGGGCTTGCAGACTATGCTCTGAATACCTGCCACAGAATACGTTGGAAGAAAGCCACATTGATGCACTTCAGCAAATTTAAATATGAAAGATTGTTCATGGAATCGGCCTCAGCTCTAAAAAACTTTCCAAATCTCAACAAATTTGGGTGCGTGAAACTGCCCCAAATTTGGGAAGCTTGCATCTTGAGAACTTCAGCCCAACAGCCAAGACAACCCAATATACCCACTAGGGGGTACCTTTAGGACTCTAGGAACAACAGTAGTTTTCTCTCTTCTGCTTCATTTGCTTTTTGAACATACAACTATGACACGTGCCTGCGTGCACGTGTCATAGTTGTATGTTCCCATGAAGATGGCAGTGTGACAGTGCCGAAATATAGGAGGTATTTATTAAAGTTTCTTTTAATTAATATTCCAGTATTGGTTGTAAATTCCTAAAATAATTTAATAGTCATGTGTTACCAACGTTTAAGCCTATCTACAAGAACAAAAGTAAGATGTATCTAAATGCTCTGTAAATCATTTACCCTAGCCTGACCCTTGTTAGAAAAAAAAATTAAATAAAAATATAAAATATTACTAAATAAAATATATGCAAAATAAAATAAAGTTTTTATACATATCAATATAATAACACACAGATGATAAAAAAAATAAATGGTTTCATAACAGAATTACATTAAACAATTTCTAAAGTCTCTCATATTAAGGTTTTCTTTTGTTTGGATTTGGATGATGTTTCAGCATCTCAAAGTTCAAAGAAGCCTATAAAATGCTGAAAGATTGTTCAAATCTAAACAAGAATGATGGATTAATAATTCTAAGAATCTGTAGAACTTATCTTCAACCCATATAGCATCTAGAAGAACCCGAAACAAAAGAAAACCTTAACATGAGAGGAATTTAAAAATTGTTTAATGTAGTTCTGCTATGAAACAGTTTTTTTTTTTTTTATCATCTGCATATTTATTATACTGATATGTATAAAAAGTTTATTTTATTTTGTGAATTAATTCTTAATTTTGTATTTATTAATATTTTTATTTTATTTTTATTTAAAGTTTTTTTTTTCCATCAGAGGTCAGGATAGGGTAAACAATTATAAAGCATTTAGATTCATCTTACTTTGTGTAATGCCATGTAACTTGTGTCTTGTACACATGTATGTGTTCCTGATGATGACCTCAATACAGAGGTTGAAATGTCTAATATTATTTTCTTAATTATAAGTAAAGTAATTATTATAACGTGTGTTGTTGTCTCCTTAAATATGCTCTGTATTTTGTAGAAGTAAACTATCACTAAAATTATAAATTTTTGTTTTGCTGTTGTGTTGGTAAATTATGGTGAAATAGATTTTTTCTTTTTTTTTTAAGTTGTATAATCCAGTAAGAAATATTTATTAATGAAGAAAAATGTAAAATCTCACTGCTATGATGTTGATTTTTTGAGTTGTGATTTTTTTTTTCTTAAGGACAGAAAAGGCAGTGTGTTTACTTAATTTAAAAAAAAAAAAATAACTATCACATTATTTTGATGTGCTCTGAAAACGTATCTCAGATTTTTACATGAGTAAAACTAATATTATTATTATATGGGTATCTCTATGATGTTGGAAGACTCATCACAGAAGGTCCGTTAATACCCTAGTCCTTATTTACACAATTCCTTATCCTGTAATTTATTCAACAGCCTTTCATGTGGTATCCTGTCGAATGTCTTAGAAAAATTCAACAGTATCACGGCGTATCGATTCCTTTTATCCAACCCAGTAATAACATGATTATAAAATTTGAGCTAATTTCTCACATAACCACTCCCTTTAATAAACCCACGATGTTCCTTGCAAAGTTTAACATTTTTGTCTATCCACTTTCTTACCTACTTTTTTAATTTTTACACCACCCTTGTCAAACAGGACTCATACATTCTTTCCATTCCTTTACTATGTTCCCTCAGCTAATCTTCAAATTATATTAAGAAATAAAGAGCCAAAAGGCTTCACTTTGGCGATGTTAAAATTATTTAAATTAAGGTGATATTTAATCCCACATTATTTCAAAGCTGAATAAGAAAACTCTAAGATAGAAATCAAAGAGTTTCATGCCGAATATAGCAAACTATAAAAGTTCGGCAAGTCCAAGTGTGAGCAAACATCTGGGTGGTACAATACCGGGCAACTCGTTGTAAAGGCAGATAAAGCTAGGATTGCTATTCTTAGTATTTGCCCTAATGTAAAACTCATCCCCTAGGAGATGTATGTTGTTTTACATTAAGGAAGACAGGTCACTACCCAGACCAGTTTCAACCTTGATTGAGGTCTCATCAGTGACTAGGTAGACCAAATAATACCAAGATTATAGTGATAATAGCTTTAATACTTTACAGTACGAGTTGTCAAAAAGGTGCACAGATAAATTAATGAAATAAAGAGCCAAAAGGCTTCACTTCGGCGATGTTAAAATTATTTAAATTAACGGGATATTGTTTTACATTAAGGGAGATAGGTCACTACCCAGATCGGTTTCAACCTTTTTTGAGGTCTACCTAGTCACTGATGAGACCTCAATAAAGGTTGAAACCGGTCTGGGTAGTGACCTATCTCCCTTAATGTAAAACAACATACATCTCCTAGGGGATGAGTTTTACATTAGGGCAAATACTAAGAATAGCAATCCTAGCTTTATCCACCTTTACAACAAGCTGCCCGGTATTGTACCACCCAGGTGTTTGCTCACATTTTGAACGCGCCGAACTTTTATAGTTTGCTATATTCAGCATGAAACTCTTTGATTTCTATCTTAGAGGTTTCTTATTTGGCTTTGAAATAATGTGGGATTAAATATCCCCTTAATTTAAATAATTTCAAATTATATAACCAGGAAGGGCTTAACCAATCAATTGAACGCTCTTCTAGCATACATACTTACATCCCATCTGTCTCTATTGCTAAATTTTTATCACTGTTATGCAATAGCTCTAGAATATCTGTCTTATGCACCTCTCTCCTTTCATTCAATGTAGTAGTAGCAGTACCGTGCTCCATGTTGCATACACCAGGATGATCTTCCTTTCCATTAATACTCCTTATATTGATGGTTCCTATCTTCAGTTCTTCTGATGTTGGGTTTATTCTTCTTCTAGATATAAGAAGTAATTCTCAAATAATGAGAACTCACTCTTGAAGTAAGTTCTCATTATTTGAGCAGTCACATGTGCTTCAGAAACAAACAAGTGCACTATCTGCATTCAGTAAAGTTATTCTTCATTTTCATTTCTTCTTTACTTGCAATAGCATAATGATAAAATTCTTTTGGGTTGCCTTAGGCCTGCATGGTCAATTTCTTTTCATACTCTCACTTTGCATTGTGTGCAATACTTGACTTTTCTGACATGCACTTTACATACTTCATAATGCCTCTTATCCTTATTCTCATGACATTCCTTCAACATCTTCTTTTTATGAATCTCTTGCTTAATTAGGTTGCACCTACATTTCACTGCCACCTTGTTTGTTCTCCAAACTCTAGGGACACATTCAGGTACTGCATCATTTAAGCTTCCTTTCAATGCTTCCCTTGCATTGCTGATATCCTTCCTATTCAGTAACTGGTATCTAATTTCATAATTTGCAATTATTATGTATCCTTTCCTGATTGAAACATCTACATATTTTAGTTAGGTCAATATTGCATGATCACCCTCCACCAATTGGTGACAGAACTATTCAAATCCTTAACTGAAACATAAATAATATAAAAATATTTGGATAATTTCAGTAACCCATAATTGATTGCTCATTTAGTACCCATCAGATTGTTACAGTTGATGAAACAATGAAATGCATCACCAAATTACATTGTTCCATCAATTGTAACAACACTCTTCCATATATTTCATCCTGATAGTCTTCTTATCATATCAGATAGCCTCAGATTCACTGCTGCATAGAAATATTAATGTCATTGCTTTCATGAGTTCCTACCCTAACAGGAGTCATTTTTTTCCTAGATTATTCCTCTCCTTTCTCTTTTTATCCTTCTTAAAAAGACTATTAAAATATTCCTAAAAATAATTTTCACTTAATTTCAGTTACTGCATCTGATTCTAAAAGCCAGATTTCAAAATGCCAACAATTTTAGGCCACAACATGTTCTAACACAAGAATCTCCTTTGTCTCTGATGCTCTTGGCATTTGTGTGTATCCATCCATCAGTGGCTCTAACAGGCACTTAAGCACCCACGGCCTTCCAAGTATCCTTGGATTTCCTAATCCTCTAATACGAGGAGATAAGGTGATTACCCTTATGTTTCTAAGTATTATGCAAATTGTGTGTTCTACTGGCTGGTTTGCCTGTTCTGAGGGATGAAAAACCCAAGTTTCCAGGAGAAAAAACCGTCTACCTCCGTATAAGACTGGCTAAACTCACCTTTAGTCATAATTTCCTCGCATCATGGACGGAAATCGAACCCAGGTCTTTCCGACTAAAGGGCTTCATCTATACCAACTCAGCTACAGAGGCTCATTTGTGTATATACCCAACAGATTACCTCCTAGTTGTTGTTGTTTTTTATATTCTTCTGCAGTCTGCTTGATCCAGTTGGGCAGCCTTCCTGTCTCTCTTACACTGAGAACATCTAAACCACTGCATACAGGTGAACCCATTCACAGGTTCATAACCATGCTCATTGACATTGATATCATTATTAAATTTGCATACCTCAGCTGAAACTTACACACGTTCTCACTATTCCTCCCAAGATCTAGTTTCCTTGACTACTCTCTGCATTAGGTTTCCCTCTCAATTCCAGCCCTATTTAAGTGAAGGCTATCCCTCTTTTTTCATTTCTACCATCAAACTTCCTCCACACATTCCAAAATTTAACTAATTTTGTACAGCGTGCATATCCCATTCCTGACAATTGTTTTTGAGACAGTGAGTGTTAAACATTGGTCGTTGTGTTGGCTGTGACAAGATAAGTTAATTTTATATTTATTATAAGACAATATTGTCTCATTTTTAGAATGAGTGTTACTGTGTGATAGTTGAGTGCGGAATGCAGTATTTGGTTAAATTTTTAGGCAGTATCACTTTAAGTTCATTGTTTCTTATTAGTGCTCTGGTAGAAAATGGTGATGTAAGGTAGATCAATCTGTAGGGCACTTGGCACGAAAGACAAATAAAGTGAATGCTGTGGATTTTTCAAGAATGGTATAGTGCTGTGAATGTAGTATGTATGCTTGGGAAGATGTTGCGTATGTTTATGTGGAGAGGCTGAATAAGAGAAAGGAACAAATGTAGGTATGCAGGAAGTGCAATATTCTGATGGACAGTGAGGCTTGTTTAAATCAGAGCACAGCATCATAACTAAAATGGTTGTTTCGGAGGAAGATTGTGAGAATGCTAAGAAAGCATGTGAAATTGACAAATAAAGTATGTGATAAGGACATTAAAAAAAAAGAGTACAATTAACGGTAAGGTGGGGAGCAGGGTTGGCTTGTAACTAATGATAAGATAGTGAAAGTGAATGATAGCAAAAAAAGGATGCAAGATTTGATAGCTGAGTTGTAATGAAGATGAAGAAGAGATGATAGCATGATAGGATGCAGAGTGAAAAAACGAAGAGAATTATAGATATCTATGAAGAGTGAAGAAAACAGAAATTAATGATGTTGATATGAAAGAGGTAACAAAAGACGTGCCATTTTACAGTGGATTTGATTATTACAGGTGGTGAACGAGAAGATGCATAAGATTTGTTTTCCAGGAGGTAAAATGAATACAGTGATTGAAGCATTGGATACAAGAAGTCAGCAAGCAAGTAAAAGAGTTGGTAAGTGATATTTGGAATAAATGAATTGACTGGGAACAGGGAAATATAAGACCAGATATCAGAAGGCTGCTGAGAAGGATAAAAGATAATAGAGTGATAGGACAGGTAGTCAGTGCGTTTCCCAGCTATGAGTGATGCGTATATACTTACTTACCTGATACATGTATCAGGTAAGTATATCTGATAGGATGCTGCCATAGCAGAAATGTGTAAAGAGAAAGGAGTGCAGTTTATTAATGTGTGAAATGAGTTTGAAGGACAAATTGAACTGTATAAAAGTGATGGACTGCATTTGAATGGTTTTGGTGTGAATAATTTGTAGAGATTGCTGAAAGGGAAAGTAATGGGTGCAAGAAATGGATCTGATCAAGTAAGAAGCTGTGTGGAAGAGAAGAAGAATAAGGAAGGAAGGATTGAAGTGGTGCATATGAATGAAGAAGTGAGAAGCATGAGTGTAGAGAAAGAGAAAGCAAGTGTGCAAGTAGAAATAGGTTTCGGTGGGAAATGCATATCATCATGTCAGCTGACACTTTAAGAAAAGGTTAAGATTTATGCTTTCTTCCCATGTATTTTATAATAATTCATATTAGCATGTTCATGGACCCCCTACATCCATAATTCTCTTGTTGTCAGAAGATGCATAAATATTAAGGATTTTTAGTTCTCTCCACCATAATTCATAATTAGTAAGGATAAATACCTGCATAACCTCTTCTCTGTACTCCTACCTTTTATTAACTTGTCTGCAATGAGTAGGCAAACCATGTAGGTGTACATTGCCTTCTTTCCAAGCAGTGTATATTGTATATACACAGTTGTGTGTGTGTGTGTGTGTGTGTATGTGTATATATATATATACAGGGTGTTCGGGATAAATTTGACAGTTTCGTAAGGAAAAAGAAAATCTTCTTTGTATCTATTAAATTTAATGAATTGACAAAAAAACATTACAGGCAGAGTTAATTACAATACTATCAACAAGATTTACTCAAAATAACCACCATTAGCATCGATCACAGCTTCAATTCTGCTTCGGAACCTCGAACAAGCTGATGCTACAGTCTCCCTGGGAAGGGCCGCAAAAACTGTTTTAATTTTATCCATTAACTGGGCTTTTGTATTACTGGAAGTGCGATTGGTGTCTTTTTCAACTGCGCCCCATACAAAATAATCCATGGGGTTAAGGTCTGGGGAGTTTGGAGGCCAAACATTTGGACTGGTGAAGTCGTAGAAAATTTCAGACAACCATTTTTGACTTTTCCCAGAGGTGTGGCAAGGGGCCGAATCCTGCTGCCATACATACGGCCTACCATTGCCTACCCTTGTTATCCAGGGCTTGACTACAGTTAGCAACTCCACGAACAAAGCCCGAATTCCAATGCCAGGGTTCTTCAACATCTGTTCCTGCAGATTTGCGAGGAATTCTGCTGTACGAACGCAATCAGATCGTCTGCTAGGGATCTTTCTTCTTGCTACATCCTCGTAGTCACCATTGCAAGTCTCTAGTTCATGCCTGATTGTTTTTACTGTATTCAGGGAGCATTGGGCAGCAGTCGTAATATCCTTATTTTGATGGCGGGCACGAATCATCATGATACAAGTTATTCTCTTCCATGATTCAGGTGGGTTCCAGCTATCCATCCTTTCTGACATCTTGTATGTGAATGAAGAAGGGTCCAAACTTTTAAATGAAGAGAAGTGTGTGTTAATACATGTAACTTACTGAAAAATATAATTAATTATAAATATGTCAAATTTATCCCGAACACCCTGTATATATATATATATACAGGGTGTTCGGGATAAATTTGACAGTTTCGTAAGGAAAAAGAAAATCTTCTTTGTATCTATTAAATTTAATGAATTGACAAAAAAACATTACAGGCAGAGTTAATTACAATACTATCAACAAGATTTACTCAAAATAACCACCATTAGCATCGATCACAGCTTCAATTCTGCTTCGGAACCTCGAACAAGCTGATGCTACAGTCTCCCTGGGAAGGGCCGCAAAAACTGTTTTAATTTTATCCATTAACTGGGCTTTTGTATTACTGGAAGTGCGATTGGTGTCTTTTTCAACTGCGCCCCATACAAAATAATCCATGGGGTTAAGGTCTGGGGAGTTTGGAGGCCAAACATTTGGACTGGTGAAGTCGTAGAAATTTTCAGACAACCATTTTTGACTTTTCCCAGAGGTGTGGCAAGGGGCCGAATCCTGCTGCCATACATACGGCCTACCATTGGCTACCCTTGTTATCCAGGGCTTGACTACAGTTAGCAACTCCACGAACAAAGCCCGAATTCCAATGCCAGGGTTCTTCAACACCTGTTCCTGCAGATTTGCGAGGAATTCTGCTGTACGAACGCAATCAGATCGTCTGCTAGGGATCTTTCTTCTTGCTACATCCTCGTAGTCACCATTGCAAGTCTCTAGTTCATGCCTGATTGTTTTTACTGTATTCAGGGAGCATTGGGCAGCAGTCGTAATATCCTTATTTTGATGGCGGGCACGAATCATCATGATACAAGTTATTCTCTTCCATGATTCAGGTGGGTTCCAGCTATCCATCCTTTCTGACATCTTGTATATGAATGAAGAAGGATCCAAACTTTTAAATGAAGAGAAGTGTGTGTTAATACATGTAACTTACGGAAAAATATAATTAATTATAAATATGTCAAATTTATCCCGAACACCCTGTACATATATTTTTTTTTTTTTGGTCCTATCCATGAAGGGTTGTAAAACCTATCTTGCATCAGTCCCATGCATAAGTTTTTGTATGTGTGTGTGTTTGTTTTGTTTTTGTGATTATAAAAGATTTTGTTTTTCTCTAGCAGGTACGAGAGGTACTTGACAGTTTATCTCAGCATTTGAACCAAACGGAAAAAATATTGTTGGGAATGGCTTCTCTTTTAGATTGCCAAGCTATGAATAGAGAATACAACTCTGCAATGGAGGCTGCTTGTACTGCTGTCCTGTAAGTAATTTACTGATAAAAAAAAAATTTTATGTAAATGCCATATTGTTTATAAATTAGCTTTATTGTTAGCTTATATTATTTAGCTGTTTTCAGTAAAATATAATACATTGTGCAAAATATAATGAAGAAAACAGATGATACTTATAACTCAATGAATTGGAGAATATTTGCAAAATAGACTGACCTTACCTAAAAGTTCTTAAATTCAGTGTTAAATTCAGCTAAAATATCAAGTTTCACTGCAGTTTAGTGAGCTTAATGCTACTGAAACTGTCTGTATTATTTCTCATAAGAAAGGTTCCTTACTTTCTTCTTTTTTGATTATTATAGTACATTATAATACATGTAAATTATATAAAAATAAATAAAGCAATTAATGTAAAACACATATTTCATGAGAATATCATGACATCATCATAGTGGACACACAAACAGAATAGACAGTTAAATGAAGTGTGAATGTAATGACAACAGATGTAACATAGTGCTTCCTTTTTACTGCTCTCTTGCCAGCTGCATAACACTATCGGGAACCAGTGGGAAACTTTAAACATTGTCATTAACACAGCTATAAATAAACTTAGGCATTGGGGTGCAGGTCTCATTATAGGGATGTAAAAGTGTAAGAAACAAAGTTGAAAAATAAAAATTTACTAAATTAGAAATAAAACAATAAATTATAACATTTGCATAAATATTGCATGTAGAGTGCATATACAGTTAATAATTATTTGCATAAAGTGAATAAAAATGTGTAAAAAAAAGAATGAATAACTAAATCAATTATCAACTTATGAATTTGTGTGTTTGTATGTGTACGTGTGTGTGTGTGTACACACACACACACACACACACACACACACACACACACACACACACACACACACACACACACACACACACACACACACACACGTTAAAAAATTGTTTGCAAAAGAATTGCATATACATATTATCAGTGGCTCACCCGGGGGGACAAGGGGCCCTGACCCTCCCAAAAGAAAAAGGAAAAAAAAACACTAGAAAATTTTCCAAAAATCTTTTCCTAATTAAAATTTGTTTTTTTTATTTATGTTGTGTCGTGTCTTTTCTATTTCTATACTACTTATGAATTAGTGGTGACATAAGGTGGGAATACCCTATAGTTCTTGGGAATCACCGCCACTGTGAATGCAAGGCAAACGAAGTAGTGCTCGGGGCAGACCAAGAGCTACTTTGTTTGCCTGAGCTGGGCCAGAGGAGATCATGGGCATCATGTATTGGTGATCACTGCAGATGCTCAGTCATAGTTCGTATGCAATGTGTAGTGTGTATTCTCAAATCGTCTACTCAACTCAATTTTTAGGCTATCATTGTGATTTAGATTAAGTTTATTGCAAAGTGCTTTATAGCATGCTTTAAAGAGTCTCTGAAATTTGAAAGAACTTTCATCATCATCATCAAATTCCTGACATTTACTCTCAAGGGGGGGTGTACAGAATATGATAGTACTACATGAAAAATTTACATCATTACTAACTTCCTATCTACAATTTTCCTCCAAATGAATCGGTTACCTGTCAAGGGGCTTCAACATTGTCATATTTTATATTTCTATCTTCTAAGTCACTTTTTACCGTATCAATCCACCTATATCTTGGTCTGATGCATTATAGAAAAGGAAATACTGAGCGTCAAAATTAGTGGTAGCCGTGGGCACGAATTACTTAGTTGGGAAGAAAAAAAATGTTGATAGAAACTTGAGGAAGTTGCTGCAGCAGGTAAAGAAGAATAGCATTGTTGGGAAAGTCCTAAGCATGTTGCCGAAATATAACAGTGAATTGAAAAAGAGAGCAAAGATAACGAATAGTAAGATAGCTGAGTTGTGTATGGCACAGGGGATTCAATTTGTAAATCTGTGGTGTGAATTTGAAGGGAAGTTGGAATTGTATAAAGCAGATGAATTACATTTGAATGGGTTTGGTGTTGATCATTTCGAAAGGCTATTGTATACAGAGTCAAGAAGTTAATGTAGTAAATGATCCAAGTCTACCTGTGAAACAGGATAGCACAAATCAATGGATTGTACGGCAGGAGGAAGATGGATGTGAGGTTGAAGATGTTTCAGCAGCACAATGATGGAATGCATAAAGGTGAGGATGAGGCAGGTAGGAATGGAAATCACAGTCAGGATCAGGGAAATGGGATTGGTCAGACCGAAGAGAGAGGTGTAGTATAGCAGCTAGAACAGAAAATGTTGGTGCTGGTAGGTCAAACACACAGTGATTGTTATGCTTATACACAAATGTAAGGAGTTTGAAACAACAGAGCTGAGTTTGTTGCATTGATTGGGACGGTATGCTCCAAAATAATTGGAATAAGTGAAACTTGGTTTTCTGAGGAGGATGTGATGTCAGGAACAGAATTAGAAGGATATATAATTTTCTGAGGATAGAAATGTGAAAAGAGGAGAGGAAATGCTGTTAATGATTGCAGAGGAATTGTGTCCACAAAGTGCGGAAGTTGGTAGAAGAATGCACAGATTTTGAATCTGTGTGATGCGAGGTTGAAATAAACAGATAAGTATATCTGATAGGATGCTGCCATAGGCCAGGGAATACAGAGAATACTAATTGTGAAATGTTTATACAATTAGTTAGGCATGTAAAAAGAAAGTGATCCTGATATGGGAGACTTTAACTACAGGAATCTAGACCGGAAAGAGGAGAGTGTGTGGGAACAAGTAGAGCAAGTTTGTGGAATGTCTGAGAGATAAGTATCTTAAGCATGTGATTGAAGCAACCACAGACTTGAATGTTTTGGATTTGGTAATAACTTCACAAGATGTAGTTAATGAAGTGTTTACACTGCTGCTGGTTGGTGAGAATGATCATGAGGTACTTGTTTGGGAAGTGATGAAACAAGAAAAGGTCACTGCCAAAAATGGATACATGTGGAAGTATAAAGCAGGTGATTATAGGAAGGTCTGTATTCACTTAACATCAGTATGTTGGGTAGATGAGCTGAGCAGAAAAGATGTTGACAATGCATGGAAACTCACAAGGCAGTGTATGACTGCATAAGAAGGGTGAAGTGAGTAAATAGAGTACGAGGGAAATGGACGAACAGTGAAATAAAGCAAGCTGTGCTGAAAAAGAAAATTTTATAGATTAGGTACAAGACAGTTGGTGGTGATGAGATCCATGAAGAGTATAAAGTGCAGGCTCAAAAGGTGATGAGCATGGTAAAGAAAGAAAAGGTGCAGTATGAGAGGAGATTGGCTGGTCAAGCCAAGGTTAACTCAAGGGAATTTTTCCTCTACATGGCAAGCAAGAGGAAGAATAATTATGGCAGACTAACATTGGTGGATAGTCATAGCAGCAGATTAACAGCTGCAAAGGATATAGTGGAATTGTCGAATGAGCACTTTATCAGCATTATACCATACTAGTGTAAATGATCCGGTGCAATATATAAAAAGAGGCAAGTATTAGGAGAATTGGAAGTGAAAGAAACAGAGGTGTTGGTTGGGTTAGATGTGAATAAGGCTGTGAGAATGGATGACATATCACCATGTATGCTTAAGGAATGTGCAACACAGTTGGTTATTTAATGAAAGTTTTGCAGTGGGTAGGGTTCCTAAGGAGTGGAAACAAGGCAAAATAGTACCACTCCACAAGCATGGTTCTAAGACAGAAGTCTCGAGGGTGTTCTGAAAAGTTCTCGGCCTAACAATAAAAAAACGAATTTATAATTTCAAAATTATTTTTATTTTTCAACATAATCGCCCTTAAGACTAATACATTTATTCCAGCAATGCTCCAGCATCATTATCCCATCCATGTACTGGTTCTCAGTAAGATCTGCAAAATACCCATCTACAGCTGCAATCACCTCTTGACTTGAAGAAAAATGCTGACCAGCAAGGAAGAGTTTTAGTTTTGGGAAGAGACAGAAGTCAGAGGGAGCCAAATCTGAGGAATAGGCTGGATGTTCCAACAATTCATAGTGCAGATCCCTTAATTTTCCCATTGCCAAAACACCTTTGTGGGCAGGTGATTGTCCTGATGAAAGATGATTATTTTCTTCTGCAAACCAGCTCTCACGAATTTTTTCGTTTAGTCTGGTTAAAAGATCAGAGTAATATTCCCTGGTTATTGTTTTATCCTTTTCAAGATAATTAATAAACAAAATGCATTTAACATCCCAAAACACTGATGCCATGACCTTTCCTGCTGATGGAACTGAATTTGTCTTCTTTGGTGCTGAACAACTGGCTTCTTTCTCCATTGTTTTGACTGCTGTTTGGATTCTGGTATGTATAGTGAATCCAAATCTCATCCATAGTAATAAATTGACACACAAAATCAGTTTTATTCTTGTTAAAATGCTCCGAGCACTGTTCAGAGGTTTTCATGCGAGTGCGTTTTTGATCTGCTGTGAGCAAACGTGGCACCCATCTTGCACAAAGCTTTTTCATTTGCAATTCTTCATGCAAAATATATCCTACACGTTCTTTTGAAATGCCTATAGTCTCAGCAATTTCATGCAATTTGACTCGCCGGTCATCCAATACATATCGTGTACTTGATCAATGATTTCTGGTTGTTACACTTTTTGGATGTCCTTCACATGGATCATCTTCAAGGCTGGTTTGGCCATGTTTAAACTTGGCAGCCCATTTCTTAATTGTCGTAAACGAAGTAGAAGAGTGTCTATAAACTTTTATGAACTTCAAATGAATTTCGTTTGGCATTAAACCTTCTTTTACAAAGAATTTTATAACCGCACGGTATTCAATTTTATCCATTTCAAGGGATACAGACAACACTTTGACTTCCGACAGCTGTATAAAAAAAAATCTACTTGATAGAATGACTTTCAATTTCATATGGATGCTTATGACAGCTGTACCAACCTAGGGAAAAAAAAATCTTGCTGATAGTGTTGCCATCTATGATCGAGGCTGAGAACGTTTCAGACCACACTTGTATAGGCATCTGTATTTGTGGTCAAGGCGTTGGAGAGATTGGTAAGTAATAGAATATAGAATTGGGTTGATGGACATGGCATTCTCTTGATGGTCAGCATGGATTTGTAAAGGGTAGGTCCTGTTTCAGTAATTTGCTTGCATTTTATGTTAAGGTGATGAGTGTGTTAGATAAGGAAGAATCATATACAGTGATATTCTTAATCTTTGCAAAAGCATTTGATAGATTACCACACAATCAGTTGGTGTACAAGCTGCAGAGGATGGGAATAGACAGTATATTGGTTAGATGGATCACAGATTAGCTCTCTGAACGATACCAGCAAGTTGTATATGATGATGCTGTGTCTCAAAAAAGAAGAGTAATGAGTGGCATGCCCTAGGGCTCTGTTATTGGGGGGCACTGCTGTTTAACTTGTTTTTAAACGACATATCATGAAAATGATTTATCATGTGAACTGACTGGATCTTCAGTTACTTCCTGATGATGCAGAGTTGGGAAGAATTATAAGTAGCACTGCTGATGTTAATTCCCTTCAGGAAGATTTGAACAGACTTTTTATTTGGACAAAAGAGTGGGGTTGTAGGTTTAATATCAATAAGTGCAAGGTGTTGCATTTTGGAGTGCAGAATATAAGGCTGTGTATATTTTACATCCCTATAGTAAGTGGATGAGATTAGAGATTTGGGAGTGATGGTTGACAGTAGACTGAAGTTTAGCCAGGGCTCAGTACTGGGACCTATATTGTTTAACCTTTATATCAATGACATTGTCAGTGAATTGCAGGGGGGATATTCAGTTGTTTGCAGATGATGTGAAGCTGGGAAGAGTTATTAGTAATAGTGCAGATGTAGTAGTCCTGCAAGAGGATTTCAATAAACTAGATCAGATGGGCAAATGAATGGGGGATGTGGGTGTAATGCAACAAAATGTAAGGTCTTGAGGTTTGGGACACATCGATGGGATGCTGCATCCTCTATTGGAGGAAGTAGGGGAAACAAGAGATCTGGGGTTGATGATTGATTTAAACCTGAAATTCAGGGGACATATTGCAAAGGTGGTGAAGGTAACACAGAGGATTGCTGCAAAAATGAGAAGGACGCTGACCTGCAGAGATAAAAGAGTTATCATTCCATTGCATAAGACCCTAATCAATCCACACTTGGACTATTGTTCTCAGATTTGGTCCCCAGGATTTGAAGGGGATAAATTAACTGTGGAAAGGATACAAAGACAGTTTCAGGACTGTACAATGTTAGTTATGAGGATCGGCTGAGGGAATGTGCACTGCAGAGTTTGGTGGATAGAAGAAGGAGAGATGATATGATTGAGACTTTTAAACTGTTGAGAGGTGGTTACATGGTTGACACTGGGGAGTTCTTTCTCTTGGTTGAACAGTGGGTAGGAGTGATGACAAGGAGCCATCCCTGGAAGTTGTGAAAGGAAACTGTGAGCAAGAGCATGAGGAGTGGTTTCTTTGCATGGAGGGGTGGTTGAACCATGGAATGCATTGCCTTGTAGAGTGTTGAGAGTGAGAACAGTCAATGAGTTTAAGGAGTGGTATGATAAACTTTGTGTTTACTAGGAGGGACCTACCATGATGAGTCTTGATAGACTTGTGTTTCCTAGAAAGGACCTCCCATGATGAGTCTTTTGACTCCTTGGAGGCCTAAATTATAATAATAATAATATTGCTAGTGTTACAATGGCTGCACATTGTAGTGCTGCTGTGATAAGAAGTTCTCTAACATGTAAGAATTAGGAAGTGGTTGTGCCACTGTATAAAGCACTGGTCAGATCATAATTGGACTGTTGTGCTCATATTTGGTCACGTATTTTTCAGTGTGAAGTGGAGACATTGGATAGTGTTCAGATGCGAGTGACTAAGACAATGTCAGGACTTTGGAATACTGGCTATGGAGAGAGAGGTTGAAGAAATGTGGATTGCAGAGCTTGGTGGATAGGAGGAAGAGAGGTGATAGTCTTAATCCAGATTAATCCAAAGGGGATTATAAAAGAAGTTGAAGGTGAGAGGGGAAGAACCAGAGATCATTCTTGGAAGTTATGTAAAAGTGTGGTGAAGAGGGGTGTGAGGGGCAGATTTTTTTACATGGAGAGTTTTCAGTGAATGGAATGCATTACCAGAATGTGTTGTTAATGCAAGGAATGTTAAGGATTTTAAGATTCTATATGATAAATATTGTCAGTTGAATGAACCTTCCACGATGAGTCATTTGACTCCATGGAGGGTATAATAATAATAATTATTATTAGTAGTAGTAGTATATATGTAATAATAAATTTATTCTTTAGTCATGCCTCAAAAAGTTTTTCAGCAAGCAATGCTGCAGTCATCATTTGCATATCTCAATATTGTTTATAAATTTATGCTTTGTTTTAATGATGTATGACAGTCATTTTATTAAATATGATTTTAATCTTTATTATTTAGAGAGGGTACAGCATTTATGTTAGTTTCAGCTGCTGGAGCAGGACTCCTTTTCACTGTACTTATTTGGGTAGCATCACATACTTGGATTCACATTCGGAAAAAGTAAGTACTATTTAGTGTATAAAATTGTATAATCTAATATTGATGCAGTGTACTAAAATGACTCAGTTGATAAATAAAAACATCAAAAAACACTCAATACAATTCCTGCATACCTACATATCATATAGATATAGTGTATTTGTCTGGTCTGCTTATTCAGCACAGGAAATTCACTTTTATCCTCAAGACTGCAATCCTTTCTGCTGTTGTGTTCATTTTCACTCCTATTTGTTATACTCTTTCCTTTCTGATTCTCTATGCAACCTCCACGAATGCCTTCTTCTTTTATTATATTGCTCAGCAGAAATTTTTATCATCCTAAGGAGCCTCTGTAGTTCAGTCAGTATTGATGACCTTTGGTTGGAAAGACCTGAGTGTGAATCCACTCTAGGAAGTGAAGAATCTTTACCAGAGATTTCCAACTGAAAGTGAATTAGCTAGTCTCATACAGAGGTGAAAGGGTTTTTCCTCCTGGAAATTCAGGTTTTTCATCCCACAGAACAGGTATACTATTTAGCAGAACACACACATATACTTGGTTTACAGACATAGCAGACAAGGCAGATTAGATTAACTGCCCTTTCATAAGCAGTAATCAGGTTTCAAAGATGTCAAGCTACTTGGTCATGATAAGCTATTAAGTCTATGCATGAAAAAGGAAGATGGGATGAGATGCCTTCCTAATTGCATTTTATCAGTGCCTAGTTTTCATTTTGGCAACTTATACTGAATCTACTACTTTTCATTACTTTGGAATAATAGAAGCCCAAATGTGAATTTTTTGATTACTTTTGCCATGGTAATCAAAATGGAAGCAAACCAGTGATATATAAAATGAGGCTATCCTATTGTTTCTGTTGGACTGCATTTTCATGTAATAGGATTCATCTACTTCCTGCTTTTATTTCATTATTACTACTCTTTGTTTGATATAATGTTGATGAACTTAAAAAAAATCAACCAAATAGTTAGAACCGCCCAAGAGTAGAAGAGAAAGGCAAAGGAAAAATGAAATAATAATAATAATATGAGTATAACTCCTGGGAAATTCCCATGCTACTCCTCTTAAACATTATTAATATAATTAACGGCTATTTTAGCCTGTTTTTGTTTAGGAGTGTCCCTTATATTTAATACATTGGCTAACATAACTCAAAAGGGGTATATATATATTTTAGGGCATTATGGGCGAGTGTAGAAGGCAATTATGGCAGAATAAAAAATGTGGAAAGATTATATACATACCTTGATTTTGGTTTAAAGATGCCTTCTAAAACCAAGCTCTCGTTGAAGGGGGGGGGAAGAGAGGGAAAGAACATGGGGATGTACTTGAGACACGGGAAAATAAGTTTTAGCCAATGTATTAAATATAAGGGACACTCCTAAACAAAAACAGGCTAAAATAGCTGTTAATTATATTAATAATAATATGAATTACAATTAATATAATAATAGTAAGAGAGTGTGTTGTGGTGTTGTCCTGGTCATGTTGATGTTGGAATCTATTTCCTCCAGCCTCTCCGTAACGTTTCCCAGATATGGTCCGTTGATCTACAACGCTCGGTGCAAGAATTCATCATGAGCAAGCGGCTTCTGGAGATGTATTTCTAATGAAGTTGATGATAAAAAATAGATAGCCAGCCTGACTGGCCGAGTGGTTAGCGTACCGAAAAGGCTGCAAGTTCGAATCCTGCCTGCATAGTAGAAGGACAGTATCACTGGGGTCCAGTGTCCTTCTACTATGTTTGTTATGCAGTGCAACCCATGGACATCCTGAAAGGATGGGGGGGGGGGATCCTGGTATTCTTGCATTACTTTTGCTTCTGCAAGATGGGTAGTCATGAATGGGTCAACATATTACTGCTATACAGATTCCCACCCACCTATTAGCAACATTTTACTGCTGTACAGATTCCCATCCACCTATTAGCCACACATGGTTGTCCACTATCCATCAAGCAATAAATGCACTCTGAAGTGGAATGCTAGTGTTACTCCAGGCTATACCAGCACTGCAGCAAGCCTTGGATCCTGTATCTGGACCAAGGGTAGGAGACTTAGAAACTCTGGTGTTGAACCAAAAAATCCTGTTCAGCATGAATCATCTTCAGATTTTCCAAAGTCCAACTAAGTATACATATACTTATAAAAGATACATCATTTGATAGCAGAAACAAGAAATCAAAGGATTGTTTAACACTGACATACATGTAAATATATCAGGTTTCTCATCATTCATGCAGCTTGTGGAAAAGCCAGTAGAAGTGAAAATGTCATCTTCTTTATTTTAGGACTGGCAGGATCTTTCAAAAGAGTTAAAAAGCTGTGTTCTGGTGATTGAAACATCATATCAGTGACATCCAGGAAAACTACTGCGAGCAACATCAGTAGTGTTGATTAAGTTAGTGTGTTTGTGGGAGAAAGAAATACCAATTGTGGTAATACCTCATAAAACACTTAGTTGTGTTAGAAATGTATTTATCCCCCCCCCCAGTTCCTCCACCATCCCTTAGGACTGGTTGAGCCCTCCTAGTAAGAACTCAGGTCTTTTTCCAACCAAAAGGCTTTGACTATACACCAACTGAGCTATGGAGGCTCTGTGTTAGAAGCATAATATCAGAATGAGACCTGCTTAATGTTACAGATGAGGAGAGACAGATATGAGGCGCACATCTGGCATAAGGATGGTTACCTAGTTTCAACCAGGTATATCATCCTTCTGATGCATCCAAACCTCTAGCATCATTAAAAGCAGGATATCTCAGCTGGTGCCTATTAGGCTCTATATCCCTAATACACTAACATATATAGGCATGTCCAAACTACCTGTTGTGGCTCTACCATCTGTGCCCAATGTGGTAGAAAAGGGTATGATAATAAATCTTGCTCTGCAAAGAAACCTAATGTGTCAGCTGTGAGGGAGACCATCTGCCTGCTCCTGTGCAAGCCAAATGCAGAAGAATGAAAAAAAATGAAAAAGATAAAATTTGAACAAAAATCAGGATGCAACGAGGAAGATAATTACAACTGCACCTGTCCTGAAGTCCACTTATGCTGAGAATGTGGCAGTTAAGAAATTATTAAAAGCAACACAAACACATATCTGTTCTACTGGTAATTTATGATCATGAGTAGAACCTGACAAACCCACTTGCCAGAGGCGAGTGGATTTTGCCAGCTGGTGAGTATCTGCAGGCTAGAAAAAATAGAATCTTTTTTTATTTAATAAAAACATAACTCTCTAAAGAAATTTTTTTAACTTTAAGAAAAAACAGGAGACATAAAGGGCCATTCTAGTAACAAAAATTAATGTAATAAATTATATTTTACAAAAAAACAATGTTGATTTTACTATTCCTCCTATTCTTATTTATTGACTGGACAAAATAAAATAGTTTCATGCAAAGAAAATGTTCTCCAAAAAATCAACTGGATTGATTTCCATAAAGGTATTGTTGTCATTATGTTGTTGTTGGAGAACATCTTTAAAAATGAGGGATGGGGAGACAAGTTCAGCTGGTGACTTGTCTCCCCATCCCGTGTACTTGCCCAGAACAAGTGTACTTGTTTTGGGCAAGTACACTTCTGTGTGTGTGTGTGTGTGAGTGAGTGAGAGAGAGAGAGAAAGTAGGATTTTGTGTAATTTGTTGACCCTTGATTTCTGACTGCTTCTCTTTAGAGCACAATAGTTGTCCACCCTATTACAGTCTCCCTCCTAAAACAACTAAAATGATCCCACTCAATGAGAACCCACTTATCAAGAAAATTATGGCTAGGTCATCACTGAAAGAAAAAAAAAACACCTTACATCCTCCACAGAAAGAAAAATGGATATCCATTGAATTTAAACTAAACACAACTGATCCTGACACATTACATGATATATTAAATATTTTTTTAACGAAAAGATGGATGCTGGCCATCCATATTTCCCAAAATTAATTGGTAAATACTAGCTCTTAACCTCTCAGAAATTGGATGAGTCTATAAAGCCAAAAGACAGGAACTTAGTGGAACTGTTGTGAATTCTGCCAAATATTGATGTTAACCAGGTTCTTCTGCTGAAATTCAAACCTGTGTCTATGTGCAGGTGGGTTACCCCACCTTAAGTTTGGATCCTCACTTGGTTTTAAGGAAAGGACAGATAATTTGTAAGGATAGAACTGGGAACAGACCTGCATGGAGGAGGGAGTTTCTATTCTACTGGTCAACCATACTTCTTTTCAGTACATCAGCTTAACACTGCTCTGGAAGTGTTAAGTGCCACTAAGAGGCAGATGGGATTTCTTATTACAATATATTTCATTTATTTACCACCAGGTTCTGAGTTAACACAGGATCAACCTTGATGATCTCATCTTTTTTTGGGTGACTTTAATGGACACAGTACTCTGTGAGCAGTGCCAACATGATTGCCTTAGGCCAAATTGTTGAACATATACTTGATAATGACCTCTCTGTCTTTCTCTCTCTCTCGTCTTCATAATGGACACAATACATTCTTTCATGTGCCTACTCACCCATATCTTACAGCCTATTCCCCTGTCTTCAGATATCAAAGAGAATATTTGTGGTCCTTGTGTTTGCTCTATATCTTAACAAGAACTATGCTCTCCTGTGTTTCCAAATGGAATATTTATCAGGCTGATTGGTTTATGTTTACCCATCTTACAATATTTAATGTTGGAGCAATCATCTGAATACCTATCAACAAAGTGGTAATGTATGTAACAGATTGTATTATGTAGACAACAACAACTACAGTTCCAGAAACATCATTTTGATTTCCACAGTATCCAAAGACATGGTGGAACTCTGAGTGCAAAGCAGCCCAAAAAGATCAAGACAGAGCAATAGGTATGTTTTGTTGATATTTTGCTACATCAAATTTCATAGCTTTTAAACCTGATCAGACCAAAGCATATTTGTTGTGTTAGACATCAGAGGCATAAGCAATTTTGAATTCAAATAAATTATCTATCAATCATATAACCAGTGCAAAAACTGTTTGTGATAAAATTCAGAAAATGAAGGGTAAGTATAGGCATACCATTCATCTACTCTAGATGTGTAGAGTAGATGAATGGTGTCCTCCTGTCCTCCTGAATTTATATTGAAAGGACAAGTGAAACATTAATCAATTTTTCTATGAGTGGGACAGAGACATACAATCAGCCATTTGTTAGGAAGAACTAAAAAGAGTACTTTTACTGTCTCATGTCCATGGAGTATGGCCTGATGACATTCATGATGAGATGATGACCTGAGGAGGAGGAGTGCCAGATTTGAGGTATAAATCATCATTGCCATTCCAAAACCAGGAAAATATCTGATAAGCAAACAGTTACCGACCTGTCAATTTGACTTGATTTGTGAGATATTATAGAAAATGATAAGTGCCAACCAGACTTCTGGTATTTAGAAAGCATTCTTCCTCTCTCTCTCTCTCTCTCTGTTTGAAATTGGACCATTTGGTCTGTTTAGAAACCTATAAGAAGCATTCCTGAATTGAGAACACCTCGTTTCAGTTATCTTTCACATGGAAACAAAACATATGACAGAGCCTGCAGATAAAAGATCTCGATAATCTAGGTCTCAGATGCTGTCATTCTGTTTTTATTAATCAAAAACTTTCTCTCTAGCCAATTTTTTCTAGTCTGAATGGGAAGTACATTATCCTGATCATATCATCAAGAAGAGGGTGTTCATCAAGGCTCTGTCTTAAGTGTTTGACACTCTGTGTTGTCAAAGTAAACCCAATCACTGAACAACTTCCTCCCATATTAGCACTGCTCTATGTGTTCATAACTTCCCAATTTACTGTCATTAGATCATCAAAAGGCAACTTCAACAAGCACTCAATTTTAGTAAGGTTCAGGTTTTTAGGAGAAAAAGTATATATGCCAAGAACTCACTCTTTATTCAGATCCAGGTTAAGGATGGGACAAACTGTTATCCCAGTTGTGACTGAAACTAAGTTCTCAGGACTTGTTTTCATTAAAAACCTTACATTCTTTGCACATGTTCATAAACTAAGAGGAAAGTACAAAAGAGTATTGAATATCCTTTGCAATATCCTCTACAGAATGGGATGCAGATTGACTTTTCTTCCTTCTCATTTATCATGTACTCACTTGATAAAAGCTCTATTGGGTCCCAGGTCTACAGTTCTGCCAGGGAGAGTACCCTGTGATGATTGGATCTTATCCATCATCGGCATATGTGAATAGATACTGGTGTATTTAATAAATAAATCTTTTAATGCGGGTTTTCCTCCATTTTTATACTTTGCTGTTCCTATTATGCCACTGCATTTGGCACATTGCCCATTCAAAGTACTTGAAACAAATGTACCTGCTCTGTTTTGTCAAAGGAAACATTTGTCTCTGAACTATGCCCTAAAAATAGTCTCTTCCTGAACAACCTACATGGATTAGTATTTTTTCCCTATGTTGGGAAGTTCAATATTGCACAAATTAGACTTGCATTTGGTATGCACATGAAAGAGAAAATACAAGTTATTGGTGTGAATGTGGGCAACATTTGACTATATCGAACATGGTGATATTCCTCCATGGCAAGTTTGCACTCCAATAAGCAATTCTGTACTGAAGATGCCTATGAAATTTAGGCAAAATTCTACAAATAAATCTTTTAATGTGAGTTTTCCTCCATTTTTATACTTTGCTGTTCTTATTATGCCAATGCACGGTATTCCAATATTGAAACAAAACTAATGGGTATCACACACCATTATCATTCTATCTGTACCTTTTTTAATGGGCACAGAGCAGAACACTAATTTTTTTGTCTGTTTCAACAGTTCGAAGATCTGAGCCCACAATAGGTTGTGCTTCTGTTGCTTCTGACTGCATTGTTTCCAGTCAGATTCCACTTGAATGCAATAATTGTACTGCTGAGCAGCACACCGTTAAAACTTGTGTTTGTACATAGAAAGCTGCTACCAAAAATGCATGATTTATACTGACTCATTGAGTTCTTTACAGGCTATCTCCTGTCTTCTGTACAATCTCCAGTGCAGTGCCTTATGATGTCCTACAATTATTGTATAAAGTGATGACTGTTAATTTTGGTTGTGCTTCAGTCTCATTTTCCTTAATTTCCAGAATTAAGGAAAATGAGACTGAAGATGCAGCTGCTAGGTTAGTTTATACTCTTCCACATATTATTTGTCATTCCCCATATAGAGATGTTTAACAAGATCAGTGGCTGTCATCAGGGTAAGAAGCAGTGACAAACAAATTGCATGAGATTATGCCTGAAATTAAGCATTGGCTGTCTAATCAATGAATAAATAGAAGATACGAAGTTGTTCTTGTTAATTTCTGCATATGTCAGTCATTTTATACATTATTTTCTGTTGAGGATGATGACCTACCTGTGTGTGTGTGAAAAGTTCAGTATTCATCTTACCATTTGTCATGTTTTGGTGGCATGTCAGCATTTCACTCAGGAAAGGAATGCAATGCAATTTTTACTAATCTGGCTGAGCCATATGCACTCAGGCTGATCTTGTCAGACTTGAACAAACTGCATGAACTTTTTAACTTTTTTAAAAATAATTAATTTATACAGATACATTTTATTATAAATGTAATTTATATGTAGATATGGCATTGATAATTTTTTTAAAAATTTGTTATCTTCTATTTAATGTTATTTACTTATCTAGCTATTTATTTTATTACCTTGTGTACTATTGTAGAAATAGTGTGGTATGACCTCTGCTGTCCTTGTGGTAATAAGAAATGAATCCTAATAGCTGAGGAAATCCTTAACATAAAACATTCTGACTGATCTCCCCCAAACTTATTTCCCTCCAGGTGTTTAAATATTCTATTTAGTTCTGGCTATGGACTCTTTTGAACATATCCACACAAATCCTCCACTTAATCATTGTGGATGGCACATGATCGTGATAGTTACGAAGTATTTTTGAGACATTTAATCATCCAGCTGTCCCAAGGAGCTTCTCATAATTATGACTGTACAAAAAAAAAAAAAGGATAAAGCAGTAGTATTCTAATTAGAAAAAGATCTCTTGCTAACAGTTCCTCTGTGTGTGGGGGGGGGACGAGTATGTTTTTATTAACTCTCTCACACACCAAGTGGTTTAACTCTTAATTTCAAACTGAAACTAAACTACAGACTATACAAACATGGTGTATTCTTCAAGGAAATAAAATTCAATGAATGAAACACATTCTACACAGTTTCCCTTCAATTATCATAAGCCTACAATTATTATTATACAGGCATCTCCATGGAGTCAGAAGACTCATTGCTGGAGATCCATTATTCATACACTAGCCATTATTCACACAATACCTATCACACCTCTCATTAAATTCATTCACTGATGAAGCACTCACAACTGTTTTTGGCAACCCATTCACCACCCTTGAAGCAAAACATCTACTCCTAACACCCTTGCTAATCACACTGTTACACAATTTACACTGGTGACCCATTCTTCTCTTCTTTCCTGTCATGTACTGAAAAGTCTTCAGTGTCAATCCTATAAAATCCCTTTAATAACTTATATGCTTTCTATCGTGTCTCTTTTTCACCTGTCAGCTAGTTTTTGAAGCTCCCCCCCCCCACACACACACTATCAGTCTGTTCTCCTAGGGAGCATTTTATAGACTGTCACAATCTTTGTCATTCGCCTCTGGATCTTCTCCACCACTTCTTCATCCCTATAGAATGCAGGTGTCCAGATGTGGCCTTATTAAAGCTTTATATATAGGGAAATAATAACCTTTCTATCCCTACTTGTTGGTATGTTTTCATACCAACAAGTAGGGATAGAAACCACATAATCTGATGTGCTGTTTTGGTTACCTTTGCAATATCTCCTCTAAACCTCAACTTTCTTCCCCCCCCAAAGTCCTTGCTCATCAGTTTCTTGCAGTTCATTTCCATCAATGTAGTACGCAGCTTGTGACCTCTTCCCAAAGTGTATCATCACCTTACACCTGGCCACATTAAACTGGCAGCCTACTGCTAGTCTATTTAAGTCTTCCTGCAGGATCTCTACCTCACACCTTCATTTACCATTGCTCTTCCAAGTTTAGCATCATCAGCAAACAACTAAATATTTTGTGTCAAATCATTTCCTATATTATTGATTATATTTGATTGATTGATTGATATACAAATTAAACAACTGAGCATTGAGTACTCAGGCCTGTGGAACACCACTGGTCACTTGCTTTCTCCTGGACTTAACTCCTCCATAAACTACTTTGAGATCTGTCTATCAGCCACCCTCTAATCCAGTTCATCAGAGTCGTATCCATCCTCATTTGCTACAATTTATGCACTAGAATTCTCTGAGGAATCTTGTCATAGATACCTTTGCAAAGTCTAGCAATATCACTGAGTAGCCATTTCCCTTATCCAATTCCAATGTCACTTTATTATTATTATTGTTATTATAAAAGTAAGCAAATTGCTAAACAAAGTCTACCCTTCAAAAAACTATGTTGTCCCTTATCAGGTATCATGTTCCTATCCACTCAGTCCTGAATTCTGCTTTTTACTGATTTCTCCAACACCTAGCCACCATTTCTCAGATGCTGATTGGCCTATTATTTGCTACTTCTCTCTTGGAGTCTCATTTATGCAGTGGAACTATTTTGCCTATTTCCACTGTTTTGGCACCTTCCCAATACTGAGACTTAAATTAAACAGCTTGGTCAGAGGAGCTGATAATTTCCTTGCACATTCTCATAATACACAGGCCGGTATGCTCTCTAATCACACGACTGTGTTCACATTGAGATTCTGCAATAGTTTAAGCACCTCCATTTCTTCAGCCTCTATTCTCCCATCAGTCAGTATCACATCTGGTATTGCAGTGTCACCATCTAGATCATAGGTGGCCAACAGCAGGGCTGCATATGGCCCACGGCAGGATTAAAAACTATATTAAATTATACGTATTATCAATTTAGCTATTAGTTTCGATCTCAGATTTTCTGATTGATATACAAGTTATATTCATTATTTCTGATGACGGAAACAATTTATATTCTCAACACGGAATCAAAATTGCTTTATATAAAGATTACTCAATTGAAAAAATCTACTGCTTCTCTGTGCCAGTTGTAGTAGTGGAAGTGGTATATTTCTATGCGCTCCAGAGTAACACATCATTGAAAGTCACTTGCTCTGCTCTGGTTACAGTGATCAGTTTCAGAGACTCAGTTTCAAGTATTTTATATTGTTCTCCCAGTAGTAAAATGATTTAACAAATATAGTAATTCAAATGGCAAATATCTGTTGGATTTCTGCTCAGAACATGGACTGGTTATTACTAACACCATGTTCCAACATAAAAATGTGCACAAATTCACATCGAGAGAAGAGGCAAGGAATAAGAAAAGTCTCATTGACTATGTTATTGTTGATAGTGATGTTTTCTCCCTGGTGCAGGACACCAGAGTGTACAGAGGATTTGAAATTGGAAGTGATCACTTTTTAGTCTTGAGCAGGATAAAATTGAATTTCATATTGAAAAGAATAACATGTAAGAAAGTTTTAAAGTGAATAAAAGTTGAGCAGCTCTCAGATGTGAACTGTAGACTAAAATACACAAAGATTATTGCAGAAAAAATGAAAGAGTTTGAGTACAGGAATCAAACCTTGGAGATTCATTGGCAAACTCTGAAGAAAACATTGATTGATTCTGCCAGACAGGCATGTGGTAAGGTTGTCTGCAAGGATAAAAAAATCAGAACTCAGTGGTGGACACAGGAAGTTAAAGAGGCGGTGAAGGAAAAGAAGAAAGCATATCAAAAGTTCCTGTCAAATAAGTCAGCTTGTGCTCTTAGAGAATACACAGACAAATGCAAAAATGCTAAACACTGTGTAAAACTAGCTAAACAAAAGTCTTGGGAGGACTTTGGCAAGAATATAGAAAATAAATATCAAGAAGGCGGCAAAATATTCTGGAGATTGTTGAAGAAGCTTAGGAATGGAGGGAAGAGTGCTGTAAAAGGAGTTAGAGATGATAAAGGTGACATGAAAACAGAAGAAAAAGATATCCTTGAAGTATGGAGTAATTACTTTGAAAATTTGCTAAATGAAACAAGCAGTGATGACAGGACAGTGATAAAAAACACTAACCAGCCATGCAGTCAGGAATACATATCCATACTTGAAGTAGAAAAAGCCATCAAAGGCTTGAAATGTCGAAAGGCAGCAGGAGTAGATGATACTCGACCAGAAATGCTGAAGTATGGTGGTATAAAAGTCTTACAGTGGCTGCACTGCATAGTTCAGAAAGCATGGACTGAGGGACGAATTCCCGATGAATGGAGTAGAGCTCTCATAGTACCCATATATAAAAAGGGAAATAAAATTGAATGTGAGAATTACAGAGGTATTTCCCTACTGAGTGTTCCTGGCAAGATCTATGCAAGTATACTTGAGAAACGGTTGAGAAGAATTGTGGAAGAAAAGCTTGGTGAAGAACAAGCTGGATTCAGGCCAAATAGAGGCTGTCAGGATCAGATCATCACTTTATGACAAATAGTGGAAAAATCATGGGAATATGACAAAGATCTGTTTTTAAGTTTTGTCGATTTGGAAAAGGCATATGACAAGGTGCCAAGAGAGAAGCTATTCAATATGCTACAGTTATATGGTGTCAATGGGGCATTAAATCAAGCAATACTTTGTCTTTATTTGAGTTGTAAGTCAGCAGTTAGAATTGAAGGAAGTACAGGAAGATGGTTTAATGTTAAATCTGGTGTGAGACAAGGATTATCCCCTCTGTTATTCATAATCTATATGGATCACATTATGAAGGAAAGTGGTATTAAACATGATAACAAAATTGGAGATGTTAATGTCAGCTCTTTGCTTTATGTGGATGATGTTATACTTCTAAATAAATCCGCTAACTTTGCAAGATTCTCTGACTAAATTGAATAACTGTTGTAATAGATATGGTATGAAGGTCAGCAATAAAAAGACAAAGACAATGAAAATACGCAGAATCATTGAAAATGTCAACTGTGTTTTGAATGGAGAACTTGTGGAACAAGTAAAACATTTCAGCTACTTAGGCATGATTTTTACGGAGGATGGTAAATTAAATATAGAAATAGACAACAGAATCAGCAAAGCTGGTATGATAGGATGTCAATTGAATAAATTCACATGGAATAGGAGAGAAATTAGTCAGAACACTAAATTAGCTGTATACAAGACAGTGTTAGAACCAGTTTTAACTTATGGATCTGAGAGCTGGGTCAGAAGTAAAACACTTGACCAAAGACTAGAGACCACAGATATGAGAGTCCTGAGAAAGATTATAGGCGTGAACAGATAGCATCAATGGCAACTTCATATTAAAAACGAGGATATTGGAAAAGAACCTGACAGCATCCAGGAATGCATTAGCAGAGCTAATCTCAGGTGGTATGGTCACTTAAACAGAATGGACGAAGAAAGACTAGCAAAACAAGTGTTCTCTTTCAGTTTGGCAGCAAAATGAACCAGAGGAAGACCAAGATATAGGTGGATTGATACGGTACAAAGTGCCTTAGACGATAGAAATATAAGATCTGATAATGTTGGAATCTTGACAAGTAACAGACTGATTTGGAGGAAAATTGTAGATAGGAAGTTAGTAACGATGTAATTTTTTTCATGTAGTACTATCATATCCTGTACACCCCTTGAGGGTACATGGCATGAATTTGATGATGATGAGTAATTCAATACATGTAACTATTGCCTTTATTTTTATTTAAGTTCTGTCTAAAAGTGTGCGGCCTGTAACTCTACCACTCATCATATATTGGCCCTCGTATAGAATGAAGTTGGCCATGCCTGATTTAGACGATACACTCCTGCCAAATGCTCACTTAGTAATTCAACTATTCGGTTTAGTTCTTTTACTTCCCTACCATCAGCACTTTTTCAAGTCATCTTTCCATGGTCATTCCTATTTTTACTTGTCACATAGTGAAAGTACTCTTTAGGATTTCTTTTGGCCTCAATAGCAAGCTTCTCTCATAATTAGCCTTAGCATACATGTCATCCTTCTTGCCCATGCCTTGTACTGCTCATGGATATGCTGATCACTTTTGTCTTTATAATCCCTCCACAACCTATTCTTTGTCTGCAACTCCTTGATTTATCCTTCTGACTCTGGAATTCTGTGCTTTCTTTCATCACCCATTGACACCATCTCCTATGCACCAGAAACATAATTCCCCTCCAAATTCTTATGGCCTCAGCACTACTGAAAACTCTCTCTTGAGCTTGTTGTAATCATCTGCTTTGTAATTCCACATACATCCCTTTGTAACAGAAAATTCTGCATGTCTGGCAATCTCCTAGGTCAAGACTATATAATCACTTTCTCCAAGCAGAGACAACCTAGCTAGATTGGTTAGTGTTCTCCAGTGCTATGTTCTCTGATGCTGTGATCAGATCCAGCACTCTCAAACCTCGTGTTCCTTCCATTACATGCTCTCTCAGGTAATTATCTTTCAGCAGCTGTATAATTCCATTTTCTTCCCTACCTGTGACCATTCCTCCTGCCAATCTATGTCCTCATAGTTGAAATCCCTGATGATAATTACTCAACTTGTACTCATGCTAGTTTGTGTGTGCATGTCATCTATGTTCTCCCATAAACCACCTGGATTATGACAGCAGCCAATTACACATTTAACCTTGTTGGCCTCTACTTCACACCAGGTAACCTCAGATGAATTGCCCTCTGAATCCTCCCAGTCTCACTGATTTACTTCTACTCTTTTTGGCTTTAATTCCTCTGCTGTCATTAGGAAAACCCTTCTCCCTTTCTCCCCATCCTATTCCTTCTGTGTCCTCTCTGAAAACACCATATTCCTTGTATTCTATTCCTATGACCATGTCATCTTTAGTCAACTAAATCTCACTAATGCCTATAACTTTTGGCCAAGTTGTGCTAACCAATGCCAAAAGCTTCTTAACTTTATTTTGAATACTTCTGGCATTAGTATACATAAACCAATACTCCCTTCATCCCACAACCTCCCATACTCCTTGTGTTATTTAGCCCACTAAAGTTAAACTGGTATTCTACGTTATGCATCATGTGATCACCCCCACTTACTAACCTATGGGTTGTCTGGACCCTTGTTCAGAACTCTCTCTCCTGCCCCCCCCCCCCAAACATTCTAGTTTCCCTGACTCTGCACTTCTGAATGTTCACTGCTCCTGATGCCATACCCATTCAAATGCAAGCCATCCATCTTACATAAATCCTTCTTTCCATCACTCCACATCCACAAACTCCACACCATTCCTCCTGCATAATCTGCACGCTGACTCATTCACTATTATAGCTCTCTGTTTCAACTTGCCTTTGTCATACTGTGATAGCAGACTCAACTTTTACTTTCTCACTCTTCTTCTTTGCATGCACTTGCAACTCTCTCACATCTTCTTGTTTCCTCTGCTAAATCATTTGTGCCAGCCAAAATATACAAGAGACGTCCAGAAAGTAAGTTCTGATAGGCTGTCAGAGAAACAAAAATATACTTACAAAAAAAAAACTTCATTGGAAATTAAAGTAGACATCTTTCACTATTTTTCTACATAATGTCTGCCATTGTTCAGGCACTTATCATAATGGGGGCACCAAGAGTTGTATACCTTCATCATAGAAGGTTGCCGCCTGTGACAAACCACATATTGACTGCTTCTTTGACCTCATCGTCTTGAAACCACCGGCCACCAAAGAAAGATTTCCGATGTTTGAACAGATGAAAGTCACTTGGCACAAGATCAGGACCTCGCGCCATTGTTCCCATCCGAAGGTAGCGAGAAGTTGTTGTGTTACACCGGCCGTGTGTAGGCAGGCGTTATCATGAATCAAAACAACACCCCTGGTAAGCATGCTACGTCGTTTATTCTAGATTGCACAACGCAGTTTCTCAAGGGTTTGGCAGTACATACATTGATTGTGGAGCCTTGACCCAAGAAGTCTACCAGCAAAATTCCTTGTCTGTCCCAAAACACAGTGCACATGATTTTCTGAGTGGAAACCGTTGTCTTCAGTTTCATCTTGACCGGTGATGAGGTGTGCCTCCATTCCATGGACTGTTGTTTGGATTCAGAGGTTGTATGCAACACTCAAGTCTCATCCCCAGTAACGTGTCTGCTGAGGAAAGCATCGCTATCCTCATGGTAGCGTGTCAAGAATTTCAACGCACTTCCCATGCGATTCACTTTGTGTTGTTCTGTAAGCAACTTTGCCCCCCCCCCCCCCCCCCCCGGCATGCACACAATTTCGATAATTCAGTTTCTCTGACATGATTTCATGAAGCCATGAATGTGAAACTTCTGGAAATTGCAGCAAGAGTGACATCATAGTGAATCCCCAATTCTGTCAAATCTTCTCTTCAACTGAATGCACCAAATCATCAGTCACTAAAGATGGTTGCCTGCTCCATTCATCATCGTGCACACCTGTCCTTCCTTCATTAAAACATCTTATCCATCTTTGTACTATTGAATCACTCATTGTATGTTCAAACTTTCCCATATTTTTGACAAGGATAGGCAATTATTTTGATTCAAGTTAGGGCATTGAAGTAAGGCCTCAGCACTCTCTTTGAATAGGTGTTCGAATTTAAGGCGACATCTGTGTAGAAGGAGAGTCCTGGACCAGAGAATGTTGTAGCTTGTCTCTATCCCGTGTTGCGTCAATCCAGACTTATCAGATTTCTTGTGAAGAATACACAATTGATGTTCTTGTATTCTTTTTTCTATAGAGCGTCTGGTTTGTCCAGAGTACAACAGATTGCAGTCATATGGAACTTGATATACACCAGGCAGTGACATAGTTGAGCGTTTATCTTTAGAAGAGGGGAATAGGTGGATATTTTATAAATAGGGATGTAAATGGCTGTTAAATCATATTTCTTCAGAATTCTTGAAATTGGTTCTGAAATTCTGGAAATATATGGAATTGGAACTCGACGTATTGATTCTTTGTTGTTCTGGATTGGATTAGATTGTAGGAATCAAACAGATGTTGTGTAGTCTTTTCAGAAAAGCTATTTAATTTCATGTAATGTTTGATAGTGGAAAGTTGTTTCTGTAATTCATCGTGGAGAGTTGAGCAATTAGTTCTAGCTCATCGAATTAAACATTTTATGATTCCTGTTTTTTGATAAGGATAATGAGCAGATTGTTTGAGAAGGTAATATCCAGTAAAAGTGGGTTTTCTGTAAACTGTTGTTGTCAGAATACCTGAAGGTGAGTGGATGAGAAGGATGTCTAAAAAGGATAACTTGTCTTTTTTTCAATCTCCATGGTAAACCTCATACGAGGGTGTAAAGAATTGATTTTGGCTAAAAAAAAGGAACTTCTGTTGTGAGGCCACACACTGAAAAAATGTCGTCTATATATCTAACCCAAAAGGAAGGTTGAGGGTATATAGATGAAAAGCAGATGTCTTCTAGATGCTCCAAATAAAAGTTGGCTAGAGCAGGTGAAAGTGGACTTTCCATGGCTGTTCCTTCTACTTGGTTGTAGAATTTGTTTTGACACAAGAAATATCCATAGTGCATCACATATTCGAATAAGATGTAACATCATGCTGCTTGTTCTATTTTTGAATGATCAGTTGTTTGTACTCCACCTTTTAAAAACTGTTCCTATCAAGCCACTGATGATAGTCTATTAATTTCAGACTGAAATATTTGGCAAATATTAAAATATTATTCTTGTTGATAATTCTTAATTTCATGTCACAAGTGTCTCTCAAGAATAAACCTCAATAACTTGCCGATGAATTTCAGCTGCTTTAAATTTCCTCGCTTTCAAGAAACGGATAACTGACCTAATTTCACATGCGGTGGGTGATTTGATTTTACATGCGGCTGGCAATTCAATTTTCTTAGATATTATAAACACATACCAAGAAAGCGTACGCACTGTGAGAATGTCTGAAAATGGCACCTTTCCTTAATTCCTTAGCAAAGAATCAGCAAACTCAGAACGCATGCACACACCATTGCGATCGCAGTGCTGCAGTGAAAATATTTAAAAACAGAACTTACTTTCTGGACGTCCCTCTTACATCTCTTCCACCTTCACTCTCTGCATCCTTACAGCATCACTTACATCCTTAATCTTAGCACAGGAAAACACGATTTTGTCAGACTCTCCTCAAACACTCCTCTTATTAGTAAATCACCATACATAATCTGCTCCTTATTCTCATGCTTTCATACTCTGCTTTCTTTCTCTTCTGTGTCATACCATCTGCCAGGTGTTTCTCCAACAGTTCAGTGTTTTGTTCTGTGGAGGACTATGTAGGTGTGCTATCTTTTCCACTATCATCTAGCCATTTTGCTTCATTTTCTACTCTGTCATTTGTAGAGCCACTCATTCTACTTGTAACACTGACTATGCCAATCGCATTATCACACATTTTTCTTTCAGCTCACTCTGTCATTTTTCTTACTTTTTTGCATTTGCTTATGAAACACTAACAACAAACATATTCTCCAGTTTTGTTCACCTTCCATAAATCTTCCACTCTGCATGATATACATTTTGCACACATTGCAGCAAACATTATTATGCATGTTAAAATCACCTGCCATTGTTTTGCACATCACCATGATGCACAATATAGTATACAAGAAAACAAACATTAAACCTTTGAAAATTAAAAAATTAATCACACCACCCTTACAGTTAATAAAACAAATACTCATAAATATAAGAATGCAAAAAGAATGAGCTAATTATTACAGATTACTTCTAAAAAAGAACTTAGCTTTCAACACTGAAAATCACCACGTGTAATATCTTCTCACCTCTTGTGGCTTGGATGTTAAATTATTGAAATATCATCCTATATGGATAACACTTCTCTTTTTTTCAGTCTCTTGCTTTCTACAGAGCTTTCATTAAATTCAACGAATTCATGCTAATGTAACTACTGCTCTCTCTCTCTAATATAATAGCAACATAAATCAAGTTCTTCTTGCATCCCATATCTTGTTGTCGTCCAAAACATTTCAGCAACTTGGTTCACTTTCTATATGAAAGTAGCAGGCAACTGCACCAAATGTTCCACCATAATGATGTTAACAGTTTCTTCTCTTTAAAATCACTTAAAACCATATCAGCAGTTTAATCAGATGTGAACAAATTTACTTTCTATATGAAAGTATCAATACTTCTGAAGAAATAACTAATAAAATCATATCGTTGATTTCAGTAACTTTTAAAACTGAGAATCCTAAATAAACTTTAATGGATCCATTTCTATATGAACTGGAAATCAATAAAGTTCCTTTCAGTTTTAATTGAAATGGATTAATTACTTAAATAAACTTTACACTTATTTCTTTATAAAATGATATCCTCTCCGTCTTCCATTTCTAACTTTCTCCTAATTTTTGTTCAGTGTTCATATATTAAAGACTTAAACTTTACATTTCTCCTGCTGTGTTCCTTTCCTTCTCCTTTCAAACAGCTGAACACTTAGCAACATTTAATAACATTCTTTTCACTCCTGTACATACTTGGAAATACATTAGCACAACTTCCATTCCAGTCCACCATTGTGCACCACCATTACTGCTTTCAGCATTATGCTTGAAACAACAGTAGAGTTCTTTTAATAATGCAAGAAAGTTTATTTAATTATACTTTCAAAATGAAAGCAGCAGAAATCATAACAATTCTTCATTTCACTATCTTATGTACTGAAGTAAGCTCATTTAATCACTTCTGATTATGTAGCTGTGACTTTTGCTTCTCTCGTAATTGAAAACATTTGTAAATGCTTGTTTTGATACAATCAACACCAACACATACAAAATCACAATAAAGCTCTGGTATCCAATCTTAATAAACATATTTCACATCTAGGTGAGACTTCAGTAGCTAAAAATTAAAATAACATTTCAGAAGTCTTTGCTTGTTACATGCAAAAGGAACCAAACATTTAACTAGTGCACATATCATTTTTTGTGATCCCTGATGATGACATGTAGCATTGCTGAAGTATAGAAAGTATTAATTAAAGTTTCTTTTAATTAATATTCTTGTATATGTTGTCATTTCCTGAAAAATTAAACTGGATGAACTGCTAGGTGTTGAAAAGGTCACTGTTGTAATGGTCTTCTCCATTATTTTTGGGAGTATCAAAGTGAGCATTGGGAATGATAATTCTTGGTAGCATTTGTTAGTAACTGGCCAAATATGGTCTAATTTCTGAAGTATGCGATAAATAGGAGAGTTGAAGATCAGATTTTGAGCAGAAAATACATATCCCAGAGGGGGAAGGACTTCATTAGGACCAGATGACATCCTGATATTTATCTTTCTTGCAAAAGTTCAAAAGTGACATGGAGTATATTGTTTCTTTTTTGTATGGTGTCAACTTGATCATTAGTACAGGAATTGGAGAAAAATGATACTAAGAGATCACTTTTATCTTAGATGATGTTGCATTGGTAACATCTCAACATAAGAGAAGTGGAAACATGGCCTGGCAAAAGTTGCATCCAATGGTATTAGCTAAGTATTAAACCACAGAAATGGTTTATAGTACTAAAGGACACAAGCTTGGGAGTGACAGTGAGTTTATATTTGATCTCTACTTAGAAAATATAGCTATATGAAAAACATGATACAGACTACAGGTAAGTTTCGATTTTCCTTATGTATATTATAAATTTAAATTAATAATTAATGCAGAGTGAGTTTCAGCAGTGAGATGAAAGCTCTGTTTCTGATTTAATAATAGGTTTATTACATCAAGTATTGTTAAGTTATTTGATCCACTTTTTAAATGCTTTTTTTATTATTATTATTATTATTATTATTCAGGCCTCCAAGGAGTCAAAAGACTCATCGAGGGAGGTCCTTCCTAAGACATAAAGTCTGTCAAGACTCATCGAGGGGAGGTCCCCCCCCCCCCCCCCCGAGAAACACAAAGTCTATCATACCACTCTTTAAACTCACTGACCGTTCTCGCTCCCACCACTCCATCAGGCAATGCATTCCACGGCTCAACCACCCTCCACACAAAGAAACCACTCCTTACCCTCTTGCTCACAGTTTCCTTTCGTAACTTCCAGGGATGGCCTCTTGTCATCACTCCTTCCTGCTGTTCAACCAAGCGAAAGAACTCCCCAGTGTCAACCCTGTAACCACCTCTCAACAGTTTAAAAGTCTCAATCATATCACCTCTCCTTCTTCTATCCACCAAACTCTGCAGTCCACATTCTCTCAGCCGATCCTCATAACTATCCTTGTACAGTCCTGAAACCATCTTTGTCATCCGTCTTTGTATCCTTTCCACAGTTAATTTATCCCCTTCAAATCCTGGGGACCAAATCTGAGAACAATAGTCCAAGTGTGGTCTGATCAGAGACTTATACAACGGAATGATAACCCTCTTATCTCTGCAGGTCAGTGTCCTTCTCATAATAGCAGCAATCCTCTGTGTTACCTTCACCACCTTTGCAATATGTCCCCTAAACTTCAGGTTTCTATCAATCATCAACCCCAGATCTCTTGTCTCCCCTACTTCCTCCAGTATAACTCCTCCCATAGAGCATGCAGCATCCCATCGATGTTTCCCAAACCTCAAGACCTTACATTTTGCTGCATTAAACTGATACCCCCATTCATTTGGCCATCTATCTAGCTTATTTAAATCCTCTTGCAGGGCTACCACATCTGCACTATTACTAATAATCCTTCCCAGCTTCGCATCATCCACAAACAACTGAATATCCCCTTGCAATCCACTGGCTATGTCATTGATATAAAGGTTAAACAATATAGGTCCTAGTACTGAGCCCTGTGGGACCCCACTTGTAACTCTCTGCCTCCTGGAAACTGCTCCACCATACACAACTCTCTGATACCTATCAGACAGCCAATCCTGAATCCAGTTGACCAATCTGACATCCAGACCCATGTGCTGCAACTTAAATATCAGCTTATCATGTGGCACCCTGTCAAATGCCTTTGCTAAGTCTAAGAAAATTGCAGTATATGCCTTTCCCTCATCTAATGTTCTTGTAACTTTATTATAAAAGGCTAGCATATTGCTAAAACAAGAGCGTCCTTTCACAAATCCATGTTGATTCTCACAGATAACATTACCCTTATCTGCCCAATGCTGTATACGGTCCCTCACTACTTTCTCCAAGATCTTAACAACTACTGATGACACACAGACTGGCCTATAATTAGACATTTCCAGTCTGTTACCACCCTTATGCAATGGCACTATCTTACCTTCCTTCCATTCCCTGGGCACCTTTGCCAAAGCCAGACTTTCATTGAAAAGCCACGTTAAAGGCACTGTCAATTCCCTAGCACATTCTCTCAAAACCTGTGGTGAAATACCATCCAGTCCCACAGCTTTACTGACATCCAGAGTACTCAGTATCTGAAACACACTCTCCTCCTGTACCTCCAGACCTCGAACCAGTCCTATCCCTCTAGCATTAAAACTGACTCCTCTAGGATGAAATACTCCAATAAAGTGTTCATTGAACAATTCCACTATGTCCTCTGCATCAGTCACTCTATTCCCATTTTTATCCCACAATATCATTCTTCCACAGTCATTTTGGTAGTCTCACTATTGTACCACAACTACTACTATTTCTAATATGACTTTTCTAATATTTTGAGTGACACTTCTTATACAGTTATTTTATCATGAAGATGAAATTGTTTTGCTTTATTGTCCCCCTCCCCACAGCTTACTTTCCTTAACAGGCTTATCACATCTCTATGCATGCATGCACATTTTTCCTTAATAACTGTTAAACCTGTGAACCAGTCATTGAAGCTTCTTTGAGTTTATCTCACTCCTTTAACAAACCAACATTACAGTCAAACAACTGGTGGGGTGGGAAAAGGTTGAATGTAAAGTAGGCTTCATGAGATTGTCACTTATTTGCTAGTTAAATGTGCTCTTTACTAGTACACAACACTGCTTACAATTGAATTAGGGGATGGCTAGCAAGGTTGATTTTGCTCTGAGAGTAGTTTCTATAATATGCTGCAAGTACCTACTCCATGGTTGAATTCAGTTAATTACTGTTGATTGAATTCAGATGTAATGGCATCAGCATCTTGATGGATTAAATATATACTATATAATATGCAGATGCAATATTAAGAATTAACTGTGTCATATACATATTTCTTGCATATGGCATCACAAATACTTTAATACTTAATGTCTTTGGTTAGTCTAGCATCTGCATCGTGTGATTTATATGCCTTCACCTGCTATGTATCTTTGTACTACTGCTGGCATTACTATCACAAGTAGTAATTAGAACACTCCCTGCTGCTTTTTGCTGTTGCTCTTATTATTAGCACTGCTCTGCTTTTCTGGTAATACAGTTAATTCTAAATGCTCCATTCTATAGCAATTAGTAGAGTGTTCTGCATGGGATCAGTGTAATTTTTCAAATGCAGAAAAATAGGAATGTTTTGTTCCACTTTCAAAGCCTTATCTGGAGAGAGAGAGAGAGATGATGATAATGGATTTTCCATTTCATGCTGATTAATAATCTAAAATGTCTTAACTATTAATATGAAACTTATAGAAATTATTTTTGTTTAATGATGCACAAAAATATGCCTTTTTATTTCTCTCTTTTGGCCCAGGCACCCAGTAGAACATGTAGATGAAGAAGATCCTTTCCTGCCTCCATCAAGTGCAGGTGCTAATACTAGAAGAGCTCGCGATAACTACACTAATATGGGAGCACGACCTCGTTATAGTCATACCCCTCCTCAGACTCCACACTTTACAGCTTCGTTGTAAGCATAACACATTTCATCTTTAACTTTCAGCTAAATGATCCATTGATTTTTTTTTTTTTAAAAAACAAATCATTGTTATGTGTTATATTTAAAAACTAATTTTCATTACATCCTTCCTTTTTTTTTTTTTTCTGTCATGAAGAATACAAGGGAAAACATTGCTTTTGATCTATACATGGCCAGTTAGGCAGTATTAAAGAACTTACTTTTTGATTTTGTAGGTAAACATAGTAATCAGATTAGATATGATGACTCTTGGAGGAAAGGTGGAGAAACTGTAATTATAAACTCATTATTACAAAGTGGAAAATTTTGATACAGCATATGCAAAGTTTGAAACTTAAAAAAAAAAAAAATCAACAATTTTAAATATTTAATTGGAAGATGTTCTAACATTTATTTCTTGAATAAGTTGATATTTAGATGGTTTGAAAGTCATGACATATTTAGCATTAATGATTCATATTTTTGCACTAGAAATGTGGTTTTATAGAGGCTAGAGTAGTTATTTATTGGATATGATTACTATTATGCTTATTATACCTCATCTATCCATCCCTTGTCTGTTAAGTATGGCTGATGAGAAAGATACTGCTCATAACCTGCCCTCCCCCCTTCCATTTTCAGATAGGATGTACATTTTGAAATGCTAATGCATCTGTGTAATAAAATACTAGAAATTTTATTATTATTATTATTAAGAGTCCCTGACACCAGGAGTCAGGGACTCATCGAGGGAAGCCACATACTACACACACCAGCTATCATAGTTATTCTTGAATTCATTCACACTGCTTGCCCTCACAACATGCAATAGCAATCCATTCCAATCACGCATCATCCTATGAGAGAAAAATCTAGTCCACATCCCCTTCTTAGCGGCATTAATTCTCAGCTTCCAAGGATGCCCTCTTGGCCTTTCCCCACCTCCATAAATTGAAAAATTCCATCAACTGAAATCCTGTATGACCGTTTCAGAGGTTTATAAGTCTCAATCATATCACTCCCTCTTTTTCATGTTTGCTAGTGTCTGCAAATTCTCAATCTGTCTTCATAATCAGTATTCCATAATTCTGATATCATTTTTAGCACTCTCCTTTGCAAACTCTCTCCCCCCCCCCACTATATCAGAATCACAACAGAAACCAGCAGACTAGATCTGCACACAATAGTCCAAGTGAGGTCTTATCCTGGCCTTGTAAAGAGGCAAAATGACATCCTTATCTTTACATGTGAACGTTCATTTCAGCATTGCAATTATCTTTTGAGATTGTAGCGGGCCATGTAGCAAAGATTGTATTTGCAATCTTTGCTACATGGCCCATGAACTTCAACTTCCTATCTACTAACACTCCAAGATCCCTAGTCTGATCAAATGACTTTGCATTTACTGACATCCATTTTCCCATGCTCACAATTCCAGCCTATTCAAATCATTCTGCAAGTACTGCATACGAGCAGCATTCCTGATTATCCTATCTATCATTGCATCATCAGCAAATAGCTGTATGTCACTTGTCAAATCCTTCCCAATATCATTAACACCCCAACCAGCCATGACGTCTATAGACGTCCAGAAAAATCTGGATACGATTCTGTAACACCTATTGAATAACATGGATAAGAAGTGCAATTTGGTCTCATTATTTCATCCACCCATTGCTGGTAGAGAGGTTAATGTATAGAGTGAATAACAGTGGACCAAGCACTGATCCTTGTGGTACACTACTGATTACTTTTAACATTTTTGCTGCCAACTACGAGTATACTAGTAGTTGGTATATGAGCCTCACAAGCCAACTACGAATATACACGTATGTCGATTACCGACCTCCTGCCAAGCACGAGTTAACCTGTAGTATAAGCATGTTAATTTGGACCTTTGGCTTGTAAATAAAGTGGAGCACGTCTGGGGACTTGGTAGAAGGAAAATAATTTTCAGAAAAAGTATAATATGTTATAAGAAGTATTGTTGCATAAACTGTGTATTTATTTATGCAAATAAAACAATTTTTTGAAGTTTTTCCAACATATACATATATTTATATATGATATATCATAATCTGAGTCATTACTAGAGTTGTCTGTAGGATTATAATAATCTTCAGAATCGGAACCAAATATGTTTTCATTCCATTCATCATCGCTCATATTAGCATAAGCTTCTAATGTTTCATCAGTAAGCTTTCTTTTACTGACCATGGATGGCGTAATTGAAGGTTTTTATTTAGATAATTTTAAATAATTGTAAGACTATACTCAATAAACCTTACTGCACCGAATGTCACTGACTCTGAACTCAAGTTACACAGTTGTCAGCACATGTAAGACATAGGTGTGTGTGGAGGAAGGGTGATACGAGATTACTTGTATTTGGTGTATGAAATAAAATTCAGTCTGATAAACCAGCTATGAGATAACTCGTACTGACCTTGTAGAAGTGAAAGTGCTTGGCGTGCGGTAACAAATTATGCTCAAGTTTGTTTGAGGAGCATGGCAGCGAACGTGTTAATCTTGCAGACTCACATCCTCTATACACTACTTTTTGATATCTGTTAGTCAGCCATCCTCTTATCCAGGCTAATATTCTATAATCCAAACCCATATTCTCCAATTTATGCAACAGTCGACTATGCTGTATTCTTTCAAAAGCCTTAGCAAAATCAAAAAGTATCATGGTGTATCCATTCCCCTTGTTTAATTCAATGGTAACATTGTTATAGAATGTTAAAACATGACCTTCCCTAAACCCATGTTGCTCACTGCAAATTCACTGTCAACCCATTTCTGAATGTGAGCCCTAAACAAATTTTCCAAAATCTTCACCATCACTCTTGCGATACTAATTGGTCAATAGTTGGATACATCAGGCTTTGCAACATCCTTGTATAATGGAATTACCATGCGTTCTTTCCATTTCTACAGAATCTTCCCTGTTTTGAGACTCATATTAAACAGCTTGGCCACATGAATAGTCAGTTCAGCTGAACACTCTTTTAGCACACATGCTGAATCCCATCACTCCCTATTGCTGAATTCTTATTCAGTTTATGCAACAGCTCAAATACCCCCCCCCCGCTTCTCCTCATACACCTGAGTTTCTTCATCCAGTGAAGAGGTAGCAATGAGCTCAATGTTGCATACATCAGGTTGATAGCTTTTAAGAAAATGGGCACTCATTAGCTGAACAACCTCTTCTGCATCTGTTACCCTCACGACATCAGGATTTAGAAGAGTTATTCTTTCATATTCATTCTTTCTTTTACTTGCAGCGTATCAATAGAATTCTAGTGGGTTGTCTGTAGCATGCAGAGCCAGTTTCTTTTCATACTCAGATTTTGCTTTCTGTACAACAGTTGTGACTATTCTAGCCTGCTGCTTATAATTTTCATAATGGACATCATCCTTATGCACATGGTATTCCTTCCACATCATCCTTTTCATATGAATCTCTTGTTTAATAAAATTACACATCCATTTGACTCCTACTCTATTCTTCGAACTCTCAGGACATATTCTGATATCGTATCATTTAAGTATTGTTTAAATGCTTCCCATGCACTGTCGATATTATTCCCATCCAGCAACCAATCCCATTCCACCGAACTCATTATACTCCTCAGTCGGTCCTAATTTCCTGCTTTGGAGTTCAGCATGTAACCTTTCCTGAATGGAACAGTCATAAACTTAGTCACTTTTTAAGTGAGTACTAAATTATCACTATCACCAGTCGGAAGCAGAATTGTTACGTGTTTAACTGAAATGCCCTCTGACACTATTTGACCTCGAGTTCCTTCTGTCACATGCTGCTTAAGGAAGTTGTCCTGCAACAGCTCAATAAATTCATTTTCATTCTTCTCATGAGATTCTACTGCTACCCAATCAATATTTGGATGATTAAAGCCTCCCATTATGATTACTCTTTTTGCGCTCACCTTTTCTATTTAGTGATGCATTTCTTCATCACTACCAACTGATTCATCAGGTCTGTAACAATACCCCACTATGTAATTGATCTTGTTAGATTCCACCTCACACCAGATGGCTTCAAACTCACTGCCACATGAAACACTGTTAGTAGTAGTACTACAATCATAGGTCTCAACTCTAACTGGATTCAAGTCATCTGATATCATTAGCAGCATACTCCCTCCTCTCCTATCCTCCCTAAAAATACTGTACCCTTTACACTCAATACTAATTTGTATGTCTGATTCTGATAGCCAGGTCTCACTAATGCCTACAATCTGAGATCCCAACATATTGACTAAGGCAACAAATTCTATCACTTTGTTTCTGATACTCCTAGCATTCGTGTATAGACATAATAATCTACCTGCATGTTCTTTTGTATACATATACTCTTGTCTGCAGTCTGCATGACACCAACTTGCAGTTCTGTATTCTTCTCTAGTGCTTTATACATGTATATCTTTGCATATGTTTGATGGATCTTTACCATATGAACACAAAGTCGAAATCTTTCTCTCCTCATCAACATTTCCATGATAAATCCCATTCCTATCATTGTTATTGTTGTCGAGTCCATTGAAGAGCTTCTAGATATGACTGTGGATCTGTAGAACTGCTTTAGCAATCTGTTGAACATTGGTGGAGTAGAGCTTTTCTCTAGGGTTATTGTCAATTTTCTGTAGAGCAGCAGCCATTGCTGGACAAGAATAAATATGTGAGTACTAACAGGTGTTAGTACAACTCCTGAACAGTTTTTGCATGTTTCATAGCTCCTACTACCGTCTGGCTGAAATTTCATGCCTTAAAATGTTTCATCCTTAGCCTGGTGATGACTGTGGTTATTTCTCTCTTTTCATTAATTTCACTGATTTCATTCTTCTTCTTGATAGTTTATTTTACCAATCTTATTTTGGCAACAGCATTAGCATCAGTTAGTGATAGTGGATGTAATTTCTAAGGTATCTTGCGTCTTTGGCTAGTCTGTCTGCTCTTTCATTGCCTTCAATATTTACATGGGCTGGTATCCATTGCAGTGTGCAGTTCTTATTTTTTAAATTTAAGGTGGTTAGCAGTTCATGAATTTCCTGTGTGAGATTTGTTTTTCCATTCCTTAATGCCTCAAGTGCAGATTTTGAGTCACTGTAGATGGTTATTCCTTTTGTAATGTTTATTACTGGATTTAAGAGCTGTTTGTATGGCTGTTAATTCACAAGTGAAGTTTAAAGCTATTTTATATTTTGTATTTGAAGCTATTTATTCTTGTCATTAACACAGTTATATAACATTGTCAGTCTTACACTCACATTCTCACCATTCCTCTCTTTATAATTTAGTTTCCCTGACTCTCTGTCTTAGGTCTCACACCAGTTATTAGTTTTTCAAGACTCCTGATCCCAAATGCATTCAGATGCAGGCTGTCCCTCTTATACAAATCCAATCTTCCCTCAAACTCACTCCATACATCCAAATCCAAAAACTCGCATTCATTCCATCTATACAGCCTACACATCGAATTATTTGTCATCATAGCCCTTCTTCTTAATTTATTTTTATCATATCAAATTTCTAGTAGGAAAATTGCATTACCTTCTAAAATGATATAATTTAATTCAGCATGCCTTAATTTACATGTCAGAAGATCTTATTTTTTGATTAAGGAACACATGAAACAGAAAATAAATTTTGTGATATGTTTTTTGTATTTTATCAGGTATATAACTGATCCTTGAGAAACTGTCTATGGTATCATCACAAGAAACAATAACATTATTGAAGGAAAGATATGCAAAACAAATAAATTATGCCCAAACATCAGATTGGAACTAAACCATGCCATTGGGAGGAAGGGGGTAGAAATTAACTTAGGTTACATGTAGTGACTTTCCCATTCACCTCCTTGACTCATCACTATAATCCCAAATACACTGATCACATATGCTCCAATAATTTAAAATTTGTTGTGTGCAGTGTGTGATTTTAATATTCAATGTAATGAAACACTAAGACTTATTCTGGTTGATTTCATCACAGATTTATTTAGCTTTATGTTATGATGCTGAGAATAAAACAAGGTTGGTTGTTGTGTAGTAAATACATCATCATGGGAGAAGAAATAAACTTTTATTATAGTTAATAGCAATGTACATACAGTACACTTTGGACCATCTGTGTTGTTCCTCAATATGTTTCCACAGCCATATTATTTGTTCTTATTAATCCACTCTGAAAGCCATACTTATTATTGAGTCATTATCAATTACATAAAGCAGTTCTCTTAATTTGTGATCACATTTCTCAAATTGAGAAACCAATCACTTTATGGAAATTAAGCATGGAAAAATATGATTTTTTAAAGATATTTTTATTATGCTATATTCATAAATCTCTTGAAACAAGTTTAAACTTGTGTGTGTTTATTTAGTGCTAATAGTAATTTTATATATATTTGACATATGTGCTACCTCTGGCCCAAAGTCACAGCCATTAGTAGTTTGATATCTTCTGTTCCTTTGCTTTCTCTGCTACATTCCATGATTTCTTGGTATTACCACGCATCAAGTAAAATTAATGTTCAGGGTAAGAAATATGGCAGAAAGTGATGTCAATTTGAAGGTCACCTGATATAGAATGTTATACTAATCCAGATGTTTGCTACAAAAACTAAATATAGTATTTATGTTTATTTGGTCTTACATAACCAGAATAAAGAAATCAGTTGCAAACATGCATGCTGTGTATGCCAAAAAATATGCAAAGGATGCTAGTTTTTTTTGCTGAGCAGACTAGATTAAATATTAGAAATTTTATGAGAATTTGAAAGATGCTTAGAAGCTGTATGCTAGTTACAATTCATATGAAATAATACTGCATATGAATAGTATGTGTTTTTGGTTGCTTTGTTATTGGTGGCAAAACCTGGTCAACCTCTCATGTAACTATTGCTGATGAAAGGTTATTTCAGATTTGCTAATTTATTCTTTAGAGAATTTTTAGTAACGAAAATTATAACTCTCTGGATGTATTTTGCTGAAGGAATAAAGCATTAAGGAACTTTTTTCACTTTACTATTTCTGTTGTAGACTTTATACATGGGAACATGATATTTGGGATCACTTAAGGTGAAGGCTACTTATACATAACTTACAAGGCACTCCCACATGACTTAAAATAAATATGGATACATTGAAGCTTTGACCTAGTTTCCAGTTGTTACCTTCTCATGGAGAATTCTATTAATAGATATTCACCTTAATGCAAGACCACTGTTGTTCTTTTCAGAGAACCAGGAAAAACAGTAAAAAATCAACTGGACAACCATTTCCCCAACCTACTATCAACATAAAGAATATCAAAGAAAAGAGGTGGAGCTAGCAGAATTATGAAATACTGCATCGACATGATATTTGTTACTGAGTTTTTAAAAAACCAAAATTATGCAAGTCTTCCTAAATAATAATTACAAGGTATATTTCAGGCACAGATGATCATAGGAAAAAATGAATAGCACTATATATATATATATATTAATTTCCATTTACATAATGGGAGTTAATTTCAGGTTAGGTGATTCAGGCAACCTTCAAAATGGGAAATTGGACCATCTCCATGTCTGTAGTCCCATAGAAGATTGTGGCAGTTGTGGGGAGGGGATTAGAAAAGGTAGCCGACAAATGTGCATGCATGCAGAGTATATAAAAGAAATATATATAAAGAATTTATATATATATTTCCAGCTCTACTGTTTGGAGACCTAGACAGCAGACTAGGATAGGAAATGAAATTGGAGAGAAGAGCAAAACTGATAATAATGGAAAGTGCCTACTACACTTTCTGCTAGGATATTGACTAGATTGCCAACCATCACACATTTCAACATAAAAATATGCATTAATTTACATGGAGAGAACATGCAGAAACCAGAAATGTTTCATATATTACATTAGTTTGACCATAATGTCTTCAGATTTGTCAAAGATACAAGCATATTTAATTTGAAGGAATTTTTGAAATTACAAGTGATCTCCTGATATTAAACAAAATAAAAATGAGTATTATATCATTGCTTTCTGATGTGTATTCTAAAAGGGAGTGCAGAATACTATAAATATATAATTAAATTGACTACTTATGACAGGGCAGTTAATTCTGCTTGTATTGTTGGTTGTGTCTCTAAATTGTGAGTGTGGGTGTGTTTTTCTAGTCAGTTTGCTGTTTCCAGGATGAAACAGCAAACTTGGCCCTGGGATGTAGCCAGTGGTGAGCTATGGAACTTTTAACAAAGGGCTCGCATCGTTGAGCAAAAAAAAAAAAAAAAGAAGAAGAAGAAGCCGTATTTCACACAAAAACTTTTATTAATACAACTTGTGTACAAATTCCAATCAAAAAGTATGAGAGGACAATCAACCTCTAAAGGCTATCATTTTTAAACAAATATTTCATGATCTAAACATGAAACATTTGCACACAATCAACTGTGTTAATTTATCTTACATAAGAAAAACATTTTTTAACTATCAAAATATAATAAGAATGAAATCTTTTATAATCTTTTATAAAACATTTGATTGACTACTGGTTTTATCATACGATTGGTCCAGAAGGGAGAAGGGTAAAGATAGAGCATGCGCTTATTTTATTTTCAAACTTGGGTGCATTCGTTATAGAGGAGTTGAAACAATAATTCCAAATAATGTATACACTGCCGAAGAGACTAATTTTTGTTAGGTTACTGTATGAGTTTGTTGCTTAATATGTTTCAAAATTTTTTTTTTTTTTTTGAAAAAATAAAAAAGTAAACAAGAAGAACAAGGGGCTCTCAAATTTGAGAAAAAATTAACAAAGGGCTCGTGCGAGCCCTTTATAGCTCACCACTGGAGGTAGCTAAATATATGGAATTTTCAGTTAAGATGGAGTATTTGTGGAATTACAGGACTGGTAATTCCACATTTACCAATATTAGGAGATTGCTTGGATCAGTGCTATGGCATGTGAAGTGGTAAAAGAGTGTTTGAGGGAAGTAATATCAGACTGCATACCTAGAATCAGGAGAGTAAATCAAGTGGGAATTAAATTGGTGAATATCATCATTTAGCTGGAGCTGCAAAAAAGAAGAAACAATTGTGGAGTGAATTTAAGGAGAAAGGTGACCAACAGGCACATAAACATACAATATCCCTTACATTCTGTCCTGATATCATTCTCTGTCAACAAGGTCTTAATGGTAATTGTTGAGCTGACCAATGGCAAAAACTCCTCTTTTTATTTCTGATATTTTTGGCATTTATGTACATGCATTTCAACCATCCCTCTGGGCCCCACAGTTTTCCCTTGGATAAGGTCATTACTAACCCATTCAAATTCAAAACCTTGGAAACTGTGGACATAGATGCCTGTGAAAGACTTCAGGTGAGCATGAATTTCATCATCTAGTATAAGGTCACTATTACCCTGCTTATTGGAGTGACTTGAAAAAATTCTGTGTATGGTATGTAGAATAATTTATTAGCCCACTTACAGTACTAATTTGCAACCTTTAATAGTATTCTTAAGTAGTACTTAAGAAAAAATTCTTGATAGCAATGGCAGATTGTATACCTCGAATAGAGAAGATAAAGCAACTTGGAATCAAATGGATTACTAGTAAAATTGTACTGGAATTGTCAATGAAAAAGAGATTACAGAAGGCATATAAGGAGACAGGTGGAGAACAGCTGCATGAGGAATATAAGGCTCGGGCTAGGCAGACTAGTATAATTAGTCTGCCTACTGAAAAATTTTCAGTACAAGAGGAGACTAGCAATCAATCCAAGAAGAATTCCAGAGGTGTTTTTTTTTTTTTTTTACTATATGGCCAGTAGATGGAAAAAGGGTTGTCGATGAATTACCTTGCTGGGTAGAGAGTACTTATGTGACCTGTGACCTTGGTCACATAAGTACTCTCTACCCAGATATAGTCTCAGATATAGTAGAGCTATTTAATGATACTGTATTAGAGTGTCCCATTCTAGTAAAGCAGGCTTTATTCCAAAGGGGATAAGGAGGAGTAAAGCATTACAACTGAATGAAAAGGATGGATTCTGAATACTGAGTATACTAGATGTCAGTAAGGCAGGGAACTAGATTAAATTTTGCCACATTTTAAGGGAATGCGCTTGCAACTGACCATGCCTTACCATACCATTAACCTGGCTGTTTAATAAAATTCTTGCAACAGAATAAGTTCCTGAAGAAGGGTAAGATAGTGCCATTGCATAATCATTAGGTGACAATAGAGGTATCAGTCTGGAGACTAGTTTGTATTTCTTCTGTAGTTAAGATTTCGAAGAAATTGGTAAGAACTTGTATACAGAATTAGACAGATGAGTGTAATATTATTTATGCAGGCCAGCACGGATTTGTTAAGGGGTACTGTTGTTTTAATAATGTAATTGCCTTTCACAACAGAGTATAAGAGCAGCAGAGGAAAGTAAGGAATACACTGTCATTTTTTTTTTTTTTTTTTTGGTTTTGCAAAGGCATTTGATAGGGTGCCACATGACAAGTTGGTTTTTAAGTTGCAACATGTAGGTTTTGGGATATTGGGTTAGTAGATTGGATTGGTAACTGGCTTTCTGATAGATATCAAAGTTGTGTATGGGGGGAGCAGTATCAGGGGGTAAGAAGGTTACATGATTTGTCACTTGACTACAGGGAGATATTCAGTTGTTTGAAGATAGTGTGAAGCTTGGAAGGCTTATTAGTAAAAATACTGATGTTTCTCTTCAAGATGATTTGAATAAGCTGGAAAGGTGGTCAAAATGAATGGATTTTGAAATTTTGGATCCATAGATGGGGATTCTTTATACTCATTTGGTGGAGTTGTATTGGAAGAAGCAAGGGGGTCTTGCTTCTTCCAATATAACTTGAGAATTGCTGCAATATTAAGGAGGACATTGTTGATGATGAGAGATAAAAGGGTGGTAGTCCCATTGATCAGACTATATCTGGATTTCTGTACTCAGATATGCTCTCCAGAATCTGAAGGGTATGAAATAACCTTGAATAAGGGGTAGAGATGGATAACAAAAATCACTGTACAATTTTAGTTGTAAGTATAGACTGAAGGCCTGCAATCCAGTGAAGTTAGGTGGATTGAAGATGAGGGATATGATTGAGACATTTAAGTGTGGAAAGGTTATTATTGGGTTGACAGTGGGAAGATTTTTCATATGGTAGAATGAGAGAAAGGAACAAGGAGTCATCCCTAAAAGTTGCAAAAGGAAGTAGTGAGTAAGAGTAGAAGTAAGAATATGGAATACACTGTCTGAGAGGATGTGAAAACAGTGAATGAATTTAAGGAATGGCATGATAGACTGTATTGTCTAGTGTTGACCTCACACATTGAGTCTTATGACTTCTTGGAGGTCAGGAAAATAATAATAGTAAGAGAGAATAATACACTGACCTCTCATTATAGCAAATATTATTATAACCAACTTGCCTATTATAATAGACTACCATAATGTCCCATACACACAACACTATTTTAAAAAAAAAACTATTTCTGTGATCCTTATATTAGTTTGCTACAAAGAGAATCAAGTATATTGTTATTTATAAAATTTATCTTTTAAGGTGACATTCTCAGCTTTCAGGAGCTGATATGGTCAAGTTTTTTCCAATGTGTCTCAAGCAACATATTATTATTATTATTATTCCTGACACCTCCAAGGAGTCTGAAGACTCATCGTGGGAGGATACCTACAACTGTCTCAACCACTACATCGAACTTCTACTACGAATCATCTCCATCAATGGCATCTATCGCCCACCACAACTAGTATTTTTTGTCTGTAAATTGTGTGTGTTCTGAAGGGCCGATTTGTCTGTATGCGGAATGAAAAACCCCAGTTTCCGGGAGAAAAAACCCTGCTACCTCCGTATGAGACCGGCTAACTCACCTTCGATTGAAATCGTCCAGATAAAGATTCCTCCCGTCGCAATGAGAATCGAACTTAGGCCTGTTCCAATCGAAGGGCGCAATGTACTGTCGTTCTTCCAATTGCGCTATGGAGGCGACATATATCAACATCTTGCCTGAAACTATGAAGCTATTTCATTAATTTTATGGTGACTTTTAAATAACATGAAAGGAAGTAAGAAACTGAAGATATTTATTTTATGTAATGACATTCAGGGAAAGCCAGCAGATATAATTGCAAATGTTTTCTGTGATTGTATACAGAAAACCTTGCAAGGGTTTTCTGTGACCCTTTAAAAGGAAAGTTAGAGTTGATTCATGGAATTAAGTTCAGGATTGGGCTTTTCTTCTTCTTCTTGATAAAGATAAAAAATCTGCAGTTATTTTCTAAAATTGCATACAAGATGCCTTTCTTCATTAGGACTTTTTTTTTTTTTCACCTTTGAACTTGCCTTCAGAAGGCTTTACCGTGATTCAAACAATCTTATTTATTTTGGCTACATGCAAGCACCCACTAATGCCGTCTGCTAAAGGCAAAAATGACAGCAACAAAGTCCTGCTATGACAGTGTTCCAGGCATATCTAAAACACAGCTGACCATCACTTATAAAACACCAATAAATCCAACTATACTGTCAAGTATCGCAGTTGTAGATTAGACATCACAGACACTAAAAAAGGCCTGGTACGTGATTCTTGTTGCCATTAGTCACAGGCTCATTGAATAAAAATTGAAGAATCAGCATATAAACCTCTCATGAATTTGAACCAGTCTTTATTCTGCTCACTGTGCCTCCTTGAACATAGAAAAACATGTCAAGCTTGAATCAATGCCTTGCTGCTACTGACAAAATTTTCTCCCACAAAATAAAATCAATTGAAGACAATCTAGAAAAGATCCATGATCAGCACATTGATGTAAAATCACCTGCTACTGATACCAGCCAACTCCATAGCCTCATTGCATTGATGGTGCATGACCTGATCGAGGCCAAAAAAGAAAAAATACAGTGCCATTTTACTCAACCTCTACACTGAAAGTGACAATGAGCTAAAGGAGGATATCACTAAACTAATGAAAAAATCTGGTTTTGGTTGTAGAAAAATCACCAGATGCCACCACTTTGGACCTATGAACAAAAGAAGGGATGGGACAAACTTTTGCAATTGGTGCATGTAACCTGTGACTTACACACTGACAAGTGCATCAGAGCAACCTCAAAGTCAGTTCTCCTCAATTGCATATATGAGCCTGGCCCGACCTTACATTCAGCCAGTGTGAACAAAGCCAATGGCTTTGCCAACAGCTTGAAGTAAAACGACGAAGCATGGAACATCAACTACAAAAGAGGAATACTAATGTGGAAATCAAGATCTGTTAACAGTGAACTTGAAAACCAAAGTACTGCTTAGGAAACATATATGATGTTCTTGGTCACCAACAAACCCCAGACATTTCCAGATCCACTTTACAAATATGCATAGTCTCAGCTCCAACCTCAACAGCATACACTTTCACCTTTAGTCTTCAAAATCCCACCTGCTTTTCCTGACTGACTTACTTATTCCTCTTCACTCCATTGAGAGTATAGGGTCTTGACCATGGATCTCCATCTGATTCTGTTTTGTACTTCTCTCTTCATCTATTGTCCTGATCTTTCCAATTTTTTTGAGGTCCTTTATTACTCCTCTCTGCCAGCTCATCTTTGGTTTACCTCTCTTCCTCTTTCTTTGCGGATTCCATTCTAATGCTTATTACTTTGTCCTTTTCAGGTTTTCTTAGTACATGTCCTATCCATCTCCATTTTCTCTGATTGATGTCATACATTATTGGTTTTTATTTAGTTTTTTGCCATAACTCTTTATTGGATATCTTTTCTGGAAACTCGGTAAACAAATCTGAGCGCAGCCTTTATCACAATCCTTAAGTACGATCTTTATATCAACTTTGATTTCGAAAAAGCTTTTGACAGCATTGACAGAGAACCAACATGGAAATTAATATCATATATGATATACCATGTAAAATTATCAACATAGTTATAAAAATTTATGAAAAATATAAAATACGTAAATGTAGATGGAGAAAGAGGGTGATATCATTGAGACTTACAAACTTTTGAAAGGTTCATACAAGATTTTGGTTGATTAAATTTTTCATTATATGGAGGGTGGGGAAAGGACATTCTTGGAAACTGAGAAGACATGCTGCCAAGAAGGGGGGTGAGATCTAGATTTTTCTCTCATAGGATTGGAGTGGATTGCTATTGGATGTTGTGTGTACAAGCAGTGTGAATGAATTCAAGAATTTATGATAGCTGATGCATGTAGTATTTGGATTTCCTTGATGAGTCCCTAAGTCCCTGGAGGTCTTTCTTAATAATAACTATTTTAGTGTTTTGAGAAATTTCTCTCTTATTCCACATAAATTTATTCATTCGATTTCCTACCATACCAGCTTTGCTAATTCTGTTGTCGATTTCATTTTTAATTTGCCATCTTCACTAAAAATTGTTCCTAAATAACTGAAATGTTATACTTGTTCTATAGGTTCTTTGTCTTTTGATTCCTGATTTTCATCTACTATATTTATTACAGAAGTTATTCAGTTTAGTAGAGGATCCTGCAGACCTGAATTTATTTTGGGACATAACATCATTGGCATAAAGTAAACAGCTGAGTTGAATATCTTCAATTTTGATATCAGGAAAAATACTATTTTTCTTCAAGATGTCATCCATGTTGATTCTGAACAACAATGGAGATAATGCGTACTATTGGATCACACCCAATTTTACATCAAACCTTCAATTCTAACTCCTGACTTACATCTCAAATACAGACTATGTCCTGCTATCAATGTCCCTGCAATTATATGGTTTTAATGGGACATTGATAGCAGGACATGGTCTGTATTTGAGGTGTAAGTCAGGAGTTAGAATTGAAGGTTTGATGTAAAATTGGGTGTGATCCAACAAATTTTTTCTTGGCACCTTGTCACATGCCTTTTCCAGATCTACAAAACTTAGATAGAGATTATTATATTTCCATGATTTTTCAACTATGTGTCTTAAAATTAAATTTGATCCTGATAACCTTTATTTATGTATAGGATAGATAACATGTGAACAGAGTGTTAAAGTGGTGGGAGGAAAAAAAAGGAAAAGAGAGAGAGAGAGAGAGAGATGTAGGACATTTGTAAAACATACAGATGGTCTATGCCTCTTTCTCTTAGTTACTATGCTTTCTACTAAGAAAAGCTACAGGCTTCAAATTATCTTCCTTATATTGCTTCACGACTGCGGTTATGTGATTTTGAGAAGCATCTGTCAAAATAAAAAATTGTTTTCCTAACTCTGGATGCAAAGATACCAGTGGATTTGTCAAGGCAGATTTTAAGTCATCAGATGTTTTCTGTAACTAGCCTAATTTTATGTTCATCTATGATTGTCCTAGATTTTTTTATTCTTGTTAGAAATATTCAGAACTGACAGAACTTTTTAATTTTAAATTAGCCTCATGCACCTTACTCTCCAAACATGAAATCACACTCCAAACTTTTAGTAGTAGTAATTCAGAAGGTGTATGAAGTACATTATCTCCATTGTTGTTCAGAATCGATATGGATGACATCTTGAAGAAAAATAGTATTTTTCCTGATATCAAAATTGAAGATATTCAGCTGTTTACTTTATGCCAATGATGTTATGTCCCAAAATAAATTGAGGTTTGCAGGATCCCCTGCTAAACTTCTGTAATAAATTTGGTAAATGAAAATCAGGAATCAAAAGACAAAGAACCTATAGAACAAGTACAACATTTCAGTTATTTAGGAACAATTTTTAGTGAAGATGGCAAATTAAAAATGAAATCGACAACTGAATTAGCAAAGCTAGTATGGTAGAAAATGGACTGAATAAATTTCTGTGGAATAAGAGAGAAATTTCTCAAAACACTAAAATAGTTATTATTATTATTATTAAGAAAGACCTCCAGGGACTTAGGGAATCCAAATACTACATGCATCAGCTATCATAAATTCTTGAATTCATTCACACTGTTTATACACACAACATCCAATCGCAATCCACTCCAATCCTGCACCTCCCATGAGAGAAAAATCTAGATCTCAAACCCCCCCCCCCCTTCTTGGCAGCATGTCTTCTCAGTTTCCAAGAATGTCCTGTTGTCCTTTTTCCACCCTCCATATAATGAAAAATTTAATCAACCAAAATCTTGTATGAACCTTTCAGAAGTTTGTAAGTCTCAATGATATCACCCTCTTTCTCCTGCCTGCAGTTTACAAATTCTCAATGTCTTCATAATCAGTATTCCACAATCCTGATATAATTTTTAACACTCTCCTTTGCTCTCCCCACTGTATTGGAATCACAATAGAAACCAGACCTATGCATAATAGTCCAAGTGAGATCTTATTATAATAATTCATTTTAAAAATTTATGGAATTTACAACCATGTTAAAAAAACTTTTTTATTATCCCGATGTTTCGATCTTCACATCATCTGGAGCATACATCAATATACAAGACAAGCTGAGTTACATTATTAACTGTAAGCTAAAGAAACAATGATTTGATCAAATGTTATTCTACTGGCATGACCTCTAGTGAAAAAAAAATAAAAATAAAAAATTACATCGAGCTAAATTCTATTTACGATGACAGGAATAAACATTCTTTCAGATGGTTTTTGTAATGTAATTCAGCTTGTCGTGTATATTGATGTATGCCCCCAGATGATGATCTTGATGTGAAGATCGAAATATCGGGATAATAAAAAGTTTTTTTAACATGGTTGTAAATTCCATAAATTTTTAAAATGAATGCTGATCATCATGTAACTCTAAAAGAAAGGATTATTGTATTAATATTACCATATCTTTATCATTACATGTCAAAGTTCGTTTCAGCATTGCAATTATCTTTTGAGTTGAATTTGCAATCTTTGCTATGTGGATTAAGAATTTTTTTTTATATACGGAGGCTGTTCAATAAGTTATAAGACTATATTTATACAGAAAACAGATTACCTTTAATCGTCATCATTTACATGGTCTTTTTCGAAGTAACTACCGTGAGACGTGATGCATTTGTCCCAACGTTGCATCCACTTAAACACATGTGAAAGTTCGTTTTTTGAGAGTTCTTTCAAAACTGCCTCCCCAGCTTTTACACATGCTTTGTTGCTTTCGAAATGGCGGCCTCTTAGTGGTTTCTTTAGCTGAGGAAACAGCCAGAAATCGCACGGTGTGAGATCAGAACTGTATGGAGGGTGTGGTAGGATATCTATGTTGTTCTTCTGCAAAACGTCCACTACACCACCAGCAATATGTGGCCTTGCATTATCGTGATGCAATAAGAAGCCATTCTTCAGCAATGGATGCTTCCTTTTGACGTGCTGTACCATTGTCCATAAAACATCCGCATAGTATGAGCCGTTTACAGTATTCCCGAGTTCTACAGCGTGTTGGTAAACAATGCCTTCATAGTCAAAAATCATTATGGTCATAACTTTACCAGCCGATTTTACAGTTTTTGCTTTCTTGGGGGTAGACGAAGACGGATGCTTCCATTCACTGCTTTGTTGTTTCATTGTAGGGTCATAGTGATACAACCAAGCTTCATCTGCTGTAATGATGCGTTTTAAGAAGTTGTCGTCTTCTTGTTCCAGCCTTTCTTTCCATTCTGTGCACACATCCACTCAATGCTACATTTGCTCTGGTGTCAAGAGTTTGGGAATCCATCAGGCACAAACACGTTTCAGTCCCAAATGTTCAGCCATGATTGAGTGAACACTTCATACAGAAATATTCAGGACAACATGCAGCTGGCGTACTGTAATTCTGCAATCCTCCTTGATGATAATCACTGCTGTGTTGATCATTGTCTCTGTGATGGACGTTGAAAGTCTTCCCTCACGTTCAAGATCTTCGACATTTTGCCTTCCTTCCTTAAAAGTTTTATGCCAGCGAAAAACACTTGCCCTTAACATTGCTTCATCGTGGAAAGCTTCGCGTATCATGATAAAAGTGTCCGATGCCGATTTTTGCAAATGCACACAAAATTTAATCGCATAACGCTGTTCCAAGGACGCTTCCATTTCGACGACTGGTCGTGGCTCGTAGGCGCGCCGAAACAAGCTTGCGTTTAGTCATGTGACACTCTGGCACATCAGCCCGTATACCCCATCTATCAACCTCTTTTGTTAATACAGACAGCAACATTTCTTTATTCCACAGAAAATATTGTGATGAGCGGTTTTGCGACAGTAAAATTAGTCTTATTACTTATTGAACAGCCCTCGTATATAAAAAATATAAATAAATATTTTTATTTTTATTGTTTTTGTATATTTTTTTGTATTTTTAATTTTTTCTTTTTTTTTTAATTGTCCAGAAATCCTGCTTTAGAGATCAAACATGGAACATTTTAAGCCACTTCAGGTCTCCAATAAGTGGGCAAGTAGTGCAAGCATGTAGTTTTTCATTTAAATCCTAATGAAACCTTACTGATTACAGTATACTAAACCAAAGATTGTTATAAATGTAACAATTTCACCAATTGCCTTGACCAGAAAACATCATTAATAAACTGCAGTAAAGAAGATTGTATTTACATTATATTCACATGAATGCAATATGCAAGAAGCTGTGAACAGTAAGTTTAACATTTGTGGTCATCTTATACAGCAAGCATAGCTCCAAGTAAACATTTTGAAAAGAGATTTTGGGGATTGTCTTGTACATCCAGTCACTTTGTATGACATCATATATGGTAAATTAGATATTAATGGACCACAAAGTTCCTAGGAAAAACTGTAATTCTATTTTGTAATTGAATTTTTCTGTTTACAGGGAATTACTTTAATCGTCCCCCATCTGCTTTAGCAGTTTTCTTACTGAAGATATATTACAATACTGACAATTTTGTGCTATGCATGTACAGAGTCTAAATAAATAGGAATGCAATGTTTTTATCACTTTGAAATTGAATCTGTAATATACCTGTATAATTTAAGTGTGTTATAACTGCTCTTTTAATAAGCTACTCATATTATTACTGTTGAATCATTAAAGATATTTCTTTATTAAATGAAAATAGAAATGGTCATTCAGGTGGAAGAGAAGACCAAGCTTGCCTACAAGGACGATATACTCCTCCTTCTGCAGTAAGTATGGTTAAATATTTTAGTATAATATATACTTTAGTAAAAGTATTCTGAATGGTAGAATCATTCATAATTCAAGTCTGTAAACAGAAATACCTGTGCGGGTACTCAAGTCTATCTTTTGAAGAGATCTGCTATTTTGATCATAACTTACATTTCTCCAGTCGGCCATGAGCAATGTCCAGTTGGGGAATTAATGATGGAAATTAAAACCCTTTTATTTAACAAATAAAAGACTTTTAATCTAACTTTTTAAACATTAACGATTTCCTGTATTCATGCAGTTAACAAGATTTGTTTAATCTTAAAATTACGCTCATGGTAAACATATGAGAAATGTAAAATTTTACATGTGTGTTTATTTTACTAACATTAAATCTGTCAATATGCAGCTCATCTTGAACCTGTGCACCCGAGACTAACAAGTTCATGCTGTATCCTTCTCCTTTATATGAACAGTGGTTTGTAATATATTAAATATGTGGAGAATTTGTTATTGTGAACATTATGCAAAGAAGCAATTATTACATTATTTTGACGTGAATGAGAATAGCAAGAAGTGCTTGAGTTGATCAGTGTAAAGGTTCTGGTATTCCAAAATTTCAACTGATTCTAGGAACTAGTGGGTTCATAGAGAGAGAAAGAGAGAGGGGAGTAGTCAAGAGTAGTACAAAGATTTGGCATGGCATTTCAAGTGCATAATTGTTGGATGGTATTGTAACTTTCTCAGAATGTTGGAAATGATTTATAAGTAGAGTAGTATGTTTATAGTTTGATAATTGGCCAGCAGATGATTGCAGTATTTAGTGTACAATGTAATGTTAGTTTACAGACCAGATTTTGTTTGTGTCCAGGGCTGGATTTATGCATAAGCTAGACAAGTATTAGGGCCTCTGCCTCAGTATAGGTGACCTAAAATTTACTAAGTTGAGGGGGAGGTGCTCTTAAAAGTTATAGCTTAAGGCCCTGTCATCTGTATCACTGAATATAAACCTTCAGTGCCTATGTGGGATAAAGCCAGGTGAAAACAAGTGATTTTTGCCATTCAGATCAGTTTAATTAACTACTATAAATAATGTTACATGAGTCTTCTCTTTCTCTCTCACACACTCTTTTGGACTTTGGCATAGGTGTTTGTTTAACAAATATCGCCATGTGGAAGAGATTGTCCCTCTGTGTGTGTGTGTGTATATCATCATTCAGCCTAGGACAAGTTGAGTTCCCCCCCCCCCCCCACCAAGGAGGGCTTACAGCTAATTACAGCCAGGTTGCCACTCCTTGTTGCATCCCCTGAGGGCAGTATTCATAACTGTAAACCATGCATGTGTTCATGGGGAATGAAAAACCCTAGTTTCTGGGTGAAAAAACCTCCTACCTCCGTATGAGACCAGATAAAGGTTCCTCACGTCTTGGATGGGAATCGAACCCAGGTCTTTCTGACTAAAGAGCTTCATCTATATCGACTGAGCTATGAAGGCTCTTTGTGTGTATGTATTAGACATGCATAGCTATTTTGAATTTTCAGAATTTGCTTTGCAGAGAATTTATTTTATTGTTCTTCTGTGAAATAATTCTTATACTTCATTATTATTATTTCATTCTTATTTTTGTGTTAAGTCAGTATTAAATAGAGTTGTTTAGTTACCCCTTTATCTTGACTGCCTACTTTGTAGATTAACATTCAACCTACCTTGATGTTGAATGGAAACTTTGAGGTAGCTCATAAATGAGTCAACAGCAGAGTATGCTGCACCATTATCTGTATAAGTTGCATATGACAGTGAGATACTATGGGACACACTTTGGTAAACTATGACAAACAACTAAAAAGTACGTGTCCAATTCCCCATATCATTGATGCTGTTTTAAAGATTTAGGGCAATAAACAATTCCTTTGCTCCCTGTGAATCCATAGTGAGAATTTGAGTATACTTGAAAATATCATACATAAATCTTTTTTGCCATTGAGATCAGTGAACTTGAAAAATAAACATTACATCTACAATACTGTCATTAAAAAGAATATTTGTCAATTTTCTTGATGACTGTGTTTCTATATTTTCGTTTTTATTTTAAAAATTATGGATTTTATTATTACTTTTTCTGTTTATTATTTTACTAATTTATTTATTTATTATGTTTCTTAAAAAAAATATCTGCCATAAAATTCTATTCATTTATGTCTTAATTCATTATTTGTTGAATTGATATATCTAACATAAAATTTATTTGTTATCGGGCTTGCAATTATAGCAATATATAATGTGGCACTTGGCACTTTTCATTTTATGAAGTTTTATCTTATTATGGAAAATGTTTGTGATTGGATATTTAAGTATCTTAGCTTTTTCACTTATTAAGAATAGTGTAATTTTTTCTGTGAGAACTGTTTACAGAATTGTAATATTTTACCTAATATGTTAGCTACCTTCTTTCGAAAAAGTTGAACAACAAAGTTCAACTTTTTTACATTTCTATCTCTCCTACGGTCACCAAAAATACAACAAAATTCTAAATTCTGCAATATGATATATCATGTAACTTGTGTATCAAATAAAACTGGCATATCAACAGGTTTGGAGATGCAGATTTTGCATAAAGCTTTACAATTTTTTATTTTCACTTTTTTACCTCATGCGATTTACTAACATAGAAAGAATGAAAGGATGTAAGTGTTTTCTTGTATATCATCAAAACATGTTAGGAAGCATTGTATAAAACATCTGAAGAAGTTGAACTTAAAATAATTATGAATAACACAAAAATTCTTAAATTAAAAATAAAATGCCAGAAAGAAATAAAAAATGATCAATGTGAAGTGGAAGTTAATAATTTTACAGGTATTATTTCTGGGAAAATTCCCATGTTACTCCTCTAAGTAAATATTATTTTTATGGCTATTTAGCCTATTTACCCTGATCTTATATCATAATATCTATCCTTCTCCATCCCCAAAAATTTCTATGTTCATCCCCATCCCAAAGTATTCTCTGCCCACCTTTAATAATTTCAAGAATATAAAAAAAAAAAACTGGGTTTTTCAAAAAAAGTTTGATACCTCTCTCATCAATAACTTTCCCACATCTCTCAAACCCCACTTTTCTGACCCCCTTCCATCATTCAGGTCATACTTCCTTCCTTCAATAATGAATGTATATCGCCATACGCTGGGATGCCACTGAAAAAGAAGACAGCCAGCAACATCCCACAAAGGCATGTCCAGTTTTTCTTCATATATATTCTTCATATATTTGTCCATATAAAACATCAGTATACTCCTAAACAAAAATTAGGCTAAATAGCCATAAAAATAATAATTAAGAATTTTACATACTTGGAAGAATGTTGACACTGAAGGTGGAACTGATAAGGAAATAACATGGAGATTGACAAAACAAATACTGTTTTTAGAAAATTGAATATTATCATATGGAGATCATCCAAATATTAACAAAAATTGACATTGACATCAATAATGGACTGTACATCAGTTGACCCAGGAAACTAGGATAAACCACCAAATGTGTTTGGCACATCCTAAAAGAGAAGCTCAGTATGCACAAAATTTCAATAACAATGTATGGTCAGAGATGTGGAAATTGACAAAAAAGAAAAAGAAAAGGAAGCTAAATGAAACAGTTTTCAAAGTGTTTACATAAAATATTAAAATATTATGGCCCCCTACATGCTACAAATTATGATAAAGATGGAAATGGATTGGACATATACTGGAAATGGACAAGGAAGAGATTCCAAGAATGATCCTGGAACAAAAAAAAAAAAAAAAAAAGGAAAATGCATAAACTAACATGGCACAGAATCACATGTGAGTGTTGCCACTACTTTATTTACAACCTTCATATGTGATTCTCTGCTTATTTTATGCCTTTATGCAGGAGATGTAATTGATAACTCAAACGTTACTGTTGAGAGATAGAGGTGCTAGTTGTATGTACACACAGCCCATTCTAACACCTCTATCTCTCAACAGTAACGTTTGAGTCTCCAAACAAGGCCAAGTGGTTAAAATCAGCATCTCAGTGTGCAACACCCTAAAGTATGTTCACAAGATTAGAACAACGATCCTGGATCAAGGTCCAAGTTACATAATTGCTGTGCAGGATGACCTACTGTTTCAGATGAATATGTTGAGCTTATTCAGAGATTCCTCACGGTTGATAAGCGATGAACTGTACATCAGTTCACCCAGGAAACTACGATATACTACCAAAGTGTTTGGCACATCCTAAAAGAGAGGCTCAGTATGCATAAAATTTCAACTTGTTGGGTTCCACATCACTTGACTTAAACACAAAAATGTACAAGTACGCAGTTGCTGACCTCCATTCAGAACGATACAAAAATGAAGGGGGTGCATTCCTGAATTGTATCATGGCATATGAGCCTAAACTGTGAAGAGACAATTCAATGAATGGTGGCATTTAGGATCGCCCCATCCAAAAAAAAAAACTTCAGGAACCTAGTCAAGGTCTGATTCTTCATCTTGCTGTGCCTCAATGGCAAACTGTAAACACACAGTACTATCGACGATTTCTGAAGCACAATTTGCATGTGGCTTTAAGGAAAAAGCAAACACATTTTTTTTCACCGTGTTTGTTACACAATAATGCATGTGTCACAACTGGTGATGGAGATGTTGGACATGGTAATGGGAAGTATTGGAACATCCTCCATATTCACCACAACCGTATTCATCACCTTGCAACATTTTGTCCCCAAAATGAAATAACCCCCTCAGAGGTCTGTGGTTATATGATGTGCAAGAGGTTCTTTGAGCAGTAGGCTGCACTATCACTGATATCAACAGGCAACACTATTATCCAGGAGATTACATTGAAGGGATGTAATTGTATAGACTTGATTAACTATTTTACATTTTGTGCATGCTACCACTACTTTATATACAACCTTTATATAAAAGGTTGTATATAAAGAAAGAAAGAAAGATGACTGATTGGGAGAGCTGGGGAGAAATAGAATTAGTTGCACAAGACAGAAGTAACTAGAGAAAACAGATCTTAGCCTTATTGTACCATAGAGCATGAAGGGGATAAATAAGTAGTAAGTGTTTTGTTGGGGTAAAATAATAGAGGGATAATCTTTGAAAATCTCAGAATAAATTTCCCTTATCAGTTTTGATATAGATTGTTAGAGCATCATACTGTGAGCAATAGTAAAACTTCTACTTTTGTTTTAGTGTGTGTGTGTGTGTGTGTGTGTGTGTGTGTGTGTGTGTGTGTGTGTGTGTGTGGAGTGTTAATATGGTATTGAAATAGTTCATGTTTCATTAATGTAGGTTAAAACATATCTAATAAACACATTAACAACCTATGGCACAGTGAGATTTGTCTGGTGTGAATGTCTTATGGAAGAATCCCTTATATTGGAATCTGCTTCTGCACGTATCGATAGTTTCTTTTCTTCTGTAGTATACATGGACATAGACTGCTGGACCCGACTAGTATAGAAGTATTTAAATGAATACTGATGTAATACTACTAATTTACTTAATTAAATTATTATTATGTGAGGTGTCCAGGACTCATCGCGGGAGGACATTCCGCTCCACCTCGCTACACAGATCCCACGACACTATCACCAACAACAGTATTTTTTTATCTATAAATTGCGTGTGTTCTGAAGGCTGATTTGTCTGTACACAGGATGAAAAACCCAAGTTTCCAGGAGAAAAAACCCCTGCTACCACCATATGAGATTGGCTAACTGACCTTCAATATACATGTACAAAAGGAAATGTGTTGTGCATTATGGGATGCTAGGGCAATTTCATGTGAAGTCATCTGCTGCTACATACAAGTATAGTAGCAAACAAATTAATCCAAACACTCACATTTTAAAGAAAAATTTTAAATAAGTACAAATAAGAAAATAAGCACAAAATTTAAACTCCAACTTTACCTAATAATTTAAATGTGCTCCTCTGTTCTTAATAAGTTCGTTAATTCGCTTAGGTATGGATTCTACCAATGTAGAACACATTTTTCTTATTTCTGCATATTTTTCTCCAATTTTGCTTTTCCTAACTAGTAAACGATCTTGAGTAAGTGTAGTTTTCTTTTTTCATCCACATTTTTCTTTTCTGCCAGGAGAAATGGTACCTGTCTCCCTAAACCTCTTTAAAATTGCATTAACAGTACCCAAACGAACACCACACTCATTGGCAATTTGTCTTTCAGTCATGGATGTATGCTGAGAAAGAGTACATATTTTAGAACTCTTTCTTGGAGCTGTATCCATTTTATAGCTACACAAAATGAATAAAACACTATGAATGTCAACTTGTTTACACTATTAAAAATGCACAACACTATTAATAAACATCATAGAGATAGTGAAAACACACAGCACTAATCCAAAATAGTGAGCTAAAACTGAAACGAAAAACTTGATGACAATGTCACTTGTTCAGATTAATTTGTTCACTACACTGGCTTAGTCATGAAGCTACTTCATGTACAGACTTTTGTTTGCTCATGCTCAGGTAAAAACAAGAATATAATTTATTGTAGTTATGTTAATTCTTGAGAATTCCAGTATAAAGACATTAATATATACTTCCCTGTTAGAATTTTTACATATATGTTAAATGACAGGAGACCTTTACTGTTACGGCTAACAGGAATCAGATCAATGATTGAAAATGTTAATCAATGGATGCATGATAGCATAAATACTTAGGTGGAACTATCGCATTTCAAAACATAGCATGCATATATCCAAGATTTGTTGTCACGAGATTTTAGTGAACAGTGACTAGACCTGGTGTAAGATGATACCTTGTTTTTTATTACACTGAGTATGTGTGAGTATGTGAGGATTACTACTCCCTTGCATTTTTGTTTGCCTTGGGGGGGGGGGTTGCAAGATTTTGTTGATAATTTTATACCTATATTCATTTTGAGATAGGGTGTGGCTGAGGTATTTAAGTTCCTGATTCCTCCTTGCTGTTTGTGAGGGGCAGTGGTGAGATATAGCATTGAGGTATCTTTTGATGTTGGTAGGCTTTCTGCATACCATATTACTGACTTTTTTCTCTTTGGAAACCTACAGAAAGAAAATGGAGAGCCCTGTTGTCTTCCAGTTTAAGAGATGGAATTTATAGCACTGAGGTGAAAGCTACTTTTTATTATTATTTATTATTATATGGGCATCTCCATGGAGTCCAAAGACTCATTGCAGGAGATCCAATCTATCATATCTCTTCTTGAACCCATTAACAGACAAAGCTAAATAGGATTAACATTCTTTGTCTCATGTCATATTGGCAAAGTATTTTAGAAATATTGTCCATAAGTTGTATGGTAAGTGAATCTGCTTTTTTCACATAATAGTGTATGGAATTCTTGAAGTTATTGTTTCTTGATGTAATTGATAAAGCTTTGTTAGCAAGAAATCCATAGGCATAGGCTGTTTAGCTAATCTTTGAATTCTTATAGTGGTTCTATTCAACTTGGTCAGATGTTGGAATTGTTCATCCATATAATGCAACCACATTTTTGGTTTTCGACAGTCCTTTTCTATGGCTTTCTTTTCAAATTATTCCATTAATAAATTGGCTAGAAGAGGAGACAGGAAAACCCACAGTAGAACTCTCTTGTTGAATGTATTTTTCTTGAAACTGGAAGGAAGTATTATTATTATTATACAGACACCTCTATAGAGTCCGAAGACTCACCATGGTAGACCCAAACTATATCATCATACCTCATTGAATTCATTGACAGACGAAGCACTCACAACTGCCCCCGACAACACATTCCACTCATTCACCACTCTCCGACCAAAAAATCTAATCCTTGCACCTTCGTTAATACCTCTTACTCAGTCATGAAGCTAGTGTTTTCAGGGATTACCTTTTGTTCTACCACCTCTAGCCAACTTCTTAAATATTTCCCCTGCATTAAACCTATAAAAACCTTTTTAGTAAATTGAATGTTTCTATCAGATCACCTCTTTTCTGCATCTTAAACAACTTTAGTAACCTCAAAGACCTCAATCTATTATGTGGCATTCCACAGATCACTCACCAACTTGGTTACTCGCCTCTGAATCTTCTCCATGCATATAACCTCCATAGTGTAGTTGGGAGAACAGTGGAACATTGCACCCGTCGATTGGAAAAGACTTGCGTTCGATTCTCATCATGAAAAGAGGAATCCTTATATGGGCTTTTTCAGCTGAAGGTGAGTTAGCTGATCTCATAGAGAGGTAGCAAGGTTTTTTCTTCTTGGAAACTCAGGTTTTCATCCTGCATATGGACAAATCGACCTTCAGAACACATGCTATTTACAGACAAAAATTGGCATTGTTGGTGGTGATGGGTGGTAGATGGCAATGATGATGATAGTAGTGTCATAGTAGAAGAATTAAGGAGTAGTGTAGATGGTGAGATGTATGTAGCGAAGTAGAGTGCCCTACTGCAGTGTCCTTGAACTCCTGGAGGTATCACATAATAATAATAATAATCATTAATGACCAAGAAATCCAGGCTACCAGACCTGACCACAGTAATCCAGATGTGGACATACCAAGGCCTTATAAAGAGGAATGATAACCTCTGCATTTTAGTGTGTTATTCAATAATCAAGTAATCCTATGAGCTGCCTTAGCAACATACTCTCTGAACTTTACTTTCTATCTACAAACATACTTGGGTCTCTAGCCTCATCAGTTTCCTGGATTGCAATTCCATCAGTGTGGCACACAGCATGTAATCGTTGTATCCCAAAATGCACAACTTTACACTTTTCCACATTAAAATGATATCCATTATCCTTTGCCCATACTGTTAGCCTATTTAAATCATCCTGCAAGCTCTCTACAGTGCCTATTAACTGTTTCCCACTTAACTTTGTATCATCAACAAACAACTGAATATCTCCCTTCAAATCATTTATGTAGAAATTAAACATTGTTCAAGCACAGAGCCTTGCAGGCATACTAGTCACTTCCTTTCTCCTTCTCCATTGCTATTTTTGGTATCTCTCCTTCAGCCATTCTCACATTCCATATCAGTTCCATATTCCATATCACATTAATTCCATACCACAGCCATTCTCACATTCCATATTCCATATCACATTAATCCCCATTTGTTCCAATTTGTGTTGCAGTATTCTGTCAAATTAATGTTAATTATCATTGATATTAATTACAACAATAGGTGGGAAGTGAATTCTTAAGTTTATTTATTATTTTTTTTTTTAGAAAAGTGAACTAAATAATGTTATTAGACTGTAAATATTTCTGATAGTAAATACATGAAATTAAGATTCTAATACATATACTTTTATCATAGCCTGATGGTGATCTCACATGTGCCACTAAGTTCTGAAAACACAGCTGTATCAGTGTGAAGAAACTACAGAGCACTGGCTGCTCTCCTACGCATACAGGAAGTTTTATGACTGTGCCATATTCAAAACCTTTAACATGTGCACAATGAAGTTTGGAGGACCCTTAAAGTATCTACATGATGAGAGGACTATGGTAATGTGCTTGCCAAAAGAGGCAAAGACAAGAATTTGAAAGCTGTGAATAAGCAGCTTCATGCGTTATACAAATTTAAGAGCGACATTTTTTTTATATAGCTTTTACTAGCTTTTGGAATAGATTTAATTTTGAGCTTCATGGCTCCTCTGCAACACAAAACTGTTTACATAATTTCTCTTTCTGATGTGAATTGGAAGTCAGAAAGTTAGCTCAGATGGAAAGCACTCAACTAGAAAATGCATATTTACAAATGTACAGTACAACCTGCAGTACAGAGCTGTTCATGTATCTGTTGGATGTTTTTTATATATTACTGATAGTTGTCTAAATATATATATATATAAATATACACAAACACACAAGACTGACAGTCTGCCTTTTTAATCTTTTTATCTGTATCTGTTTAACTTTTCACTTGTATAGTAGAATTTTAATAGTCTTTTTCTGTCAATCTGTATGATTGACTAATAGAGGAAAAAAAAATAAACATGTACAGAGAACTCACTGATTTGAGTAGACGTTTACTAAGTTTTGACATAAAATAGATTATTATACAGAATTTTGATAGATTGAATTTAAATACCTCTACAGAAATTTTATATTATTTTGTGTTTTATGCCAACACAGAAACACACACTTATTCCAATTTATATATTTACAAGCATGGCATTTAAAGTTAAAATATGAACTATTAGTTACAATAATTTATTATACAACAGAAAGAAAACTGAATAATCTTTGTTTTATAATTATTTTGAAAAAAAATTTTATGGGTTATATCAGTAGAGTGAAGCTGTCTGAGAGTAAATGCAAAATAACTGGGCATGAATGTCTATTCTGTTTTGTGCTTTTGAAAAAAAGATGGCTTATGTGATGTGATCACTGTACTTGTTTCATACTGCTTGGTGTATTTGCTGTTAGCTTGAGCAGGTTGTAATTATATGAAAAGTGCACAATGGAACTGCTTTATTAAAGACAGAGTGGGGGGGGGTATAAAAAGGATTGTTTTCTGTATATATATATATTGTAATATTTGATTAACTGTGGATTTATACTAAGTATTAAGTGAGCCTGTAATTAAACACATATTAGTTCTGAACTAGAAGTTAATTTTTATTTTATGCTGTTTTTATAACAATATTAAAAATTATTGATTGCAGAATAATTAGATTTTTCACTACATAAGGTCTTTGCATTCCTTATCTGTCTTATAGAGAATTATACATGGAGGCATAGTAAATTTTCATTTTATTAACTTTACTATGAGAATTTAAGTTTTGTATTTAGAGAAGCAGATCATGTGTCATTATGGATTTTTAAAAATTGCATTCCTTTTAAAATTGACAAAATGTTGAAAATATGCTGATTTTTAAAATAAAGCAGAAGAAATGGCCTAAAGCTAAAATTTAATTTGTATAAACTATACTGATGAATAGTATTCTTTCCCTTCTCCATCCCAGCATCACTTATTCTAAAATTCAAGGATAGCTTACCTTGATAATTATAAACACATTGCATTAAAATTTAACATACATAGTTAAAACATTACATTTTTAACACCATGCTGATTGGGAAGATATGCAGTCTACAAGCATAACATTACAATATAGCTTTGGTTGTTTCTCATGATCTAAAACAATCAATGACTTAGTTTTTAGAATAGTATTTTACAAAAATATAACCATAGAGGGCACTCCCATTTAGCCCTCAAAACCATCTTAATTTATTGGATGTGGGCAGCATGGAGTACTGGAAATATTCTCCAGATGGCTTGACCATGCAGACTAATTTTGTACTTCAGATTTAAATGACGTGGATGCCCATTCTGAGCTCTTTCCATCTCACCCCAGATCCTCAAATGGTTGAAGGTCTGGTAGCTGAGCAGACCTTCAACTCTTACACTCCTTAACCATTTCTGTCAAGTCTGTGCCTTGTGACATGTTACATTATATTAGAAGCTGTTACTAGGATAAACTCTAAGCTTAAAAGAGATGCACCTAGTTGGCAGCAATATTCACATAGGCATTCAGACTTTATTCCACTAGTGTTAGAGGATGTCATTTGGGCCAAGAAAGCATTTTCACACCATCAATCTGTATTGAGTCCACTGATTTATGTTACCATTTGAATATAATCTGTCTGTTAGACTGCTGGTTCTTGTATTTCTCCATCAGCCTTTCAGATCACTAGTGTATCAATTTGTCTGCTGAAAAGGCTACCACTAGATGGATGTTTGCTGTTCATTGGACTTCTGTTGTCTAAAAACTGTCTACCATTTGTCATACGACTCTTGAAGTCACTTAGGTCATGATTTTGATTCATTATCACAGTGGCATACATGCATTCTTCCTCAGTGTTGGCCTTATTATTAACACGAAACCATGCCTTAAACTCAATCACCATTTCTAACACTCCACACTCTCAGGCAATGCATTCTCCATCCAAAGAAACTGCTACTCATTTTCCTCCTTCATTGTAGTTTCATGATGGCTTCTTATTCCCTCTATCCTATAAAAAATCTCCTGCATTTAACTAGTAACAATCTCTTTACTAACTTTTATGTCGCGGTCATGTCATACTGCTTCCTATCCATGAAGCTCTGTAAATGACATTCCCTCAGTCTGTTTTCATACCTGTTTGAAAGAGCTCACACCAGCTTAGTCACTCTTCTCAGGACCTTGTCCAGTATATCTACATTCCCTGAAACTAGGTGACCAGATTAGTAAGGCCTTATACAATGTACAATGGAACCATAATTAACCACTTCTACATGTCAATATCCTCCACATTATTGCCATAATCTATTGTGCTTACAATTTTATCACTGTGATCCCTAAACTTCAGGTTCTTGTTCATCATCAATACCAGATCCTTCATTTCTTGATCTCATTCAAAATTTCTCCACTAACTGAATACTGTGCATCATATCCTTGCCTGCTAACTTTCAAACATCACAATTTGCAACTTTGAATTGTCATCTCCCTTCCCTTGCCAATTCACAGACGCTATTTAAATCCTTCTCATTAGGTCACAGCATCATTACTCATTTCTTTCCTCTTCATAGTTTTCTCCATTTTTGCATCATCTACAAATAGTTACATAACTCTAGATTGATCTGTTATATAACTCCATCCTTTCCAGTTTTGCAAAGCTTTTGCAAAAGCATTGTTGGCTGAGAAATTAACATACTTGCTCTCCAGCCATGAGTTCTTGGGTTCAAACCCTGCCATGAATATTGATGTTTGTCAATGTCTTTAGTTGAGAGATTAATTTCATTGCTCGATGTGGGACTACTGCCTCACTTATGGAATGTTTTCAAGCCTAAAGTGGCTTAAAAACTTTCCATGTTTGGTCATTAGAGCAGGATTTCCACACTATGTAAAAAATAAATTACGAAGATACCAAAAAAAAAAAAATTCCTTAGCCTGTACTAATGTGCTAAAGGATAACTATTCTTAGGTGGGAGATAAAAAAACCAGTTGTAATACATAAGTAAATTGCTAACATGATCTCCCTTTAACAGACCTATTTCAACTATCCAATGAATTACAACCCATTTCTGGATCACAGCCTTCTAATCCTTTCTCAGTCCTAAAGACCATCATCCTATCCACATCTATAAACACACAGATTGTCATAATTTTCAGAGCAAAAATTTTACCCTTTTTTTTGACCTCCATAGCACAATTGGATGAACAACTGGGCATTGCACCCTTCAATTGGAAAATACGTGATTTTGATTCTCATCGTAAAGGAACAATTTTGACTTGGGCTTTTTCAATTGAACATGAGTTAGCCAACCTCACATGGAGGCAAGGTTTTTTCTCCTGGAAGCTTGGGTTTTTCATTCTGCATATAGGTAAATCAACTAAGAGAACAAAGACAAAAAATACTATTTGTGGTTGTGGGCATTGTTGTGTGTTGACAGTAGTGGTGTTCATGTGGTATCAGCAGTTGGTGGATTAAGAAAGACATGGTGGAGTAGAGTGCCCTCCTGTGATGAGTCCTTGGACTCCCTGGAGATGTCACATAATAATTGCGCTGCAACATTCCCTTAAGACATTGTGTGTGTTTATCATGTCATACTTCTGAAGAGGAAATAAATACCTTGATGAACTGCTTGAATACCTGAATTCTGTCCTCTGTAGTGGTTGACCAATCTATGGATTTTATTAACATAATCATTTCTTATTATATTGCTATTCCTATGATTTTTCATGTCCCCTGATTGGCCAACTGCTGCTCATACTCTATCTCCATTATCCACACCAATTAAGTTATCTTCTTATTCTTCACACCCCCTTTTGCAACTGATTATAACTATTCACTTTCTGCTACCTCCATAATGCCTTCATCTTTAGATTACATGTTTAATCTCCACATTCATACATTTTACACCTACCTTATTTAATCTCCTAATCTATGGAATGCATTGTACTGCTGTTAAATAGCTCTTGATCGGTGCCCAAGTAACATTTATTCTTCCCCCCTCTCACTCCTCAAGTGGTCTCCATAGCATTTCATGATTGCCAGCCACATACTTTCACATCTATCCTTTCCTCATTGAATTTTCTATATGATAGCTGCTGGCCTCTACCAAGGTATTTGATGCTCACATCCTCTGATGGTACAATCAGATGTAGGGCTGTTGATTCTTATGCTTCCCACTACTTATTGCCTAAGATAGTTGTTCCTCAAAACCTAAGAAATTCAGTCTCCTTATTCCCAAATTCCATCTTATAAAATAATTGAAATCACCCTTTATTAAGCTGATTTGCCTCTACAGCTGTTGTTCATCAATCTTCATGTTTCCTTGCCTACAATAGCATTCAACTAAATATGTCATCTTGCATACCTTCACCACCCATACTGCCTCAAAACTATTGCCACTATTTTCTTTGTGTGGACATAATTCCTCTGCTATCATCAACAGCACTCTCCCTTTTTGTCCTTCTATCCTTGTGAAAAACACTGCACTCTTCCATTTCTACACCTGCTAGGATATCATCCTAACAGGAGTAGAAATAACCATTTATCCCTTAATTGATTAATTTTCACGTGAATGAACTTGCTCAGTGAAACAGTTTCATCTCCCTTATTTCTAGCATTCATAAATAAGCACAGCGGTTCAATTTTGCATCTATAACCAGTTCTGCCCATGGTCTCTCTCTCTCAGCCATGATTTTCCACAGCTGAAAGACAGCATGGGTGGAACTAGTTATAGATACCAAACATTGCTTATTCCATCCAACATTCATTCTCTTATTCTGTATTTCTCTATCCATGTGAGGCCTCTTTACTTGTCCATTTTGCTTTCCTGTTCTCTCATTCTCATCTAGAATGCTGTCCTCAGCTTAAGCACTTCAATCTCACCTATTCCACTCTTTCACATTAGCTCTTGCTTCTTCTGATCTGTTATTCACATCACTAATTAATCTTCCTTCAAGCAGCAAACTCCATTTGATTCTCACCACTTCCATTTAAATGTAATCCATCACTTTTATACAATACTCCCTCAAATTCATGTTGAACGTTTAATGGAATATTATCAGCACTGAGAAAGAATTAATACTAATTTTAATGCTTCCAATATTTCATTTCAGTCACTGAGACATCTTCAGGGATTACAAATAACTTTTTGTAACAACACACACAAATACAATACAATGAAAAGTAAAAACACATGAGTGAAACTAAAGTCCTATCTAGGAGGTGCTCCCTCTATGGGAGTTTGCAGGTGGTCTACAATGTAAAGAGGGATCTCTGATAATTAATGTTTCCCAAATTTTGGGAAGTTTTATGCAACCATATTTGTTTAAATTTGGTTGGTTCCTGAGTGTAGATGTAGATTCAAAAAACAGTCTTTCTTTTTTGAATTTACTATGGTGGAACATGGTGGTTTGTTTCCAGGAGATCTTATGGGTTGTATTCAAAACATGGTCTGCAAGGCCAGATTGACCATAATCATGATTGCAGATGTATGACTTGTGTTCTTCTAACTGGATGATTGCTGATCTGCCTGTCTGTCTGAAGTAAGCCAGCTTACAGGAACAAGGTACTCTATATACTCCAGGTATTGAGAGAGGAGGGAGCTGATCTTTGGCAGAATGGATAAAGGTAGTAAATTTACAGTGGGGCTTAAATGCTGTATGGAGGTTGTACTTTTTTAATGACCTGGCTATTTTTTCTGATGTGCCACATGGATATAGGGTATGGTGATGGCATTTCTGAAGAGATGGTTGGGGAATGGGAAAGGAAGGTGTTGTGTATGTATTTGGGTTTTGTTGAAAGGGAAGTTTCACTGTTAAAAAGATTGGGAGCTCTATTGGTTAGAGTTTTAATAATGCCATATTGTTGAGAGGGGTGGTGGTGGGAGAGTTTGTGAATGTATCTACCTGTATGAGTAGGTTTTCTATATACAGAGAAAGAAAGGTTACCATTAGGAAGACGTGTTACTAAGGTGTCTAAGGAAGATAAAGTAAATTATTGTTATTTTCCTTTTCCATAGTAAACTGGATTCTTGGATGTAGGCTATTTAGGTGACTGAGAAAGGAGTCTAATGTGTCTGTACCATGAGGTCAAATAGAGAACACATCATCTACATATCTTAGCCAGATAGAACGTTTTAGAGGGAATGAGTCTATGGCTTGTTTTTCACAATTTTCCATGTAAAAATTGGCAAGAGAGGTGAGAGAACCCATATCAGTTCCCTCTATCTGTTTATAGATTTTGTTCTTCCAAGAAAAAATAAGAGCTCTAAGATATCAGAAGGAAAAACGTTTTTTAAGAGTGTTAAGGTATCATTTAGGTGAATATTGGTAAAAAATGAGATGATGTCAAAGCTCATCAATATGTCTGTATTTAAAATTTTTTTTTTTTTTTACTTATCATTGTATTGTATTTGTGTGTGTTGTTACAAAAAGTTATTTGTAATCCCTGAAGATGTCTCAGTGACTGAGACAATATTGGAAGCATTAAAATTAGTTTTAATCCTTTCTCAGTGCTGATATTCATTAAACCTCTAACATGAATTCTTCACAGCACTTAAGCCTCAACACACAGACTCCTTCAAATTCATTCCAAACATTCCATAACAAACAAATTCCTTTCTCTTCACAATTTGCCATTATCATATCCAAGCAACACATAAAAATAGGTTGATCAGACTAAATTTCCTTGTCCTCTCCTTAACAATCTCCTGATATTATTATTATTATTATTTCGGGCGACTCCAGGAAGTCCTTAGACTCATCGAGAGAGGCCCTAAATCCACACAACTATACGACATTCTCACAGTATCTATCATACCTTGCCTTGAACTCGCTCACGCACCCACAACAGACTCTGGCAGCTTAATCCACTCATTTACCACTCTAAAAGTAAAGAACTCAGCTCTAACACCCCTGCTAACCACACTCTTGCCCAGCTTCCATAGGTGTCCCCTAGTTCTCCCACCACCAGTCCTGATCTCAAAAATATCCTCTGAATTAATCCTATAGAAACCCTTTAGCAATATGAATGTCTCAATCATATCTCCCCTCTTCCGCCTATCAACCAATTTCTGCAACCCACAAATCTTCAACCTATTCTCATATGGTTCATTCCATAGACCTGCTATCATCTTAGTCACTCACCTCTGGATCCTCTCCACCATCTCCCCATCAAGAAGGAACCTAGGTGACCAAATCTGGACACGGTAGTCGAGATGAGGTCTTATCAAGGCTCGGTACAGAGGTACAATAACTTGCTTGTCTCTGCTCGTCAAGGTATTTTTCAACAACCAAGTGAGTTGATGAGCTGATTTAGCTACTTTTGCAATGTGCCCCCTAAACTTCATCTCCCTATCCACCAACACTCCCAAGTCCCTGGCCTCATCAATCTCCTGGAGTACAGTTCCACCAATGTGGTATACTGCTGCTAATCTTTTCACCCCAAAATGCATAACCTTACATTTTGTCACATTAAATTGACATCCATTCTCCTTAGTCCAGAACTCCAATCTATCCAAGTCATCCTGCAAGATTTTGACATCTTCTGTATTCACTATAGCCCTACCCAACTTTGCATCATCAGCGAACAAATGAACTGTTCCACTTAGATCCTTCCCTATATCGTTAATGAACAGATTAAACAGCAGTGGTCCAAGAACAGAACCCTGCAGCACACCACTAGTCACAGGCCATCTTTTGGACTCTACTCCTGAATAAACTACTCCTTGATATCTCTCCATCAACCACCCACCTATCCATCTCACCAACCCTATATCCATTCCCATATGTTGTAGTTTATGGATTAGAATTCCATGTGGTATCCTGTCAAACACCTTTGCCAGGTCCAGCAGTATCACTGTAAACCCATTACCCTTATCCAGTTCAGCCGTCACCTTGTTATAAAACTTGAGCAAGTTACTGAGGTATGATCTACCCTTCACAAAGCCATGCTGTCCCCTGTACAGTATCTCATTTTCATCAATCCATTCCTGTATTTTTCCCTTGACTACTTTCTCCAAGACCTTGACAACGACTCCTGATATGATGATCGGTCGGTAATTTGCAACCATAGTCTTGGAGCCTCCTTTATGCAGTGAAACTATTTTCTCCTCTTTCCACACCTTCGGGACTAAACCAGACCCGAGACTCAGATTAAACAACATGGTCAAGGGCACTGATAATTCCTTAGCCGCTTCACGCAAGACCCGTGCCAGTATACCATCCAATCACACAGATGTATTCACATTAAGGTTCTGTAACCTTAATGTGAATACACCTCCACTTCGTTCATCACAATTCCCGTATAAACTAATGGTTCCTTCATTTCTTCAATGTCACCACCTGGATGATATACTTTTGCAAAGTGTGCACTCAGTAACTCCACAGCTCAGTATATCCATCTTTACATTCTTATTCTATTCTATTCTATCCAATGATATCATTTGTTCCCACAACCAACAATAAGGGAGGATGAACAGGCTGACTGATGCCTCATATTAAAAGCATTGATCAGCCTGTTCATCCTCCCTCCTGGATAGCAAACCCTGTGCACTCTCTCATTCATCACACCTTTAATAATGGAATAGAATCACCATTAGGAACTGTGCTTAAGTTGTCACCAATATTTCATTCTAATTTTTTTGTGTTCTTCCATTTTTATCTACAAACCTACTACTCTCATTCTCTATGTATCATCAACACTCATTTTGAAAGTTTTGCATTCCATTCACTTTCACTCTCTTGTATTCTGGCAATTGTACTCTTTAATATCAACAGTCACTCACTCACACACTTTGTTCCATGAATCATGCTCTCTTTCATACCAGCACTTTCTCTGGCTGACACCACTCACAGTTATATGCTCCGCACTGCTTTTTGCCTTTTGTGTAACATTCACCACTTGCTCTCATTTAACGACACCTGGCAGTCCATCAAAATATCACGCTTCCTCCAGACCTGAACCCCCTTGTGGTGTTTATCCTCTCCACAACTTAAACATTCCCTTATACGTATTGCACATATTTTAATCAACAAAAACAGCTTTGAAAAATCTGTATTATTCACCACATTTGATTTTCATGCTTCTCTTACTTCCATTTTGTCTTCATTCTGTAAGTGTACATAGAAAATGTAACTATAAACCTACAAAGCTTGACAGATGCTACATAATCAGCTGCAAATATCATAAAAAAATGAAATTTCAACAAAATGCACACAATATAAAAAAAAAATTCCAAAATTAAAATTTTTCTTTGCATGAGTTGCCCTATAATAGTCCTCTTCCAACTTCCCTCTAGAAATAATAGATGCTTATAAGGCTGTATGTATAAAATTATATATGTGTGTGCATGTGTGAACTTAATTTTAAAGTAATGGAAAATTTTTTCAGTTTGAATCACAGGTACATATCCTAAATTTTAAGTGTGTGTGTGTGTGTGTATGTGTATATTATGTATGTTATATATATATATATATATATATATTTGTTTGTTTTAATCATTTCATATACATGCCATGAGGCAATTTAATAATTTGCAACAGTCTTTAACTAACTTGGATGTGCAAAAGCACATTATTCACATTCTGCATTCTAAAGTGTTCTTCTTCAAGAGGTTTCATGTTTAACAGTCATAAACATTCAGTCGATAAGAGAATGTCTGTCTGAAAAAAAAAATATTTCACTTATTTTCTTCATCATTTCAAGCATTACATGTGACTAATGTAATATAACAAAATTAAATAAGCTGCTGATGATGTATTTCCATCTACAGTTTGCATACATTCATATTAATTGTTGTCCACTTCACTAAGTGGACAACAATTAATATGAATTGCTGTTCACTTCACTAAGTACAAGAAGAAAATAGGCAGAAGATTGCTGATGATAGGAATCATGTCTTCTTGGCATACATGATTTACGTGCATAGTTTTTTGTGGAGGGAAGGGAGCTCTATGTAGTTGTTTTGTACTTTTTTCACAAAAGTGCAAAATTCTTTTCCAAAAAACTAACAACTAGCTTTATTTTTTTATAATTTTAATGCACACTAGAACTGTTGCAAGGTTTCTACTTGAAGATAAGAGAACAATAAAAATATTGTTCTGAAAGTATGAAATCCTTGTAAAACATCTCTTACCTTTCTTTCTTTCTCTTACTTATTATTATTATTCTCTTCAGTGAATTATTATTATTTTTTGTGAAACATATTAAGAATTAAAGTTTTCATGACCCTCCTCATTATTCATTTCGACCAGTAGGCATATTATTGAAATGTCTGTCTAGTCCAGTTAACTGCTAGACAAACAAAATGTTTAATTAAGGAAAATGGTTAAATTTATAGTCAATAACAATATATCTATGCTTTGCATTTGAGTCATCAGAATTCTTATAACTATCACAGAGTTTTGCATGTTATATCTATTTTCTTTTGTTGATCCATTTTTCTTGTTCACTGTGAAAGTATTATAGCTTATCAGGCTGCTAACATTTCAAACTGTTTCTGTAGTTAGTTTGGAGAAAGCAAAAGACTTCTGTTAAAACAAGTGTTGGAATATCAGAAAATTTGCAAATTGTTTTTTAAACTGTTGGAATTTGAAAAGAAACATGTTATTAAAATGTAAACAGTATGTGGTAAACTAGGGTAATAATCCAGTTTGTTTGTAAAGTATTTTAGCTAATTCCATTTCTAAACTTGTTGGACTGTTAACATTCCTATAGTGATTTTGGATGATCACTGAGAAATCGGAGAACTTCCATAAAAAATATTATAAAAATGTAATCAATGGTATGCTGAAAACTCATGTAATAATCTTTGGCAAAAGTTGCCTTTGTATTGTAAGTATAATGAAGTGGTGCACAATCAAGATCTGTTTCAGTAGAATTGCTTTTAATGTATGGATCATTTTATCCTTTCTTGAATAAGTTTTAAGACTTTTAATATGATCAAGGAAGAAATGTTACACTAAAGTAAATTGCACAGAGGAATATATACAGATGTGATTTGTTCTAGATAATGAACTCATGTTAATACAAGTGGTGATTTAGTGAAAAACAAGTACTAAATTACCTAGTCATCATTCTGATCAGGGAACAAAAATTAGAGATGACTCATAAAGCATTGTTCTAGAAATTCAATCTCTGACAAGCAACAACAAGATGCATATGAGAGAAGTAACCTTGCTAAGATTGGAGCTAACAGTTGTCTTGTGTAATTTTTTTGTATGATGATTAGCAGAACTGTTGAGATCTGCAAGAGAATCCATTGCATGTTACTGCAGTGTTATTTTATCTCTTGCAGTAAAGTCCATGTGTTTTATTTCATAAGTTCTTTGTATCTAGTTTAAAAGAAGAAATAATTCTGATTAGCTAGTGATTCTGATTGGATTGAAGAAGGCAGGGGGGGGGGGAATAGATCTCTACAGTTACAGGTGATTGTGTCTTTTCTGAAGAATTCTTTATCTTTTCTTAATGTAAAAAGAAATGTCCCTTTCTCAAAATAGAAATATGACAAGTAATAATAAATGCTTAAATAATGCTGTTAGAAATAGACTGTGCTTAGCTGTTTTTGAAAAATGCTCATCCGATGTTCAAATAATTTTCTTTTAACCCTAAGTATGCAGACCTCTCTATTTCTGATGCTAATATAAATCACCCAATGTTTGCTTATATATATGTATGTATGTATATATTTGAATTTGGTCTTTAAACATCAGTAATATTCGTTGTTTAAATATCTGATTAATTTGAAACAACTGAATTCTATTTTATTAATATTCATTAGAAGTCAGAGTTAAAAAATCAACACACACACATACACTATGAAATCCTTGTGAAATTTTATATTTTCATAATTTCCATTCTACTGTACATGATAAAATCAATCTGGGAAAAAATAAAATAAAATTAAAAAAAAAAAAGCAAGTGAAAGAATTTAGTACAGTTTTACTTATTTATTTCTGATTCTCATAGACAGGCTTATACGTTGGTTATATTCATATCTACGTAGTTCAATTCCTTAAATGATTTAGTAATTATTTATTTCTGAGATTGTTAATGCTCAACATATTCAGTGTCATTATGTACACAAACCAGGGATGTGCTGAATCATATTTGGTTTTAAATTTGGTCAAAGCATTTCGACTGAAGCAAACTGAACTAAATTATATAAACAAAGATTTTCAAAATATGCATGTGCGCGCACGCACGCACGCGCGCACACACACACACACACACACGCATGCACATACTTGTTAAAAGCTGATAAAAAAAATTTAATGCGTGCATGTGTTTTGTTCAAAACATTTGATTATAAAATTCACAAATTGCAGAATGAAGAAAGATCGAAAAATATGTGTAATAATACTTCGCCTAACCAATAGTAACCGCAAGAAAATGCAAATATAAAAAGAACTATCCTTATTTCTTAACCATATACAGTAGGACCCCTCATATCTGCTGTTCGATATCCACGAGCAACCCCGGTCCGAAGATATTAACATACAAAAGGTCAACTTACGAAACTTTCATAGTCTCTACAAACATTCGGCTTTGAAATAATGTTGGATCTAATATCCACTTTGCTTATGTAATTTTACATCGCCGAAATGAAGCCGTACGGCTCTTTCTTTTAGTAATAGAGAGTTCGGATGATCGCAGAGATTGTCCAACACCAGGGCAACTTGTTGCAAAGGTGGAGAAAGCTACACACATCTGAGGTTGCTAAGATTCCATTCACATTCAGATAACTTTATTACAGTATGTTGTTATAATTGTTCTGTTTTATTATTAGTTATTGTTGTTAATCTCTTACTGTGCGTAATTTAAATTAAACTTTGTCGTAGGTATTTATGTATAGGAAATAACATAGTATATATAGGGTTCGCTATTATCCATGGTTTCAGGTATCTGCGGAAGACCATGGAACCAAACCCTGCAGATACGGGGGGGGGGGGGGGGGGGCTTACTGTATAATATATATATATATATATATATATATAAACTTGGAGAGTTTCAAAAAATGACCAGAGAACTTATGACAAGAATACATCCTGTTATCGAAATTGCCTTAGATTTCATTATTGAAAGATAGAAGTGCTGCCCAGGCACTCATATATTTGCCTTTCATTAAGGTTTTTTTTTAATTAATATTTCAATGACCTGACAGTTGTTTTGAATTGTTGATTCTCATCAGAGATCAGGCAGAAACCATAATAAGACAAAAACTCGCTTTTTATGTTATATATCATCATCATCATCATCATAAATTCCTGACATGTACCCTCAAGGGGTGTATAGGATATGATAGTACTACATAAAAAATTTACTTCATTACTATCTTCCTATGTATGATTTTCTTCCAAATCAATCCGTTACCTGTCAAGACTCCAACATTATCAGATCTTATATTTCTATCTTATTTTTACCATATCAATCCACCTATATTTTGGTCTTCCTCTAGTTCTTTTCCCTGCCTACCTGGCAGGGAGCACTTGTTTTGCTAATCTTTCCTTTCCCATTCTGTTTAACTGACCATACTACCTGAGATTAGCTCTGCTAACACATTCCTGGATGCTGACAACGTCAAGTTCTTTCCTAATATCCTCATTTTTAATAAGATATTGCTATTGACCCCATCTGTTCATGCCCCTAATTTTTCTCAGGACTCATATCTGCAGTTTCTAGTCTTTGGTTGAGTATTTTACTTCTAACCCAGCTCTCAGATCCATAAGTTAAAACTGGTTTGAACACTGTCTTGTATACAGCAAATTTAGTGTTTTGACTAATTTCTTTCTTATTCCATATAAATTTATTCAGTTTACTTCCTACCATACCAGCTTTGTTGATTCTGTTGTCTATTTCCATATTTAATTTATCTCATATCATCTCATCTTCCTTTTACCTTGCGGTGTCGAGGGTTTATTAATCATCAGACCTCAAACCGTTTACAGGATAAGGTGGTCAGCCTTACGCCCTGGTATATCCTATGTCCATAGTGTTGAGTTCTCAAGGCTGATTTGCCTGCTTTGAGGGATGAAAAACCCCAGAATAAACTGGGGAAAAAACCCTACTGTCCACGTTCAAGACCGGCTAACTTGGCTATGGCTGAGGAAGATCCTTCAGCTCTTCACATCTCCGACAGAAATCAAACCTAGGACACTCCTTCCCCAGGCATATGGTTGCGAAGCGCACAGCCACTAGGCTAACTGTGTGGAGATATATATATATTATTTTATTTAATTATTATTTTTTACTTATTTTACTTTATTATTATTTTTTAATAAGTTAGGAAATTTAATGACCTTTTTTCATTATCTTACATTAGCAATTAATTCTGTAATATTTTTAATTTTAGGAATAGATTATAATTAAGAATGTTTACACAGACAAAATATTGAATTATGACAGCTCATCCACAGTAGAACACTTCCATTACTGCAGTATAGTTTGCACATACATGTGCAAACCAGAATGTTAAAATTGCAGTTCTTGCATGTTGCGCATGTCCCACAGTGGTTCATGTTTAGTTCATTGTACCTTAGAAGTTGATTACGAAACTGTAAAGGCACACAGAAAGTAGATGTTCGTGATAAAACAGAGTACAACTCGCCTTGTACCTACCAGTGGGCAGGTGGATGACGTTCCCAAGATTTGATCGTAATACATGGGAAGTGCAGGAACAGTATTCAGATGATGAAGCATCGCATGCTCACGCAGATGGAGTTTACAGAGTCAAAAGCCCCATCAGTATCTCTTATCATCAAAGCAGTTGCTATACTGTCAGGAGCACATTATTTGGATCATCTTAGACAGAACAGAAAAAGATAGTCTGCTTCAATGAATTGCACTTTCTGATGCGCCAACTAGGTAAACCAAATGGACAACTACGCTGATGGTGCAAACAGTATGAGTTGATGACATCCCCCCCCCCCCCCCCACACACACACCAAGGGCATATTTAATTTACCGTCTTTACTAAAAATCGTGCCTAAGTAGCTGAAATGTTTTACTTGTTCTATAGGTTCTCAATTCACAATGCAGTTGATATTTTCAGTGCTTCTGTCTATTTTTATTGTCTTTGTCTGGTTAATGCTGACCTTCATACCATATCTATCTATTACAACAGTTATTCAATTTAGTCAGGGAATCTTTCAGACTTGTAGCAGATTTATTTATAAGTATAAACATCATCTGCATAAAGCAAAGAGCTGAGATTAACTTGCCAGGTGGTTGGCCGAGTGGTTAGCGTATCTGTTCTCCAGCCAAAAGGATGTGGGTTCGAATCCCACCCTGGGCATGATTGTTTGTGATTGTCTGTGGAAATACCAGTAGTGGTTGGGGTAGATGGTGTTTGTGTAGCTGCTGTCAGATGGTGATTGAATGGTGGAGATGGAGTTGTAGAGCAGGTTCCCTTCCTCAATGAACTTTGGACTCCCTGGAGGTGTCAAATAGTAATAATAGTAATATCACTTTCCTTCATAATGTGATTCATATAGATAATGAATAACAGAGGGGATAATGTACATCCTTGCCTGACACTAGATTTAACATTAAACCACCTTCCTGTACTTCCTTCAGTTCTAACTACTGACTTACAACTCAAATAAAGACTAAATATTGCTTGATGTAATGCCCCACTGACACCACAACTGCAGCATTTTCAGTAGCTTCTTGGTACCTTGTCATATGCTTTTTCCAGATCTACAAACCAGATCTTTGTTATATTCCCATGACTTCTCAACTATTTGTCATAAAGTGAAAATCTAATCCTGACAACCTCTATTTGGCCTGAATCCAGCTTGTTCTTCACCAAGCTTCTCTTCTACAATCCTTCTCAACCGTTTCTCAAGTATACTGGCATAAATCCTACCAGGAACACTCAGTAGAGAAATACCTTGTAATTCTCACATTCAGTTTTATTCCCCTTTTTATATAAATGGGCACTATGAGAGCTCTACTCCAATAATCTGGAATTTGTCCCTCTGTCCAGGTTTTCTGAACTATGCAGTGCAGCCACTGTAAGACTTTTATACCTCCATACTTGAGAATTTCTGGTCGAATATCATCTACTCCAGCTGCCTTTCCACATTTTAGCTTTATTTTTACTTCAAATATAGATATGTATTCCTGTTTGCATGCCTGTTGAGTGTTTTTTTACAACTGTGGTGCCACTAATTGTTGCATTTAGCAATTTTTCAAAGTAATTACTCCAAACATAAAGGATGTCTTTTTCTGCAGTTTTCATGTCACCTTTATGATCTTTAATTCCTTTTGCAGCACTCTTTCCTTCATTTCAGCTTCTTCAACAACCTCCAGCATATCTTGCCACTTTTTGATATTTATTTTCTATCTTACCAAAGTCTTCATATGACTTTTGTTTAGCTAGTTTTACAGTGTTTAGTTTCTTACATTTGTCTCTGTATTCTCTAAGAGCACAAGCTGACTTATTTGCCAGGAACTTTTGATATGCTTTCTTCTTTTCCTTCACTGCCTCTTTAACTTCCCGTGTCCACCATGGAGTTCTGATTTTTCTCTCCTTGCAGACAACCTCACCACATGCCTCTCTGGTTGAATCAATCAATATTTTCTTCAGGGCTTGCCACTGAATCTCAAGGTTCACAAACTCTTTCATTTTTTCTTTAATAATCTTTGTGTATGTTAGCCTACAGTTCACATCTGAGAGCTGCTCAATGTTTATTTGCTTTAAAACTTTCTTACATGTTCTTCTTTTCAATGTGAAATTCAGTTTTATCCTGCTCAAGACTAAATGGTGATCACTTCCAATTTCAAATCCTCTGTATACTCTGGTGTCCTGCACCAGGGAGAATACATCACTATCAACAATAACATAGTCAATGAGACTTTTCTTATTCCTTGCCTCTTCTCTCCATGTGAATTTGTGCACATTTTTATGTTGGAACATGGTGTTAGTAATAACCAGTCCATGTCCTGAGCAGAAATCCAACAGGTATTTGCCATTATTATTAGCTTTACTCTTTTCTCCAAATTTTCCCAAAACATTTTTGTATGTCTGATAATCACTTCCTACTCTGCTATTTAGATCCACAACAAGGACCAATTTTTCATTTTGTCAGTTGCTAAAGCCTTAAATTCCTCCACTTCTACCTTAGTAGAAACTTTTGTGGGACCATAGGTACATATATAAGTCTCATTGTCTAGTTCCCCATTCTGATATTTGCTCACATCACTCTACTTGATATTGTCTGCCATTCAAGAAGATTAGCCTCATATTTAGTGTTGAATACTATGGCTACTTCTTCTTTTCCTTGATTGTCATTGCCTGAGTATACCATTCTGTATTTATTGCTCAGGAAGATCTCACCAGTTTTTTTTGTTTCAGTCACCCGTATTTATGTCGGTCTGGTACTTATCCAATTCCTTAGCTAGCTCCATTTCTTTACCATTCAGGCTTTTGTATTGATAGTATCGATCTTGAACTTTGGTGGTATTGAGTTGGGGTGTGTTTTTGGATTTGTTCCAGTAGCTGACTTCTCGCTGTTCGCCCTGGTTCCCTGGTGAAAACAACGGGAGGGGGGGGGCATTGTTTAACCGGGCGACTCCCCCAGCTGGCATGAAATTCTGTCTTGTTGTATCATCATTTTACATTGTGGTTGAAGCCAATAAGAATACAATTTGGTTAGCTAAATCCCAAATTGCCAGCCCTTCCTCGTTCGTTCAGTATCCAGGTAGATACCTAACAGGGTGCACCATGAGTAGGTGAGGATTGGACATTAGGTCAGAAGCCGTGGTTGGTTCTGCACATTCCTTTGAAGGCTATGTGGAGGTCTCCTTTCAGTTATATATCTTTGACCATTAGGCACCCCTATTTATATATTGTTTTATGAAATAAGCATGGATCTTTAATATCATGGATCTATTTCTGTTTACTGAGGATTTTTTTACATCACCGAAATAAAGACTTTTAGGCTCTTCTTTGATTTAAAAAAAAAGGGGGGGATAAAAATTGTGCTTTTTGTAAATATAATAAAACAGTCAAATATTAAAAGTAGAGCCCAGCAATTTCAATTTGGTATTCTTAACATAACATTCTCTATTTCAATATAATAAAACTGTCATTTGATTTCAAAAAATAGGGAACATTTATTTAAAAAAACAGTACAGTATAATGATCAGAACAAATATTGCAGTTATTTCTTCAAATAACAAAATAAAAATATTAATGGATCTTTTATTTTAAATTATAAAATTTAGAGAATAATTGTGGATTTATTAATCAAATTAAATTCATAAATTATAGCATAAGACATGAAATTTTTTGGCATTTTTGGGAGAAGCCTAAATATTTCTGGCTTATGAAAAAAAAAAAAACAACTTTCATTGAATGCTAGTAGTTAATGTTGAAAGGAATTTTCTCTGAGAAATTGTATTGCATGATACGTTTATTCCTTGGAAATCCCCCCCCCCTTTTTTTTTTTTGAACAGTTGAGTGCCTATTATTCTATGGAATCGTTTCAGCCATGGAGTAATGTAAAGAGTTTGTCATCTGCATGTTTTTTTTTTAGATTTGTTAGCATTAAGTAACGTTTGTCGTTGTGGTGAATTTACTTCAGATCTGACTGTTTACTTGTTCTTGCATTGTGGTTTGATATTTCAGTTCAAATCCTTTTTTTTTTACAATATGTGTGCTGTGTATTTTTCTTGTGTCACCTAGATATTTTGTTGTTTGCATATTTTAGATTTTGCAAATTTTGAATCTTTACATAAATCAAAAAACTACCAAATATATATATATATATATATATATATATATATATATCTTTTTATTGTTATTATTTATGGCCCAAACTGTACTCTTTTTCAATATTTTAATGTTTTCATAATATAAACAACTTTTAAGACTGCATAATATAATCTTAAATAAAAACACCAAACAAAATTATTATTATTATTATTTGGTGGTATCTGCATGGATTCCAGAGAATCAAATCCTATCATACCTCTCCTAAGAGAGTGAATCCATTCCATTCGCTCTCTACACAAAAAACCTGGTACTTACACATCTACTAACCACACTCTTACACAACTTCCACAGATGGCACCTGGTTCTCTGACTATGAAAAAGTTCACTTCATCTATTTTATAAAACCCCTTTAATATTTGAAAAGTGCCTACAGCAAATGCAATAAGCATTTGCATGCAGTTATGCAAGATAAGAGGAAGCTTTTCCCGATTTGTTACATTTATTATGATGCATGTGATAGGAATTTTTCTGCTTCTGCTTGCCAACTACCAAATCTTTTTGATTCAGCCAAATAATGAAGCAGAACCAAATATTCAGTGCATTCCTAATACAAACCGAGTTACGATTCTGAAGTTCTACAAATACATTTTGCAGTTGATTTTCAGTAATACCCCCCCCCCCCAATCACATTAGTTATCCTAGTCTGTAGATCGTCTGAAGAGTGAGGTTTTGTTAAATAAATGATATTCTTAACATGTCCCCATAGAAAAAAAAAAATCCAATGCTCAAATCTGATGAATGTGGTGGCCAAAAGATTGATCTACCTCTTCCAATCGTTCTGTTAGGAATATTTTTATTCAGAAACTGCCTAACACTGAGAGCAAACTGCCAAGATGCACCGATTTGCTGAAACACTGTATCACCTATATGTCCTAAATGTGTTAGTTCAGGAATAAAGTAATTCTATAGCATTTCCAGATAACTCCTATTAACATGTTCTTCAATTTCTTATGGCTTTTCATTGACATTTATGTCAATTGACATTGGCACTAATGTTGCTTCTTCAGAAAAAAAATCAAATGTCCATAAATGAAGTATTACTGCCATGTTTTTCATGAAATTGGTGGAGGAGTATGAAATCAATGATGTGTGGTAATCCTCTTCCAGCAACATTTGGTGGACTTGAATTTTGTAGCTTTTCAAATTTCTGAGAATTGTATGCACTGTGGAGTCAGGAATACCCAGCTCCAAAAGATGCCTTATTGATTTCTGTGGACTTGCAATAAAGGATTGTTCTACAGATGCCACACTTTCCTCGCTTACACTTGGCCTTCCAGATCATGGTTTACCATTGACAGAACCTGTTTCTTTAAACTTATTCATACGGTTAGTTATGGAATTCCTGTGTGTGTATGATGCATCTTTGTTAGTGGGATCTAATTTGTATTGTGACTGCTGGCTTTAACTCAGCGAACCACAGCACACAATTTAGTTTCTCTAATAATGAAACCATTTGGTCAACCCAATTCTGCAAAACAAAATAATAATAAATTTTTGCTAAACTATTAATGAATTACATTTTTAATGTTTTTTTACAGATTGATTTTTATCAATATAATGGAAGTCATGAAAATTTAAAGCTGCACAAGAACTTTATAATGACCTAATATATATATATATATATATATATATATATATAGAGATAGAGAGAGAGAGAGAGAGAGAGAGAGAATCCAAATATAAACCACATATTGTGGTTTATATTATATTTACAATACAAAGATTGCATCCAATGCAAACTATATAGGAAAATTTACATACTGTCTGATTAATTCATCTGAATGACAATTGCTTAAATTTCATAGTAAATAGTCAGTATAAACCAACTGAGGAAGAGTAGCATGTTAAGGGTTAATAAGCTTTATTGCATTATCGTATTTTATAAACTCTGTTTAATTACTTTTTTTAATTATTGCTGGCATGGCCAGCCAAGTCACTTTGTAGAGACTATCACTTTTCACCATTAGTTCACATCACACTACATGTTCGTGAATTTCTTTAGGTGGCAGATGAAATTCAATGCCCAATGTGAGACCTGCTTCTTTATATGGTGTCTAGAACAGCATTTCCAGATTATATAGCACCCACCCACTGTGTGAATATATGATAGGTCTGCAGCTTTAAGTGAGTAGGGTTACATAAAACATATATTTCATTCTTCTCCATGTATTATTCTCAATAGTTGCAGTTGTTTAAAAGCTTTATCTAATTTGCTTTTAAGATATAACTACAATGAAACCAGATATAATTATAACATCAGTTGTAATTTAAAATTTCAGGATTCTTCCTCGCTGCTTTAAAATATCTCCTAGAAAGTATAATGGAAAACTGATTGTTAGAATAATAATCAATGATATCTTGATCTTTATAGTTACAAAGTTTCTGACATTCCTGTTTTGATTTTATTGTTGAATTATATTCAGCACTTACATCCATTCAGTTAGACTTAGGTATAAATAATCATTCTTTGTATTTCCAGCAATTATGTTTATCTGACAACAGTTTTCTTCATAAAAATGAAGAAAAAGTCATCAGAGTTTATATTTTTTTTAAATGAGCACCCCACCCCTCACTGCTTGATAATATATTCACTGAATTTCATCACCAAGGTTCAAAAAATATTGGGGTATTCTCATGAACTGCATAGGTATGAATATATATATATATATTTATATATATATATATATATACATGTATTTCATTTATACTTAGATGTTTAGTCATGCTTGTGTATTCAGTACTTTAAAGGTTATAATATCATCATGAATCTAGTCAACTATTTCATGCATTGTGGAGTTTTATGTTGTTTTTATACACTGCCATTTTAATGGATATTTATAAAGCTCACAGAATGCTGCTGCTGCTGCTGATTGTCACTGTTTCCCCTCTATATACATTAATTCTGTGTATGAAACCAACAAGGAACTTTCTGATAAGTTGAAAGTTTACTTGCTCAAGACATGCATACCATTTTAATTTTATATCTTTATTTGTTGTTGGTACTTAATGTATTATCTGTATATTCTGAAAACATTTTATATGATAATTTATAACCAAAGAAGGATGTTCAGTTTCCTTTTTTATCTTTTTTTCTCAAACATATTCCATATTCCTGTAAGGAACATTTTCATGTTCCAATCTGATCAGATTTATTTTAATTAATTTGGTTAACTGTTACTCTGATGATTAATAAAAACAAACTGGTTATGCTAGCTTTGTTAACTGCTGTTAACAGAATGAGGAAAAGACAGCATTATGTATGTTGGGAAATGTTAAAATGCTCAAGCAAATGCAAAATTGTGATACTAGTCCACCCATGAAGTTCCCACCTATTTTAATAATCATTACATGGATATTGATCACTTTCATTTACAAAAGGAAAATTTGAGTTTCCCCTCCTCCCACCCCCTTTTTTATTTATGTGCCTGTTTAAAAGGTATTAACTGGCATTGTGGTTTAATATTTACATAAAACAAGTCTGTTCTTGATCAGTGTGTGTATGCTATTTTTCAAATTAAGTCTTTTTCATTATATTATATTTAATAAGTTATTCTGTTAGAACAAAATGGTAAAAGTCTGTACAGAAAATTATTTTTTGCTTATGTAATATTAGCATATTTCTGATAGTGAGAATTGTAAAGATTGCTTTTTATATAGATAAAAAAAAAAAGAAGTTAGTAGTTATAAAACTTTTTTTTCATTCCTTTCCATATCTTTTTATGAAAGAAATTGCAATTAGCCACATGAAAAATAATATTCTGATATTCCTTTTGCTCATGAAAGCAGATTTTTCTTGAATTAAAGTAAATTAATTTGAATAACAATTTGATGTCAATTTTGTTCAAATAATTCAGAACCTGTATCAATAGTTGAAATGTGTATACAAATAAATTAAACAAGAACATTATTTCAGAAATGCTTTGTAACTAATTTAATTTATACAAAAAAAGTAGATATAATTGAGCTTTATATAAAAATGGAATCTTAACTTAATACAGCTTATCTGTATAATAATTCATAACAATTGTTGGAGAATGCCTGTCTGAAAATCTATGATGTTATATGGCATGTATTACCATGACTTTACTGATAATTTGCACAGAATGGGAAACTTTTCTATAAAATCAGAAACATTTCAAATAATTATATTTTTGACATGGCTCAACAGCTTCTTAATAGATTACTTAAACAATTATTTAATCAATAATCAGCACTGGAGATTTTGTCTATAAATTTTATGATTTTAAAAGGCATTAAAGTGTGCAATTTGGTGTACAAAATTAATAAATATTAAAACTTTTTTGTATATTTAAAAGAAAGTTTATAAAAATTATTCATTCTGATATTGTCAATTTTTGTATATTATACAAGCATTTAAGGATGAAAATTAAATTTTATTTATTTTTCCCCAATTAGACAAGAATTATTCCAAATTTCTTCAGGATTTGCTAATTATACTAAACAAGAAATTTCATTTTTGTTTTAATCCTTTTCCCCAAGGTAAGCAAACAGTTCAGGTAGTGGTGCTTTCCATAATTTGTTTAGTCATGAAGATATATCATGCAAACTTTGTTGGCTAACACTTGGATAACAGATTACAACAAGAATATTATATCTTGTCTAGTGTAGTGTAATATGATTTTGTGTAATCAGATATTATTATTATTTGGGGAGTCCACTCAACTAGCAACATGTCTATCATAGTGAATTTTTAAAAAAGTAGTTATTTACACTACCTGCACTCACAACACACTCAGGCATTACATTCCACTCACTAACAAATCTACTCCTCACACCCTTCTTCACCACATCTTTATACAATTTCCAGGGATGGCCTCTCATCCTTCCCATTTTAACATATCTTAATCTGATAGAAGGTCTCTCTATCATATATCCTCTTTTCCTCCTATCCACCACCTTCTGTAATCCACATTCTCTCAAATGTTCTTCATAATCAGAATGTTCTTCACTCCAGAGTCCTGACATCACTTTGGTTATTAGTCTTTGGACACTTTCTAGTGTTTCCACATCACAATGAAAATTAGGTGCTCAAATCTGAGTACAATAGTCCATATGTGGCTTTATATGGAGGTACCACCACCACCTCCTTATCCCTGCATGTCAAATGTACTTTTTATCATAGCAGCAATATGATGTGCAGTCTTTGCAATACATGCAATGTGCCCTCTGAACTTTAGTGCACTGTCCACCAACACTTCAAGATCCCAAATATCATCCATGAAGTACAGCTCCACCAAGCCTTATATCTCTGTATCCCACAGCAGTGTAACATTCCTTAGAAATCTTCATGCCCATCTTCCATTTGTTTACATAATGCACATCTAAGCAGAGTTGTAACAAAATACATAAGAGCAGGCTTAGAGAGCTGCCAAATTGTATGTCAACCATTAAAAAATTACATTTTCTTGAATGTAGGGGCAGCATGTACCCTAACAATGGTCCTACATCCAAGTCTCTTATTTTGATAATTTACCCAGATATACTTTTGATCAACAGTCCAGCAACCTAGCCAGTCATTCCTTGATGATACCATCAAGAACAAACACAATCTTTGATACAGCCTCTGTTCAGCTCTTCACTCATTTTGTCACTTGTTTTTAATTTCTTAATTGTGTAGGGAGAAAAGAACTTTTCACTTTACAGTTCAAGACAATTCTGAAAGATAGGTTATACGTTGGTTACTCATAACTATTATTTTTAAGGTAATAACAATGCATACTAAAATATTAATTATAAAAACTTTAATTAATACTTACCTGATGATGGTGTAACTTACCTGATGATGTAACATTGCCAAAATATATGAATTACAAAAACATTGTCATCTGCACACAGCACTGCTAATACTGGGCAAATGAGGCTGAAGAAATGCAGCCAAAGTCAGGCCTAGAGTCCTAAATAGCACCCCTAGTGGGCTAAATTGAGTAGTCTTGGCTGGAGATCAAAGGATGAATGCTTCCTAAATTTGGGGAAGTCTCGTGCATCCAGATTTCTTGAGGTTTGGATAGTTTTTCAGGGCTGAGGCATATTTGTGGAATAGCCTTTCATATTTATATTGAATGCAGTGTAATAGGGTAGCGTTCTTCCAGCGTATCCTGTGGTGGGTGTCCAAAACGGTGGAGTGGATAAGAGATGTCAAATTCTTATGTGGGTTTTAAGGTTATATTTCCTTAGGATTTTTGTGAATTTTTTGATTGTCACCCAGATATAGAGAATGGTGATAGCTATTGAGTAATCTCTGCTCTGAAGGGAGAAGGGGTTGTGGTTACAGGGTTTCAATATTTTTTGGGGGTCGTAGCCATTGGCCATCCTCAACACTTTCGTTAGCTCCACAAAGACTAGTCGCATTTTCTAAACCTACCAGGTGTCCTAGGCCCCCTTGCAGTTGCAAACTGTTCTACTATGGTCAAACAGGCAGGACAGCCAACATCAGAATTTCTGAATACATCTGGTTTCACCAATACAGCCACTCGTGACTTGCTGACCATGCTTTGGACACCCACCACAGGATATGCTGGAAGAAAGTCTCACTCTATTACACTGCAGCAAATACAAACTATTAGTATCCCAAGACCCCTATGGAGCCACAGACTCATCTAAGACTATTCCTAGATTCTGCCTCAGCCTGAAAAACTTTCCAAGCCTCAACAAATTTGGGTGCATGAGACTGCCCCAAATTTGGGAAGCATTCATCCTGAGATCTTCAGCCCACTAGATTAAGACTCTAGGCCCAACTTTGGTGGCCTTTCTTTGGTCTCATTTGCCCAGCCTGCATGCATATATAATTGTTTTTTTATGATCCCTGATGATGGCAATGTTGTTTCAGGAAATAACGTATTTTACGTTAAATAATAAATTACAATAACCACAGTAATTATCATCATCATCATCATCAATTCCTGCCATGTACCCTCAAGGGGTGTACAGGATATGATAGTACTACATGAAAAATTTACATCATTACTAACTTCCTATCTACAATTTTACTCCAAATCAGTCTGTTACTTATCAAGACTCCAACATTCTCAGATGTTATATCTCTATCGTCTAAGGCACTTTGTACCGTATCAATCCACATATATCTTGGTCTTCCTCTGGGTTGTTTTCCTGCCAACCTGGCAGACAACACTTGTTTTGCTAATCTTTCCTTGCCCATTCTGAAGTGACCATACCACCTGAGATTAGCTCTGCTAACGCATTCATGGATGCTGACAATGTCAAGTTCTGTCCTAATATCCTTGTTTTTAATATGACATTGCCACTGATGCCATCTGTTTATGCCCCTAATCTTTCTCAAACTCTCATATCTGCGGTCTTTAGTGAAGTGTTTTACTTCTGCTCCTGCTCTCAGATCCATAAGTTAAAATTGGTTTGAACACTGTTTTGTATACAGCTAATTTAGTGTTCCGACTAATTTCTCTCTTATTCCATATGAATTTATTCAATTGACTTCCTACCATACCAGCTTTGCTGATTCTGCTGTCTATTTCTATATTTAATTTACCATCTTCACTAAAAATCGTGCCTAAGTAGCTGAAATGTTTCACTTGTTCCACAGGTTCTCCATTTGCAACACAGTTGACATTTTCAATGATTCTGCCTATTTTCATTGTCTTTGTCTTTTTATTGCTGACCTTCATACCATGCCTATTACAACAGTTATTCAATTTAGTTAGAGAATCTTGCAGACTTATAGCGGATTTATTTAGAAGTATAACATCGTCCGCATAAAGAAAAGAGCTGACATTAACATCTCCAATTTTGATATCATGTTTAATACCACTTTCCTTCATAATGTAATCCATATAGATAATGAATAACAGAGGGGATAATGTACATCCTTGTCTCACACCAGATTTAACATTAAACTATCTTCCTGTACTTCTTTCAATTCTAACTGCTGACTTACAACTCAAATAAAGACTAAGCATTGCTTGATTTAATGCCCCATTGACATCATATAACTGTAGCATATTGAATAGCTTCTCTCTTGGCACCTTGTCATATGCCTTTTCCAAATCGACAAAACTTAAAAACAGATCTTTGTTATATTCCCATGATTTCTCCACTATTTGTCGTAAAGTGAAGATCTGATCCTGACAGCCTCTATTTGACCTGAATCCAGCTTGTTCTTCACCAAGCTTTTCTTCCACAATTCTTCTCAACCGTTTCTCAGGTATACTTGCATATATCTTACCAGGAACACTCAGTAGGGATATACCTTTGTAATTCTCACATTCAGTTTTATTTCCCTTTTTATATATGGGTACTGTGAGAGCTCTACTCCAATCGTCTGGAATTCGTCCCTCTGTCCAGTCATTCTGAACTATGCAGTGCAGCCACTCTAAGACTTCAATACCACCATACATTTCTGGTCGAATATCATCTACTCCTGCTGCTTTTCCACCTTTGATGGCTTTTTCTACTTCAAGTATGGATATGTATTCCTGACTGCATGGCTGGTCAGTGTTTTTTTATCACTGTCCTGTCATGACTGCTTGTTTCATTTAGCAAATTTTCAAAGTAATTACTCCATACTTCAAGGATATCTTTTTCTCCCGTTTTCATGTCACCTTTATCATCTCTAACTCCTTTTACAGCACTCTTTCCTCCATTCGTAAGCTTCTTCAACAATCTCCAGAATATTTTGCTACCTTCTTGATATTTATTTTCTATATTCTTGCCAAAGTCCTCCCATGACTTTTGTTTAGCTAGTTTTACACAGTGTTTAGCATTTTTGCATTTGTCTCTGTATTCTTTAAGAGCACAAGCTGACTTATTTGACAGGAACTTTTGATATGCTTTCTTCTTTTCCTTCACTGACTCTAACTTCCTGTGTCCACCATGGAGTTCTAATTTTTCTATCCTTGCAGACAACTTCACCAAATGCCTCTCTAGCTGAATCAATCAGGGTTTTCTTCAAGGCTTGCCACTGAATCTCCAAGGTTTGATTCCTGTTATCAAACTCTTTCATTTTTCCTTCAATAATCTTTGTGTGTATTTTAGTCTATAGTTCACATCTGAGCTCCTCAACTTTTATTCGCTTTAAAACTTTTTTACATGTCATTCTTTTCGATATGAAATTCAATTTTATCCTGCTCAAGACTAAACAGTGATCACTTCCAATTTCAAATCCTCTGTACACTCTGGTGTCCTGCACCAGAGGGAATACATCACTATCAACAATAACATAGTCAATGAGACTTTTCTTATTCCTTGCCTCTTCTCTCCATGTGAATTTGTGCACATTTTTATGTTGGAACATGGTGTTAGTAATAACCAGTTCTTGTCCTGAGCAGAAATCTAACAGGTATTTGCCATTATTATTAGCTTTGCTCTTTTCCCCAAATTTTCCCAAAACATTTTTGTATGTCTGACAATCACTTCCTACTCTGCTATTTAGATCCCCAACAAGGACCAACTTTTCCTTTTTCATTGTGTCAGTAGCTTTCTCTAGAGCCTCAAAAAATTCCTCCACTTCTACCTTAGTAGAACCTTGTGTGTGACCATAGGTACAAATAAGTCTCATTGTCCAGTTTCCCCATTCTGATAATTGCCCAAATCACTCTACTCGACACTGCCTGCCATTCAAGAAGATGAGCCTCGTATTTTGTGTTGAATACTATAGCTACTCCTTCTTTTCCTTGATTGTCATTGCCTGAATATAACATTTTGTATTTATTGCTCAGAAAGATCTCACCAGTTTTTGCCTTTTTTGTTTCAGCCACCCCTATTATGTCAATCAGGTACTTATCTAATTCCTCCGCTAGCTCCATTTCTTTGCCATTCAGGCTTCTTATGTTGATAGTACCGATCTTTAACTCTGGTGATGTTGTGTTGGGGTGTGTTTTCAGATTTGTTCCAGTAGCTGACTTTTCGCTGTTCGCCCTGGTTCCCTGGCAAAAACAATGGGGGCCTTGTCTAACTGGGCGACGTCCCAGCCGGCATGAAATTTTGTCATGTTGTATCATCATTTTGTATTTTGGTTTAACCAATAGGAATACAATTTGGTCGGCTAAATCCCAAATTTCCAGCCCATCCTCGTTCGTTCTGTATCCAGGTAGATACCCAACAGGGTGCACCACGAGAAGGTGAGGATTGGACATTAGGTCAGAAGCCCTGGTCAGTTCTCCACATTCCTTTAAAGGCTATGTGGAGGTCTCCTCTCGGTTTTACAGCTTTAACCCTTAAGCATCCCAAAGCTGAAAACAAGTGTGCATAATGACTCAGATAAGTAATGAAAGCTTAACAGAACATCATCAGTGTAGACAACAAGCAATTCAAAAGAATGGAATACAAAGTACATAACAGTCAGTGGATTACCAATTAAAAACTGTTGCCATGTGCTAGAAATTAATATTAATAAAGAATATTATTAAAATTACACAGTCCAACACAATTTTTGCTGACTTTTATATGAGACTTGTTTTTTACTAATTTGAGTGCGCTGATTTCAAATATCAAACCCATTTTTCTCTGTCACGTCAGGTTTTTCCTCTATGGCATTTTCTTTTTGCTTGTAAGTTTTTGATAGTTTTAAGGAGTCAGTACTATTTAGAGGATCAAAAATATCGATTTTTTAATATTATTTTCTGAAAGTATGTACTTTTAAAAATCTGTTCCTAACTTTTTATCAAGAAATTCATAAAATTCCCGAAGATATAGCCTATTATTCAAAGCGGTGCGCAGATCAGAATCGGATTGCTCGCCGCTCTCGCTTGTTAGTAAACGAATAAATGCATAAGAACCTGGAACAGCATGTACTGGCACTTTGAATGCGAGAGAAGCCAATAACTGACCTAATACATTTAGGTGATGAAAAGTAGGCGATGACAACTGCCTAAAACAAATGAATGCTATATGCGTCATAGCGGACAAAGAACGATCGAAATCAGTCAATCGTTAATCGATCGTGAAAGTACGATGAGCACTTATAATGTTTCAATAAAGTCTGGTTTTTTTTGTCTTGTTAATTGCATGTTAGTCGGCAGTGAAGAAAATACATCATGTCTACTACTCGAAAATGTCTCAATAGTGTAGATTCCTTTTGCTACATTTGTGGCAGCTTTACTGTTCCCAGTCAAAGGACAAATATCACTGATTTCGTTAAGAAAGTGTACTTTGCATACTTTGATGTAAAACTTGCAGATCAGGACAATTCATGGGCTCCAAATAAAGTGTGTAAGTCATGTGTAGAAAATTTACGACAGTGGAGCAAGGGAAAACGCCAAAAATTAGCTTTTGGCATTCCAATGATTTGGCGTGAACCGAAAAATCACGTAGATGATTGCTATTTTTGTTTAGTTCAGACTTCTGGTTATAATAAGAAGAATAAGAAAAAAATTGTGTATCCAAATCTCGACTCAGCAATTCGGCCAGTTGCTCATTCCAATGAAATAGCCATGCCAATTTATAAAGGACTTCCTTTACTTGAGAACGAGCATGATCGGGATATGCCAGATGTTCTTGAGGAGCAAGATCCGGATGTTGATTTAGACAATGAAAATTTAATTTCTAGTTCAGGACCACAACGTTTTACTCAAGTGGAATTGAATGACTTAGTAAGAGATTTGGGCCAGTCAAAGGAATCATCGGAATTGTTAGCTTCAAGATTAAATGAAAAAAACTTACTGGAGCAAGATACGAAGATAACTTTTTATCGTAGCAGGGAAAGTAATCTTGTACAATATTTTAAACACGAGTGTGGGTTTGTTTACTGTAACAACGTGTCAGGTTTACTAACTGAAATGAGTGTTGTACAATATCATCCAAATGAGTGGCGTTTATTTATCGACAGTATCTTGTACAATATTTTAAACACGAGTGTGGGTTTCTTTACTGTAACAACGTGTCAGGTTTACTAACTGAAATGAGTGTTGTACAATATCATCCAAATGAGTGGCGTTTATTTATCGACAGTTCAAGCAGAAGTCTCAAGTGTGTCTTACTACACAATGGGAATGTAAATGGCTCAATTCCTATTGGCTATTCAGTCCGCTTAAAGGAAACATATCAGGACATTAAAAAGGTTCTGAAGTTATTAAAATATACAGACCATAACTGGATCATCTGTGTGGATCTTAAAATGGTGAACTTTTTACTTGGCTTTCAAAGAGGATATACAAAGTTTCCGTGATTTCTATGCTTCTGGGATAGTCGAGCTAGAAACCAACACTGGAGTCAGAAACATTGGCCTCTTAGAATATCCTTAAATGTTGGAGAACAGAATGTTATAAATGAACCTTTAATCGACAGAGAAAAAATCATTTTTCCACCTCTACACATCAAACTAGGTCTTATGAAGCAGTATGTTAAATCTTTAGATTTACAAGGTGATTGTTTCCAATACATATGTGAAAAATTTCCACGACTTAGTTATGAAAAAATTAAAGCCGGTGTATTTGATGGACCGCAAATTAGAACTTTAATGAGAGACCCAAATTTCATCAACTCTATGAACGAAATTAAGAAAGAGGCCTGGACTTCATTTACAATGGTTGCAAATAATTTTCTTGGAAACAAAAAAGCGTGCAATTACAAAGATCTAGTGGAAACAATGCTTGAAAATTTCCAGTGCCTAGGTTGCAACATGAGCATAAAGCTTCATTTCCTATACAGTCATCTTGATAGATTTCCCGAGAATTTAGGTGCTGTAAGCGATGAACAAGGCAAAAGATTTCATCAAGACTTAAAAACTATGGAAGATCGGTACCAAGGAAGATGGGATTCTCACATGATGGCCGACTACTGTTGGAGTATTCAAAGGGATTCCCAAAACAGAACACACAGCAGAAATTGCTACAAACAAAAATTTATTCCCTGAAACTCATGTGTAAGTAAAATTGTTATTTTTTTATAAATATTTTTATAATTTTTAATGAATATTGTTAAGTAGTTATAATTATTGGCCTCTCTCGCATTCAAAGCACCAGTACATGCCGTTGCATGTTCTTACGCATTTATTCATTTACTAACAAGCGAGAGCGGTGAGTGCTCCGATTCTGATCTGCACACAGCTTTGAATAATAGGCTATATCTTCGGGAATTTTTCGAATTTCTTGATAAAAAGTTAGGAACAGATTTTTAAAAGTACATACTTTCAGAAAATAATATTATAAAACCGTATTTTTTTGATCCTCTAAATAGTACTGCCTCCTTAAAAATATCAAAAACTTATAAATTAGCAAAAAGAAAATGCCATAGAGGAAAAACCTGACGTGATAGAGAAAAATGGGTTTGATATTTGAAATCGGCACACCTAAATTAGTAAAAAACAAGTGTCAGATCATAATCAGCAGAAAAAAATTTTTTTTTGTTGGCCAGTTTAAAGATTCTTAAAAACTATTTTTTTTATGGTTACATAAGATAAGAATCTCCCAAACTTTTTGGGGAGAGAGAGAGATCAGATTTGGCCGATGTAAATGTGCTTCGCAACTTTCTTTGAAAAGGCATTCATATTTAAACTTACATCTATGGAAAAGATGAGCTTTATCCCACTGGGTATTGTGTTTAGTGTCAATACTTTTGCATCGGCCAAATCTGAATCGAAACATTTGTGTCTCTCGCTCTCCCAAAACTTTGGGAGATTCTTATCTTATGTAACCATCAAAAAAATAGTTTTCAAGAATAATTTTAATAATATTCTTTATTAATATTAATTTCTAGCATGCGGTAACAGTTTTTAATTGGTAATTCACCAACTGTTATGTACTTTGCATTCCATTCCTTTGAATTGCTTGTTGTCTATCGATGATGTTCTGTTAATTTCAGTATGAAATATCTGTACTTTAATTTCATTAAAGTTAATTACTGTGGTTATTGTGTAATTTATTATTTATAGTTATGCCACTAAAGATTAGTATTTTACAGATTAGTATTATACATTGTTATTTTCTGAAAAATAATAGTTATTAGGCTCCACTTATTTCTCCACTCAGTGGTCTGTTCAGAACCTCCTGTAAGGCAATAACATCTTCTCTACTTACTTCTCATAGTTCTTTCCGACTTTGTATCCTCTGCAAACAGTTGCATGTCTCTAGCCTCATCCTCCATTTTAATTTTGCAGTTTGTTGTGTGGCAATCTACAAAGGACTTTGAAAACTCCAAGTATATTGATCTCCCTTATTCAGTGAATTTGTCACCTTCTCATCCATAAGTCGACTGCTAAAATATGATCTCTGTTTAACAAACCCATGCTAAATATCACAGAGAATACTGTTATTATCAACACAACTCCAAATTCTAGCCCTTAACTCACAGACTAGTTTATTTTCCCCTTTGAGAAGTGCACCAATTTTATCCTCATGGGTGCCATTAACTCCCCGGATCATTCCTTCAAGGTGCAGTGATATGTTGTAAAGTCCTACTGCTTATTAACATTGGGTTTACTTAATTCCTAATATGCCTCCTGCTCAGTCACCTGCCCCCCCTCTCTCTCGCTCTCTCTCTTCCATATCTTCTGTGCACCCAAGCTGTTACATTTGTGAAGATAAAATACCTTGATTCGTTGGATACCTTAAAAGTTATCAGTCCATCATTTTCATCCACTAACATACTCTGAATGCAAAGAACTGGAGGATATATGTGTATATTTTTTTGTCTGATCGATTGGCCAATTTCTGTTCATAATGAACTCCTGTTTTCCTTGTCAACCAAGTCTTGTCATGCTGTTTGTACTCCTCATGCAAATTGTTATTATGCTTCATGTTGTGTTGCTTCCATAAAGCTTTTTTTTTTTTTTTTTGCAAATTGCATGTTTAATTTCTTCATTCATCCATCCATCCATTCCTGCCTTATTTATATAGCCTTTTCATTTCGATGAGTCTTTGGACTCCCTGGAGGTGTCAAATAATAATAATAATAATTTCAGAATTCACAGAATACATTTCAAACCTTGCTGCTGTTAAATATATCTTGATCAGTTCCCAAGCAACCCTTTCCATTTAATTTTCCTTTTATGCTATAGATTTCAGTTGTTTCCTGAATTTTTTTCATGATTGCTGGCCTTCTAATTCCACATGTATCCTTTTCTTTGAAGTTCTCATATGACTGGCTACACAATGCAGGTGTTCACCTCTTTCAAACTGGACATATCTCCCATTATGATATGATCAGATCTAAGACTCAATCCTCACATACTCTCCTTTACATACTGTTTAAGATATCTCAAGAAATTTATTTTACTTATTCTGAGATGTTATCCCTTTCATTCCAATTAAAATCATCCAATATGATCATCCTTCTCTTGCTGACAGCCAATTTGCCTATACATTGTCACCACACTACACATTCCCTTGCCTATAGCAAAATCCAACTAAATTTCTCACCTTAACCTGCAGACATAATTCCTTGTGATTATCAAGAGCATCTTTTTCCCATTCCTGTCCTCATGAAAAACATTTTTATTTTCAGTATATCATCCTCATCCATATTTCACTTATTCCAGCTCCTTTTAGGAAAAATAAACTCGATCAGTTCAACAATTTCATCTCTTATTTCTGATACTCTTGGCATTCATAAGTAAGCATAGCAATTCAGTCTTACCAATGCTAACCCTCATCTGTGACTTTTCACACCACCTTGAGAATAATTTCATATTGCCACATGGCAATATGAAATTATCATATTTTTCCTTACATAATTTTATTCATATAGATTGTTCATTTTGTCTGTTAACTGCATATGTATTTATAAAAAGATCAGAAAGTAATTTTGCCAAAGTGGTCACCGACCTCTGGTAGGAGATGGCACTGAAAGAAGAAGAAAGTAATCTATGGAGGGGCTGAGTCTAAGAGAAGGAGAGTGACCATGTGGCATACCACACAGTTCTGTGCTTGAGACATTACTATTGTTTAACTGGATACTGATGATATTGGAGATTTTTTAATTGAGAACTGCTCAATCTCTGTTGAATCTTAGGCTATCGAATCATCAGTCAGTCTTCCAGACAAAAATTAATAAGAAATCTGTATTTTTTATTAATATAACTGCACTTTTTTGCATTAAAATCATAAATAAAACTATTATAATACAGTTCAGGCAAACTCAGTCATGACTTGTTAGAACACAGTATCACTACATGATAAAGATTATATCTTTTTGTTTTGATTCATTTATTATTATTACACCCTCCATGGAGGTTCATTCAACTGACAACATATTTATCATATAGAATATTAAAGTCCTTAACAATCCTTGCATTCCATTCACTGACAATTCTCCATATAAAAAATCAAATCTACTCCTCACACCCTTCTTCACCAGACTTTTACAAACTTTCAGGAATAACCTCTGGTTCTTCCCCTCTCACCTTCTACGCTTTTTATAATCCCCTCTGGATTAATCTGATAAAATCCTCTCACTAACTTAAATGTCTATCATATCACTTCTCTTCCTCCTCTCTACAATAGCCAGCATTCCAAACACCTGATATTCTCTTAGTCACTCATCTCTGGACCCTCTCCAATGTCTCCACATCACATTCAAAACCAGGTGACCAGATCTGAGCACAATAGTCCTAGTGTGGTCTGACCAGTGCCTTATACAGCAGCACAACCACTTTCTTATCCCTGCATGTTAGAGTACTTCTTATCAGAGCAGCACTACGATGTGCAACACTAGCAATATGCCCTTTAAACTTCAGTCTACTGTCAACCATCACTCCCAAATCTCTAATCTCATCCACTTCCTGCAGTATGGCATGATCGATATAGTACACAGCCTTATATTTCTGCACTCCAAAATGCAACACCTTGCACTTATTAATATTAAAACTATAACCCCACTCTTCTGTCCAAGTAAAAAGTCTATTCAAATCTTCCTGAAGGGATTCAGCATCAGCAGTGCTGCTTCTAATTCTTCCCAACTTTGCATCATCAGCAAATAACTGAAGATCCCCAGTCAGTCCACATGATATACATCATTTACAAACAATGTCTCCACATCACATTCAAAACCAGGTGACCAGATCTGAGCACAATAGTCCTAGTGTGTGGTCTGACCAGTGCCTTATACAGCAGCACAACCACTTTCTTATGTATTCCTAGCTCGCCTCCACGTGGTGCACCCTGGGTAATGCTAAATGAACTAGAGCGACTACTGGCAGCCAGACCTATCTTAATGATCTCCTGGCTATAGACACATGAAATTACAAGCTATGCAATCACCAAACGGTCCTTTTCAGGACCACAAGAAAAGAAAACTAGGTGCTAATTTCCGGATTTGCCAACTCAACATTGAAGGAATCAGCTTTGCTAAAAGTCAATATCTCTCAAAAATCCTTCGAGAAAATGATATAGACATAGCTGTCATTCAAGAGACGCACACACATCTAATGAACAACAATTGAAATCTAGAGGAAAAATTGCAGGGTACGATATACTAGGAGCTACACACACCAAGCTCATGGCTGTGCAACTTATGTATGCAATAATATAGAGAATGCCCGCTTAATATCAGCAAATATTAATCAGAATATACACACTATCATAGCCAAAATTGAAGATCTCACAGTGATTAACATCTATAAGCATCCCCTGGTAGAATGGCCACCTGAAGTAATTCCCATATTTCCACATCCTACTATTTACATAGGAGATTTTAACAGCCATCACACCATGTGGAATTACAATAATAATGATGAAAATGGTGAAGCATTAACAAACTGGGTTGAGCAAAACAATCTTAGCTTAATATTTGATGCAAAGGACAAAGGAACCTTTAAAGCTGCAGCATGAAAGAGCTAATACAACCCAGATGTCTGCTTTGTTACCCAAAATTTGCAAACACAACAAGACAAGTCCTTGAAGATTTTCCACATAGCCAACATCGCCCAGTATTGGTAGAAGTAAGAATACAAATAGACTCCAGTATTGGTAGAAGTAAGAATACAAATACCAATAATACGGTCTATTCCACGACCAAGATGGAATTTTAGAAAAGTGAACTGGCAGGATTTTTCACAAGAACTGGATAAAATAGTAAGATGGATACCTCCTGTGAGTGAAAACTACAACAGATTTATTGGAGCAGTCATATCAACAGCGAAGAGGTATATTCCAAGGGGTTTCCGGAAGGAATACATACCTGGCTGGAATAAAGACTGCGAAGAGCTATACGAAGTCTACTTAGAATCTGGTGACTATGACATAGCTGATGAATTACTCCAGAAGCTTGATAATGAGTGCAGAGAAAAATGGATAAAAACTACAGAGGACTTAGACTTTAAGGAATCAAGTAGAAAAGCATGGAGCCTATTAAAGAAGTTAGGTGGAAGTAACCCAATCACTCGTAAAGATCCTTTGGTGACTCCAGATCAAATTGCCTGTCGAATAACCTCGCTGTCTAGAGCCCCTTGAGATCATCAACACACACACACACACACACACATGGGAAGTTAAACAAACACTCAAAAACTTACGACAAAGTGCAGATGGCAGTTCCCAATTTTCAAGAGAATTTACCACATACAAAATAACTGAGGCCTTGAAGGAGGTGAAAACTGGCAAAGCACCAGACTTTGATGGTGTTCACCCTGAATTCTTGGTAAACTGTGGAAAAAATGCTCATCAATGGCTATCAAGATTCTTTTCTCACGTTTTAAGGATCGGAAACCTTCCAACAGCCTTTAAGAGAACCAAAATAATAGCCATATTAAAACCCAACAAGCCTCAAAATCAAGTAGAGAGCTATCGCCCAATTGCGCTCCTCAGTTGCTGTTATAAGCTCCTCGAGAGATTCCTCCTTAACAGAATTGGGCCAAAAATATCTGAAGTTATCCCTGTTAAGCAAGCAGGCTTTAGGACTCGACGTAGTTGTATGGACCAAGTACTAAGCTTTACTACCCATATCGAAGCAGGCTTCCAGAGATGTTTGAAAACCTCTGTTGTGTTTGTTGACCTTACTGCTGCATACGACATGGTATGGAAAGAGGGGATGCTATACAAGCTGATACAAGTCATACCATGCCAATCCATCATAAGACTTATTGGTAACATGCTTTCTGACAGGTTCTTCCATGTGGTACTGGGAAACAAAATGAGCAAACTGAGAAAGCTGAACAATGGGCTCTCACAGGACTCAGTATTAGCACCAATTTTATTCAACTTATATACATCTGATCTACCGACAACTAGGTCAAAAAAATTTGCTTATGCTGATGACATAGCCCTCGTCATCCAACACAAGAGCATTGAAGTAACAGAAGATATTCTCACAAATGATCTTAGAACCATTGGGGGAATACTTTCATAAATGGAGACTAACACCAAACCTCAATGAGACGGAGGTTAGCTCTTTTCACCTAAACACCAAATTGGCAAATAGGAAACTTCAGGTCAGCTTTAACAACACAATGCTGCAGCACCAAGATTTCCTTAAATATCTGGGTGTTACCCTGGACAGAACACTATCTTTCAAAAGACATCTGGAGAATCTCTCTTTAAAAATCAGAACCCATAATAACATCATACAAAAACTGTGTGGTTCTACATGGGGTTCTTCTGCTATTATACTGTGATACTCCACGTTGGCCTTAGTCTACTCTGCAGCAGAATATTGTTCACCAGTATGACTAAACAGTCCTCTAATCAAGAAAATCGGCACACAAATAAATGCAGCGATGAGGACAATAACAGGTTGTGTCAAATCCATCCCCCCTCTACTGGCGTCCAACTTTGAACAATATTGCACCACCACCGAACTTGTGCAGACAAAATGCTCTAGTAAAAGAATACAAAAAAAATAAACAGCAATCCCCTGTTGCCGATACATGAAGACCTCCCATATATAAACATGAATCGCCTTAAATCCTGACGGTCTCCACTAATACTGGCTGAAGAACTAGTCAATAGCAATTTCAATGTTAATTCAAAATGGCTAGAAACTTGGAAAGAAAAATCGCCACCAGACAAACAAGTATATCCTTCCCAACCAAAATCCGAAAGGGATTGAGCTTCCACATCACCTATGGAAAAGCCTAAATAGGATATGCACAGGATATGGTATCTATGCAGACAGCTTATACAAGTGGGGAAGATCACCTACACCGCAATGTGACTGTGGGGGCCATAAATCAAACCATCCGGCACATTGTGGAGAACTGCAGCATAAGAGCCTACCCTAGTGACCTGAGAAACTTTTTTGAGGCAGATCCTTCAGCTCTTGATTGGCTATCTGAACTAGACTTAAAATTTTAGACTTTTTTTTTACCTGATATTTGTATATGTGCATTACTTGTTTCATTTTTGTGTGCACAAATATGTATTTATACAGGGTGTTCGGGATAAATTTGACATATTTATAATTAATTATATTTTTCCGTAAGTTACATGTATTAACACACACTTCTCTTCATTTAAAAGTTTGGACCCTTCTTCATTCATATACAAGATGTCAGAAAGGATGGATAGCTGGAACCCACCTGAATCATGGAAGAGAATAACTTGTATCATGATGATTCGTGCCCGCCATCAAAATAAGGATATTACGACTGCTGCCCAATGCTCCCTGAATACAGTAAAAACAATCAGGCATGAACTAGAGACTTGCAATGGTGACTACGAGGATGTAGCAAGAAGAAAGATCCCTAGCAGACGATCTGATTGCGTTCGTACAGCAGAATTCCTCGCAAATCTGCAGGAACAGGTGTTGAAGAACCCTGGCATTGGAATTCGGGCTTTGTTCGTGGAGTTGCTAACTGTAGTCAAGCCCTGGATAACAAGGGTAGCCAATGGTAGGCCGTATGTATGGCAGCAGGATTCGGCCCCTTGCCACACCTCTGGGAAAAGTCAAAAATGGTTGTCTGAAAATTTCTACGACTTCACCAGTCCAAATGTTTGGCCTCCAATCTCCCCAGACCTTAACCCCATGGATTATTTTGTATGGGGCGCAGTTGAAAAAGACACCAATCGCACTTCCAGTAATACAAAAGCCCAGTTAATGGATAAAATTAAAACAGTTTTTGCGGCCCTTCCCAGGGAGACTGTAGCATCAGCTTGTTCGAGGTTCCGAAGCAGAATTGAAGCTGTGATCGATGCTAATGGTGGTTATTTTGAGTAAATCTTGTTGATAGTATTGTAATTAACTCTGCCTGTAATGTTTTTTTGTCAATTCATTAAATTTAATAGATACAAAGAAGATTTTCTTTTTCCTTACGAAACTGTCAAATTTATCCCGAACACCCTGTATATTCTGATGTCATGTGTCTTTATTATGCCATACGCTAAATAAATAAATAAATAACTGAAGATCCCCAGTCAGTCCACATGATATACATCATTTACAAACAAGTTAAAGAGCAGGGGTCCAAGAACAGAACCATGAGGCACACCACTGGTTACCCTTCTTTTTTGAGACACTGCTCCATCATACACAACCCGCTTGTATCGTTCGGAGAGCTAATCTCTGATCTGTCTAACCAATATACTGTCTGGTCCCATCCTTGCAGCTTGTACACCAACTTATCATGTGGTAATCTATCAAATGCTTTTGCAGAGTCTAAGAATATCACTGTATATGATTCTCCCTTATCTAATATACTCGTCACTTATCATAAAATGCAAGTAAATTACTGATACAAGACCTATCCTTTAACAAATCCATGCTGACCATCATAAAAAATACCATGTCCATCAACCCAATTCTGTATTCTATTCCTTATCAATCTCTCCAACGCCTTGACCACAACTACAGTTATACAGACTGGCCTATATTTGAAGACTTCTGTCTTTGAACCATGCTTGTGGAGTGGTACTATTACCTTCTTTTCACTCCTTAGGAACCCTACCCACTGCAAGACTTTCATTAAAGTCTTGACAGTGGGCAGGGTATGTAACAAGTCATGGCAGCAGACTAACAAGTCTGCTGCCATGACTATCAACCAATGTTAGTCTGCCATAATAACCAGGTCAAGGGCATAACCAACTGTAGTGCACATTCCTTAAGAATATGTGGTGATATGTCATCCATTCCCACAGCCTTATTCATATCTAACCCAACCAACACCTGATACACCTCTGTTTCTTTCACTTCCAATTTCCTAATACTTGCCTCTCTTCTATATATTGCACTGAATCATTTACACTAGTATGATATACACTGATAAAGTGCTCGTTCAATAATTCCACTATATCCTTTGCAGCTGTTAGTCTGCTGCTATGACTATCCACCAATGTTAGTCTGCCATAATTATTCTTCCTCTTGCTTGCCATGTAGAGGAAAAATTCCCTTTAGTTAACCTTGGCATGACCAGCCAATCTTCTCTCATACTGCACCTTTTCTTTCTTTACCATGCTCATCACCTTTCTAGCCTGCGCCTTATACTCTTCATGGATCTGATCACCACCAACTGTCTTGTTCCTCCTCCATAACATTTTGTTTTCCAGCACAGTGTGCTTGATTTCGCTGTTCATCCATTTCACTCTCACTCTATTTACTTGCTTAACCCTCAGTAGGCAGTCATAAGTTGCTTTTATCAAATACTGCATTATGAGTTTCCATGCATTGTCAACATCTTTTCCTCTCAGATCATCTACTCAATGTACCAATGTTAACTGACTACATAGCTTCCTATAATCACCTGCTTTATACTTCTACATGTGTCCATTTTTGGCAATGACCTTTTCTTGTTTCATCACTTCCCAAACAAGTACCTCATGATCACGCTCACCAACTGGCGACAGTGTCAACACCTCATTAACAACTATATCTTCTGAAGTTATCACCAAATCAAAAACATTAAAGCCTCTATTTGCTTCAATCACATGCTGTTTAAAATACTTATCTCTCAGAAATTCCACAAACTTTCTCTTTTTGTTCCCATACACTACTCCTCCTTCCAGTCTATATTCCTCTAATTAGTCTCCCATCAGGATCACCTTCTTTTTACATGCCCAACTAATTTGCCTAAACATTTTACAATCAGTATTCTCTGCATTCCCTGGCTTATAATAGCATCCTATCAGATATACTTACCTGTTTATTTCAACTTCGCACCACACAGATTCAAAATCTATGCATGCACCATCAACTTCCACACTTTGCAGACACAATTCCTCTGCAATCATTAACAGCACTCATTTATATGAACAATTATGCAGCTAACAAATGACACAAAATCAGGAATTATAAACATTCCACTATTTTTAAAGAACTGCTCTATTGTTGAAAAATATTATTTCATTACATTGAATAATTCGATTTTTATTACAAATAGTTATACTGACAACCATGAAGATATCATTTCTGAAGAAGCACTTTCATCAAGATATAAAGAGAGAGAGAGTGATGCTATGGTTTCTTGGTAATATCAGCTTAGTGAAAATTTCAAAATAACCTTTATGAAAATGAATTCATATTAAACTTGTACTAATTTTTATGCAATTTGCATATTCTTCAGCTACTATTGGCAGGCCAGTTCAAACAATCTCACAGGATAGAAGTATCTCTCAGGATGTCGTTTGGGAAGAGGACAATATCCAAAATAATTGTTTGCTGAGGAACTAAGTTGGGGTGAGAGATATGTCTATTCAGACATTCTGAAAGTTGATTTCAACAAACTATGAAACACGAGTTTCATTTCAAGGTTGAAACATAAAACATGAGTTTCCTTCAACATTGCAGGAACTGCAGTTACCCAGTATGATGTGATCCTTAAACATTCACATGTAGGAATAAGGAAGTTATTCTCTCATTCTACAAGGCTTTGATAAGCTGCATTTGGACTATTGGGTGTAAGAATGTGTATAATATGCCTGAATTATTACCACTGGTAACAGAATGGGATAGTGAGTATAAGGTGTCAACTTAGGGATTGGACAAGGGGGCTTTTTCTCTTTATGTACACTAATGCCAGGAATATTAGGAACAAGCAGGGGAAATTTTTTGCTTTGGTCAGCTCAATCCTGGCTAAAGGTTATTGGCATTAGTGAGACCTGGCTAACAGAAGATGATATAGTTAGTGGGATAGAATGTGAAGGGTACATAGTGTGTTCAGGAAGGATAGAGAGAAAAGAATGGGGGAGGAATAATATTGATGATAGCCAATGAACTGTAGACAAAAAGAATACAAGTTTGAATGTAGGACAGTGAAAATTGCACAATTGAGGCTATCTGGTGTGAGATTGAGACCAGTAGAACAAAATATACAGTTGAGTGCTGCTATAGACCTGGGAATGGAATACATGATGGAAATAGTATGCAGCAGCAAATAGACTCAATGAGTGGAGGACAGGTAATTATTACAGGGAATTTCAACTATGGTAACATTGATTGGAAGGCAGAGAAGACACATGGGAGGAAAGAAATGGATTTTATGCAGTTACTAAGGGATAATTTCCTGAGACAGTATGTAATGGAATATACTAGGGGTTCTAGACTGCTCGATCTAGTAATTGCATCTGAGAATTTGTCTATAACAAATATCACCACGTTGCCACCAATTGGTCAGAGTGATCATATGGTCTTGACCTGGGAGGTGGCTAAATGTGTGGAATTTTCAGTTAAGACAGGGTATGTGTGGAATTACCGGGCTGGTAAGTAAGACAAGCTTAGGAGATTGTTGGATTAGTGCCATGGCATGTAAAACTGCAAGGGCCATTGGGAATGTGAAGTGGTAAAGAAGTGTTTGAGGGAGGTAATGGCTGACCGCATACCTACACCCTCTGTCCAAAAAGAAACCGAACTTTTGATAGGAAATAAAACACAGGCCAATTATAATTATTCAAATCATTTATTTCAATCAATATACTCTCCCTCAGCTTCGATACAGAATTTAGCATGGTCAATTAATTCATTAAATGAGTTTTTTATATCAGTTTTGGGGATACTGTTGAGGATCTTGGTTACTGCTGCTTGAACGTTTTCAATGGTGTGGTATCGCTTTCCTTTCATCAGCACATGAAGTCGGGTGAAGAGAAAGAAGTCACAGGGTGCTAAATCAGGAGAATACAGCGAGTGATCCAACACACAAACTTGGTTTTTGCTCAAAAACTGTCTCACGGATTACCACAACAAAATAATGGCCGTCTTAAACGATCAACACACCTACCAAATAATCCACAATGATCCTACCCCCGACCTCATAAAACAGATAAACAGCACCTTACACACCTTAAAAAGTCAAAACAAAATAGATAAAACAACAATGAGACACACACAACCCCCCGCACCATTCGCACCCCCTATATGTTCGGGAACATCAAAACCCACGAAGACGGTTATCCGATACGACCCATAGTCTCCTACAAGAACACCACCACAGCTCCTTTATCAAAATTTGTTGCCAAACTCATCAAACCACTACTAACAACGTCTATCTGTATGATCAAAAATACAGATGACCTATTCTGGAAATTAAGCAACACTACTCCATCCCAGGATGACATTCTCTCCTCACTAGATGCAACTTCATTATACACCAACGTGGATGTTCCCAAAACTTTAGACATCGTACACACACACTACTCTCCGAGGACCACACCCTACACACACACGCACAAAATTAACACCAAATGACATCATTAGTTTGATTAAACTCACAATATCCGCCAACTTCTTTAAATTTAACAACTCCTTATATGTTCAAATTTTCGGTCTCCCAATGGGCCAAAACATCAGTGGACAATTAGCGGAGTTATTCCTGGCACATATTGAATCACTTCTACTCCACCCCCCCCCCCCCGGCATCACCTTCTATGGCAGATACGTAGACGATATTCTATGCATTGACAAACCCTCACACATCTCTGCCTTACAAACATCCCTCAACGATTTTAGCAACAGACTACAATTCACGATGGAAACAGAACACAGAACAAATCCATCAATTTCTTAAATCTTACATTAATCAGAAGCCATAACAGAATTGCCACGAAGATATTTCACAAACCCACACATGTCGGAAACTACCTCCATTTCAATCCACCCATATTCTGTTAAAAAATCAGTCATCCTATCACAATTTATCAATGCTTACAAATTCTCCACCAACAACAATTTTCTTAACACTGAACTCAAGTATTTAACACAGGTTTTCAAAAATCGCAACTACCCCACGCATCTAATAAATTACGCGAACTATACGGCAAAATCCCGTCTTAACAATAATACAACAAAAGCAGACTTCTCGACACGTATGGTCATCAAATTGCCATACATCCAAAACACATACAAGGCTTACAAATACATTTTCAAAAACACTGACTATAAGCTAGTATTCACCACAAACCATAAATTAGCAACTCTCCTAAAACCTACTAAATCTCTCACTCACAAAGAATTATTCGAACACCACAACGTAGTCTACAAATTTCCTTGTCAAAAAGACTGTGACGTCACCTACACGGGCTCTACAATTAGGTCGTTATGGACTAGACTACAAGAGCACTTCAGGGATTGCAATATTTCCATTCCAGAACATCTGAACACGAAAAAACATCGCAACATCAAAAAGAAAAACAAACCACAGAATACAGGGAAGACAGAAATTGCAGCTCATGCGCTTGAACAAAAACACATCCCCCAAATTGACAAAGCCATAAACATTGACAAACAAGAAAACGAAACGATACTTAGAATATCTGAAACTATTGCCATAAAATGCGATGGAAATTCTATCAACGTCCACCGCCCCTACCTAATTTCCGAATGTTGAACGTTCCAAAACTTACAAATTAAGCCACGCCTCCGGCCATTTAGCGACAACAAATGCCCAAATTTGGCAGATACATCTTGCAGCCTTGACATAGCTCTACAGTCATTCCCACAAAGTTCTGATGATGACCAAAACGGTCCACACCCCGTAAACCCTTGCCCCAGTTACCACATAAGGATGCCCTTCCCCTTCTTTTCCTCCCCCCCCCTCTCCCCACAACAAAATAATATATATATATATTTATATATATATTATTAATAGTAACCCGGGTTCCCAAACTTATTTCCCGTGTCTCAAGCACATCCCCATGTTCTTTCCCTCTCCCCCCCCCATTTACATACAACCTTTCAACAAGAGCTTGGATTTAGAAGGCATCTTTAAACCAAAAACAAGGTATGTACATAATTTTTCCACATTTTTTATTCTGCCATAATTGCCTTCTATACTCGCCCATAATGCCCCAAAATATATATATACTCCTTTTGAGTTATGTTAGCCAATGTATTAAATATAAGGGACACTCCTAAACAAAAACAGGCTAAAATAGCCATTAATTATATCAATAGTGTTTAAGAGGAGTAGCATGGGAATTTCCCAGAAATTATACTTAACTGTCTCACAATGTTCAAACGATGAGATTGTGCATTATCACAAAAACTGACCAGCTGCCTGCACATGATTCATGCCGTACACGAAGAATTCTCGTTATCAATTGCTTCAAACTTCGAGATAAAACTCACTATTGACCATTTGACCTGGCGGAATGAAATTTTTGTGGATAATGCCCTTAGAATCATAGAAACAAACCAGCATGGTCTTTACTTTTGACTTCTCCAAGCGATTTTTATTTGAATGCCTCTCTTCTGGTGGTCTCCACACAGCACTCTAGCACATTGTTTCGGGTTCATACTCAAAACACCATGTTTTGTCACCAGTAACGATTGTTTCAAGGAAGTTTGAGTCTTTATGAGCGGTTTTAATGAGGTCCTTGCAGTGTTCAATTCAATACATTTTTGGTTGTCAGTCAACTTGTGGGGAAAAAATCACGAATTCAATTTACGAAGGCTCAAACTCTCGGTCAAAATGTTGTGCACAGTTGATTTTGGAACCCCAATTCATCTTCAATCAATCTCATGGATGATTTCAGGTTTTCTTTGATGAAATCATGCACTTTTTGGATGTTCTCTTTGCTCAGTTTGGTTTTTGGACGGCCCGGCTTTTCGTCATCTTCAAGCATCTCATGACCCCTTTAAAATCGCTTAAACCACTTGTAAACTTGAGTACGGGGTAAGCATTCATCACTGTATGCTTTTTGAAGCATTTGATGCATCTTGGAAAACTTTTACCAAGTTTAACACAAAAGTCAATCGCAGCTCTCTGTTTGAAACTCATTTTCCGACCGTTTGTCAAAACACATTATCATTCTTCGCACTATAACTCAGTTTCTAACAAAACGAATGTCATAAACAATTGACACAACACTAATGAAGGTGGTCGCTTTCGACAACAAAGAGGTACAACAGGTGGCACCACTGGTTTCTTCTATTTTCGAAAATTTCGGTTTCTTTTTGGACTGTAGTCAGGAGAGTAAATCAAGCGGGAGTTAAATGGATGAATAACACCATTAAGCTGGAGCTGCAAAAAAAGAAACAATTGTGAAGGGAATGTAAGGAGAAAGGTGACCTACAGGCACACGAACAGTACAAGACACAGACAGGTCAGAAGGGTAACTAGTGTGGTAAGAAAAGCAAAAGCAGATTATGAAAGGAAGTTAGCAACACAGGCTAAAGAGAATCCTAAACAGTTCTTTCGATATGCTGCAAGTAAAAAAAAAATGTATATGACAGAATGATTTTAAGGAATACCAATGGTAGGAAGGTAACTGAATCAGTCGAAATAGTAAAATTACTAAGTGAACGCTTTGCATGAGTATATCATCCAGGCGGTGACTTTGCAGGAATGAGGGAACCGATGGCTTACACAGAAACTGAAGTGAATGAAATGGAGGTGAATAGCATATTACAGAACCTTAATGTGAATACATCTGTGGAATTGGTATCTTATGTAAAGTAGCACAGGAATTGTCAGTGCCCCTGACTATATTGTTTAATCTAAGTCTCAGCTCTGGTTAGTCCTGAGGGGGGGGAATAGTTCCATTGCATAAAGCAGACTTGAAGACTGCTGTTGCAAATTACTAACTGATTAGCATATCAGGAGTTGTCAAAGTATTGGAGAAGGTCAAGAGCAAAATACTAAAGGAATGGGTAAATGGAAATTGGGGACAGCATGAATTTTATGAAGGGTAGGTCATGGTTCATGTCTTATAATACAGTGATGGTTGAATTCGATAAGGCTAATGGGCTTACAGTGATACTGCTGGACTTTGCAAAGGCCTTTGACAGGATACCACATGGAATTCTAATCAGTAAACTGCAGCACATGGGGATGGAGATAAGGTTGACGAGATGGATAGGAGGGTGGTTGATGGAGAGATATCAGAGATTAGAGTCCAAAAGAAGGCCTGTGACTAGTGGTGTGCCACAGGATTCTGTTCTTGGGCCACCGCTATTTAATTTGCTCATTAATGATATTAGGAAAGGATCTGAGAGGAACTGTTGAGTTGTTTGCTGATGATGCAAAGTTGGATGGAGCAATAGAGAATACACATGATGTCAAAATTTTGCAGGATGATTTGGATATATTGGCAGACTGGGCTAAGGAGAATGGATGTCAGTGTGGCAGAGTGTAAGGTTATGCATTTTGATGTGAAAAGCTGTAATTCACATTGGTGAAACTGTACTCCAGGAAATTGACAAAGCCAGAGACAGAAATTTATAAGTTAGTAATGATACAAACAGGATGCATGTAAGCCCTAGGTTCTTCCAGGAATGGGTTACCACTGGATATTGTGGTCAAGGATTTATGATATGTTTAGACAAGAGTCCCAATGACTCCTTGGAGGAGCACACATACTAAATGGAAGAAATTAGAGATTCTAATGTATATTATGCAAGAATTCTAACACACTGAGTTAATCTTACAGTATTCCTCAATAGAAGATGGATTCAAATATGTTCATATGATGAGAATGACATAACTCACAATCATTTAGTTTTTATTACAAATTGATAAAATATTCCAAAAACCTATGAAAAACTATGTAAAGAAAAAGAAAATAATTAGATTTGAGTTCAACATCTTGAAATTCATTCGAATCACCTCAATTGTTACAAAGTTTTAATTTGTTGAATGGTGTAGTGTTCTGTATACCAAATTCTGGCAAGCAAAATCATGTTTTATGCCAAAGTGATTTTCTTTTATTGTTTAGAACAAGTATCCAGAATTATCTAATTTGAAAACTTTTATTTGATTTTCATTTCATTAAGTTAAAAACACCTGCAAAGCAAAATTGGTCCAAACTACTGATGAATTGAAAATATAGCTTTTCTTGAACCATTCAAATGCAAAACTAAGAACATTCTTGACAAATAATTTCATTCCAGGTATTCATTCATTCTATACTGAGAAGCTGCATTGACTAGGTTGGCAAAGTAAATACTAGAGTAGCTGTCTAAATGCATGAACTGGACCTGAATTTTAAGTGTGGTTTGAGAAAAAGGTCACAGTCACTTGAACTGGTTCCAGAATAAGACATCAGTGCCAACTTCTGTTCTCAACAAGTAGTGAAAAGTATTGTAATGAATACTGTTGATGAGTTGATTTAATATGTTCAGCTCTGATAACTGAAAGCAGATTCTTTTCAACAGGGGAGATGAATTCCATTGTCTGGTGTGGGACCATCGTCCTGCTTTTTGGAGGCTTGAAAAAGTTCCATAGTCCTGAGAGCAGAGTTTCCAGATTATGTAAAAAAAAAAAAAAAAAAAAAAAAAAAAAATTAATTAAAAATATTACAAAAAATTTCTTAGCCCATCTGCAATACTAGTTTTCCATTTCCCAAAATGCACATGTATCCTTGAGGGGTACACAAAGATTTTTGTGAGGAGTACGAGGAACTTTTTTTTTTAAATTCTGATTACCTTTTAGTTATTTATTGCACTTTTATATTTTTGTTGCCATATTGTTGCTGATAAGTACAGGTCTCTTCTGCAAATTTTCAATAACTAAAAAATCTAAAGGAATTTTAAAATATCTCTCTTGGCATGTATTGACTAATGGCACGATCACATTCAAACTGCGTGGTTTGAACTGTTTGCATTAAAATTTTAGATTCAAATAGTTTAAACCACATGGTTGGAACGCTCTGCTAAATTGTTATTTTTTAAAATAACAAATATAGATCCAGATTTCAAGAAATTAACTTATTCCCAACAGAAAGAATTTCATTTATCTCACTAAACTTTGTTATTGAAAATTTAAATTTTATAATTTTTGTTTTAATTTATTATGAATTCAAATATTTAAAAAGAAAGTGCACCAATGTGACTAAATTTTAAAAGTGAAACACGGGTACTGAAAGTTTAGGAAACGCCATACTAGAGGTTTATAACCTGTTATGGAGGTGAGAGCTACATAAAGACAACAGTATATACGTGCAAGAGAAAACTGAGAAGGAGATAAGCCCACTATCTTACCTAACGTCTAGACTTTCACATCTAATTATAAATGGTTCACTTCCTATATTGATCCACTTTGCCAAAGTTTAGGAAATTGTGACTAGGTGATGAGAATTTTTTGGCTGCAAGGACTGGGACTACTGTAGTGGCTCACACGTCAACAACTGTTGGCAGGCTGCTCTATAACTAACTTTCTGTCATCACCAACCACCAATGATACCACTAAAAAATACAGGACACTACAAATCAGAAAAAATCTTCCAACAAAAAAAACAAAAAACATCAAAAATATAACTTGCATTTGCTAATGCTAGTGTCGCCGATACTTTATAGTTTACTATATTCGGCAAGAAACTCTCTGATTCCAATCTTTGAGTTTCTTATTCGGTTTTAAAACTATGTGGGATTTAATATCCCCTTAATTTAAGTAATGTTTTCATTGCCGAAATGAAGCTTATTAGCTCTTTATATTTAAGTAACTTAATGGTTGCACCCGTTTGGATAATTCGATCGCAGAGTATATAAGTTCTTTTCGCTATACACTTTGGTATTATTAGGTCTAGCTACTCACTGATGAAGCCTCAAAAAAGGCTGAAACCGGTCTGGGTAGTGACCTCCCTCCATAATGTAATAATAGCATACATTTCCTAGGAAATGTGTTTTTACATTATGGAAAATACCTAAGAATAGCGATCTGAACTTCTCCACCTTTGCAACGAGCTGCCCTGGTATTGTACTACGTACTAGGATCACTTGCATTTGCTAACGCTAGTGTCGCCGATACTTTATAGTTTACTATATTCGGCAAGAAACTCTCTGATTCCAATCTTTGAGTTTCTTATTCGGTTTTAAAACTATGTGAGATTTAATATCCCCTTAATTTAAGTAATCAAAAATATAACTAAAATCAACAACCACCCTCTATAACACCAATGCAGGGGTGCAAATTGTGATGTTTCTAGTAGGGTCATGAGCTAAAATGTACATCATCATTGTTGTCAAAATAAACCTGTTATATCTCACAAATTCAAATGGCAGTCTCCACAACTACTATCTCAATGTCATATCATTCCAGGCTACTACATGTTATATGATTAATCGATAGTTTCCTCTCCAAACATTTCAATACCAATGCCAGAATAGCCCAATGGCTCTGTGCTTTATCTCATCTTCTTCCTCATATACATTAATAACCTCTCATTGCCCTCAGATCACACCCATAGTCTACTGATGACAGTATGCTCCATTCTGCTTCTTCTTTTATAGCACTCAAATGATCCAGGCTTTGAGATTTCATAACCGATGTCTTAAACAGGGATCTCCTTAGAATTATACAATAGGACGAAGACAACTTATTGAATTTCAGTATTATCCAAACAGACCTGTTTTTATTTTTCATAAGAAATATCTCACTACTACTACTTCATGTAGCTTCCACAGTGAGAAGGTGAAGCCCCACGTCCTTCCAGTTCTCTCTGTTGGTGGCTTTCCTTTTTGTTTCTGCATAGCCCTGTGATCCAGTCCATGATCTTATATCTTCAAGCCATGTCCTTCATTTTTTGCCTCTTGATCCTTTTCCCATACTTTTTCCTTCTAAAACTGTTTGTCCTCTGTCCTGCTGAACCTCTCAGTACATGTCCTGACAATCTCATCTTTCTCTGGATCATTTCCTGTAATAAAGATCTCTGTGTTGTTCTCATTCTCTGTAGGACATCTGTATTTGTCATATGTTCTGTCCATGGGATTTTCAGAGCTCTCCTATAGCACCACATTTCAAAGGCCATTATCTGTTGCCTCGAATATCCAGGTCTCACTTTCATATGTGAAAATTGGCCACAATGTTCTTATTCTTTGTCTCGATACTCACAGACTTCTGAGCAGATCTTTATTTTTCTAGAATGTATCTTTAGCTAGGGCTGTTCTTATTTTTATTTCTTTATCTTGCTTTCCATCTGCAGTAAAGTAGGTGCCTAAATATTTGTATTCTGTTGATACTACCTTTTCAACTGTACAACTCTTGCTGCCATATAAATTTTAAATCCCCCCCCCATAACCTTAGAATATTGTTTTCCCATCAAAATAAGTTATGTATCAAACCTTTCCTAAACATACTTGTGCCATTCAGAAAAGGACAGTCTTAATAGCTGACCTCTAAGACACTTTCTTCAGTAACTTTCCAACAGATATCTGTTTCTGCCTTTTTCTCCAGGTATCTCATATATTATTATTATTACACAAGCAACTTCATTGAGTCCATAGACTCACTGAGAGGAACCAGCCCTATCCAATATTAATACAATCTATCACTATCACAGCACCACCACCAGACTGACAAGCTATTTCACTCGTTCACTATTCTCCAAGCAAAAAACCTAGTCCTGAAACCTTGTTGAATTTCCAGGGATAATCCCTAGTTCTCCTATCACCAGACCTGTTATTATGGAATATTATCTATGTATCAACCTGTATAAATTTTTCAGTAATTAGTATATCTTAATCACATCAACCGATTTCTGCCAACATCTTGGTCATTCATCTCTAGATCTTCTCCTCCTTCCCATTACCAAGAAACCCAGGTAACCAGATCTGCACACAGTATTCAAAATTGGGTATGTTATTAGGGTATATAAATTGGCATGTTAACCTGCTTATAATCTTTGCTTGCCAGAGTGTTCTTCAGTAACCAAGTAATCCAGTAAGATCTAAACGTCAATTCCTTATCTACTAACATTCCAAAATCTCTGCCTTCATCAGTGTGGGACACAGTGGCAATCTTTTCACTCCAAAATGTATAACCTTACACTTTGCCACATTAAATTGACAATCACTCCTTTGCACACACTGCCAGTTTATTTAAATCATCTCACAAAATTTTAACATAATCCATATTGAATATTGCTCTACCGAATTTTGCATCATTGGCAAATAGCTGAATATTTACTCTCAAATCATTCCCTATATCATTAACATACAAATTAAATACAAATGGCCCAAGTCCTGATATTGTATTAGTTACTCATCTCTGGACCCTCTCTAATGTTTCCACATCACACTGAAAACCAGGTGACCAAATTTGAGCACAACAATCCAGGTATGATCTGACCAGTGTTTTATACAGTGGCACAACCACTTCCTTATCCCTACATGTTCGAGTACTTCTTATCATAGCAGCACTTGCAATATGCCCTCTAAACTTCAGTCTACTGTCAACCACCACTCTTGAATCTCATCCACTTCCTGCAGTACAGCACCATCAGTATAGTACACAGCCTTATATTTCTGCACTCCAAAATGTAACACCTTGCACTTATTAATATTAAAACTACAACCTCACATATTTGTCCAATTTAAGTCTATTCAAATCTTCCTGAAAGGAATTAACATCATGATATATCATTTACAAACAACTGAAACAGCAGGAGGCCCCCAGAACAGAATCCTAGGGTATGCCACTGGTTACTCTCCTTTTTTGAGATACTGCTCTACTATACTCAGCTTGCTGGTATTGTTCAGAGAGAGAACCAATCTCTGATCCATCTAACCAATATACTATCTATTCCCATCCTCTGCAGTTTGTATGCCAATTTATTATTATTATTATTACGGGCGACTCCAAGGAGTCCTTAGACTTATCGAGGGAGGCCCTAAACATCATGTCCATCACAACTATTCGACATTCACACAGTATCTATCACGCTTTGCCTTGAACTCATTCACTGTCATAGCACCCACAACAGACTCTGGCAGCTTATTCCACTCATTCACCACTCTAAAAGTAAAAAACCTAGCTCTAACACCCTTATTAACCACACTCTTGCCCAGCTTCCATGGATACCCCCTAGTCCTCCCACCACCAGTCCTGTTTTCAAAAATATCTTCTGAATTAATCCTATAGAAACCTTTCAGCAATTTGAATGTCTCAATCATATCTCTCCTTTTCCGCCTATCAACCAATTTTTGCAACCCACAAATCTTCCACCTGTTCTCATAAGGTTCATTCCATGGACCTGCTATCATCTTGGTCACTCGCCTCTGGATCATCTCGACCTCCTCCCCATCAAGAAGAAACCTAGGTGACCAAATCTGGACACAGTAGTCGAGATGGGGTCTTATCAAGGCTTGATACAGAGGAACAATAACTTGCTTTCCAAGTTATTGTTCATTATCCAAGTGATTTGATTTAGCCACTTTTGCAATGTGCCCCCTAAACTTCAACTCTCTATCCACCAACACTCCCAAGTCCCTGGCCTCATCAATCTCCTTATGTGGTAATCTATCAAGGGCTTTTGCAAAGTCCAGGAAATTACTGTATATGATTCTCCCTTATCTAACACACTCATTACCCTATTGTAAAATGCAAGTATATTGCTAAAACAGGAACTGCCCTTTATAAATTCATGCTGGTCATCTTAAAGAATGCTATGTCCAACAACCCGATCCTGTATTCTATTCCTAACCAATCTCTCCAACACCTTAACCACAACTGCAGTTATTGTTATTCAGATTCAGACTGGTCTATAATTGGAAACTTCTGTCCTAGAGCCATGCTTGTGAAGTAGTACTATTTTATCTTCTTTCCACTCCTTAGGAACATTATCCACTGCAAGACTCTTATTAAATAACCAGGTCGAGGGTATAGCCAACTGTGGTGCACATTCCTTAAGAATACGTGGTGATATATCATCCATTCCCACAGCCTTATTCACATCTAACCCAACCAACATCTACTACACCTCTGTTTCTTTCACACTTCAAATTCTCCCAATACTTGCCCCCCCCCCCTTTCTATATATATTGCACAGCATCATTTACACCAGTATGATTTCATTTGAACCTCCATAGCTCAGTCGATATAGATGAAGCCCTTTGGTTGGAATGACCTGAGTTTGATTCCCATCAGTAGCATGAGGAATCTTTATCTGGTCTCTTTTGACGAAAGGTGAGTTAGCTGGTCTTATATGGAGGTTGGGGGTTTTTTCACCCCGAAACTCAGGTTTTTCATTACCCAGAATAGGCAAACTGGCCCTGTGAACATGCATCTACAGACATAGGGCTAACCACCTTATCCTCAAGTACGGTTGCAGTTACAAGAATGCATACCTCGACACTGTAATAGGTAGAAGAGAGGAGGATTAAGAAGAAGATGATTTACATTTACATCACTGGTAAAAGTGCTTGTTCAATATCTCTCCCCCATTTGCTACAATTATCATCAGTTCCATGTGGTATCCTGTCCAAAGCCTTTACCAAGTCCCGCTGTATACCCATTATGTTTATCCAACTCAGCTGTCACTGTATTATAAAAGTTAAATTACTGAGGCTGAACTTCCTTTTTCTTATGGTTCTACAGCCCAAAGCAAACCTTGGCCTCCTGGATTCTTTGCTGGAGACATGCCTATCCTTCACAAAAGTCATATTACACCCCATATAGTATCCCATTCCTGGGTTTTTTCCCTTAATATCTTGACCACCATTCCTAGGATGCCGATTGGTCAATTTGCCACCTTAGACTTATAGCTTAAGGCAATAGCACTGTTTATGCACAATTATGCAGTAGCACTATTTTCACCCCTTTCCATATCCTGGTCCAACCCAGAGCTGAAAACTTAATGTGATCAAAGGCTCTGCCAGTTCCCTTAGCACCTTCTTGTAATACTTAAATTGGTACACCATCTAATCTCATCTAATCTTGATGTATTCACATCAAGGTTCTGTGGTTCTGTTCCTATGTACCTCCACTTGATCTATTTCTAATACCTTGCTTCTCTTGTTACTGCAATATCTCCACCTTAATGATATATATCCTTGCAAAGTGATCACTTAGTAATTCAACTATTTCGTCAGCATTCATCAAAATGCTTCTTCCATAATAATTTTTCCTTTTACTTGCCATATACTGACTCTTTGGGATTACCTTTGGCCTGCACTGCTAATTTACTCTTGTACTCTGATTTTGTCTTTTTTACCATATCCTTCTGGCCTGTGCTGTGTACTGCTCATATGCCTGCTGGTCCCAGTTCTCTTTGAATTCCATCCAGAAATTTTTTTTCTTTTGTAGCTCTTGCTTAAAGATGCTATTCATCCATTTAACTCCCACTTAATTTTTCTTCCTCACTCTAAGTATGCAATCTGCTGTTAATTTCCTTAAACACTGCAAGGGTCAGATACTGATAGTTCATCCTTGCAGTTTCTCATGCCATGGCATTGCTCTAAGCCATCTCCTGAGTTATCATACATACATACATACATACTAGCCCTGCAGTTCCACATATTTCCCCTCTTAACTGAAAATCCATACATTTAGTCACCTCCCAGGTCAGGAGCAAATGATCACTCTCTGGTTCCTGTTTGCTGGCGTACTTTGAACAGACAGGTAGATCAGCAACATCTGTATAGAGGAACACAAGTCATACATCTGCAACCATGACTATGGTCAGTCAGGCCTGGCAGACCATAGTACAGTACTCACCACAGTATTATGCTCCACCACAGTAAATTAAAAATAAAAAAAGAGAACCAATTTTAGAATCTGCAGCAGCTTTCAGAAATTAACCAAATCTAAATAAATACGGTTGCATCAAACTTCCGAAAATTTGGGAAACGTTAATACATTAATCATCAGAGATCCCACCTTACATTCTAGACCACCTAATAATTGGACCTCAAACCGTTTACAGGATAAGGTGGTCAGCCCTATGTCCGTAATGTTCAGTTCTCAAGGCCGGTTTGCCTGCTTTACGGGATGAAAAACCCCAGGATAAACTGGGGGGAAAACCCTACTGTCCATGTCCAAGACTGGCTAACTTGGCTATGGCTGAGGAAGATCCTTCAGCTCCTCACGTTACTGATGGGAATCGAACCTAGGACGCTCCTTCTCCATATGGTTGCGAAGCGCACAGCCACTAGGCTAATCACGCGGACGTGTATGTTACATTATTTTCGTAATCCCTGAAGATGTTTCAGTGACTGAGACGAAATATTGGAAATATTAAAGTCTGTTTTAATCCTTTTCGAGTGCTGTATACATTCCATTAAGCCTCCAACGTGATGTCCTCACAGCACTTAAGCCTCAACACACAATTCCTAGCATTAGTGTGCATAAAATGATATAAACTTCCAGGCCCACTCTTTATACTAATTATTCCATTTTGGTGTTTTGTACATTCTCATATATACTCACCTCATTAGTATCTCAACTCACTCAACAGCTTCCCCCCTCCTACTACTATATCTTATTTCCTTTATTTTGCACTTCTAATCTCACTTCATGCAACAACACTTTTTCCAAACTCGAACATCAAATCGATTCAAGTGAAAACCATCCACCTTGTATATCCACAAACCCCATTATTCTTCTTGCATAACTGATGCATTTCACTATTTTCTATCATTTTTTCCCCCCAATTAGACAAGAGTAATCCAAATTTTTTTTAGGATTTGCATTTCCATTTAACTAAATAATATCTGACTCCCTCAGTTTCATGGAAGATCAGGTATTTTTGGATAATATGCAAAATCACAGACAGCTGAGAGCATGACTTTTTGGAGAATGTTTTTGTTACAAAATAAATTTTACAAACTAAATTACACTAGCTATGAAATTATATTCTTGTTTTAATCCTTCACCTAAGCTTATCAAACAAATGTTTGCCAAGTACCTTCAGCAAGTAGACTTCATGGTTATACAGAGGCAGATGACTTTCATTCAGATTACCTAATATCCCATAATGTACGTGGGTGGTCTGAAAAATTCTCGGCCTCGACCATAGATGGCAACACTATCAGCAAGATTTTTTTTTTTTCCCTAAGTTGGTACATTTGTCATAAGCATGCATGTAAAATTACAAATCATTCTATCAAGTAGTTTGTTTAACAAAAAGAAGGTTTAACAGTTTTGTTGTTAAACCTTCTTTTACAAAATTCTTTGTAAAAGAAGGTTTAACAGCAAAAGAAATTCATTCAAAGTTCATAAAAGTTTATGGGCACTCTTCTCCTTCATTTACGACAATTAAGAAATGGGCTGCTGAGTTTAAATGTGGCTGTACTAGCCTTGAAGATGATCCACGTGAAGGACATCCAAAAAGTGTAACAACACCAGAAATCATTGATCGAGTGTGTGATATGGTATTGGATGACCAGCGAGTCAAAGTGCGTGAAATTGCTGAGACTATAGGCATTTCAAAAGAACATGTAGGATATATTTTTCATGAAGAATTGCAAATGAAAAAACTTTGTGCAAGATGGGTACCACCCCTGCTCACAGCAGATCAAAAATGCATTCGCATGAAAATCTCCGAGCAGCGCTTGGAGTGTTTTAACAAGAAAAAAACTGATTTTGTGCATCGATTTATTACTATGGATGAGACTTGGATTCACCATTACACACCAGAATCCACACAGCAGTCAAAACAGTGGACAGAAGTCGGTTGTTCAGCACCAAAGAAGACAAAGTTGGTTCCATCAGCAGGTAAGGCATTTTGTTTATTAATTATCTTGAAAAGGGTAAAACAATAACTGGGGAATATTATTCCGAGCTTTTAACGAGACTAGATGAAAAAATTTGTGAGAAAAGATCCAGTTTGCAGAAGAAAAAAATCATCTTTCATCAGGATAATTCACCTGCCTACAAAGGTGTTTTGGCAATGGGAAAATTAAGTGATCTGCACTATGAATTGTTGGAACATCCACCCTATTCTCCAGATGTGGCTCCCTCTGACTTCTATCTTTTCCCAAAACTAAAACTCTTCCTCACTGGTCAGCGTTTTTCTTGATTATCAAGAGGTGATTGCAGCTGTAGAGTGGTATTTTGCAGATCTTACTGGGAACCACTACAGATGGGATAATGGTGCTGGAGCATTGCTGGAATAAATGTATTATTAGTCTTATGGGAGATCATGTTGAAAAATGAAAAATAATTTTGAAATTATAAATTCATTTTTTCATTGTTAGGCCAAGAACTTTTCAGACCACCCCTGTATGCCTCCTTTCAGAAGTACACATTGCTGGGCATCATAGGAAGAGCTATTATCTAGATTCACTATCTTTTGATCATCACTTTTATGCTCTCTTTTTCTCTCTCTCACTCTCTCAACACTATCTTCCACTACACTGTGGCACACATTTTTATACACATTCCTGCATGTTATGTCCACTACTCTATCCTTCAATCTATCAATCTAACCTATACTTCTGACACACTCTCTCACCACTCTCACTTTTGAACCAAAGTCTTTTCAAGTAAACAGCATAACAGAATATTTTGCAGACACTGCACATGCAAACAGTCCCTCAGGTTGAATTCCTTGAACAATGATTTTTTGGATGCCATTGTCATGTGTCTCACTATTTAACTTAAGGTACAAAATAAGTTGCTTTTGTCCTTAAATATAAGTCAAGTCTAATTAACACCACAATATAATCCATTTCTAATATGATTTCTAACTAATATCACTATTTTTTAAAAAAAAAACAATTTAGCTTTTGGGAGTGCTCTAAACACAGCAAATGGTGATGATAGTTCTGTGGAGCTGTGTCCATAAAATGGACACAGTTCTGCTGAATTGTCCACTGTCATTGATCCACTTTCCTCAAAGCATCAAAGATGAATATCTGCTTGTCACTGACAAACAGTTTACCTTCAAATTTTCTGAACCACCTTTTGTTCCAACTGTTTCATTCCATCTACCTCTGTTCCTCGAAACAACTTTCCTGACACTTTTCCAAAAATTATGACCTTAAGCTATTCAAGGAATGCATTGACAGGGTCCTTCTTTTTCTTTATCCACTTTCCCATTTATAGTATCACTGTGCTTTTGCAACCTGATTTCAGGGGGGAAGTTAGATTTAAAAAATAAAATAAAATAGAGAAAGAAAGAGATGTAATGTCATTTTGCAAAGTATACAACACATCAAATTTTGAAAACTTGTCAGTTCCATAGTGCTGTTTTTTAAAAGTTCTGAAATTGATATATGGGGTGGATGATGAGGGAGGAGGAATGCTTTAGCCCTCATCTTGCTGGGTCATACATCTACATAGCCTTTAGTTTTCACTTGTCATAAATAATTGAAATTGAATTTTTTTTGAAATGCAAATGCAATTCCATGAAAGATGGAATTCATTTTTAAACTGATCCAAAGGACGATTTTAGACAGTACTTACTGGTATTTACGATATTTCACATCACTGAACTTTTTTGGTTATTATTAGGGGCAACTCCCTAAATCTCATGTTAAGAACTATCCAACATTTGCACACTTCTATCATACTTTGCTTTGAACTCATTCACAGTTATGGCACCTACAACAGACTCTCTCTGGCAGCCTATTCCACTCATTCACTGTTCTCCAAGCAAAACACCTAGTTAAAAAAAAAAACCTCCAGGATAAGTGTGTGAGAAGCTAGGGTATAGGATACATGTTGAAGTACAAGGCAGGTGATTATGAAAAGCTTAGAACTATAGATGGAATGAGGAGTTAAGCAGAAAAGAAATAAATGCTCACAACGAGATATTTAACAGCTTCAATGTGTGAATGTAATCCAAAGGTCAAAAAGCATAGTTTCTTCTAAACTGAACATGAAATTGTGTAATTTCAAAGATAGAGAGGTGACTAAACTTTTCCTCACCATCTGTGTCAACTGCATATGGAAGACGTTCACTGAACACTCACTAGCATGAGCTTCAGTGTATTAATACTTATGTTGTTTAAACCAACCCTTCCACCTCTTCCAGTGGTGATTATGTTATCAGAAAAGATATTTAACAGTAATTTGCTGTACAAATAATATTTCTTTCTTCCTTTGTGACAATATATTCAAGCCATTATGATAATCACACTTGATATATGCTAAATATTAACATCAGACCTCTATGAAATCAATATCACTCACATCTGTATTCTCATTATTTGGTTGCTGTAGCTTTTGCAGATTTGGTTTTTCCTATCTTAAGTATACTTGCTCACAACATTTTCTTTAGGAACTTCAAAATATCATATAGTTTGATCCCTTGGTTCTGATTAAGAAATTGATGGACTTTATTTGAATAGCTTTGGTTTGAGTCAACTGGAGAGATTGTTACAAGGAAGTGCAGTGAGTGAAGTGAGAGCAGAAGAAGTAAGAGGTGAAATGAAAAGATCAGGAAAGCATATGAGACTCGAGTGCTTGTTAATGGTAATAATAGTGTGAGAGATGATGAGAGAATGGGAAGGCAAGAGAGACAGAAAATCCATGAATAGAAAGAGAGACAGCATAAGGAGAGTGGATGTTGGAAGTAGTAGTGAATCTGTATGTAGGAATGATCATCATAGGAATGGAATTGCCTGGGATGAATGTGTGTGTGTGTGGGGGGGGGGGGGGTAATGGGTAAATGGTGATAAAGGTGATTAGGCATGGGTAGGTGTGGTGGAGAAATCACAACCAATAGGTGGCATGTATAGAACTGGTTACAAACCTAAATGTGAAGTGTTCTGTTTATTTATGAATATCAGAAATATAGAAGATGAAAGTGTTTCACTGATTGAGTTTATCCATTCAAAAATTGTTGGAATGAGTGAAACACAGTTGGATGAGGATGACAGATTAATGGGAATAGAAATGAAAGGTATGATGTTTTTTGGGAGGATAGAAAGAACAAGAAGGGAAGAGGAGAGCTGCTGATGATAACAAAGAAATTATGTCCACATAAAGTAGAGATGCAAAAGGGAAATAGTGGCAATGGTATTGAGGAAATATGGTGCAAGGTAGAGGTTGACAGGAAGAAATTAGTACTAGTTGTGAGTTGTTTAAACCAAAATTTCCACCTTTTCCAGTAGTGATTATGTTACTATAAGTCAAAATCCAGGAATGTGAAGGGTGGCGATGAAGCAATTTATGTTTTAATTATGATGATGTAGATTTGAATGAAGAGATAGCATTTGGAAATAAGGAAAATGAATTTCTCAAGTTCTTGAGAGACAACTATCTTAAGTAGTATGTAAAGGTGCACAAGGATTGAGAGTCTTAGATCTGATTATGAGTGAGGGGTGAGAGTGATCACCTGATGGTGGCTAGCCATATGAAGACTTCTGTGAGGAAAGGATATACGTTGAAGTACAAGGATTATGTGATTATGAAAAGCTTAACTATAGATGGAATGAAAAGTTAAACAGAAAAGAAATAAATGCTCACAACGAGATATTTAACAGCTTCAATGTGTGAATGTAATCCAAAGGTCAAGAAGCTTAATAAGGTTGTAATGAATGAAGAAGGAAATAAGCATGAAATCTGGAAGAAGGCAGCCCAAGATAAGGTAATAATCAGTTGCACAAAGAGTATAAAGAGCATGCCAGAAAGTCAGTAAGGACAGCAAAAGTACAGTATGAGGAGAATTAGTAAATCGAGATAAGAAAATTCCTCAGGAGATTTTTCAATGTGTAGCAATTAGAAAGAAGAATGATTATGGCAGGATGATGTTAATGAATGAAAATGGTAAACTGGTAATCAGCAGTTACCAATTTACCATTTTCATCTGCAGAGAACATAGTCAAGGTATTGAGTGAGCAATTTATCAGGGTGTTTCATCAAAAGCTCAAGTGGAAATGGGAGAAGACTTACTGATAAATGAGCAAGATATATGAAGAGTTAAATAAGCTTTGATGCCAATAAGGTGACGGCTTGATAACATATAACTACATGTCCTAAGAGAATATTCCAGAGAGTTAGTGTCAGTCTTGGCTTACCAGTTTAACAAGAGCAACAGGACAGGTCCCAAAGGAGTTGAGTGATATCAGAAGTAGTGGTTAAGGTATTAGAAAGGTTGGTGAGAGCTACGATACAAAAATGGGTTGATAACAGGAGTATTCTTGTCATTTTTTATTCTGGTTTATAGTTTATTTGGCACAAAACAACAATGTGCCATAGTAAAGCCATGCATAAACAGTTGAAGAAAATTGAAAACAATATGTATGTACAAAAATTAAGTTCCATAATGCAGCATCTACATATAAACAGAATTACTGCAGAGGGCACAGCAACACACAAGGTCAAAAGTTATGTTTTATCAACTTACACAGTAGTATGCTTAGATTTTGCAAAGGGCTAAATCGATTATTATTATTACATGACACCTCCAGGGAGTCCAAAGACTCATCAAGGGAAAGCAACCTACTCTACAACTCTCTGTCTTTGCCAACTACAACAAAATGCAACTACCATTATCTACACCAATGCCATCTACCTCCCACCACCACCACTAGTATTTTCACAGACAATCACAAACATCCGTGCCCACGTTTGGATTCAAACCCACAGCCTTTTGGCTAGAGAGCGGATACACTACCACTCGACCAACCAAGCCGGCAAGTTGAGATTTTGCAAAGGCTTATGATAGATTACCACATGAGTAATTAAATTGGAGTTGGAGCAGATGGGACCGGATGCTAGATTAGTGAGCTGGATAGGTATCAGCAAGTTGTGGTAACCTGAAAGAGGAAAGTGACTAGTGGTGTGCTGCAGGGGTCTGTTTAATGGTCATTGTTGTTTTATATATTAATGATATATAAAACATATAGGATGAGTTTAACTCATCCTATATGTTTTATATATATTTACATATATATACAATTATATTTACATATATGTAAATATATATTTACATATATATACAATTAATAGATGTACAATTGTTTGTAGATATGATGTAAAACTGAAGAGGAATCAAGCAGATGCTTGAAGGAGGATTTGAATAGATTGCTTGAGTGGGCAAGTGAATGGAAATGTCATTGCACTCTTACAAAGTGTAACATTCTGAAATTTAGTAGGCAACATTGGGAGGCAATGTATACACTTGGTAGACAATATCCCCATCAGCACCATGGCTATCATAGGATGTCTTATCATAAGTTGTCTCTATCAGCTGTAAGTAATTAAATTGTGAAGTGAAAATGCCTGAAAGCAGCAACAACACAATTGTGACTGGTAGGCCACATAAACCCACAGAGCAACATTTATTAAGTGTTGAAGTGGCTACTGAGTTCCCACATGCTTCTGCAAGCAGTGCCAGTCATATATTCTTCAGCTCCTGACAAACAAAAGTATCCATGGTTGTGCAGTCGTACATAAGCTTAATATCAGCAAGGTCAACACTAAGCATTCGGTGAAGTGGTGTAAAGCTCGCTACTGTTGTATTCTGGACCAATTAAAACAATTCTCTGGAGTGATGAGTCGCACTTCACCATCTGGCAGTCCAGTAGACAAAGCTGGATTTGGCAGATACGTGGAGAACGCTACCTGCCAAATGTGCAGTTTATAAGGACATTCTGTGCTTTCAGCTTTATGGCAACAGTTTGGTGAAGGCCTTTTCCTGTGTCAACATAACAATGCCCCCCCCCCCCCTCCGCAAAGCAAGGTGTGTTCAGGAATTGGAAGCCAGGCCAAATTTCCCTACATCAGTGACTGATCTCACTAACACTTTTCTAGAAGAATGAAAGCAGCATAACCAAAATGTAGTGGAATTTGCAGAAGATTGAAGGCTGTTATAGCAGCAAAGCATGGACCAACTCTACATTAATGGCTTTCATATTAGAGTGAGAGTTGAGATCAACAGACCTCCAGCTATTTTTGATCAGATAGTGTAACAGGATAACTAAATTCATCTCTTCCTAAAAAGAGCATGTGATTTTTTTTCTCTCAACAGATGAAGTGGGTATTAAGTCCACTGCTTAAATTAACGAAATTAATTACCCACAGTCCAGCAATGAAATTCCAAATTCTCCAGTGTATTCGCTTTCAACACCAAAGACTGATTTACCTATGCAAATTAAACAATTCTGTTTCTTAATTAGTTCCTTATACAGAAAATATAATTACAGAAACTGATATTATAAATTATATTATAAAACTATGAATGATGACAGATTTCATCAACAATTAACAGCACCAAATCATTAAATCTGGGGGTGGGTGGAGGAATTCATTAGACCTTTTAAAATCATTAAACTTACCATCAGAAATAGACTGGTCAAAAAAAAGGTGATTTTGATACGTAGCTTAAAGTCCTATACGAAGAAAGGAGGTTTACGCACAGCTTAACGCAGGGAGTCGCAAAATGGCCCACGAATGGATAAACTTAAGTCAAAGTTCCTCTCATGGATAAAAGATTCTACACCCTCTGTCCAAAAAGAAACCGAACTTTTGATAGAAAAAAAACAGTCCAATTATAATTATTCAAATCATTTATTTCAATATTCTCTCCCTCAGCTTCGATGCAACATTTGGCACGGTCAATTAAATCGTTAAATGAGTTATTTTACATCGATTTTGGGATACTGTTGAGGGTCGTGGTTACTGCCGCTTGAACGTTTTCAATGGTGTCGTATCACTTTCCTTTCATCGGCAAATGAAGTCGGGGGAAGAGAAAGAAGTCACATGCTGTTAAATCAGGTGAATACGGCGAGTGATCCAACACACAAACTTGGTTTTTGCTCAAAAACTGTCACAATGTTCGAACGATGAGATGGTGCATTATCGTGCAAAAAATTGACCAGCTGCCTGCACACGATATTCATGCCTTACGCGACGAATTCTCGTTATCAATCGCTTCAAAACTTCGAGATAAAACTCACCATTGACCGTTTGACCTGGCGGAACGAATTCTTTGTGGACAATGCCCTTGGAATCGTAGAAACAAATCAGCATTGTCTTTACTTTTGACTTCTCCAAGCGACTTTTTTTTCAGATGCCGCTCTTCTGGTGGTCTCCACTCAGCATTCTGGCATTTTGTTTTGGGCTCATACTCAAAACACCACGTTTCGTCACCAGTAACGATTGCTCAAGGAAGTGCGAGTCCTTACGAGCAGTTTTAATGAGGTCCTCGCAGTGTTCAATTCGATACATTTTTTAGTCGTCGGTCAACTTGTGGGGAACAAATCTTAGATTTCTTCAATTTAATTCAATTTACGAAGGCCCAAACTCTCAGTGAAACTGTTGTGCACAGTTGATTTTGGAATCCCCCAATTCATCTTCAATCAATCTCACGGACGATTTCGGGTTTTCTTTGATGAAATCGCGCAATTTTTTGGATGTTCATTTTGCTCAGTCCAGTTTTTGGACGGCCCGGCTTTTCCTCGTCCTCAAGCGTCTCACGACCACTTTGAAACCACTTAAACCAGTCATAAACTTGAGTGCAGGATAAGCATTCATCACCGTATGCTTTTTGAAGCATTTGATGCGTTTCGGTAAAACTTTTACCAAGTCTAACACAAAAGTCAATCGCAGCTCTCTGTTTGAAACTCATTTTCCGACCATTCGTCAAAATACACTGTCACTCCAGGCACTATAACTCGGTTTCTAATAAAACAAATGTCATAAACAGTTGACACAACACTAATGAAGGTTGCCGCTTTCGACAACAAAACGATACAACAGGTCTCGCCACTAGTTTCTATTTTCGAAAAGTTCAGTTTCTTTTTGGACAGAGGGTGAAGCTTAACGATTTTTATTTTTATATTCCCTGTTGAAAGTTTATTTTTCACTTGGTTAGAATATAATAAAATTAGTTTAATCCTTCCAATTGTGAGCAAACAAAGTTGTGCCTCAAACCATCTTCAGGACTGGGGTAAGTTGGTACAACACCAGGGAAACTCGTTGCAAAGGTGTTGTACCACCTTACCCCAGTCCTGAAGATACTTTCAGGCGCAAACTTTGTTTGCTCACAGTTGGAAAAAGGATTAAACTAATTGTATTATATTTTATATTCCCTGTTGTCTGTTTCGGGAGCAGTGATGGGAGAGGTTTGTGGGCTATTTTAGCTTGCCCTGAGGAGGCAGAGGTGGTTATGTGTCGTCGTTGGGTGTTAGGATGGCTTTTGGTCTTTTGTTTCAAGTGGTCATAACCGTTGTAGGTTTGATGCGTGGATGTCTTCATAAAGAATTTTTCTGCTAGGGAGCATAGTAAAGAGATGTGGGGGATATTTATGTTCCTGACGAACCACGGGGCGTCCAGGATCATCCGTAGGCACTTGTTTTGTAGTCTTTTTAGCTTGAGGATGTTTGTCTTGGAGGGACAGAGGGTGTAGATTAAATGCAATACTTCATATTGCAACACGAAACGAAAAAGCCGATGGTGTAACTGTTCACGTAAGTCGTAAAGGCCCAGCAACAAAAGGACCTTTGTTAGAGCCTTTCTTTTTTTAGTTTATGTTTTGGTTCACAGAATAATATTGAACACAGCCCACGTCAGATATACATCTGACTGGCCCTTTGCTACGTTTGAGACCCCTGGCTTAAATGATATGTTCTTTGCATTATGACTGTTAAGCAGGGGCAGCTCGTGCATAGGCACTACGGAACTGCAGCACCCCCCAATTTTTCTCGATATATAAATATATTTATTTATATTTGCTTGTAATGTTTAATTTTATCATCAATAATCCTATGCAATTCTCTTATTTTGTATAAAAAATAAAAATCCATCTTGTAGCACCACCGGTAGAAGGCGTGTTCCACGGTGTCCAGGCTCCCGCAGAAGTCACAAAGGGGGTTCCGGGTGGTGTGAAACCGCCAGACGTTGATATTAACTGGAAGGCCAACCTAGCAATTTGGGATGATGGTAGATAAGAACCTGAAAATTCAGGAACATTTTGCTAAAATTTGATCAGACTGCATATGGATTACTATGCACAGATTTGGAGATCTGGTTTTCAAAAGGATCTAAGAAAAATCTGATTAAATTGGTTTCAGGTTTCTGTGACATGTGGAATATGAAGATAGATTGAGAGAATGCAAAATGCAGAACCTACTGGATAGGAGGAGGACATGATCGATTGCTAATCTTTCCTACCCCATTCTGTTTAAGTTCTTTCCGAATATCCTCATTTTTAATATGATATTGCCATTGATGACATCTGTTCACGCCTCTAATCTTTCTCAGGACTCTCATATCTGCGGTCTGTAGTTTTTGGTCAAGAGACGCTAGGAGCACTGTGTTTACCATTGCTATGCGTGCAAGCATATGCACGTCATAGTGAAATGCAAGCTATTAGCGTAATGCGGCACTGTCCGTCGCTCATTTCCACTGTTGTTTATATGCAGTTTACACCAGTAGTAGAGTATTCGTAGTGTTTATTCCATCTCTAAATATTTGGACATTACAATTAAAGACATAACATTTGTTATAGGTTTTATTTTAGAACATTATTGGGGTTATGATAATGAATTTTATTTTTAAGTAATTTTGAATTATACATGATCATCATCAAATTCCTGCCATGTACCCTCAAGGGATGTACAGGATATGTTAGTACTACATGAAAAATTTACATCATTACTAACTTACTATCTACAATTTTCCTCCAAATCAGTCTGTTACTTATCAAGATTCCAACATTCTCAGATGTTATATTTCTATCATCTAAGGCACTTTGTACCGTATCAATCCACGTATATCTTGGTCTTCCTCTGGGTCGTTTTCCTGCCAACCTGGCAGAGAACACTTGTTTTGCTAATCTTTCCTTGCCCATTCTGTTTAAGTGACCATACCACCTGAGATTAGCTCTGCTAACGCATTCCTGGATGCTGACAATGTCAAGTTCTTTCCTAATATCCTCGTTTTTAATATGAAGTTGCCATTGATGCCATCTGTTCACGCCTCTAATCTTTCTCAGGACTGTCATATCTGCAGTCTCTAGTCTTTGGTCAAGTGTTTTACTTCTGACCCAGCTCTCAGATCCATAAGTTAAAACTGGTCTTGTATACAGCTAATTTAGAGTTCCGACTAAATTCTCTCTTATTCCATATGAATTTATTCAATTGACTTCCTACCATACTAGCTTTGTTGATTCTGTTGTCTATTTCTATATTTAATTTACCATCTTCACTAAAAATCGTGCCTAAGTAACTGAAATGTTTTACTTGTTCCACAGGTTCTCCATTCATAACACAGTTGACATTTTCAGTGATTCTGCCTATTTTCATTGTCTTTGTCTTTTTATTGCTGACTTTTATTGAATTATACTAAACTGTATAATTTTATCGATAATAAACAATATTTCATGTTTAATTTTTACCATAATTTTGATATTTTATCCAAACACGTATATACTGTACTTACAGTGTGTATGTATATTTCAAAAGTTGCGGCACCCCCACGATTTCAAGCCACGAGCAGCCACTGCTACTAAGGTAATTGATTTGAAATCATTAACCTTTATTTATATACAAATAATGCTGTCATGAAGATACTTTACACGCAAACTTTACTTACACTAGGATAAAGGATTAAACCAATAATATAATTTTTTTTTGGCATCTTTAATTTAAAGATATAGTTAAAAGCTTGGGAAAAAAGAAAAAAAAAAGAAACGGTAGCTATTTGAAGAATAATTATGTTTTTCTGTTTTCTTTCAAACAAGTGGCTCTTAGAGAAATATTTACGAATATAGGTAACATTAAAGCGAGAAGAACCAACGTGCGAAATAACCAATCAAAACTTCAAGGGAAGTACACTTAATGTGCCCTAGATGGCATCGCATTTCCTAATCAAATTTCTTTCGTTTTAAGTTCTTAGACCAAGGTTTCCCAAACTGTGTTCCGCAGAAGGTGAATATGTGTTCCGCGAAAAGTTCTCCTGGAATTTGTCATTTTAGTTTTCTAAGCATTTTTCATGAATAAATATTTTATAGTGGAAATATTCTGATGAGAATAATATTTGTGGATATGTCGAAAAGCTCAGACCCAGAACGCCTAATAACATCTGTGTAGCAAATGTTAGTGACCATGCCGTGTATTTTTAAACGTGGAAGAATTCATGAATTATAGATTTTCACACATCGAAATCTTTTAACAATCGGGAAAGAGAATACCACTGTTTATGGCCGATCATAAAAATTGTCTGCAAACCGATTACAACAATAGATGGCGTATCCTCTGTTCTCAAAACTGAAAGAAATAAAATCTGTGTTGCAAATGTTAGTGACCAATCAGCAAGGAAGTATAAAGAAAATTTTCCACTAAAATTGAAGATCAAGGTAGTCTGTATCTGGTTCTCAAATTTAGTAATACTGAATACTTTCTTTGCAAGTTCGTATTGTAGGGTGAAAGTTTCGAAACCGTAGTGCCGTGATTTTTTAAAAGTAATAGGCCTGCAGATTTAAATTTTAATATGAATAAGAGACAAGGGACTTTGTTTAATTTTGGTATTAAGAAATCTCTTATTGAAGGTGTTTGTGAAGCAACAGATTGTGAGTCATCTACCACCAGCATGTACAAAAGAAAGGGAAAACTACCAGCACACAGGAGGAAAAGTCTGCATTCACTGGTAAGTCCTTATATTATTATAAATTTTTGGTGATCAGAATGGGATATGTCAATGAAAATCAGCACAAATTAATTTAATGATGTTTATGTTTAATTAATAATTAATGATCAATTAATAAAAATCAGCTAAATTAATTATTAATTAATACATTACAAAATAACCAAGGTGTTCCGTGAAATTTTCAGGATTAGTGAAGCGTCGCATCGTAGAAAAAGTTTGGGAAACGATTAAAAATAATGGGCACATGTCCTCAGCAATAAATAAAAAAATAAATTTCAGAATGGAAAACTTGGAGGCGCATGTGTGAAAAAGATAATGAGCATTGTTATGATTCATGGAAAATAAAGTATATACACTTCTTAATGCATAGAAAACAACAAGAACGTTGTGGAATAAATAAAACATCTGTTGCGAAAACAAATTTGCGATATGAACATCTAAAATAAGTACACCATAGAGGATATATTTAATAGAAGTTAGAACAATAACAGCAGAAAAATTTGAAAAAGCAACCAGCTGAATATTAAACAGAATAATAAAAGGATATCAGAATAGGAACTAGAATCAAGCATCAGCAGAAAACAACAGGAAGCACACCTGAAAAAAAATATCTATTCTACTCAGGTAAGTAACAGACATGGAAAAACAGAAATAGATCTGTTAAAAAAAAGAAAGGTGATTGGCTACAGATACATTTAGAAGCAGTAGAAAATGACAAAGGCAAACATCCACGGTCTGGCTGTCCAAAAGAAGTAACTGGGGTATAAATACAGTGCATCATGAAGGGAAAGAAGACACAAGGGTTCCCCATGAACATTTTACACTTCTATTCACAGAAAAGACATCACAGTGATACTATCAAATGCAAAAAATTAATAGCATTTTTATCCAAGCTAACCCAGATGGAGGCAGAGGTAATTGACCCCTCATAACATTCTCAAAATGTAGGAACATCTCTATATAAATCTATTTTAAACAATGGTGTTAGGGACCAAGAGATGACAGCATCTATCTTCCATACTCTCTGTCCAGAGTGCCAATTAAAATCACTGATAGTCTTGGACCAGCTATTCTGTGATGGGTGGAGTCTAGTTGCCCACTATTATTCTTCAAAAGTTAGGGCTAAATTGCATCTTACTTCCTTTGGGAATTAAAGGCGTATCGAGACATACAGCTGACTATATATGAATTTCAATGAATACCTTCAAGATGCGATGAAGGAGCCTTATCCTTTGGATAAAGATGAAAACAGTTGAGCAAGAAGAACTTAAATGGATATATTTGTGAGAACCTATAAAAATCATCGAAATCAGGTTTGAACACAAGTTCTGGAATATTAATTAAGAACACTGAAAAACGTGTAAACAATGGTGTATGTTGAGTGATTAAGTTCTTATTAATAATAGCAAAACATGTGGAAATGACGTTTGCATACATAGGTGCTCAAAGAAAGCATTCCGAGCTCGAATCTAATCGCTGACTAGAGAAACTTATTCTAACCTTTTCTCAACCGGTTCTGGAGTTAATCGGTCGCAGGTAAGAGTAAGGTTTCCTATTCGCTCGGAAAACTCGGAGTTTTCATCCGGTAACCTCCAGAAAATCGACCATAGAAGCCGCACCATTTCAGAAAATATGTCAGTGAACATGAGGTGGCAGCAGATGTCTGCCATTCACTCTTCTCAGGATGCGAATTAAATTCACTAATGATCTCAAATCAACTATTCTGTGATTGACAAAGGTAGAGAAGAGCTGCCCACTAATCCTAAAAAAAAAAAAAAAAAAAAAAAAAGGGCCTAAATCGCCTCGCCTACTATCAATGAGGAATAAAATGCGTTAGTCGATCTTTTAATGACCCACAATGTCCAGTTCTTTAAGTGCGTTCTCTAAGTGTCCATTATATATTATTATTATTCGTGACATCTCCAAGGAGTCTGAAGACTCATCGGAGGACACCTATTGTACAACTCTCCGTCTCTACCACTACACCGAACCTCTACTACCAATCATCTACATCAGCGCCATCTACCGACCACCACCACAGCTAGTATTTTTTGTCCGTAAATTGCGTGTGTTCTGAAGGGCTGATTTGTATGTGGGATGAAAAACCCTGCGACTTCTGTATGAAATCGGCTAACTCACCTTCGAAAAAGTCTATATAAAGATTCCTCCCATCATGACGAGACTCAAACTTAGGCATTTTATATTATTAATACAATATAAAAGAATGAAAATATTTTTGATTACTATACATTTCTAATGTGTAGTTTTTAAATGACAAGTGATGCTTCCGAGAGGAGAGAGAGAAAAAACTTTACGAATATACATAAATTTTGAGTGCTAGTAGCTGTCTTTTTCACCTGATCATGGTTGGAAAAACTCGAGTTCGACTCCAGTGTATGATGCGAGAAACTTTTATCAATACTTTTCATCTGGGGTTGGCAGGACTTTTTCTCTCCCTGAAAGTCAGTTTATCATCCAGTAATCGTTCAGAAGAACAAACGCAATACACACAAAAGAATTTTCAATGGCAGCACGTGCCCATTTAGGTTAGGTGCTGTCATGTGGCTTATGCAACCCACGCCTACAAAATTCATCGATTTGACAGTATGATTGCATTTTTATTAATGTTTTGAGAATGCATAGTGCATTACCGCTCATCTTACCAACTAAGATGCAATGCAATTAACTGTAGCATAACTTTGAATACTTTATGTAGCCCAGTGGATGTGGCGTTTGCATACCACGGCGCTTGGCCGCACGAAGGAAGACTTTGTTTCGAGTCTAGTCGGCGACTAGAGGAAATTTTTCTAAGCCTTTTTTCGACAGGTTCCCGAGTAAGTCGATCTCTGGCACGGGCAAGCGGGTTTTTTCCTCCCGGAAACTCGGGTTTTTCGTCCCATAAATTCAAGAAAATCGACCGTAGAACCCACATTATTTCAGACATTAAATATATTGTGTTAGGGACCATGAGATGGCGGCACATTTGAGCCGTCTCTCTTCACTGTGTACCGCTTAACTAGTGATAGCCTTGGGCCATCTATCTCTGATTGGTACCAGTGGAGATTGAACTGTCTCCAAAAGTTAGATAGGGCTAAATGGCCTCGCCTACTCCCGTATACGGGAATAAAAAGGCGTTAGCTGATTTTTTTTGATAATTTTAAATATGCACAGCATAAAGGTCAAATGAACAATAGCTATGCTTCACGCATACTATCTATGTGAGAAGCACGAAAGGTTTACGCTTCGTGGTGAGATTAGATTATAATTGGCAAATACTAAACTGAGACAGATAATTTGAATTTTGATATGATTTTTATATACAACCTACAATATGCAAAGAAATCAGAAAAAGTAATCACTCTGGGAATTAATTTTCTAGATTGAACCAAAGAAAGGCTGAAATTACTTGTTTTATATACAAATTCAACCTCATTACTATAATCATACAATCCGCGAAAGCTCTTGCGGAAAACGGGACATTCATTAGATTGTCAACTCTGTTTCCCCATTGTAAATATGGGCAAAAAAAGTTATTTATATAAAATTATGTATTAAAAACTTGTCTATATTGGTGTCCTAAACACGTCAGTTTAGGACATGCATGCAAAATAGATGAAACTCAGAAAACAAAAACAGCAATTCATGACAAATGGCAGCATTCAATTGGATTGCTTCACATAACCAAACATAGCCATTAACGATTTCTGAGTGCTATTGTCTCAGCGCACATCTGCCTCGCCTTCTGGGCCATTTAAAACGACTACTAATAATTTGATACACTGCACCATTAAAAAAAAAAAATCAACTAACGCCTTTTTATTCCCGTATATACGGGAGTAGGCGAGGCCATTTAGCCCTATCTAACTTTTTGGAGACTGAGTGGGCAGTTCAATCTCCACTGGTACCCAATCAGAGACAGATGGCCCAAGGCTATCACTAATTAAGCGGTACGCAGTGAAGAGAGACGGCTCAAATGTGCCGCCATCTCGTGGTCTCTAACCCTAACACAATATATTTAATGTCTGAAATAATGTGGGTTCTACGGTCGATTTTCTTGATTTTACAGGACGAAAAACCCGAGTTTCCGGGAGGAAAAACCTGCTTGCCCGTGCCAGAGATCGACTAACTCGGGAACCGGTCGAAAAAAGGCTTAGAAAAATTTCCTCTAGTCGCCGACTAGACTCGAAACCAAGACTTCCTTCGTGCGGCCTAGCGCGATGGTGTGCAAACGCCACATCCACTGAGCTACACAGGCTATCTGAGCTACACTGCACCATTTGCACGTCTAAATGGCACAAAGGTGTTACTATTTGTGACCACACACCCAGGTTATTAACCCAAATGTGATGCAATGTTTACACGTCGGAAAGTGTCTCTTCATGAAGCATTAATATAATATAATATATATATATATATATATATATATATATATATATATATATAGTGTTTAATTTGAGAACTTTAACAGGAATAAATGCAAAAATATATCGTTGATACTGCTCTTGCATGAATGTGCACCAGACACCTGGAATATTCGCCCCTGATACACACACACGGATAGAGGTAATGACGAGGAATGAGAGATTGAGTGTTTTCGGGAGGTAGATTACGAAGTTTGACCAGGAGAAGGAGATTTACGATCGACGGTAAGAGGACGAGGTAGAATTCAGAACTGTTACCAGCGAGATAGTGATGCGATTCGGAAGATTCTACAGCATATGTTCCTAACAGCACTCGCCTGGGCAAAGGTAAGCTTACGGCTTTTTGTTGCAAATTCCCCAGGCTCTCTCCTATTCTCCACGCTGTGCCCGATAGTCTTCCGCTTCCCGAAGGAGATTTTGACTGTCGGGCTACACTTGGTGGAAGAAAGGCACAAGGCAGGTCCTGAACACCCCCCCCCCCCCATCAAAACCTACTAGACGTATTTATGACCGAAATAGACACCGACGCCCTGATAGAAACACTAGACAAAGGACTGGCGCTAAGCCTACTCAAAAAATTACTAAACAAAATTTGAAGTGGAATACTTGAATCTGTACTCCACAACGAGGGACGATCAGGAAAGCAAGGATACTGCTAATACAGAGGAAAAACTGGATTTGGTCTCCAATCCCCTCCAGGAACAAAGAGAGACACCCACACGCCGAAAAAATGCAAAACACAGACGACAGAACCACCCACGGATGAAGGAAGATGGACACAACTCTGACCCCCTGCTTCCACTAAAGAGAAATTGCTCCCAATTACCTTAAGAGAAAAGAATAGGTGGACGGAACTAAGGGCCACCATGACTAGTCTACAGAAAGCATACACAACAGCAAAGAATTTAGATGATGATATCAAAATCCAGCCTGTCACTATAATGGACTACCGAAGATTCACAAAGGAGCTGGACAATAAAGGTGTACAATACCACACTTCACCCTCGACGGCTATGTCTTCTGTATGTATGTGCTCTGATACTCCATGGAGTATCAGAGCACATACATACAGAAGACAAGGCTACCAAGACCTACTGCCCATCAAGGTCAGCAAAATGACCAGAGCAGACAAAAGTCCAATGCCACTCATCTTAGTAGAGATCCACCAGGCATGCAAAAACATATATGACCTAACATCAATTTGTGGGCTAAAATGCAGCCCAGAACCACTAAGAAAAAGGTCCTCATCAGGACAGTGCCACAGGTGCCAAAAGTATGGTCATGCCCAGAGCTGGAGCTCCAGCTCCTCAACCCATAAGTCGACAAAACACGATAGAGAACCAACTGCCGCAACCAGAAGCCCCAAAGCAAACCACAAACAGCAGACGAAGACCTACGCAGATGTAGTCCACTCAACAAAGGTCACTCAAGAACAATACCACCCAAATTTAGCAGCCGTCATTACAAACTCCCCTGCAAATATGCTGGACTTCAGCAAATCTAACCCCACGTGGGACTCCAGAAAAAGATTTCTACAAGAAATCCAATGCATCCTAGCAGCTCTCATAAATGCATAAAAACAAAAGCACCCCAGTTTCCCTACAGATCATCGCGTGGAACGCGAACGGACTTAGAAAAAAGGTTCTGGAACTCCAAGAATTCGCAGTGGGATACAACCCAGACATCCTCATAAATGAATCTCACTTAAGACTAGCAGACAACCCCAAATTTAGATGCCTCCTCCTCCACAGAAACGACATACTAACTACAGAGGAGATGACACTGCCATTTTCATAAAAAGCCACATCGATCACCACTCTGTAACGAGTCCCTCAACAGAAATCTAGAACTCACAGGAATAGTAGTAACCACAACCTCACCTGGGAAATTAACACTTTATGCAGCTTACATCAAAGAATCTGCTACATTCAGATCTAGATGCAGTCCTGGGCAATAAAGAGCAAGTCATCATTACTGGTGACCTAAATGCCAAACACCCTGCATGGAACAGCAAAACCACCAACAAAAACAGCTACACCCTCTTCAGCTACTCCAGTTCAAACTTTGCAGTGGTGGCAGGCCCCACAGAACCAACACATCATAGTACGTACGGCACAGCTGACATACTTGACATTGCTATGATACAAAATATTAAGCTACAGTATAGCCTAGACTCTTTAAATGAGCTGACATCCGATCACAACCCAATCCTGCTCCAGCTGGGAAAGCAAGAACAACTGCTTCCTCCCCCCCCCACTCCTTCATCTCATGGGAAAAAATATCAGTACTACTATTGGAACACATTGGACCTTTCCCTCACATCAGCTCCATTAAGGAAATTGAAAATGCTGTGAAAAGCCTGACCCAGCAAATCAACACAGCCATAAAGGTGGTCATCTCTACTAAAACCACTCTTAAGCCTAACCGAAGACATCATGGATTTAATTAGGGGCAAAAACAAAGCAAGGTAAAGGTACCATAACATCTGCTAATTTGGCTTCCCATGTTTTCGTTCACACAGGAACGAAACATGGGAAGCCAAATTAGCCTCTATATCACCCGGCGAATTCCATCTGGAAGATATTAAGAACCCTGAGAAACAAAAACAAATCTCTTCCCCACTCAAGTCAGACAGGGGCCTAGTACACACGGACACAGAAAAAGCTGAAGAGATAGCAAAAAACCTAGAAAAACAGTGTAGGTCTGCATACGATAACTTGGACATCAAGTGAGTCTACAAAAATCCACCTCCATGCCAGACATGCACTAAAACTCTCCGACACTTGCAACAACAAAGCCGCAACCACCTCACCAGCAGAACTATGTGAAGGCCTAAAGAATAAAAAAAAGTCCCTAGCCCTGATGGCATAACGAATAGAATTATTAAACTGCTGCCCCGAAGCGCAGTCATACATCTCACCACAATAATCAATGCCATGTTCAGATTCAACTATTTCCCCACCTATTGGAAAGTCGCTGATGTGGTCCCAGTGCATAAACCAGGTAAAGATCCACAACTGCCAGAAAGCTATCAACCCATCAACCTAATCTCAAAATTGCCGAAAAAATCATCCTCTCCAAACTCCAACCTCAGTAAATGAGTTAAATATCCTTCCAAATGAACAATTTGGCTTTCGACATCACAGTACTACTCAACAAATTCACAGGATAATTGAGCACATCACCACCAGGTATAATTGGCACCAGCACACTGGAGCAGTTTTCCTCGACATGGCAAAAGCTTTTGATAAGATATGGCACTTCGGATTACTACACAAACTCATCGCCGCAGGCATACCATCAAGAATAGTCCACCTAATTAAGTCTCACCTCAAGGACAGACACATACAAGTCAAAATAAGCGGAACAGTTTCAAGTCAGCGACTGATCTTAGCGGGAATTCCCAAAGGTTCCCTACTGGCACCGATCTTATTTTCGATATACATATATGGCAGACATCCCACACAACCCAATGTCATCCATCTTAGCACTCTATGCGAATGACACAGTAGTAGTAGCCAGATCTCTATAGCCACATCTTGTCACTAAAAAACTGCAAGAAAATCTACTAAAACTAGAACAATAGTTCTCCAAATGGAGATTACAAGTGAACCCACAAAAGAGTATAGTGATACTTTTCACCAGAAGATGGCAACTCCCAAAGTGGACCTTTATCTATTCAACACCAAAATCCCCTGGGGGTAATACTAGATAAAATATTAACTTTCAACCCACACATCAAAGCATTATGTGCGAAAGCATCTAAAACGATTGCACAAGTTTACCCTCTAATAAACAGAAAGAGCAAGCTAAATACCAGAATCAAAGTACTCCTTTACCTGCTGACGAGCCTCCCCATAGTGACATACGCATCTCCAGCCTGGAGCCACACATCCAACACCATATCCTCAAGCTACAGAGAGTGCAAATAAGTTTTTGCACATGATCTTAGATGCACCATGGTTTGTGAGAAACGTCGAACTGCATAGAGATACAAACATCCCTTACATCTACTCCTTCCTACAAACTACAGCAGCAAAATTCTCCTCAAAGATCTCTACCAGTGGCGGCCCATACATAAGCACTGCGACACCCCCAAGGAAAAAATTAAATTTTGTTTGTGTTTATAAATAATAATGCTTACATTATATAGATGCAGTACAACATGTTAAAGGTTACAGCTTATGTTTTGACATGGATTGAATAGTTAATAATTGGAATTGTTCGATTAACGCTTTAGATTATAAAACAAATGCACTGCGATCTAACGCCGTTATTCGTTTGCTCTTGTCATTGCATGTTACATCATTCCCAACTGTAACTGTTCAAACGGCAGTGTATTTTCAGTAAGCTTATGCGCCTTATTTCTGTGAGATATGAAACGTTTATTATTGGTGCATGTGCTTGTGAACTATTTTTTGTAAATCTTATTTTATTTTGTTAAAATATCATAATTATTTATTATAGATACAAGGCTGAATTATGACAAGTGCCACTGTTAAAAATATGAAAAGAATTATATTTTTTCAATTACCGTTACGCGAAACAAATGCACTGTGATCTAATGCCGATATTCGTTTGCACTTGTCATTGTTATTGATACTATACTTTTATTATTGGTGTTTGTTCGTGGTGAGGAGGAAATATTTTTAATAAAGCAATTTTTAATATGTAAATTTATTTATTAATAAATTCGTTCCTGATTAGGAAAAAAAAGTGTTTTTTTTTTTTTTGTATATGCAGCACCCCCACTTAAAATTTTCACTGGCCGCCACTGCTCTACACACCCCAACGATCTAGTGAAACAGGCAGCAAACTACGACGAAACTGATCTCTTCAAACATTCTAAATCCTAAATACTAGCAACGACGAATAATCTCCATGCCCCCCCCCCCCTAGGGCGAGCTCACAGCTCATAAATCTTTCCTCTTCAATTCGTCCTTATCAGACAACGGGAAATAAAAAAGCATCTTGCTTCACCCTTCTGGCCCGTGATGTTATGGTTACACAAAAGACTGGGGAAATAAGCATTAGCTATCATTTTTCATGGGATCTGGTTTCGGTAGTCCGCGTGGCGCGGACTGGATCTACGCGTAAGTGTAAAACAGAAGAGATGTACAACTTAAATTTGTGAAAATTTATGAAGCCACTCAGAGAACCCGCATAATTCAGGCCTGTCGTGTGATTTGCAGTTATGTAAAATTCTATTATGTCGGTACGTTAGACAACTCAAAACGCATAAAAAAAAAAGTATCAAACAAATTTTGTAATGCGATGTAGCCATATCGTGGCACCCCTTAAATGAATCGCTTATACTCTCAGACAGCGTTTGCTGTTCGAAGGCATGTGCCATATGTTACATATCTTTGAAGAGAGCAACAAGTTACATATCCTTCATTTTGGTTGCCGTGTCAGATATACCAGTGAAGGTTATGAGTACATCAATATATATATGTATTACCAGTTATGACACAAAAACACCCATGACAGTATAATACATTCTAATACATTACCTATGACCGAAACACGAAAGCTAACATTTTTTTAATATCCGTGAAATCTTTACATGGCCTGTCATTCTCGTCGACATATCACATTTTACATAAACGCAAACAGCAAACATCAGTTCCGAGAGTATATGTCATAAATACCTATCTCATTATGGAACTTACGTCAAACCCTCCCAGGAATTTAAGGACCATCGCTGAGAACCCACCGCACGCAACCTATCTACTCCAATTCACCACCCATCAACAGTATTTTATTTGTAAATTCGCTGTGCTCCCTTGACAATTTGCATATACAGGAAATGGGATGACAAACCAGAGTTTCCAGGAGATAAATTCTGCTATCTCCGTATGAGGTGTCATACGTATTTAAATGGAAAGTCCATATAGGGATGCCTCTCATCAAGAAGAGAATCGATCTCTTTCCCAATGTCCCCATCATTTTTCAAATGCGCTATGGAGACGCTAATAAACATATTAGAAATGTTTTTGTCAGTATTATTCCACATGAAACAAATGGGACTGAATAATTTATTGATTACTCTACTAGTTTCGTCTTTTTGGTTTGTATAATCGTTGATTCTTATTCTACTACGCGTTATTCCCGCTTCCCATGCAGGGTCCGCGTGTTACTTTAGATGCGACTTCTTGTTAGTACTACTCCCAACCAACCCGTCGCCTGGTCTGCCGCTGGGGGGGGGGGATATATTTTTGACTGTAGAGGCGTATGTTCATGGGGCCGGTTTGCCTGTTTGCGGGATGAAAAACGCCAGATAAACTGGCGGAAAAAACCCTACTGACCGCGCCCAAGACCGGCTAACTTGGCTATGTCTGAGGAAGATCCTCAAATTCCTCACGTCTACAACGGGAATCGAACCTGGGCCACTCCTCCCCTAGGCATATGGTTGCGAAGCGCAAAGCCACTAGGCTAACCGCGCGGTATTGTATAATCGTTGATTATTATTTTTTTTACTTAACATTTTTCAGTTTTAGTCAGAAACCTACTTCAACTCTCTCTTGGATAAGGAGTAAGGACTTACGACGATTTTCAATTATGACCAATACCGATTTATAAGACGCTGCCGCATTCCATGATACGACCGTTTTAGTGATTTGCTAAAAATCGGTTTATTTAAGGCTCTAATTTAGAGCCTTAGGTTTATTCCCCGACACGCGTGATTCAACCGATGACGTTGTTGTGCTGTTTACGACGTGGTTGCTTCTTGCATCTCTCTGTGAATTATGAACTGTTTATTAGTTTGTTGTTAATAATGCCATAAAATCAAGGTAAGGGTATTGTTGATTGCAACGAAAAGCTCATAATCCTATAATATTATATAATAAGCTTAAAATTATTAATTACAAAAGTATAGACCGAAAGGCTTTACTTTGGCATAAGTAAAATATTAAAATGAAGTATATTTAAGAACAGATCCATATTTTACAGCCAAACATAGAAACAAAACAGTTTTGAAAATTGGACAGGCCGTTTATAATACAAGTAATGCACACGAACCCACATGTTCGCCTTTTATTAGTGCTTAAATGGCTGCGCACTTGTCAGTATCCAAAAGGGGCCCTGGATAATCCCCAAAAGAATTTGCAGGCTCCACCAGAAAACTGAGCTGCACAACCCACAGGCATATATTGCTATTGCACCACTCTACTCAACACAACAGCAGACCAAGCCAGCCGGCATGCATGGGCCTGGTTATCATGTACAAGACTGGGGAACCAATTGTTCTAAACGCCTAAGATCCAAAAACTCAGAAGATACCTTGAAGAGGCCCTTCTCCAATGGCTGCAAACTTTTCAGTGTTCCCCAAAAGACCCACGGTCTGGATCTCTGAAGTCAAAGCTTCACTCGAAAACTGTGCCGAACCTCAGCCTGCCATAACCACGCACCCACCCTATGCTCAACACAGCATACGGATAACTCCTACCAGCATGCAAGGCCTACTTTCTTGTCAGAGCTCAACAGGAAATGAATGTACACGGACTTATTCTTTTCAGAGATGGGGGGGGGGCATAGAGAATAAACTCTGTTCAATACGTTAGGAATGTCAGAAAGTATTCATTGTAGGTGAATAATCAATTGCCAAAGTGTGTGTGCAATATTAAAATCAAGCATGTTATGGATCCATTCAATATTTTCAATGTTTGATGAGGCATATTTTAGACCACTGAGTGTGTGTCAGAGAGATATAGAAAAAAAGAAAAGACGATCTACCATTCGGCATTTTTTTTTTTCGTCTGTAAAAATTATCAAAGGTAACTAAATATTTGCTTGCTACATATATATATATAATTATTATTAAATTTTATGCATTACAGGTGGGGGAAGGGAAAAAAAGGGGGGGCAATGATTCGCTATACGAGTGTCATACATGTTGTATGACCATGGTAGGTTTGCATAAATAATTGAAAAATGCTTGTTCAGAGTGGCTTTTATTCAGTGGAGGCACTCTGCAATATATGCATTAAGTCACACTCTTGTAGGTTTTGTATTTTTAAGTAACAAAAATAAAATAACTCCATTCCAGTTTACTGTTTCACGTCCGATGCTATGCTTTTCAAGATATGCTATTTGATCAAAATTATCCGAGGCCTACTCATCCCAACCAGTGGTGTAGGAATGCTATGGCATTGAGAGCAGTTGCCAAGCGTACTGCCTGCAGACAGGTGCTAGTGACCAGGACCATACTTATGCACAGACAGACAGGGCTCTAGCTGGTTAATTTCCCCCCCCCCCCCCCCCCAAAGGAACAATTTAAGGGTTCCTCACAATGAGGAAGGAGCACTCTAGCACCTCAGGAAAAGTGTAAGTATGGCCCTGCTAGTGACAAGACTATTATCCCAATTCAAAAGAAAGATTCTGGTATTGCGACCACATGTTTATTAAGATTCAGATCATGTTCGAGCATTTCACACGATTCCTTGAATTTCTGCTAGAACCAGGTTTTGGTGCAGTGTAGAGACTTGGTACCTTTCCAATCAATTCTGTAGTATGTTTGGAGTGCATGGTCAGAAAGGCAGTTTTTCCAAAATGGAGATATTTTATGTGTCGTTTGTGTTCAGTTCATCCTTCCTGATTGGGATGGTTTGCCCTGTTTCCCCTATGTATGGTATATTACAAAATACAATGCACATGTAACATACCATACATAGGGGAAACAGGGCGAACCATCCCAATCAGGAAGGATGAACACAAATGACACATAAAATACCTCCATTTTGGGAAAACTGGCCTTTCTGACCATGCACTCCAAATATACCACAGAATTGATTGGAAAGGTATCAAGTCCCTACACCGCACCAAAACCTGGTTCGAGCGGAAATTCAAGGAAGCATGTGAAATGCTCAAACATGATCTGAATCTGAATAAAAAATGGTCTAACCATTCCAAGAATGTGGAGGACCCATCTGCAACCTTCATAGCAACCACAAGTAAAAATCTCAATACAAGAAGTCTTGGTGTTTTTTTTTTTTTTTTTCCTCTTGAACATTCAATAGCAACCTGTACTGTACAAATCCAGAAGATAATCGTAATATAACAATATGAACTGTATAATTCCAGAAGAATCCTAGTACATGAGGACTTTAGCAGAGTTTGTTGTAGTTTTTATTGGTAATTTTTTTATCACTAGAGGGCAAGCTAAGAAAAAAGATTAGTTAACCACATAGATGTAATTTACCTGTATAGAGTGCAACAGCATGTAGCTTGGTTCTTATACACATGCATTCTTCAATACAGGGGTCGAAACGCCATTATTATTTTATTATTAATCAGTAAAATAATCTTTTCGACACGTGTGTTTTGTGTCCCTAAATTCATGAATATGAAAACAAACCCGACAAGATTCGTATGTCGTTTGACTTACATCTTCAGGGGTTAAAGGTAACTAAAAGTTTAAACATAAGAAATGAGAAATTACTCAAAATAGCCCATTCCATTACGTTATGACAATCTAACTGTTCATTAAATTAAAAAATCCGGATGCAGAATCTGTGCATGCTAAGTTTGAACAATGTTGGATGTTGTCATGTTCACACTGTCCGAGGTCTGACTTTGGTATATTTCTTATCAATGCTGACCAAACTCTGTGTAGAATTAGGCCCTGGTTTTTGTTGCAATGCTTTGGAATTCTAAGCATATTTGCAGTTTCTTTAAATTTCCTTGTGAAACAGTTTTTTTTTTTCAATATAAGACATTTCGTTTTATGCCAGAGTACATTATGGGTGGTGGAAGTTGTGTGGAATGCTAGGCCTGATTTATGTTCTCTCCTTTTTTTGCACGTCTTTGTGGTGTTCGTTCATACGAATTTCCCCTGATCTTCCCATCTGGCTACATAGCAGATGCCACAGGAACAATGAATTTTATATACACCTGGTTTTTTTAAAGGGTGATATGGAGGTTTTGGGGGGACGTAGATATCTTGATATTTTTTCTAGCAGAAGAAAAACAACTTTAATGTTGTTTGCTTAGTAATTTGGCCAATTCGTTTGTATCATTCTTGATAGCATGATTGCGTTCTTGAAATCTTGCTTTTGTGAGATACTTGGAGGTGTGTTGAGGATTTTCTTGATTATCTTAGGTTCAAAACCATTTTTTCTGAGGATCTCTGTTAAATAATGTAATTTTTCATTTCTTTTTTTTTTTTTCTGTGCTGGAAATATTGTAAGCTCTATCCCTCAAGGTTTTTATTAAACTTATTTTTTGCCCAGGGTGGTAGTGGTGTGAAGAAATCTTCCTGTGTTGGTGGGTTTTCTATAAATGGAGAAAGATAATCTATTATCTTTTTCATTAATTTCTATTAGGATATCAAGAAAAGGAAGTTTCTTTATGTTCTTTCTGTTCCATTAAAGTTGCTTTTCTTCTGCTAGAAAAAATATCAAGATTTCTACATCCTCCAAAACCTCCACATCACCCTTTAAAAAAACCAGGTGTATATAAAATTCATTGTTCCTGTGGCATCTGCTACGTAGCCAGACGGGATGATCAGGGGAAATTCGTATGAACGAACACCAAAAAGAAGTGCAACAAAGGAGAGAACCAGGGGTGTAATCCTCAAAGAAATAGTGCCAGGGCTCTACCTTGGAAACAAAAATCCAGACACGAAGTGCGGCATTATTATTATTATTGCGACGGCCATGTAGCAGAGAGCTTGCCTTGTTTTCTGAAATGAAAATGACAAGAGCAGCAAGCTGCAATTTTTTGACCGAAAGCTGGAAATGTATTATAAGTTTCATTATTATAATTCTTATAAGGAATGTAAAAATTTTGATAGTTTTAAAAAAGTACTAGGGCATTGCCCTGGCCCAACTACACCCCCTGGAAAGTACACAAATCAGGCCTAGCATCCCACATAACTTCCACTGGCCATAATGTACTCTGGCATAAAACGAACATGCCTTATATTGAAAAAAACTGTTTCGCAAGGAAATTTAAAGAAGCTGCAAATATGCTTAGAATTCCAACGCAATGCAACAAAAACCAGGGCCTAATTCTACACCAAGTTTGGTCAGCATTGATAAAAAATATACCTAAGTCAGACCTCGGGCAGTGTGAACGTGAACAACAGAACATGACAACATCCAGCATTGTTTAAACTTAGCATGCACAGATTCTGCATTTGGATTTTTTAATTTAATAAAGTTAGACAGCCATAACATCATAGAATGGACTATTTTGAGTAATTTCTCATTTATGTTTAAACTTTTAGTTACTTTTAACCCCTGAAGATGCAAATGCAAGTCAAATGACATACGAAACTTGTCGGGTTTGTTTATTTTTATTTATCTTAATAAACATGTGGTCGCAATACCGGAATCTTTCTTTTGAACTGCTAAACCACAGAAACCTACACCTACTATTATCCCAATTATCAAAATTGTCAGACAGCTATGAATTTGCCAAGGGCACCCAAAACCTAGCTATGCTTCAATGTTAGTATATTGCTGTAGTAATTCCCTTCTTCTATGGTCAGTATGTCAGGCAGTTCAGCCTTGCTATAGGTGTTCCCATTCATCCAGCATTCCAGTAGTTGCAAAGGTAGCATCTTATAGTGCATGCAGAAAGTTAATGAATTCTCTAGTGTGGCCCATTTTATTGTTAATGCTTTATGAAAACTGCAAGACCGTACATATGTATATTTCATGTGTATATGGCATATTCCCTAACTACAACGGGATGTGCAGATGATTCTTCCTGACAAACCAGTTGAATGTGAATAGCTGACTGTGAAAAAACAACTATATAGTTATTTTCAGAAGTTCATGCTAAAAGTAGTCTTGCTAGATTAAATGATAAATCAACTAAAACAGGAAATATACTCAAGAAAGAAATTGTCTGTAACTGTCATTTGCTGATACAGCATGGTGGGTTCTTTTCAGCATATTTTAAGGTCAGCGACCATGGCATAGTATGTGTAATGAACTGGATGTAATGATAAAAAGCAGACATCTGAGCAGTAGTGTTTGTCCATTCGTCTCCAATTTTTGATGAGAGACATACTGAAACATATTCGATTTAAAGTCAAGGACAAAATCTATTTTTGTCCTTGACTTTCTACTTCACCTTTCAGTTATATTTGCTATTGTGAGCTCTAACAATGGTAGTTATACATTACAAATAGATCCCAAATAGGGCTAGTCGGGCAACATAGTATATAGAGATAAGACAGTTTAAGTTAGATGTAAGTCAGAATAAGCTAGGTTAACACAGGATCAGAGATCATGTGCTTGGTCAAATTCCTTAGCAGATATAGGTGCAACATTCAACTGGCCGAATCCACAGCAGTGGACCTAGTGTTAGCGAGTGCCTGAATCTATGCTGTACATAGTGGCCTGAATATCTCCAGTCAGAATACTGTCCATCTATTGCAACAATACCACTAGTGCCTCGATACTGATAGGCGGTGCTAGCAAGAGTTGCTTTCGTACCGGTACGGTGCAATCACTCTGAGGACATGGCCAACAGAACGAAAGCATTACGGCAGCCATTGAGATGTGACTACTGCTTCCTACGCTGCACCATTTGGATGTGACATGCAACACCAAATTGTCTGCAGACAACCTAGGCAATAGTCTGGTTGTTGTGCTTAGAAGAGCAGGCACCATACTGCAATCTATTGAGACTTGTCCTCTAAGACTCAACAGATTGCATGCAGTGGCCTATTCATCTTCATAATGAAACCATGCCAAACTACAAAGATTGCATCTACATACCTGTACCATTAGGAGAGATCATCAAGTCAGCATTGAAGCATAAAGGCTATAATATTTTTAGAAAGGATAGGCAAGACAGGAGAGGAGGAGGTATGATGCAAAGGTTAAGATGTCAGATGATTTCAGTCAAGTTAGGGTAAATAGCTATGATTGTCATATTAATAACAGACTTTCATGTAGCAGTGAGTTTGAACCTTTTGGCGAGGTTGAGCTTAACAAGATCAATTACATAGTGGAGTGCTGTTACAGAACTAGTGGATCGGATGCTAGTGATGATGAAATTCATTGCCAAATAAACAATTACCGAACAATTAATCATCATTGGTGACTAATTCTCTGAACATTGATGGGTTGCATGAAAAGAATGAAGCCTAATTTATTGAGGTGTTACATGACAACTTCCTTAAGCAGCATGAGACAGAAGAAACTAGAGGTCAATGAGTATTAGACTTGAAAGGAACATCAAAGGGGTTTTCAGCAAAAGATGCAACTGTTCTGCCTATTGTTGGTAACAGTGCTGTACTTAGCTACTTCCCAAATTTGATTTGGGAAGTTGCTAAGTGTATGGATATTCTATTTAGAAAAGGTTACATGCTGAACAGGAAATTATAATCAACTGAGGAGAACCTAGGTTCAATCCAATGACATTGGTTACTTGATGGGAAGGGTATTGGTAGTGCATGAAAGCATTTAAAAAACTACATCAATAATGAATTATCAAATGTGCCCCTAGGGTTCAGAGAATAAACAGGGGAGTGAAATGGAATGTGCAATTTTATTACACAAAGACTACATCAGGCTCTGATGTAGTCAGGAATTGTTCAAGAGATTTTTTATCAATACAGTAATTTCACTAAGAACACAATCTAAATTATTTTCTGTTATATATTTTAACAAGTCAATTAATTTACAATAATCATACATGTCAGGTCTACTGTAGAATACTCTACGAACACTCTACTACTGGTGCAAACTGCATATAAATAACAGTGGAACTGCACGACAGACAGTGCTTCATTACACTAATAGGTCACAATCTCACTATGATATGCATATGCTTGTGCGCGTAGCAATATGACGTAGTGGTCACACTAATAGGTCACAATCTCACTATGATATGCATATGCTTGTGCGCGTAGCAATATGACGTAGTGGTAAACACAGTGCTGCTAGCGTCCTTCGCCCTCCTAAGTGCTACAGATAATTTTTATTATTTTTTATACAAAATAAGAGAATTGTATAGGATTGTTGATGATAAAATTAAATATTACAAGCAAATATAAATAAATTAATAAATATATTTATATATCAAGAAAAATTGGGGGTGCTGCAGTTCCACAGTGGCTATGCACGAGCTGCCCCCGTGGGGGACACTGCTCGTAACACCAACGCTTCGACTATTACTATTGCTCTGTTTTACGATGTTGGTGCCCCTATGCCAGTGCCTCTTGTGCCTAAGCCTAGAGCCAGCCCTGTGCAACATGGAGCATAAGTGCTGCTTCAACACCGGATGAAAAAAATCAGGTGTATGAGTAGGACTGCCCTGTGTGGGTATGCCCCGCACAAAGGCACCATTTCATTTAAAATTTAATTTTAATTTGCAAATTCTATTTTATGGGCAGTATTGAAATATAACTATGAACAAAGGCACCTCTTCCCCACAGAGAGGCACTGTGTGTGAGGAGGAGGTACTAGAGTTGCTGCACGAACTGAATACAAATTTGGTATATTCAGTTTGTACAGCATGGATGCTATAAGTGTTCAGCTGAACTGTCTATTCCTTTGACCTGACTATATAATTTGAGTCTTCAACACAGGGAAGTTTCCACAGGAGTAGAAAGAATGTATGATAACCACCCATTGCATAATGGTAGTGCAAAAGACTGATGTGTCTAAGTACTGACCTATCAGTATGTCTGAAATGGTGGTGGTGAAGATTCTGGAAAAGTTAAGACATTGCATATAAAAATGAGTTGACAGAGAATCTATATACTTTGCAACGAACAGCTTGGTTACTAAGGGAAGGTCATGTTTGAGCAACTTGTTCACATTTTATATCACTGAGTTAGACAAGGGAAATGGATACATCAAGATACTTTTGGACTTTGCTAAAGCTTTTGACAAGATTCAGCATGGAAGGCTGTTGCATAAGTTGGAAGACATGGTACTGAATTATAAATTACCAGTTTGGATAAGATGATGGCTGAATGACAGATAGCAAATGGCAGTCTACAAGATTGCAATGTACCACAGGGATCAGTCCTTGACTCACTGTTATTCAATCTTTACATTAATGATATTAGCTATTTGCTGATGATGCAAAGATAGGCAGGGTAATCAGGAATACAACTGACAAGCAGTACTTTACAGAATTACTTAAATAGACTGCAATTGTAGGCAATGTGAAAATGGCTATCAGTTGTTAGTAAACGTAAAGTTGTGCACTTTGGTGTAATGAGATATCCAATGGCATATTATACTTGGATTATGCTTGAAAGAAACTGACCAGGCTGGGGATCTTGGATTTTAGAGGTCATTTAGCAAAAATTACAAATAAAACTCAGAGGATAACTGCAATACTGACAGTATGAATAAATTCAAGAAAATGTATGATGTAGTGTGAGTAATATGTGGCCTTCCTCAATGAATCCCTAACTCCCTACATGTCTTAATTAATAATCATATTCACAACTTGTCCATATCCTCTTTCAGCCTTCAAAATACTCGATATGTTTTTTCATTGTATACACTACTTTCCTTCTGCTCAACTCCTAAGTATTACTTCAACGTTGGTATCTCTTCTGGTTCCCACTGATGAGATCTCAATAAAGGTCAAAACCAGTCTAGGTAGTAGCCCTTCTCATAATGGATAGCATTATACATGTCTGAATGGATGTGTGCATTGCATCATGGGATACTAAAACAATTGATGTGAAGTCATTAGCTTCTATATACAAGTAGCCTGGTCATGAAGATGCATCATGCAAAAATTTGTTTGTTTACACTTGGATAAAGAATTAAAACAAGAATATAATATCTTGGCATCTTTAATTTAACCACCCAAAGATGTATATATACATCCAAGTTACCATGGATGCAAAGTGCATATTAAAATTGTAATGCCATTGATATTACATTGAAATATATGATGGATACGAAGTGTAGAGGAGTGGTGTATTTTATCCATATTGAAGGTGATGTGGTTAATTGAACTGGCTACTGACATTCCTCCATTCCCCTCTAATTACATATGAACATTAGCATCCTATACATCTGTCATAGAGCCTCAAGTCTTAAAGAAACATATTAACAGATTCTTTTCTTCTCTCCAATTACTTTCCAACACACAGTGCTGTTATGTAATAGGGTCTCTTGAAACTTCTGTGCATGGGATTGATATTAAAAAAAAGGGAGATCTCATGTTGAGTGAGAGCAACAAAATGTTTATTTGAGACTGTTTATTAGTTGAGAGGTTTCAAGGCAGCACAAAAAACCAATATTGTTTTTTCTATTAACTAGAGAACTGAGAAATTGAATAGTAATTTGATGTTAAAAATTTATCAACCTTCTTAGAAAGAGGTTATAATGTCGCCACCTGGTTGTATATGCCAGTCTCATAAGCTGAATGGTTAGCATGTCAGCTCTTCAAACAATAAGCTGGAACCATGAATGTTTGTGATCGGTGAGAGATGATTTGATTGCCTGGTGAGAGACGATTCTTCTGCTTACTGGTATCCTGAAGTGGATTGTTTAATCTGTAGAGCAGGGTTTGCAGATTATGCACAAAAAAAATTAAAACTACAAAAAAGTATATAAAATTAATAATAATAGGAAAAAATCCTTAGCTCACCGGTGGTACTAATGCACTACAGGTTAAGTAAACCTTTCATGGACAGGTAATTCTCATATTCCAATGGTAATAATATATCTTGTTAGAATAGGAGAGCATTAAATAAGAGAATATACAACAAGCATCAATCTTAGAATGCAAACAATTGGGACTAGAAAATATTTGGTATCCAGTTTGTACAAGACTCTTCTAATCTCTTTCTAACAAGAAATCAGAGGGCATAGCATTCATTGCCCTCTGATTTTTTGCCAGTGCTTTGGAATGGCAGAGGACATTTACCAAGATCATCTATCAAAGTATTTGATGAAAAGTTAATAAAAAGGTTTTTTTTTTTGATTATGTAGTGTGAACAGAGAAAGCCATTAATGATCAGCTTCTTTACTACCTGGAGAACCAACAGTTAAATGGATTCTATCACTTTTTACTCCATGGGTGCTGACCTCATTATTACCAACCTGTGGACACAGGTCATAGAAAGGTTTGGAGAAACTCACAGTTGTTCTTATCACATTGTGTCTGGCATAGGAGCATCCTTATCAAGTTATCTTACGATTGGATTGCCAGCTTCTTCCAGATCTTTCAATGTTGATTACCCCAGAGCTCTGTGCTTTTCACCCATTACCTTTTCTCTCTAATCACAAATCCTATCCATACTTCTTCTTACAGCACTCTCTATTCCTCTTCTTCATTTGAGAAAGCTTGGAGTACTTGTATAATTTGAACTTCAAGTTATACAAGTGCTATATACTTCAATTAATATCTGATATCACTATTCTCTAGTAGTGTAATCTAGGGAATTTCAATGCTACCAAAACAGTCCTATCTTATTTCCACTCCACTAAACTGCTACCATTTTAAGTCATTCCTCTAATGTGTGTAAGAACACAAGCAGTCACTTGACATCCATTCAAGTACAAACTTATTGCAAGAACTCTTCCTTCATTCCATCTATCCCTGTTCTTTAGAAAAGCCTTCCCCCCATACCATTTTACCCAACAAATACAAGCACCTGCTTAATAAAAAATTAAGTTGGAGAATGTGAATTTAAAGTGTAAAATGAAATGGATGTATCCATACCAAGGAGAACTACTTCAGTGATATGTTCAGTGCAAAGGTATGGATTAGAAGATGAAAATAATCCAACTAAGGATACTGAGGCCAGAAAGTCACAGATCATAGCATTTGGCATTAGCATAATGCAAGATGATATATGGATGAATCGGAATGTTTGAGCATTGGTCTATGGGAGAAGAAATCAACACTGAGTGCATTCTGCACTGCTTAGAGGATTCATCCATAGCATGCTTAGAAGGATCACTAGCAATGAAGAGATTCAGATTATTTCTTATTCACTGTGTTTGGAAAGTCGTTAGAGTTATCTGATAGGCATATGAAATTGTAAGATCATTGGTAATAGTAATGTCTCAACATCTCTACCAGTTATGTTTGATTAGTAGAATGGAAAGCTTAAGAAAGTGAGAATGAGAGAAATATTTTTAGTCATACAAGATCACAGACTTCTTGGCAACTCACTGATATATCAGAACAAATGTGCATAAAATATTCAGATGAAGAGAGTCAAAGAGACAAACTAGTAAAAATTACATGACTAGTAAATGAAAAAGTTGAAATTTGTGTTTATTATTATCTAAGACCTCCAGGGAGTCAAGGACTCATTGAGGGAGGCTATAAATCACCAAAACCAGCTGTCATACCTTCCTTTAAAATCATTCACACCAGATTCACTCATTACCCCTAAAGGCAAACTATTCCTGGGAGAAATACCCTTTTCTTAACTGTGAATAAATTTAACTTCCACAGATGCCCCCATGTTCTCTCTCTCCCCCCCCACCTTCCATATAATGGAAATTTCCTCAGATGATTTCCTACAACACCCATTCAAAAGTTTATAGACCCCTACTGTATCACCCCTCTTTCTCCTGTTAACCAGCCTGCAAATGATATACTCTCAATCTATCCTCATAATCTAAATCCCATAATCTGGATATCTTTGTAGCTCTTCTTTGCACAGCTTCTTTATCCCCTTGGAACCCAGGAGACCAAATCTGCATACAATAATCTAGGTGTGGTCTTATCAAAGACCACATTGCGATGTTGAGGCAAAATACTCAACATCGCAATTATCCTTTGAGCTGTATTTCCAACTTTTGCTGTGTGACCTCTAAACTTCAAATTCCTATCCACCAATATGACAAGATCTCTTGCCTCCCCAGTTTCTTGTAGCATAACCACCATTAATATAATATCCTGCTGGAACTCTAATCATGCCAAAGTGCATAACTTTATACTTACTAACATTAAACTGATGGCCATTTTTGTTTGCCCAAATTTCCAGCCTATTCAAATCATTTTGTAGGTGCTGAATATCAAGTAGCATCCCTGATTGCTCTGCCTACCTTCACATCATCAGCAAACAATTGCACATCTGATGTTAGACCCTGCATGATGCCATTAATGTATCGATTGAACAATAATGGCCCAAGGACTGAACTCTGAGGTACATCACTGGTCACCTTAAATCTGGCAGATTCACAGCCACTGTATACCACTTTTTGATGTCTGTCAACCATCCCCTGATCCAAGTCAAGAGTGTATATTCCAATTCCATATTCTCCAGTTTATGCAACAGCTTTTGTTGGGTATCCTACATTATCATAGTGTATCTATTCCCTTTATCCAACTAAGCCATAACACTGTTATAAAATATGAGCAAATTGCTAAAACATGATCTTCCTTTAGTAAACCCATGCTGTTCTTTGCAGAGTATAGCATGTTTGTCTACCCATTTCTGTATGCAAGTTCTTACCAACTTCTCTAATATCTTCACTACCACACAAGAGATACTGACAGGTCTGTAGTTAGACACAGTTTTTGCACCACCCTTGTACAATGGAAATATCATACATTTCTTCCATTCCTGAGCTGAGACTCAAGTTATACAAACATGTGAAATGCCTAGCCAATTCGGCTGAACATTCCTTTAGCAAATGGGCTGTTATTCCATCTGTCCCTATAGACAAATTCTTACCCAAATTATGCAACAACTCTTCAACCTTATTTTCATGAACCTCTTAACTCTTCATCCAATGTAGCAGTAGCACTGTGCACCATGTTACATACACTTGGTTGATACATCTTAGTAAAGTGAGCACTCATTAACTGAAAAATCTCATTAGCTTCCAACACTCAAGTATCTGCATTCAATAAAGTTAATCTTTCACATTCATTCTTTCTTTTCTGTGGCATAATGATAAAATTCTTTTGGATTGCCTTTAGCTTGCATGGCCAATTTCTTTTCATACTCCAATTTAGCTTTCCACACAATAATACTCGTTTTCTGGTCTGATCTTTACATCTTTCATAACTTCTCTCACTATTATTCTCATAATATTCTTTCCACATCATCTTCTTCTTGTGGATCTCTTGCTTAATAAGGTTGCACATTCATTTCACTCGAAACTATTTATTCTTCGAATACTAGGGATGCATTCAGATACCCACTGGTACCTCATTTAAGCACTTTTTCAAAGATTCCCATGCATTGCTGACATGTTTCCAATTCAGTAACTAATACCATGGGAACAAAGATAGTATTCTCTGAAGTTGATCATAATTTCCAGCTTTGTAGTTCAGCATGTAACCTGTTTTAATCGGAGCATCAGTACAATTAGATACTAGCCAAGAAAGCACAGCATGATCACTGTCACCAACTGGTGGTAAAATAGCCATATTCTTAACAGAGACTCCTTCTGACACTATGAGCAAATCCAACGCTCTTTGACCTCAAGTTCCTTCTTTCACATGCTGCTTGAGAAAGTTGTCTTGCAACAATTCAATAAATTCCTCTTCTTTCTTATCATGAGATTTCTCTTCTACCCAATCAATATTTGGAAAAATAAAGTCACCCATAATGATCAATCGCTTGGTACTCATAAGGCTAAATTGGTGATGCATTTCTTCATCCCCTGCAACTGAGCCACCAGGTCGGTATCAACACCCCCACCATATAATTCATTCTGTATAGACTCAAACTCACTGCTACATGGGACATTGTTGCCATCATTGTTTTCTTGTGTTTCTATCCTAACTGGACTTAAGCCATCTGATATCCTTAATAGTACTCCTCCTCTCGTATTTCTTCTGTCATTCCTAAAAATAGTATACCTATTACCATTTGATCCCAATTACCACATCTGATTCTGATAACCAGGTTTCACTAATGCCAACAATCTTAGGTCACACCATATTCAATAAAGCAACAAACTCAACCCTTGTGTTTCTAATGATCCTGGCATTTGTGTATAGACATAATAAATTACGACCTAGCCTGTTCTTATAATTAGATATGCAATCTATTTGGTCTTGTTTTAGAATTTTCTTTTTTCTTCCCCAGACATACTTAAAAGGTCCAAACCCAAAGCATATTTTTGCACTCCTTTGCCACACACATAATTATGTTCAAAAACTTTCATATCTTTATCACATTTGCAAACAATAACTGAACTTTCACACATATTTTTCCCATTCCTCTCTTGATGATCTAGTTTCCCCTGACTCTATGCATTAGGTCTCATGCTAAGAAGTAATTTCTCCAGGTTCCTGATGGCAAACGAATTCAAGTGTAGGCCATCCCTCTTACACAAGTCTTTTCTGCCATCAAACACACTCCACACATCTAAAAACTTGCATTGATTCCTTCTACACAGCCTGTGCATGAAATCATTTGCTATCATCACCCTCCTTAACTCAATACTATCTATCTGGGTAGCAATCCTACAATTTTTACTCTCTAACATTTCTTTCTTGCTTCTTCCAACAGACCTTTCATATCTCTCTCTCTCTCTCATATTATATTTGTCTCTACTTAAATTATTAGTATCTATCAGAACTACCATCTCTTTTACTTTTCTTTTTTGGTTTTCAATTACAGTTGTCATTTTTAATTTTTGCCCTTGGGAAAGTAGAAGTGGTGACTCCCTTGGCAAGCACAAATTTCAAGATTGAATCACCATACCATATCACCTCTTTTTTTATTAGATTTTAACTGACTCAGTACTTTCCTGCCTGTTCTTGTTCTCTTCCTTTTCCTTATCCTGTCTAAGTTTAGTCAAACATTTTTCTACCTTTCCAATTCTCTGATCGATTTCCTAATAATTTCTTTTAATCAAGATATTTCTCATGTCAACTTATTATTATTCATGACACCTCCAAGGAGTCTGAAGACTCATCATGGGAGGACACCTACTATACAACTATCTCCACCACTACACCGAAGCTCTACTACCAATCATCTTCATCAACTGCCCACCACAACTAGTATTTTTTGTCTGTAAATTGCATGTGTTCTGAACTTATCCTCATCACTGCAGTATTTTTGTTCATCAGGACAAACGCTCGCCTCAGTAGTAACAACTTCAGCTTTAGGCACTGCCTGGTTGTGATGAGTTTTAGTTGACATTATTAGTAAAAACTAATAATATTTCTGCAATTATATTGTAAAATGCTGTAGTACAATAATTGCACTAAAAAACTACAATAATATACTAAAATTACACAATCAAATCAAAGAAAACACTTAATAAATCAACAAAAATCACATCTTTCAGGGCTATCTAACAGCACGTCTTTTCACCAGATAACCTCGACACCAATTCCCTTTTTTATGTAAAGTGTTGTTTGTTTTTTACAGAATGGAGAGAAGGGACAAGGAATATACACTCATGGATTTATTCTAAGCTTTCACCTGGAAATTGTATTTTAACTGCATTTATTAAAGAGCTAAGTTTAATATCTCCATAATAGTGAATAACAGTGTAGATAATGTGCACCTGATTTGATATCAGAGCATCTGCTTATACATTCAATTCAAGCATGCAGCATCCCATTGATGTATCCCAAACTTCAAGACTTTACATTAAACTGACACATCCATTCATTTACCCATCTTTCCAGTTTATTCATTGATATAAAGGTTACACAATACAGGTCCCAGTACTGAGCCTTGTGGGACCCCACTTGTAACCTTCTGCCTCCTTGATGCTGCTCCCTCAAACACAGCTCTGATACCTATCTGACAGTCAATCCCAAAGCCAGTTCACTAACCTGACATCTAAACCCATGTGCTGCAACTTAAATATCAGCTTATCATATGGCACCCTATCAAATGCCTTTATAAAATCCAAAAAAAAATGGCAGAATATGCCTTTCCCTCATCAACCACTCTTGTCACTTTATTATAAAAGGCAATCATATTACTAAAACAACAGTGCCTCTTAACAAATCCATGCTGACTCTCACAGATAACATTACCCTCATTTGCCCAATGCTGTAAATGATCCCTCACTAATTTCTCCAAGATCTTAACTACTGATAAAATACAAACTAGTCTATAGTTTGACACTTGTAGTCTGCTACCACCTTTATACAATGGCACTATCTTACACTCCTTGGGTACCGTTCCCATGGCAAGATTTTTATTGAAAAAGCCAGGTCAGCAGAGTTCTTTAGCATATTCTCACAAAACCTAGTGAAATCCCATCCAGTCCCATTGCTTTAATGACATCCAGAGTACTTAGTATTTGAAACACACTCTCTTCTTGCACTTCTAAACCTCAAACCTGTCCTATCCCTCTAGTATTAAAACCTATTTCTTCAGGATGAAATACTCCAATAAAGAGTTCATTGAACAACTCCACTATGTCCTTTGCATCAATCACTCTATTCCCATTTTTATCTAACAAGGTCATTCTTCTACAATCATTTCTTCTACTACTGGCCACATAGTTAAAAAATTCCTTAGGATTTTAATTGAATCTCAAGGCCAATCTCTTTTCATATTCCACTTTTCCCTTCCTTACCATACTAGTCACTCTCCTGGCCTGAGTCTTATATTCTTCATGCATCTGCTGTCTACCCTTCTCCTTGTATGTCTTCCATAACCTCTTTTTTAATTGCAGTTCCTGTTTGATAATGTTTGTCATCCACTTTACACCAAACTGTGTTCTCTTTTTCACTCACAGTATACAGTTTGCTATTGCTGCTAATAAATATTACTTCATAAGTTCCTAAATGTTAATGATATCTCACCCTTCTAATTCCTCCCTCCATGGAACTGCCCCAAGTTGATATCTAACACTATTATAATCATCTGCCTTATAATTCCACCTTTCTTTGATACTCCTGCATGTCTATTCATCTTCCAAGTCAAAATCACATGGTCACTCTCTCTCCAACTGGGGGGCAGAGATACCATCCCAGTTATAATCAGCTCTTCTGATGCTATGACGAAATCTAATACTCTTGAACCTCACGTTCCTTCTACTGCATGCAGTTTCCTCTTCCCAATTTATATTGCTGTTGTTAAAATTTCCCATTACAATCATTATTTTTGCACTTGCCAAGCTCAACTGCCTAAACATTTCCTGCTCTTCATTCTCTGTGCTCCATGGCTTGCAGCAACACCCCACTAAATATCCTGTCCACCTCTATCTACACCATATGCTTTCAAAACCATTAGTGCCAATGCCTTCCAAATCCTCCACTCAGAGAGGACATAAGTCATTTATTATAAACAGTACTCCACCACTGTGTTTTCTCATCCTATCTCAATGATCTTTGGACAGGCTGATACTATCAGTGCCACCAATTCAACTCCTTTATTCCATTACTCCTGGCATTAGTATAAAAAATATAAAAACTTTTTCTATAACTATCATTATCCCTTCCAGATTCCACTGGATTCAGCATTATCCGATGTATTCCTCCTTCTCTCAAGCACCTATTTCCACAAGAGACCACCCTCTGCTACCATCCACTCTGATAATTTTGCATTGACACACTGACTTATTCAGAAAACAGCGTTCTCTCCAGATGCCTACACCCTTTCTCATTCAGATGCAAGCTGTCTCTTGCATACAGTTCCTCTCTGTCATAAAATGCCCTCCAAACATCCATGTATTCCAAGCCTTTCTTTTGACACATTCTGGCTATTATATACCATTCATTATTGATGCTCCCCACAGCTCTGCATTATCATACCCGAGCAACACACACAATCTTCTGTTCCTCAGTCTTCTTCTGTACAACCTCGAGCATGAACCTCAGATCTCTTGCCACCCAATTCACAATGCCTCTCAAGTCATTTGTGCCCACCATCACAATCATCATAATTTTACTGGCGTGAAAGTATTTGCTTAGCACATTATTCCTTTTCAATATATATACATATGAAACTTAAATAGAGATCCTTGTTAAATTCCTGATTTCTCAATCCTTTGTCTTAAATTCAAAATCTGGTGACAGCAATCCTATTTGTTCTGAACCCAGCTTGTTCTTCTCAAGTATTTTTTATAAATCTTACCTTAAATACTTAGTAGAGAAATTCTTGTTTTATTCCCCCCCCCCCCTTTTTTTTTTTTTTTTTTATAAATAGGTAATAAGAGCTCTACTCAAATTAAATGAATTCACTCTTGTGAAGATTATACAGTGTGGTTACTGTAAAATTTTATACCTCCATATTTGAGCATTTTTGATCAAGTCTTTCTACATTTCAGAAATACCATATTTGATGGTTTTTTCTACCATACCAATTAACAGCTTTGTTATTATTTAGAACTATTAGTATTTCGCCTGTTTTCTTTGTCTTGGTAATGCTATGCCAATAAATTTCACTTTTCTATTGATGGTAATTCTCGTAGACAAGCTTACATGCTGGTTATGCATTACTAAATCACTTAAGGAATTGACAACGTATATAAGAATAAAATTAAATTACACTTTAATAAATCCATCACCATTCCCTACATCTGAGGCACCTCGGAAAAATTACAAAAATCCTAAAAAAAACATGACTTGACCTCCTGTTACAGACCATACAGAAAATTGGCATCCCTTATCTGCTCCATTAAAGACCAACCACTTCCCCCAGACCTACCTGGTGTATACCAGGTCCCTTGCAGTAAACTGTTTTTACTATGGCCAAACAGGCAGGACAGCAAATATCAGAATTTGGAACACAAGGACTACATCCAGTTTCACAAGTACAGCCACTCGGGTCTTGCAAACCATGCTCTGGATACATGCCACAGAATACAGTGGAAGAAAGCTACAATAATACACCATAGCAAGTTCAAATTTGAAAGACTATTCATGGAATCAGCCTCAGCCCTAAGAAACTCTCCAAACCTCAACAAATTTGGTTGTATGAGGACTGCCCCAAATTTGGGAGGCTTACATCAGCAGACCTTCATCCCAAAGGCCAAGAACACCTACATAGCCTGTAAGGGGAACACCATCAGGACTTTTAGGAGAACAATAGCTTCCTCGCTTCATTCTCAGTTACTGTGTTGTAGTGCCTATGTGCACGTGCCTTTTTTGTAAGTTCCTTTTGAAGATGGCAACGTGACGTTGCCGAAATATTTATTAAAGTGTAATTTAATTTATATTCTTATATATGTTGTCAATTCCTTAAGTGATTTAATAATTTTCTATTGATGGTGCATGTCTTCAATTAGGTTGAATGAGGTTTTGTTCCAGATTAAACAAGAGCTGAAGAAAAAAAGCAAGGAGGGAGGGGGAGCTTGTTCAATCAAGTGATTCCCCAGCTGCCATTGTGTATGGTTTAAGCCAATACAGAAAACAATTTGATTGGTTCAATCTCAACTTGCCAGCCATCTTTCATCCATTCAGATAATGCCAAGCTCAACTGCCTAAACATCTCCTGCTCTTCATCCTCTGTGCTCCCTGGCTTGCAGCAACACCCGACTAAATATCCTGTCCACCTCTACCTCACACCATATGCTTTCAAAGCCATTAGTGCTAATGGTTCTATGTCACTGGACATTGTGTCACAAGTCCTACTCCACATTTGTTATAGAGTATATAGATGAAGGTCTCTTCTCACTTATCTAATTTTGATAACTTAAACATTTCCTTAAATGAACAGAACATAAGATATTAATTTATACATAAGAAAATGGAAACAAAGAGTATACTGCATAAATTAAAAAAGCATGCATTATTAGTCTGGCTAAGTGAGAAGCTCCAACCCTACTTTCATATCACAATCCTACTTATTTTATGCAAGAAGAGATTTGGAGGGAAAAAAAAAAAAAAGTACCATGTACAGTCTCTAGAGTGGGTGAAGTGGATTATCTAGTCCTAATTTAATGAAATAACTATTTTCTAAAGAATAATAATAAGGTGTTTATTATACCTGACAAGAAATTAAATGTAAGCAAACAAAGCTTGCTCATGAAGTATCTTCACAACTAGTTTACTTGTATGTAGAGGCTGTTGACTTCACATCAATTGCCTCAGCAACCCATAATGCAAAACATTATGGGAAAGATCACTACCAGACAAGGAAGATACAAAGGTTAAATCCAGGCAAAAGTCATTTGTTTTACATACAAGTAGTAAAATGGTTTATCACCATGTTATTAAATATTCTGGATTGCAGATAACTGTAGAAAGTTTTTAATGCTTGGTTACAATGTATATTATCCTTGACAAGAAATTACATTCTTGTTTTAATCCTTTACCATGAAGTCAGCAGCATCCACATACAAAAAAGACTAGTTCTGATGATAATTCACATGCAAGTTTTGTTTGTTTACACTTGGGTAAAAAAATTAAAACAAGAATATATTTCTTATCAAGTACTTTGTGACCTAGCAGTAAAACTTTCTACAATCAGGTGTTTGTACTTTAAAGTGTTCTTCCAAAATGTGAGCTACAATTTCAACTTAGTGACAGTAATAGGAAAATTATAATTGTAAACATAATTCCATATATAATTATACAGTCGTTTTAACAACACAGCTAAAAAACTAGAATCATTTTTTTTATTAAAAATCATTTTCTTATCTATACTTCCTTTACAACAGTCTTTACTTACATGAACTAAATTACTCGCAAGTAAAACTCATTTGAAACAGTCAACTGCTTTCTTTCTACTTTTAAGGAAATATGTATGCTTCATAATTAAGCTAAAGATATTATTATCATCATGGATTGTATGAAAAAAATTTTGCAAAGCATTGTGTTACAGAATATTTTTTTTTTGTTCTTCCAAACCCTTAAAATCTCTTGACTAGTTAATCACTCAGTAGAAACTACATACTGGTGAAGAAATACAAATTTACAAAAACTCTTACAGAAGAATGAAAAACATTATTGCCTTTGGCATCGAATGCAATTAGTCACCAACCATAAGATCACCAAAAAAAATTGTGCACAAAATCTATACAAGATGTAATTATGCAAATGATTTTGACCACTGCAAATTAAAGTATTACATCATAATCAACAAAATAGTAAAAGTTGCTTTTATGTTAACAATAATTACACACAGGTAAAAAAAATATTAAAAAATAAGCCAGTCTTCAAAAATTTTCTGCCTGAAATTGTAATTTGCCAGGTGATGTCAAAGACTATAGTTAATACCAGATGAATAAAATCAAATAATGTTTTAAATTTATATTTTGACTACTAAGTAGAAGGAAGTAATGCTGAAAAGTAATAACAGTATCAATAATAAACTATTATTTAATCAAAAGGCTTTTAGTTACAAATATTTTACCAAGTAAATTTGTGAAGACTGAAATAGAATTAATTTTTACTGGCATCAGAGTAAAATTCCACAGAATTAACTGTCATTGAAAAAAAAAAAAAAAAAAGTTGATATATCACATAACTGCATCACAGGTGTGAAGTTTATATATTTATATGAGAAACACAGAGTTCAAGCTATCAGAATCTGATCTGTGATCTAAGCAGATATTAAATATGATGCTCCCAAGTCAGTATAATTGCAGCCAATTAAATGCTTTATATGCTGCATGCTAAGAACAGAAAAAGATGTGATGATTACTTAAAATAAAAGGCACTTTTCTGTAGGAAGTGAAACACTTTCAAAACAGAGCCAAGAACTGTTTTATGATCAGTCTACATACTACCTAACAATGTCAGTGCTATCATATAAAGAAATAAAAAAAAAAGTTGCCTTTAGTTCTGAAAAACCAGCCAGATACATATCACAAATGAAGTCACACAATAGCAGCCTCTTAAAAAAAAAAGTATCCTTCCTATTTCATAAGTTATGATGGTGGTCAATAGTTGCAAGTTATGATGGTGGTCAATAGTTGCAGTAACACTTGCTCCAAAGCAGTATTAATGCACATTCCACTTTTACACTTGACTTGAACGGAAGTCATAGTAAATACCTAGATTTAAAAGAAAAATATTTTAATAAGTTTTCATTTGAACATATTGATTTATCAACTACAGCTATATGTTTGGATTAACCAGCATTCATTCCTAGGTAATTATTATTATTATTATTTAATCTCAGAATAGCTACTATAATACACGTAAACACAAAATCAAATTATTGGAATGCATATTAAAAATGTTCGATTACAATCTGCAACTTGTTACAATAAATAAATTCAATGATATATGTTGAATGCCTTCCAAATGCTACTAACCACTTTCATATGTCATCAGGCCAGCACCAATAGCAATACAGCAAACTCAATGCTGCGTTATCGAAATAGGTTTTTCTGAATACTAGAGTCTCCAGTATAAAGCTTTTTCTGTGATGTGCTAAAGTGCACCATTAGATGTGGGATATGTGAATTTTTGTTCCCACAATAATAGTGCTCTTAGTCGCATCATGTATTTCATTAAAAAAAAAAATATATATATACACACACACACACACACACAAAAATGAAATTTGAATAGATGGTGATGAGCAAGAATAAGCTCATCACCGGCAGCAGAAGCAACATATAGTACTAAGAGATTGAAAATGTAGTCTTAACCTGCAGGATAAAAAGGCATGTTGAAGTATCAGGCAGAAGGGAAATTGTGTGGAATTATAAGGCATGCAACTATGGAGATCTCTCATACTCCATGGAGATCAGGAAAATAATCTATTTCTACCTACCATACAAAGACAACAAGTGTAAACCCACATTATCACACAGCTGACTTTACAGGATGAAACTAAAGTGAAAGAATCAGATGACTAAAATTCTAACATTCTAAATTATTATAAACACATTATATCTAATGATTTGTTTTTTTCTATAAAGAAATATCATGTAAGTGCAGAAACTATGCATTCATTCTATGAAGTAATTTTTAACTAGGATTATGAATAAACAAAATTTAGAATAGACAGCAAGCTTTTTAAAATTGGACATATATGATTAATTTCAGATATAACCGTTTTGTAATTATCAGGAATAAAATTCTTCAGGAACAAAAAATGCATCTTCAGCAAGTATAATTAAATAAAATAAAGAACAATAATAATCATAATTATCATTTAAATATAAAGAGCCAATAGGCTTCATTTCGGCGATATAAACATTATTTAAATTAAGGGGATATTAAATCCCACATTGTTTTAAAACCAAATAAGAAACTCAAAGATTGGAATCAGAGAGTTTCATGCCAAATAATATAAACTATAATGTAAACAAATGTAAACTATAAAAGTATCGGCGATTACTAGCGTGAGCTAATGCAAGTAGTCCTTGTATGTAGTACAATCTCGGACAACTTGCAGCAAAGGTGGTAAAGTTCTGATCGCTATTCTTGGTATTTTCCATAATGTAAAAACACATTTCCTAGGCTTCATTAGTGAGTAGCTAGACCAAATAGATATCAAAGGGTATAGTAAAAAGAACTTATATACTCTGCTATATGAGTTGTCAAAAAGGTGCAACCATTAAGTTACTTAAATATAAAGAGCCAATAGGCTTCATTTCGGCGATATAAACATTATTTAAATTAAGAGGTCTAGCTACTCACTGATGAAGCCTCAAAAAAGACTGAAACTGGTCTCGGTAGTGACCACCCACCATAATGTAATAACAGCATACATTTCCTAGGAAATGTGTTTTTACATTACGGAAAATACCAAGAATAGCGATCAGAACTTTACCACCTTTGCTGCGAGTTGCCCGAGATTGTACTATGTACTAGGACTACTTGCATTAGCTCACGCTAGTAATCGCCGATACTTTTATAGTTTACTATATTCGGCATGAAACTCTCTGATTCTAATCTTTGAGTTTCTTATTCGGTTTTAAAACAATGTGGGATTTAATATCCCCTTAATTTAAATAATTAAACATAATTATCACGATTATAATAATCAAAATCAGCTGATCTGGTTGGCTGAGTGGTTAGCCTATCTGCTCTCCAGTGAAAGGCTGTGGGTTCGAATCCTGCCATGGGCATGGATGTTCGTGAGTATCTGTGAATATACTAGTGGTGGACGGTAGATGACGATGGTGTAGTTGCGGTTTGTTGTAGGTAGTGGAGACCGAGCTGTAGAGTAGGTGCCCTCCCTCGATGAGTCTTTGGACTCCCTGGAGGTGTCACGTAATAATAATAATAATTCTGCAATTGCCTTTTCCAGGCAGATACAATATTGGTGATTACATAAATATTGTATTTACTTGTATTGTTTTGTTGAAATTTTGTGTACCCATCAATGCCCCCCCTTTTTTTTTTGATAATAAAAAATATATTACAGTATCAAAGTTTCTTTTATGTTGTTTGCTATTAGCAACAACTTAAGATAAAAGGATTATAAATATAAAAATATATTGCATGTGGTTAAGTCCATCTAATATCTACATTTAAGATTACAGGTATATTGTTAGGAAATGTTCATTTCTTGCTTTCAGTAGCACTGGTTCTGGGATACAGCTGTAAACCATGCAGTAATCCAATAAATTGTTCAAACCCCTTTACATTATTAACACAAAGACCATAACAAGGTTACTACTCAATCTTACCATGTCCAAACAGAGATATTATTATTATTATTATCCTAAGACCCCCCCCCCCATCAAATCAAAGACTCATCTAGGAGGTCCTTTTGTCATACACATACATCATACCTTACCTTAAGCACAAATTCTCTGTGGACACCACACTCTCAGGTAAGGCATTCCAATCATTCACAATACTGCATGCAAAAAAAACCCCTGCTTCTTACTTCCTTATTCACACCCTCCAGGATTGACCTCTATTTCTCCCCTGACCTCCATTTTATGAAAAACCTCTTTAACATTGATCCTATAACAACCTCTTACCAACTCATATGTCTCTATCATATCACCCTTCTTCCTCCTATTCACTAGACTCTGTAAATTGCATCTTCTCAATCTTTCCTCATATTTAACATTCAAGAGATTAGAAACTATCTTAGTCAATCACCTCTGGACCCTCTCCAACATCTCTTCATCCTTTTGAAAACCAGGTGACGAAATCTGTGCACAGTAGTCCATATGTGGTATAATCAAGGCTTTATACAATGGAAAAAGAATCTCCTTACTTCTACAAGTCAGTGTCCTCCACATTCCCAAAACACATTATGTTGTCCTCAGAATTTTGACAATGCGTCCTCTAAATTTTAGATCCTTATCCACCATCACCCCAAGATCTCTTATTTCCTCTACCTCCAACAATATATCCCAACCAAGTGTAAATTCTACATCCCATCTTTATTTCCCAAATTTTAAAACCTTACATATCAAAGTTTCTTTTATTTTTACCTGCGATTAACAACAACTAAGATAAAAGGACTATAAATATAAAAATATATTGCATACGTTTATGTCCATCTAATATCCGTATTTAAGATTACAGTTTAAATTATAGATTACAGCTTAGTTGTATCACAATTTAAGGCTGTAATTACAAATGGCATATACATGTAGTATATTAACAATGAACAGATTTATATTTTATTTTATTGAAAAATACTGCAAAAGAAAACTTTCATTCTTGATGCTTTATTTTAAACAATGAAATTCTCAGAGATTACTTTTTTTTTTTTTTTAAAGCTAGCTTGATTTAAAAAATAATCTAAATTTTGTGTTAGAAAACAATATGGATACAGATGATATTATAGATCTATCTTTATTTTAAAACCCTGTGTGTTTTAAGTTTCACCAAAGATCTTATGAGAACATCTTTGGCAATGAAGTTTGGCTTGCACTACTTAAAACACACAGCCTCTGGAGGCCTGCGTAGTCTAGGAGCTCATATAGTCACCTTTTATTTTTTAAAATTAAGATTTCACTAGCCTGACAGCTGTTTCTAAATGTTGTTTCTCATCAGAGACCAGGCAGAAACCTAATCTGGTGTCATGACTATGTACCTACTGAGAAATGATTTGAATATGCACATGCAATAAGCTTGTGTTAAGGAGCACTCTTTCTTTTAGGTTACACGGTGATCAGCATTCATATTTAAGAATTTAGGAACAAAACACACATGTTGAAATGATTATTTTACTTATTATTAATAAAATAACTAATGTTTCGACCCCTGTATTGGGGTCATCATCAGAAAAATACATGTGTATATGAAAACAAGCTACACGCTCTTGCACTCTACAAAGGTAAACTGAATCTACACTATTAACTGATCTTTTACTTAGCCTGACCTCTAGTGGTTAAAAAAAAAAAAAAAACTACACTAAATCCTTCTAAAGTCCTCCCATACTAAGATTTTCTTCTGGAATTCTAGAGTTCAGGTTGCTATATTAAGATTTTCTTTTGGATTTGTACAGTTCAAGTTCCTATTGAATGTTTAAAAAAAACACTTCACCAGGTCTTCTTGTATTGAGATTTTTCTTTCACTTGTTCTGGTTGCTATAATGGTTGCAAATTGGTCCTAAACATTCTTGGAATGGTCAGACTGTCATTTTTGTTCAGGTTAGAATTGTGTTCGAGCATTTCACATGCTTCTTTAAATTTCCTTTCGAACTAAGTTTTGGTGCAGTGTAGGGACTTGGTACCTTTCCAATCAATTCTGTGGTATGTCTGGAGTGCATAGTCTGAAAGGCAGGTTTTTCCAAAATGGAGGTATTTAATGTGTCATTTGTGTTAGTCCTTCCTAATTGAGATGGTTCGTCCTGTTTCCCCTATGTATGGTAGGTTACATGTGCACTGTATTTTGTAAACCCCTGAGTAGGCTAGGTGTGGAAGAGGATCTTTGGAAGAAACGGAGTAAGTGTCTTAATTTTGTCAGAGGTTTTGATGTTGTATTTGTGTAGTGTTCTGTCAATTTTTTCCGAAATGCCTCTAACATAAAGTATGGCAATGGCATTCTTGAAATCTTTTTTGTTTTTAGTGTGCATCTTTGTGGAAGATCTTGTGAATAGTTTTTTTACTGTATCCATTTTTTATAAATGTATGGTTGATGATCTTGTATTCCTGGTTTAGAGCTTGCTCATTTGAACAAATAGTTTGAGCTCTGCGTTTAAGGGTGCTTATGACACCTAGTGTTTGTGCCGGGTTATGGTAAGAATTTTTGTGTGTACTGGCCTGTATGTGTAGGTTTGCGGCAGACTGAGAAGGAGAGACAGCCCGAGGGAAGACGTGAGATGAGTGTATGTGTCTAGGAAAGGAAGAGGTTTTTTTCAATTTCAATGGTGAATTGGATACGTTTGTGTTGTTTATTCAGGTGGCTAAGGATTGTATTTAGTGCTTCACGGTTATGGGGGCAAATGGGAAAAATATCGACATATATGAGCCAAATTTTGGGCTTTAGGCACGCTGACTCTAGAGCTCGTTGCTCAAAGTCTTCCATATAAAAGTTAGCTATTGGGGGGTGAAGTGGTGAGCCCATGGATGTACCTTCTTTTTGAAGGTAAAAATTGTGCCACACGAAATATCCAGAGTGGAGTACGTGGGCAAAGAGAGCTGTGATGTCATGTGAAAATATGTTCTGCAGGAGCATAGTATCATTGATCGGAACATTGGTGAAAAGGGCAGTTATGTAAAAGCTGACTAATAAATCTTGGCCATTGAGTGTAATGTTTTTAATTTTGCTTATGAAATGTTGTGTATTTTTTATGTAGGAAGGGGAATGACTTACCAATTCCTTGAATGTGACTGCTAATTTTTTGGCTAAGTGGTAATTCGGGGTGTTGATTCCTTTAACAATTGGATGTAGTGGTGTGTTTGTTTTGTGTATTTTTGGCAGGCCATAAATTCTGGGCATGTGGGCATAACAAGGTATTAGTTTTTTGGTAGTTTCTTCTGGCTATGAGGTAACGGATTTAATTAATTCAGTTGTTTTCTTTTTGATGCGTTTCGTGGGGTTGTATTTAACCATTTGGTAGGTGTTGTGGTTCAATACCAAACGGCTCATTTTTTTTCTGATCTAAAACAACAGTAGCATTCCCTTTATCTGCTTTTGTGATTATAATGTCCTGGTTATTTTTTATTTATTTATTTATTTATTATTATTTTATTTTTTTTTTAGGGATTTAAGGGCCAGTTCTTCCGTTTTGTTTAGGTTGCTGCTTAGTTTTTTGTTTGAATTTAGTATACAAGATGTTTCCATACATATTTTGTCAGCTAGATTGGTGGGGAGGGACCTTAGACCTCTTTCGATATGATAAATAATATCTAGTTTGTTTACTGACCTCGACACAATGGCGTAGTTTAGGCCTTTTTCTAGCAGCGAGAGTTCACCTTGGGTGAGGTTGTAGTTTGATTTGTTGATAACCAGGCCGTGGTCCGATGGCAGTTGGTTCCTCCTAACTTCGTTTGTGGGTGATTGGCTGCTCCTTTGGTTATAGCGTCTTGATTGTCTTGTGCTTTCTTGTTGTTTTAGTGCTTGAAACTTTCTTATTAATTTTTCCTTGTTTTTGAGTGCTTGGGTGATTCGTCTATAATTTTGTCTAAAATATCCCAAATCTCAGGATTAACGTAGCTGTATAGCTCTTATTTTAGTTGTAAAACTTTGGCTTGGGTAGATGATAAGTTTTTTCATGCCTCATGGATCTCTTCCCGTAACAACACTTTTTCCAACCAGGCATAAATACAGAGCGCTTTAGCTGATGTAAACTTCTTTTTTAGCTTAATGCAGTTGGGTATTACGATGCTGTCTCTACCTCGTTTTAGAAAGGCTAGTCGATTAATTAACAAGGAAACATGTATCTTTAGCTTACTGTAGAGGCTGCACTGCTTGTGGTTCAAATCTCCATGGATTATGATGACTCTTTCTTTTAAGGTTACACATTTCATAAACAAAATTAAAAATATTACACTCAACGACCAAGATTTATTAGTCAGCTTTGACCTGCCCTTTTCACTAATGTCCCGATCAATGATACTATTATGCTCCTACAGAACATATTTCCACACGATATCATGGGCCCTCTTTGCCCACATACTCTGCTCCGAATATTTCGTGTGGCTAAACAATTTTTACCTTCAAAAAGAAAGTACAGTCATGTAATAAAAAAGTAATAAAATCAGACTAAGTGCTGTATAGTAAATGCAATTTTCTCTGTAAAAAAAAGTATGAAGATCCAACAAATTAATATTTTTGTTATTCTTCTTCTCCTGTATTCAGTCATTCCATCTGAATGATTCTTCAACTGTTTCCAGTAAATAAGTAAAAAAAAACACGAAAACAATGCTTTGTGAGTGAAGTAATACATGCAGAAAATAGATAGAAAATAAATAGAAAACTATAGAACATAATGAGTTAATTTGGGAAATGCAAATTATTTGTGAAAAATTAATCTGCAATACCGAAACAATTTGTGAAATGTAATTCATTTGGTACAAAAAATGATTTCAAAAATTATATCAAAATTGATGATGCTACAAATTTATTATACAAATACACACTATTCCTTTTGTATTTTCTATATTTGTATTGTAATTTCTATAGGTGCAAAAATGACAATACAAGTGCTTGTATTGTCATTTTTTTTTAATGTTATGAGATGTTTAAATTCATGTCAAAATCTTAAAAATAAATAGAGAACATCAGATAACATGCATATATGCACATACCTACTGGTTGTTTTCAAAGGCTTTTTAGTAAAGCATGATTTATACATAAAGTAGCATCTTTAAAAATGGAACAAAAATTGAATACAAATTTTGTATTCAATTCAAAACATTACCATAATAAAAACAGAATACTATTACATTTAATATCAAATGTATAAACAAAATAGAACATAACGAGTTAAAGTTTCCATGGTTTGATATATCAATTCTTTTGTGCCTGGCAAGTATCATGTGCAACTTTATTTCTACCTTTAAAACTTACTGCAATATAGTGTAACTGGAACACATTTAATATAGAGATAAGTTTTCAGAGGTACTTATGATTTAGTGAAGGCTGCTATTATACAAGTACATAAGAATATGCATACAAAGAATAACAATTTGATAACTATTTCAATCAAAGACTAGCAGATAATTCAATTCAAAAAGTAGATATCAATGAATTAAAAACAGTACGAGCAACGTGCTAGCATAATGAGGTATTATAGACAATGAGATACATGTGAGATGTAATAAAAGGGATATACAGCTGATGGGAAAAAACTAATGATTACTAATAAGAATGAAACTTTTATCAGTATTATATTTTTGGCAAGGAGTAGCAGTTGCTTCCAGTTTAATTCTGGTCAATGTTGTAAGACTTCAGCACTTTCCTTGAACAAGTGTTTGAATTTGAAGCAGCATCGATAAAGTAGGTGAGCCTGACTAGAAGATTCTGTGGTCAGTGTTGTCAATTCCATGCTGACCAGATTTCTGATTTCTGAGTAAAGATATAAGACTGGTGTTCTTCTAATCTCAAAAACTCAAGAAATATAACCTAGTACCTACATTTTTTTTCCCCCATCAATAAAATCTCCTCCTGACTGCCTTCCTCTAAGGATAAATGATTTCCTCTCCCTTCCAGGCATGTACCAAGTTCCCTGTTACTGCCACCTCTTCTCCTTTAGACAAATTGGGTGCTCTGTGGAAAAAAAGATTACAAGAGTCTTACACACCAATCTTATATCACCTATAAGAAATCTGAGCAATCTAGTTAAGCACAGCATAGAAATGCCACTGACCACAGAATCTTTTGGTAAAGAACTCACCTATTTCATGCCACTTCAAATTTGACTTGGTCAAGGAGAGTGCTGAAGCATTACTGTATTCCCCAAATTTAAATTTGAATGACTGCTTCTACTTGCCAAAAATATGGGAAAGTCTAATTTTTATAAGTCATCAATAGTATCCCCCCCCATATCAGATATAGATTATTTTATTACATCTTGTTGTTTATTATATACCCTCATTATGCTAGCACGATGGCTCATAGCATTTTTTAAATTTTATTTATTTTGTAATCCATAGTTATTATTATTTTCCTTACTTCCATGGAGTCACAAGATTCATCATCTGAGATCAACACTAGTCAACACAAAGTCTATTATACTACTCCTTAAAATTATTCATAGTCTGCATGTTCACCACCCTTTCAGGCATTCTATGCTCCTACCACCCTTCATGCAAAAAACGTACTTCTTACCCTTTTACTCACCTCCTTTTGCAACTTCTAGGGATGGCTCCTTGTCCTTTCCTCATTGCACCATACAACAGTTTAAATGTCTTGATCATACTCCCCCCCCTTGCCTTTATTCTTATAATCAATGTTGTACAGTCCCGATATCATTTTTGTTATCCATCTCGGCACCAACTCCAAGGTTACTTCATCTCCTTGAAATCCCAGTGATGAGCACAGAAATCCAGATATACACTTATTTATTACCTCTCATCTACATCAAAGCTTTAAACAATGGGACCAGCAGATTTTCTTATCTCCTCTGGTCAATGTTCTCCTAAATATTGCTGCAATTCTTTGAAACGTCGTCACAACCTTAGCGATATGTCCTCAGAACTTCAAATCTCTATTCACAATCACCCCAAGATCCCTTGCTTCCTCCACTTCTTCCAGTTTAACTCCACCAAGTCAGTATGAAGCATCGCATCTGTGGATCCCAAATTTTAAATCTTACATTTAGTTGCATTAAACTGATATCCCCAGTCATTTGCCCACACTTCTTGTTTATCCTCTTGAAGAGCCAAAACATCAACACCCTCCCAGGCTTCACATCATCTGCAAACAACTGAACCAAACAACTGAACATCTCCCTCTAGTCCTATGACAATATTATTGACAAAGATTGAACAGCAATGGTCCCAAGACTGGACCCTGTGGAACTCCACTTGTAACCTTCCTACTCTCTGATACTGCTCCCCCATATACAACTCCCTGATATCTATCAGAGAGCCAATCACCAATCCAATTCACTAACCTGATGTCCAAACCCATATGACGAAACTTTTGTCATGTGACATCCTTTCAAATGCCTTGGAAAAATCTAAAAAATGACAGCATATACTTTACCTCATCCACTGCTGTTGTTATTTTATCGTAAAAAGTAACCAGATTACTAAAACAAGAACATCCTTTAACAAATCCATGCTGGCCTGCATAAATAATATTCCCCTCATCTTCTCAATGATGTATATGAGTTCTAACCAATTTCTTCAAAATCTTTAATGACTATAGAAAAAATACAATCAGGTCTATAGTTTGATACCTCCATTCTACCACCAGCATTATGTAATGGTACCCTCCCACTCTCCAGGAACCTGCCCAGCAAGACTTTCATTAAACACCCAAGTTAATGGCACAGTTTGTCCATGGTACATTCCTTAAAACGAGTGTAATTCAAACTCGACAAGCATAACAGCAAAACATCGTCTTACATAAAAAACTTCATCCACTTTAAAACCACTATACAGAACCATCAATTAGAAGGAAGTGATTGCTTAATGAGCCTTGATGTGTCATCCCTTTTCACAAATGTTCCAGTGGACAAACCAGAGCTCCTTTCCAAATATTCCCTCCCTGATATATGCATAATATTTAAACCACTGCCTTTAATTGGGGTATTTTAGCTGGAATAACCAGCTCATTAAACAAATTGAAGGTGTAAGAATGGGTTCTCCACTTTCGCCCCCACTACTAATTTATACACGGAATCCTTTGAAACACTGGTACTAAACTGAGCAACCCCCCCTCCCCTCCCCAAAGCCCAAACTATGATTGAACTGTATAGATGATGTATTTGCCATTTGGCCACATGGTTCATTTTATCCACTATTTTACAATTCCTTAATAATATCCATCACCGAATTACCTTTATTGCTGAGGATAAAAACAAAGAGGTTCTAGCCTTCTTGGATACCTTAGTTACATGGCAAACAGATGGGTCTCTAAAATGCTCAGTCTATTGGAAGCTCACGCACATACAGAGGCAGATACTTGTATGCCACTCCATGTCACCAACCTGCCCAAAAACTTGGGATTTACAAAACTTTAGCTTCCAGGGCAGAGTGCATTTTGTCTTCAGAACCTGCGCTGCATCTGAAACAACAGGCTCTACTTATACTTTTTAAACAGAATGGTTACAACAACAAAAAAACTTGCCAAACTTCTTAAAAAGCACCCCCCACCAGACTACATATATGCACCATATCCCTGCCCTGCATTAAAGGTACAACAGATAAACTTGGCTCGATCCTGAAACAACACAGAATCAGAATAATGTACAAACACCTTTGGGCAAGGTATCAGGATTCTCTTTCCTTCTGAGATGTCTACAGTACCCTGGCAATGTAGAATCCAGTACTTTAGACAGACAGGAAGACCACCAAAATAAAAAGAAAAGAACATAACAAATATATTCGATATGGACAACAAAAAAGCAAACTTGCTCAACATGTCTGGAATAAAGATCATTTCATCAGATGGAAAAAGCAAAGCTGTTCACACAGATCCCAGTTTAAAACATAGGGATCCTAGAAGTTGTTAATGTGTTGGTTTAATTTTATATAAATTACAAGTTTTGGAGCACCAGCCTATTTCACCTGGCAGCAGTAATCACGGATCACTACAGAAAGCACCACCATCACCCTGCATACAAACACACTTTTAATTGTGTTTTTGCTTAGTGTGTATATTCACAATCTGCCTTTGTTTTAATGAAAGAATTGGAGGGAAATAAGAAGCCAAAAAGTTTTTTTTTTTTTTTTTTTTTTTTTTTTTTTGTCTGTGGAAAATAGTCAAAGTAGAATTTTACAGAAGTTATGGCCAAAAGCTTTGGTCAAGAAGTGCACCAAAACTACACTTCTCTTGTGCAGTCTTGGTTCACTTCTTAGAGAACCCAGTCTTACATTAGGGATAATAATTGAAAGTGAAATGAGGAAATCTTTTTCATCCCAATAACTGTCTCATGGATGCATTTAGCATATCTGTATCAGAGAACTGAAAACAATAATCCAATTCAGGAAGTGAAGCAATTTTGAAAATCACATTTTGTCTCTCTAGGCATTCTTTTCAATGTCAGACAACATATGGATGAGAGTTGCTGTGTGTTGCTCCATAGAAATAAAAAATTAACACCAAATTGTGATTTGAACTGCACTGAGGACAAACAATTTTGTATACCTAGGAGTGTAACTAATGAGCAATAGATTCGGAATATTGTATCATACTACATTTGTTTATAGAATAGTTGGCATTATCTGGTAGGCACTTCAATAATTTTTGTATGATCATTAGTGATAGCAAATGCTTCAGCATCTTTACCTGCAGAAACAGTGCAGTTTTGAAAGAAAAGCCAGTTGGAGTTTTGAACTTTCAATTTTCCAAGGATGACTTTCACTATTAGGGGAGTTCAACTGGAGAAAATCAGCATTTCAAGAAAGGAAATCAGAAAATTCAGAATAGGTGGTGGCATTAAAAGAGAAATAAAGATAGCCAATGAATTTGATAAAATTAAGCAGAGACACTTTTAGCCAAAGAAGATCCAAAAAAGAAGATTTTTATTTTTAAATGTTGTTCCTGCCCAAGAAAGGTTATTAGCAAACCAATAGTACATTGTACCATGGGTGGGCTAAGGATTTTTTTCCCCCATTTTTATCAATTTTACATATTTTTTGGAATTTTTTATTTATTTTTACATAGTCTGGAAGCCCCACTCTAGAAACCAAACATGGAACTTTTTTCAATCCATTTCAGGCCACTAATTAGTGAGGCAGTGGTCTCACGCCAGGCAGTGAAATTCATTTCCCGCCTAAAGGCAATCACAAACATCCATGCTTATAGTGGAATTCAAACCCAAGGCCTGTTGGTTGGAGAGTGGGTATGCTAACCACTCAGACAACCAGGATGGCAAGGGACATTGATTCAGGGCCTATATCCTGATTTACCATAATCTATTCAGGTCAATGATGACAAATATTCCTGAAGCCAATAAATAAAAATTTCATAAATCAGAAAAGCATCTCATCAGAGAAATTTTAAAACACTAAAAACAGAAGATAAAATGTTGACTTTTTTAAAACATGATCAAATTCTGAGTATCTGATCTCAGCTATGTATATACAACAATAAACCAATGGGAAGTTTCAAAGTTAACAGTCTTCCACAAGGAAAAAAAGTGTAAGTGAAAGAAACTTAAATATTATAGATGTTTATTTGATAATAAGCCTCACTCTTCTAAAAGCACAATCTATGAACATTTATTGAATTGGAAACATTGACATGGTCTATCAGAGCAAATATATGCACAAATGCTACTTTTGGGAGTCAAACAAGTGTAACTAGGAAAATTAAGGTCAATAATGTTGAAAGAAGCTGAAATTTGAGTTTCTAGTAGGAAATGTAGGTTTGCAGACTAGAGACAAAGGAACATCAACAGGTTGAAAATGTATATATATATATATATATATATATATGTGTGTGTGTGTTTCTGGAGTGAATGGAAGGTTTTAGGAGGTTTACTTTTTACATATAACTCTCTTTGCTTGACTTTTGATAGTTGTTGTTGAGTTGACTTGAAAGTGGAATATACATAATGGATTCTTTACTAAGTAAGACAAATAATTTCACCCACTAATGCAAACTGTGGCCCTAACGGCTCTCCACATAATACTATCTAGACTCCCTCCAGGCACAAATAGTAGAATAATGACAGCAAGATTATCTGCTACTTAACCTGTAAGGCCAACAATTGAATAAATGTTTCATTGACCTCTAAGGCCAATGAAACATTTATTCAATTCAGTCTCCTATCTAGCTGCTTATCTTCAGAATAACCATTTTAAAGATCATGTTCCCTTAAAAAGAAGAAATACTGGTGCTTCATATGTCTGAAGTAACTGTGAAAGCATCACTCATATTGATACTGGAAAAACTGGGGGGGGGGGGGGGAGAGTATACTGGGTCTTCGCGCTCGCTCAGATCCAAGCATGGTTCTGGCAGCTTTAAGCTTGCAATATGCATAATTGTGGCATATCTCAGTGGCTTTTCCTCAGAATTTTTGGAGACCACACCTCAAAACCACTTACCTTCCCGATATTAGTTCACTCCCAAATCGTTCATTTAATTCAAATGCTAATAATTTTTCAAAAATTTATTTTAAAAAAATCTGAAAATATGGAAAACAGAAGAATTACTATGTTCATAACTTACCTTTTTATTTTTCAATAGGTACAGTCTGTTTTTCTTGTAGTGGTTTTGCAGGAGGATTTACATTTACAGCATTTACTGCTATAGAGTCACCAGCAGCCTGCCAGCACTGAACTGTGTTGAGAGCTATGAGAAGAAGAACGACTGTGCTGTCCACTGGAGGGCATTATTATGGTTTTTGCTGCTGGAGGCGGAGTGCGAGGAGAGTTAGGAGAGGAACCCTGTCCTTGTATCTGCATGTGATATTTATATATGTTCTCTGTACTTTCCACAACACCTTAAAAACAGTGAATTAAGTAAGCACAGTTTAATTTTTAGCATTATTCAGATACTATATACATATATATATATATATTATACTTCATATAACTAATTCAACTTAATTTAAACAAAGGAATAATTCCACATCATGAGTAGAAATTTTTCTATGGTGACAAGTTCATTGCCAAGTTTATTCTTTCAAGAAAGAGAAAGATTTTATTTCCTTCCAAATGAGATAGACAGAAATGCCCAGTCTACTGCTTAAACTTTTGTTTTTTGGAGAATTATTTTCACTTGGCAGATATGTTTACAAAACAATTATATTTATTACTTTAACGAGTTTTCTAAAAAAAAGGATAATTCTCATCTTTGAAAATCCTTTTTTCTCCTTGAAACCATTAACAGACAAAGCACCACAACTGACTCAGGCAACCCTTTCCATTTATTCACAACTCTAAGTGAAAAATAGTCCTCACACCCTTGCTAACCATGCTCTTATCCAACTTGCAGGGATGACTTCTTGTTCTGCTCCCTTTAGCCATATGCTGCAACATTTCCCCTGCATGAATCCTATAAAATCATTTGAGTAACTTTAATCCCCCCCCCCCTTGTTGCTTATCAACCAACTTTTGCAATCCACACATCCTCAATTTATCCTCATAGGGTGCATTCCACAGACCACTCACCATCTTGGTTACTTGCTTCTAGATCCTTTCCACTACTTTCTCATCCCCAAGAAACACAGGAGACCAGACATGAGCACAGTAATCCTGATGTGATCATATTAAGGCTTTATAAAGAGGAATGATAACTCCCTTTTCTCTGATTGTTAATGATTTCTTTCATAAGCAAGCAATCCTGTGAGCTACCCTGGCTACTTTAGCAATATGCCCTCTAAACTTCAACTCTTTATCTACTACTACCACCAAATCCCTGACTTAATCAATTTCTTGGAGTACAGTTCTCTCAATGTGGTGCACAGCTTGTAATCTATTTATCTCAAAATGAATAACTTTACATTTCTACACATTATGACACCCATTTATCTTTTTCGAATACTGACAGCCTATTTAAATCATCCTACAAGCTCTTCACATCACCTTGATTAACTATACCTAATTTGGTATCATCAGCAAACAACTGAATATTTAGTTTCAGGTTATTTCCTATATCATTTATTTACAAGTTAAACAGAAGTTGTCCCAGCACCTTGCAGCACACCACTAGTCATCTGCCGTCTAATGTATTCTGCTCCTCCTCATATTACTTTTTTGGTATCTGTCTATCAGCCATCCTTTAATCCATATTGCCAGTTTCATATTCATTCCCATTTGTTGTAGTCTGTATAACAGAGTTCCATGTGGTATCCTGTCAAACACCTTTGCAATATACAGCAGTATCATGTAGCTATTCTTTTTATTCAACTCAGCTGTCACCATATTATAAAACGTTAATAGATTACTAAAGCATGACTGACCCTTCACGAAGCCATGTTGCCCCTCATACAGTATCATATTCTTACCCATTCTTGAATTCTCTTTTTGACCAATTTACCACCATGCCTGAGATACTAATTGTTCTATAAGTTTCTACAGCAGTCTTAGAACCTCCCTTATGTAAGGGAATTATTCTGTCCTATTTCCACTCCCTTGGAACTCTACCAGAGCTGAGACTTAAAGAGCCTAATCAAAGGCATTGCCAGTTCTCTTGCACAGTCTTGCAAAACACAAGCTGATATCCCATCTAATCCCACAGCTGTATTTCCATTGAGATTCTGCAATATCCTAAGAACCTCCAATTCATCCACCTCTTGTTGGATAATATACCCTTGCAAATTGGTCACTCAACAACCCAACTATTTTATCTGCTTCTGTTACTCCGTCACCATCAACACTCATTAAATATTGGCATTAAATAAACCATATTTAATTAAATCTAATATTTTGTTCAGGGATCTGACTGTTTAAGACAATGTTTTATGACATTTTTTATACAATGTTTTATACAAAACATTGTATAAAATCATGGTGGTATATTACTAATTTGAAATTCAAACAAAATATTGTGTCTGATTAAATCCTAATTTATCTTAATCCTATCTGTGTTGTCTTCCATTAAATTCACATGCCTAATAACAAAAACCTTTGCACTAAACTGTGCTTTGAATTGTTTTTTTCTGTCTGTACTTATGATGGTACAAATTATAACAACCATATCAGATTTAACACAGTGAAATGATGTAATCTTTATCTGATCTGATGTTTGTTTGAAATAACAAAGAGCTTACACGATAAATAACAGAAAAAACTCACGTTTTTTCCATTATTTATTGTGTACCGATATGTCTACTCATGGTTTACCTCTTTTAAAACTTAACAAAGAGCTTGCAGGGGCAAGTGACCTTATACATGTCTGGAACAGATAGTGAGGAAGTGGGAGGTAGGTTAAGAGAGAAAGAGAGCACATATAAAGAAAGCCAGTGTGGTAATAGTTTTGAAAGCAGTGTTTAAATTATAATTTTGGTGCTCTGCTTATATTTTCTGATTCTCCAGATATATAGGAGTAATGATTGCTTGCTAATTTTTTTAAAAAAATTTTTAAGGAGGTTTAAGATAGAAGAGTGCTTTTTTTTTTACCTTAATCCTTTACACATTTTTTTTTTATACCTGAAAAGTAAGGTATCATACAGTTTCTGCTATTTTGGTACTCCACCTATTTTTTCTTAGATATATAAGACAGTAATTGCTACTTGATGTTTGTTTATTTTATTTATTATTTATTTTTTGAGAGAAGAGAGGCAGAAGATTTTTAAGGTAGAAGAGTGCTTTTTTATATTCCATACAAATGCAACAACAAATTTGGTTTTCAGTAATTTAATTTTTTTTTCTAGTAAAGTAAAACAGTTTTTGCTATATTCAAATGAATTTCATAATTTCTGCAGCTCAACAGCTAGCATATCTGAATATAGCTGACATTATAAATTCTCTTCTTGGATCCCTGCTGCTCAGCTTGTTTCTAAATGATATATCATGTGGACTGACTGGAAGAATTAAGTAGCATTGCTAACAGACTTTTAATTTGGACAAAGGAGTGGGGGTTGTAGTATTAATATTAATAAGTGCAATACGTTGCATTTTGGAGTGCAGAAATATTAGGCTGTGTGCTATGTTGACAGTGCTATACTGTAGGAAGTGGATGCGATTCAAGAGTGATGGTTGACAGCAGACCATAGTTTAGAGGGCATATTTCAAGTGTTGCAAAGACTGAACATTGTAGTGCTGCTATGATAAGAAGTACTCTAACATGCAGGGATAAGGAAGAGGTTGTGCCTGTATAAAACACTGGTCAGACCACACTTGGACTATTCTGCTTGGATCTGGTCACCTGGTTTTCAATGTGATGTGGAGAAATTGGAGAGGGTCCAGAGGTGAGTGACTAAGACAATGTCAATACTTTGGAATGCTGGCTATGGGGAAAGGTTGAAGAAATGTGGATTGCAGAGTTTGGTGGATGGGAGGAAGAGAGGTGATATGATAGAGATTTTTAAGTTTGTGAGGAGATTTTATCAGATTAATCCAGAGAGAATTAAAAAAAGAGTAGATGGCGAGAGGAGAAGAACCAGAGGCCATCCCTGGAAGTTATGTAAGAGTGTGTTGAAAATGAGTGTGAGGAGTAGATTTTTTTAGATCATCAGTGTGTAGAAATAAGTAATCAAAGGAACCAAATTACAAAGTACATACATCAGTCAGTGGTTCACCAATTAAAAACTGTTGCCACGTGCCAGAAATTAGTATTAATAATTTTTAATAAATATTATTATTAGAAATATTATTATACAACTATTTTTGATGGTTACATAAGATAAGAATCTCCCAAAAGTTTTTTTTTTTTTTTTTGGGGGGGGGGGGGGGAAGAGAGAGACAATTATTCTGATTCAGATTTGGCCGATGTAAAAGGGCTTCGCAACTTTCTTTGAAAAGGCTTCATATTTAAACCTGCATCTATGGAGAAGAGAAAGTTTATCCTAGTGGATATTGTGTTTAGTATCAATACTATGTTGTGCCAGACCAGACTTTTGAGGTTTCATGTATTCAGTATAATACTGATGTTCATTAATTCTTTTTTTCTACAGAACGGCCTGTTTGTCCAACGTATGTTAGATTACACAGCCTGCTTTATTGAGAGGAATGTTTGTAGAACATGCAAGTAGCTAAAACAGGTGTACAAGTAAAGGAAGTTATACCAAGTCGAGGTATGCTTTTCCAAGAGGAAACACACGTTTATTTTATGTAAACCAAAAATTATGCCACTTAAATCAGTAACATTGGAGAACAATCCATTTGTTCCTTAACACGTTCTTCTGCATCACAAAACAACAGCAGCAACAGTTTCAAGAAAACTATTGAAATTATCCTTATCTGATAAAGCACAATACAGTATTTATAAGCAGTTTGTGTATATAGTATAATATTCTGCATGCATTGTTATTTGCATAAGAAAAAAAATTCAGTGATGTATTATAAATTATATTCTGCCCCTCATTTTTTAAATATTCATACTACACCTGCATTCATTCAGTATACTTAAATTGGTAAGATACGTGAAGTATTCTAATATATGTATGTCGCAGCAAATGATGTTTCATTTCCTTAACACTTTTTTTCTTCATACCCCATATATGTACATATTGTCTATGTGTAAACTGAAAAAGTTATTCATGCAGTTAGCCGATCTCGTATGGAGGTAGCAGCCCCCCCCCCCCCAAAAAAAAAATTTGGCTTTTTCATCCCACATACAGACAAATCAGCCTTCAGAACATGCAATTTACAGACAAAAATACTAGTGGTATTGGTGGTTTGGTGTAGTTGGCGGAAACTGAGTTGAGCAGGAACCAATCGATGAGTCTTTGGACTCCTTGGAGGTGTCACGAAGTAATAAGTAATAATTACATTCACACGGTATCTGGTAAACACCAGCTAATGATAGAGGTGCCAGTTTGTCTTTTGTAGATGGCAACAGAGGAGAAATTTTCTTGATTTATCAGAAAATATGTGGGAATGAGATGATACTACTTCAAAATTCTACCAATCGGTTCCGAGATGCCAGAAATGATTGGAACCTTTGGTCTGTTGTAGAATCCTGAGGTGTTGGAACACAGGAGTCAATTATCTGCTGGATTTTATTAGGGTTGTAACCATTAAATTCCATTAACTTTTTTGACAGTGAGAACTTGTTGTAAGCTTGAGGGAGAGGAACACACCTTATATACTCTATTAATTAAAGACTTGATAACACCGATTTTTTGATAGGTGTGATGAGCAGACTTTTGATGGATGTATCTGCTGGTAAAGGTAGGTTTTCGATAAACACTGGTTGAGAAATTATTGGAGGCTGTGCGTGTAAAGTGGATGTCCAAGAATGGTAAACTACCAGCCTTTTCTTTTTCCATGGTGAACTGAATGTGTGGGTGAAGGCTATTGATCTGTTGTAAGAAAGTGGTAAGTTCGTTTTCAGAATGAGGCCAAATAGCAAAGCCCTTTTACATTGGTCAAATCTGAATCTGAATGATTGTTTTTGTTTCTCTCTCTCTCTCGCTCCCAAAAGTTTGGGAGATTGTTATCTCATGTAACCATCAAAAATAGTTGTTTAATAATATTTTTAATAATATTATTTATTAATACTAATTTCTAGCATGCAGCAACAGTTTTTAATTGGTAAATCACCGACTGCTGTATGTACTTTGTAATCAGGTTCCTTTGATTACTTATTTCTACACACTGATGATGATGTACTGTTATTTTCAGTACAAAACATATGCACTTTCATTTCATTAAAGTTAAATACTGTGGTTATCGTGTAATTTATTATTTATAATGATGCCACAGGTATATTTAAAGATTAATAATGAAATAGTTTCTCAGTATACTGCAAACCTATAGATATAAGCAGTGACACACTATCACAGCTTCAGAACACTAAAATAGATCTCCCTGAACTGTACACATTTTAGTAGTTATCCGATAGAAATAACTATTCTTTTGTATAATAATGTTTTATCACTGCAGATCAAAAGTCAAGTTAATCCATTTGAATTACCTAATGGCAATATTAGGGATGCCAAAAATTTTGAAAAATAACTTATGGACTGTTAGCGATCCTCAAAACGTTTTGTCAAATACCATTATCTCTCACTGAAAACACGGGATATATCCAAAAATACTATACCAATGTCAATATCAATAAAACATTATGGTAAGCAAATTTCATAATTCAGGTAATTTTATTTCAATAAAATTACTAAACTTTGAACTTAATTGGTTGATGGACTGAGTCCTTGACTCTTCATCCCTTCGTGTGGATTTTAGTTTGTGGGTGATGAGATTATTGTGGGTAATTTACCTGCTCATTGTGAGCATTAAGGCTGTATCAGCTTTCTCTTGCAATGGAGGATTTCAGTTTTTTATATTTGAAACGATCTGAGAATTTGTAGTCCGCTGCTTGTCGAATTAGCTGATTTCGGTGATTATCCGTGATTGTGAAGAATTTCTCTGCAATGCCTGTCATGTAGGTCTTAATATCTGGAAGATTGGTTTCTTGATGTAACTGGATGTTTCTGATAAACCATGGGGCATTAAATGCCATTCTTAGGCATTTATTCTGTATTATCTGAAGTCTGTTGATGTTGCTTTTAGTTGTGTGACCCCAGGTTGGAGAGGCGCAAGTTAGTTGCGGTCTGATTACCGATTTGTAAAGGAGAATTTTGTTGTTTATGCTTAGGAAGCTGTTCCTATTCAAAAGTGGATATAGCTGTGCTATGGTCTGACTTGCTTTAGTGGCAACACTATCTATATGTGACTTGAAGTTTAGACGTCTATCAAGATGAACTCCCAGATATTTGGTAGAATTGTGCCAAGGGATGATTTTACCAAACATTTGTATGCTTGTATTCGGTTCTGCTTTATGTCTGGTGAAAACTACTGCGGAGCTTTTGTCTGGATTGATTGCTATACGCCATTTGGTGTACCAATCCTCCAATTCATTGACTGCTCTCTGCAGCTTGATTGTGGCCAGGTGTGGATGGAGGGATCTGGCTATAATAATTGTGTCATCGGCACATAGAGCGGTGATAGATCGGGACAGTTTGGGGATATCTGCCATGTATATGGAGAAGAGGGGGAGATAGCAGAGAGCCTTGAGGGACTCCAGCCGTGATTCTCCTCTCTGTGGATCTGATACCGTTGAGTTTTATTTAAAATTTTCTGTTATTTAGATATGATTTGATAAGTAGAACTAGTGGTAATGGAATACCAACTTCATGTAGTTTAAAAATTAGTTGGTGATGCCACACTCTATCAAATGCCTGAGTGATGCCCAGGAAAACTGTGCCAGAGTGTTGGTGCCATTCATACCCTTGGGTTATATGTTCGACAACTCTGTAAATTTGTAGCATTGTGGAGTGATATTTCCTAAAGCCAAATTGTTCATCTTGAATAACATGGTTGATATCTGTTGCCTCTTGAACCCGTGTGAGAATAGCACGTTCAGCTATCTTACCTATGCATGAAAGAAGGCTGATTGGTCTGTAATTTTCAGGAAACTGTATATTTTTTCCAGGTTTGAGAATTAGGAAAACGTCAGCAATTTTCCATCGCTCTGGAAAATCATTTAGCCAGAGCATGGCATTAATGATGGCTACCAGATGCATAACCCCTTTGAGAAGCAGCTTGAGCACCTTGTTTGTTATTCCATCTGGACCCGGTGCCTTTTTGTTGTTTAGTTTTCTTAAAATCTCATATATTTCTGTTGGTGACACGGATTTGTTGTTGGATTGGAGCGAGGCATTTTGAGTTATTTTACGCACTTGGGTGTGAATTTTACTTATGAAATTTATATCTGTATTGATATAATTGGGGCTGAATTGTTTTTCTAAGCTGTCAGCAAATGCTTCAGCTTTTTCCTCGTCGTTGTAGACAACACTAGATTCACCTCGGATTGGAGGAAGTGTAAAACGTTTTGAACGGAGTGATTTCATCATTTTCCATATTGATTGATCCTCTGTGTTTAATTCGTGAATTTTGTTATTTTTCAATAAAATTACTGAAAAAAAAAGATTTATTAATATTGCTATTATAAAGATATGTAGATGGTATTTTAATAAAGAATATATTAAAAAAAGATCTATTTAGCTTTTCCTTTGAAAAAACAGCATGTAAGAATAAACATCTAAAAAATTTAACAAAAATTAAAATTTTTTTTTGGAAACCTGCTCAAAAACAAAAAAATTATAAACACCTATAAACACAACCATTCCATTGCATTTTAATTAAAAAAAGTATTTGAATATTATAAAAATAAATCAGCATGTAAACAAGCTAACATATTCTTCTTTTCAGCTTGTTCAATGATTTGAAGTTTCAGATTGAAATTGTAAGTTTTTAAAGTGGGATGCTTAAGGGTCAAAGCCGATAACTGGGAGGAGACCTCCACACTGACTAGGGCTTTAAACCTGATGTCTGTTCCTCACCTTCTCATGGTGAGCCACATTTGTAGGTATCTACCTGAATATTGAATGAATGAAGATGGGCTGGCAATTTTGGGATTTAGCTGACCAAAATTGTATTCTTATTGGCTTAAATCAAAATCATGTATGACAGAATTTTATGCTGGCTGAGACATTGCCCAGTTAAACAAGTTCCCTCCCCCATACACATAATATCCTGTAAACTCCCTCCTGTCACCATCAATCCCCAGGGTACAAATAATGAATTTGATGAACTTTTGAAATTCACTAGTTTTGCTTTTGTTTGTAGCTGATTCTCTAGTATCAGTTTTTTTTTTTTTTTTTTTTTTTTTTGGGGGGGGGGGGGGTTACACAAAAACCTAGATAAACAATTCAGGCGTTCAGAAATTGTACTGAATCACTAAAATTTGTTTTAATAATATAAACTGTTCAAATGTTCCAAAATCCAAAACCTAGCAAAGCATGGACATATGCATGACATGTTAAGACAGAACCTTTTTTTGCTTGTCTTTTCACTTTGCTATTACATGCACAACATTATTTTGGTATTTCACATAAGATGAAAGAAATAAGTTGTTTCTTCATTCTCTCTGAGTAATTGGAAACAAGAACCAATTTAACACATAAATACACAGAAAGTTGATCAAATTTGGCAGTCTCTTGGGAAAAAAAATAATGAGTGCACATTTCTGTTTAATATTTATTTTACAGCATGGCATCTTGTGGGCTAGCACTTTATTCCAAGTGAATACTTATCAGTACTACAGTAACAAATTTCACTCATTTCAAAGGGGAAAAACCATGCCTTGGAAAATCACATTCACAGTCAACAACTTACCATGATATTTTTTAATGTGTTCCCAAAATATTCAGAGCAATGTGTATATCACAGTTATGACATCAACACCACTTGCAAGCTTGGTTGGCCAAGTGGTTAGCGTATCAATCAATTCAACCAATTTCAAGCAGGCTGGAGGTCTGAATTCCACTGTGACCATGGATATTTTGTGTTTGTCTTTATGTGAGAGATTAATTTCATTACCAGTTGTGAGACCAGCACACCACTTACTGGAATCCTGAGGTGGCTTGAAAATGTTCTGTGTGGACTCTCTCTAGAGCAGGCATATGACAAAATAAAATAAAAATACATCATCATCATCAAATTCCTGATATATACCCTCAAGACGTGTACAGGATATGATAGTACAACATGAAAAATTTACATCTTTACTAACTCCCTATCTACAATTTTCCTCCAAATCAGTCTGTTAAATTCCAAGACTCCAATATTATCAGGTCTTATATTTCTGTCTTCTGAGGCACTTTTTACTCTATCAATCCACCTATATCTTGGTCTTCCTCTGGGTCTCTTTCCTGCCAACCTGACAGAGAATACTTGTTTTGCCATTCTTTCTTCTCCCATTCTGCTTAAGTGACCATACCACCTGAGATTAGCTCTGCTAAAGCATTCCTGGATGCTGACAATATGTTCATTTCCCCTAATCTTTCTCAGGACTCTCATATCTGCGGTCTCTAGTCTTTGGTCAAGTGTTTTACTTCTAACCCAGCTCTCAGATCTATAAGTTAAAATTGGTTTAAACACTGTCTTGTATACAGCTAATTCAGTGTTTAATTTAAAAATAGTTTAGTGTAAAAATAAAAATACAAATGATAAAATTAATAAAAACGGAAGAAAAAATTTTTAGCACTCCATTGTGCTAACATATCACAGGTTTACAATCTTTTGTAGGTGAGGAGTCACATAAAAAAATAGGTGACTGTATACTGAGCAAGTTTTCTACACATTTTTCAGAGAAAATTAAGGGAATTTACTTTTCTGTAATTGTTTCTGGCACCATACAAGGGTAGGCGATTCAATTACAGTAATGAAAACCTTACTTTGTCATTCATTTATGCATAACTAAACATGACAAGAATATAAGAATTTACCTGATGTCAGATTAAAGCTTCTTCCTTTAATCCCTGTTTCTTTTGGTAGGGGGGACCACCAATTAAATAATGAGCCTACTACTGGTACATGCCTCAGAACCCCCTGAAATAAAAACAGTGCAAAGTATTTTTGATGTAACAAAATCTGTAACTGAGAGCATTTAAAAAAGATGAAATTTCAGCAATGAAGGAATAGACATTACTGTTCCTTCACTGAAGATAAGTAATATCTGTTCTTTAATCAGTGAAGTGAAATGAGTTATACTTGTTTCTTATTATGTCTTGTTTTCAAAGTACAATAGTTTTTTTTTAATCTATTTCTTTATTTAAAAGAAAAAAAATCAGAGTTATCAAAAGAAAAAGTTGTCATTTTTGGATAATCAGGTGACTATGACATTTATCACAGACATTTCAATGTAAAGTAGACAGTTCCTAGTACTGAGACCACGTTTTAAGATAATGAGTTTAATAAAATACAACTCTACAAGTTTCTGGACAACTATTGTAAACAAAAAAGAAGGGCTTGTCATGGGTTCCCCCACTACTGCAGTCTCGGCCAACTTCTTTATGGAAAATTTCAAAACGAATGTTACTATAAACCATTACAAGAAACCAAAAACTTAGGTGCATTACATTAACACGTTCGCTGCCAACTACGAGTATATTCGTATGTCGATTACCGACCTCCTATGCCAAGCATGAGTTAACTGGTAGTATAAGCACCTTAATTTGGACCCTTGGCTTGTGAGTAAAGTGGAGAGCACGTCTTGGGGCTTGGTAGAAGGAAAATAATTTCAGCAAAAGTATAGTATATTATATATGAGCCTCACAAGCCAACTATGAATATACTCGTATGTCGATTACCAACCTCCAATGCCAAGAATGAGTTAACCCACAGTATGAATTAAATTACGAATGGTACACTTTAAAACAATTTTCCACGCACAATGGTGGTTTTTCCCGGCACACAGAACAATAATAACATGTTTCCAGTCATTTATTTTTATTTTAATTTACGTGCTATGAGATTACTCGTAGTTGGCGTATGAAACAAAATTCTGTCTGATAAGTTGGCTACGAGATTACTCGTACTGACCTTGAAGAAGTGAAAGTGCTTGGCGTGCGGTAACAAACTATGCCCGAGGAACGTGTTAATGACATTTTCATTATTTGGTTAGGAACTGTGGATGACTTAATTCATTTCAACTACTATCTGAACAACTTTCATCCTGATATAAAATTCACACTTGAACTGGAAGATCATAGAAAATTACTTCTATGATCTTCCAGTTCAATATGTTCCTTCATATCCTTGCCAAAATAAATGAGAAAGAAAAAGATTATCCTTTTCAATATAAAGAAAACCTACTGCAACAGGAAGATTTTTACATGCTGCTTCACACCATCATCCATTACAAAAGATAGCATGATTGAAACATTAGAGACAGAGCATACAAGATGTCCAGTACATCGATTAATAGGAATAAGAACTACACTAAGGTATAACTTTGCCCACAATGGTTATGAACCTAAGATGATCAACAAAATTCCTAACACACTTTCTACAACTCCCATACTTAAACAAGATTTTAAGAATGCAATCAGACAAAGTGGCAAAGTTGCTCCACGAGTACAACATTAAAGTGACTGTTTTACCATTGCATGAAATATCCAGATTCTTACATCCACAAAAACCTTCACATGGAAAAACCAGGAATTTTATGAGATTCATTGCTCTTGTGGCATTTGCTAGACCAAGCAGGATGTTTTTTTTTTTTTTTTTGGGGGGGGGGGGGGATCTGCATGTCTGAACACATAAGAGATGTCAAAAAATAGAAGCCAGCATAAATCAGGTGTGGCATTCCATACAACTACCACAGCCATCAAAGCCAACCAGGTTTGTTTGACAACAAACAAAAATGCCTTATACTGATCATGTGAAGAAATGTAAAGTTATGCATTTTAAGATAAATAGATTACAATCTGTGTACCACATTGATTGAACTGTATTGCAGGAAATAGATGAAGCTAGAGATTTACAGGTGGTAGTAGACAGATTTCCCTGGGTAGATTTTTGCTTTGTCTTCTAAATCTAAACATTTGCGCTGAATGTATGAATAAAGCAATTGTGGTATGAAAACATTTATTCTCCATTCCACTTCAAATTCTCATTCCTTAAGAAGTGTGCAAAGGCTGTAGAGAAGAATCAAGCATATTAGAACTTTTTTTTTCATTAATACCTCCATCTTCTTTTATTGTTTAAGTATATTAAAAAATGATTTTCAAAGGACTAATAAGCAAGAAACTTGGATAATGTCCAAATAGTAGTTATGCTTTCTGGTCTTTTGTCAAAGCTATTGGCTCTAACTTTTGATCAACCATATGTCCATTTCTTTTTCACTTGGCTAATTCTATTGCATGTTATCACAAAAAAAAAAACACCAATCTATCAGCTTTTTACTTATCCTCAACTTCTTGCACAGACATGTCACCGTAGATATCTCACCATATATATGTTCTTGTTTAGAACGCCATACTTGTATTGCTTATTCTGTTTACCATTTCCATATTTAGTTTGCCATCTTCAACTAAAATTGTGTAAACAGCTATAATGTATAAACAGGTTCTACTACTGAGAATGCAACTGATGTTTTCTATTTTTCTGAAAAATTTCATAGTTTGCCTTTTCATTATTGATATATCTTTTTATTGTGTCAGTGTATAAGAGAAATCTATCTTTAAAATATATTCAGTTATGTATATTTATTATATATTTGTCTTTACTGAACATTTTGAATTTCATTAAAAATTTATGTTTAATTCAGCTCTTAGGATTCCCCCCTGCCCCTGGACAAATTTTTGCTTTTCACATATTTCATTAAGATCTGCTAGGAAGATAATCTACACCAACTTGTATACAGTTATCTGTATATCTTAAGAACTGGACATATCTGGCATGTGAGGAATGTGCAAAAAAGACACAGGAATGAAGGTGGTGGAGAGATAAGGTAGTCTCTGCATTGTGATCCATCCTCCTGGATGGAGACGACACATGATGATATCTGTATAGAATTTGGTATAGCCAACATTTGGAAGTTTTACCAAACCCGTACACAACATACAACATGCAGTTCTTTGAAGAGTCAGCAAAAATTCTCTTTATGCTAATTACTGCTATTGTATCTCACCATAAAAATATGATTTAGCCTTTTCTTATTGTCTAATTTTATAATCATTATAAAACTGAATGCATGTTAAGATTCACGTGTTGGTGTTTTAGAAATCTAAAATAACTGTCGATTTCCTATTCATAGTAAGAGATATGAAAAGTTCAGACTTAGACAATAAAATCTTCCATTCAAATACTGCTATGTTCAACTTTTAATGCCTTGTAAAAAATTCATGCAAAACAGTCCTTTCTATTTTCTACTTCACGACTCACCGCCCCCCCCCCATCTAAAGGATTGCCAAGGAAAAATGATCTAACATTTAAATATTAACTTGCCAAATCTATTTTCTGGAAACAGTCATTAAATCATTGCTGTTCTAATGGAACATTTAATATCTGATAAACATATCTTCTTCTATATGAGAAACTTATTTATCAAGATAAGAATTGCATTTATCAAGTTATAGACATGGAGGGTGCATGTAAGTGGTAAAAACAGTTTCAGTGAAAAAAGTAAGTCATAATTTCTTTCACAACTGTACTTCAGTTACCATTGTAGCATAACAACTAAAATGTTTTAAACTTCCTTCTTTATGAAATGGAACTGAAATAGAAATGTGAAACTCATTCCACAACAAAGTTGTTGGAATGAGTTACAACTCTTCAAAATCTCTCCATATCTGTATCTCTCTTACAGCTCTCTCCTCAGCTGTTTTTAGTTACCCTATAATTTTCAGTCATGCATGCTCCAGTGCAAATAACATTTTTGGTTTGAGCTTCAGCAATGAAGCGAAAGAAATTGCCACCATTACATGTTATACTCACAATGCTTTTCTTGTAAGTGGTATAAACAATTTCATGAAATACGTAACTCTTATTACTTATGTATTTTAAACATATACAAACATTAAATTATAATCATTATTTCTAAACAGACTAATGTACAATTAAATGAATTCACTTCTTTAAAAATTAATGTTATACATAAACATGATATATTAACAATGCCTTAATACAGAGCTGTCCAACCTTAGGTAATCCGAGGGCTGCATTAAAAAAAAAAAAGATTTATCTGAGAGCCGCATCACGAGTATCTAGTAATTTGGTGAGCAGCAGCAACACAACCTTGATAGCTGAACAAACGAACAACACTAATTGCACACTAATCGTGCACTCATGTTCCCCGTGAGCGCCAGGAGCATGTGCGTTGGAACAAAACAGTGTAAGCACTCTTCTTTGACAAATCTAATATTTGAAAAACACGTGGGGATATAGCGATGTAAAAACACCAAATAAAATTACCAACATCGAGATTATCAATGTTGGTAACTGCATTGTATGCCTATAGGAAGAATGTTCCAAAATTCCCATTGATCGCTACTGTATGCTTTTGGAGAGTATGTCATGTAGGATTGCTGTAATCAAAGTGAAAGGAGGTCCTACATCTTATTAAGGTGGGTGCCATGGCTGTTTTTCACACTATGGTGTCTGTTGACTTCTTTTCAAGCAGTGTATATTAGTATTGAGTTGGACTTGATGGAATGAATATGGTTTCATATAAGGATAGCAAACTCTGCCATGGGTCTATCACCTATCCTGTATTTGTATCATGATAGTGATATACTGCAAGGTGGCTCACCAGGTTTCAAACAGGTCTCTTTGAGGTAAGGGCACACTGGCTTATGTTTCAGCAAGAGGGCCTTCATATCATCAATGTTCTAGCAGAATCCAAAACATTTCCATCATAGGAAGATGTTAATTATGTTTGAAGGATCTATCTGGCTTCAAGATTTGTAAGGTTTGCTTTTGTCATTCTTGGAGTTTTCTTTTTGGAAAATTGTAGAAGGCCAGTGTCCATCTCTTCTTTCTCAGGAAAAATATTATTATTATTATTGCACCCTCCATGGAATTGACAGACTCATTGTGGGAGTCTCATTCAACTGACAACATATTTATCATACCAAATCTTAAAATCCTTAAAACACCTTGCATTACCAACACATACTCTTTTTATAATCCCATCTGAATTAATCTGATAAAATTCTCTCACTAACTGAAATGTCTCTATCATATCACCTCTTTTGCTCCTATCCACCAAACTCTGCAATCCACATTTCTTCAACAACCTTCTTATCATAGCAGCACTTGCAATATGCCCTGTAAACTTCAGTCTACTGTCAACCATCACTCCTAAATCTCTAATCTCATTCACTTCCTGCAGTACGGTACCATCAATATAGTACACAGCCTTATATTTCTGCACTCCAAAATGCAACATCTTGCACTTATTACTATTAAAACTACAACCCCACTTCTTTGTCCAAGTCAAAAGTCTATCCAAATCTTTCTGAAGGGTATCAACATCAGCAATGCTACTTATAATTCTCTCCAACTTTAAATCATCAGCAAACAACTGAAGATCCCCAGTCAATCCACATGATATATCATTTACAAACAAGTTAAACAGCAAGGGCCATAGAACAACCCTGGGGCACACCACTGGTTATCCTCCTTTTTTGAGACACTGCTCCATCATACTCAGCTTGCTGTTATATTAAGAGAGCCAATCTCCGATACATCCGACCGATATACTATTTATTCCTATCCTCTGCAGTTTGTACACCAAATTATCATGTGGTAAGTTATCAAATGCTTTTGCAAAGTCCAAGAATATCATTGTACATGATTTTCTCTTATCTAACACACTCGTTACCTTATCATAAAATGCAAGTAAATTGCTAAAACAAGACCTACCCTTTACAAATCCATGCTGACCATCATAAAGAATCCTATGTACATCAACCCAATCCTATTACTTACCAATCTCTCCAACATCTTGATTACAACTACAGTTATACAGACTGGTCTATAATCAAAAACTTCTGCCCTAGAATCATGCTTGTAGAGAGGTACTATTTTGCCTTCTTTCCACTTCTTAGGAACCCTACTCACTACAAGACTTTAATTAAACAACCAAGTCAAGGGCACAGCTAACTGTTGTGCACATTCCTTACTGTGATGATACATTATCCATTCCCACAGCCTCATTAACATCTAACCCAATCAACACCTGATACATCTCTGATTCTTTCACTTTCAATTCTCCTAATACTTGATGCCTTTCTATATATTGCACTGTATCATTTATGCCAGTATGATATGCACTCATAAAGTGCGAATTTAAAATTCCACTATATTCTTTGCAACTGTCATTCCGATGCCATGACTATCCACCAGTACCAACCTGCTATAAATATTCTTTCTCTTGCTTACCATATAGCAGAAAAATTCCCTCGAGTTAACCTTGGCCTGAGCAGCCAATCTCATCTCATACTGCAGCTTTTCTGTCTTTACCATGCTTGTCACCTTACTAGCCTGCACTTTATACTCTTCATCAATCCAATCACAACCAACTGTCTTGTACCTCCTCCATAGCATTTTCTTTTACAACACAGCTTGCTTGATTTCATTGTTCATCCATTCATCACCAGTTTATTTCTACTACTCTATTTACTCGCTTAACACTTGTTATGCAGTTATACACTGCTTGTGTCAGATATTGCATTGTCAACATCTTTTCTGCTCATCTCATCTACCCAACATACTGATGCTAACTGACTATGTGCAATGGACAGTAATAAATAGCTTATTTTGTTCCCACTAATGAAATATGCAGAATTTTATCAGCATTTGGAGAAGTATTAGAGTTTTTTTTTTGCTTCCTAACTTATGTTTGATTGTTTTTTCAGTTTCAAGGCATCATATATGGTACTAACGTACTATAGGTTGATCAGCCAACCTCTCGTGTATGGGCCCAACATAAAAAAAAATCATGAGAAATGTGAAAAAAAAAAAAGAGAAACATATTTCATATTTTTAAAGTACTTGCTGTCATCATTCATAGCATAAACAACAGCTTATAAAATTACCAGGTTCAGGATTGAACCCACAACTATGACATATTAGGCCACCATGTATTTCACCTAGACTTATCCAGCATAAAATTTTTCAAGCACTGATTATAGCATTCAAGGATAATATAACTGATAGGTGGAACAATTGTGCATCTTCTTAGATGCCTATTTTACTGTTATCTTCTCAGCATAAGAGGTTTTTCCACTAGATGTTGTTGTGGTATATATACTTCATCTTTGCTTACTGATATGTAATGTTCTGCTTGTCTTGATGTTTTGGATCTTTTTTTCATCCTTCTGCCTCTGATATTATCTTCAAGAGTAGATCAGATGCCCTCCCCTTACACTTAGCACATTTGGGTATTTTGCACTTGTAATCTTTATTTTCATACTTTTTGCTGCTTGCATTAAGCACAGATGGCAAAGGCATCAGACAGTCTGAACTTAATCCTATTCCTGTCACTCAAAACAGTGAAATAGAAAAGCTTTGGGACAAATTTCAATTTCATCCTTATTAAAGATAAGGATGATATTCCTTGGCAGCACAAAATTACCATCCCTATATATGAGGATTTCCATGGCTGTCACTCTGATCCACTAATTCAGTAAGTCTCTTCATGTGGAACAATGAGGAGATCTAATTCTGATATTACTCTTATCAAAAAGGAAATATTTTGTAGAAAGGGGGTTACTGTAATAGGTATTCCCTCAAGAGATACTGCTTCTAATGCTGGAAGACAATGTTTTCACTGATACATAATTACATACATACACGCTGATACATACATAATTTAAAAAGATGGTTTGTTTTTAATTATCGCAGACTTTTTTTTGTTTTTTTTTTCTTTGTTTCAGTTGATGTGACAGTGGTTTCTGAACTAGGTTGGAACTTGTAGAGAGCCCTCTTAAACTAAGGAATGATGTTTAGTCAAAGGAGGTAAGGATTCAATACAACAGCTCCAACATCCACCACAGAGTCAAACATAAATGCCTACTATATGGCAAGCAATGACTGCATCCACAAGTGCAACACCAGGGCTACCTTGGACAATATACCAATATGTATGTATTCTTATGGCAGAGTTCAACTATAGTTCAATGTCCAATGTGGAAAGTCACTCTAGAGTCTCCTTTGACACTTCATGTATCTCCTCAAGGTCACCATGGAAATGGCAAAGGGGGCAGTCATTGATGTGTTTGATAGTCTGTAGAATATGGGAGCAGACACACTATTTGCTTCCATATTCCATTTATGTAGGAGATAGCTACATCTGCCTCAATTCACCCTGATTCTGTTGATAGTTGTCCATAGCCTTCTAGGAAGGATGAAGCTGGGCTGATGGCTGCAGGGGTTTTTCACAAGACAGCCATTTGTTAGTAAGTTCATAGCTCACTGTTGATTCGACATGTCGTGAGTTGAATGTGCTGGACCAGAAAAGGGTCTGGTTATGTCCCAAAATGGATATCTTGACTTCAGCTGGGTTCTAAGGGAATTTCTAAGGATTAAGTGGAGAGGCAGTAGGAAATTATATGTGATTTTTTCCAGTTCTTTTAGTGAAGTCTGCCTTCATCATATATTTGGTGGGACTATGTTGGAAACCACTAGTAGTCATGGCAGAGAGGTGGATTTCAGGGTCCTGCTAATCATGAGCATGGTTACAGGCAAGTCCATGTTTAGTTGGGAGTCAGTAATGTTTGCGTGAGGGCCAGGATGAGATCCTAAGTATCTTGGCTCTGCAACCCCCAGCTGGTTCCACTTAGTCTTGAGATGATGATGTTTCTCATTTTTATTTTGTTTTTTAGTTTACAAATATGATTTTTATAGGTCAGACTTCTATCCAGATTCACTCCCAGGTATTGCGGATGAGGATCATACTTGACTGGGCTGTCACAGAAAATTAGGTTGAGTTGGCAGTTTGCCTCCTAGTTAAGATGGAAAGGTGTGGACAATGTTTTGGTGGTGGTGGTGGGGGGGCTTTATGTGCCACTGCTCGAGTCCAAATATGTCTTCATGGTAACCTCCAGGGAATCGAAAGAAGGTGATTGGTGGAGTATTGCCATGCAATCTACATACATATATTTGCTTGATCTTGTTGAGATAATGTCCGAGATATAGATGTTAAAAAGTTGGAGCAAAACAGATCCACGAGGCAAGCCATTTTGAAGAAATCCGAGTCTTCTTTTCCTTCCTCCAATATGGGCTCGAAATCTTTTGTTTGTGAGCATAGCAGTAAGCCTTGGACTGTTTCTGGACCATGGGAAAGGGGATTTACTACAATATCAGTTACCTTTACAGGCAAGTCCAATAGCTAATTGATCTTGGCCAGCCATCCAGGAGTGCCCATCTTCCCAGCAAACCAAGTGGCAAAATGGGTTAGATCCCAGTGATGACAGTGTAGAAAATAGGAGAATAAAAAGAAGATTCATTAGAAGAAGAGCAAAGAATAAGGAAAAATATAACAGAAACAGAAGATGGTGAAGAATGAAAAGGGTCAGTACTATCACTGGGAGATCCCCTGCATCATGAACAAATGCCCTACAGGGGAAAGCATCGCTAATGACTTTCTTGATTACAGAAAAGTGTGTGTTTACTAGGTACCAACACAGAGCTCTCCTATTAATGGCACTCTTATGCAGTTGTAGAATTTCTCATGTATAGCATTACAAATGGAGGTCTTGCACCAAGTGATTGCTATCTCTTTGGATTTCTGAAGGATCATTTAGCTGACAAGTGAGTTGTAGACAGCAATGAGATGCCATCATGTTACAGTGGGGAAATATGCCTGAGCAAGTGGCATCCGTAGCTTTGCAAGAGGAACTAAATAGACTGTCTGAATGGGCAAGTGTGTGTGTGTGTGTGTGGCAATGTCAGTTTAATGTTACAAAGTGTAAGGTTTTAAAATTTGTGAAGCAAAGATGAGATGCAGAATACAGGATTGGTGGGGATATTATGGAGGAGATAAAGGATTTTGGGATTGTAGTGGATAGAGGCTTGAAATTTCATGGATATTTTGCTAAAATTGTGAGCATGAAACAGCGGATTATGGGAATGATGCAGAGAATACTGACATGTAGAAGTAAGGAAGTTTTGATTCCATTGTACAAGACTTTGATCAGGATGCTTATGGATTACTGTGCACAGATTTGGTTGCCATATTTTCAAAAGGATGATGGATGTTGGAGAGGGCCCAGAGATGATTGACTAAATTGGTTTCTGATCTCTGAAATGTGGAATATGATGACAGATTGAGAGAATGCAAATTACAGAGTCTAGTGGATACAAGGAAGAGGGGAGACATGACATATATATGTTGGTAAGGGGTAATTACCAGATTAGCGTGGATGAGATTTTTCATAGATTATCTGGAGATGGGGAGAACGAGGGACATTCTCTGGAAATTGTATACGAGCAAGAGGGTGAGGAGTAGATATTTTTCATGGAGAGTGGTGGGTGATTGGAATGCATTACCTCAGACTGTGGTGAATGCAAGGATGATGAGCTATGCATGTGAGAGTGGGACCTCCCACGATGAGTGTCTCGACTCCATGGAGATCTGCTGATAATAATAATAATAATAATAATAATCTGTGGAGACAAAAAAAAATGGAATTTATGTCAAAATGCTGTACATAGCATTTGACTGAGAATTTCATCCCATTATCAAGAATGTCTTGCAAATTTTACTCTGTAAGCATTTATTTACTTTCAAAACTAAGTTTAATTGATCAAGAGAAGGATGAAACAATACAATGTAAGCATAATAATATACATTATTTTAATTGTTGATGACTTGATGTCTTTGCTTTACAGAATATAACTACCATCTGTACTGAAATTAATAAAGAAACAGTTTTTTAAAAGAGTAACATTAAATCAAAACATTTGAATTCTGTAATGGTTGCTCTAGCAATTAAATACAAACAAATTGTCTGTAGCTGAAGTTACAATTAATTTTGCAATTTCTACTTATTCTAATTATTAATTCTATAACTTAGACAAACTGTTAAGTCACTAGCAGTTAGCAGCATATATTAGTATTCTGGTAGTAAACTGGACGGTTTCACACTTGTTTCTGTATAATTTTGCATGTTCTCCCAAGAAGAACAGCCATCACACCAAGATCAGAGCATCAAGAATTAAAAAATCCAAAACAGTTTATATCCTGACTTTTTTTTTTTCTGTTCCCCCTTTCCCTATAATTTCATTTTTCTAAGGAAATTATAGAAACTATGGAAATTACTTTATATACATGACCTTATAAATAAATAAAATGAAACAAACCTCTTGAATAATTCTTTCTTGATTTTCTTGTATAAGTTCTTTGTTAGCTTCTTCAATTCCTTGTTTTACCATTTCTGCCATTGTTTCCAAAAACTATATAGTTCCAATCCCATTAAAATAAATAAATTGATTTATTAATCAAGTTGCTCAGTGAAACATACCATATAAAGATGAAAAACAATTTACAACCTAGGAATTGTTGCACAGAAAACTTCAAACCAATAACATCAGTAATCGTAACAGATAGCTATCCATATCATAACATCACTAATTTTTTATATGAAAAACTCTGTAGTTAAGATGTTAACTATGGAAATTACTTGTTTTACCATTTCTGCCATTGTTTCCAAAAACTATATAGTTCCAATCCCATTAAAAATAAATAAATTGATTTATTAATTAAGTTGCTCAGTGAAACATATCATATAAAGATGAAAAACAATTTACAACCTAGGAATTGTTGCACAGAAAACTTCAAACCAATAACATCAGTAATCGTAACAGATAGCTATCCATATCACAACATCACTAATTTTTTATATGAAAAACTCTGTAGTTAAGATGTTAAGACATCTCTTGACATCTTAACTAAAAAGGACATCTCTTGACATCTTAACTAAAAAGGACATTTCTTAACATTTATAAAATTGATCAAGGTTTTTATCAACTAACAATTCAATGCATACACAGAAAAACAGAAGAATCTTTTAGACTTCTGTTGTTTGGATTCATGTATCATTAATATATATTAATGATACATGAATCAAAGATGTGCTAGAATTAGCCATAAAAAAAACAATAAGAACAATTTGAAGATTATGTTTACTAACTCTCAAGTTTTGCTTTAATTTACATCTTCAAGAGAAAAAAAAAATTAAGATGTTAAAATCAGAGCAACCATAACATTTAAGTGATAGTAACTGAATAAAACAGTTGAATAAGAGAGAGAACCAGATTTAATCCTTGATTTTCATTGCACTGGGTAGGGGTGCATAACATTGCTTTGAATTTCTGGTTGTAAATATTTTACAAGGGTGGTGCAAAAATCGGTGTATCTAATCATGGACCTATCAAATGGTAGATGGGGCATAACAGTATCAGATTTAAAATGTGCAAGATTTATTAAGCAGGAAATAAATAAGAAGAGTGATTTGGAAGGAATTTTGCAAGAATAAGAAAAGACTATGAAATATATAATGAGTGGACAGAAAATAGTATTGTATGAAAAGGAAATTCTATATATTAATGATACTGGGAAAAACTGTCAGGATATGATCAGTTGTTTGCTAATAGTGCAAAGATAGAAAGACAGACAATGCAATCACGGATGCTACTGATATGCAGCTTATAGAATGACTTGGACTGGCTAGGCAAATGATAGCATCAATTCTATGCTATGGAAAGGGCACAAAAAAGTTATACAGATGGTATTGAGATAACGGATTGTAGATTATGAGCAGAGACAGAACTTGTTGCTAACAGACACTGGGAAGAAGGATTTAGGTCACATCACTTACTGTTTTTAAAGTAATTTTAGGACGGCATAATTTATTCACAAAATACAGTTCTCTCTCAATTATCCAACCACAACAAGAGAGCAATTTGCTGGTGAATAACTGAAAGTACAGTTACAAGGTAAGGATTTAGGTCACATCACTTACTGTTTTTAAAGTAATTTTAGGACAGCATAATTTATTCACAAAATACAGTTATCTCTCAATTATCCAACCACAACAAGAGGGCAGTTTGCTGGTGAATAACTGAAAGTACAGTTACAAGGTACTGTACCAGAAGTCAGTTGACATACTAATCAATTGTCAATTAATTGAAGGTTCATTCATTTGAAGGTTAATAATTGAGAGAGAGAGAGATCACTGTAGTGTCTTTCAAAATGAAAGATTTTCAAATTTTATTCACTAACAAAAATGTTACTGTACTGAAAGCTGAATTGTAAACAACTAGTAAAATAGAAAATATTTCACATCAATTGGATATTTAGGCTAATGTGCTCATTTAAATTCATTATTAAGTTTAATGGAATGAATACAGCACAGAGAAATAATTAACACATTTTCATTGGGAAGTGTCTCCACATACATAAACTGCAGGTGGGGACTAGCTTTAGTATATATGTGTGTGTATGTCACTTCTGCATCTAGCAGTCGCATTTTCACAAAGCTTATAAAGCATGTTATAAGCTTTTTTTTTCAACTTTTTCAGTAGAATTTTACTTGCATAATTAACATTTGTGAAGTTTCTTGATGATATCAAATATCTTAAATGTAATTCGAACTGATTTCAAGTTATATATTCTCATATGTATCTTTTTGCTTTACATAAATTGTATGCTTTCTCACATTTCAGTGACTGCATTATAAACAGCTGTTACTATTACACCTATTTTCTGGACTGGAAATGAAAATTTGAAAGAGGCTGTTAGGACAAATGTGTTTCAATAGCTGGTTCTGCTATAGTGCTACAATAAAACTGTTTTGCTTGCATGCATGCAGCATAGCGAAGGTGGGGTAGTGTAGTGTTTTTCATTATGAAGTGTCATTCTAATCTCTAATTACAATATTTATTGTAATACTAAATACAGTATAAAAACTAAAATCTCTCTGTACTATATTTATTGTTACAATAAAATTACCTTTTTTTTCTTCTTTCAGCAGTATAGCATCTGTTGAAATTGCAATGTTTTCCTGGGTATAGCAACATTTCTATACCAGTCTTTGAAAACAACAGATGTAGTAAAAATTTATCTATTGCTGAATAAAAATGAATACTTCTATGTATTATAAGAAGTGGTTGATCTACAACAAAATACTAGCATCAGGTATCTGTTATTGATAACAGAGAAGACTCATTGCAGGAGGTCCTTGCTTATTTTAATCCTTTACTATCTCTATAAAGAGATTGTCTTACACTGTAGAGTTCATTCTGATTGGAACAATGACTTAACTATTTCATTTAGAATCCAGAAAATGATTGACTTGAGACCAAATAAAAAAATATATACATTTAATGAAATTAAAACATTATATACATTTAATGAAATTAAAACATTATATACATTTTAAATAAAATTAAATAACTACAAAATTAATTGGATTCAAGACCTAAAAACATAAATCTACACTTTAGATATCTTCTTATCTTAAAAGAATACAATCATTCATTCTCTGTCCGCGCAGTTAGCCTAGTGGCTTTGCGCTTCACAACTATATGCCTGGGTAAGGAGTGTTGTCCTGGGTTCGATTCCCGTCACTGACGTGAGGAGCTTAAGGATCTTCCTCAGCCATAGCCAAGTTAGCCAGTCTTGGGCGTGGACAGCAGGGTTCCGCCCCCCCCTCCCCAGTTTATCTGGGATTTTTCATCCCGCAAGCAGGCAAACCGGCCCCATGGACACACACACGGATCTACAGCCATAAATACTTAACGCCCCATAAGGTGGCTCAACTCACCCCAATAGGGACAGGGGAGAAAAGGGAGGAAATTCCATATGAATAAATAAATAAATTCATTCTCTGACTTATTCTGTTACTGGATTTTTTAACATATACTTAATAACATCTACCAGACTAAATACCTTGTTCTCACAATAACAAAATGTTCGTCAGTTAGTTTTCTTGTTAGGCCCTTTCCTGAAAACATAGAACTACCTCTTCACTTCCATGTGATAATTTTTTTAAAAATTCCTTATTTAGCATACGATTTTTTAATCATTCCTCCTGTTTTCACTGGAGAATAAATATTCTTACCTCTCACAGTTCAATTTGACATACAAATTGCCAATTTTTGTACCAGGAAAAGAAGTTTCTTCTACTACTTCATAAACAACATATCTAAATAGAGCTCTTCATGTTAAGCCACTTTACAGTTCCAGATTTTACTAATTCCATTACTTTTTTCCAGAAGAATAACAAATAGATCTGGCATGTTTAAGACAAAAGATGAAACTTTTCATTCAGCATTTCCTCGAACATTGAATTAGAATGTCAACTCCAAATATCTTCTTTTATTTTCTAAACACTTGCTGACAGTCTCAACTCTTCCAGCTTAAAGACTCACAGTGGTACAATTCCTTTTCAGAATCTTCTATTAACATTCTCCCGACTATCACATTTTCTTAAAAACTTCCTAAGAACAAATATCTCTGGTGCCATTCTTTCTCTACTTGTTTTCCTCCGTACCAAACACTCTCTCCATCAGCTGTCAATCACCCATCAAACTCATCAGTGATCATGCACACTCCATGTAAATGGCAAGTGAGAAGTTACATTTAATGGCTGACATGTTGTCTCATTAGCACAAGTGAAGTGACTTTACAAAAAACATCTCAACACTTAACAATTATGAAATACAAGAAAGAAGACTAAAATTATTACAAACTATCAGAATCCAATAAGTAAATCGAAATTTCAAATGCTTTACATTTCATTTTGACAATAATGAGTACATTGCATATGCCAATGTGTGTTATGAAACCAAAATTAATAATATACTAACATGAGACATAATTGTAAAAAGATTCATAATTATAAATTATGATTATTTTTACATCCTTTCATCATACCATGCCTTAAATACATTCAAATTTTCTAGAGGCATGACACACTCAGGCAATGCAATCCAATCATTCACAACTCACCATGCAAAATACCTGATCTCACTTCCTTGCTCACACCCTCCTTATACAGGTTGCAGGAATGACCTCTTGTTCTCCCCCAATCTCTCACAGTTTTATGAAAAACCTCATTATCATTAATCCTACAACCCCTTACCAATTTATATGTCTCTATAAATTGCATCTTCTCAACCTTTCTTCATACTCAACATTCCAGAGAGCAGAAAATACCTTAGTCAACTGCCTCTGAACCCTTTCAAAAATTTCTTCATCCTTTTGAAAACCAGGTGACAAAATTTGTACACAATAGTCAATATGTGGCCTAATCAAGGTCTTATACAATGGAAACAGAATCTCTTTCTACAACTCAGTATCCTCTGTTTCATTGCCAGAATTCGTTGTGTTGTTGTCACAATTTTGGCAATGTTTAGATCCTTATCCACCATCACCCCAAGATCTCTCATTTCCTACACCTCCAACAATATATCTCCACCAAGCATATATTCAATATCCCATCTTTCTTTTCCAAATTTTAAAACCTTGCATTATGCAACATTGAACTGGCATCCGCCCACTCTGGTATCCTTCACTCAGTCTATTGAAGTCTGTTTATTGTAAGACCATAACATCTGCTATATTCCTCATAGTTCTTCCCAACTTTGCATCATCTGCAAACAACTGAATATTCCAATTCAAGTCTGACCCAATATCATTAATATACAGGTAAAAAAAAAATGGTCCTAAAACAGATCCTGAGGCACACCACTAGTGACTTCCCTCTTCCAGGATATTGCTCCTCCATACACAACTTGCTAAAATCTATCAGATAGCCAATCTCCAATTCAATGCACTAATCCAATATCCAATCACATCTGCTCTAGTTAGACTATAAACTTGTCATATGGTAATCTATCAAAAGCCTTTACAAAATCTAATTACAATACTGTATATTCATATCCCTCATCCAATGCAGCTTTCACCTTATTGTAATAAGCAAGTAGGTTACTAAAACATGACTTCCCTTTAGCAAATCTGTACTGTCATTCAAAGATAATACCACTGTATTACACTTCTAACACAACACAGATTGGCCTATAATTTGATTCTTGAGTACTGTCACCTCTCTTATGAAGGGTACAATCTTGACTTTCTTCTGCTCCTTTGAATCTTGACCCCTCATATATGCCTTCAAAACATGTGATGATATATCATCAAGTCTCATTACCTTATTAACATCAAGTTTGCTCAATTCCCCTAATACCTTTTGCTCATTCACAATCGGTGTCACCTCATCTTCCACTGCTTTGAAACTATCCATGATGTCACATTCACAAGGGTGTAAGACCTTTATATGACTTTATGAATTGTTCATTAAATATCTCAACTACATCCTCCAGGGCAGTTATCCTTATGTCATTTTTTCATATGAATGTAATCCTATCGTGATCACTTTTTTTGCTAGCTCCATGACAAAAGAACTCTAGTTTTTTTTTTCCCCCCATCAGCTAACTGCTGCTCATGCTGTCCTTTTGCTACCCTTACCAACCTAGTCACCCTCCTTGCTGTTCTTTGCACTCCTCATAGAACCGATCTTATGTTGCCTCCATAATGCCTTCTTTCTTTCTATTGCATGCTTAATCTCTTCACTCGCCAATTTCACACCTACCTTATTCAACCTTCTGATTCTTGGAATACATTTAGACATTGCTTCTACTAGATAGTTCTCGAATATCACCCAAGCAGCACTGATCTCCTTTCCACCCAACTCCTCATTCCATGCTAAATCTACAAGCTGTATCTTCTCATAATCACCAGCATTATAATTCCACATATAGTAATTCCTCACAGAAGTTCTCACATGGCTTGTAACTACCCAAGTAATCACTTCATGGTCACTCTCACTAACTGGAGGGAGATTTGAAACCTCATTTATGACATTCTCTGATGATATGATTAAATCCAAGAACCTCAATCCACATGTGCCCTCCATTACATAATATCTGAAGTAGTTGTCCCTCAAACACTGGAGAAATTAATTTTCTTTACTTCGGTTGTTATCTCATTATCACAGTCTATATTGCCATAATTAAAATCACCCATAATGATAATCCCTTTTCCTATTTGCTTGGTTAATTTACTTATACCTTTCATAGTCACTATCCTCCACATTATCAGATTTATAGCACCATCCAACTAAGTATTTTGTAACAGATCATTCTTGTATCTATAACAAGTTTCACTGCTATCACTTATTAGATGTGACTTCCCCTTACCCATCCCAAAACCTTCAAATCCAACTGTTCTCACTGTATCCCGAACCATCCTATTCCTTTCTTGCCTACAACATTCATTTCCTCTTTGAGTACTGACTTTTCTCATGCTGTGTTCCATTATCAAACATGAATATTCTCATTTGTCTTGCACACTTGTTCTCTCATTCTCTATACTCATCTACCCATTTCTTCATTCATAACCACCACTTCAATCTCTCTTTACTCTCTGGCTCTTTCACATTGTTTCTTACTTTATCAGATTCGTTCTTTGCACTCATTTCTCAATCTTCCAGCAGCAGTCCCTCCAAATGACTCATATCAAAACTACTCAAATGCAGTCCATCCTCTTATACAGCTCAATTCTTCTTTCAAACTCATTCCACACATTAACAAACTGCACTCCTTTCTCTTCACACATTTCTGCTAACATATCAATCATTCATAATCCTTGCTCACCAACTCATCTCATATCTGTCATACCTAGGCAACTACCTTTCTTATCTCACTATTATCTTTTATCCTTCTCAATAACTCCCTGATATCCAGTCATACATTATTCCCAGTTGGGTCATTTGTTTCTACTACCACTAGCAATTCTTTTGCTGACTTACTCCTCATATCCAATGCCTAAATCCCTGTATTCATTTTACCTCCTGGAAAACAAACCCCTAATGATCGAATCCCCATTTTATAGCAATAATATACATTTAATTATGTATCCTATTACTGTGTAAAAAGTGTGTACTGATCCTCATTACACAAAATAAAGTTCTTAGAAAATCAAGCAAAAGATAAACAAAACAGAGAAACAAATACACATAACAAGCATAATAAATTTTACGAGATGATTTGCTGCTCCATCAATCCACATGTATTCCTACCACATCTAAACGAATTACCTGATCAACATTCTTATTTCATTTGATTAGCCTCCTTATAATTATTTACTGGGCTACCAAATGTATGCAGCTACTGTTTATTGTTAGTTATTTAAATTTTGCAAACCATCTGTTTCCCTCTCTTCATAAGTGTTTTTTTTTTCCTTTTTCAAATATGATCATAAATACAAGTCTAGAATAAATGCATGTCTAGAATTTATAGGATTACATGTTATTTGCTATACTCAGCAACTTATATATATACCATAAATGTTAATTATTAATAATTCATTTTTCTAATAAAAGTATTTCTGGTCACACTTGTTTCTCTTCTTTATATTTCCTATAAAGTCCTATGAAGACCACCCTCTATCAGTGTTGTTGGCTTAAGAATCGTTGACCTAAGCAGAAGGCCTAAGAATTAATTTTTCCAAATCTTGGCCAGTTTAACAAAACTTTATTCATCATCATTATTATTATTATAGAACATCTCTATGGAGTCCAGAGACTCATTGTGGGAGACCCACACTAACTTTCATGCACAGAAAACCTATCATACCTCTCCTTAAACTCATTCACTATCAAGATGCTCAACTAATTCCAGAAACCCAATTCTTTCATTCACCACTCTCCATGCAAAAAATTTAATCCCCACACCCTTAATAACCACACTCTTACACAACTTCCACGGGTGACCCCTAGTTCTCTATAGTTCACTTTACATCCATTCATATTTGCTCCAACTTTTGTAATAGTTTATGTGGTATTCTGTCAAATGCCTTTGCAAAGTCCAGCAGTATCGTGGCATAGCCCAGGGATGGGGAATCTGTGGCCCTTAGGCCACATGTGGCTTTTTTACATATTTTGTACAATTATGTATTCTCATTGTTTACAAATTATACATTTTCAAATTGCATGTGTTTTAATTAATTATATTTAAAAAATCTACTATTATTGATCTATCCCTTGCTATATGGTTGGCATTTCATCCCTATCTATTGTTCAATGGTTAGCACATTATCATATTATATTAATTTGTCCTTAGAGGCCGCTATGAGTACTAGGCATAATGCCCACTTGATTAAAAAACTGATTTAGTTTTGCATTGAGGTTTTGTGTTGCTGTATTGTGGTGCCATCATATGTATTGTCATTTTATAACAAGCTGAAGGAATAGAAGTTCTTGCTTAATTCATTTTTTTTTTTTTTTTTTTTTGAATGTAGGCCTACCTGGTCACTCTCTCCAAATGAAGACAAGTATGACATCTCTGGTGCTATGACCTCATCCAAAACTCTTAATCCTTGTTCCCTCCACATTCTGGCTGAGATAGTTGTCCCTCAAGAATCCAAAAATTCAATTCCCTTAATAGTGCATGCTGCTTCCCCTGTCTAGTTTATATTATTTTTGAAGCCCTCCATAACAATCACTTGCTTTGAACTTGCTAAGCTAATTTGCCTAAACAAATTCTATTCATTGACATCTGTGCTCTCTGTCTATAGCAGCATCCTACTAAATATCTTATAAACATCTATCTCACACCATATACTCATAAAAGAATTACTGTTATTTCCACTGCGATCATGTTACTTATAAAGGAAGTTGTGCCCTATCAGGCACAACTTCCCTTATAAGTAATACTCCATCAGTGTTTATATTTCTATCCTGCCAAAACATGCCATACCCTTCGATTTCTATTGCTGTTAAAACATCTTCCTCAGTTAACCAAATTTCACTGATACCAACAATCTCTGAAAAAACAGCTGATCAATGCCACAAACTCAATGCCTTTATTCCTAATGCCCAATCATTTGTCTACAGAGAATCCAGTGCATTGCCAGTATTCTTATAGCCATTATTACTCCTCTCATACTCTACCAGCCTCTGCAATATAATATACATCCTCTCCATAATCAAGCCATTATCTCCACAAGGCCATCCTTGCTACATTCCACCCTTGCAATTCTAGTTTTCCTGTCCTGACACACTCACCTCCCTAGAAAACAACAGTCCCTCCAAATGCCTGTCCTTCTACATTCAAATGTAATTCATCTCTTGCACACAGCTCTCTTCTATCCTCAAATTTTTCCACGCATTCACATATTCCAGAGATATCTTTCTACACATTCTCACTATTATCTCATTCGTTATAACTGCTCTTCTCTTCCACTTTGTATTATCATACTGGGGCAACATGTTCATTATTTTTCTTCTGACTCATTTCTGCTGCACTATCCCTAACATCAACCTAAAATCTCATTATGCATGATTTATGTTACCTCTAAGATCATTCATACCAACTATTACTATCTCCTCCTCTACATACTCACCACTTTTCATTGCCACTGCAACACTATCATTCCACCCAGCAAGCATTCCTCTGGCACTCTACTCTGCACCCCTCCTCTCAAATCACTGAATATCCATCCATGATACTCCAAACAGATTCATTCACCCTTCTCTCTTGCTGTCTCGCACCCTTCTCTCACACCTATTCTTGCTCTTCTTGTACTAACTAACCTCTCAAGCATCCTAATCTCTTCATTCACACTGCTCATCTTGGTTTTCTTCATTCCTTCAACCTCAGCAGCTTTATTTCTCTCTCTCTCCCCACACATCCTGATCTCAACTGACACACACAGCTATCAGAAAAATCATCTCCCTCTTCCACACTATTCATGGTCAAATTCACATGTACACCTTTCACATTTTCTCTTCACCCTCCAACACATTACGTATCCACAAATTGGTATTCACCCATTTCCAAAGCACTATCTCTACTGCTGCTGCTAATTCGCAAGATTGAAATACTTACGTCTTCCAGCATTTCCCATTGCCTATATTTCATGCACATACACATTCCCATTCCTTCTGGGTTAAATTTAAAACCTATGGCCTGACTTCAGAAATTTCCCTAATTTAATTTCATATCAAACAGTTAAGCATAAAAACTGGATGAAATAAAAATTGTGCAGGTGGGAGGAAACAAAACTTTTGCAACTGTATATGAATATTCTACATCCAAAACTTAGGCACAAAGGGGAAAAAATACCTTTGATGATTCCTCTAATTCTTTTCCTGCAGTAAGCACCATGTTAACAAGTTCATCCATATCCAGATCGTCAGTTACCATACCAAACCTAACACATAACATACCATCATCTCCTTCACCTAAAAAAGAAATATATATATATATTTAAAAATAAGCTTTATATTACAAATCATATACTGAATTTATGCATACTATTTTTAACTTGAAAATATTCCCAATAAATTCACAATATTCCCTAAACATGAATAACTAACTCTTATTTAGAAGTATTGGTCAAGTGTTAATAAACTATTTAATCACCAACTAGTTTTGCCGGCTATTGCTGTCAGCTTCTTCAGGGTACAATAAGGTAGGCAAAGTAAATTACAAGCTAGACGTTAACTGACAATTCTAATTCAATAATAAAATAGTACTGAGCGTGAAACAATACACGTGTCACGGATATGTGATTTACTTGAGAAATATTTTGTAGTTGGCACTGAAGTTCATTTCATGTGTGTTTAGTGATCTGATTAAGGTCTTCCATATATCAGGTAGGATTAAACCTTGGTTCCTGTTGAGGTTTTTTGTGGAACGAGCGACTTTAGCTGCTTCTTTGAAGATTCTGGAATGGTAGTTTTCTTCTATATAAGGCATATAACTTTTATTCCATTCAATAATGTGGATGGTTGTAAAGAATTGGGAAGAAAGGCCAGATATATCTTATCTGTTGTTTCTTACATAACCGATGTGTTCCCTTTGTCTCATTCCAAAGCTTCTAGATGTCTGACCAATGTAACTAAGACCACAGGAACAAGGAATGATGTACACTCCTGCATACTTGTAGAAAGGATTGAAGTCTTTTTGTGATCTTAGAAATTTCTGAATAGTTTCAACTGGCTTGAAGGTCAATCTAATATTGTGTGGTTTTAGGAGGAGAGCCAGTTTTTTGGAAATCGTACCAATGATGGAATAGTTATAGTGGTGATATATTGGGTGACATCAAGTTGACGAGTCTTCTAGGGTAGCCACTTAAGGATAGGTCATTGGATATTGTAGTCAATTCTTCTTGTAGATCATTTTGGTCCGTAGTAAACTGTATAGCTCTTTTCTTTAGCATATGAATAATGCTGAGTTTTTGGGAGGTGTGGTGAGCTGAAGTGTAGATAACATCCAGTATTTGTAGGTTTTCTATAAACAGATAAGTTGACACTGTTATTTTCTTGTTTCTTTATTATGATGTCCAGGAATGGTAGTTGTTTGTCCTTTTCAAGATCTAGTGTGAATTTGATAGTATGGTGGAACGAATTGATTTTGTTTAGTAATCCAATAGCTCTTCCTTTTTGTGGTTCCATATGATAAAGATGTCATCTACATATCTAAACCATGCTGTAGGTTTTGGGTTAATCTGAGATAAGATTTTAGTTTCAAGATCTTCCATAAATAATTCAGCACAAGAGGGTGAGAGGGGTCTACCGATGGCCAATCCAGTTAATTGTTTGTAAATAGTTTTCTTCCACACGGAATAGTTAGAAGTCAAACAGTGACTAAACAATGAAGTGATGTCTTGTGGGAACAAATTGTCTAAGATGTTGATGACTTCAACTACTGGAATGTTGGAAAACAAGGAAGTAACATCAAGGCTAGGAAGTATATCATCTTCAGAGATAGGGATTTTTTTAAATTATTCAATAAAATGTTGAGAGTTTTTAATATAAGTATCTGAGTTATGGATGTGTTGTTGTAGAATTTTGGCTAGATGTTTAGACAGTAAATAAGTTGGAGAGTTGATTACATCTACAATGGGGCATAATGGGGAGCCATTCTTGTGCACTTTTGGAACGCCATGCAGTCTAGGAGTATGGCGTTCCAAAGGACAAAGAGAATGCATCAGTTATGTAAGAAACAACAGACAAGATATATCTGGCCTTTCTTCCCACTTCTCTACAACCATCCACATTATTGAATGGAATAAAAGTGATATGCCTTATATAGAAGAAAACTACTGTTCCAGAATCTTCAAAGAAGCAGCTACAGTCGCTCGTTCCACAAAAAACCTCAACAGAAACCAAGGTTTAATCCTACCTGATATATGGAAGACCTTAATCAGATCACTAAACATACATGAAATGAACTTCAGTGCCAACTACAAAATATTTCTCAAAAAGTAAATCACGTATCTGCGACATGTGTATTGTTTCACGCTCAGTACTATTTTGTTATTGGATTAGAATTGTCAGTTAACGTCTAGCTTGTAATTTACTTTGCCTACCTTACTGTACCCTGAAGAAGCTGACAGCAATAACTGGTGAAACTAGTAGGTGATTAAATAGTTTATTAACACTTGGCCAATACTTCTAAATAAGAGTTAGTTATTCATTAATTTCGGTGGTCAAGAATTATAACAATTTCAAATATTCCATAAACATATTCAAAATCCATACATTTGATTCACATCTCATAAGTAATGATGCAATGTCTGAGAATTTACCTATGAAGGTAGAAAACTGCCTTCATAAGTAATGATTGTCAGACATAAAACTATTTTGGGAAAATTTGAAGAAAAGAGCAAAACTAATAATAATGGCAAATACTTGTTAGATTTCTGCTCAGGACATGGACTGGTTATTACTAACACAATGTTCCAACATAAAAATCTGCACAAATTCACATGAAGAGAAGAGGCAAGGAATAAGAAAAGTCTCATTGACTATGTCATTGTTGATAGTGATGTCTTCTCCCTGGTGCAGGACACCAGAGTATACAGAGAATTTCAAATTGGAAGTGATCACTGTTTAGTCTTGAGCAGGATAAAATTTAATTTCATATTGAAAAGAATAACATGTAAGAAAGTTTTAAAGCGAATAAAAGTTGAGCAGTTCTCAGATATGAACTGTAGACTAAAATATACAAATATTATTCAAGGAACAATGAAAGAGTTTGAGAACAGGAAACAAACCTTGGAGATTCAGTGGCAAACCCTGAAGAAAACACTGATTGATTCAGTCAGAGAGGCATGTGGTGAGATTCTCTGCAAGATTGGAAAAATCAGAACTCCATGGTGGACACAGGAAGTTAAAGAGGCAGTGAAGGAAAAGAAGAAAGCATATCAAAAGTTCCTGGCAAATAAGTCAGCTTGCGCTCTTAGAGAATACAGAGACAAATATAAGAAAGCTAAACACTGTATAAAACTAGCTAAACAAAAATCATGGGAAGACTTTGGTAAGAACATCGAAAATAAATATCAAGAAGATGGCAAGATGTTCTGGAGGTTGTGAAGAAGCTCAGAAATGGAGGAAAGAGTGCTGTAAAAGGAATTAGAGAAGCTAAAGGTAACATGAAAACTGAAGAAAAAGATATCCTTGAAGTATGGAGTAATTACTTTGAAAATTGCTAAATGAAACAAGCAGTGAGAGCACAGTGGTAAAAAACACTCAACAGGCATGCAGTCAGGAATATATCCATACTTGAAGTAGAAAAAGCCATCAAAAGCCTGAAATGTGGAAAAAGAGCAGGAGTAGATGATATTCGACCAGAAATGCTGTATGGAGGTATAAAAGTCTTACAGTGGCTGCACAGCATAGTTCATAAGGCTTGGACAGAGAGACAAATTCCAGATGATCGGAGTAGAGCTCTTATAGTACCCATACATAAAAAACAAAAATAAAACTGAATGTGAGAATTAGAGAGATATATTTCTCTACTGAGTGTTCCTGGTAAGATTTATGTAAGTATACTTGAGAAACAGTTGAGAAGGATTGTGTGAAGAAAAGCTTGGTGAAGAACAAGCTAGATTCAGGCCAAATAGAGGCTGTCAGGATCAGATCTTCACTTTACGACAAATAGTTGAGAAATCATGGGAATATAACAAAGTTCTGTATTTAAGTTTTTTCGATCTGGAAAATGCATATGACAAGGTGCCAGGAGAGAAGCTATTCAACACACTACAGTTATATGGTGTCAATGGGGCATTATATCAAGCAATACTTAGTCTTTATTTGAGTTGCAAATCAGCAGGTAGAATTGAAGGAAGTACAAGAAGATGATTTAATGTTAAATCTGGTGTCAGAGAAGGATGTACATTATTCTGTCTGTTATTCCTTATCTATATGGATCACATTATGAAGGAAAGCGGTATTAAACCTGATATCAAAATTGGAGATGTTAATGTCAGCTCTTTGCTTTATGCAAACAATGTTATACTTCTAAATAAATCTGCTACAAGTCTGCAAGATTCCCTGACTAAATTGAATAACTGTTGCAATAGATATGATGTGAAGGTGAGCAATAACAAGACAAAGAGAATGAAAATAGGAAGAAGCAATGAGAATATCGACTGCATTGTGAATGGAGAACCTAATAGAACAAGTGAACTATTTCAGCTACTTAAGCTTGATTTTTAGTGGAGATGGTAAATTAAATATGGAAATAGACAACAGAATCAACAAAGCTGGTATGGTAGGAAGTCAATTGAATAAATTTATATGGAATAAGAGAGAAATTAGTTAAAACACTAAATTAGCTGTATACAAACAGTGTTCAAACCAATTTTAATTTATGGATCTGAGAGCTTGGTCAGAAGTAAAACCCTTGACCAAAGACTAGAGACTGCAGATATGACAGTCCTGAGAAAGATTAGGGACATGAACAAATGGCAATATATACTAAAAACAAGGATGTTAGGAAAGAACTTGAAATTGTCAGCATCCAGGAATGTGTTAGCAGAGCTAATCTCAGGTGGTATGGTCACTTAAACAGAATGGGCAAGGAAAGATTAACAAAACAAGTGTTCTCTGTCAGGTTGGCAGGAAAAAGACACAGAGGAAGACCAAAATATAAGTGGACTGATACGGTAAAAGGTGCCTTAGAAGATAGAAATATAAGATCTGATAATGTTGAAGTGTTGACAGGTAACAGACTGATTTGAAGGAAAATCGTAGATAGAAAGTTAGTAATGATGTAAATTTTTCATGTAGTACTATCATATCCTGTACACCCCTTGAGGGTACATGACAGGAATTTGATGATGATGATGGTGGAAAACTGCATCTTAAATGGAAGTTAAGATTTATCCTGCACTTAAAGGAAAAAATGCTTTAAGTGATCGCTTTATACATATAAATCCAGGAGGCACCCTCTGATACTGTTTTCATCTGAATGTTTTTGAGTTGCTAGGATGTCATCTTCTAACTCAAAGGATAAGGAAACTTTATTTTCACAGAATCGCATGACTAAGATAATATCAAAATATTGAACCCACTTAGAATGAATGTTATAGTATAACCATTAAAAATTATTTAATGAGGAGTGGTAATAATCAATTCCATGAGGAATACAAAGAACAGGCAAGGAGGGTGATTTGGTTGGTAAAGGTAGCAACGTTCAGTATATGAGCAGCAGTTAGCTAATGAAGCAAAAATACAGGGAGTTCTTTTGATATGTATCCAGCAAGAACAATTATGGTAGGATGGCAATGATTGGAGCAAATGGTATAGCAGACAATATAGTTAAGATAATTAATGAGCAGTTTATAAAGGTCTTTCATCCTTGTGCATGTGATATCATGGAGTTTCAGAGCAGTGGATGATGAGGAGAGACTGACTGAGCGAGGAAGAGGTATATGGGAAATTAAGCAAACCTGATACTAATAAGACTGTGGGACTGGATGATATATCACCATGTATTTTGAAGGAATATGCCAGGGAGTTGATATCTGCCTTGACATACTTGTTTAATATGAGTCTTACATTGGATCAAGTTCCAAAGAAGTGGAAAGAAGGCAAGATTGTACCGCTTCATAAAGGAGGTGACAAAATTCAAGCATCAAATTATAGGCCAATAGGTGTCAGGTGTTGTGGTGAGAATCAGGATCCATAATTGGGTTGACAACAATGATATCATCTTTGATGGACAGAATGAATTTGCTCAAGGGAGATCATGTTTTAATAATCTACTTACTTATTACAATAATCCATTTTAAAAATTTATGGAATTTACAACCGTGTTAAAAAACTTTTTTATTATCCCGATGTTTCGATCTTCACATCAAAATCATCATCTGGAGCATACATCAATATACAAGACAAGCTGAGTTACATTATTAATTGTAAGCTAAAGAAACAATGCTATGATCACATGTTATTCTACTGGCATATCTCTAGTGAAAAAAAAAAAATTAAATTAAATTACATCAAGCTAAATTCTATTTACAATGACAGGAATAAACATTCTTTCAGATGGTTTTTTCTTTCAGAAAAAATGATGTCCTATTTTTAGTGTTACAATTCTTATTTTTGCTTTTAAGATACTGGATTTTCTACAGTCCTGTTTATAGTTGTTCTTAGTGAGGAACATTCCGTGGGTCGAATATATACCTTCCATATGTTTGGGATTTTTGGACCATCATTATTGTTCAGATTGGGGTGGTTGATAATAATCTCACATGCTTCCTTGAATTTTCGTTCATACCATGTTTTAGTGCGTTGTAGACGGCAGCAGTGGGAGATGGATCCACAGTAGTATACTTAGACTTCACAAAGGCTTTTGATAGATCACTGCATAAGTTGATAGCCATGTTTCAGAGAAGGGTGGTTGATGTGAATGTTGTTTGTTCAGGAGGCTGATGAAGTGTTTAAAGTTTCACAGCTGTGTGGCCATATAAGCTTCCACATAAAAGTTAGAAGTGTGTGTGTGGGGGGGGAGAGTGATGAGATCATGGCTGTACCTTCTTTTTGGAAGTAAAAATAAATTATTTTGCTACATGAAGTAACCAGAACGTAACATTTGAGCAAAGAGAGCTGCAATATCAGTGTGGAAATTTGTTCTGTAAGAGAAGAATGGTATCATTGTGTTATTTGTGAAAAGAGCAGAAACATCAAATTGACTCGTGGGCACAAAAGACTTAGTTGGGGAGAAAAAGAATGTTGATAGAAACTTCAGGAAGTTGTTGCAGCAGATAAAGAAGAATAGCGTTGTTGGGAGAGTCATAGGCGTGTTTGGCCAGATAGGACAACAGTGAATTGAGAAGAAGAGCAGAGATAATGAATAGTAAGATGGCTGAGTTGTGTGAGGCAAAGGGGTTTCAATTTGTAAATCTGTGGAAGTTGGAATGGCATAAAGCTGATGGATTACATGTGAATGGGTTTGGTGTTGGGCATTTAGAAAGGCTATTTGTAAAGATTTTTGTCACAAAGACTTGCGAATTCTCTTTAAAACTGTGTACTTTGGCGAGGAGGCGCTGCAGTCGTGACAGAAGCAGACGACGCTTAGGACTTGATTAGCAAAGTTTCCGCTGTGTGTGGTATCCATTTTTTTTAAATGTGCCCGAAGTGAAAGAATAAGTACAACATTAGTGTTTGAAGGCAAATTATAATGTTTTTGTAGTTTCAAGAATCTTGTAAAGCAAGTTTGTGTCAAGTTTTTCAGAAATAAATAACATCACTAGAGTTACATCAGTGAAATGCGTATGAATGTGTTCTAAAAGTATACGTATAAGCGAGCATTCATTCTGCGTAATGATCAAGACTTTCACCAGCTTTACCACTCATCACAAGTCCGAATTTTACTGGCGCAGTCGATAGGACCTACAAGGTGAGAGCAATTCGTTATGTAAATGCATGCTCCCATGTTTTAGAGTTCTATTTTGATTATTTGGGCGAAAGTCTGTTTTAATACAAAAAAAAAAAAAAAAAAAATAGTGTTCGTAGTTTGTTCCATCCTGGAACAGTAGTAGTTTTGATTTCTCGCCAGAGAAAGAATACGTCAGTATTCAAATTTTGTTCCATCCTGGAACAGTAGTACAACAGTTTGGATAAATGAAAAACACGCCAGTGTTCAAGCTATATTTTCGTCCCAGATAGTTCAGAATAGTTGTTTTTTTTTTTTCATTTTAAATTTATTTTGTTCTGCAGTTACCGATTTGTCCTGTTTTGCATGTTAGTTCCATCTTGGAACAGTCAGAACTTGTGATTTCTCGCCAGAGAAAGAACACGACAGTGTTATCATAGTTAATTTTTGCATACTGTTTTGATAGTTCTGTTTCGAGATTTCAGTTATTATATAGTAGCGGTGTAAAATCGGAACTATTTTTTTGTTTTTGTTTTGTTTTTATATATCCACATATATATATATATATATATATATATATATATATATTTGTGTATTTGAAAGTGTAGTAAATTGTGTAGTTGAAGTTTTTATCTGATAATATTGTAAGATTTATCTATGTTTACAAATGATATGTTGAATTTAATTATGAGTCCCATAATCGCCAAATGTATACATCTCTTTTTGGGCTTTTAAAAAAAAAAAAAAAAGAAAAAAAAAAAGTGCAATTGATTCTTTTTTTTAGGGTGATTTTTTTTTTTATCAGTAAAGAGAGTTATTGTTTAGCACCATGACTTATTTAACCAAAGGTAGAAAGGAAGATTTACGTAAATTGGCTGAAGAATTGGGAGAGAAGCCAACTGTTGAAATGAAAGTGATAGATCTTAAAATGATTATTACGGGAAGTAAATTTTATGAAGAAGAATTTGTTAAAGGGATGTTGGAGACGATTATTAGTACCAGACTCGAGGAAGAACTGATGAAGAAAGAATTAGAAGCTCAACGGCGGAAGGAAGAACTAGAAGCCCAATGCCGGAAAGATGAATTGGGGGCCCAACAGAAAAGAGAACAAATGGAGTTCGAGTTGAAGAAACTGGAAATTGAAGCGCGTGTTCAACCAACCTCAACTCCAGTATCCAGTGACAATAAACCATATTGTCTTGAACTAATTAAGCTAATGCCTAGGTTTAGATTACAAGAGGATGACATTGTGATATACCTATCCCTGTTTGAAAGACAAGCTAAGAGAACAAAAATAGATGTTAAAGACTGGATATCATGTCTCTTGACTTTGTTACCATTTGAGATTGTCCAATTAATTGGTAGAGAGTCAGAAGAAAATTGCGAAGATTATGAATATATTAAAACAATTCTACTAAAGAGATTTAGACTGAATCCTGAAAGTTTCAGAAAAAAGTTTGTGATGCACCAAAAGGTTGCTGAAAAATCTTGGAGGGATTTCTGTTATGAAATAACTAATTATTTCGAAGAGTGGATTGGTGGCCTTGATATCAAGGATTTTGAAGGGTTAAAAGATCTAATTATTACGGATCAACTGAAGAAGAAAGTACCACATGAAGTGAGAGAACATCTCTTAGACGACTGGACAAAATTCGTTTCTCCAACCAAGTTAGCTGACAGATTGGACGAATACGACAGTGTTCGTAGTACATCAAGGAAGCCCATCGGAGCTATTCCGAAGGACAAGGTTACTGAAAAGTTTAGACCTTATACTCCACCTGCTGAGCGAACATTCAAAAATAAGTTATCTCCCTCTCAAAGTCCACCGAGATGGTACCAGCCGTGGCGAAATGATGATTCATACAAGCCTCACTACAAACCAACTTGTTTTACTTGTAGAAGGGAAGGTCATATTGCCAAGTTTTGTATGAAAAATAGTCAATCAAAAGGTACTCCTACTACAGCACACAGTAACCTAGTTCAAACGTCTACCACTGGGAATGACGATAAATCAGGTGTGTTGACTGCCAAAATTTCCATTCCAGTATCCAAATCAGTGGACATTGATCGAAATGTAGATGATTTGAAGGTGGTCAAAATCAAATGTGGAAGTAGGGTTTTAAATGGAATAATAGATACGGGAGCGCAAATATCGGTAGTGCGCGAAGATTTAGTGGCAGATACGCCCCATGATGGAGAAAGTAAGATAGAAATATCTTCTGCTTTCGGAGAAAAATGAAATAACACCCTTAAGGATTTTTGAAATGAAAATTGATGATAATTTACATGGTAATGTTCCAGTCACATGTGCTGTCTCAAGAAAACTGGTTACCGATCTGCTACTGAGCTCCTCTGCCTATGAAATGCTGGTCGAAAGCGTCGAGCTACATGAGAGTAGTCATCATTGGGAGACACCGGTTCTGAAATCAAAAGATTTAAGCGATAAACGGTCAGAAGATGATGAAGATGAAGACATGCCTTCGAAAATAACCAGTACAGCATTGGCAGTAAGTACGATAGAGTCCCCACCAGGTGAAGAAAATGAGTGTATACCAGAAAAAACAAAATTCGAATTCGGCAAACTTCAAAAGGATGATGAGACGCTTCGAAGGTGTTTTGAATGGGCAAAAAGACAGAAAAATTCCTATGCGTTTGACAATGGGGTTCTGCTTCATAATGAACATATTTGTGGCGAGAATATTAGACAAGTAGTGCTACCGCGTGTGAAACGAGAGAATGTCTTAAAGATGGCACATGAAATCCCTCTTGCTGGCCATCTCGGCGAAAAGAAAACCCGTCAGCGAATCAAGTACTCATTCTTTTGGCCTACCATTAAACAAGACGTGAAAAAATATTGCGAAAGCTGCAAGGAATGTCAAATGAGAAGGACTGCTACATATAGAGATAGAATCCCCATACGACCTATCGTCAGACCAGAAGCTCCGTTTGAGGTATGGAGCGTGGATTGTATCGGACCGTTAGAACCCCCATCGGGAAGAGGACATCGATTCATAATATGTGCTGTTGATTTATGCACTAGATGGGCCGAAGCCATACCTGTCAAGGAAATAAGTGCTAAAACTACATGTAACGTTCTAATGAGGATATTTACTCAGACTGGATTTCCTAAAATGGTCTGTACCGACCAAGGTACGAATTTCACATCTAAACTCACTCAAGCTTTTGAAGATCTGCTAGGCATAGCTAAACGTTTTTTCCACTCCAGGACATCCTGAGAGTATGGGCGCTGTTGAACGTTGGAACAGAACTTTAAAAGAGATGATGAATAAGAATATACAGGAACATGGAAGAAACTGGGATTTACATCTTCCCTATCTTCTATTCGCATACCGAGAAGTACCACATAGCACTACTGGGTTATCACCTTTCCAGTTGGTATATGGAAGATTACCTCCAGGCCCCTTATCTTTGTTAAAAGAAATTTGGACTGGTGGACGAGTCATCCCAACTGCTGCCTCTCGCTCGGTTGAAAATTATTTACAAGAGCTTCTTGAAAATCTAAGAAAAGCTCATGAAATTGCATCCGAGAATGCCAAAGGGTCTCAAGAACAATACTCCTCCAGATATAATCTTCGTTCCAAAGAAAAATCCTTCATGGTTGGTGAAAAGGTTTTAGTATTGTTACCTTCATCCTCTCATAAGCTTCTAAATACTTGGACAGGACCTGCTACAGTCGTCCAACTTACTAGACCACATTCTGCGAAGGTTGAGATGAAGGATGGAAGTATCAGGGAGCTCCACATAAATAAGCTTCGACCATATATTCAAAGAATTAATCATGTCGGTCTAGTTTTCGAACTAGATGAAGATTTCGGAACACTCCACTATGCACCTGCTGACAAGATGAATAAATCAGTTGAAGATATTAGGAAACACCTTGAGGATATGGAAGCTCTCTTGACGGAAGAACAAAAACAAGAACTTTTTGACATCCTCCGGAAATATGCAGATGTTTTTAGTTCCAAACCTGGTCATGCCAAAGTTGATGGACACTCCATCAAAGTTACAGAGAACTGTTCCCCTAAGAGACTCAAACCCTATAGGGTGCCAATCACTCTACAAAAGGAAGTAGATCGACAAGTCAAAGAACTGTTAGATATGGGTCTCATTGAGCCAAGTGTCAGTGAATGGGCTTATCCCGTTGTTTGTGTGGCTAAGAAAAATGGAAGTGTCAGACTATGCATTGACTTTAGATTGCTGAATAGTTTTACTATTCCAGATGCTTATCCAATGAAAATAGCTAGAGATTTATTATTTGAGGTAGGACAAGCAAGATTTATCACTGTAGTTGACCTCACCAAGGGATATTGGCAAATCCCTATGGAAAAGGAAGCAAAGCCCTTCACCGCATTCGTGACGCATTCTGGTCACTATCAATGGAATGTCTTACCGTTTGGAATGAAGAACGCTGGAAGCACATTCCAGAAATCATTAGATAAAGCACTAGCTCCTCATAAGGCATACTGCCGATCTTATATCGACGATTTGGCTATATTTTCTAAAACATGGTCTGAACATCTCACCCACATAGATGAAGTCTTCAAAACATTAAGAGAGGTGGGTTTAACAGTAAACCTAGAAAAAATGCGAATTCGGGAAAAATCAAGTGAAGTTCCTAGGTCATTTGATTGGATCCGGTCAACATTCTCCAGACCCAGAGAAGGTCGAGGTTATAAAAGGTTTAGCGACACCAGCAACAAAGAAGGAAGTAAGAAGTCTACTTGGACTGGCTAGCTACTACCGTGACTACATACCACAATTCTCCCAAATTGTATTACCACTGACAAATCTGACTAAGAAAAGTGTCCCAAACAACATTCCTTGGACTACTGATGCTGATGAAGCTTTTACGAAACTCAAGGAAGAGCTTATAAAAATGCCTTCTTTGCATACTCCAGATCTCGACAAGCCGTTCCAGTTGTATACGGATGCATCAGCAACAGCAATTGGCGCATGTTTAGCTCAAAACAACGAACAAGGAAAAGAATTGCCCATTGCTTTCTTCAGTAAGAAACTAAATTCCTGTCAAATGAAATGGTCAACCATTGAAAGGGAAGCTTTTTGCGTCTTGGAGGCATTGAAAAAGTTTGACACATGGGTATTTGGTGCTGAAATACAGGTAATTTCAGATCATAACCCTCTGACCTATCTAACTAAAAGTGCCCCTCATGGTGCCAAGTTGTCCCGATGGGCTTTAGCCCTACAACGTTATAATCTGACTGTTACATATAGAAAGGGTAGTCGTCACGGTAACGCTGATGCCCTTTCCAGATTAAAAACTGATATAATTAATTAATGCTATTGGCTTGTTTCTTAATAATGATTATATATTTTCTTGATGTTTAGTTAATGATAATTATATAGTTTTTTTTTTGTGTGTGTGGGAGCTGCATCGCACCATAAAGCTCTCACCTCATTTCTTGTATTTTAGAGTCAATTACTCGCCTGAGTTTTTTTTAGATGCAACATCGACACTCCTGTGACGGATGTGCTTCCCCCAAAGGGAGCTGTAAAGATTTTTGTCACAAAGACTTGCGAATTCTCTTTAAAACTGTGTACTTTGGCGAGGAGGCGCTGCAGTCGTGACAGAAGCAGACGACGCTTAGGACTTGATTAGCAAAGTTTCCGCTGTGTGTGGTATCCATTTTTTTTAAATGTGCCCGAAGTGAAAGAATAAGTACAACATTAGTGTTTGAAGGCAAATTATAATGTTTTTGTAGTTTCAAGAATCTTGTAAAGCAAGTTTGTGTCAAGTTTTTCAGAAATAAATAACATCACTAGAGTTACATCAGTGAAATGCGTATGAATGTGTTCTAAAAGTATACGTATAAGCGAGCATTCATTCTGCGTAATGATCAAGACTTTCACCAGCTTTACCACTCATCACAAGTCCGAATTTTACTCTATTGTTTTCTGAGAAGGCACAGATTATAGAAGTTAATGTAGCAAATTATCAGTCTACCTGCAAAGCAGGATAGCACAAATCAACAGATTGTATGGCAGGAGGAAGATGGATATGAGGTTGAAGTGTAGTTGCAGCAACACAAGATGATGGATGCATAAAGGTGAGGATGAGACAGGTGGGAATGGAAATCACAGTCAGGATCAGGGTAACAGAGTGGTCAGACTGAAGAGAGAGGTGTTTTATAGCAGCTAGAATAGAGAATGTTGGTGCTGGAATAATGGCCTCAAACATACACAGTGATTATTATATTTATACAGAAATTTAATGAGCATTCAAAACAAGAGAGCTGAGTTTGTTGCAATGATTGAGATGGTATGCCCAAAAATAATTGGAATAAGTGAAATTTGGTTGTCTGAGGAGGATATGATGTCGGAATAGAACTAAAAGGACATATAATTTTCCAGAAGGATAGAAATGTGAAAAGAGAAGGGGGGAGGGAGAGTGCTGTTAATGATTGCAGAGGAACTGTGTCCACAAAGTGCGGAAATTGAGAGTGAATGCACAGATTTTGAATCTGTGTGGTATGAAGCTGAAATAAACAGGCTAGTATATCTGATGGGATGCCGTTATAGACCAGGAAATGCAGAGAATACCGATTGTGAAATGTTTAGGCAAATTAGTTGGGCATGTAAAAAAGAAGGTGATCCTGATGGGAGACTAATTACAGAAATATAGACCGGAAGGAGGAGACAGCGTATGGGAACAAGAAAAGAGAGCTGGTGGAATTTCTGAGCGATAAGTATTTTAAGCAGCATGTGATTGAAGCAACTAGAGGCTTTAATGTCTTGAATTTGGTGATAACTTCACAAGATGCAGTTGTTAATGAAGTGTTGACATTGGTGAGAGTGATCATGAGGTACTTGTTTGGGAAGCAATGAAACAAGAAAAGGTCACTGCAAAAAATGGATACATGTGGAAGTATAAAGCAGGTGATTATAGGAAGCTCTGTAGTCAGTTAGCATCAGCACATTGGTTAGATGAGCTGAGCGAAAAAGATGTTGACAATGCATGGAAACTGACAAGGCAGTATCTGACAAAAAGCAATGTATAACTGCATACCAAGGGTTAAGCGAGTAAAGAGAGTAGGAGTGAAATGAATGAACAGTGCAATTAAGCAAGCTGTGCTGGAAAAAAAAAATGTTATAGAGGAGGTACAATGCAGTTAGCAGTGATTGGATCCATGAAGAGTATAAAGTGCAGGCTAAAAAAAGGTGACGAGCATGGTAAAGAAAGAAAAGGTGCAGTATGAGAGGATTTTGGCTAGTCAGGCCAAGGTTAACCGAAGAGAATTTTTCCACTACATGGCAAGCAAGAGGAAGAATAATTATAGCAGATTAACAATGGTGGATAGTCAAGGCAGCAGACTAAAAGCTGAAAAGGATATAGTGGAATTATTGAACGAGCACTTTATCACATATCATACTGGTGTAAACAATGTTGTGGAATATATAGAAGGGAGGCAATTATTATGAGAATTGGAAGTGAAAGAAACAGAGGTGTATTAGATGTTGGTTGGGTTAGATGTGAATAAGGCTGTGGGAATGGATGACATATCTCCACATATTCCTAAGGAATGTGCACCACAGTTGACTATAACCCTGACTTGGTTATTTAATGAAAGTCTTGTAGTGGGTAGGGTTCCTAAGGAGTGGAAAGAAAGCCTATAGTTGGAGACTTCTGTTTTAGAATCATGCTTGTGGAGGGCACTATTTTGCCTTCTTTCCACTAAGGAGAGACTGCTAAGGAATAGAATACAGGATTGGGTTGATGGACATTAGCATTCTTTATGATGGTTAGCATGGATATGTAAAGGTAGGTTCTGTTTTAGTAATTTACTTGCATTTCATGATAAGGTGACAAGTGTGTTAGATAAGGGAGAATCATATACAGTGATATTCTTAGATTTTGCAAAAGCATTTGATAGATTACCACATGATAAGCTGGTGTACAAGCTGAAGAGGATGGGAACAGATGGATTGGTTAGATGGATCAGAGATTGGCTCTCTGAATGATACCAGCAGGTTGAGTATGACGGCATAGTGTCTCAAAAAAAGGAGGTTAACCAGTGGAATGCCCAAAAATTCTTTTTTGGGCCCCTGCTGTTTAACTTGTTTGTAAACAATATGTCATGTGGACTGACTGGGGATCTCCAGTTATTTGCTGATGACGCAAAGTTAGGAAGAATTATAAGTAGCACTGCTGATGTTAATTCCCTTTAGGAATACTTGAATAAACTTTTTACTTGGACAAAAGAGTGGGATTGTAGTTTTAATATCAGTAAGTGCAAGGTGTTACATTTTGGAGTGCATAAATATAAGGCTGTGTACTATATCGATGGTGCTGTACTGCAAGAACTGGATGAGATTAGAGAGCTGAGAGTGATGGTTGACAGTAGACTGAAGTTTGGAGGGCATATTGCTAGAGTTGCAAAGGCTGCACATCATAGTATTGCTATGATAAGAAGTACTTTAACATGTAAGGATAAGGAAGTGGTTGTGCCACTGTATAAGGCACTGGTCAGACCACACTTGTGCTCAGATCTGGTCACCTGGTTTTCAATGTGATGTGGAGACATTGGAGAGGGTCCAGAGATGAGTGACTAAGACAATATCAGGACTTTCGAATGCTGGCTGTGGAGACAGAGATTTAAGAAATGTGAATTGCAGAATTTGGTGGACAGTAGGAAGAGAGGTGATATGATAGAGATATTTAAGTTAGTGAGAGGATTTTATCAGATTAATCCAGAGGGGATTATAAAATGAGTAGATGGTGAGAGGGGAAGAACCAGGTCATTCCTGGAAGTTGTGTAAAAGTGTGGTTTGGAGGGGTGTGAGGAGCAGATTTTTTACATGGAGAATTGTCAGTGAATGAAACACATAACCAGAATGTGTTGTTAATTCAAGGAGTGTTAAGGATTTTAAGATTTTATATGATAAATATGTTGTCAGCTGAATGAGTCTGCCGACTCCATGGAGGGTATAATAATAATAATAATAATAATAATAATAATAATATCATCTATCACAAGTGTTGCATTTTTAATTTTGTTTATTGAAGTATGTGTGTTTTTATAAAGGAAGGAGAATGACCTACCAAACTCCTTGAGTGTTTGGTAGGTCATTCTCCTGATAATAACAGTCCTGATAATAACCTAGTTCATTGGCTAGGTTATTATCAGGACTATCTATACTTTCAACTATTAGCCAAAGTAGAACATTATGTTTGTATATTTTTGGAATACCATAAATTCTAGGAGAGCATGAGTGATGTGGTAATAGCTTGTTAACAGTGTCTGAAAATTCAAGAAGCAAAGACTCAAGAAATTTAAGCTTTATTTTTAATTCTATTAGTTGGATTATAGTTCACAAATCGATAAGTGTTGTCAAAAACTAATGATTCATTTGATGAAGATAGGTTGATCAGTTTAAAAGGGCTATAACATTACCCTTGTCAGCCTTTGTGATAATGATATCCTTATTAGCTTATTAATTTTGATCAGTATATAGCATCCAGTTTACAACAGTTCTATGACTTTATTAAGCAGCAGCAGTTCATTATTTAGGATGTGGCTGGACAGGTTAATCACACATACCAGCCAATACATATATGCTAACTCTCACCACTACCACCTTCACAAAAACATGGAATCGTTAACACCCTCAAAAACAGAGCTATATAATAATTTGTTCTAATGAACAAGGTCATAAGCAAGAATTATAAATTATTAGCAATACACTTATAAACAATGGCTACAGCAAAAATAACAAAATTCTTTGCAAAACTACACCTAAAAATGGAAATAATATAGATTATAGTGAAACCAAAGTTATTTCATACATTAAAGATCTGATAAAATAAACAGAATGCTACACCATTATAACCTTGCAGTTACTTTTACACCACCACCTATAAAATCAAAACACATTCATCTCGTCCAAGGATCTCTCTCCACCAGCTCACCCTACAGTATACAGAATCCAGTACACCTGTAACTTGCCATATATTGGTGAAATTGGATGCACAATTCCAATATCTCTAAAGAAAACAACAACACATCAAATTAAACAATTTCGGTAACTTGGGCCTTTCTGATCATGCTCTTAATGCCTTACACCAAATTGATGGTGTAAGACATAGATGGTATGCCTTACACCATGGATGCAAACTGAAGAAACCCTGTGACATTTTGATCAACTCCTAATCTAAACAATAATGGTACCTAAAAATCTCAGGAATATGGATGGCACACATTCAGTTCAAATAACTTTTGTTTAAAGTTCTCCAGCAAACCCTCATGTTAGGACTCAATAATTGCAGAATATATTTCATATATTTCATATACTATAAATATATTCATATACTAGAATATATTTCATATACATATGCCATCAATATGGGCTTTGTTCTAATTTATCTGTGAGTAACCCTAGCCTAACTGATTTTATTCTGTTAGTAATTTCTAGTGAAAAAGCTAATAGGAGATTATAAATTAAGTGGATATTAAATCCAACATTAGTTCAAAACCGAATACAGAAACTATAAAAATTTTGTGTGAAATTTAACCAGAGAGCTTAATGGGAATACACTCGCCGCCATACTACGAGTTCCCTAGCCGAACCTAATAGGTGACATGAATGCTAGCGTCCATATATTCGTCTCCTATTGGTCCATTTTAATAAGGTTTCACCAACAGGAGATATTTGGTTTCACCAAATGGACCAATAGGAGATGAATATATGGATGTTAGCATTCATATCACCTACTGGGTTTTCGAGTAGGGCAACTCATAGTAGGAATTTTTTTTTCTTTTCACCAGAAGTCAAGCTAGTAGTATTAATAGTTAACCAAATTGGTGTGACTTTAGCATACCATGTGTATTGTAACAAAGCCTGTGTGTGTGTGTGTGTGTGTGTGTGTGTGTTTAAAGGAATCTTAATACTAACTTAATCGTCTTAATACTAACCTTAGCTATAACTTATGTGATTATCATCACTCGTACGCTATCCTGCTTTGCCATTCATGAGATCATGCTGGTGTGAACGTGCCCAACAATACTATGGCATCTAGAATGCCTTTAAATGTCAGCAATACATTTTCTAGTTAGTTAGTTTATATCTGTTGTTTCACTTGTAATGTATATTTTTGGATTTCACCTTTTTTGTGTGTGCATGCATGCATGCTCATGCTCCAAGTGACAATGACCTTGATATGAAGGTTGAAACATCAGGCAATCATTTTGGTTTATATTAAATTGAAGTTACTACTCTAATGCAGCCGTTTTCATAATTTATTAGACAGAACATGGTGAATATTATGTAAATACCAAAGGTCTTGAAATGTAGCCTGATCAGACCATATTCCTTTGCATTAGAAAAATTTGTTTTCTTTCTTTCTTGTACTAACCAGGAAAAGTCAAATTAGGGCATTACAAATCTGAAAAAAAGTGTACATAAAAATAGTTAAATCACCAAATGGCAGAGCCATAAAACAGTACCATCCAACTGTGATATCAAAGCAGTCCCTCTCAACAGTGATACCAAAGTTAATTAAAGTTTTTCCACTTGGTTATGCTATAAATTAAAGATACCAAGAAATTATATACTTGGTTTAATCCTTTATCCAAGTGTAAGCAAACAGGTTTGCACCTGAACTATTTTCAAGACTGGGGCAACTCATGGTAAAGGTGGTATGACTTCCCATCACTTGTCTTAGTATCCCATAATGCAAAGCATATATCCTTGCAGACATATAATGCTATGCATTATAGGAAGGGTCACTATCCAGACTGGTTTCGATCTTTATTGAGGTGAAAAAGTAAAGGGTTGCTAATCATAGGCCTAGAGTAATTAGTATAGGGTGCAAGAAAGCCTGATAGTATTAGGAAGAAAGACAGATAAACAGCATAAGAGATAGAGAAAAGGCCTCAGTTATTTTATATCATGATATAGCCAAAGGCTATCAGTTTTCCTTTTTCACCAATCACATAAACGAATAACCAAAAGAGCAATTGAAACTAAAGTGCAAAGATGACTGATACCCAGGTGGTTAGCCCCAACTGGGTTAACTGCTTTGAGTTGGCCTTCTCTGTCTGGGATTGCTCCCTGCAATTGACTATAATACCACATTGAATTAAAAGGATGGAACTATTTAAAAAACATCTCAAAGCAAAAATAGATTTATCTCTCCCCTGGTGAATATTGCATAATGTAGTTGGTCTGCACCATCTAGTCAAAAATTTGATATCTCCTAGAATGCTTCTTTCTAAATAAAAAAAGTCTGACTGAACAATAAAATTTCCACAATACAATATTATAAAGCATTTGGATGTCATATTGCTGGTTTTCAAATCCATGTTTCTTTCTAACCTTCCATAAATGGTATTTTAATTCATTAATTATAAAAATTAAAATTCTCTTCTTATTGCTGACAGGTGGTGGCTATTGTAAAAAAAATAACCTGTTCTGTTGTAAGTAATGGAATGCCCAACACATTACATAATCTGTTCCAAATACGCAGGGCAAGAGGGCAACTGTAGAATGCACGTTCTACTGTTTCCATTCGGTAACAGATTGGATCTCTGATGTTAACGTACCTCCATTTGATGGTACCGACTGGAGGGTGGCCATATGCAATTCTCCAATCAAGATCTCTCCTGTTATGGTACCCTTAGAACTTCAAGTTATGAAACAAAATATTGTTGTCCGTACCCATGGAAATTCACGGCAAAAGAGATTAAAGATTTCTTTATACCAAATTTTACTTTTTTTTAATGGAAAGAATGTCAATTCCAGGGTGTTTTAGCAGTCTTAGAGTTAAACACAGAGTGTAGTAGTAGTATTCAGGAATAATCTCAGCTTTTGGACCTGTATAATCATTAACTTCAAACAGGGGAAGATGAGAACCCAAGTAGTAACGGAGAAGGTCTGCACATGAGTGATCAGTCTGCAATATTTTATGGATTTTAGAAGCTGTATTGCTTAGATAGCAGAATTTTAAGACTGGAAGTCCAAATCCTCCATGCTTCTTTGATAGTTGAAGAAATTCCTTTTTAACTTCTTGGTAGACCAAAAAAATTGCAGAGGCTTACTATATAATTGCTTTTCTTCAGCTTCTGTGATGTCTATAATATTCATTATGTATAACTGAGCATTACTGAGGTCTCATCAGTGGGAATTAGACCCAGAAGTGATACCAAGGTTGAAGTAATGCATAAGTCATATTTTCATATACGAGTTACCAAAAGGTGTTAACTTATTATTAAAATACTCTGGATTAGAGATAATTATTGACAGTTTTTCCACTTGGTAATACTATAAATTAAAGATACCGAGAAATTGTATACTTAGTTTAATCCTTCATCCAAGTGTAAGCAAATAAGTTTGCACAGGAACTATTTTCAGGACTGGGGCAACTCGTAATAAAGGTGGTATGACTTCACATCACTTGCCTTAGTATGAAGTCATAAAACCTTTACCATGAGTTGCCCTAGTCCTGAAAATAGTTCAGGTGCAAACTTGTTTGCTTACACTTGGATAAAGGATTAAACCAACTATATAATTTCTTGGTATCTTTAATTTAGTGTCCAAAGGTTATTCAAAAAAAAAAAAAAAAAGTGTTAACCATTTATGACTAAACACACAATAATAGTCACATTAATACTTTGTTACTCAAAATGCAATATAAGATTTCCAATGCTCAATATATATGAATTCTTACCTAATGAAAAGGCAGAATCAGTATTCTTCAATTTTATTACCAAGTCTGAATTTAAAGAATTGATATCTTCTTTCCCACTATCAGTAAGTTCGTTCAATCTTCCACTCCAGAATTCTGGTATATATCTGTAAAGATTTTTTTTTTTTTTTTTAGTAGTTGCTCTATTTCAGACAATAAGATGAAGAATGGATCCAGATAAGTTAATAAAAACATGAAAAATTCAACAAAATTGAAAACACACACACACACAAAATGTCAAAATAACATAAAAATTTCATCCAATACACATTTTCATATCTTCAATATCTAGGCCAGCATTTCCCAAACTTTTCCGATGACGAAACACTTCACAAATCCTGAAATTTTCACGGAACACCTTGGTTATTTTGTAATGTATTAAATAACAATTAAGTGTTAATTTAGCTGATTTTTATTATTAATTAATAATTGATCATTAATTATTAATTAAACATAAACATCATTAAATTAATTTGTGCTGATTTTCATTGACATATCCCATTCTGATCACCAAAAATTTATATTATAATTATAAGTACTTACGAGTGAATGCAGACTTTTTTTTGTCCTATGTGCTGGTAGTTTTCCCCTCCTTTTGTATATCCTGGAGATCGTAGTGGATGACTCACTATCTGTTGCTCACAAACACCTTCAATAAGAGATTTCTTAATATCAAAATTAAACAAAGTTCTTTGTCTCTTATTCATATTAAAATTTAAATCTGCAGGCCTATTACTTTTAAAAAATCATGGCACTATGGTTTCAAAACTTTCACCCTACAATACGAACATACATACATACATACATCTTCAAGGCCCACTCTTCCTAATTGTGTTGTGGGGGCAACAGCTGCAAGAGGAACCTCCAATAGTCACGATCCTCTACCACCAAGCTTAGATGTTCTGGTGGGATTCCCAAACGTGTCCACCCAAGGTTTTGGATATAATCTATCCAGCGAGTCCTCGGCCTTCCACGTGGCCTCCCACCCTCTGGCTTGGCAAAGAGGGCCTGCTGAAGGAGCCTCTCTTGTGGCATTCTGACCAGGTGCCCGTACCAGCGTAACTGTGATCTCTCAACACGGAGAAGCAGCGGTTGAGTATTGAGGGTTTCCCGAATTGCAGAGCTTTTGACTCTGTCGAGTTTTGTCAGCCCCGCAACCCCTCGAAGGAACCTCATTTCAGCCGCTTGGATTCGTGTCCACATTCTTTTGGTCATTACCCAACTCTCATGACCATAGGTGAGGATGGGGACATAGACTGTATTGAAGACAGCCAGCTTTGCCTTCTGGCTTAACTCCCACTTCAATACTACCGAACGGCCAAGCTCCCACAATATTGAACTTGCTAAGCCAATTCGAGTATCTAGCTCCACGTCCCATTTTCCATCATTCGTGAATATGGACCCAAGGTATTTAAACTTCTCCACCTGTCTCATTGGGACTCCACTTACATTTAGGGTGCACTGGGATGGTTGTCTTGAGACCACAAATGTTTCAGTTTTGGCCACACTGATCTTCATTCCAGCATCTGCACAAACAGCTACAAACCTATCCAGGGTCCACTGGAGGTCATCTGTGGAAGAGCTAAGCAGAACTAGGTCATCTGCAAAAAGCAGACATCCAATCCTACATTTTCCAATTCTGACACACTCACTGCCTCGGCTGTGCCTATCAATCCAGTCCATAAATATTATGAAAAGGAGGGGTGACAGAACACACCCTTGGCAGAGGCCAACGGAGACTGTGAAAGGTTCAGACTTTGTGCTGTTTACCCTGACACAAAACTCTGGGCATTCATACAGGGACTTGATGGCAGCTAATAGTTGACCATCCACTCCATACTCCTGTACTACTTGCCAAAGCTTATCCCGAGGAACCTGGTCATGTGCCTTCTCCAAGTCCACAAAACATGTATAAACATTCTTGGCATATTCCCAAGATTTCTCAAAGACTTGCCTTAAAGTGAAGATTTGGTCAGTTGTGCTTCTACCAGGATGTAAGCCACATTGTTCTTCCTGGAACTTTGACTCTACTATGCTCCTGCACAGTCTCTCCAAGCACTTAACATACACTTTCCCAGGCAGGCTGAGCAGAGAGATGCCACGATAGTTACTGCAATCCTTCTGGTCTCCCTTCTTAAAGACTGGTATTATTATTCCTGTCTGCCATTGCTTTGGTGCTCACCCAGATATCCAAGCAGCCTGACACACTCGAGTCAGCCAGAGAACACGTCTCAATTTAAGGCTTTTAGCATTTCGGGCCGAATTTCATCATCGCCAGCAGCCTTGCCCGATTTTAGCGATTTTATTGCTAAATGGACCTCTTCTGGTGTGAGACTAGTCATTGCCCCGATCTGCACCTCTTGGATGTCCACAACTGCTGGGCCACCCGGGTTAAGAAGGCTCTCAAAGTATTCCCTCCATCTGTGGACGATATCCTTCTCGGTTGTTAAAAGTGCATCATCAGAGGCCTTAATTGCCCTTGCTGTGCACGATTTCCTCCCTCGAAGGCGGCAGATGGTCTGCCAGAATACTTTGTTTGCATTTGCATAGGATGAGTCTAATCTTTCTCCAAAGGATTCCCTAGCCTTCTGCTTTGCTGTCTTTACTGCCTTAGCAGCAGCTTTTCGTGCCTCAGCATACCGCAAACGCATCTCAGGTGACCTGACTCTAAGCCATGTTAGGTAGGACTCCTTTTTTGCCTGGACAGTTTATCGGACTTCTTGGTTCCACCAAGGTGTCCTTTTCTCACTGCCCGTTGCCACGCCGAGCCGCTTTCTGCCACACCATGAGAGTGCAGAGGCAGTGACAGCTGTTCTGAACAGCTTCCATTCCTCCTCAACATCTGCAGTATGCTTGGGAATCTCTTTGAACCTGGAGGAAATGTCATCTGCAAAATTCTTCCTCACAGCCTCATTTTCCAATGTCTCCCATTTCACGTGGCATAGCTGATTAGTCCTACCAGCACTGATGGTAGCATCTGGTTTCTGAAGCTATAGAAGTGCACACAACAAGGTGGTGGTCAGTTGACAATTCTGCCCCTCTTCTCACACGAACATCCAACACTGAGGAAAATAGGTCTGCTGAGACAATAAAGAAGTCAATCAGAGACCTTTGTTCTAGTGTATCCCTGTACCAGGTATACTTATGGACTTCTCGGTGCTGGAAGAAGGTATTCATTATGGACAAGCTGTTGGTACAGCAGAAGTCCAATAACTTCAACCCATTCGCGTTAAGGTCAGGGGCAATACGAACTTGCAAACAAAATATTCGGTATTACTAGATTTGAGAACCGGATACAGACTACCTTGATCTTCAATTTTAGTGGAAAAATTTTCTTTATACTTCCTTGCTGATTGGTCACTGACATTTGCCACACAGATGTCATTTCATTCAATTTTGAGAACAGAGGATATGCCACCCACTGTTATAATCTGCTTGCAGCTAGTTTTTATGACCAGTCATAAACAGCAGTATTCCCTTTCCCAAATGTTGAAAGGTTTCAACGTGTGAAAAAATTAACGATAATTCATGAATACTTCCACGTTTAAAAATACATGGCTTGGTCACTAATATTTGCTACACAGATGTTATTAGGTGTTCTGGGTCTGAGCTTTTCGACATATTCACGAATATTATTCTCCTCAGAATATTTCCACTATAAAATCTTTATTCATGAAAAATGCTTAGAAAACTAAAATGACAAATTCCAGGAGAACTTCTTGCGGAACACTTATTCACCTTCCGCAGAACACAGTTTGGGAAACCCTGATCTAGGTCATCAAAACAAACACTAACAATATACACTTCCACTTATGACCATGAAAACTTATACTGGCATCCATTGTGACTAGTCTACCTCAGCTATCCAAATGACACATTGAGCAATGTATTCCACAAAAAAAAAAAAGGAAATGTGTGTCAAATCACACATTCCTTGCCAAAGCTATGAAACTTGGAATCTCTGCTTTCAATCTGCTCCAGCTCAAGATTTCTTTACCTCAGTTTTCTGCTTTTATTTGATGCTTATGACCACTGGTATTCAGACAACAATGCTGCCCTTTTCTATCTCACAAAATGTGATTTCATACAGTTTATATCTTTCTAGAGACTAATATTCTTAACACAAACAGACCCCCCCCCCCCCACTCTAACTTCACAGATAATCCTGGAAGGAAGTCAAAGTATTTGCTAGCAGTCATGATCTAATACATATAACATATCAACCAGAATACCAGACAATTCTCATCATGCTACCAACAATCTAGACTTTTTTTTTTTTTCAAACCAGCTCTCTCTTTCTCCAAATACACTGCAGTTATCTACTCTTCTAGGCAACTCGGACCATAATCTTATCCATGTCTTCTTTTCCCCACGTCAATCTACCAGCCAGTCTCAGTGTTGTACCCTGTAGCACTGCAACAGTGTCAACTGGATGACCACTGGAATTTCTGTGCCTCTTTCCAAGGTTAAATTATTGTTGTCACTCTCCTAATCCAAATACCAGCTCTGAACTAATAACTGAAATAATCCTTACTGGAATGAGGGCATTCGTTCCCCACTCCACTGCAGATCCCTGACCTCTATCCAAAGCTTGTTCTCAAAAAACTATACTGGAGTTCAAGATAAAAAAAACAGTATCTGTTTAATGGCTCAAATCAAACACTCCAATTTCTCACTCAGTTTACACTATAGCTAGAAAATTTTTTTTTTTAAAATTATCATCAAATGTAAAGCAAACTTCATAAGGGTGACATGCAATATGCTTGCATTGTGGTTGATAGTCAGTTAATCCTTATTGTACATTGCTAAGACAGTTGGATATAACTTCAGTCCTTTCTTATTTCCACCTCTCTTCACATCCTGATGGTACCATGGTAATATCACCCACAGATAAGCCAGAGCTTTTGCCATCAGTCTTTTCCTCCAACTTTTGTTTAGACAAAGACAATTCATCTCCTGCAATAAGCAAATTGCTCATCAGATGCCTTCTTTGATCTTTTGACAAAAGGACATCAGAAAAAATCCTCAATTACTCTTGTTACCAATAAATCTCCTGGTCTGGATAGTATCCCTCCAGGTATGCCCCAGAATTAACTTAATATCATCCTGTATTCATTTAGATTAACACAAGATGGGTGTCATATAGGCTGTCATATTTATCTAGAGTCTACCCAATGGCATGGAAACCAGCCTTTATCTAGCCCATACTTAAAAAGGAAGATAAAATCAGCCATCAAACTAAAATCCCATTGTTCTCATCTCAGTACTCTCAAAAGTGATGGAGACAGTTATTAACAACAAATGTCTGTCTCCAAGTAGCAAAAAAGACCCATCAGTTAATTAGGGATCACCAACAAGGATTCCATCATTCTCATTCCACAGCAGACTTCTGTTAACTTTATCCACTGAAAACAGGCCATGGAAAGATCTGGAAAAACTCATGTGTGAATCTTGACATTGTAAAAAACTTTTATCTTGTGTGTCTCCCTCTTGCTCTTTGTGAATGGACTGTCAGCTTCCTGTCTGGTTGTTCCATGTGTCCAGGTGGATGACTTCCTCTCATTCAGATATCTTTATCAATGTTGCAGTACCTAGAGTTGTGTACTTTCATCCACACTCCTCATCCTTTACATCAATGATCTTTCTCTTGTCTGATTACAAATCCTATTCATAGGTTTGCTGATTTCAGTACCATCCATTCCTCATTTGAGAAACTTTGCAGTATTGAATGATTGAAGCTTCAGCACTTGCTATAATCAGTGTCTTAAACACTGATCTCGCCACCCTTCTCAAGTGAGTGCTGAAAATGAATTTTAATGCTGTTCTGGATAATGTCCTTCCAGCTGGCAACTGAATAATCATCACCCATCCTGTATTCATTTAAGCCAGTTTTTCTCAACCTTTCTAAGCCCAAGAAATGCCTAAAAAATGCCTAAAACAATTATAAGAACCACTAAGTACAGAGGAGTAGCTGGGGGGGGGGGGAATCCGCCACCAGGCAGCACTTTTTTTGGCTTTTAAGAAATCTAGCCATACTGTCTATAGCAACTGAGTGATGAAATAGACTTCAATTTTGCAAACAGAAAAGCAACAAAAATAAACAGTGTTTTTAATACGTCTTCTGACTTTTTGTAACTTATTTAAAAACCTATCTAGGAATTACCAACATTTCAGAAAAAGTGTGCCATTTATAGCATAATAAATCTAAAAGCATGTTTTGAATACATATGAAAACATAATTAATTAAACTGGAAGTAAACGTGTATCATCATTGAACAAAGTTTTAATTTTTATTAAACAAATAAATAATATGATATAATTATGTTACTATTTACTTTTAATGACATGGTTGAGCTTCTCGGCCCTTGCCAGAGTTGCTGGATATCTGGCTCAATATTGGTCAACTTCAGTCGAAGATCGGCGCGCGCGCACACACACACACACACACACACACACGCACGCACGCACACACACACACACACACACACACACACACACACACACTAAGATTGATTTCTGTATTTTGTTTTTATCTGAAGGAGCGATGAAAATCCTTTCTTACAAAAATTAGGTTGTAGAAAACTGCATGACGATTTTCAGTGAAGCACTGAAACTCGTTTAATAAAAATTTAATAAACATCACTGAAACTTCAGATAATACGGGAAACTCATTTCTCACTGAAGGCGAGATCCAGAATCAAGCCGAATCAAGATAACGGAATTGCATTTTAAGCCCACTGTCACTTGAAAGCTCAATTAACTGTTCTTTTTTCGATAACGATAGGTCGTTCTCGTGACTATAAGCCTGAAACAGATCTCAAACCCACAGAAATTTCTGATAAACTTTACTCGGAAAATATGTTTTTCAAAATTCTATTTCAGAGTTTTGAGGTGGTCACAAACCCTTTCCAGAGACTCACAATCAACAAAAATATCATTTTCCACTAAAACGGATTCCAATGTTGGAAAAGGTGCAAATTATCTGTCTTTTACATAATTAATCCATAAAAGCAGTTTTTTTCCTCGAATGCCTTTATTTTGTCGTAGGCATCAAGAACAGTTAAAGAATTTGCCTGAAGGGGGGGGATTTAGTTCATTTAATTTCGAAAAAATGTCTGAAAGATAGGATAGTGTTGATAATGCTTCGTTAACAAGGCGTGATGCAAAATCAGAATTACATTCATTTACAAATAATAAAACTTTGTGCCTTAATTGAAATAACCATATTAGTACTTTGCCCCTGGAAAGCCAACAAATTTCAGAATGAAGTAAAAGTTGTATATATTCACTGCCCGTTTTATCTCAGAGTACTGAAACTAACCTGCTATTTAATGGCCGAGCCTTATTAAAATTAATTAGCTTTACAGTTCTTGTGTAGAGGCTTAAGTGCTGTGAGGACATTATGTTGGAGGTTTAATGGATTTTTTACAACACTCAGAAAGAATTAAATTAGAATTTAATACTCCTATATTTCGTCCTAGTCACTAGGACATCTACAGGGATTACAAAAACAATTAATGTAACATGCACACAAAAACTTACAATACTAAGCCCGACCACGTGGGTGACACTAAAGTCCTATCTAGGTGGAGCGCCCTCTAAGGGCGGTAGTAGGTGGCCTGGAATGTAAGGTGGGACCTCTGGTGATGAGTGTTTCCCAAATCTTCGGAAGCTTAATGCAACCGTATTTGTTAAGATTTGGTTGGTTTCTGAGAGCTGCTGCTTCTAAGAAAAGTCTCTCTTTCTTGAATTTGCTGTGGTGGAGCAAGAAAACCACCATGCTCCACCACAGCAAATTCAAGAAAGAGAGACTTTTCTTAGAAGCAGCAGCTCTCAGAAACCAACCAAATCTTAACAAATACGGTTGCATTAAGCTTCCGAAGATTTGGGAAACACTCATCACCAGAGGTCCCACCTTACATTCCAGGCCACCTACTACTGCCCTTAGAGGGCGCTCCACCTAGATAGGACTTTAGTGTCACCCACGTGGTTGGGCTTAGTATTGTAAGTTTTTGTGTGCATGTTACATTAATTGTTTTTGTAATCCCCGTAGATGTCCTAGTGACTAGGACGAAATATAGGAGTATTAAATTCTAATTTAATTCTTTCTGTGTGTTGTAAAAAATCCATTAAACCTCCAACATAATAGCTTTACAGTGTTGTATAGCACAGTTTTAAATTCTGGTGGCATTCCTTTGGAGGCTAATGCTTCCCTATGTATGAAACATTGCACCCAATTCATATCTGGAGCTACTTCCTTGACCATAAAAACAACCCCACTATGCCTGCCTAAAAGGGCGCGAGCTCCATCCGAACAAAAGTCCATACATTTTCCCCACTGGATCCCTTTGTGAATTATGTAATTATTGAGAGTGAAATATTTCTTCTCCAGTTGTTCGAGGCGACAAAGTTCTACAAAACAGAATATTGTCATGAATGTTGCCATCATGCGCATATCTTACATAGCATACTAACTGCGCATAATTTGTAACATCAGTAGTCTCATCTATTTGTAACGCATAAGGGCTCTTTCGATTAACTGAGATTCTACATTACCTGCCATATCATTAATTCTGTGACTACAGTGTCATCGAAAGAGGAGTCAAATCAAGATCTTTTAATAACTTGTCTAGTTTTTACCACATCTTTTATAGCACCTGTTTTATCTTTTATAGATAGAATGAGGTTTCCCTGTTTTCGCTATGAGCAAAATTAAGAAATAGGATGCTTCCCGTGCCTTACTATTAATCGAACCCATGGCCAAAACTATATCTTTCCCATGATTTAATATCCCTAAGCTTCGCTGAAAAAATTCAATTGGCTTATTTTTCACATCACAATGTTTAATGTCTAAATGTCAGAGTTTCGCTGATTTCATGCACTCGTTCGACAACACTTCATAACACAAAACACATTGAGGTTTCTGTTCATTTTCATCTCCATACCAAGTAAACCCAAATTCCAAATATGAACTGTTATATTTCATACTGTATTTTTCTTTGTACTGCTTGTTTCTTCTACTTTAATAGTATCAGATTTACTCGCCGTTACAACACATGTATCACAATTAGAGTTAGCATCACCTGTTTCATTTTCTCTTCTTTTCAAAGTCCTAGTTCTAAGCCACTTTTCCATCATTAAAAAAAAAACGTTTCCGAAAAATATATAAATATATAAATACTGGGGTTAATTCACGACACACTTTGTCAAAGTATCACTTAGCACTTCTGAAGATATACTGAAGCTTGGTTGAAGGAGGGAAACCTTCAGTAATAAAAATCAATAAACAATAAGCAATTGGTTGAAATGTGGATAACACATGTTCACTTCAAATCTAACAAAACAGCAAGGGAAGGTAGAAGCAATAAAACTATATTGTTGTTCACTTATTCACTTCTCTTATTATTTGTTATTCTGCCACTAAATTTGTAGTGGCAGAATGACGAATAATAAGAGGAGTGAAGTGAACAACAATATAGTTTTATTGCTTCTGCCTTTGAACATTTTGATGCTATTTGTTTTGTTATTTTAAGTCTCCATTTCATTTCAATAATTTTTATTTACTTATTCAATTTTAATTTGTTTTTTTTTGGATAATTAAAAAAAAAATATTTAATTAAATTCTGTCTGCAGCCCACCTGTCCCATCATCACGGACCACAGGTTGAGAAACACTGATTTAAGCTAATACAGGATGGGTGGGGTGTTATATTGGCTGTCATATTTATCTAGAATCTACTCAACGGCATGAAAACAAGCCTTTATTCAACCTGTACCTAAAAAAAGGGAGATAAAAGTCAGACATGAAACTATTGTCGCATTCCTCTGATTTCGGTATTCTCAAAAGTGATGGAGATCACACAGCCATGTCTTATCACACGTAATAGGACTTGGCTGTATTTTAACGGCACAGAAGCAATATTTTTATACCAGGATGTTTTGACATCCAGCTTATACTTAACACACTGGCCATTATGAGGAAAACATGGTTAATGGTATAGATTTTTCGAGGATAGCTCACTGTCATGAATACAGTGTGGAAGCATGAGGGAAATGTGGAGGATGTATTTGTGGAAAGAACGAACAGAGAAGTGAGAAGGTATATGCATCAAGCTGTATTTTGATGGACTGCAAGGTAGAAATAAATGGGAGTAAGGAATAACGAGTGAGAAAAGTGTCAAGAATGTGACTGACTGTTAAAACCGACAGAACAAAAGTAAACATGATTGTGGGAATGGAATAAAGTATCAGCAATGGAACAAAAGTGTGAAAGCAGATACAAAGGGTACAACTTCCAGAATGCAAAAGTTTGAATGTGGAGTGAAAAAAATGCATGATTTTAAGAATGAGTTGAAAATAAGAAATGATATGATATAATTTCTTATGATATATGATATCAGATTTTGATGAATAGGAATGAAAGAATGTGAGACAACAGAATCAAAAAAGTAGAGAGAAAAAGATATGATGACCAACTCAAGGTGTGATAAATGAGAGGCTCCACAAGACCTCTTTTTAAACCTTGGAGATGGACAGGGTATTGACGGGTTGGATACGAGAAATAAACAAGAAAGAGCTGGTGATTGTTATGAGAACAAATAATTTGGTTAGGCAGTAGAATGTGAGGCCTGATATCAGGACTAAGGAGAGTGATAGATAACAGCATGATATGAAAGGTTGTCGATACTGATGGAGTATGATGTGTTGAGACAGCTGGCAAGAATCATTGGTATGTTGTCAAAGCTGTATGAGAAAAAAAGGATGCAGTTTGTTCATTAATTTTTATTAATTTTTAATTCATTTATTTTTATTATCAATTTTATTTAGATTTTTAAATTTAATAGTTTATTAATTAACAGATTTGGCTACCAGGTTTTCATGGTGACGAGGATATGTTAGAAATGGTCCAGAGAAGATGCACAAAGGTGGTCAGAGGTCTTTGGAAGAGGTCTTTGGAAGAGGTCAGGGGTTGTTATCAGGTTGATATGGAAGAGATTTTTCATAGAATGGGAGGGGGGGGCATCAGCAGAAACTAAAGAGGATGAGCAGGGCAGTGAGGAACAGGTTTTTTTGCATGGAAAGTAGAATGTATTGCCTGAGTATGTTGTGAATGTAAACACATTCTTCTTCTTCTACAGCTTCTCCCACTTAAGTGGGGTCACTGTTTGTTATGAGTCTCCTCCACACCTTCCTGTCTTGGGCTGTCACCACATCCAAGTTCTTCATCTTCAAGTCCTCTTCTACCAGCTCCCTCCATTTCTTCTTTGGCCGCCCACGCTTCCGCCTTCCTTGCACATCCATCCGCATGACCCTTCTTCCCACATATTCGTCCTCCCTCCTCATCACATGACCAAACCATCTCAACCTTGCCTCCTGTATTTTTGCTCCTAAGTTCGTAACTTTCACTGTTCCCCTGAATGTAAACACATTGAATCACATTAATGCACAATTGGATAAGCTTTGTGCGTGTGATAGTGTGTACCTCCTGTGATGAGTTTCTGACTCCATGGAGGTCAGATGTTAATAATAATGTGTAAGATATATTTTTGAAATGGATGGACTTACAAATGCAATGGACTGCATTTTTAAATGGATTCAATGTGAGTCAAGTGGAGAGATTTATTTGAGAAAAGTATAAAAGAACAGAGGAAGTAAAAGGGGATGTGAAAGATCAGGAGGGGGAGGGAGTTAGGCTGAAATGATTGCAAAAGGGAAAAAAGTAATGAGAGAGAGAGCTGTGAGAATAGGAATGCAAGATAGATAGGAAAGCATTGGGGGGGGGATTGGACAGGAAGATAAAGAGATAAAGTTGGAAGCAGTAGGAAATATATATTGGGATGGTCAATACAGAAATGACAGCCTAAAATTTTAGGGAAGGAGATGGGTTGAGGAAGATATATAGAGCAAGTGGTGATAAAGGTGAGCAGGAATGGGTAGGTATAGAGAAATCAGAGATGAAAAGTGGGCATGAATGAAAGTGAACTACTGTGTTCATTTACAGATGCTAAGAGCATCAGAAATAATGGAGACAAAATTGTTTCACTGATTAAATCACTTTACCCCAAAACTGTTGGAATAAGTGAAACAAGGTTTGAATAAGGATGATATCCTACAGTCAGAATGAAGTACCCTGGAAAACAGGCTGAATGTAAGGCAATCTTCCAGGTGCGAAACAAGGGAACAGCACCATCTTCACAGTTATTTGTCATCTATATGAATCATGTTATGAAATAAAGTGGCATTGTTGTTGCTGTTATGTGCCATCCAGTCATTTTTGACTCTTGGTCATCTTGTGAACAAAGGCTCTCCATCCCGCTTGGTCTCTTGTCCTTTCTTTCAGCAAATGTAAGTTCAAGTTGGTAAGTTCTTCGTTGTCTATCCAACTCTTTTGTGGTCCTCCTCTTCTTATTCTCTCAATCTTCTCCAACATAGCTACCTTTTCCAATGATTCATCAGCCTGCATATGTCCAAAGTACATCAATTCTTGTTTAGCAATCATTGTCTCCAAGGAGCATTTTTATGCTATTTTACTTTCTTATTGGTCATTCTTGCAGTCCGTAGGATTCTTAGTAGTTTTCTCCCCTCCACACCCATAATTAATGAATCAATTTGCTGTCTTTCTTCTTAATAATCCAGCTTTCACATCCATACATCACTACTAGAAATAACATTGCTTTGACAATTTAGCTTTGGTGGCCTTACTCACACCTCTATCTTTCATAATTTTGGTCAGGTTTAATGTAGCTTTTTTCCCCATGACTATCCTTTTAAATTTATCTTCACATTTACCATCATTTCTGATTTTGGACCCCAGTAAATCATAACTTTCGACAATTTCTATTTTATCATCCTCTATTATAATTTCATTTAAATTGCCAGAAGCTATCACTTTTGTTTTGCTGATGTTTAAATTAAGCCCAGCTTTGTTACTTTCCCTCTTAACCAATAGAATCATCCACTCCAGATCTTCCTTATTTTCTGCTATGAGGTTGTATCATCTGCATATCTTAAATTATTTATTTTTCTGCCACCAATCTTAATTCCAGCTGGATCTTTGTCTAAGTTAGCCATTCTCCTAAAATATTCATTACAAATATTAAAAAGATAAGGTGACAGTATACAACCCTGCAATACCCCTTTTTCCACTTGAAAACTGTTTCTCTAAAGACTTTTTTACTAAAGCTTCTTAGTTGTCATGAGAATTAGATGCTCAGGTATTCAGGTAAGTTGCATTAGACCATATGAAAATTAGAAATGTTAATCTAAGCTGTTTACTTTATGCAGATGATGCACTCTGAAATAAATCAAGTATCACTGTGCAGGATTTCTTAACCATATTAAGTAACTGTTGTAACAGATATGTTATGGAAATTAATAAGAAAAAAAGTCAAAGCTTTGAAGAACTTCAAGAACATTGAAAACATTAGTCATATCTTGAATGGGAAACAGATAGAACAAGAAAACATTCCAGTTATTTAAGCACAATTTTTATTAAAGATTATTACTACTACTATTTTTATTAAGTGACACCTCCAATGGGTCTAGGGACTCTGTGTGTGGGCACACTACTGCACTAAACATAACTTGCCATCTCTCCAACTTAATCCACCAACTTCAAATTACCAACACAAGATGGCAATTAAATATGGAAACAGACAACAGAATAAACAAATAATCAAAGCTATTATGGTAGGGCATCAACTAAATAAATTTATATGGAAAAAGAGAGAGAAACTAGTCAAAAGCAGTTGTATACAAGATCATGTTCAAACCAATTTTAACTTATGACTCTGAGAATTGGGTTAGAAATTATTTAATTTCTACTTCTATTTCTTCTTTGATCAACTAAATAGTTGATCAAAGAGTGGAGACCTGAGTTCTGAGAAAAATTAAGAGTGAACAGATGGCATCAGTAGCAAAGTCATACTAAAATGAAGATATCAGGAAGGAATTTGATATTGTCATCATTCAGGAATGTGTGAGCATATTTAACCTCAAGTGGTATAGTCAGAATGGAAAAGGCCATCAAAGCAGGTGTTCTATGCCACAATAAACCTAGAGGAAGATGAAGATCTATGTGGATTAATGCATTCAGAAGTGCCTTCATCATCATTAGTGTTCTGTCTCTTGACAGGTCCAATGGTATAACTCAGCAGATTCTCTTCCTCCAATTTCCTTTGTCTCTTGCTTCTTCCTTCATTTCCTGATATCCTCTTGTGCCCATTATATCATCAAGCATCATTAGTTGTCTCCTTCCTCTTGGTCGCTTTCCTTCAATTTTCTCTTCTATCATTCTTTTAGTAGGCTATCTCCTCTTAATACATGTCCTATCCAGTTATGCTTCCTTCTTCTTATGGTCGTTAGTAAATTCCTTTCTTCTTCAACTCTTTGTAATACTTCTTCATTGGTGATTTTTTCAGTCCAAATTATTTTCTCCATAACCACATTTCAAATGCCTCCCACATTTTAGCTTCTCTTCCCAATTGTCCATGTTTCTGATCCATACAAGGTCATACTCCAAATATAGCACTTAATAAGCCTTTTCTTTAGATTTTTATTCATTTTATTAATAAACAAATTTTTCTTGCCATAAAATGCATATTTTCCTTTGTTAATTCTTTCTTTTATTTCAATTTTCTTGTATTATACTACCAAGGAATTTGTATTGTCTCATTTGCTCTACACTTTCTCTAGAAGTGCCTTAGGAAACAATATAAGTTCTGACAATACTGCAGTCCTGACAGATAAATTTTGAGTAAACCTATTAACTGGAAGTTAATAATAATGTAAATTTTCATACAGCATGAAAAAGAGGAGTTAAGCAGAAAGAAGATAAATGGTACAGATGTAACAGCAGCAGTATGCAAATAATATATTCCAAAGGTCAAAAGACCGAATAAAGTTGGTATAAAATGGATGGATAATGAGATTTAACTTCCAGTCTGGAAAAAGACACTCTGGAAGCAGCACAAGTTAAATGCTAGTAATAATCTGTTGCATGAAGAGTACAAAGAGAAAAACCATAAGATGACTCAACTGAAGCACAGTAGAAGTGCAGTTTGAGCAAAATTAGCTCAGGCAAAGAAAAATAACAGATTTTTCAATATGTGGCAACAGAAGAAAGAACAATTATCATACAATGATGTTAATGGGCTAGTGACTGCTGTAGAAGATAAGAAATCTACATATCCAGAATAGTGGTTAAAGTGTTTGTGAGAGGGGGGGGGAAGAGAGAGAGAGAGCAAGTGAGGATATAGAATTGCACTATATATCAGTAATGATCTTTATGATACACAAAATGGGTGTTTTAAAGTGAGCAATTCATGGGGATCAATTTCATCATATAAGTGCGACATCATGAGAAGCTTGGGCAAATAGGAACTGGGAGCATCACTGATGTTGAACAAACTAATGGTATATGAAGAAATATTTAAGCATGATGTGAATAAGGCAACAAGCTTACATATTATTATTATTACATCACACCTCCAGGGAGTCCAAAGACTCATCGAGGGAGGGTATCTATTCTACAACTCTTTGTCTCACTACTCCACCAACCTTCATCATCTAACACCAACGCCATCTACTGCCGCCAACTAACACCACTAGTACTTTCACAGACAATCACTAACATCCATGCCCACGGCGGGATTCGAACCCGCAGCCTTTTGGCTGGAGAGCAGATACACTAACCACTCGGCCAACCAGGCCAGCTCTAACCATGTGTCTCTTAAGGAATGTTCAAGGGAGTTATGGCATGCCCATGTAACAAGAATTTTGCAACAGGACAAATCCCAAATGAGTGCAAAGAGGATAAAATTATTCCACTTCAAAGGGGGGATAAAACTGAGGCTACAAATTATAGGCCAATCTGTTGGAAAAGTTTTCGGCCTAACAATGAAAAAACAAATTTATAATTTCAAAATTATTTTTATTTTTCAACATAACCTCCCCCTTAAAACTAATACATTTATTCCAGCAATGCTCCAGTGCCATTATCCCGTTCCTGTAGTGGTTCTTAATAAGATCTGCAAAATACCCCTCTACAGCTGCAATCACCTCTTGATTAGAAAAAAAAAGGCTGACCAGCGAGGAGGAGTTTTAGCTTTGGGAAAAAATAGAAGTCAGAGGGAGACAAATTTAAGAAATAGGGTGGATGTTCCAACAATTCATAGTGCAGATCCCTTAATTTTCCCATTGCCAAAACACCTTTGTGGGCAGGTGCATTGTCCTGATGAAAGATGATTTTTTTTCTTCTGCAAACCAGGTCTTTTCTCATGAATTTTTTCGTCTAGTCTGGTTAAAAGATCAGAATAATATTCCCCTGTTTTGTTTATTTTTTGTTTATTAATTATCTTGAAAAGATAAACAAAATGCCTTTAGCATCCCAAAATACCGATGCCATGATCTTTCCTGCTGATGGAACAGACTTCGTCTTCTTTGGAGCTGAACAACCAGCTTCTGTCCACTGTTTTGACTGCTGTTTGGACTCTGGTGTGTGTGTGTAATGGTTAATCCAAGTCTCATCCATAGTAATAAATTGAAGCACAAAATCAGTTTTATTCTTGTTCAAACGCTCCAAGCACTGCTCAGAGATTTTTATGCGAGTGCATTTTTGATCTGCTGTGAGCAAGCATGGCACCCATCTTGCATAAAGCTTTCATTTGCAATTCTTCATGCAAAATATATCCTACATGTTCTTTTGAAATGCCTATAGTCTCAGCAATTTCATGCACTTTGACTCACCAGTCATCCAATACCATTTTATGTATGCACTGATCAATGATTTCTAGTGTTGTTACACTTTTTGGACATCCTTCACATGGATCATCTTCAAGGCTGGTATGGCCACGTTTAAACTCGGCAGTCTATTTCTTAATTGTTGGAAACGAAGGAGAAGAGTACCCATAAACTTTTATGAACTTTGAATGAATTTCTTTTGGCTTTAAACCTTCTTTTACAAAGAATTTCATAACCACACAATACTCAATTTTATCCATTTCAAGGAATACATACAACACTTTTGCTTCAGACAGCTGTATAAGACAAACTACTTGATAGAATGACTTGGAATTTCACATGGATGCTTATGACAGATGTACCAACTCAGAAAAAAAAAATCGTGCCGATAGTGCTGCATCTATGGTTGAAGGTGAGAACTGCACTGACAAGAGTAATGCATGTGGTACACTTACATTTTTAAACACCTCTGACAGAATGTCACAAAAGCTGGTAACTAAAGTGAAACACATGGAGTTAGATACTAGATTAATGTTACAGGTAATTGGCTGTCATATTGGTATTAGTGAGTTGTACATAAGGGTGCAGTATCCCAAAAGAGGAAAGTCACTAGTGGTGTGCCACAGAGGTCTGTTTTAGAGCCATTGTTGTTTAACTTGTTTATTAATATTGGAATAGACTTAACTAGTTAAAGGCAGCTGTTTACAGATTATGTAAATTTGAGGAGAATAGTGAGGAGTTAGGCAGGAGTTGTGGCCAAGTGAGTTCAATGTAGCAAAGTCTAATCATTCCGTTTTATTTTTTTTTTTTAAATTTGGTAGGAAAGAATGAGATTCAAAATATACAGATAGTAAATAAATTTTGAGGGGAGGTATAGAGTAGATCTGGGAGTGGTGATAGCTAGGAACCTGAAGTTTATTGGTCACATTCCCCAATTTGTGAAATCATCACATCAGATTACAAGAATGATGAGGAAGATCTTGGCAAGTAGATCATGGTTTCAGTGTATAAGGCCTTAATTGAGCCTTGTATGGATGTACTTTACAGAGATCTGGTTACCTGGTGATTTCTGGTCTGTGAAATGTTAGGTACGATGAGATGCAGGGAGTGCCACTGGCAAAGCCTTTCAAACAAGAAGAGGATGGATGTGATTGAGGCATACAATGAAGAGAATCAGGGGTAGAACAAGAGGTCATTCCTGAAAACTATATAAGGAGGATATGTGTGTGAGCATGGGGAATAGGTTCTTTGCATGGAGAGTAGTTGGTGAGTAGGATACATTGGAACAAAATGAGTTTAAGGCACAGTTTGATGATCTTTGTGCATAGCAGTGAAGACCTTCCCATGATGAATCTCAACTCTCTGGAGGTCTGGTGCTAATAATATCTAAATGTGAAAACTATTATTTAAAAAATATGCTTTTTTAATTAATATTCATAATTCAGATACAATTTATACAACTAATCTCTAGATGCAATTCCCCTCCTTTCATTTTTCACAAAATCCAGATGCCAAATCTGGCACATTACATGCAAGTCTCACTAACTCATTTTATGGTGAGTTAGTTTACTCTTATTACAGTAAACTTGTAAGCCCTCAGAAATAGTTTGTTCTTCTCTTCCGTCTAAGACGGGGTTGAGTCTTCTCTTGAGCAGGTTCTTCCAGTCTTCTCTATTCCTTATATGTTCTGCATCCTGAGATGTTCTTTATTGATTTCAGCCAGGTAATTCTTGGTCTTCTTTTTTCAGTTGGAAAAGTATTGATTAGAATGTTAGGAAGTCTGGCTACGTCCATGCGAACAGTGTGGCCAAACCATCTCAGTTGTTGTTTTCTAATTTTTTCTATTATTGTCTTTTTATACAATAATTCTTGTCTGTGCTGTTTGTTTTCTTTTCTATCCAACTTGTTCAATTTATTTTTTTAAGCATTTCATTTCAAATGCCAGCAGTTTTTTCTCCTCTCTTTTCTTAACTGTCTATGCTTCAACTCCATAGGTGACTGTTGGTATAATTATTGATTCATATAATTTGATTTTGGCTTGCTTAAATATCCTGTTTGTTTTCCAGATTTTCTGTAATTTTCCCATGGTGGTCCATCCTATCGCTATTCTGTGTTTGATTGTTTCAAGTTCATCTATTGTTTCTGTTAGTTTTGATCCAAGATATATGAAGTTGTCTACTTGTTCTATTTGTACTCCATTTAGGGTGGCTGAGATGGTAGTTTTGTTGCTCCCTATTTGCATCACTTTTGTCTTTTGTATATTTATTGTCATGTCAAATGTTTTACAAGTTTCGTTTAGCTTGTTTATTAACCTTTGTAGTTCATTTGGGGTTCTTGCAATAAGGACGAGATCATCCACATATTTGATATTATTTATGTTTAAACCATTGACATTGATTCCAGGCTCATTGTCTATTGCCTTCTTTACAACTTCGCCTAGATATATGTTGAATAGGTGTGGGGATAATGAGCATCCTTGCATTATCCTCCATTAATTCCGCTTGCATCCTCCTCCACTTTGGATCTCTATGGGTTTTGTTGTGAGTGTGTCCTTTTCAATTATTGCATTTGTCTTAGAGTAATATTTTATCAGAAACTGTATTATATATTTATCTATTGCTTTTTCTAGTAGAACTTTAAGAAGGATTTCTCTATTGATACTATCGAAAGTTGTTTCAAGTCCACAAAACAACAATATAGTTCTTTATGGTCTTCCCAGCTGAGCTCTGCTAGTTAGTGTAATGTAAAAAATCTGGTTCTATTCTTGAATAGTTTCCTCGGAAACCAGCTTGTTCTATGCCTATCAGTGTTTCATAGATGTTTTTTAATCAATTTTGTATAATTCTTACGAATATTTTATAGGTGTGGGAGAGTAAATTGATTGATCTGTAATTTCTGCAGTCTCTTTTGTCTCCTTTCTTGTATATTGGGATGATCTTTCCAGTTCTCCAGTCATCTGGGATCTCTCCTGTTTTGTAGTATTTTATTGAATAGGCTTGTTAAATATTCTATTGATGATGTGCTGCCTCCATATGACCACAGTTCAGTAGGGATAGTATCAATGCCTAGTGCTTTATTGTTTTTCATCTGTTTTATTGTGTATCTAACTTCTTGTAAAATTTTTGGGTGGTCGTTATTTTCTTCTATTGTTGGCATTGTAGTTTTGTTTCCTTGGTGAAAGAGTCTTAAAATGGTTTGACCAGATTTTTCTTATATCTTCAATATTCCCGGTTTCAGTCATCTTGTTGTTTATCATTATTACTGCTTTTGCTGAGAATTCCTTTGTAATTTCTCTTATAGTGTTATGGAAGATTTTTGGGTTGTTTTGTTGGTATGCTTCTTGGCATTTCTTAGCTTTTTCTTCTAACCATTTTTCTTTGGCTTTTTTGCACAGGTTATCAACTTTATTTTTTAGTGCTCTGTATTTTTCTCTATTCTCTTCATTGTTTTGCTGGTTTACAAGTATCTTGGCCTCTCTTCTATTGTAGCTACGATTTCTTGGGTTATCCACTGTTATTGAATAGGCTTGTTAAATATTCTATTGATGTGCTGCCTCCATATGACCACAGTTCAGTAGGGATAGTATCAATGCCTAGTGCTTTATTGTTTTTCATCTGTTTTATTGTGTATCTAACTTCTTGTAAAATTTTTGGGTGGTCGTTATTTTCTTCTATTGTTGGCAGTGTAGTTTTGTTTCCTTGGTGAAAGAGTCTTAAAATGGTTTGACCAGATTTTTCTTATATCTTCAATATTCCCGGTTTCAGTCATCTTGTTGTTTATCATTATTACTGCTTTTGCTGAGAATTCCTTTGTAATTTCTCTTATAGTGTTATGGAAGATTTTTGGTTGTTTTGCTGGTATGCTTCTTGGCATTTCTTAGCTTTTTCTTCTAACCATTTTTCTTTGGCTTTTTTGCATAGGTTATCAACTATTTTTTAGTGCTCTGTATTTTTCTCTATTCTCTTCATTGTTTTGCTGGTTTACAAGTATCTTGGCCTCTCTTCTATTGTAGCTACGATTTCTTGGGTTATCCACTGTTTATTTATTTTGGGTTTGGTACCAAAAGTTTGTTATAGTGAGACATTTGCCATATCAAATTTCCTTTATGTTAGAATTGTACCTATTAAGAGGTTATTCTGCAGTTTGTTATAGTGATTCAGAATCAACAATATAATGGGAGGAGTGTTATTTACTTATCTGTTCATCAGTACTTTCTTCATAATTAAAACAACTGTAATCATGGCTATTCTACAATACTCAGATCTCTTGTTTCTTATTTCAGCAAGCTTTATGCCATTCCTGAAATGGTTATTTTGTTATTCTTCCCCTAAATGAACAACCTCATACTTACTAAACTGAACTGAATATAAAACTGTTTTCATCAAATGGAAGATAAATTATATTTATTGTGTCAATTTGTGTGAATTATCAGCAAATAGCCATTATTCTAATTTAAAAATTTATAAACTGAAAAGCAAGAGATACAGAACAAATACCTCTTTCTAAGTGTATGTTACATATAACTGTTATTAATGCCATACACCACAGCTGCATATAAGCAGCTTCACACAGAAATCTTCTCCAGTTTTAAATCCTGCATCCAAAATTTAATCCTAATCATCTTGTACATCATGGGTGGTTTCAATATTACTTTCCTCATCTTCACTAACAGCTCACCATGGAGGATAACTAATAAAAAAAATGTTCTCCTTGTGGCATTGTAGATCTCTACAATTTTGCCATCCATGTTAGGTTGCTTCTCTTGGAAGGAGTAAATATACAAATAGAAGGCACTTGTAATGGGCACTTTCTCAGTCTTCACATGGTGCATTTTGAAAAAAAAAAAAAAAAGACAATGAAAAAATTATTTTTAAAGCCAATCATCATATTAAAGTATAATGATGATGATGAGAAGCTCTATTTGGCTATGTGGTTCCATCATTCCATTCAACAGCAAAAATAAAAGAATCCAATTTACCACAGAAGAAAGAAATCAGTTATTTTCTAGACACTTTAATACGTCTCCCTAGCAGTACCCCATATTCACAAACAATTCCATCTCCCTCATGCACAATTTAGTATTCTAAAAATATTTTGTTAACAAGTATTAAGAAGTAATCCATTTTAACCAGACATTCTCACAAATAAATGTTAATTCATCACACTTTGTAGCAAATAGCTACAATGCCAACATAATTAAGTGCAGTCATGTTTGTCAGGCTGTCTCATGCTGGCCAGTGCATGATAAGGCATGAGACAACCTGACAAACATGATTACACTACTCAGGATATGTTGTTTATTATTTTAACGGTATAATGGAACACAGAAACTAAGTTAATTTATTAACTTGATGCTGATATTTCGCTGGTATTATAACCAGCATCTTCAGAGCACAAAAACACTGTTTGTCACAATATGCGAGACTAAACAACATGGTGTACTTAAACAAAATTGTAGCAGCAACACAAAGACTAGAGTCCTGATTTTGGCTCCCTCTATCTGGGAAAAAAAAAAAAAAAAAAAAACCCCGCTATCATATATTACTAGAATCCAGAAAAGTGCTAGTTTTTTCTTAATATGACTGTCTCCCAGATCTTCGGCAAGTTAATACAGCCATATTTGTTGAGATTTGGAGTGTGTTTTACGGCTTCTGTCACCTCTAAGAACAATCTCTCTGATTTATATGGGTTTCTGTGTAGTACTTTTGTGTTTTTCCAGTTGATCCTGTGTGCAGGGGTATCCAGAGCATGGTCTGCTAGGCCCGACTTCCCATAATGATAATTCCGGACGTATCGTTCATGTTCGCTGATGCGGTATAAATAGTCCCACATACAAACTGGCTAGACATTTAGCGAAGCTACTAGCCACTCTCACTAACAATTCTCCCTCCTTTGTCAAAAATTCAGCACACCTAAAAAGCATCTTACAACACCTCACCCTAAAAAGCTCAGACTTAATAGTAAGCTTTGACATCACTTCACTATTCACAAATGTACCACTAATAGAAACCCTCAATCTACTGAAGTCACACTTCCCCCTGATATATTTGAACTATTCAAATTCACAATACATGCAGGACATACTACATACACATACACAATACATACTACACAGAAACCCATATAAATCAGAGAGATTGTTCTTAGAGGCGACAGAAGCCCTAAAACACACTCCAAATCTCAACAAATATGGCTGTATTAACTTGCCGAAGATCTGGGAGACAGTCATATTAAGAAAAAACTAGCACTTTTCTAGGACTCTAGTAATATATGATAGCGGGTTTTTTTTTTTTTTTTTTTTTTTTTCCAGATAGAGGGCGCCAAAATCAGGACTCTAGTCTTTGTGTTGCTGCTACAATTTTGTTTAAGTACACCATGTTGTTTTAGTCTCGCGTATTGTGACAAACAGTGTTTTTGTGCTCTGAAGATGTTGGGTTGGTTATAATACCAGCGAATTATCAGCATCAAGTTAATAAATTAATTATTTACTTAGTTTCTGTGTTCTATTATACCGTTAAAATAATAAACAACATGTTCGACGAACACATAAGTCTGTCCACATGTTTAAAGTACTCAGGATATGTAAACTAAATTTAAGGCCACCTATCAGAAACATGACAGGCACAGGTGAATAATGTTCTATGTGAAATATCTATATGGAATTAAATTTTTGCAAAATAAACAAAATAAATTATTTTCTTTAAAATGCAATTCATTAGTTTTCCATTTTAGGAACATAAGATACAACTGATTTGTAGTAACTAAAATATGAGACAGACTTGCAAGTTACAATCTGCTGGAAAACTGCATCTATGGAAGTACCTTCTTGTCATTGCTATAGAAGGACTGGTGTTGTGTTCCCAGTGAAGTTGAATTTCTTTTAGAAACTCTAAACCTGCAAATTGGGATCAGAGAAGCCAGCACTGATGTCATCATTTAGAACCATTGGTATTTGATAATTTTTTTTTTCAACACACTGCAGCACCATCACTCGTATAAGGTAGAAGAACAAAGTGAAGGAAATCTGTATCTTCAACTGATTGTTTTCAACTATGTTGAAAACAGTTTGTTTATTAGGCAAAAGACATTCAGCAGTACAATTACAACAAAACAGTACGGTTGGTGGCAATAAAAGCTGAAATAATTGCTTAAAGTCCTAAAGTCAGGATTTGCTGGAAAACTTAGTGGGCTGAATTAAGAACTAAGTGGGTTGAATGTATGCCATCCAAATTCTTGGGATTTTTATGCCACCATTAATGTTAAGATTAGGATGGTTAATCAAAATTTCACAGGCTTCTTAACAACGATGTTGACATAAAAATCCCAAGAATTTGGATGGCACACATTTAGTCCAATTAGTTCTTCAAGTTTTCCAGCAAACCCTGACTTTAGGACTAAGCAATTATTTCAGCTTTTATCAGCCACCATCCATACTGTTTTAATTTATATGTATACTGATATGAGTAACTTTGTGTGAACACCTTGCTCTCTAACCACTGCAGTAGTAAGTTTATTTTTTTTTTTTTCACCAGAAGTCAGGCCAAGAGTTTTAATGGTTCAATGATCAATGTAACTTTAGCATACCATGTAGATTGTCACTGTCATATCCCCACATGCCCCCGAGGATACAGAGGTCTGACATATGTCAGTTTGCAGGCCAAAGTTAACCCTGTGAGAATGGCTAGTTCCCAGCAGAGTGGCAACAGCATTGAACAATTGGTCCCCATCCAACTACTAACCATGCTCAGACTTGCTTAACTTGCACAAGCCATTAGTACCAGAGACTCTACCAACTGACCAACCTTTGCTGGCACCATGGGTTGTAGTGCAGCTTGTTTCTTTGTATATATATATGTATATACTCCAGATGATGACCTTAATGTGAAGGTCGAAACATTGAGTTTTTATTTTGGTTTATATTATACTGAAGTTTTACTCTAACACGGTAGTTATTTCCATAATTTCGCCAGCCTGGTTGGCTGAGTGGTTAGTATATCTGCTCTACAGCCAAAAGGCTGCGGGTTCAAATCCTGCTGTGGGCATGGATGTTTGCGATTGTCTGTGAAAATACTAGTAGTGGTGGTCGACGTTAGATGGCATTAGTGTAGATGAAGAAGGTAGTTGTGGTTGGTAGAGATGGAGAGTTGTAGAGTGGGCGCCCTCCCTCGATGAGTCTTTGGACTCCCTGGAGGTGTTATGTAATCAAATAAAAATAAAATAAAAATAATTTTCATGATGAATTCTGATCACCATGCAACCATTAAGGAAAGGGATTCTTATATTAAGAAGCCTTTGCATGGGGAATCTCTCTATTTTGATGGTTATATATAACCTGAATCCTGGATGGTTCTCCCAACCATAACAGGTGTTATGTGGTTCCTCTAAAAGGAGAAATTTTCTAAGTTTGTCTCTCAAAGCTTTACCAGTAGCATAGCTAAGTTTTTGGTACCCTTGACAAATTTGTAGCTGTCATGCATTTTTTTTAGTGTGAAAATTTTGTTAATTGTCAAAATATCCTGTCCCCAGCACACCCTTAGCAACTTCTCCCAATGCCATAGCATAGGTAAAGCAGTACTTTCCAATTATCTAACATATTATGATACAAAATATGCTATAAAATAGCTTCCTTCTCTTTATGGTCGAGTGTACCTTCATCCACATGGTGGATAAAGAAGTAAATCTTGTCATCTCCTACCCTCTCTTAAATATCATGATTACAGCTCTGGGGTCCTCACACAATGATTCTGAGGGTCCTAATTCTTAATTGGGACCACTGTCAAACTAAAAAAATTACAATGCATTAAGTAACCTTTCAGTTGAGTGACTGAAAGTGAAAGAAAAAAAGGTAGATAAATCAGTGCAAGGCACTACTAGCAAAACGAAAAGGAAGGTTCAGATATGGCCTTATAAAGGCAATCCTACACTAGCAGGAATAAATTTTTCCCTCATAGCACCAGCATTAGTAAACAATGTTAGAAAAATATAACAATTTGGGAAAATGAATAAAACTACAAGCAATACCAGTGCAAGTCACCATACTTGAAAATAATCAGACAACAAATCTTAACTCACACAAAATGAGGTGACACCAACTAGTCACTTCATAGTGAAGCAGTACCAGACACTAATATAAGCAGTCAAGCAGGAAAAATTGAGTTACTTCCATCACCTGATTTAGTAGTACATGCTGCAAGTTTACTTACCTGGGAAAATTTACCAGTTTCACATAGAACACCATGTATGTGTGTCGTGCATGCATATTCTTCACTTTATATTTCCTTCATGACTTCTCTGAATGGCAGTAATGTTTATTGGGATTGGTGGGAGGGCAATAGAGAATATCTCCATTCATTGTTTGGGTAAAACACGAAACAGACTGCTATAATGCAGTATGCTTTTTCTTGTTCTCTGGGCCTGGCTCCCACTCACGAGACCTCAATAAAGGTCGAAACCGGTATGGATAGTGGCCCTTCCCTTAATGCATAGCAGTATACATGTCTGCAAGGAGATGTGCTTTGCATTATGGGAGATACTGAGACAAGGAGTTGGGAGCTTGATCCACCTTTGCTGCGAGTTTCCCGGTGTTGTACTACCTTACCTCAGTCCTGAAGATATTTTCAGGCACAAACTTTGTTTGCTGACACTTTGATAAAGGATTAAACTAGATTTATTATATTCTTGTTCTAATCTTTGTCCCTGTGCTCATGCATCAATTATATACAGTTAATTCACTGAACCCCCCCCCCCTCAATTATCTAAAATTTTATGCTACTAAATAGCTTCCTTCTCTTTATGGTCCAATGTATTTGAACTATTAGGAAAGAATAAAAACAATTCATATTTCTGCTTTTCATTTTTGTTATACTTGGGTTTTACTAGTAATTGTGTTATAATTATTATTATTATTATTATTATTATTATTATTATTATTCTTAAACAAGACCTCATGGAGTCAAAGACTCATCTAGGAGGTCCTTTTATCTCACACACACATCTCATCATACCGTGTCTTAAACACATTCAAACTCCTTGCAGACACTACACTCTCAGGCAAGGCATTCCAATCACTCACAACTCTGCACGAAAAAAAACCTGCCTACTCACACCCTCTTTATACAGTTTCCAGGGATGACCTCTGGTTCTCCCATGATCTCCCACTATTCTCTGTAGAACTTCTCCACCATTGACCCTATAACAACCCCTTACCAACTTGTAGGTCTCTATCATATCTCCCCTCTTCCTTCTCTCCACTAGACTCTGCAAATTACATCTTTTCAATCTTTCCTCATACTCGACATTCCAGAGGTTAGAAACTACCTTAGTCAGTCGCCTTTGGACCCTTTCCAACATCTCTTCGTCCTTCTGAAAACCAGGTGACCAAATCTGGGTACAACAATAGTCTATGTGTGGCCTAATCAAAGCCTTATACAATGGAACAAGAATCTCCCTACTTCTACACGTCAGTGTCCCCCGCATCATTCCCAGAAGTCTTTGTGTTGTCTTCACAATTTTGGCAAAGTGTCCCCTAAATTTTAGATCCTTATCCACTATCACCCCCAGATCTCTTATTTCCTCTACTTCCAACAATATATTCTCACCAAGCATAAATTCTGCATCCCATCTTTGTTTTCCAAATTTTAAAACCTTACATTTTGCAACATTGAACTCACATCCCTATTTGCTTGCCCAATCACTCAATTTATTCAAGTCTTCTTGCAAGGCCACAACATCTTCACTACTCTTTAAGGTTCGTCCCAACTTTGCATCATCTGCAAACAACTGAATATCTCCATCCAAATCTTCGCCAATATCATTAATATACAAGTTAAATAGTAATGGCCCTAAAACAGATCCCTGAGGCACTCCACTAGTGACTTTCCTTTTCCTGGATATTGCACCCCCATACACAACTTGTTGATACCTATCAGATAGCCAGTCTCCAATCCAATGCACTAATCTAATATCCAACCCCATCTGCTCTAGTTTGACTGTCAACTTATCATGAGGTACTCTATCAAAAGCTTTTGCGAAATCCAAGTATATCACTGTATCCTTCTCCTCTGTCCAAGGAAGCAGTCACTTTATTGTAATAAGTAAGTAGATTACTAAAACATGACCTCCCTTTAGCAAATCTATGCTGTCCATCAAAGATTATACCATTGTTGTCAACCCAACTCTAGATCCTAGTTCTCACAAGCTTCTCCAACAACTTAACCACAACACCTGACACACAGATAGGCCTATAGTTTGTTGCTTGAGATCGATCACCTCCTTTATGAAGTGGCACAATCTTGCCCTCCTTCCACTCTTTAGGAACTTGACCAAGTGCAAGACTCGTATTAAAAAAATATGTCAAGGCAGGTGTCAACTCTCTGGCACATTCCTTCAGAATATGCGGTGATATATTATCAAGTCCCACAGCCTTATTTACATCTAGTTTACTCAACTCTCAACTTATAGCAGTCTGTTTCATGTTTTACCCAAACAATGAATGGAGATATTATCTATTGCCCTCCCACCAATCCCAATAAACATTACTGCCATTCAGAGAAGTCATGAAGGAAATATAAAGAGAAAAATATGCATGCATGATACACATACATGGTGTTCTATGTGAAACTGGTAAATTTCAGCAGGTAAGTAAACTTGCAGCATGTACTACTAAATCAGGTGATGGAAGTAACTCAATTTTTCCCGCTTGACAACTTATTATGTGTAAAACTTAATGAAATTTACAGGAAGAAATTAGGCTGTTTACACAGATGAAGGTAGATTTACCTGTTTCACTTTGTATTATATATCTTATATTGTATTCATTTTTCTTGGATGTATCTCTTGATGCTGTTGTTTTCTTTTATATTATGTTTTATGTTATGTATTTTGTGATGCTATAAGTTTTTTTTTTTTTTTTCTGTTTTCTTATGTGCAGTTTTGTTGTTTGCTTAGTGTGGCATCACATGGCTAAAATCAATGGATGAGGCATCGTTCACATGACTGCTGAACAGATCACGCAATTTTCTGGAATTCTTAGTTACTGAAGAAATGCCAGTCCCCCCCCCACAACTTGTACAGGCCATATGTGCAGTCAGGGTAATTACTTCCATCAGGAAACTCATCTTCCAAGTTTACTCTTATGCGCATAAAAGTGTTTCACATCAAAAGCCTGCTGACCAGTTGTTGCTACTGCTGTTTTGAAATTACAGTCAAAACAACTAATGCTATGAGACCAGTATTTAATGTTTGCAAATTGCATGTGTTTTTCTGGCCAGTTTGCCTGTTTGGCAGGAGGATATAATCCTTTTTTTAATCCTTTACCTAAGCATAATAACCATACACAATATTTCACATGGAAAGTTTATATGTAAAGTATTTTGCAACTAATCTACTTGGACAATCAAACCTCTACTTAAAAGCTTTCCAAATACAAACAATTTGTATTTACAACATTGCATGGACTAATAAAGTGCAACTCTTAATTTTATGAGTGCAGAATCCTATGAATATTTTATGGCTGAAGTTCACTGATATTTTACAAAGCATAATGGAAAATATTTAGCAGTAATTCCTTTCTCTTTCTATGTCATGCTGAATATTCTTCAATAACTGAACACATTCTATACATTAATAACATGCTCATATTTCAAGGGTAATAAAATATAGAACAGTACACATAAATGCATCATTCTGTTTTTTAGTTTTTTTAAATCCCTGAAATATAGAACACAAACGGAGATAAAGTAATTGTGAAAGTGCTAAAAGTGACAAAAAATTCAATTGTTTCAACAGAAACTAAACCAGGCATAATTAAGCAATCTGAAAATGACGAATCACTTGCTTAAACTCTTTCTGATAATTGACATTTATAATGTCAATTATCATAATGTTGTTGGAGAAGCTTGTGACAACTAGGATCCAGAATTGGGTTGACAACAATGGTATTATCTTTGATGGACAGCATGGATTTGCTAAAGGGAGGTCATGTTTTAGTAATGCAGTCTCCAATCCAATGCACTAATCTAATGGATATTAGATTAGTGCATTGGATTGGAGACTGGCTATCTGATAGGTATCAACAAGTTATGCATGGGGGGGGGGGGGTTATCCAGGAAAAGGAAAGTCACTAGTGGAGTGCCTCAGAGGTCTGTTTTAGGGCCATTACTGTTTAACTTGTATATTAATGATATTGTCTGCACTGTTAGCATAGTCGCTTTGCAACCATATGCCTAGGGAAGAAGTGTCCTAGGTTGGATTCCCATCGGAGACATGAGGAGCTGAAGTAACTTCCTCAGCCAAAGCCAAGTTAGCCGGTCTTGGGTGTGGACAGCAGGATTTTTTCTGCCAGTTTATCTGGGGTTTTTCATCCCCAAGCAGACAAACCGGACCCGTGAACACACACAGGCTATAGTCATAAAACTACAGCAAGGAATGCAATGGGAAACCACCACCTTGCATCACTATCTCCCTAGTAATCAGCTGCAACCCTCTCAAGCGAGGAAGCCACAGGATCAGATCAGATTAATGATACTGGTGAAGATTTGGATGGAGATATTCAGATGATGCACAGTTGAGACGAATCATGAAGAGTAGAGAAGATGTTGTGGCCTTACAAGAAGACTTGAATGAATTGAGTGATTGGGCACAGAAATGGGGGATGTGAGTTCAATTTTGCAAAATGTAAGGTTTAAATGTAAGGATACAGAATTTATAGTTGGTGAGGATATATTGTTGGAGGTGGAGGAAATAAGAAATCTTGGGGTGATAGTAGATAAGGATCTGAAATTTATAGGACACATAGCCAAAATTGTGAAGACAACACAAAGGCTTCTGGGAATGATGCGGAGGACACTGACTTGTAGAAGTAGGGAAATTCTTGTTCCATTGTATAAGGCTTTGATTAGGCCACACATGGACTATTGTGCCCAGATTTGGTCACCTGGTTTTCAGAAGGACAAAGAGATGTTGGAAAGGGTCCAAAGGTGACTGATCAAGGTAGTTTCTAACCTCTGGAATGTTGAGGATGAGGAAAGATTGAGAAGATGTAATTTGCAGAGCCTGGTGGACAGGAGGAAGAGGGGAGATATGATAGAGACCTACATGTTAGTAAGGGGTTGTTATAGGATCAGTGCTGGAGAAATTCTACAGAAAATGGTGGGAAAACCAGAGGTCATCCCTGGAAACTGTATAAAGAGGGTGTGAGTAGGGGAGTGAGAAGCAGGTTTTTTCGTGCATAGTTGTAAATAATTGGAATGCCTTGCCTGAGAGTGTGGTGTCTGCAAGGAGTTTGAGTGTGTTTAAGACAGGGTATGATGATCTGTGTGTGCAATAAAAGGACCTCCCAGAAGAGTTTGACTCCATGAAGTCTTGGGATAATAATAGTAATAATAATAAATGTATCAGGAGATATAGTAGACCTGATCTGTATTCAAAGTACAGCACTACTATTAAGTTGCAAATTACCACCAATAAACCTACAAAAAACAGAATTCGCAGCCCTTAATAAACTCAAATCAGATAAAAACATAGTCATAATAAAAGGTAATGCAACAGCTATTTTGAACTCAGAAGATTACAACAACAAAATGAAAAGCTTCCTTTAAGATTTCTATACAGCATTAGACAGAGACCCTACTTGGCGAACTCACAACAAAACTAATGAAGTTTATTTTTCACTTGGTTAGACTATAATAAATTTAGTTTAATCCTTTATCCAAGTGTATGCAAACAAAGTTTGCACCTGAAAATATCTTCAGGACTGAAGTAAGGTAGTGCAGCACCAGGAAATTCAGAGCAAAGGTGGACCAAGCTCTCATTACTCCTTGTCTCAGTATCTCCCATAATGCAAAGCACATCTCCTTGCAGACATGTATACTGCTATGCATTAAGGGAAGGGCCACTACCCAGACCAGTTTCAACCTTTATTGAGGTCTCGTCAGTGGGAGGCAGACCCAAACGTGGAGATACTAAGGCAGAAGCAATAGGAGAGGTCATATTTATCTATAGGAGTTGCCAACAGGTGTACCATCTTATTATTGAATTACTTTGAATTTAGAGAAAGATGTTGGAAGTTTAGTTTTCACTTGGTTAGACTATAATAAATTTAGTTTAATCCTTTATCCAAGTGTATGCAATGGCATAGCTAGAGCTTTTGCTGCCCTTCTCAAGACACACCAAAAATACTACAAAAAAGTCAAAAAGACATAGCATTTCTGACAATCTAAGGCTTAGTCACCGTCACCGCTGGTAAGACTGGCTGATGTTTTCACCGTAAACTCCCAAACGAACAGCGGTATGATAGACTCTAGACTTAGACCAGGGGTGGGCAACTTGTGCATTTCTCACTTGCCAACCGAAATTTTGGGGAACACATTATTTGTTGTCTTTTAAGTATTGAGTTTTAAGTATTTTAAGTATTTTTACTTGAAAGTCCTACTATCCTGTTGATAGCGTAACAATTTTTTTTTTGCACTTAAGTGTAATTCTAGCTGCCATGTAAAGCCACAAAATTTAAAGATGCAATTTTTAACATCAGCAAAAGAGTCAACAATAATTCTGATTTTTTTTTTATAGAGATCAATCAGACATAAGTTTTTTCAAGTTTTTCCAATATATTGCAGTCCACAATCTCATAATCGTTTCACTTGACTAAAGCACAATAAAATAAAATTAAAGATATAATTGTATTACTTCTTAATCCCTTACGAGTAATACATAAAAATTACAAACAAAATAAATTGTTATTTTACCTACATAATATATTAAACAGAAGTTAATCTTTACCATTTTTAGCAGAAAACATCAAATCAAAACTAGAGAAAGAAAAATAGTGGACATTTTATTTATTTAGCATCAAAAAAACTTCTGCTGCTGCATCACTAATGACAATTAATTTATATCAGGTTTACATTTTGTAGCCTTTAGAAATATGCATGCATGAACTACTAGTTTCATATGTAAGGATACTCCTGTTACAAAACTTAACAAAGTTCATCACCGAGAACATTGATTCACAAGAATATGTAGATACAAAAATTGATATTAATGTTGTTGCAAGGATGTTTAAACAAAAGTTTTGGGAATAGTATTCCAAGTTCTTAATATCCCTTTTCCTGCACTTCTCTCTCTGTTACTCCGGTCTCTAATCGATCCTTTTCAATATTTTCCAAGTCAATTTTGAAAACAAATTTCTGCCTCCAAATTGAGCTACTTTGAAAATCAATCAACTGCATTTCAAAATCTTCAATATTTATCCACGAAAACATCTGCAAGTTTATTTGAAGATGATTTCGTGTCCTGTAGTTTGAGGTTCAAGTCATTTGAATGTTTGCAAACACACACAATGTCATACATTTCTTTATAAGACATTTGTTGATCAGTCAAAAGAGATTTATCTCATCGAGGCATTCAACAAATCGTTTCTCAACAAGACCTCAACTAAGCCAATAAACATTGTTGTACATTATTAGTCCGTTGTACACCGAATCCACTTCATTCGATAGATTCTGAAATTGTCTTTTATTCAAAGCATGTGCAGAAATGTAATTAACAACCTTGGTGTTTGCATCACTTCTTGAAGTTCCTTTAAGCCAGCGTTTGCACATAAATTCCCATGTAGGATGCAATTTATTTATTTATTCGTATGGAGTTTCCTCCCTTTTTCCCCCCCGTCCCTATTGGGGCGAGTTGAGCCCCCTCATGGTGGGTTAAGTATTTATGGCTGTAGATCCGTGTGTGTGTTCACGGGGCCGGTTTGCCTGCTTGCGGGATGAAAAATGCCAGAGAAACTGGCGGAAGAAACCCTACTGCCCGTACCCAAAATCGGCTAACTTGGCTATGCCTGAGGAAGATCCTCAAATTCCTCACGTCTTCGAAAGGAATCGAACCTGGGACACTCCTTTTCCAGACATATGGTTGTGAAGTGCACAGCCACTAGGCTAACGGCATGGACTAGGATGCAAGGAAAACCTATTAGTGGATGATCAACATGTTTTGCAAACAGATTTACAAATTTTGCTTCTCTACCAATTGTGCTGGGCACACCATCTGTTGTGATGGATACCACTTTTGAAATATCAATTTGCCGAACAGATAATTCGTTCCTAACTGCTTTACATGTTTCAACCCCACGTATGCTCAGGTAGTGTTACAAGGTTAATCATTTTTTTGCATAATTCATCATCCTTACAAAATCGAGTAAAGATTGCCAGCCAGCTGATGATATAATGTCTTTGCTCTCATCAACACAAATAGAAAAGAACCTACATGAAACCAAATCTTTTGTTAATTACTCTGCTGTATTCCTTTCCAACTTACATGTTCTATTCCTTAATTGTTTTTCTACTCAAACAATTCTTTAATGCACTGAATAATTTTTACCTTTTCTGAAAGATTGCCAAAAAGGAATGGAGCACATTCTAGCCATGCTTCCCTAATATACTCCCCATCACTGAGTGGTTTTCCACTTTGGGCAATAACTTTTGAAACCTCAAAACTAGCAGCAACTAAATTGGAACTAGGCCTACCTGAAATAAATTTCATCAGAATATTGGACTATTTTTTTTTTATCTTGCTCAGTTCACGAGAAATTAATTCTCTTTGTTCTTGTCTCACTTTTGTTACTTAATTTCTTATGAACAGTTTCAAAATGTCTCTTTACAGAAGAATTATTACAAATAACTGATTCGGGACATAAAATGCATAATGCTTTACTATCTTTCTTAATCATGCCATATTCTTTCAGTCTAGTATTCTTAAATTGTCTAATATCCTTTTAATTTATATGTCTATATTTCTTTGCTAGTGGTTGTGACATTCTGCTCAATCTGTAAAGAGCAGGAAGCAAATAAATAAATATAAGGAAGCAATTAAATAATTGCTTTATTTATACAGCTTTTAACTTTAATGAAAATCGGATTATGGGGTGTAAAAATGTGGACAGAGACATATAGACACTGACAAAAATTATAATTTAGACTCGATCTCATCATAATCACTCTCTGCATATACCAACTAAGTTTAAACAAACCAAAAATTAGTACAATTATAAGCCAACCTACACACACATGCAAACTAATCATGTGCAGACAACACTTCAGAATCCTGAATATTGATAATACATTTCACATGGTAGCTTTAAAAATAACTTATCGTATTTACTGGAATATAACTGGCCCTCGCGTATAACTCGCACCCCTGATTTTACTTTGCAAAAAAAGAAATTGAAAAGTTTCACGTATACCTCGCACAAAAAGAAAAAAGTTTAATCACATTCACATCAGGGCAATGTGAATGTGATTAAAAGTAAGTCGTTTTATTGCATCACTGAATAAGGTACAAAAATTTGCAGTCTGTGTAAAATATTTCTCAACAAATAGTGCAATTAGAGACAGCTGGGATAAAAATGGCACTAACTAATGAATCACATGTCCCGTTCCCACAGAAACTATGCTATTTAGCCTCAAGCAAAACCATATGCTGCACTGGCAAACACTAAAAACTAGATGTGTGGGATGTTGAAAGTTTATTTTTTCACTTGGTTAGAGTATAATAAAATTAGTTTAATCCTTTATCCAAGTGTGAGCAAACAAAGTTTGCGCCTGAAGTATCTTCAGGACTAGGGTAAAGTGATACAACACCAGGGCAACTCGTTGCAAGTTAGGAGTGTTGGTAGCTTTCTCCACCTTTGCAACGAGTTGCCCTGGTGTTGTATCACTTTACCCTAGTCCTGAAGATACTTCAGGCGCAAACTTTGTTTGCTCACACTTGGATAAAGGATTAAACTAATTTTATTATAGATGTGTGGGAGTCTGTCTCCCCAGCTCAAATGCAGAGCAACAATAAAAATCAACAGAAAGTGATTAAAATTCGTAAACGTGTTAAAGCTAAGAAATATATAGTGAATATTGTTATGGCACTTTCATGTATTGAATTTGGTTGAAGAGAATTAGCATTTCAATTCAAAAATTGTCTGCTGACTTTCATCTTTGACTCCCGCCATCTTTTGTTAATACCGCACCAATCACATGCACATATCTTTACAGGCCTAGTACCACAGCTGTCTGTTCATTAGTCATTCGTGAAGGATTGTTCATCAAGTATCTTTATCTCAAGTCTTGTAAATTACTGGTAATTTTTGCTTGAAATAATGGGAAAGCAGATGGTATCATTTGGGTAGGATGCACACAAGGAAACTGCTCTCTAGGCAGGAAATAGTAATTGCAATATATGCGCCGATTTTACGAAAAAACAGGCACGTGCACGAAGGCACTACAACACAGTGACTGAGAATGAAGAGATGAAGCTATTGTTCTCCTAAAAGTCCTGATGGTGCCCTCTAGTGGGCTAAGTAGGTGTTCTTGGCCATTGGACTGAAGGTCTGCTGATGTAAGCCTCCCAAATTTGGGGCAGTCGCATACAACCAAATTTGTTGAGGTTTGGAGAGAGAACACCTACTTAGACTGCTAGAGGGCACCATCAGGACTTTTAGGAGAACAATAGCTTCATCTCTTCATTCTCAGTTACTGTGTTGTAGTGCCTATGTGCACATGCCTTTTTTTGTAAGTTCCTTTTGAAGATGGCAACGTGACATTGCCGAAATATCGGAAATATTTATTAAAGCGTAATTTAATAATGCATAACCAACGTATAAGCCTGTCTACTAGAATTTACAAAAAAAATTGGAAACTTTAGTTTCTGAAAATCCCCACATATATCTCGCAGCACGATTTTTAGCTTTAATTTTGGGGAAAAAAGTGCAAATTATATTCTAGTAAATATGGTATGTTTATGGCAATGTAAAGGAAATTTGCTTTTATATTTAATAAGTTAAGCATATTAAATGACAATAAATATTTCCAATCCATATTTTAATGACTTATGATTTAATAAAATACAAAAACACTTTAGAAAAAGCATACGTTCTTTACGAAACATGAAAAGATATATCAAATGATGGTTAAGGAGTCACATCACGTCTGGATGCGTGACAAATAATGCAACAACTGAACTGGACAAAACTTGTACATCGGTATATCGTGGAGATATAGATGGCTTGGAAATAGGATGTTTGTTTCTAATTTGCTTGTTACTTATTATTACTAAAACAGTTGGTAGGGTTTAATTATTTATTGCATTTTTATTTGGTATCGCTGTACTTAATAAAATTGTATTATATTAAGTTAAAATGTGTCAGCGAAGATGTTTGAAATGTATTTTTTTTATTTAATTATTTTTTAAGATGAGCCCTGGGATGAATGCCCGGAAAAAAGTCGTCGACGTGCCACGTTTTGGCAGGCATGTTAAGGGTTGTCCACCCCTGCTCTAGACTAATCATACATAAATAATATAATAAATATTTTTTCAACGGTTTCAATAACGAGCCAAATGATATAAATGTGTAACAGATTAGAAAAAACTAATGATGAATCAGGCATTTTAGCATTTTTAGGGTAAAAATGAAATCATGTTTGTTAATTTTTATACACTGCATAAACGCATCAAAAGGGTTAAGCAAAAATCCTGATATAACAGAGAAACACAGAGATATTATTATTATTACCAGGGGCCCTAAAATGATGTCGATGGCCTTAGTTATAAGCAAAATTAGAAGAAGGAAAAAAAAATAAAAAAATACGTTTCCGCAAATGTGTACCAAATGTGTGGTGCCTGCTGTTGAGAAGCAGCCACCACAGGATAGTCAATAAACCAATCGCCTTGCCATGGGTTTTATTGGTTTTTTTTTTAAGAATTTGAATTATAGTACGATAGAGAAATGTAACAGTTTTGTTATATTTATATTTTATTTATTTTAGTCCTAAGTATAGTTGTTAAAAACTAATTATTAATTAAGTAATAAAAATTGCTAAGTTAACATAAATAAAAGAATCGTCGACAAATAAAATTGTGTCTCAGGTGAGATCCAAAAAAGTGACGCCCAGGGCTGAACCCCCCCCCCCCCCCCACACACACACACACTACACCACTGAGTGTATGCAAACAAAGTTTGCGCCTGAAAATATCTTCAGGACTGAGGTAAGGTAGTGCAACACCAGGCAACTCCGAGCAAAAGGTGGACCAAGCTCTCATCACTCCTTGTCTCAGTATCTCCCATAATGCAAAGCACATCTCTTTGCGGTCATGTATATTGCTATGCATCAAGGGAAGTGCCACTACCCAGACCAGTTTCGACCTTTACTGAGGTCTCAGCAGTGGGAGGCAGACACAAATGTGGAGATACTGAGGCAAAAGCAATAAGGTGTTGCACTACCTTACTTCAGTCCTGAAGATATTTTCAGGCGCAAACTTTGTTTGCATACACTTGGATAAAGGATTAAACTAAATTTATTATAGTCTAACCAAGTGAAAAATAAACTTCCAACATCTTTCTCTAAATCCAGAGTAATTCAATAATAAGGTGGTACACCTGTTGGCAACTCCTATAGGTAAATATTACCTCTCCTATTGCTTCTGCCTTAGTATCTCCACTTTCGGTTCTGCCCCCCACTGACGAGACCTCAATAAACGTTGAAACCGGTCTGGCTAGTGGCCCCTTCCCTTAATGCATAGCAGTATACATGTCTGCAAGGAGATGTGCTTTGCATTATGGGAGATACTGAGACAAGGATGAGAGCTTGGTTCACCTTTTGCTCGGAGTTGCCTGGTGTTGCACTACCTTACCTCAGTCCTGAAGATATTTTCAGGTGCAAACTTTGTTTGCATACACTTGGATAAAGGATTAAACTAAATTTATTATAGTCTAACCAAGTGAAAAATAAACTTCCAAAATCTTTCTCTAAATCCAGAGTAATTCAATAATAAGGTGGTACACCTGTTGGCAACTTCTATAGGTAAATATGACCTCTCCTATTGCTTTTGCCTTAGTATCTCCACGTTTGGGTCTGCCTCCCACTGACGAGATCTCAATAAAGGTCAAAACTGGTCTAGTGTAGTGGCCCTTCCCTTAATGCATAGCAGTATGCATGTCTGCAAGGAGATGTGCTTTGCATTATGGGAGATACTGAGACAAGGAGTGATGAGAGCTTGGTCCACCTTTGCTCGGAGTTGCCTGGTGTTGTACTACCTTACCTCAATCCTGAAGATATTTTCAGGCACAAACTTCATTTGCATACACTTGGATAAAGGATTAAACTAAATTTATTATAAAATTAATGAACTTCTCAAGAATATATACCAAACTGATCTGAAGAACTAAAAAGTAATTTACAATCAAAATACCCACTTGTGTCTAGAATATATGGAATTCCTAAAATTCATAAAAAACATATACCACTAAGACCGATAGTGGATGGAAGGGACTCTCCAACCTCAAATCTGGCAAACTTTACAAACTTGATTTTATCACATATAGGAAAAACAACATCGTTCATTAAGAACAGCACAGAATTCATAAAAAAAGTAAAAGGTATACACATAGATACTTCAGACATATTAGCGAATTTAGATGTTGTCAGCCTTTTCACAAAGATTTCAAGAAATGAGACAGTAAACATCCTGGAGAATCTCTTTCCACTGGACATTGTACAGCTCTTCAAACATTGCATAAAAACATGTTCTTCCTTTACCAAGACAAACTCTGGGAACAAAAAGAAGGACTAGCAATGGGTTCACCCCCTCTCACCAGCTCTAGCAAACCTCTACATGGAAAATTTTGAAAATAATGCTTTACAAAACTGGCACATAAAACCAAAAATATGGCTCTGCTATGTGGACGATATCTTCATCATTTGGCCAGGAACAGCACTAGAACTGACTGCATTTAAAGACTATCTTAATAACTTGCATCCAAACATAAAATTCACTCTGGAACTAGAAGAAAATAAAAAACTGCCTACTAGACATTCCTTATAGAAATAAATGAAAGAAAAAACAGGTTATCATTCTCCAACTATAGAAAACCAACAAACACAGTAAGATTTCTTCACGCTACTTCACACCACCACCCGAAGCAAAATATAGGCCTAAAAAAACCTTAAGGGATAAAGCATACAACATCTGCAGTACAGAAGATAAGCGGAAAGAAGAAATACAATATTTAACACAGATCCTACAACTAAATGGTTACACAACTAATATTAAGAAAATTTTCAATACAGTACCTACAAAAAACTTAAATAAACAAGACGTCAAGAACGCAGTCACCCTTCCTTATATCAAGAATGTAACAGATAACTTAGCCAAATAACTCTACAAGTATAACATAAAAGTGACTTTCCTGCCACTTAAAAAATATCAAGATCTCTTCATCCTCTGAAACTCCCACATCACCCAATGAAAAAACCAGCTTATAATATTCACTGTTCCTGTGGCATCTGCTACGTAGGCCAGAAAAGGCAAAATCCACATGAGCGAACATCAAAAGGACGTACAAAAGAAGAGAGAACATAAATCTGGCTTAGCATATATCACAGCTTCTACCAGTCATGATGTTCTCTGGTATAGAACAAACATGTCCTATATTGATAAGAATTGTTTCACAAGAAAATCCAAAGAGGCAGCAAATATGATTAAAATTCCTACGCAATGCAACAAATACCAAGGTTTGATCTTAAATCAAGTTTGGTCATCATTTATTAAAAATTTACCCACTTCAGACCTCGGACAGAATTAGAGCGTGAACCACAGAACGCGACAAATAGAATTGTCTCCAACTAACACGCATTAACGGTTGTATGGATCTGTTATTCAGTTTTTTAACGAACTTTTTAATGTTCATAATAACAGCAAATTAACTTGTTTTTCGTAATTTCTTATAGTTTGTGCTTCAAACTGTTAATTCTCTTTACCCTGAAGATGTTTGTCTTATGACTAACGAAACTTGTTGGGTTATTTTTTAGTACTTCTTTAGTTTTTTAAAAACAGTTCCCTAATAAGCATGTGGTCACAAAACTGGAATATTTCTATTTAACTTCTTAACCACAGAAACCTACTCATGAATATAGTTTGGAATTAATTGTATTAAGGTTAGTTCAGGAACGCATTAAAATTTTAAAAATGTATTTTATGAAAATAATAAATTTGTCTTATGAATATTAACTTATAAACTTTGCTTAAATGCATTATGTTCATAAGTTGGGTTTTGCCTATATATTATTATTTTATTATTATTATTATTAAGTGATACCTCCCGGGAGACCAAAGACTCACTGAGGGAGGAAACCTACTCTACAACTGTCTGTCTCCACCACTTAATCCACCAACTACAACAAACCGCAACGACACCAATGCCATCTACCGCCCACCATCCACTAGTATTTTCACAGACAATCACAAGCATCCATGCCCACAGCAGGATTCGAACCAGCAGCCTTTTGGCTGGAGAGTGGATACATTAACCAGGCCAGCTACTGAGACAATCAGTTGTCTCAGTAGGAGGATTAAGGATTAAAATGAGAATATGGTATGTCATTATAATAGACTTAGTAACCAAGCAAAAAACCTGACATGTACAGCTGTCTCTGATCCAGAGTATTTTAATAATATGGTGATACACCATTTTACCACTTGTATATGGAAAATATAACATCTGCATTGATTTAAACTTAGCATCTTTCTGGGTCTGCTCCTACTGAGGAGACCTCAATAAAGGTCAAAACCAGTCTGGGTGGTTACCATAATGCATAGGAATGTACACATATGAAACTGATATGAAGGCAATGCCTATATATGTAAGAATACCAGTTGTGATTATACTTCATATGTCGACTTTTGTTTTTACACTGGAGTAAAATATAAAAATAATATAGAATTTCTTGTTAATTATAGTATACTTAGTAACCAAGCAAAAATTTCTATATCTTATCAAGGTTCTTCATGTCCTAGACTGCATTCAAAACTAGGTCAACCAAAGGGCATCGTTATTATTAACTGAGTTAAGAGACTTAACTTACTAGTATTTACAATGGATGCCATTTTTAGGATACTAAGTATAATCATATACACTTCTTTTTTTCTTTCAAAATAGATGAAATCAATGTATTAAACTTAACTAATATTTAAGGAATTGACAGCGTATACTGGAAATATAGATTAAATAAACTTTAATATACACTTTCCGATATTTCGGCGAACGTCACGTTGCCATCTTCTTGGGAACTTACTAAAAAGACACGTGCACACAATACTAATACAACAAATGAGACTGAGGCTAGGACGCTAGCGTTTTCCTAAAGTCCTGATGGTGTCCCCTGGCAGGCTATATTGGTAGTTCTTGGCCTTTGGGCTGAAGTTCTTTTGATAAAAGTTTCCCAAATTTGGGGCAGTTTCATGCATCCAAATTTGTTGAGGTTTGGCATGTTCCTAAGGGCCGAGGCTGATTCCATGAATAGTCTTTCATACTTGAACTTGCTGCAGTGTATTACTGTGGCTTTCTTCCATCTTATTCTGTGGCAAGTATCCAGAGCATGGTCTGCAAGCCCAGAGTGGCTGTACTGATGAAATCGGATGTAATCCTTGTGTTCTGAGATTCTGATATTTGCTGTCCTGCCTGTTTGGCCAAAGTAGGACAGTTTACAGCTGCAAGGGACCTGGTATACACCAGGTAGGTCTAGGGGAAGTGGTTGGTCTTTGGTGGAGCGGATAAGGGATGCCAGTTTTCTATGTGGTCTGTAACAGGTGGTCAAGTCATGTTTTTTTAAGATTTTATTGATTTTTTCTGAGGTGCCTCTGATGTAGGGAATAGTGATGGATTTAGAGTAATCTTTTTTGTGAAGGGGAGGGGGTGGTGGGTTGTGGATAACTGGGTTAAGTATTTTTTGGATTTTTTGGAGGGGGTAGCCGTTGGCTGAGAAAGTGTCACGGATGTGATTTAGTTCAGTGGTTAGGGCTTGATCATTAGAACAGATTATTTTTGCCCTGTTGAATAATGTTTTAATAACTCCATATTGTTGTGAGGGGGGGTGGTGGGATTGTTGGTGAAAGTATCTGCCTGTATGGGTGGGTTTTCTATAAACTGAGAAAACCAAGGTTCCATCAGGTTGGCGGGTGACTAGTGTGTCTAGGAAGGGGAGGTTATTGTTTTCCTCTTTTTCCAGGGTGAATTTCATTCTAGGGTGTTGGTTGTTCAAGTGTGTTAGGAAGGAGAGGAGTGAATCTGGGCCATGTGGCCAAATAGCGAAAACATCATCAACATAGCGAAGCCATATGGTAGGTTTTTGTGGGGCTGAGTTTAAGGCTTTCTCTTCAAACATCTCCATGAAAAAGTTGGCCAAGGGTGGGGAAAGTGGTGAACCCGTGGCTGTACCCTCTATCTGTTTGTAGAATTTTTCCTGCCAAACAAAATAGCCTGAGTTCATTGTAAACTGAAATAGGGCTGAGATATCGGGAGGAAATTTAGCTTGGATTAGCTCTAAGGTTTCTTTGAGAGGGACATTCGTGAATAGGGAGGAGACATCAAAACTGACCATTATGTCATTGTGTTGGAGTGTAAGGTTTTCTATACTGGCTTTGAAGTGGGCTGAGTTTTTTATGTGTGATGGTGTATTGCCAGTATAGTGTGAGAGCGCTTTGGCTAAATGCTTGGCTAGTTTGTAAGTGGGGGAATCAATGACATCCACTATGGGACGTAATGGCACATTTTCTTTGTGTATTTTTGGGAGCCCATATATGCGGGGGGGGTCTAGAGTTATAGGGTTTTAGTCTGTTGGTAATCTCCACAGGCCAAGAAGTGACCTTCTTAAGGAGCCTATGGAGTTTTCTAATTTGTGAGCTGGTGGGATTGTAATCAGTGGGGAGGTAAGTGGAGCGATCTAATAATAAAGCCTTGAGCTTACCTGTGTAGTCTTTAAGATTGAGTACCACAGTGGCGTTCCCCTTATCCGCTTTGGTGATCACTATTTTTTTGTTTCTCTTCAATTCTTGTAGTGCCTTGTATTCACTAATGGATATGTTGGATTTTGGAGGTTTTGCTTTATTGAGAACACAGGCTACATCCAATCTAATCGTTGGCGATGTGGGTTGGAAGTTGGCGAATCCCGCGTTCAATTTGAATCATTAATTCCTCGGCCGGTAATTTCCTAGGAGCAATGGCGAAGTTGTGACCACGTGACAGAGCATGGATTGCTTCTGGCTTTAAGGTAGCTGAAGATAGGTTAACAACAGTGTTGGTTTGTAGTTTCGACGCCGAGTTCTTTGTTAATTTATCAAACTTGTTGATATGTCGGCTTCGTACTCGTTCAAATTCTTTTTTAGCTGCCGTACACGAGACGTCATGTAGGACCGACCAAAACACTGTTGTTAACCTATCGTCAGCTACCTTAAAGCCAGAAGCAATATAGAAAACCCACCCATACAGGCAGATACATTCACCAACAATCCCCCCCCCCACAACAATATGGAGTTATTAAAACATTATTCAACAGGGCAAAAATAATCTGTTCTAATGATCAAGCCCTAACCACTGAACTAAATCACATCCGTGACACTTTCTCAGCCAACGGCTACCCCCTCCAAAAAATCCAAAAAATACTTAACCCAGTTATCCACAACCCACCACCCCCTCCCCTTCACAAAAAAGATTACTCTAAATCCATCACTATTCCCTACATCAGAGGCACCTCAGAAAAAATCAATAAAATCTTAAAAAAACATGACTTGACCACCTGTTACAGACCACATAGAAAATTGGCATCCCTTATCCGCTCCACCAAAGACCAACCACTTCCCCTAGACCTACCTGGTGTATACCAGGTCCCTTGCAGCTGTAAACTGTCCTACTTTGGCCAAACAGGCAGGACAGCAAATATCAGAATCTCAGAACACAAGGATTACATCCGATTTCACCAGTACAGCCACTCTGGGCTTGCAGACACGCTCTGGATACTTGCCACAGAATAAGATGGAAGAAAGCCACAGTAATACACCGCAGCAAGTTCAAGTATGAAAGACTATTCATGGAATCAGCCTCGGCCCTTAGGAACATGCCAAACCTCAACAAATTTGGGAAACTTTTATCAAAAGAACTTCAGCCCAAAGGCCAAGAACTACCAATATAGCCCGCCAGGGGGCACCATCAGGACTTTAGGAAAACGCTAGTGTCCTAGCCTCAGTCTCATTTGTTGTATTAGTATTGTGTGCACGTGTCTTTTTAGTAAGTTCCCAAGAAGATGGCAACGTGACGTTCGCCGAAATATCGGAAAGTGTATATTAAAGTTTATTTAATCTATATTTCCAGTATACGCTGTCAATTCCTTAAATATTAGTTATTATGTCTAACCAGCGTATAAGCCTCTCAACAAGAATGTATTAAACTGTTATTTAATTAGATTGTCATGTCTGCTTTTCTAGCAATTAACTACAATAATCTATTAATTACTGATCATTTTGGAACATTAGTTTGCTCAATGATCAACTGAGGGTATTCACTATTCTGTTAAATGAATGCTGTTCCAGTCAGATGACATGCTAACCGATTCAAAGCCTGGTTAACTGAGGGCTTCATTATTTGAGGGTTGATAGCTGAGAGATCACTGTGTTATATATGATTTACAGTCACATTGCATCTACACTCTGTGGGGAATGTTTTTTTTTAATTGCTCAAACAAAATGTTAGCATACCTGACTCCCCCAAGTCCTGCCCAATTAGAAATTTCTACCAACTGTAGATTCTTCTGATTCTGAAGAAGCTTATGAAAAGTATCTTTCTGTCGTACTGTAGCATTTAATATGTCCTGAAAAGGAATAATAATTTCACAATAACAGGAAAGATAAATACCAGCAAAATATTTTCTCAAAATATAAAAATGTTGATATATTTAATGAGATGGTGAATATATTACTAATATTAATATATTTGATAGACTGGTTGGCTGAGTGATTAGCATAACTGCTCTCCAACCAATAGGCTGCTGGTTTGAATCCTGCCATGGGCATGGCAGTTTATGATTGTCTTTACGTGGAAGGTGAATTTCACTGCCCGGTGTGAGACCACCATCCCACTAACTGGAGGTCCGAAGTGGCTTGAAAAAGTTCCATGTCTCTAGGGCAGGGTTTCCAGAATATGTAAAAAATACAAAAAATATATAAAATCAATAAAATAGAATAAAATCCTTAGCCTGCCCACAGTATAGATATATGATAGGTTTACAAACAAACTTTTTCTGGGTGAGAGCCAAATAATAAAAATAAATAATATTGTTAACATGCTTCATTAGGCTTTCAGAGTAAATAAGACTATCTTTCTCTTTCACAGATGAATAACCATAACATTTTCTGGGTACTGCAAGTTCCAAGGTTTCTGTTCCAAATTGCGATTTACTTAATATATCTGGAATACAGAAGTATTTAACTTTTTACACTGTAACTATTTATACAGAGTATAGTCATTCATGGTCTTGTTTACCTGTACAATGAAATAGTATTTCATCATTTTACATTCTATCTATTGCAATATGAATAAAGTTGGCATTTTTTCTTTACTCCTAGAGATCGGCTCGATAATTTTTAATCAGTTCAGTTTCTAAAACTGTGATTATTCATGAAACATGAATCAAATATGCTCAACACGCATGGGGTTTTCTCTTTCTCACACATCACATAAAAAAAAGTAGTAACAAATAAATGTGAGTCTACATTTTATTGCATATTCATTTTGGCATCTCCAAGACTGATGCAAAACCAGTACTATCAGAAGAAAGCAATATAACACTGTTTTCCCTGTTACATGACTGTTTTTAACCACTGTAATGAGCCTTGCAATTTGATTGTTTCAATGTGCATGAATAAGGTTGCTTTGTTTTCTTTTCACATCCTAGGCAAACAAGGTCCTTCAAATACGATAGTGTGATCCTTCGGTTCTCTTTCAAGGTATCATGCAATAGGATGACCTGTGTGGATTTTTGGAAATTTCTCTCTCATAATAAGAAATTGAATGCAAATGTTTTCCCAGAGTTCATTTTATAGCCTTCCAAGGATGTATGCAAGTTCTTTCAACAGACGGATGTATAATCGCTATGTTTTCTGGTATATATTTCTACAGACTAACTAGTTTCTCCTACTGGATTCAGGATTTTTTCTGGTTCTGGTGATGGATATATCTAGTTTAAGCCCAGACACATTTGCAAGCAATTAGGCTTGTTGTTGTGGGGTATCTGCAGAAAATGCCCTAAGCTTTCTTCTGGACTTCTTTGGCTGCTGTGCAATCATCATTCCACCATGGCTTAGAAAAAAAATGTGGGAACCAACTGGATGTTTTACGAATTGCAGTTGTGGCTATGCTATAACATAATCTATTATATGCTTCACTACATTGCTGATAGGAGATGAAATGACTGTTGCAGATTCAAAATCTGCTAATGAGGAAAAGGTGAACCAGTAAGCTTGCTCAATTTTCCACCATAATATATGTGATGTAGTACATGGTTGCCCATGTAGAAAAATGGATATCGCAGAAAAGCGATTGTTCCCAAATAAGTTGTCAACAGTTTCCCAAGCCAGATTTTTTTTGCAATTAGAAAAGGTAGGATAAGTAGACAGTTAAGTTGATGGCAGTGAATGTTTGGGTAGGCATATGGAAGAAGAAGGTGTTGCTTCCTGTGTTTAAGAGGGAGAGATTGTTGTCGAGCATATGTTCAGCAAATCTTCTTCTGATGTCTGTTCAGGCACCACCCCCACAGTGTGTTATGTCCATTTAAATCTCCCATTAAAAGTAAACTTAACACCTTCTGAGAGTCCAAAGACATCGAGGGAGGGCACCTACCTACTCTATAACTCTCCGTCTCCACCACTCCACTAACCGTAACTACCTTCATCTACACCAATGCCATCTACTGCTGACCACCACCACCACCACCAATATTTTCACAGACAATCACAAACATCCATGCCCATGGCGGGATTTGAACCCACAGCCTTTTGGCTGGAGAGTGGATACATTAACCAACTAGGCCAGCAAATGCTGCATACTGTTATTATACTTCCAACCAAGAGTGTCATAGTGACTGCTGGTGTTAATCTGAATTTATTAGAAGGGTATGTGGATGCCCACAAGGATGGCAAGCCTTCTGTGGACAGGTCCATCCCATCTTGTGCTTACGAATAATGGTAATACCACAGAAAGATCATCACTTGGCTGCATGTATGTTTCTGCAAGTAGAAGCGTATTCGTTTATATTTCAGCATGAGACCCTTGCTGTCGTCTATGTTTTGTCAGAATCTGTGACTATTTCATTGTAGAAATGTTTCCATTATTTCTTTTTGGTGGTATCATCTGGCTTCCTATGATGAGTGATTTTGTTTTCATTAGTCTTGGACTTTTTTTTTTTTTTTTTTTGGAAACTGTGAACGACCAGTATCCATCATTTCTTCTGGAAAAAATATCCAAGATGTCAAATTCCACTCCTTATAGGGTACTCAGCAATATTAATTGTTTTATCTTCCTGAGGTGAAGCAAAGGAATTCATGCTATCTGTTGATTAGCCATCTAAAGAAGGGTCTGGAGGCATGTCTTTGATCCTCTGTAGTGCATGTTCCATTATTATTATTATTATTTTTTTAATAATAGAATTTTCATTTAATTGGACCTTTTTGGCATATCTTCAAGAGTGAGTTTATAATGATTTCTCTCTTTCATTTGCTAAGAGGAGAAAGGGAGCAAGTCATTCTGGTATGTTGTAGTTTTACATGTATGGAGAAATTTTTCTGATTGTGCTATTGTAGCTGCTTCAATAAAGATAGCTCCTGAATGCAGTTTCTTTACAGCTTTGGAGGTTCCTTCCTACTCTTCTGGACAAAGAATGGGGACAATTTTCCAATTGGACATTCACTGTTGAATAATATTAAGAAAAGTGGTGCATTTATTGCAGCTTCTGATGTTTTTTTGTTTCTTACTTTAGTTTTCTGTTGATAATATGGTTTCTAAACTTGGATGGGGCTTGCTGTTAAAGGCTCCTGATACACAAGAGGATGAAGAAGTGTTCATTCTCAGAAGTTTAGTTCAGCACTTGAGAGCTCCCGACCCACCTATGGGTGCCACTGACTGGCAATCAATGACTGCACTTGGAAGTGGAATGCAGGGTTATCCTAAATGCTAAACAAGCACCACACCAAGCCTTGGGCCCTGTTATCAAAACCCTTGAGCCTTGCTGGCAAGCCTACTAGCCGAATGATACTGGCCATGCACAACCAGGATCACCTGTCTTGCTGAAACAAAGGCCAAAGTAGTGCAAGACTACCAGGATCCCAATTTCTAGATGTTCATGGGTTGCATCATGTGGCAAACATGGAAGCAAGGCGATGAATCCCAGTGATGATAGTCTGGAGGATAGGATAGTAAAAAAAGACTCAGGAGAAGTAGAGCAAAGAATACAGGAAGAAAAGCAAAGAAAAAGAGGGAAATTAAATGGGTCAGTATCATCACTGGGAGGTTACCATGTATTTTCTGCATCAGAAAAATCTGAAATAGAATGTTAGGACAAATGCATTTAGTTAGATACTGTGATTGGTGTTATATAAAACTGTTTAGGTTGCATGTATGCAGCATAATGTCTGTGGGAGGGGAGGCATTTTTTATTGCAACTGTCTCTGGACTGCCTTTAGTGATTGATAATGCACACGTTATTTATAGAAAAAAAGTCTAAATTCGTTAAAAATAAACATGCGCGGTATACATTTGAAAGGCATGAGAAGTAAATCAAATGTAATAACAAAACTAAGATAGAAGTATTACTTAATACTTATTGAACATTACACTATTCAAATCCAAAAAATTCTTCATCAGACTCAATATTGAAAGAATCAATTGTGTTAAAAATTTCGTTTGGAATTTCTTCAGCTTCATAATCATTGTCACCGCACATCACTGCATTTCCTTGTGCTTTAATGAAACCATTTCTAACATAGTTTTCACTTACAGCAGTCCAACTTTCTACAATCCACGTAACTATATCTTTATATGACGTTCCTTTCATCTGCCCTGTTTTGTTATATTCATGGATGCCATTCATCATCCAGTATTCCCACTTAGCCTGCAAATTGTCTTTGAATGGTTTATTTACTGCAAGATCAAGGGGGTGAAGTTTTTTTGTTAAACCACCTGGAATGATGGCCAATTTGGAATACTTACAATTGTTTTAACTTCTGCTGTCGTGTGTGCCCTACATGAATCCAACACTAACAAATATTTTGCGTTGAAAATGCCATTTTTCTCTTCGCCACACATTCTCCAACCAAAATTTCATAACCTCGGAATTTATCCAACCTTTATCATTAGCAGTAACAATAATATCTTTGGAATCACAACCTTTTGTAATAGTCTTTCTTTTGAAAATCACCAACGGTGGCAGTTTGAAACCATCTGCAGTTATGCAAAGAACTTTCTTGCCCTGTCGTAGCAACTGAAACCTCTTTTGCTCCCTTCAGATTCACAGTCCTAGAACTAGGCATGTCAAAACTTACGGGAACCTCATCCATATTCCCAAAGTGACAAGCATCAATCCCACACAAAAAGTTGTAGTAATGTCACAGTGTTCCACAATAATGTGAAAATTGTAAAATTTTGAATAAAAAAAAATCGACCCCTGCTACTAGCAACGCAGGTGCTTTTAAAGAATTCCTCCGTCCTCTGTCTATACTTCCTAACTCTACCACTAGTAGGTGCATGCGTGTTATCTATACATCAAAAGGAGTGATGAAAATGTTGGGGTGCGCATTATCTATAGAAAAATATGGTACTTATTTTTCTTGTATCTGCAGTATGGTGCCTGTTGTAGATCAGATGTTTTTCTCTATACTAAATACAGTCCCACCTTGTGATGTTTTGTTTTACAACAAACTACTCATATCACAGTTTCAATTAAATCCCCATTTATATGCTGTTGCACTTGCTCATACAACATTTTCAAAAATATGATGCTGCAATGAATCAACTTATGCACAATTTTGATGGATTCTCTTTATGTTGTCATTATTTGATGCATCTGTGTGTTTTCATTGTGAATTATGGGGGCAAGGAGCTTCAGAGGGTGCTTCAGACAAAAGAAGCACCAGAAATAAATCACAAGTAACATGAAGCTAATGACTCAAACAAGGCATCCAAAGGTACACCCAAGCCTCCTGGACCACTTGCAGCAACTATGATAAATACAAAACTTAAAAACCTCCATGCTGGCTCGATCACTGCCCGGAATAACAAGGGTCATGTTGTTTGTTGAGTGGAGGGCAAGCTTTGAAATATAAGTTAGTGTCCCCTAAACAGCACTCTCTCAAGATATGTTCCTTAATCATAGAAGGATTATCTAAATCCAAAGCCGCAGTCATTGGCAAAATAGCCAAAGACAAGACAATTGATGTCTTGGCTCTCCAGAAAACACATGTGCCCGACACAGCCCTCAATAGACTAAAGGCCCCAGGCCTAATTTTTGTGTCTTATAACTGCCATCCCAAGCATGGCCTGATAACCTACATCCAGCCTGGCCTCAAGGACATAACCCAATGTGTACCTGATGCAGAAAATATCACCATCTACAATGTCTAAAAACCACCATCACAATCCTGACCTGATCAGACGAACCGGCCACCACCTCACCCTGCTACATGGCGAAGTGGTGGCCTCACTATGTAGCAGGGTGAGGTGGTGACATGGTGTGATGACCTCAATTCTCATCACACCATGTGGGGCTATTCTGCTAATCCAGTTAACTAGATTATTACCGGGACGGTAATAATCTACTTAACTGGATGAATACATATAACCTCTATTTGATTTACGATGCCAAGCAGGAAGGCACTCTCCACTCAGCCAGATGAAACAGAACCTACACCCTAGATCTGTGCATAGTCTCTAAAGACTCCTCTGAAGCCCACCCTCTGCCAACAACCAGAACCATCCTCAACAATTCCCTAATAGTCAGCATTGTCCTATACTAATAGACAGGCACATCAATTCCAGTCATCAGTGGAACACCAATCGCTAGATGGAACCTTCGCAGGTCCAACTGGAATGCATCTGGGAAACAAATCGAGAAAACCATTAGAGCAATTCCACCCACCCCTAATTGCTATCGAAGATTTGATAAACTAATCAAATCTGCAGCCAAAGCCTCTATTCCTAGAGGCTACAGAAAACAATACATCCCAAGCTGAAGTAGAGACACTGAGGAACTTTTAGCCAAATATGAAGAGACTGAAGACCTAACTGTTGCTAAGGAGCTCACAGCAACGCTGGATAAAAACAGAATGGAAAGATGGATCTCAACCATCCATGAACTCTATTTTACCACATCTAACCGAAAAGCTGGTCACTTCTGAGAAAATAAGGTGGGTCAGAACCAACAACACAAAACAACACAGATAACTCCTGATCAAATGGCTAATCATTTATTAAAAACCTCCAAGATACATCCCAGCTCTATCAGGAAAATTACTGTGCAATCTTTCATCAGACAAATCCTGAAGATGGACCCCGAGCTTCCTGAACTTGTACACCCGGTATCTCAGGATGAAGTACAGGTAGCCTTAAAACTCAGCAAGAATGGCAAGACTGCAGGAGTGGATGGTATCCTCCGAGTTTCTAAAACATCTCAGTCAATGAGGCCAAACATGGCTGGGTGCCCTTTTCTCAATAATTCTAATGACTGGAAAACTACCAAATCTGTGGCGGGAAGCTAAAATAATTGCCATGCCCAAACCAGGGAAAGATCCAAATGATGTCAAAAATCTACAACCTATCTCCTTACTTTGCTCCACCTTTAAGCTCCTCCTTTGAAAGAATTTTCCCTTAAACGATTTCACCACTCATCGAAAGAGCACTTCCGATTGAACAAGCTGGCTTCAGGCTGGGAAGAAGTTGCTATGACCAGATTCTGGCCCTCACAACACGGATTGAAACAGGCTTCCAGAAGAAACTTAAGTCCGGAGCCACTTTTATTGACCTAACATCAGCTTATGACACAGTCTGGATCATGGGCCTCCTCCTAAAGCTAGGAAATATTATAAGGTGCAAAAAAACTTTCAGCTTTTTGAATCCATTCTCTCCAACAGAAAGATCTGGGTCCATATTGGTGGAAAAAAGAGCAGGTCCAGATTCCTTCACAACAGTCTCCCACAGAGCTCTGTGTTAGTCCCTTTACTCTTTAACATCTACATGTACGACTTACCACATACCAGCTCAAGTAAGTTTATGTATGCTGATGACCTAGAGATCCTACATCAATCTACTTCCTTTGCTAACCTGGAATCAACCTTGAACCTGGAAGAGTACTTCAAGCAGTGGTACTTGAAGCCAAATCCAACAAAAACTGTGTCCACAGTATTTCACCTGGACAATGCAGAGACAAACCGACACCTCAAACTTTTTTTCTCTGGAAAAATGGTAGAACACGAGCCCCACCCGAAATACCTTGGAGTGAGCCTGGACAGAAGCCTAACCTATAAAAGGCACATCACCAACCTGTCCAACAAAATTAAAACGAGAAACTATCATTTCAAGGCTTGCAGGAACAACCTGGGATTGTGGTGCAAAAGTCCTAAGGTCGTCTGCAATAGTCTTCGCATTTTCTGCAACAGAATATTGTGCCCTTTGTCTGGGAAAGAAGTGCACACTAACATTATAGACACCCAGCTAAACTCCACCGTGCGCACAATTAGTGGGACAGTGAGAAGCATCCCCCCTCACCTCTCCTGGCTGCCTGTCCTATCTAACATTGTTCCACCAAACATACGGAGAAGACAAGTATCAATTAAAGAATTTAATAAGGCAATGAGCAACCCACTCCTGCCCTTGCACCAGACTCTCATAAATCCACCTAGTCTTCGCCTAAAATCTAGAAAGCCTTTCTAGTCCATGGACGAACTCTCTTCAGCTGCTCTGCCATCAACACCTGACATGTGGAGAGAATACTGGTTCAACAATCTTCCAAAATGGCTTCCTGGTAGATCTATGTGCTCTGGAGTCTGGTTTTGCTCTTCCTAGGAAGATTTGGTCATCTATCAACAGGATCAGAACTAACCAGGGCAGATGTGGCTACCTACTACATAAATGGAGGTGTTTGACCACCATTATTGTGACTGTTCTCCTGTGGCTCAGATGATTACTCACATTGTGAACAACTTCCAAAGGCGCCAATTTCACGGTGGTGGCCTACAGGACATCCACAAGGTGACGGATGAGGCCTTGGATTGGCTTTCCAGACTGGACATTGATCTGAAGCTGTTCTGTATTCCTTTTTCCATAAGAATAAATAAATAAATAAATAACTGTGAATTATAAGTGTTTATAATTATTTTATTGCTGTTAACAAGGATTGACAAATGATGCAAAATCCTACTCACCACACAAATGTACTTGCCCAAGTCCTCTCATTTTTTTTAGCATTCCTCAATAATAAATAGATGTTCAATAATCTGATCAGTGATACTGCATCTGTGTTTTTAAAAGTTACACAGATATTTAATAAGTTAATAATCATTAATTTAAAAAATTATGTTTCATCCATTCTGCAGCTCCTTACCAGGTGGCAAAATCTACTCATCATGGGTGAGCAAGCAAGCAAGCATATTTATTGAGCCCTGGCTGTTAATAATGGCATATAAAAATCATAGTAAAATCTATTACCCAAAACCTAGTACATTAGATATGAAGATTAAAATGATTAAATTTATGGACATTTAAAATAATAACTAAGAATATTTAATTTTTATTCCTATATTTTGCAAAGTTAAATTGGCATCTTCAGGGATCAATACACTGGTATTAAATACATGCACACAAGCACACTTCAGTAACAAAGATGGAACAGGAGAGATACAAGAAGACCTAAAATCCTATAATTATGCCACCTATTGGCTTTGATTGGATATTTTTGGCTGTTGGGCTATATGTTTGCAATTTGGCCATATGGCTGGGACACCTTACACACCTTCCTATCCCATTTGAACAGCCAACATACAAGAATCCAATTCACAGCAGAAATAGAAAATAACAACAGTCTGTCCTTCCTAGACACCCTAGTTCCAAAACAACCAAATGGATTTCTGAGCTTCACAGTCTACAGAAAATCCACACACACACAGGTAAATGCATCCATCAATAGTGACCTCATTCCCTACCTGCCAAACAATTTGGAACTATAGCTCAGATAATATTGCACTCAACACAGAACTCACCTACATAAAAGACACCTTTTTTGGCCAATGGCTATAGCTACCACTAAATAAAAAGAATTTTAACAACACATGCCCCACCCCAAACATAGATTACATCAAATCCATCACACCATCCCCTATATTTGTGGCATCTCAGAAAAGGTGGCTAAGATCTTAAAAACACATAATATTGTGACCACTTATAAACTGAACAAAAAGCTCACAAACTCTGAGACTAACACTTGCTCCAGCATATGTCCATGATTTCAATTTGTGTTAATAGTTTGTGGTCTCTCCAAATGCCCTATGCATTGTGGAAGAACACTCCTGGTATGTTGAAACATTGAAACCTCTCGATTAAGGCAATGACACTATTTGCTTAGGGCACACTTAGGGAAACAATGAACAAACTGCTCACAAACATATCATAGGCTGGGACCATTTGCTCTACCAACTCCGTATCAATGAAAATAATGCTCAACAATAAACGTGTTTTCTTTCAACGTCAACACATTGTTACAGCTAAATGTAATGGTGCAGCCTCTACACATGCTCTTCTATTAATGTGCATGCAGTTGAATTGCACCTTACATCGCACTCCCCCCCCCACCCACACCATACCGTATATTCTAAATATAGGTTAAAAAGCATTGGCAAAAGTATGTAGCCTTGACACATCTCTTTCCATTTTGATTGATTTCTTTTAACATTTCTGAGAAATGGTAGAATTTTAATCAGGCATATTATTTTATTATCTCTTCCATAATGATTCAGTATTCTCCACAATGCCTCATGCCATGTGGAATCGAAGGCTTTCAACACATCTATAAAACTGACATATTCTTATTATGTTAAATATATTTTTCTGCAATAAGATGTATTAGATGGGGAAAACACTGAGATTAAATTAATGCAGAAGTCTTAATTATACTACACTAAAAATTATATTATTGTTTTAATCCTTTATCTGAGCATAAGTAAACATCTTATCTAGTATAATCTATTTTGTAACCAAGCAGAAAAAATTATATTAAAGTTATCTCTCTCGAAACAGTAGTGGATTCTCTAATTTTAATATAATAATAATTAGCACTAAGTGTGTGGTGGCTGGGACTGGCATTATGCTGATGATGTTTTCATGTGGCACCATGGCATGGTTGCTCTATTTTCTTATACATGAATCAATGACATGCAAAAATCAAACTTACTGCAGAGCTTGAAAAAAGCAGTTTCATACACTATCATATTTAGAATATACACACTGAATAAACATTAAACATAATCTTTCTACTGACACATATGGAGATGAAGAAATCGAAGAATGAGGAAGAAATGAGTAATCAAAGATAGTGAGTGGTGTCTGAAATATTTCCTATACAGAGGATACATTTTAGCACTCCGACTTGAATGGGGAGGAGGGAAGAACAAGAGTCATCCCAGAAAATTGAGTAAGACTATGGTTAGCAAGGGTATCAGGACTAGATTGTTCAATTGGAGAGCATTGCACGAGTGGAATGGGTTGCCAGAGTCAATTATGAGTATTTATCAGTTGATAAGTTCAAGAGAGGTATGATAAATGCTGTGTTAATAGTTTTGGTCTACTACGATGAGTCTTTGGACTCCATGGGGAGGGGACATTAATTAGTTAATAATATAATTAATAACCAATGCATACCAACAGCACCTGCATGGAATCCCCATCATCATCATATACGAGGTTAGAGATCAGTTGCAAGATAAAAATAAATGACTGAGCAGAACTGAATGGTGGCACAGAGCATTGTAGAGATATTTAGAGTTAAAAGATAAGTGGTATTTAAAAATTAGTGATTTTGGTTTCATTTGTATTGGCTTAATAATTCTGAATGTGCTTCCTAAGTATTTTTTGTGTTATTAAGGGAAGAAAAAAAAAAAAACGGACTTTTCTATTTTATATATATATATATATATATATATATATATATATATATATAAAATAGACAGATATTTGCATGCGTCCTCCCATCACCATCCAGCGCAAAAGTTGGGTATTATATCAACTCTAGCGAATCGTGCAAGATCTGTACTGTCAGATGAAGAAGAACTGAAAAAGGAACTACAACATCTTAAATGGACCTTTAAAAACAATGGCTACTCTCTAAAAAGTATTAACAACCAATTATCACGCCGTCAACGTAACAACGTAGAGACACAAGACGACTCCAAAGGTCATATTGTCTTGCCATATATCAGCACACTATCCAAAAAGTTGAGCAGAATTCTAAAGAAGTTTAACATAAAAACGTGCTTCTCGACTCTGCCAAAAATAATATCATGCTTCAACAACTATAAACAACCTCACAACCTTCTACAATTCCCAGGTGTATACAAGGTCACTTGTGAATGCGGAAAGCCTTACTATGGGCAGACAGAGAAATCTATCTTACTACGTCTCGAAGAGCATCAGAGAGACATTGCTTATAAGAGAACCAGAGCAACTGCTCTGTCGGGCCATGTCCTGCTTTCAATAAACACGAACAACGAAGGCCACCAACATGAAATAAATTGGACATTGACTTCAAACCTACACATCAGCCATGATGAAATAGAGCGCCGCATTGTCGAGTCAAGGGAAATCACCTTAGACCCTTTTCATTTGAATAATAATCTTAGCTATAATTTGGCAGACTCTTTCAACTCTACTATTAGATACTGGAGATCGCGTGATTCCACACACGCACAGGTGTACAACAATAGAACTTTAACTCGGACTGTAGTTCAAGCTCATAACTGTAATTTACAGTCAAATATTATGGCTTTATAATTGTATAGCTTTAGAGTGTGTCAATGTTAATTTAAGTGTCTTTTATTATCTTTCTATGTTCTTATCGCCTGAAGAAGTCATTTTTGACGAAACATGTTGCGTTTTTTTCAAATAAATGTCATTGTGTTATAATTCTCGGGTTTAAGTCAGTTAATTTAAAAAAAATGAATATATATATATATATATATATATATTGTTTCATCTGATGCTGATGCATATTCAACAGGGTTAGGTTCATTGCAACATTTGCAAAATATATTTGTTTTGGACAGTGGAAAATTTGTGGAACATGTGTAGAAAGTGTTTTAACAGAGAGTACCACAAATGTGAAGAAAGTAAGATGTACAACAGCAAAAACATTGACTGACAAAAGGTAAGTAAATGTGAGCAAGAATGTCAGCAAGACTTGTTGAAAATTCAGTGGCACAAGTAAGCAAAGGGAGACAAAGTATGAGTAAAAGTATAAAGATGAGGTAGATGAGGAGGAGAATGATGATAAGATGGTAATGAAAGAAGTAACACACTTATGTGGAGTCCCACACAGGACAAAAAAAAAAAAAAAAGACACAAAACAGCTTAAATGCCTAGCACATGATGTGACAGTGAAGCATAAAAACAGAGAGGTGCAAAGTTGGAGAAAAGAGTATACTAAAGAGCAAAGAGGTAGTGTAAGGAGATTGGTTAGTTGGTTTGTGATTTACTGGCACAAGAACAGCAAAGGTCATACTGTGCCATAGCAAAGGTTATAGTAATACAGAAATAGTCAAAAATAAATTAATAAATAATATGTATGAACAAAAATTAAGTTATGCAATGCAGTGTCTACACAAGGTCAAAAGCGTAAGGACAGTTTTGTATGAAGATTCCATGATAAGAAGAGTGCTTGAGAAAAGTGTAACAAAATCATGTTTAACTGGGGTAAAGATAAAGGATGTTAGTAATGCACTGTTAGGATGCAAAGAAAAAGTGAAAGAGATGATTATGTTGGTAGATAAAATGATCTGGCAGGTAACAAATGTGGTATGCAAGAGGATATGAAAGAGCTGCTGGTATAAGCAAATGAGAAGAGTGTGTGAGAGAGAGAGAGAGAGAGAGAGTAAGGATTATAAGCATTGCCATAGCAATGCTCATAATAGAGGCAAACTAAAAAGAAAGGTGATGACTCCAAATCAGTGCATAATCATGTAGGAGGAATAGTGTGGAGTGAGTTTAACGACGAAAGTACTTATATAAAGCTGATGGTTTCTTAAGTCAGGAGAAGAGTAGAGCCAGGGAAACCAGAGTTTTTAGGGGGGGGCCCAGGAGTGTGTACACATGTTTGTGTTCATATGATCAGATAATGTTGAATATAATGCCACAGGTTGAAATTGTGGGAATTAGGCAACACAAGGTATGAGGAGGGTTATGAGCCATAAAATATTCTAGTTTATGTATGCTAATGCCAGAAGCATCCAGAGTAATAAATAAAGAGCAGTTTCTGTCATTGGTTAGTTCAATTTGGCTAAAGATGATACGAATTACTGAAACCTGGTTGATGGAAAATGAGAGACATAGGGAGAAATAGAATGTAATATGCAGTGCCAGATTAAGGGGCAGGGCAACAGCACCTGCCAAGGGTGCCATAAATAATAAGGCCAGCACTAGGGCCTAATGTTATACTTTCTTCTGCTCCAAGAAGATGCAAATATTGAAAGAATATAAAATAATTCATTTTTATATTAATGTTGAATTAATATAAATTTTATCTTCTATTGATAGAAATGTCTACTTAGCAAGTAAGAAACAGTCACATATTTAAGAATGCTGTGTATATACTTTTTATCTTTATATATGTACTAGTATCTTTATATATCTTTATATATGTACTAGTATAACCTGTTGCAAATGTATTCGCAAAAATAAAGCAAAAATAGAATAAAATTCAAACACTGTACATTATTCCACAAAAGTATAAATAAGGAAAAAGGAAAGAAATAAAACCCATTAACAATTTAACTATTCTCTGCTTGTAATAAACATAAACAAATATAAATAAAAACAATTAAATATAATCCCCATTACAGTATCTTCTTTTTTTGTAAAAGGCCAATGGTAGTTATCTAAAATTATAGCGACATTGACAAGAACAAATTCTTTGAAGAAATTAAATCTATAAACAGTTTAATTCAGGAAAACATCAATTCACCATTAAAAACTTTAATGGTGAATTGATGTTTTCCTGAATTTGCATTGAAAAATTTGCTGATAATTCCTGTAATGGAAGCAGCAGTTGGAAGGAGTTTTAGCAAATTAAAACTAATAAAAACATATCTGCAATCGACAATGGGGAGTGAAAGATTTTATTTTTTAGCCTTGTTATCTATTAAAAATGCTGTTGCTCAGAAAACAAACATTAGTGAAAGAATAAAAACTTTTGCAGATTTAAAATCAAGAAAAAAAATATCTAAATTATAATTGATTAAATTAAAATTATAGTGTAATTTCAACAATTTTTTGTTTATAATCATTTTTATTTGTTTCTTTTTTATGTAGTACGAAGGGTCTGAAAAGTTCTCGGCCTTCACCATAGATGGCAACGCTATCGGCAAGACTTTTTTTTCTAAGTTGATACATCTGTCATAAGCATCCATGTGAAATTCCAAGTCATTCTATCAAGTAGTTTTTTTTATACAGCTGTCTGAAGCAAAAGTGTTGTCTGTATCCCTTGAAATGGATAAAATTGAGTATCGTGCGGTTATAAAATTCTCTATAAAAGAAGGTTTAATGGCAAAAGAAATTCATTCAAAGTGCATAAAAGTTTATGGGAACTCTTCTCCTTCATTTTCAACAATCAAGAAATGGGCTGCTGAGTTTAAACGTGGCTGTATTAGCCTTCAAGATGATCCTCATGAAGGACGTCCAAAAGAGAGTAACACCACCAGAAATCATTGATCAAGTGCACGATATGGTATTGGATGACTGGTGAGTCAAAGTGCATGAAACTGCTGAGACTATAGGCATTTCAAAAGAACGTGTAGGATATATTTTGCATAAAGAATTGCAAATGAAAAAGCATTGTGCAAGATGGGTGCAACGCTTGCTCACAGCAGATCAAAAACACATTCGCATGAAAATCTCTGAACAGTGCTTGGAGCATTTTAACAAGAATAAAACTAATTTTGTGCATCAATTTATTACTATGGATGAGATTTGGATTCATTATTATACACCAGAATTCAAACAGCAGTCAAAACAGTGGACAGAAGCCGGTTGTTCAATGCCAAAGAAGACAAAGTCGGTTCCATCAGCAGCAAAGGTCATGGCATTGGTATTTTGGGATGCTAAAGGCATTTTATTTATTAATTATCTTGAAAAGGTTAAAACAAAAATGGGGAATATTATTTCAATCTGTTAACCAGACTAGATGAAAAATTCGTGAGAAAAGACCCGGTTTGCAGAAAAAAAAAATCATCTTTCATCAGAACAATGCACCTGCCCACAAAGGTGTTTTGGCAATTGTTAAATTAAGGGATCTGCACTATGAATTGTTGGAACATCCACCCTATTTCCCGGATTTGGCTCCATCAGACTTCTATCTCTTCCCAAAACTAAAACACTTCCTCGCTGGTCAGCATTTTTCTTCTAATCAAGAGGTGATTGCAGCTGTAGAGGAGTATTTTGCAAATCTTACTGAGAACCACTACAGGGATGGGATAATGGCACTGGAGTATCGCTGGAATAAATGTATTAGTCTCAAGGGAAATTATGTTGAAAAATAAAAATAATTTTGAAATTATAAATTTGTTTTTTCATTGTTAAGCCGAAAACTTTTCAGACCACCCTCGTATATCCTGAGTAAATAAAAATGATAAATAGAAATAAGAAAGTTATGAAATTATGAATAATTTGAAAAAATACTTATACTTACATTTAGAAAGTACTTAAGTATAAAAAAACATTAAAAATAAAAATAAAAAAAACTTAGAAGCATCACACATGGAGTCTGCCTGGGGTGTAAAATTATCTTGGTCCAACTCTGGTAACATGTATAACATTTTCAGAAAGAACAGAAGGAACAAGATGGGAGGAGGCATTTTGCCAGTGACAGCAGAACTGAAGCCAAAAACAGTACAGCAGGAAGAAGGGGAAACAGAAGGCAGCGGATTTGAGGTTATCTGGTGTGAGACAGACGTCAACAGAGTGAAATACACAGGGCGAATGCAAGGTGTTCAAGGGAGAATGCAGATAGCATGCATCAGTTAATTAGCATAGTGTGAGTAATTATGGGGACATAGACTGAAAGAAAGAAAGATTGGAATATATGCAACTGTTCAGAGATAATGAGACAGCATGTAATGAAGAGGACTGACTAAGGGTGCAGGAGAGTTCAATCTGGTGAGCATAATTAGATTTTGCTGTAATCAAGATAACATTGTCATGAATCAGGGAGAATGATTATGTTGTCTTGATGTGGAAAATTGACATGGAATTTTCAATTAAGAAACAGTGTATAGTACTGTTTATAAGGAAGTAGTATAACAAAGTCAAAGGCTATTTATGAGACGAAGCCAGCAGAGTAGGATAAAGAAAATCCCCAAGAGTTCTTTAGCTAAGTAGAAACAAAAGGAAGAACAACAACTATGAAAGGATAACTTTAATGAGTGCCAATGGTAGAGATGGAACAGAAGCAAATGAGATAGTCAAGTTATTGAGTGAGAATTTTGCAAGTGTGTCCCATCCATTTGGAGACAGCATTAGCGTTAGGAGAAATAGAATAAATTTAGTTTAATCCTTTATCCAAGTGTGAGCAAACAAAGTTTGCACCTGAAAGTATCTTCAGGACTGGGGTAAGGTGGTACAACACCAAGGCACTCCTTGCAAAGGTGGAGCAAGCTACCAACACTCCCACTGAAGAGACCTCAATAAAGGTCGAAACTAGTCTGGGTTGTGGCCCTTCCCTTAATGCATATGTTTTGCATTATGGGAGATACTGAGATAGGAGTGTTGGTAGCTTGCTCCACCTTTGCAAGGAGTGCTTTGGTGTTGTACCACCTTACCTGGGTCCTGAAGCTACTTTCAGGCGCAAACTTTGTTTGCTCACACTTGGATAAAGGATTAAACTAAATTTATTATACTCTAACCAAGTGAAAAATAAACTTTCAACATCTTTCTCTAAATCCAGAGTAATTTATTAAAAAAGGGTGACACACCATTTGGCAACTCCTATAGGTAGAGATGACCTGCTAATGCTTCTGCCTGGTATCTCCACTTGGGCCTGGCTCCCACTGAAGAGACCTCAATAAAGGTCGAAACTAGTCTGAGTTGTGGCCCTTCCCTTAATGCATAACATTAGACATATCCGCAAGGAGATGTGTTTTGCATTATGGGAGATGCTGAGATAGGAGTGTTGGTAGCTTGCTCCACCTTTGCAAGGAGTGCCTTGGTGTTGTACCACCTTACTCCAGTCCTGAAGATACTTTCAGGTGCAAACTTTGTTTGCTCACACTTGGATAAAGGATTAAACTAAATTTATTATACTCTAACCAAGTGAAAAAGAAACTTTCAATAGGAGAGATAGAGTTCTGCAATATCACAAGCACCTCCAATTAGAAATCAGAGGTGCTTGGGATATTGCAGAACTTTAATGTGCAAATACAGGCATGGGATTAGATGCATATTAGCCAAGCTCGTCTTGGTCAGAGGAGTTGCAAGATAATTGGCAGCTCCTCTGACCAAGCTGTTTAAGTCTTAGTGCTGGAGAGGGAGTAAATTATGGACCAATCAGTACCTAGTGTGCTGATTGGTCTTAATTTTTTATAACAAACTAACAAATGAACTGGATAATGAAAATGGCTAGTCAGTGAGAATGCTGAACTTTGCTAAGCCTTTTTGACTGGATGCCACATGAACTCTGTTACAGAATTTGGAACAAATGTAATCAGATACATAGCTGGTGATATGGTTGATGGCATAAAGTGGAATTTAATCCAAGAGAAAACTAAGTAGTGGTGCACCACAGAGCTCCTCTCTACTGGAAATGATTTAAGGGGAGATATTCAGTTGTTATACATGGTCACATAACATTAGCATGGTTTATAAACCCACCTCTAATGACTAAACAGGCTTGATACAAGAGTATCTAGGATTCTGTGGCAACAAATCCCATTCTTCTACAAGAGCAGACTTTAGCTCACCAAGTGACCAAGGTGGTGGTGGTGATTGTGAGCATGCAATGTGATGCCCAGGGGCATCTCACAAATTTCATTGGATTTAAGTCTGGAAATCATGCTATGATCACCAGATTAAATCCGATTGAACTGAAGATATCCAACAAAAGTCACTTGATATCTTTAGTTTCAAGTTACTACTCCACCATTTAAGCTCTATGGGCAGTGACATTGTATGCACAAAAACACAATTGGGTGAACAGTACCCTGCAAAGTTGTACAAAGAGTTTGAGGGAAGATCAGTTCTCAGTACCTCTGTGCAACTACAGTATTCCTATCAAAAACATAAAGATAGGTAAAACTATTATTCATTATTCTGTCTCTGTTGTAAATGTCCCTTTCTCTGATGGTGGAAGAGGATGGTACTACATTCTTCATTCCCTCCAAACGAATATGTTTATGGATGAAAATGGGACTCATCAGAAAACAGAGCTGTACTCCATTTGTCAGGGCTCCAAGTTACATGTTTATCACATCAGTTTGATGAATTCTGTGGTGGTTTGTGGTAAGAGGCATACAAACTAATTGCTTCTTTGCATAGTATCTACTTGAAATGAGCCTTCTTAGTAGTCCTGTTGAAAATTTAGACCCATGGTCAGAGCAACCTCAAGAGAGAACTGCTAACAGGAAACTGTAGGGTTCTGTCCTGTTTCAGTGATAGTAGCCGTTCTGGTTGGCGTAGCACTTGAGTGACCTTGGTTTCTGTATCCTGAAGCTTTATCCATGGTGCTGAGTGACACTTCATGGCATATTATGCTAATATGACATGAGCTTGGCAAGTGCAAGAAGAATGATTGTTGTGGGAGATTTTAACTACAGCAGTATAAATTGGGGAGAGGAAGATGCATGTAGCAATAAGGGAATGGAATTTCTAGAATTCTTGAGGGATAAATATCCTAGGCAACATGTAATAGAGGGAACAAGAGGTCCAAGAGTTTTGGATTTGGTCATAGCATCAGAAGAGCTGATAACTGAGATGACATCTCTCCCACCAGTTGGAGAGAGTGACCATGTGGTTTTGACTTGGAAGATGAATAGACATGCAGGAGTATCAAAGAGACAGGAATATATGTGGAATTATAAGACAGGTGATTACAATAGTCTTAGACATCAACTTGGGGAAGTTTCATGGAGGGAGGAATTGGAAGGCAGGGATATCATTAGTGCTTGGGAAATTGTGAAGGAATATTTGTTAGCAGCAATAGTAAGCTGTATTCCACAAGTGAAGAAGAGGACACAATTTGGAATAAAGTGGATGACAAACAATATTAAACAAGAGCTGCATGCAAAAAAAAAGGCTATGCAAGAGATATAAGGATACAGGTGAAGAGCGGATGCATGAATAATATAAGACACAGGCTAGGAGAGTGACTAGTATGTGGTAAGGAAGGCGAAACTGGAACATGAGAAGAGATTGGCCCTAAGATACAAAAAAAATCCTAGGGAATTTTTTTAGCTATGTGGCCAGTAGGAGGAGAAATGATTGTGGAAGAATGACATTGTGGGATAAAAATTGTAATAGAGTGACTGATGCAGAGGACATAGTGAAATTGTTCAATGAACACTTTATTGGTGTATTTCATCCTGGAGGAGTAAATTTTAATACTAGAGGGATAGGGCAGGTTTGAGTTTTAGAGGTGCAGGAAGAGAACGTGTTCCAAATACTGCGTACTCTAAATGTCAGTAACGCTGTGGGAGTGGATGGTATTTCACAACGAGTTTTGAGAGAATGTGCTAAGGAACTGACAGCTCCTTTGACCTGGCTTTTCAATGAAAGTCTGGCTACAGGAAAGGTGCACAGGGAATGGAAGGAAGGTAAGATAGTGCCATTGCATAAGGGCAGTAGCAGACTGGAAGTGTCTAATTATAGGCCAGTTTGTGTGTCATCAGTAGTTTTTAAGATCTTGAAGAAATTAGTTATGGACTGTATACAACATTGGGCAGAAAGGCTACAGTAAAAACTAAAAGCTTCAAATCCCATTAAAAAGATGGTAGTGGTCTCACAAGAGGAAGAATGAAAATTATCTGCCAATTAAAGACTTTTGGAAAACATCCATGCCAATAGTACAATTAAAACTCTACAGCCTGCTGGTTGGAGAAGGAATAGTGTGCTAAACACTTACCAACCAAGCCAGCCTTGCTCTAGAGAACGAACATGGAACTTCTTTTAAGCCATTTCAGGATGACAATAGGTAAGGTGGTAGTCTCACACCAAATGATTCAAATCATTTACCATCTAAAATACAGTACTTGTGTGTCTCTTCAGTCTCTGCATATATCTATCTTTATTATTTTTATGTTAAAATTACTTCACTCTAATTCAGCTTGCTGTTTCTTTCTCTCTCTCACACACACACAAACATGAACTGAGTATGCAAGAAGCTATTAAGAGTTTTGTAATTTTGCTTAGATGAACTTCTAAATTCAAAATATGAACAATGATTTTAACTAAAATTACAACATTAATTTAGGATAAGAAATAAAGAAATATCTACCATTTGCTGCTGAAGACTAGCACAGAAGTCATCAATATCTTCTTTGGTCATACTGGTAACTAAATTAAAAAATTAAAACTTAATATTCAGTTAAGAAACATCAGCTGATTAATATCTGCAAGAAATAAGTCAACAGAGCTAAGTATTTGCTATACAATTTCATACTAAGTAGCAGACAAATGCTATAATTCAGTTTCACTCTTCACTATCTTTTTTGTTGTTGTTTTTGTTTCTTTTACAACAATCTAGTCTATGAAATGCTAAAATTATAGCACGTTAATAATGGATTAAGAGGCACATAATCCAGGAGTATTTCATTCAATAGTATAGTCCTGGATAAGATCAATCTTAAACTCGATCCATTTCTTATCCATCTGAGATGGGTTGAGTCCCCCTAATTAGGAATTTTAAGCAATTAATGCAGCCGACGTGCCACTCCTCTGCTGCATCCCCTAAGAGTGAATATTCTATGTCTGTAGATATATTCACTGGGCTGGTTTACTTGTTTTGAGAGGGAAAAAAAACTGAGTTTCCAGAAAGGGCAGAGGGAATCCTCCATCTCCGCATGAGACTAACTAATCCACCTTTAATTGAAAAGCCCTGATAGAGGTTCTTCACAAATGGGATTTGAACCCCAGCTACTTTTCAACCCAAGAACTAGAAACCATCTCATCTAGGGAGGCTCTGGTCTTAAAACTAGGTGTTTAAAAATTATCTTGACCTAAACGAATTAAAATATCAATGCCACAGTACAATTCAATCCTATAGCTTGTTAGCTGCAAAGCAGTGACACTATCCAATGAACCATCCAAGTTAGAAATAAACTATACACACACAGCTGTAATTTTATCAACTATGTGAATTGACTGCTACTATCCTGATGATCAGGGGGTCAACAAACATGCTTGCCCACTGATGTGTGGCAAGTAGATTTCACTAGCTGGCAAGTAGCTGCAGACTGGAAAAATAGAGTATTTAATAAAAAAAAATAACTTTCTAAACTAAATTATTTTTTAATTTTAAGGAAACATAGATGTAGCGAACTAATCATTTAAAAAAAAATGGAGTGGGATTTGGGCAAGTGCATTTTTTGCATGGAGAGTAGGATTTGCCACATTTGTCGAACCTGCTATTAACAGTGCCACCTCCTATAAGCATGCTGTCAAAAATAAAACAGCAAAAATCCAGAATTACCAATGCATGAATCTCTAGTTACAGCACAAATATTACCTTATTATAAAACTAAGGATGGGATTTTAAAAGCCTAAATTGTATAACAATTAAATTATATTTAATTATACAATTAAAGCTTTTAAGCAAAAGCAAATCTACATTTCTCTTCCCAATCCTAATCAACAGTTTCAGCTACAAGAATGGAATCATGCATTTAGAAACCAGTGTGCTTAATCACTACACAACACAATCTTAAAATATTTAGATGATTAAATTTTTAGTTTTCATATGACTCTACTGAATTGGATAAAAGTGATTAACTTCAAGTTTCTTACTATATATGAAATCTATTTGCAACAGTTCTTTCCCCTTCCTCATCATTTATAGATATCATTCTTCCATTTCCCCCCCCTTCCTCTCTCTCTCTCTCAGCCACATCACTAAAATTTTTTTCATTGTTCTGGATCTTTTTCATATGTTCTTATCAGCTAAAAAGATTTTTATGGTCTCAAAAACAGGAGCTTGTTCAACCTATTGTACACTAGTATCATGGGTGGCTATATCAGGGAAAAAAAAAAAAATTGATAACAATAGATTTGAACACCTTTAACTTGTAAACATATGACTAGAAATCATGAAGATATCTGTAGAAAATGCATGCAGCCATAACAGAATCCCTGTGTGAAAGAGACATACTGCATTAATCAATCCTGTGTTCTTCTGCAACCCATCCAGTCAAGAATTTGTAGGGATCTCTTAGATAGGGAGTTTTACATGGTTGCATAAAAATTCATAACCAAGTTACTTAGGCAGAGAAAGCCTCGTTTTTTTAAGATACATACTGAGAAAGAGATGCATGCAATATGCTTATGGTAAGGAAGTGGAGGTTAAAATTACTGATCACAATGAGACAAAAATCCCATGTCATTAGTGATCTGAATATTGTTAAAGACGGCCAGTGAAAATGATAATGAAGTCTTTTATTTATTTTGTTTTTTGTGATAAATAAAACATGACCGAGTTTTACTATTGAAGGCTATAGTTAAGGCTGTAGAAGTATTTACTGAGCAGTTACTTATAATCATGGCTGAAGTAACTAGGCAAATGAAGTCTGGATATAATGAATGTTCTCTAGTCAAATTCAGCATTCAAAAGGGAAAAGGATTCTGTTCTTTAGGATACAGGTTTTTCAATCAAAGGAAAATGTTATGATATCCCAGTGACCATTCAAGAGAGAGAGAGAGAGAGAGAGAAAGAGGAAGGGGCACTATTTATTCACAAGGTTTGTTCATTTGTGAAGTGTAAGATCTGGCAACCAAGAATGAAGAGTATGATGCACAGTCAAAAAAAGTGCATATTTGATTTCCTGTCAATATCAAAAAACAGTTTCCTCATCCTATCTGTTTCCTTTTGTAATAAACAAAAGGAAAACAAATAGGTAAAGATCAAAGTTTAGAAATAACCCCCACATTAGTTGTGAAGTTTTCATAATAATAATAATGAATGTTTCATCATATGGTAAATACAAAATTACAAAATACAGAAGAGGGACATAAACTTAATAGTAAATCAAATCAAAGGTCTGGATATAATGAATGTTCTCTAGTCAAATTCAACATCCAAAAGGGAAAAGGATTTTGTTCTTTAGGATACAGGTCTTTCAATCAAAGGAAAATGTTATGATATCCCAGTAACCATTTGAGAGAGAGAGAGGAAGGGGCACTATTTATTCACAAGGTTTGTGAATAAATAGTGCCATTTCAGTTTCTCTGAACTTTCTCCATGACATTTTCAAAAAATTGCTATTATGTAGCATTATGATAACCTAACTAAGGCTGTGCAGACATCAATCCAATCAATCAGACTCATTTGTGAGGGTAAACCAGTTTCTGAAAGGAAAAATCCTGCTATCTCCATATGTGACTGGCTAACTTACCTTCAGCTGATAAGACTTTAGAAATGTTTTCTCTGTATCCCAGTTAAGATTCAAACCAAACACAGTTTATTCTTCTGTAGTACAGCAGAAGAAAATGAGGAAGGTAGAAGTAACTGTTTTAAGATTCTTGGCCATTCTAGTGAAAAATGTGAATTCTTCATCATGACATCTGCCTATGTTAATTCACTCCTCAATAGCTGCCAAGATGGTTTAATGCCAAAAAGGACCACTGACAAGCTGAGTGGAATCCAAGTTATATAAGTCAGTGTGGTTAGCCTAGTGGCTATGTGCTTCGCAACCATATGCCTAGGAAAGGAGTGTCCTGGGTTCAATTCCCATCGTTGACATGAGGAGCTTAAGGATCTTTCTCAGACATAGCCAAGTTAGCCAGTCTTGCGCGTGGACAGCAGGTTTTTTTTCTCCAGTTTATCTGGAGTTTTTTCCTCCCTCAAGCAGGCAAACTAGTCCTGTGAACACACACGGCTACAGCCATAGAATATACTGGGCTAGTCACCTTATCCTCGGGACGGGTATGACTTATAGGGCTTAAGATAGCTCTGTAACAGGCCAGTAGGCCTAACACATAGAAGGAAGAAGGAAAAAAAAAAGGAGGATGATACACATATATATATATATATATATAAAACATAATATAAAAAATGCCTGGTTGAGGGTCACTTGAGCATCAGTAGTTATTTAATGTTATTGATAAAGCAACGAAAAGAATGAGGAACACACAGTATTCATATTATAGATGCAAAGAAATTATATTCTGCATTTAATCCTTCATCCAAGTGCTAGCAAACAAAGTTTGTGTGTGAAATAACTTCACAACTGGGCAACTCTTAAAGGGTAGCACTTAAAGGTGTCTTTAATTTATAGTATAACTAAGTAGAAAAACTTTCAACATTATACGTATGCGTGTCAATGGTTTGGCAGTTTGCAAATCAGCCATACCAAAGGAAAGAAAAAAAAAAGTTTCTCAGAGAAAATGAACAAGATGCACAAGGGAGGTAAATTTACTGGGAGGTAAAATGAATAAATTGATTCAGGAGTTGGATATGAGGAGTAAGAGAGCAAAAGAGTTGGTAGTGTTAATAGGAACAAATGACTTGGCTAGGAACAAGGAGAATGTAAGACTGGATGTTATGAGGTTGCTGAGAAGGACAAAAGATAATAGCACGATAGGAAAGGTCATCAGTGTGTTGCCTAGGTAGGACCGAGTGATGAGATGAGACAGAGAGGAATAATTTTAGATATGATATGTGAGTGAAAATGTGTGAAGAGAAAGGAGTGCAGTTTGTTAATGTGAGGAATGAGATTGAAGGATGACTTGGACCACATAAAGAGTAATGAATTATTGTGAATCATCAGGAGGAACTGCTGCTGGAAAGGAGAGTGATGAGTGCAGAGAATAGATCTGTAGAGAATAGATCTCATTCTCTACAGCACAAGTGTAGAGAATGAGAGAACACGTGTGCAAAACAAACAGGAAAACAGGGAGACTCAGAGTGGACAGGCGAACACAGCACGAGAAAGTCAATGCTCAAAGAGGAAATAAAAGTGTGAGTAGACAAGACAGGAATGGGATAGCCTGGAATGTAAGGGAAACATTCGGGTATGAAGAGTGTACCGGGATGGATAATAAGAGAGAGGAATGGCTCAAGGAAGGCATGGAGAACTCACATTTAATAAGTGGCATCGGTAAAACATATTATAGATTAAGAAATTAGCTGTTATATTTGTATAGAAATAACAGAAGTATCAGAAACAAGGGAAATGAACTGGTTGCATTGAATTCATTCACCCAAAAATTGTTGGAATAAGTGAGACATGGCTGGATGAAGATGACATACTGAGAGGAATAGAGATGGAGTGCTACTGATGACAGTAAAGGAGTTACCCATAAAAGGTAGAGATGCAAAAGGTGAAATAGTTAGATGCATTTTTGAAAATTATGGAGACAACTACCGTGTTTGAATAAAAACTTTAGTTTAATATAACTAAAATCTACATTTGACGTTTCGACCTTTATGTCAAGGTCATCTTCTGGAGCATACAACTATACACAGGAAATAAGCTATACTACAATCAAACTGGTTTGTTAAAGACACTGACCAACCGCTACAACAATTGTTGGCCTGACCTCTGGTGAGAAAAAAAAAGTAAAAAATAAAAAAATAAAATAAAATAAAAATAAATAAATAAATAAAATAAAAAATTATACATCAACGCTAGAGTCCTATTATTAGTGTTGTCTACTATATACATTTTTTTTTCCCTCACCAGAGGTCAGGCCAACAATTGTTGTAGCGGTTGGTCAGTGTCTTTAACAAACCAGTCTGATTGTAGTATAGCTTGTTTCCTGTGTATAGTTGTATGCTCCAGAAGATGACCTTGACATAAAGGTCGAAACGTCAAATGTAGATTTTAGTTATATTAAACTAAAGTTTTTATTCAAACACGGTAGTTGTCTCCATAATTTTCAAAAATGCATTCGGATCACCGTGCAAGCCTAAAAGAAATGAAATAGTTAGACGTTTGGTCTCTAGAGCAGGGTTTCCTGACTGTAAAAAATATACAAAAAATTATAAAAATTAATAAAAATAGAATTTAAAAAATTCATAGCCCACTCACAGCACTAATGTGCTATAGGCTTATAACCTTTTGTGAGTGGGAATCACATAAAAAGGGTAAATGGAACATTATATATAAAGTAATACATAGTTTATATTTATGTTGTAAATCAGCAGTTATAATTGAAGAAAGGATAGGAAGATGATCTGATGTAAAATCGGGAGTAGGACAAGGATGCATATTATCTCCACTGTTGTTCATCATCTATATGGATCACATTATGAAAGTTGTCTATCTGTTGTCTATTTCAAATTAAATTTGGAATAGACAACAGAATAAGCAGAACACAGTGGGGAGCCAGGTGGATAAATTTATATGGAATAAGAGAGAAATTAGCCAAAACATGAAACTAGTAGTACAGTATACGTGACAGTATTCAAACCAGCTTTAAGTTATGTATCTGAGAATTGGATTAGAAATAAAGCATTTGATGCAAAGACCACAGATATGGGAGTTGTGAAAAAAATTAGAAGAGTGAACGTATGGTGGATGGTATAGCCAGTTAAACAGAATGAGAGAGATGAAAGGTTACCAAAAGAGGTGTTTGATGCCAAGATGCAGGAAAGAGACCTAGAGAAAGACCAAGATCCAATAATAATGTAAACTTAATCATGTAATGCTGTTATAGTAACATGAACCCTCTGTGATGGTACATATCAGGAAATTGATTATAATAATGAAATTATCATTTTTCTGTGTTACCTCATAACACGACTGCAACGTTATTCTCTCTCTCTCTGTATATATATGTGTGTGTGTGTGTGAATATATATATATATTTATAATAAGACTGAATGACTAAAACCAAGAGAAATTAAAACAAAGTTTATTAGAACTAGCACAACTAGTTTCAGCTCGTATCAGCCTTCATCACATGCACATTAAAAAAGAAATAACCAGTAAACATAGAGGAAATAACTGTAACCAACATGGATAGTTAGTGTATATATATTTCAACATTGAAATGTTGAAGTCTGCGCATTCAAAACTGTTCCCTCGTTGGCTTCATTGTTGGGCGTATGCATGTGTATAGCATCTCGTGAATGCCAGTATTTGACCGCAGCACAATGACAGTCTGAAAGGTTGTAACTCAAGTTGTTGCTGAGATGTAAGGGGGTGAGAATTATTTCCTTTGATTCTATTATCTTCCTTTCTAATTCCTCATGGCAACGGAAAATGTTATTTGACTTGTCCCCTAGGACTGTATGGCTAGGGTTTTCTTCATTAGAATTGACCGAGAATAGAACATGACTAGACAAAGCACTGGCTCATGTTCTCTTGTAAGTGACGTCTCTCATGTGCTCCTCAATGCATAACTCGATTGCCTTCTCTGTTTGGCCAAAGTAAGGTATGTCACAGTTGCACCAGATCTGGTAAACACCAGGAAATTTAAGATTAAGATGTCTAGGTTTTGGATAGCTCACTAGGTAGTGGATTTTTGGAAGAGGAGTAAACAAAGTTCTTATGTTGTATTTCCTAAGAACCTTGGCTAATTTGGGTGAGATAGAGCTTATATATGATATAGAAATATTGTCTTTTACACTATTGGTCTCTTATGGCGACTGGAGGATTTAATAGGAATTTATCAGTAGTTTTTTGAGAATAACCATTTAGTTGAAAAGTAGACCTGAGAAAATTGTATGTATGTATATATATATATATTCTCCCCCCCCTCAATGTTATACTCATTTGATCCTGCTCATAACTGGATGTTGAATGCTTATTTCAAATCCCTCTTGTATCCTAAATCAGCCTAAAAATATCACTAACAATAAGACTTGTTTCCGTGTTCTCTCCATGTGAATGTGTACATCTCGATGTTGAAATTGTTAGTAATAACTAGTCAATGTCCTAAAGAGAAATTCAGCATGGCATTAATAACTACATAATAAACTCTGGTGCTAGGTGGATATGTTCCTTGGCAGGAAGGAATACAGGCTTTTCAATTGAAGTGAGTTAAATAGTCTCATATAGAGGTGGCATTGTCACAGATTTGGCATGAAAAAAAAAAAAAAAAAAAAAAAAAAAAAAAAAAAAAAAAAAAACAGAAGCAGTCAAAAGTATGCATGCAATTAACAGATACTATACACTGTCCTCATATTTTTAGTTACTTTGCCCATAATTCAAAGCACCAGTGGGATATTATTGTTATTAGTTTCTCCTTTTTTCTTCAAATTTTCTGAACACATTTCTGTATGTCAGGATTTCATTTCCTATTACAACACAAACCATTTTTTTCTTTGTCTTTATATCAGCTGGCCTCTTGACTCAAGATGCTTGCACTTCATCCTCACTGGCTCAAACAAACTTCAAAATGTTTATTTTCATGTTTAGTGTTGAATACAATACATACAGTTTTCTTTCCCTGATCACTATTGACAAAAAATATCTCAGTTAATATTCAGAAGTATTATGATTCTGCAAATGATGCCATCCATTCCCTCTCCAGTCTGATCAAATGCTTTATTTCTGACTTAACTCTCACATCAATAACTTAAATCTGACTTGAACATTAATGTTCTTTATTTGTCTCAGCAACATCAATTTTGATGACATAGTATTTCTGCAATTCATCTGCAAGCTCCTCAGTTTTTCCAGTGATACTGCTTATGTTGATAGTACCTAACAGTGCTGCTGAAAATAAGACTATTACAGTAAATGATTTGTTAGTATTACCAAGAATTCAAGCTAGCTTAACATGATTATGTTATCTATTGTACTGACTCTGTGGTTTAAACCAATACAGAATAGTTTATGTTCACCTAAATCTTGAATTCATGATATAGATAATGAGACAAATGCCATGCCGGAGTAATAACTTTAAATTAAAACAAAATAACTTCTTGATGTTTCAATCTTTATATTAAGGTCATTATCAGGAATATAAATATACACAAACACAGGACACTACATACTGTATTTATTCGAATATAACTTGCACTTTTTTTCCACAAAATTAAAGCTACAAAATCATGGTGCAAGATATATGCGGGGATTTTAGAAAACTAAAGTTTTCAGGAAAAAACTGAAAATGGGTATGACTTACCAAGAATCTGCTATTTGCTACTTCCAGCCTTGAGAGTGGTTTTGTGCATCGTCAAAGTCATCTACTCAAATAGCATCATCTTCTTTCCCATTATTTCAAGTAAAAGTTACTAGTAATTTACAAGACTTGAGATACGTAATAAACAATCCTTTAAGAATGACTAATAAGAAGTGAAAGAAAAGTGTAAAACAGGCAGCAATGGTAGGCAGTAGAAATAGAGCAGCTATGGAGACGTGCATATGATTGGTGCGGTATTAACAAAAGATCGTGCAACTCAATGACAAAGGCAAACCAACAATTGTTGAGTTGAAATGCTAATTCTCTTCAACTAAATTCCATAATATTTGAAACTGCCATAACAACATCTTAGTTTTAACACATTTACAATGGGGTGGTGTTTTGCCTGTTTATCGTTCTAATGGAGCTTCTCATTACCGTTTGTTTACCACTTCCACGTCGTGTGGGTAGGCTAACTCACACAATGTTTCAACCCTTCAGTTGAATTTTATTGCTACTTGTTTGCATGCTGCTTCTGCATTGAGCTGGTGGGTGGACTTGAACACACATTATTTGACATGTTAATGGTAGAATTTTATTTGAAGTTAGACTTTGTGATCTGTCTTAATGACATCGAAAATTTCAAATGCAATCAAACAAACACTTATTTCACACACAATTTATTAACAAAATCAATCAATGTTACACTCGACAATGAAGACTCAGTCAGTTTATTGTGCATGCCCTTTTCATGAACTGAGTTCCAACTCACTGGCATTATTCTTCTTTTACATGAATTTCCAACCAGTATCATGGTCTTCTTTGTGCAAGTTAATAAGTTAATAACTCTGGTTATTTTGTGTTGCAAAATAACTTCTATCAACAAAAGAAGGTGCAGTTGTGGATTTCCCCTCCCATTTATAGCTAAATTTTATATGTAACATTTTCAGAAAAGAGCTTTAGATTCAGCTACTCCAAATTTTGGCTCAGATATGACAATATTGCCTCCACAGTACAATTGGAAGAACGATGGTATGTTGCATCTTTCAGTTGGAAAAAGCCTAGGTTTGATTCTCGTTGTGATGAGAGGAATCTTTATATGGGTTTTTTCAATTGTAGTTGAGTTAGCTGATCTCGTACACAGTTTTTTTCTCCCGGGAACTTGGGTTTTAAATCCTGCGTACAGGCAAATTGGCCTTGAGAACACATAATTTACAGAGAAAAAATACTAGTGGTATTTTTAGTGGTTCTGTGTAGGTGGAAACAGTTGTAGAATAGAATGCCCTCCCTTGATGAGTTCTTGAACTCCTTGGAGGTGTCATGCAATAATAATAATATAGCAAGTTAGCATCAGCCTTGGCCTACCTGTTCAACAAGAATCTTACAACAGCAGCACCAGTAACAAAGGAGTGGAAAGAAGGTAAAGTTGTTCTATTTCACAAAGATAGTGAAATATAATGCAACAAATTATATTCTGATCTGTATATCTGGAATTGTAATTAAGGTATTGGAGAGGTTGGTGAGAGCTGGGAAACAAAATTGGGTTGATACCAGTGATATTCTCTGCGCTTATAAGTATGGATTTGTTAAAGGGAGGGCACGTTTTACCAACTTGCTTATTATTATTATTATTTGACACCTTCAGGGAGTCCAAAGACTCCCTGAAGGTGTCAAATAATAATAATATCCCTCATCGAGGGAAAGTGTGCCAACAGCATCGAATGATCGAACCCCTTCCAACTACTAACTGCGCTCAAACTTGCTTAACTTTTTGCGTGAGCCATTAGTAATAGTGGTTCTATCAATCAAATTTGTAGAACCACTGTTATGTACAATACAATTGCTTATGTACAAGCAATACAAAAATTGCTCATGTACCATAACAAGCCAATAAATGTACTGGACAAGGGAGATGCATATACTTAGATTGTGCAAAGGCTTTTGATAGATTGCTACACTAAAAGTTAGTCACTAAAATGAAGCATAGATGGGAATGGATAACACACTAGTGAGTTGGATAGAGTGACTGGCTATCAAATAAATATCAACAAGTTGTGTATGGTAGTCACTATATTGAAAGAGGAAAGTCACTGGTGGTGTGCCATAGGGGTCTGTTTTGGGACCATTGTTATTTAATTCGTATATTAATTATAGTGGGATAGGTTTAACTGGTGAAATACAATTGTTTGCAGATGATGCAAAAGTGGGGAATGCAACAAGGAATCAAACAGATTTTGTTGCCTTACAGGAGGACTTGAATAGATTGTATGAGTGGGCTACAGCATGAACTGTCAGTTCTATACTGATAAGTGTAAGGTTCCAAAATTTGGTAAACAACAAACAACAAGATGCAAAGCATACAGTTGCTGGGGAAATTTTGGAAGAAGGTGAGGAGATAAGAGACTTTGGAGTGGTGGTGAACAAAGATCTGAAGTTCAAAACTCAATTATAGCAATGATGCAGAGGACTAACGTGCAGAAGAGGTTATGGTTTCATTGCCTCAATCAGGCATTGTCAGAGCGGTTAGCCTAGTGGCTTTGCGCTAGGCTAACCGCGTGAAATACAACTGGGGAAGGAGTGTCCTGGGTTCTATTCCCATCGTCGACGTGAGGAGCATAAGGATCTTCCTCAGCCATAGCCAAGTTAGCCGGTCTTGGGTGTGGACAGCAGGGTTTTTCCCCCCCAGTTTATCTGGGGTTTTTTATCTCGCAAGCAGGCAAACCGGCCCTGTGAGCACACACGGATCTACAGCCATAAATACTTAACCCCCCATGAGGGGGCCAACTCGCCCCAATAGGGATGGGGGGGGAGGAAACTCCATATGAATGAATAAATAAATAAATCAGGCATTATATATATCACTTCCATACATGAGAGGCTGCAAGGCATCATCATCATCATCTTCCTATCTTGTATTAGGCCTTGGGGCCTGTTATGGTCTCATTCCATGTTTTATATTGTCTTCCAACTGATCTCTTCCCCATGGGTTTGTATTCAAGGATTTGTTTGGTGATTCTACTATTGTCCATTCTTCCAATGTGCTGTTTCCGTTTCCATCTATAGTTGTGGATATATTCTATTACTGGTTGTTCATTCATTTCTTCCATGAGTTCTTTATTTCTTTTATGATCTAAAAAGGTGTATCCTGAAGTTCTCCTCATAAATCTCATTTCTGCTGCAGTTATTCTTGTCGTCTCCTTTTCTGATCGTCGAATGCATCACTTCCATAAGTCAGCACTGGTCTTGCCACCAAGTATGTTTTTGTACTTTCAAGGGTTTAAAAACTTGATTTATAATATCTAAAGCTGTATTGAAATTTGTAATTTTCATTTCTATGTCTTTTTCTTCTCTGTAGGTTAGGTGATATCCAAGGTATTTGAAAGAGTTGACTTTGTTCAATAATTTTAATGTCAAAACAGATTTTATTTCTTATTGGTTCTCTTCCCTTAAAGGCAAGTGTGTTCTCTTTTGAAATTTCAATATTACATTTTTTTACTATTAGATTAAGATGATGGATAGAGTATTGCAGATCAGCTTCAGAGGTTCCCATCGGCTTCAAATTTAGTGACCAACATGCTGTAGCAATCCATCAAAAGCCTTTTCAAAATCTAAGTATACCACTTAGATTTTGATTCATCACTATTATAGTATAAAAGCAACTTTAAAACACAACCTCCCTTTAACAACCCATGCTGACAAGCACAGCGAATACCACTGTTATCAACTAACTTTTTGTATTCTTTATCTTACCAAACTCTCCAATACCTTAACTACAACTCCAGTTAAGGAGTTGTAGTATTGGAGATCGGCCTATAATTTGTTGTCTTCATATGTATGCCATGGTAATTAACTTTTTAATAATATGTAAAGATTTCATCTTAAGTATCATAAGACATCATCAGTGCAGTTATTAAACAACAATAGGAATTACATTTAAAAAAAAAAAAAACAGTATGCATGATTACATTGGAATCCCTCTATGTATATAGTAGCTTGTTTAAGGATTAAAAACTATTGGGCTGTAATTAAATTAAAATATAACTGATAAATTTATTTTATACATTTGAGGATAACAATTTCCGAGATTTTGGGATAGTGAGAGAGTAGTTATGGTTAAAATTGGGTCTGTGACATAAGGCTTCAACACTTTCTTTATATAAACACTCATGTTTATATATGGATCGATGTAGTAGCTTGATGTGTTGCCATTGGATCCTGTGGTTGGCGTTTTCAACTCCATGTTGCATGAGACCAGATTTGTGAGGTTTGACAAGATGGATGTGGTCTTGATGTTCAGAGATGCATTTAATTACAGACCTTCCTGATTGTCCAACCACAAGAACATGGCACTTCATATATGGCAGGTAGCATCAGTGGTGAGAGTTTGTCTTCTGGAGAAGGCAACAAATAGTGAATTTGGTTGACTGGTTTTTGACAAACTTTCAGAGATGCCAATGATATATGGTATAGGAGTGGGCTTCTTCTTGTTCAAGATAAATTCTCACCACTGATGCTACCTGGCATATATGAAGAGTCATGTTCTTGTAACTTGTCTTACTATGGACAAACAGGAAGATCTGTAAATAAATGCATCTCTGAACATCAAAACCACATCCGTCTTGTCAAACCTCACAAATCTGGTCTCACACAACATGGAGTTGAAAACACCAACCACAGGATCCAATGGCAACACACCAAGCTACTGCATCGATCCATATATAAACATTTGTATAAAGAACATGCTGAAGTTTTACGTCACAGACTCAATCTTAACTGTAACGACTGTCTCACTATATATTTATCAGTTATATTTTAATTTAATTACAGCCCAATAGTTTTAATCCTTAAACACACTGCTGTATATGTAGAGAGATTCCAATGTAAGCATGCACACCAATGTGTTTTTTTGAATATAATTTCTATTGTTGTTTAATAACTGTACTGATGATGTCTTATGATATACCTAAGACGAAATAACATATTATTAAAAAGTTAATTACTGTGGCATATGTGTGAATTTATAGTTAAAAAATAGAGATGGATTTCAAAATTGAATTCCTATTTTAAAAATATCAATGTGAATACAGCAGTGGGACTCTACCACATATAAGCCCATGTACTGCATGAAGGTGTCAAAGGCTGCATATGCTGTATCATACTGATGGTACTAGATTGTAGAAAATTGATGAGGCTAGAGACTTGGGGATAATGGTGGACAGAGTTGAAGTTCAGAGGGCATATTGCAAAGGTTGATAAAATAGGTCACAGGATTATTTGGATGTTGAAAAACATGCTGCGAAGTAAAGATAGTGAAGTTACAATCCCATTTCATAAGGCTATTGGCATTGGTCACCTGGGTTTCTTGAGGATCAGTAGGACTCAGAGATGAGGGACCAAGCTGGTGACAGATCTGTGGAATGCTCCCTATGAGGATAAGTTGAAGGTGTGTGGATTACAAAGTTTAGCTGAGAGACAGAAAAGATGGGGCATGATAGAAAGTTAAGATATTTAAGGGATTTTATAAAATGGATGCAAAGGAAATTTTTCAATATATGAAAAATAGAGAACTGGGGTCATCCATGGAAGTTGTGTAAGAGTGTGGTTAGTAAGGGTGTGAGGACTAGATTTTTTATGCATGAAGAGTGGTGAATGAGAGTAATGAATTTCCAAAATTAGTTACGAGTGCCTTGACAGTGAATGAGTTTAAGAAAAGGTACGATAAGTTGTGTGAGTCTTCCATAATGAATCTCTGGACTTCATGGAAATACTATTTTAATAATAACTATTTTTAATTTATTGATAAAAGAATTGATGTAAAAATAAAAAGCCAATCTGGCTTCTCACTTTACCTCTAATTCTTGTACTCAGAATTTGGTTAAAATCTGAGTACAAGAATTACCTCTTACCATTACAAATTTTACAGCATTAACATCTCCATCCTGCAAATTTGGAAATTAGCTAATATTTAACTCGATACAAAGAAATTTGACCAATCTTTACCATCAAATTACTATTCAGTTGTTATGCTATACAGAAACCTCTCAATTAATAAATGATTGCCAATATGAACTGTCAATCAACATGGAATCCTCTCACTTATGTCATCAACTTTCAGATAAATGCATGAAAACGTACAGGGAATATCGAGTGGCTGCTTTAACTCATTTGACTGGATTTGATTTGTTTTTGGTAAAGGACTAAGAAAGCTCTTACACTATGATCTGTCTCAAACTTCTGGAACTAGGGTTTGAAGCTTTCTGTCTGGATGCACATTATATGTGTTGGTGGATGGATCTTTATCTTTGAACTTTACCTGTTTCTTCAGCTGACTGCTAATTTAATTCAGCTCAGGATGAAAGAGGCTTTTCCAAAGAACAGAGACAGATGAAAAATGAAAGAAGTTAGCATGATAAGTTGGATGATGGGCAGTAAATGGATGGTGACCAGCAGATGCTTATGTTCCTACATAGTCTGGAAGAAAGTGGAGGAATAATGATTACCATAAGCATCATGATTTCTGATTAATTTTTTTTTAATTACTTCAGGTAATTTTCAAAAAAAGGTTTTCTTATATTTTGGTGAAGAGAACAAAAACATGTAAGAGAATGCCGTAGATTAAAAATTGTGAAACTATGTGATATCTTTTTTTTGTATTGTAACACTTTATTACTACAGCTATTGAATCTAGAGATATTTCACCAGATAATAAGTTTGCATAATTTTGTCTTTAAAATGATCTGACCATAAGAAAAATTGAAATTATGCCAATTAATGATGATCATAAATACCAAATTTCATTACATTCCTTCAAAATGGAGAGTGAATTATTGTTATAATTTCAAATTCATGCTAAGATCTAACTCTTTCTTCATCATATTTTTGAAGAAACAGAGGAAGACAAAGATCTAGGGATTGATGTACTTTGTAGTGCCCACCTTAGAAGACTGATATGCATAATTTGGGAATATTTGAGACCTGACAAATAACTGATTCATTTGGGAAAAAACTTCTGCATGAAACTAGCACTAATGCACATTTAATTATGTAGTACTATCATAATATCCTGAGTAATCCTTGAGGGTACATACCATGAACTGATGTGATTTGTCAATTTCTCAATATCCTATAAGTACCTAAAGAAATTTGTTCTTCCTGCCTGGTATGAATATAATGTTTAAATAACAATATAATTTTTCAAATAAATTCAGAAATATATAATTTACCCTGCTTCCTTTCTGATAACTTGTTTACTCGATTCTTTATATTAGTTCTAAAATCCATGAACAAATTCTTAATTATTTGTAATGCCACTTATTTATATGTGCTCTCTCTCTCTCTCTCTTTCACACACATTCTAATTTTTCCTGAAAAATCTGCATTCTTCAATACTATGTATATATAGTGTGTTACCCAAATATTTTCATTCCCTAGGCTTTAAGATGTTATTTTTCATTACCTCACTCAAAATATCTAAAAATACATGAATATGAAGATTTTAGTACAAACACTTACCATGAAGAGAATCTAGGGGACATATACGTATACATACACCATGTAATTCTAAATCCAGTATGTCAAGTTTAACAGTTGGTACATCTCGGGAGAGAATCTGACCTAACTGAAATAATATACACATCTTTACATCCTTTAGAGACTTTAACAATGCCATATAAAATGGCAATTGATAAATGCTGACAATGCCAAAAACAATCTTTATGGAAATGACAGTTAACTAAATTTTCAGATTATAAGAAAGTGATTATTGTAATATTTTGCATTTAATATGCAGAAGTATACTAGAAAAAGCAATAAATGCCTAGCATGTGTAAAAAAAAAAAAGAAGATTAATTGCCTCTAATAAATATTTCATTTATTATGAGAGGTTTATCAGAGCGAGTATAAAATTGATGGTAAAAAATAAAGTGAAACATGCATTTGAGTCCATGAAACAAAACAAACAAACAAAAAAAAAAAAACAAGGAGCAGTCATAATTATTTAAAAATATTACAATCGCATGTGTATGTGTGAATAAGAGAGGAAGAGAGGAAAAAAATAATAAAATTCTGCACCAGGTAAATAACATGTCCTGCCACATATTTAGAAGATTTCGAAGTTGATTTTTTTGTCGATGCATATGTTAAAAATATCTTTACTATAAGTTCCCCTTGCTATATGTAAACACAACACTCTTGAATGAGACACTTCCATAACAATGATTCTCTAATGCAATTTATTTATTCGTATGGGGTTCCCCCATTCCTCATCCGTCCCTTAGCTCAGTCAGTATAGACTAAGCCCTTTGGTCAAAAAGACATGGGTTCAATTCCAGTCTATGACATGAGGAACCTTTATCTACTCTCTTTCGACTAAAGGTGAGTTAGCCAGTCTCATACAGAGGTAGAGGGTTTTTTCACATGGAAACTTGGGTTTTTCGTCCCTCAGAACATGCAAACCAACCCGTGATCACATGCATTTACAGTCATAAATACATACTTAATTCCTCAATAGGAGGGCTCCCCCTCCTTCTATCACAAGACTTTTGCAAGCTACATTCCTCAATCTCTCTAAGTATCTGACAGTCCACAGACCTGACACTGATAGTAAACCTACTCTGGACCCTCTCTAATACATCCTCATCCTTTTAAAAGCCTGGTGACACAAATCTAGCCCAAAGCCTTATACAGGCATACCCTAGTCATATGACATAGGTTCCAAACCACCATCATACAGCAAATTTCATTGCATAGCAAATCCCTGCTTCCCCCCCCCAACCCACCCACCCACTTGCAGATGCCTATAATCATTAATGTTTCTAAGCATTCAAATATGTTAATTGACGTAAATAAAGCATTCATTTATGTCAGTTACACAAACGAAAAATTTAGAATAATTTTTGCAAATACAAAAGTTATTCAGAACACCATTACTTAATGGAACATAACCAGTTTGGTCATCAATCTATACTAGTAGAGAGAGAGGCGCAGAGAGCAACAATGTCTTAAACAAACTTTTAGTTCAAGAAAACTGCAAATTGGTTGATTCGTGGGAGGGCCATATAAATGAGCACTGGTCATGACTGAAGAGTGTCATGTGAGCAGATCATCATAAAGCAAAGTGTCATAATGCAGGGGTATTACTGTACAAGAGAACCATGACTCTTTGCTTCTGCAAGTCAATGTCATCCCCATTATTGTCATAATTGATGTTAAAATAAAGAACTTTTATTATTAAAAGACCAGAAGATAAATGATAAAATATACAAAGAGCCAACAAGTTTCACTAGCCACTGGCTAGCATTTTCAAGGCTGAACTGGTGTGAAAACAAATGCATTAAGTTACATTTGATCATTCGTGTTTGATGGCATGCATGTGTTCGAATGCTTCAGTCAGAATCCGGTACGTGACCATGTGTTGTGTAGTTTTTTGCATATTGCAGTTCTGTTGAACTGAGAGAGAGATGATGAGATTTTTCCATATGTCTTTAAGAATAATACCTTGATTTCTATTTAAATTATTGCCTGTGCATAGTACCACAGCTGCTTCTTTTAAAGTTCTGTGTCTGTAGTCATTCTCGATGTAAGGCATAGAACTGTTTTACCAATCTGTAACATGATTTGATGTTGAGAAATGATGAGCTAAACCAGATTTAGCTCATCATTTCATCAATGTGTATCACATTGATGGCACTAGAGGACAATCTTTAACATCTTTCAAAGTGGAAGCATTCTCAGTCATTTGATATTCCATGTGAAAAAAAGTGCCAACAAGTTACAGAAAGATAAAATGCACAAAACTGAAAACAAACCAAAAACTCAATCATCTGGCTGCAATGGAAAATCAATTCCAGGAGTCAACTGACATGGTAACCTAGTCAAGAAATCACTAAGTAAAGGTCTGATTCTTTGGGATCAAATAATATGCCAGTGAGAATATCATGAAAATATTAGCATGAAATTACCTGCCAATGCATGCAAACTGAAAGGAAATTGAAAATATAAATATTAATTATATATCAAATATGTAATTAATATTTATACTGCTGATAATTCTTATCTGCAGATAATATCTTGTAAATATATTAACATCTACATATTAATATATTTGTATATATATTAATATCTACAGATATATCGTATATAATTAATTGTGTATTAAATAGATTATAAGTGCAAATGGTGGCATTTCGTCCACTTGACAACAGTGAGCAAATATCCATTATCAGTTGCTTAAGCATTTGTCTCTTCACATAGCTCTGCAGGGACGTTTTTAATTATCATCATCACATATACTTCCATGCAGACAACAGATCAATTATGGGATGTTCACTCAAATCAACATATTTATCATACACAACCTCAAAATACTCAGTACTACCAGCATTCAGAATGCATTATGGTAATGTGTTCCACTTGTGCACAATTTTACATGTAAAACACATCCTCCTCACACCCTTCTTCACAACATTACAGAACTTACAAGGATGGCCTCTTGTATCTTTCCTTCATGCCTTCTACTCTTTTTTTTTTTTTTTATGATTCCCCTCTGTATTAACTAAAATTCCCTTACTAACTTAAATGTCTCTATCATATCACATTTTTTCCACCTGGTAACCAAACCCTGCTAACCTCTCCATAACCAGCATTCCAGTATCCGTATTGCTTTGGTCACTTGTCTCTGGACTTCTGCCAATTTTTCTACATCACAAAAAAAAAACTAGGAGACAGATTCTGGGCACAACAGGTCGAGTGTGGTCAGATCAATGCTTTATACAGTGGAACCATCCTCCTCATCCCTACAATACCAATGTACTCTTTATCATAGCAGCCATGAGATGTGCAATCCTTGCAACACTGCAATGTTCTCCCTAACCTTCAGTCTGCTGTAAACCATCACTTTCAGATCTTGAATCCCATTCCCTTCAATATAAACACAATTTTATATATCAACACTGCAACACCATGCACTTATTAATATTAAAACTTAGAAAAATTAAAGACGGAAACTTAACCTTAAATGATATAAATTCATTAGCTGTAATTGTTGCTTAAGTATCATAGTCTACTTAAGCAAAAATTTTACACCTCATGAATTTATTTCACGAGGTGTAAAATCCATCTTTAACTTTTCTCAGTATTTCAGGTTATGTACTTATGTTAAAGCATTAATATTAAAACCACAACCCCCCACTCTATCATTATCATATGAATATCTGATTCCATCAAAGGCTTTCTGGTAGTCCACAAATGCTATGTGCATTTCTAATGCACATAGCATTTGTGGATTTCTTAATGTTTTTTCCATTAAGATTTTTAATGTAAAAGCTGGGTCAATGCACAATCATCCTTTTCGAGAGCCATTTTGTTCTTTGCAAAGTTCATCTTCTACATATGATTTAAGTTTTGAAGTTAATATTCATGCATATAAAAACTAGTATTTAGGAGACTTATTCCTCTGTAGTTTTCACAGTTGCATTGGGATGATAATTACCTTATTCCAACTTTCTGGGATATTTCCTTGCTGCCAGATTTTGTTAAATAATTTTAAAAGTCATTTGATGAATAGGATGCTTGCATATTTTATAAGTTCTATATTTATTCCATCTTCTCCTTGGGATTTTCCTGATTTGCTTTGCTGTATTGCTGGTTGGATTTCTTGTAACATTATTTCTTCTGGAGAAATGAAATTCCTGCGAAGGATAGCAGGCTATACTCTCTAGGACAAAAGCAGCAGCACAGAAATACGTAAAGAACTAAAAATAGACTAAGTATTGGACGAAGTATATGAATACTGAAAGAAGTGGATTGAACATATGAAGCTACCTAAAAAATCCTCTGATATCACCCAGTTGGAGGATACAGAAGTCAGGATAATTTGATATGATGTGTTTTGTCCACTTTTGCAATATGCTCTCTAAACTTCAACTCCCTGTTCACAATTACCCAAAGTCCCTGATCTCATCAAGGAAAAGATAGAAAAGAGACTGGATCAGGCCACTAGGCCTAAATCCCTGAAAGATGATGATACGAATATGTCTGTGGAGTCAGAAGACTCACTGCAGGAGGTCCATTATTCACATAATACTAATTATACCAGCCTGGTTGGCCGAGTGGTTAGCATATTCTGCTCTCCAGTCAAAAAGCTGCAGGTTCAAATCCCACCATAGGCATGGATATTTAATTGTCTTTGAAAATATTAGTGGTGGTCAGCGGTAGATGGCATTGGTATAGATGATGAAAGTAGTTGGTAGATGTGATGGAGAAGAGTTGTGGTGTAGGTGCACTTCCAAGCAAAAAAATTTAATCATAACTTTGATAACCACACTCTTATAGAATTGAGTGATCTCTTGTTCTCTCCCTTCCTGCCATGTACTGAAAAAGTCTTCAGTGTCAATCTTATAAAATCTCTTTAATAACTTATATGCTTCTACCATGTCTCCTATTTTTCACCTATTAGCTAGTTTTTGGAGCCCACATACCTTCAGTCTATTCTCATAGGAAGCATTCCGCAGATCTGCCACTTGCCCTCCAGATCCTCTCCACCACTTTGTCATCAATGAATCCAGGTGATGAGATCTGTATGTAGTAGTCCAGATGTGGTGGCCTTATTAATGCCTTATAAAAAGGAACAATAACCACCCTATCTCTGCTCAGTGATTTTTTCAACATCCATATAATTTGATATGATGTGTTTTGTCCACTTTTGCAATATGCTCTCTAAACTTCAACTCCCTGTTCACAATTACCCAAAGTCCCTGATCTCATCAGTTTCCTACAGTTCATTTCAAAGCAATACAGTACATGTGATATACTGTATTGTTTTGATATACTGTATCCCCCCCCAACCAAAGCGAATCACTTTACAATTAACCACATTAAACTGCCAACCATTTACCTTTGCCCATACTGCCAGTCTATTTAAGTCATCCCACAGAATCTCTACATCACCTTCAACGACTATCACTCATCCTAGTTTTGCATCATTGGCAACAACTGGAAATTTCCTGTCAGATCATTTCCTATATCACTGATGTACCAATTACACAATGCATGACCAAGTACTGAGCCCTGAGATACATCACTAGTCACATGTCCTTTCCTGGACTCAACTCTTCCATAAACCACTCTTGATTTGATAGCTTGTGTTGCTTTCTCTATTCCATGATTACTACTGCTGGAATAAATGTTTGCATCTGATGATCTGCCTATAATCAGTATATAGAACAGGTAGATAGTGAAAGCTAGACCTATTTGCAACATCTGCAGCCTTGCTCCCCAATGTGGTGTGGGATCCAAAAGAAGCACATGTCCAAATGCATCTTCAATAACACAGAGGAAAAGTATGTGTTGGATACCAGAGAGTTCCAGATGTTTCTGCAGCCCTGAAACTGTGTGTGTGTGTGTGTGTGTGTGTGAGAGAGAGAGAGATGTCCCTTTGGCAGTGTTGCAATCTTATGTAGTTAAAGGCAAGCTCTATAACATACAGCTCAACAGTAAAGTTGCTACATTCTAGTGGGACCCAAGAAGATATTATGCTGTCTATGAGGCAGCAAAAGGTCCCAATAGAGCCTCTGATTTTGAACCATCTGTGTAAACAAACTCAAAATCAGAATACTCCATTTTATGTGCTTGAAAAATCTGCTGGAAGACAGCAGGGTAGGAGGTGTAGAATGTGTTTGGGTAGCCTGCAGAAAGAAAAGTTGCATACGAATGGCGTGGCTGTTTTCATCAGTGTGCTGTTTCATCGATAGTTGCACCATAAGGTTTCACCAATTAACATATGATAAGAGTGAATAATATATTTATTCACTCCTTTCCTTGTGAATAATTTACTTAATAGCCATATATATCAACCAGAAAATTATAGGTCATCATCAGTAGCATCAAGAAGTTTGAATTCAAAATAGAACATAAATGATGGATTATTTAAAATAGTAAATGTGTTACTATTTCAAATAATCTATTGTTCATGTTCTGCTCTGTATTCAAACTGACTGGTGCCACTGATGATGACCTGCAATTTTCAGGTTGAAATATATGCTATTAAATAAATGCATTATGGTAATACTCCACCTTATGCTTATACAATGCCTTTCAATTATGACTAATGCCGATTTATATGACATCACACTTACTTATACAACGGTTTTTAGTAACATGAGGCTTTCGTGAATCAACCAATGCATGGTATTCATGAATTCAGTTTATTTATGGCATCACTGCAACTACATCTGTGTTTTGATGTACTTGCTGTGTTTTGCTGTTTATAATTATTTTACTGTTGTTAATAATGGAGATAAAATTCAAAGTAGGGATATTGTTGCTCTAGTGAAAAGAAAAATATGTGCAAACCTATTACATGCTAAGATTAAAATTATAAAATGCAGCGATGATGGTGCATCAAAGACTGAGATAGGCCACAGGCTAAACTTACCACATTACTGTTACTACAGTTGTTAAAAAAATAAAGTGAAAAGTGCTACACTAGTTAATACTACGGTCATCTGTAAACATGACAATCTTTTTGGTGAAATGGGGAAAATTTTTACTGGTGTAGATTGGTAACCCAACTAGTTAGCATGTTTCCTTAAGCCAAACTCCTCAGAATAACTTTTGTTTGCAAAAATTCTAAATTTTTCATTTGGGCATTTTGGAACTCTTGAAGCATAAAAAGATGTTGCTGATGATTTGACAAAAAATTCACCAAGAGCAATAGAGTATATTTTGCAGATACTCTGAAAGCAACAAAGTCTGTTGTTGCAGAGTATAGGCAAAATATACTGCAAGTTTTCTTTTGAGCTTTCTTTGCCGATGCCCACAATGATAGCGACTCCTCTGTGGGCAGGCCCATCTGTCCCAATACTGTCCTTATGAATGATGGCTACATTTCGTAATTACTGATTGTCACTCGGCTTCAGGCATGTTTCCTGCAGGCAAAAAACACATTGGTTCATATTTTTAAGTCTTGAAGTTGTTGATGTTTTGATGGAATCTACAGCATTCCATTGCAAAAATGTTTTCATTATTTATTTTTGATAGTATAACCATACTTCCCATGTTATGGAGTCTTACTGACCTTCAATTTTTTTTTTCTTCTTGTAGAACCATATGGTCAGTATCCATTTCCTCAGAAAAAATATCCAAGGCATCTCACTCACTCTAAGGCACAAGGTATATTAATTGTTTTATCTTCTTATGTGTGTGTGTGGGGATGGGAGGGGGTAAACAGAGATATTCATCTCATCAATGGGTCTGGAGATGTCTTTGATCCTCTGTGGAATATATATTCCACTATTTTTTCCAGTAATGAATTCTCATGGAGTGGGACCAATTTCAGCATGGAATCAGCAGTGAGCTCTTATCAAATTTTCTCTGATATGTTCCAAAGAGACAGCAAAACAAGACAGCAAGCTGTCACTCCTTGGTTTATCAGATGTTGCTATGGCTGTGATATACTGGTAAGGAATGCTCTGTGTAGTCTTAATTTTTTCTATATCCTTTTCGTCCTTCTACCTTTGGTGTGTTTAGGAGAAAGGTGGGTGATGTCCCTTGCAATTGGACATTTCTATGTTTTACACTTTGTTCTTGTGATCTTTACTACGAACAACGAGCACAGATAGCAGAGCCATGACAAGAAGTTCTAGAATGGCCTTGCTGCTGACATTTAAAGTAACCCAACTGAGATAGCCTGCTTTGACAGATGTTGATGGTTTCGGTGTACTGAATATAAGGCTGATGTTCTTGGTGAGAATGAGGTGCCCATTCCTATGCATGAGGATTCTTCTTTTGGCTGTCACTCCTTGGCCCTTCAATTTCCTCATCAAGAACATAAAGGAGGTCCTGCTTTGATATTATGCTTCTAGAAGAGTTTACATTTTTATGGGAGATAAGATGCATGAAGTAATTTAGCAGATCATCTTGCTAGTGCTGCTTCAATGTCTCCTGAACAGAGTTTCTGGACTGATTTTGGATATCCTGCCAACCCTTTTGGATGAAGAAGGGTGACATTTTTCAAAGTGGAAGATATCAAAATACACCACTTATGATTAATGTAAGATTAAATAAGTGGTGATTTTATTGCTGCCTGATGTTTTCTGATTAACAAGAAGATGAAAAATTATTCTGAGGAGGATACTGGTTCAGTAAACAGAGCTCTACACATGCCATCCACTCTCCAGCAAGCAATGATTGGTTGGGAGTGGAATGCCAGGACCACTATGGAAAATATGGTCCCATACCTTCACCACAGCAAGACTGTCAAACCTGTTCTGAGATCACAGGGAAGGAAACACTTGCAGTACCATTGACCCCCGTAAGCAAACCCACTAACCAATTGATCCTGAACAGGCCATTCAGGATTGCATTTCATGGCAAACATGGTGGCAAGATGTTGGATTCCAGTAACGGCAATCTGGAAGATATGATAGTAAAAAAAAAAAGACTAAGGAGAAGTACAGCAAAGAATATGGGAAGAAAGGCATAGTAAAAAAAAAAAAAGATGAAAAGGGACAGTACCATTATTGGGAGAGGGCCCCCTCACCACGAAGGGGTACCTTATATTAGTATACAAACATAACATCCCACTCTTCGAGATGATAATCTCGAATACCATCAGCACTATCACTATGTACACTCTAGCAGTTATAGTACATCACTCTCTCTCTATGGTCTGACCATTCTAGTTTTAGTGATCCTGACTCAGAATTATATTAATATTCCTCTTATCTCCATGCATTCTATCACTTTGTCTACCATAATCACATCTTCAGTCTTGTATCCATCTTCCTTCTGTCTTTCAACAACCTGCTTCACAATCTCTCTCTCTCTCTCTCTCTGATCTTTGGATCATCTGGCTTTATCTTACCTATGTGCTCTCTCAGCGAACAGTTTCTCAAATTGTCCAACACTAAACCCATTCAAATGAAATCTGTCAACCTTAAACCATTCCAACTGCCCTTCAAATTGAATCCATACATTTACAAACATAACTTCCTTTGCCTTACACAAATCAGCCATCTTACCATTTATTTATCGCTGCTCTCCTTCTAAAGTCACTGTTATATCTGGGCAACACACAACACTATTATCCTTTCCCAACAACACTATTATCCTTTGCCTCCTGATTCCTATCCATTTCCCTTTTTTTCACCCTCCAAATCATTTGTGCCTGCCACTAATCCTGATGCCCATTCCATACTTCAGCACAAAGCATCAGTTATTTGTGTCACAGTTCTATCTGGAAAATATGTTTTATCCCTGTTACTCACTATGTCTCTAATGACTAAATTCCCATATAATGTTAACACAATTATCCTTTGACACTTGCTTCATACTATATTGGTTTTCATGAATTAAGGAAACCAGTATAGTATACGATAACCAGACTGTCACTTTTTACATAATTTAATTTGTGGATTCCTGCGAACTAACGTACGCCTCATTTACATCAGCCAATCTCTTCTTTGGACATTCAATCTCATCCTCAGACATTTCATTTCACTCTTCATTTTCACCAATTCTTCTCTTCCATTTCGTTCTCTTGGTTAACATTACTAGCACTTTCATCCATTTCTGACTACAGGTATCCCTTGATATATGCGGTTAATTAATCCTGACACCGCATATATCAAAACCGCATTATTCATTGTTAAGAACAGAATAATTATAATGAATCCTGCAAAATAAAAAAATTTAAACATCATTTATTTTTTAAGGTGACATATATTTATATATTTTATTTATACATATTTGTTACATAAAAGCTTATCTAAATATTTATTTTTTATAAAAAAACTTATCTAACGTAAATTGAACAGTGGTAGCTTTTTTTTTCTCCTCAATGATTTTACTCTGCATACTCAAAGATGCAGATGCCACTTTGCCTTGTTCGCAGTACTCAGTCGCTTTATTTAAAATGGCTCGTATAGTTGATCCACCAAAGCCTAGAGCTCTTCCGATGTTTGCTTTGCTTTCTCTGTTATCAAACCTTTTAATAAGGTAAATTTTAGTATCCAAAGTAATAAGTTTTCGTTTATTACTCTTTTTCGAGGCCATGGTTACAAAGGGTAATGCTTTACATAATTTGAAAATTAAGTGATATGCGAATAGGCCATAAGTGTACACTGTAATACATACACATATACGTCTGTACGCATCATTCTCTTTCTCTTTCTTCATCATCATCATTCTGCTAATAAATTGAAGCACTGAGACTGAGGCCAAGAGTGAGTTACTAATGTTGGAGTACGACTCATACCACGTGATCCGATCAGTTTCATTGACCAAGTCTAACGCTTTGCTTATTTTCAAACTTTTTGGACTGCACTAATCAAATTTGATGCCGCATATATCAAGTTTATGGTCAGAATAATTTTTTGTGCACTAATCAAAACCGCATATATCAAGGAATACCTGTATTCCATTCTTCGCAATACTATTCTTCTTTTTGAAATGCTCTAGATCATCATCACATTTCTCACATATCAATACTTTTTGTTCATCCTAATGTCCACAAATGTCTTCCTTGAAGTGTGTGTATAACAATTTTCAATAGATCAACATCACTGAGAAAATTTGGAGCAACACAATTTCTGCGCTGAAGCTTTCCACGCCACTCATATGTGCTTCCTTATGGATTTAATTTTCAGAATGTCTAACAACAATGAAAAGAGCAGCAACAATACAAAATTACAATAACAAATAAGAATATACAATTTTCCAGTCTTAAAAAAAACACGTAACACTATTATATTAAAATAAAGCTACATTAAATGATTTAAAAGTACTTTTTCATCACACTTCAAAAATACCATTACATTCATTTGCAACACCAGCACCACAATCATCACTTAACTCTTCAAAACTGAACTTAACTGTCCATAAGAATTTAAATAGTTTACATGATGTATACTGCATTTCCCTTGGTACAAGTTGCTGTATACATCATATGTCTATCACTTTGTATCAGGTGACCACGTAAGCTTATTAAAGTACTACATCAAGTTCTTGTAATTCAACATCAAGGGATCTTCATGTAATCAAGAACTCGTTATAGGAGATCTTTGGTGAGCCAAAGTAAGATGGTGGGCATATTTATAGGACTTCAGGTCCTATAATTACACCCTGTATTTCTCCTGTTCAATTTTTGTTACTGAAGTGTGCCTGAATGCACTGTGTTTGATACCAGTGCATTAATCCCTCAAGATGCCATAACTTTGGTGAAATATAGGAAGTTCCTTTCTTTTAGGCTTACACGGTGATCCGAAAACATTTTAGAAAATTATGGAGACAACTACCGTATTTGAGTAAAACTTTAGTTTAATATAATTAAGTGTTATTTCAATTATTAATTTGATAAGATACAATAGAAGTGTGCACATGGCTCCGGTAAGAAGGAAAATAATGGCGGCCAGTAATAATGGTTCGCTATCTTTGTTCAATAACTGTAACATAAAGGAGATTATTCAAGGTACTATCTGCGAAATGTATGCTTTGCAGATAGCGGCTGGAGTATGGTTAGATAATGATAGTGGAGTGAATGTGTGCAGAAAATGTAAGGAAAATGAGGAATTAAAGTGTGTTTCAGATCGTGAGTGTGATATTTTTGTTGAATGTCAGAATGTAGAAAATAATGATATGATAAGAAATTGCGAGGTTGTAACAGAGAGCTGTGAGGGCGGCATTGAAAGTGAGAATGAAGGTATTAATACAGATCAAATGAATGGTTTAACAGATAATAAAAAAAGATGAGATAGATGCAATGAGTGAGATCGCACGGTTGAGGGGAGCGAGGCAAAGCGACAGCTGGAGCGTATGCACAAATGTCTATCGAGTGAACCAGCCAATAAAAAAAAAGTATGACAGGAAAAATAAGAGTATGATTGTGAACGAAAACAAAATGAAGGAGCGAGTGCTGTATGGAGAATAGTTAGTACGAGGTGTGATAGTAGAGAATTTGACAAAATCGTACCAACCTGGTGCAACCATTAAGGATGTGAGTCTATTAGGGAGCAAAAGCAAAGGGTGAAAGAAAGGATAGTGGTGGCAGGTACGAATGATTTGAAAGGAGATAAAATGGAAATGATAGAGGAGCTGAAGGAATTGTTTGAGGTAGCAAAAGAGAAGAGTGCAAGAGTTAGGATAATTAGTCTTTTTCCGCAGTATGACAGTGAAGAGTTTAGGAGGAGGACCATAATTGCGAATGACTTTATGGGTAGGTTATGCAGGATGAGTGGTGTGGAATTTGCGATGTAAAGCGAGTTCGATGGGCGAAAGGATCTATATAAGATGGATGGTTTGCATTTGAATGGATCCGATGTTAAGGAGACTTGAAAAAGTGTTGTTGAATGAAGTGGATGTGCAGAATCAAGGAAACCAGATTTATTAAGGGGGGGGGGGGGGAGTAGATATGCAGACCTTAGGGAGGCAGTTGAGTGTATGAATGAGTATAATATGCCCGAGCGAATAAGGACAACAAATCAGAATGGGATAGTTAGTATAAGGCATCAAGGTAGGGATGGGGCTAACAGGGGTCTGCAATTCATGTATACTAATGCTAGGAGCATTAGGAACAAGAAGGAAGAATTTTTGGCATTTGTTGGCACTTCCAGACCACAGGTTATTGGCATTAGTGAAACATGGCTGACTGAAGATGATATAGCTAGTGGGATTGAATGTGAGGAGTATAGTGTATTCAGGAGTGACAAGGAGAATAAAATGGGGGGAGGAGTGTTATTGATGATAGCTGATGAGCTGCAGCCAAGGAGAATAGAAGTTGAATTGCAGGATAAAAAAAAGAGCACATTTGAGGCCATTTGGTGTGAGACTGAGGCTAGCAGAACAAAATATACAACTGGGCGGGCGCTGCTATAGACCAGGTGATGGAATAGATGGTGGCGATAGTATTCATACGCAAATAGAAGAAATGAGTGGAAGGAGGGTAATTATTATGGGAGATTTCAACTATGGTAACATTGATTGGAAAGAGAAGAGGACACATGGAAGGAAGGAATTGGATTTTATGCAGTTAAGATATAACTGCTACAGCATGTAATAGAAAATACTAGTGGTCAGAGAGTGCTTGACCTAGTAATTGTGTCTGAAGATTTGACTATAACAAATATGACCATATTGCCACAAATTGGTGAAAGTGATCATAGGGTCTTGACTTGTGAGGTGGCTAAAGGTGTGGAATTTACAATTAAGACAGGGTACATGTGGAATTATCAGGCTGGTAAGTATGACAAGCTTAGGAGTTTGATTGGTTCAGTGCCATGGCATGTAAAACTGCAAGGGCTGATTGTTGATAGTGCATGGGAGGCAGTTAAGAAGTGTTTGCAGGAGGCAATGGCTGACTGTATACCTAGAGTCCGAATAATAATTCAAGTAGGGATTAAATTGATGAATAACACCATTAAGTTGAGCTGAAAAAAAAGAAACAACTGTGAAGAGAATTTAAGAAGATGACCTGCAGGCACATGAACGGTATAAAGCCGAGGCCAGAAGGGTAACAAGTGTGGTAAGAAAAGCAAAAGCGGATTATGAAAGAACATAAGCCAAGACTTTCATTAAATAACGCGATCAAAGGTAAAGCTAACTGTTGTGCACATTCCTTAGGAATATGTGGCGATATGTTATTAAGTCCCACAGCCATATTGACATCAAATCCAACAAACATTTGATACACCTCTGTTTCTTTCACTTCCAATACTCCTAATACTTGCCTTCCTTCTATATATTGCAGGGCATCATTTACGTCAGTATGGTATAAGCAAAGTTGGGATGAACCATGAAGAGTAGAGAAGATGTTTTGGCCTTATAAGAAGACTTGAATAAATTGAGTGATTGGGCACGGGAATGGGAATGTGAGCTCAATGCTGCAAAATGTAAGGTTTTAAAAATTTGGGAAAGAAAGATGAGAAGCAGAATTTATGCTTGGTGAGGATATATTGTCGGAGGTGGAGGAATTAAGAGATCTGGGGTGATAGCGGATAAGGATCTGAAATTTAGGGGACACATAGCCAAAATTGTGAAGACAACACGAAGGCTTCTGGGAATGATGCAGAGCACACTGACTTGTAGAAGTAGGGAGATTCTTGTTCCATTGTATAAGGCAGTGGTGGCGAACCTGTGGCATGCCCGAGAATTTTGCTGGCACGTCAACGATGTACATATGATATCCTTTTATATGCTTATAAATTATTCCATTTATTTTTTAATTGTTACAATACGTACAAGCTAAATTTTGTTTTACAGGAGAGAGCAGCTATGAAGACATGAATTTGATTGATGCAGTATTAACAAAAGATCACGTGACCTAAAGACAAATGGAACCCACAATTTTTGAGTTGAAATGCTAATTCTCTTCAACCGAATTCCATAACATCTGCAACTGTCATAACAGCATTCACTATATATTTCTTAGTTTTAAGACATTCATGATGGGGTGTCGTTTATCGTTCCCACAAAACTTCTCATTACCGGCGGGCTCAACTCACACTAAGTTTCAACCCTTGGTTGATTTTTATTGCCATGTTTGTGTTTGAGCTGGAAGGGGAACTCACACAAGCATTAAATGGCATGTTTAAATTCGTGGTAGAATTTTATTTGAAGTTAGCCTTTGTGATCTGTCATAATGACATCGAGAATTTCAAATGCAATCAAACAAACACTTATTTTATGTAATTGAAAAATTGGACAATTTTAGTTAGATGCTGTGTTTCCTGTGCAACATATGGTTTTGCTTGCCTATACAGGGTAGTTTCTGTGAGAGGGGAACATGTGATTCATTAGTTAGCACCGTTTTTATTCCAGCTATCTCTAATTGCACTATTAGTTGAGAAATATATTACATAGACTGCAAAAGCCTCTGTACCTTATTCAGGGATACAATAAAATATTTTTTTTTCTTGCATCTTTTGTATATATGCAAATCCTTTTAATGTCTTTTTTCGTAAAGTGAAATCAGGGGTGCCAGTTATACACGAGGGCAAGTTATATTCAATGGTAAGAGTTCACCGACAACTCGACATCCTTCTGCTGCTTCCCCTGCCCTGCTGACTTCTATGGTGAGTTACAATGCATAAATATTTTTCTCACTACCATTTTTTTTTTTTTTTTCAAGCCAACATCATTAAAATCAATTTAATAATACAATAATCAATAATTTTATACTGAATAATATAAATTTTTGGTGATCAGAATGGGATATGTCAATGAAACTTACACAAGTTAATTTAATGATGTTGGCCTGAGGAAACTACAATATTGTAGCCTTAGTCCTGTGATTGATAACTAATTTAAATGCATACTTTTATATATTTGTCAACATGCTACACTGTATACATAAGTGTATTAATACTCTTTATGATTATGCCATAATTAATTTTCTCCTCTACATAATGCTTGTGAGTCATTATTTTCCGAATTGAATTTTATAAAGGACAGATCAAGAAATAGAATGACTGATGAATCTAGTTCCGCGTGTGTATTACTAAAAGTGACAAAATATGAACCTGATATAAAACATTTGGCATCTAATGTACAACAGCAAAAATCTCATTAATAAATTGATATATTGATAAATTAATAAATTGATAATAGGTTGATATTGATTTGTATACGACAATGTGTATGTCAAATTATGAGTTCATTTTTATGAAATTCTATGTTAATTTTTAAACTTGTCTCAACAAAATTCTGCAATTTATTCTGTATTAATTAATTTTAATTAATTAGTGTTGTTTTAATTAGTTGCTGACGTGCCCAGCACGTTAGCAACTTGATTTGTAAATTTTTGGCACCCGCCAGCATGTGAGCAACTCAATATGTAAACTTTTGGCACACGGACATCAAAAGGTTCGCCACCACTGGTATAACTTTGATTAGGTCACACATGGACTACTGTGCCAAGATTTGGTCACCTGGTTTTCAGAAGGATGAAGAGATGTTCAAAAGGGTCCAGAGGCAACTGACTAAGGTAGTTTCGAACCTCTGGAATGTCTACTGAGGAAAGATTGAAAAGATGCAATTTGAGGTCCGGTGGACAGGAGGAAGAGAGGAGTATGATAGAGACTTGCAAGTTAGTAAGGGGTTGTTATAGGATCGATGTTGGAGAGGTTCTACAGAAAATAATGGGAGATCAGGGGGGAACCAGAGGTCATCCCAGGAAACTGTATAAAGAGGGTATGAGTAGGGGAGTGAAAAGCAGTTTTTTTTTCATGCAGAGTTGTGAATGATTGGAATGCCTTGCCTGAGAATGTGGTCTGCAGAGAATTTGAGTGTTTAAAGCACGGTATGATGAGCTGTGTGTATGATAAAAGGACCTCTCAGGTGAGTCTTTGACTCCATGGGGTCTTGGGTAATAATAATAATGCTATATGCTGATAAACAGCTCATTCAATAATTTCACTATATTCTTTGCAACTGTCACTCTGCTGTCATGACTATCCACCAGTGTCAACCTGCAATAATTATTATTCCTCTTGTTTGTCATATGTCAGAAGAAATCCTTGGAATTAACCTTGCATGACCAGCCAATCTCCTACCATGCTCATCACCTTCCTAGCCTGCACTTTATTTTCTGGATTGGATTCAATACCCACCAACTGTGTTGTCTTGTACCTCCTCCATAGCATTTTCTTTTACAACACAGCTTGCTTGATTTCATGGTTCATCCATTTCACTCTTACTCTATATACTCCCTTTACTCTTCTTGGTATGCTGTTATACATTGCTTGTGTCATATACTGCCATATGAATTTCCATGCACTATTAACATATTTTCTGCACAGCTCATATGTCCAACATATTGATGCTAGTTGACTAGAAAGCTTTCCATAATCATCCACTTTACACTTCCACATATATCCATTTTTGGCCGTAACTTTGTTGTTTCACCATTTCCCAAATAAGTACCTCATGATCATACACTCTCACCAACTGGCAGCAGTGTCAATAGCTCATTAACAACTATATCCTTGAAGTTAGCACCAAATTCAAAACACTAAAGCCACTAGTTGTTTCAGTTACATGCTACTTAAGATATTTATCGCTCAGAAATTCAACAAATTGTCTCTCCTTGTTCCTGTATACTATTTCCTCCTTCCATTCTGTATTCCTGTAATTAAATTCTCTCATCATTATGACTTTTTTAATACATGCCCAACCAATTTGTCTAAACATTCACAATCAGTATTATCCATATTCCTTGGCCTATAACAGTATCCTGTCAGATATAATTTCTACTTCACACCATATGGCTTCAAAATATGCACATGTACTATCAGTTTCACACACTGTGGACACAATTCCTGTGCAATCATTAACAGCACTTCTCCCCCCTCCCCTTTCCACCTTCCTATCCTTCTGGAAAATTGTATATTTTTCCTTCTTGTAGATAAACTTATACGTTGGTGATATCATCATCATCTCATCTCATCCGATTGGTAACGGGTTGAGTCCACTAAGAAGAAAGGTTCTCCACTTATCGTGATCTTTAGCCATCTCAATCATGACTCTATAGTTGGGTAGATGTGAATGTTCTTTTAGCAACTTTATCCAAGTACTTCTTGGTCTGCATCTAGGTCTTTTTCTTCCGATATATCCATTCAGAGCGATTCTCTGAATATGACCAAACCGTCTCAGTTGATGCTTAATGATTGTGTCTATTATATTATGTGGGAAGTCTAAATCTGTTCTGACTTGATCATTAGTCTTGTGTTGCATCCAGTGGGTGTTATTAATTTTTCTGAGGCATTTCATTTCAAATGCTTGAAGTTTCTTGATTGGTTGTTGAGTTAATCTCCAGGCTTTTGAAACATAAGTAGCTGTTGGGATAATAATTGTTTTATATAATTTTAATTTTAGACTCATTGGGATTTTTTTATTTTTCCATATTTTGTTTAGTTTATTCATGTTGGTCCAACCTAGGTTTAGCCTGTGTTTTACTGTTTCCATATTGTTGAGGTTACTATATATAAGACTGCCAAGATAAACATATTTATTAACTTGTTCCAGCAGGTGATTTTCAAGATTTATAGAAATATTTTCTTCTTCTCTACCTATCTTCATTATTTTTGTTTTATGAAGATTTATTTTCATACCATAAGTTTTACAAGAGTCATTTAAAATATTAATAGTTTTTTCTAACTGTGGTTTAGAATCTGCTAAAATAATGATATCATCCGTGTATTTTATGCGATTAATGTTGCTACCATTGATTTTTATACCTGGTTCATCGGCTATGGTTTTACAGACTTCTTCTAGGAAGAGGATAAAGAGTTGAGGTGAGAGAGGGCATCCCTGCATTACACCTTTCTTGACTGTAATTCTCGGTTTTAATGTTGTTTGTTTTAACAAAAGCTTTGGTGTCTCCATAATAATTTGTAATAAATGTTAAAATATCAGAATTCATTTTTACATTTTTTAGGATAGTAATCAATTTGTTTCTATTAACTGAATCAAAGGCTTGCTTAAAATCTATAAAACAACAGTATATGGGCAGGTTGTATTTGCAATATTTTTCTGCTATATTATTAATGGTGAAGATAATAAATTTAGTTTAATCCTTTATCCAAGTGTGAGCAAACAAAGTTTGCGCCTGAAAGTATCTTCAGGACTGGGTTAAGGTGGTACACACTAGGGCAACTCGTTGCAAAGGTGGAGCAAGCTACCAACACTCCTATCCTAGTATCTCCTATAATGTAATGCAAAACACATCTCCTTGCGGATATGTCTATTGTTATGCATTAAGGGAAGGGCCACTACCCAGACCGGTTTCAACCTTTATTGAGGTCTCTTCAGTGGGAGCCAGGCCCAAGTCGAGATATCAGGCAGAAGCATTTGCAGGTCATCTCCACCTATAGGAATTGCCAATTGGTGTGCCACCCTTTTTTGATAAATTACTCTGGATTTAGAGAAAGATGTTGAAAGTTTATTTTCCACTTGGTTAGAGTATAATAAAATTAGTTTAATCGTTTATCCAAGTGTGAGCAAACAAAGTTTGCGCCTGAAAGTAATCTTTCAGGCGCAAACTTTGTTTGCTCACACTTGGATAAAGGATTAAACTAAATTTATTATACTCTAACCAAGTGGAAAATAAACTTTCAACATCTTTCTCTAAATCCAGAGTAATTTATCAAAAAAGGGTGGCACACCAATTGGCAATTCCTATAGGTGGAGATGACCTGCAAATGCTTCTGCCTGATATCTCGACTTGGGCCTGGCTCCCACTGAAGAGACCTCAATAAAGGTTGAAACCGGTCTGGGTAGTGGCCCTTCCCTTAATGCATAACAATAGGCATATCCGCAAGGAGATGTGTTTTGCATTACATTATAGGAGATACTAGGATAGGAGTGTTGGTAGCTTGCTCCACCTTTGCAACGAGTTGCCCTAGTGTGTACCACCTTAACCCAGTCCTGAAGATACTTTCAGGCGCAAACTTTGTTTGCTCACACTTGGATAAAGGATTAAACTAAATTTATTATACTCTAACCAAGTGGAAAATAAACTTTCAACATCTTTCTCTAAATCCAGAGTAAGTTATTAAAAAAGGGTGGCACACCAATTGGCAATTCCTATAGGTGGAGATGACCTGCAAATGCTTCTGCCTGATATCTCGACTTGGGCCTGGCTCCCACTGAAGAGACCTCAATAAAGGTTGAAACCGGTCTGGGTAGTGGCCCTTCCCTTAATGCATAACAATAGACATATCCGCAAGGAGATGTGTTTTGCATTACATTATAGGAGATACTAGGATAGGAGTGTTGGTAGCTTGCTCCACCTTTGCAACGAGTTGCCCTAGTGTGTACCACCTTAACCCAGTCCTGAAGATACTTTCAGGCGCAAACTTTGTTTGCTCACACTTGGATAAAGGATTAAACTAAATTTATTATACTCTAACCAAGTGGAAAATAAACTTTCAACATCTAATGGTGAAGATATGGTCTATAGTGGATCTATGTGGCCTGAATTCTGCTTGGTTTTCCTCTATGATTTTTTCTGTAAGACCTGTGTTCTCTTTTGTATAATTCGAATGAATAGTTTATAACTATGACTTAAGAGTGTTATGGGTCTGTAATTTTCACATATTCTTTTGTCTCCTTTTTTGTGAATTGGTATAATAATTCCTGTTTTCCAGTCAGTTGGAATTACTCCAGTATAAAGAATTTGATTAAATAAATTCCTTAAGAAATTAATGGCATCCTTGCCACCATAGTTTTATAGAGATTTCATCTTTACCTGTAGCTTTTGAAAGTTTCATTTGGTTTACTGCATTTATAATTTCTGCTGAGGTTATGGGTGGTGCCTTTTCATATATCTTTTCTGTTATATTTTCCTCCTCCTCCTGTTCTTTTTGAAATAATGTTTGATAGTAGTCCTTCCAAATTATTTTAATATTTGAATTGACCCAGTTTCTAGATTGTTTTTATCTTTCATTGTTAATGGTTTATCTTTATAGATCTTAGTTAATTCGTTGATAATTTTGAATACCGTTTTATTATCATTTCTTTTATTAGCTTCTTCGCAGAGTTTTGCTTTTTCCTCCAACCAGATATTTTTGGCAGATAGGCACATTTTATCAATTTTGTTTTTAAGATTCTTATAATGTTGTTTATTTTCTTCTGTATTTTTTATATTTAATATATGCTGTGCTGTTCTTTTTTCTTCTAAAGTATTTAGAATTTCAGGGGTTATTCATGATTTTGATTCATGATTCATGAATTCCATTCATGATTTGGTCTTGATATTGTACCAAGTATGTTTCTTGCAGTACTTATAATTTTTTTACCTTGATTCCATATTTTCTATATTGTCATAGGATAATCTTCTAAACTCATTTCCTATTAGTGTCTGATAATTATCTTGCATAGATTTCTCTTTCAGTTTTGACAGGTCCACTTTGTTGATAGGAGCTCGTGATTTACGATACTTGAATTTTAATTTAATTTTTGCTGCTAGCAGTTCATGGTCAGTGTCGAAGTCTGGATTTTTTAAAGTTCTAACATTTTGCACTGATGATTTCCAATTGCGTTTGATTAGAACGTAATCAATACAGTTCTTTGTTGTACCATCTGGTGAGGTCCATGTGTGTTTGTGGGAAGGTCTATGGGAAAAAAGGGTGTTACAGATAAATAGATTATTTGCCTTACAAAATTCTAAAATTCTTTCACCTCTTTCATTTCTGTTATCAACTCCGAACCTACCCATAACATCCTCCATGCTTGGGGTGAACTTCCCAATTTTGGCATTAAAATCTCCCATCACTATTAATATATCTTTCTTATTGGTCTTGTCTATTAGATCTTGCAACTTATCATAAAAGGTATCGATTTCTTCATCTTCATGTGACTGGTCGGGAGCGTAGATTTGAATAATTGTAAAGTGAACATTTTTTTCTTTACCTTTCAATCTGATAGCGATCATTCTTGGGCCATGTGGTTCTATGGCCATGACTGCATTTTGTAGACTATTATTCACTAAAATGGCGATTCCTACTCTATGTATATTGTCCTCTCTGCCTGAGTAGAATAGTTTTCCTGAATTTAGATTTATAACTCCTTCTCCTGTCCAATGAGTTTCAGCCAAACCTAAAATGTCCCATTTAATCCTAGCAAGTTCTTTTTCGATCAAATTTATTTTCTCAGATTTTAACAGTGTCCTTATATTTAAGGTTAAGAGATGTGAAATTCTATTGGCTGACCACATACTAAACTTCTCGACTGCTCCCTGTGATCTAGGATCAATCGCGTCAGTTTCCTCGGATGCAGTAACATTCTCTTGACATGGCGGAGACTCCTGATTCATAGGGTTGAATGGCAGAATAATGCAGCCGGGTTGCCACTCCTCTGCTCCTCTCCCCACTCCTCCTTTGGTTCACGACTCCTTATTCTTTATTAGGAGCAACCCGTTGGGGTTTCTCTCATCTGCCACCCGAGGGACGCGCCTGGTGGGAGTCAGGTCTCCCCCAGGTGATATATAACTGTTAATTTTTAGGGAAAGACAATGTATACTATTATATTAATTAAAAAACTTTAATACTTCCAATATTTCGGTAATGTTACATTACCATCTTCAATAATAATATGTACACGCAGGCACTAACACTGGACAAATATAGCTGAAGACAACTGAAGTTGGTCCTAGAGTCCTAAAAGGTGCCACCTAGTTGGATGTTCTAAGAATGCAAGCTTCCCATATTTGGGGAAGTCTCATGCATCCAAATTTGTTGAGGTTTGGGGAGTTTTTTTTAGAGCCGAGGCTGATGCTAGGAATAATCTCTCATATTTAAACTTGCTGCGGTGTAGTAAGGTGGCTTTCTTCCAGCGTATTTTATGGTGGGTGTCCAAAACATGGTCAGCAAGTCCTGAGTGGCTGTATTGGTAGAAACAAATATAATCCTTATGGTCAGATATCCTGATATTAGCTGTCCTGCCTGTTTGGCTGTAGTAAGAGAGTTTGCAACTACAAGGAACCTCATATACTCCAGGTAGTTCTAGAGAAAGTGACTGGTCCTTGGGGGAGCAGATAAGAGATGCCAATTTTTTTAATAAAATTAGTTTAATCCTTTATCCAAGTGTGAGCAAACAAAGTTTGCGCCTGAAGTATCTTCAGGACTAGGGTAAGGTGATACAACACCAGGGCAACTCGTTGCAAAGGTGGAGAAAGCTACCAACACTCCTATCTCAGTATCTCCTATAATAATGCAAAACACATCTCCTTGCAGATATGTCTAATGTTATGCATTAAGGGAAGGGCCACTACCCAGACTAGTTTCGACCTTTATTGAGGTCTCTTCAGTGGGAGCCAGGCCCTAGTGGAAATACCAGGCAGAAGCATTAGCAGGTCATCTCTACCTATAGGAGTTGCCAAATGGTGTGCCACCCTTTTTTAATAAATTACTCTGGATTTAGAGAAAGATGTTGAAAGTTTATTTTTCACTTGGTTAGAGTATAATAAAATTAGTTTAATCCTTTATCCAAGTGTGAGCAAACAAAGTTTGCGCCTGAAGTATCTTCAGGACTAGGGTAAGGTGATACAACACCAGGGCAACTCGTTGCAAAGGTGGAGAAAGCTACCAACACTCCTATCTCAGTATCTCCTATAATGCAAAACACATCTCCTTGCGGATATGTCTAATGTTATGCATTAAGGGAAGGGCCACTACCCAGACTAGTTTCGACCTTTATTGAGGTCTCTTCAGTGGGAGCCAGGCCCTAGTGGAAATAGTGGAAATACCAGGCAGAAGCATTAGCAGGTCATCTCCACCTAGAGGAGTTGCCAAATGGTGAGCCACCCTTTTTTAATAAATTACTCTGGATTTAGAGAAAGATGTTGAAAGTTTATTTTTCACTTGGTTAGAGTATAATAAAATTAGTTTAATCGTTTATCCAAGTGTGAGCAAACAAAGTTTGCGCCTGAAGTATCGTCAGGCGCAAAGGGCCTGTCTCCCACTGAAGAGACCTCAATAAAGGTCGAAACTAGTCTGGGTAGTGGCCCTTCCCTTAATGCATAACATTAGACATATCCGCAAGGAGATGTGTTTTGCATTATAGGAGATGCTGAGATAGGAGTGTTGGTAGCTTTCTCCACCTTTGCAACGAGTTGCCCTGGTGTTGTATCACCTTACCCTAGTCCTGAAGATACTTCAGGCGCAAACTTTGTTTGCTCACACTTGGATAAAGGATTAAACTAATTTTATTATACTCTAACCAAGTGAAAAATAAACTTTCAACATCTTTCTCTAAATCCAGAGTAATTTATTAAAAAAGGGTGGCACACCATTTGGCAACTCCTATAGGTAGAGATGACCTGCTAATGCTTCTGCCTGGTATTTCCACTAGGGCCTGGCTCCCACTGAAGAGACCTCAATAAAGGTCGAAACTAGTCTGGGTAGTGGCCCTTCCCTTAATGCATAACATAACATTAGACATATCCGCAAGGAGATGTGTTTTGCATTATAGGAGATACTGAGATAGGAGTGTTGGTAGCTTTCTCCACCTTTGCAACGAGTTGCCCTGGTGTTGTATCACCTTACCCTAGTCCTGAAGATACTTCAGGCGCAAACTTTGTTTGCTCACACTTGGATAAAGGATTAAACTAATTTTATTATACTCTAACCAAGTGAAAAATAAACTTTCAACGCCAATTTTTTTATATGGTTTGTAACAAGTTGTCAAGTCATATTTTTGTAGGATTTTTGTTAACTTTTCAGAAGTACCCTGAATATAAGGAATGGTGTATATTTAGAGTAGTCCCTGTTATGGAAGGGGAGGTTGAGGTTAATTGGTTTTAATATTTTTTGGATTTTATGGGGGTTGTAGCATTGGCTACAAAGGTGTTAAGAATATGGCTAAGTCCAGTAGTAAGGGCATTGTTATCTGAACTGATTAATTTTGCCCTGTTATATAGGGTTTTTATAATCCCATATTATTGGGAAGGGAAGGGGGTGATTGCTGGTGAAAGTATCTACCTGTATGTGTAGGTTTTCTTTAAACAGAGAAAGCCAGGGATCCATCAGGCTGGTGTGTAATCAGAGTGTCTAGGAAAGGGAGATTGTTAATTGGCATCTCTTATCCACTCTCCCAAGAACTAGCCACTTTCCCTAGACCAGTGTTTCTCAACGTGGGGCATACGCCCCACAGGGGGGGGAGGGCAATTAGAAAGTGATGTTGCATTCGTCATCTCATCACTGATATACTCAAAACACTCACCACTGTCGGCGAGGAGGGACATCAAAATCTTTGAGGCATTGAGGTGGGGCATGATCCAAAAAACGTTGGGAAATACTGCCCTAGACCTACCTGGAGTATACCAGGTCCCTTGTACTGTAGTTGCAAACTGTCTTACTACGGCCAAACAGACAGGACAGCTAACATGAGGATATCTGAACATAAGGATTATATCTGTTTCCACCAATACAGCCACTCAGGACTTGCTGACCATGCTTTGGACACCCGCCATAAAATATGCTGGAAGAAAGCCATCTTACTACACTGCAACAAGCTTAAATATGAGAGATTATTCCTAGAATTGACCTCAGCTCTAAAAAACTCCCCAAACCTTAACAAATTTAGATGCATGAGACTGCCCCAAATATGGGAAGCTTGCATTCTTAGAACATCAGTCCAACAGCCAAGACTACTACCCAATTTAGCCCACTAGATGGCATCTTTCAGGACTCTATGACCGACTACAGTTGTTGTCTTCAGCCATATTTGTCCAGTGTTAGTGCCTGCGTGCACATATTATTTTTTACGTTCCCTGAAGATGGTAATATAACATTACCAAAATATTGGAAGTATTAATTAAAGTTTTTTAATTAATATAATAGTATACGTTGTCTTTCCCTAAAAATTAACAGTTATGTATATTTTTCCATTTCTATTCCTGACATCACATCATCCTCAGACAACCAAGTTTCGATTATACCAATTACCTTTATGCATACTGACTCAATCAATGCAACAACTTAATGTGAATACTCCTAGGGGGGGGGGGGGTAATACAGTAAACCTAAACTGATGTATTGCAAATTAGCTACATATTCGCCAGCCTGGTTGGCCTAGTGGTTAGCACGTTCATTCTCCAACCAATAGGCCACAGGTTTGAATCCCAGTGTGAGCATAAGCATGGATGGTTGTAATTGACTGTCTTTAGTCAGAAGATGAATTTCATTGAGAGACCAAATCCATGCTTATTTCAGGCCTAAAGTGTCCTTGTAAAAATTCTATATAAAAATAAATATATAAAAAATAAATAAAAATACCAAAGAATATGTGAAATTAATATTAAAAAAAAAAAAATGAAAAACTCAGACCACCCACAGTATGAATGTACTATAGGTCCTACAATCAATCTTTGTACTCAACACATTCCATAGACTCAAAAAGTTTTGGTTGTTTGCCTCTGACTAAGGTTTCTTTATCATCTAGATATCCAGGCATATATACAGACCAGTGTACAGAAATTCAAATAAGTGGCCTAATCTTATCACATAAAATGGCAATTTTGTTATTCCCACTTGTCAGTGTTCATATTATGCCAGTTCTATGAATAGCTATCACAACTTTTACAATATGCTGAATTCAACTGCCTATACATTAATGCTTCCTTATCTCTTGCCCTCCTATTTTTACACCTTATTCTATCTCCTCAGTTCCAAGTCCATGATCTTACACTTGCTGATACTGAAATAGCATACCCACTCACCTACTGCTAGTATAGTAGCTAAGTGGGGATTGCTATAGAATTATACACCCTCTGTCCAAAAAGAAACCGAAAGTTTGATAGAATATAAAACACAGGCCAATTATAATTATTCAAATGATTTATTTCAATCAATATACTCTCCATCAGCTTCGATACAGCATTTGGCATGGTCAATTAATTCGTTGAATGAGTATTTTATATTGATTTTTGGGACTGTTGAGGGTCATGGTTACTGCTGCTTGAACATTTTCAATGGTGTCGTATCGCTTTCCTTTCATCAGCAAATGAAGTCGGGGGAAGAGAAAGAAGTCACAGGGTGCTAAATCAGGTGAACACAGTGAGTGATCCAACACACAAACTTGGTTTTTGCTCAAAAACTGTCTCACAATGTTCGAACAATGAGATGGTGCATTATCGTGCAAAAGTGACTAGCTACCTGCATCACGATATTCATGCCATACACGATGAATTCTCGCTATCAATCGCTTCAAAACATCGTGATAAAACTCACTATTGACCGTTTGGCCAGGCGCAACGAATTCTTTGTGAATAATGCCCTTGGAATCGTAGAAACAAATCAGCATTGTCTTTACTTTTGACTTCTCCAAGTGACTTTTTTTCGGATGCCCCTCTTCTGGTGGTCTCCACTCAGCACTCTGGTGCTTTGTTTCGGGCTCATACCCGAAACACCACATTTCGTCACAGTAACGATCGTTTCAAGGAATTTTGAGTCCTTACGAGCAGTTTTAAAGATGTCCTTGCAGTGTTCAATTCGATAAATTTTTTAGTCGTCGGTCAACTTGTGGGGAACAAATTTTAGATTTGTTCAATTTAATTCAATTTACGAAGACTCAAACTCTCGATCAAAATGTTGTGCACAGCGTGATTGTGATGATTTTGGAATCCCCGATTCATTTTCAATCAATCTCACAGATGATTTCGCATTTTCTTTGATGAAATCACACACTTGTTGGATGTTAACTTTGCTCAGTCCAGTTTTTGGACGGCCCAGCTTTTCGTCATCCTCAAGCATCTCATGACCCTTTTGAAATCACTTAAACCACTCGTAAACTTGAGTACAGGATAAGCATTCATCACCGTATGCTTTTTGGTAATTTACCAAGTTTAACACAAAAGTAAATCGCATCTCTCTGTTTGAAAATCATTTTCCGACTGTTCATCAAAACACACTGTCACTCTTAGCGCTATAACTCGGCTTCTAATGAAACAAATGTCATAAACAGTTGACGCAACACTAATCAAGATTGGAGGCTTAATGGATTTTTTACAACACTCAAAAAGAATTAAAATAGACTTTAATACTTCCTATATTTCGTCCTAGTCACTAGGACATCTACGGGGATTACAAAAAAAATTAATGTAACATATGCACAATATAGGAAGTATTAAAGTCTATTTTAATTCTTTTTGAGTGTTGTAAAAATTCCATTAAGCCTCCAACATGATGTCCTCACAGCACTTAAGCCTCTACACACGAACACTAATCAAGGTTGCTGCTTTCGACAACAAAATGATACAACAGCTAGCTAAAAGTTCGGTTTCTTTTTGGCCAGAGGGTGTACTAATAGTATAACAGAATTGTTGCTACAAAAGGATGCAAATGAGTTCACATCCTTTTGCAGCAACAATCAAACTAGAGTTTCTGCCATTATTATTCCCCATTTAGTTTTATGTACATAGCTGAATATCTCTTCTCATATCCAGAACTATATCAATATATAAATTAAATAGTCATCCAAGATAATAAATAAATTAAATCTCTCAGGACAACATCTTATGACATCTCAAGACAACAGTGAGAAGTAGTATGCTACAAGACACTGCCCTGTGGTACATCACAGGGCAGTGTCTTGTCAGTCAACCATTCCTGCATCCAAGCTACTAATTCATTATTAATCCTCATCAATTTCAATTGTGGATTGTCCTACAATATGTTAAATGCTGTTGTAAAATCTAACAAAATTACTTTAAAAGAAGACTATTTAATACTGTCTTCACCGTTTTATCTAAGATTACTCAAGATAAGACTGCTCTTTAACACATTCAAGCTACTCTCTAGAAAGACTATTGTTCTCTTCATTCCAATGTGGTATTCTATCTCTAATCAGCTTAATCAACATTATCATCACATCTGCTAATCAGTGGATTGACTTAGATCCACTGATAGACTTCTTCCTCATATGGCAATATTATTTATCTTCCTTCTCTTCTGGGATTGTTCCAGTTGCCAGACTCATGACGAACGAGTCTCTATTGATTTAAAAATATGCCCAGATCTGGAGACACTTGTACAGACGAGCTTATCAAAAGACATCGAAAAAGGGATAAAAAAAAAAAAAGTCAGCCGTACTACAGAGGAAAACAATATTACCTGGGATGAGACAAAAATGCCATACATATATTACACACAACCATCATATAAGAAAAATCCAAGTGCAGAGATGATATACATTCTGAAAAACACAACAAGAAGCAAGAACTGGTCTCCATGGATCTACAATGAAATGGAATATGTGAAATGATATGTTAAACTCATCAACAATTCAGCAAGTATACAAAATGAATGCCAAGTATTTTCAACATTAACTATCAAATCATCCTTGTCAGCTAATGCTTATAAAGTTCTTGTGCTCTGTGATTTGGTTGCTATTTAGTTCTTTATATGCTCACCTTTTCACTTAATAACCATGTAAGCCAGATTCTGAAGAAGCCAATAAGACTAAAAATTGACATGTGAAGTGACAGGGCAGGTCATATCGTGCAACATGGTGGCAACTGAGAAAACATTCAAAAAAGCACTTGAATCACGTTTCTAGAATGAGTATTTAAAAGTATTTTCAAATTTTCATATCCACTATCAATGGTTCAAATTCTCTATATTATTACATAGGCACCACCACCATGGAGTCCCAAGACTCAATATAGAAAACCAAAACTATCAACACAATATCTATCATACATCTCCTTGAAAACCATTAACAGATGAAATACTCACAACTGAATCAGGCAACCCATTCCATTTATTCACCACTCTCCAAGTGAAAAATCTAGCCCCTCACACCCTCACTAATCTCACTCTTACTCAACTTCCAGAGATGATCTCTTGTTCTTTCCCCCTCTAGCCAAGTGCTAAAAACATTTCCCCTGCATCAATCCTATAAAATCTTTTAAGTAACTTAAATGTCTCTATCCCCCCATATTCATACCCCCCCTCTTTTTTTTGCCTATCAACTGGCTTTTGCAATCCACAAACCCTCAATGCATCCTCATAGGAAGCATTCCACAGACCACTCACCATCTTGGCCACTTGTTTCTGGATCCTCTCCACCACTTCCTCATTCCTCAAGAAACTCAGGGGACCAAACCTGAGAACAGTAATCCAGATGTGGTCATATCAAAGCTTCATAAAAAAGAATGATAACTCCTTTATCTCTGCTTGTTAGTATGTTCTTCAATAACCAAGTAATCCTGTGAGCTACCCTGGCTACTTTAGCAATATACTTTCTAAACTTCAGCTCTAATTACTACAACTATCCTCAAATCCCTGGCTTAATTTCCTGGAGTATACTTCCCTCAATGTGATACACAGCTTGTAATCTATATATCCCAAAATGCATAACTTCACACTTTTCCAAATTAAATTGATGTCCATTATGTTTTGCCCATACTTTGTAAAATAGTCACTCAATAGCTCAACAACTTCACCTGCCTCTGTTATTCTCTACCATCTGCACTCAAAGTTATTCTACCATAGTTATTCTTCCTCCTACTTGCCATATAATGAAAAAGACTCTTTGGGAATTCCTTTTGCCAGCTAATCTGATTTTCCCTTCCTTATCATGCTAGTCCATATTCCATCACTGTATGAAACAACCTCAGTTATGCTGTCTGCCTCTGACTTATCTGTTTATGTTACCATTAGAAAACTTCTCTGGTATAACCAATTATGTCATACTTTGTATTGTGCTTAAGAGCTCCTAAAAGGTTCTTATGATTCTTGCATATCCTACCCTCCTATCATATTCCATTATGGCAGTGATTCTACCTAAGGGGGGGGGCACAAAGAAAGCAGAAATCAAAGAAAAAAACTGGAAAACTACTTTACTGAAACAAAAGCACTTAATGAAACTATTTACTGACACAAAAACAATATAAAAACAAAAACATAAAATGCACTCTGAAAATAAAATGTATAAAATCCACTGTATTGAATAAACTAGTTACGCTTATGGAAACATATCAATATTGCAACTACTTAAAACTGAACAATAACAATGAATCTAAAAATTAATGGCTTCATTAAGCCTGTGTTGCAGAGCAAAGGTTTTCATATTATGGTGATACATTGGAAATTGACACTCTTAGTTCTCTTTCTATATTTTATTTTTAAGGCAGCCACTGCAGAAAACCCAATTTCACAAAGATAAGATGTTGGAAATGGCAAAAGTGCATGAAAAGCTCTTGAGACTTTGGTGCAGAAAATTCATCATCAACACTGGTCCAAAATTCAAACAGTGATTTAGATATAAATTGTCTTTTGATTTTTGCTGCTTGACATGAAGTCTATAAATTGTTCTTCTTCAATTGAAAAACCTTCAGAGGTAATTTGAAATGGGTTTCTAACCCACTCGTACATTGCCATTATGTTATCGTTAGCTATAAAATAGTTTCTAAAATTCTTCAACATTGTTAAATGATTTTCAATAGTTGCAAATAAAATTTTGATGTGTTGCTCTTCTGCCTTGTAGGTTTTGATAAATTCATCCACATTTGCAAACATTTCTAATTTTTATTGCTTTACCTTTTTGTTCCATAACTTTAGATTTTTACAAAAAGCATTAACTTTGTCACGCATCTCTAAGATGTGTATTTTTTCCTTGGAGTTGCAGGTTTAATGTATTTAGTTTCTCAAATGTCCACCAATTAGTGCAATTTCATCACAATTAAGTGGTCTAAACTTCTCTGCTTCTTTGTGATTTTCCTCTTCCAAGAAGAATGCTATTTTGCCTCTTAATTTGTAAACACATTGTAAACATTTTCCCCTGTGATAACCATCTTGTCTCACAGTAAAATAGTAATGCTGAATGTTCCACTCCGCTATGTCTTTGCAAAGTTTAGATTTTAAGGGTCTCATTTTTATATAATTCACCACGGTTATAACTGTTGTTAACACAATGTTTAGACCAGGACTCATTTCCTTTGCAGCAATAGCTTCTCTATGAATCGTGCAATGTGTCAAAATATACTGTGGGGATTTTTCCCTCAAGGCTTGTAAACTTTTAAGCCTTTCAGACATAACTCGAGCACTATCAGTGCAAATTCCAACACAATTTTTCCACTGTATGCTTGCCTTGCATATAAAATCGTCCAATATTTTGAACAATTCAGGGCTGTGGCTCTTCTTTCTACTGGTTTACAAAACAATAACTCTTCAACTGCTGATAATCCAGCACAAAATCGAACATAAGCAATTAAATGACAATCCTTGTTGCTATCTGTTGCCTCATTTAAGCTGAATTGAGAATAATTGGTTACAAAGCTTTGACAAAAGTTGTTGATGCATATCTTCACATATATCGCCAATTCGCGGAGCAATAGTATCATTTGATAGAGGTATGCACTTGCACTGTAGTTGTTTAGCAAAACTTTCTCCAAGCATAGTTTCCACAATATCAATCGCAGCGGCAGAATTAGGTCTTCTCCGATGGTGTGGGGCTTTTTGCACCTAGCTATTTTACATGCAACTTTGTAAGAAGTTAGTAAAACTTTTTCATTTACCGATAAAGCTTTTTTAATGCTAGATTTTTGCTTTTCAAAACATTTCATTTGGCAGCAAAGACCTCTTGAGGTTTGTTAATATACTTCTAATAAAGTGTTTCCAAATGTCTTAATATTCACTTTCATGCTATCAGATGCCAAAATTTTTGAACACATAACATGCAGTGGTCTTTCTTCATCATTTACTTCAGTCTTTGTAAAACCGAAATCTAAATATTCTGCTGCATGCTTTCTTGATTTCACTTTCAAAGGGATATTCTGTGAACCTGAATTTGTTGACGTCGACACTCCACAGTCGTCAGATGCCTGCTTATATCCAATTAAAAATTTTTCTACACTAGAAAAAGATTGTTTTTATACAGTGTATCACAGTCATTGTGAATAGGAGTAAAATAACGCCGACCATCGACTTCTCTCTGTTAGTCACTGTTGCAGTGTTACTGCTGCCTTATCATTTCAAGCCTTATTTATGCTCGCAGAAACATTTCTAGAACATTCGAGACTACCCATAAAGAAATCGCAAATGTTTCTGAAAGGCCAATACAATTCAATAGTCTGTGCAGTGATGCCAGATCTATACAATTTTTTAAAGATTTGATGACATATTTAAATTTCTATGAATATTTTAAAATTTTAATTATCCTAGTTTTTTTTTTTGTTTTTCTAACTTATGGGTTTTGTCAGTATCTCAACACAAGAATTGCAAGGGGGGGGGGGGGGAGGTGGAGAATGCCACAAAAATTAATATTAAAAAATGGGGCACACATGAAAGAAGGTTGAGAAATACTGCATTATGGCAAAAACACAGTAATTATCAATAAAGCCATTTGTATTTGTGATGACCAGCATGACACAACAGGCATAATTAAGACAAAAAAAAATGAAAAAATAAGATTTCCAACATAAAATGTGCCACAGAATCAGTATTGTTAAATATATTAATTGATGATTAAACCAAAACACTTCTTTGATTTTTTTACTTGATCAAAATTTTTCTCACTCATCACAAATGAGCAGATGTATTTTTCAAACCAAAACAATAGATCCAATAAAAACTAATGTTTAACACAGAAAATGCTGTGCAACATTATTGCAGGGAGAAAAAAAAAAAAAAAAAATCATCTATGTCAGTGCTTCCTAAACTTCTGGATGTCAGGGCCCCCTTTGCAAAGATTGAAATATTTCATGGCCCCCCTCGAAAACAAATCATAATAGTGAGATATATTATTATAATATTTATTGTATTTATATTCAATACAAAACATACACAGCAAATATTGCAAAAATCAAATGCATATATTACATTTTTTGCCTCTTAGCATTAGGTTCTGAAGACGATGCGGGCTGTTCTGGTAAAATATGAAATAGTGTCTTTTTTTTTTTGAGTCTGTTTCTGCTTCTTCTGATTGTTCGCGGGATTTTTTTTTATATTTTTTTTTATCAGCCACTTATACATCTCAGGGTTAAATTTTTTAATGTAGAACAGATCAAATAATATCACCACTTACCGATGCTGGCACACCACAGACTGATAACATGAAATTAGTGAATATTACCTGAATAAGGGAATCCCCAGACCAGGAACATTTTTCTCTTTTGTGACCTTTCTCCCTTTATGGTAATTAAGCCTAACGCAAAACAGACAGCAAAGGCAGGTTATTAAAACGTGCATATGATTGGTGCGGTATCAACAAAAGATCGTGCAACCGAAAGATAAAAGCATAGCTGACAATTGAGTTCAAATGCTAACTCTCTTCAACCGAATTCCATATAAACTACCATAACATTCATTATATATATATATTACTTAGTTTCAACACTTTTACGAATTTTAACACGTTCGGTTGAATTTTATTGGTGCCTTGGGAAATCGAACTCACACACATCTAATTAACAACAATAGTTTTTAGTTAGATACTGTGTTTGCCCATGCAACATACGGTTTTGTTTCAGTTTATACAGCATAGTTTCTGTATGAGGGGACATGTGATTCATTAATTAGTGTGTTTTTATCCCAGTTGTCTCTAATTGCACTATTTATTGAGAAATATATTACACAGACTCCTCATACCTTATTCACTGGCATAATAAAAGTACTTGTTTTTATTGCCTCTGCAGTATAGTGGCTGTTAGGGAGGGTGTTGTTTACCACTGCAAGCAAGTTACTATCTCCCCACATGAACTTGTTTAAGCTTTTTTTCATGTGTGAAGTATATGCAAAACTTTTATTGGTAACAGAAAACTAGCTTGGATGACAGTGATAACATAAAACGAGTTTTGATATGTATATAAAGTCAATATCAACAGTCCCTGATTACGAACGAGTGATGAAAGGGACAGGAAGATTTCAAGCTTCCCTGGAGAGCATTCGAAGTTTTAAAACTTTTATTGGTAACAGAAAACTAGCTTGGATGACAGTGATAATATAAAACGAGTTTTGATATGTATATAAAGTCAATATCAACAGTCCCTGATTACGAACGAGTGATGAAAGGGACAGGAAGATTTCAAGCTTCCCTGGAGAGCATTCGAAGTAAATACAATTAACCACTGCTCTGAAATGAAACATATGAATAAGCAATATTTAGTAATAATCATTAAGCGCCGAAATACGCAGAAAGCAAAGTTTGTGAACCAACACCAATGTGTGAATTTTTCCATTAAAATATAAAAAAATAACAAAAAAGAAATAATAAATAATAAAAGTTAAATACGTTTCTTTTAAAATAAAAAAAATCTACTGTCTTAAAACATTTTAAATTTGTTTTCATTATTTCACGGTCCCCCTCAAGAAAACCTACGGCCCCTAAGATGGCCGCGGCCCACAGTTTGGGAAACGCTGATCTATGTGATCAAATATAATCTGTTTTAATTTATTGTATTATCCATTCCTTTTCAAGTGAGCCTATAAAATGATTACAGTAACAACTTACCCAAGAATTCAAATTATCAAAATATGGTGGATTCTTTGCTGGCTGCCTTATTTGCTCATCATCATCTTTTGAAGCTGGAAAGAAAAAAAAAAAAGTATAAATTAACTACTGGCTTCCATGGTTATTTTGCATATCACATAACAAATCAACAGGCAGTAATGGAAGAATAGAGGTATGCAAATTGAAGGTGCTTAGGATATTGTATGATATTAATGAAAATACAGCCATGAGATTCATCAGAACGTGCAAGGGAACTGGTAATACCTCTGACCAAGCTCTGTAAGTCTCAGGTCTGATAAGGTCTTAAGGAAAAGGAGGGAAAAAGAGTTTTGTTGCATCATTCTCCAAGTCAAAGACTGCAAATTATAGATTAACCTGTATCTTATAATAAATTTAGTTTAATCCTTTATCCAAGTGTGAGCAAACAAAGTTTGCGCCTGAAAGTATCTTCAGGACTGGGGTAAGGTGGTACAACACCAGGACAACTCCTTGCAAAAGTGGAGCAAGCTAACAACACTCCTATCTCAGTATCTCCCATCTCCCATAATGCAAAACACATCTCCTTGCGGATATGTCTAATGTTATGCATTAAGGAAAGGGCCACTACCCAGACTAGTTTCAACCTTTATTGAGGTCTCTTCAGTGGGAGCCAGGCCCAAGTGGAGATACCAGGCAGAAGCATTAGCAAGGTCATCTCTGCTTATAGGAGTTGCCAAATGGTGTGCCATCCTTTTTTAATAAAGTACTCTGGATTTAGAGAAAGATGTTGAAAGTTTATTTTTCACTTGGTTAGAGTATAATAAATTTAGTTTAATCCTTTATCCAAGTGTGAGCAAACAAAGTTTGCACCTGAAAGTATCTTCAGGACTGGGGTAAGGTGGTACAACACCAGGGCAACTCCTTGCAAAGGTGGAGCAAGTTACCAACACTCCTATCTCGGTATCTCCCATAATGCAAAACACATCTCTCAATAAAGGTTGAAACTAGTCTGGGTAGTGGCCCTTCCCTTAATGCATAACATTAGACATATCTGCAAGGAGATGTGTTTTGCAGTATGGGAGATACTGAGATAGGAGTGATGTTAGCTTGCTCCACCTTTGCAAGAAGTTGGCCTGGTGTTGTACCACCTTACCCCAGTCCTGAAGATACTTTCAGGTGCAAACTTTGTTTTCTCACACTTGGATAAAGGATTAAACTAAATTTATTATACTCTAACGAAGTGAAAAATAAACTTTCATCAACCTGTATCTTAGAGGAGGTAGCATTAAAGAAGATGCTCAAAGGCAAAATTCTGGAATGGCAAATAGCAATGTGGTTCAGCACGGGTTTGTGAACGGTAGATCCTGCCTTCATAATCTATTCACTTTTCATAATAAAGTGACTAAAAGTGTTGGATAAAACAAATATCTACATGATCACACTTCTGGACTATACAAAGACATCTGATAAGATACTAATGTGGAATCCTGTTATGGATAAGAGGATGACTGATGGACAGATATACATCCAAGAGATGTATATCTGGGAGATATACATCTCTTTTGGATCTGGTCCAAACCACTGGTCACCTGCCGTCTTTTGGATTCAGTCACCACTGAATCCAAAAGAAGGCAGGTGACCAGTGGTGTGCCACCCTTGGGCTACTATTACTCAATTGATATATTAAGAGATTTTGTATATCAAAAGACTTGAATATTAAAAGACTATAAGCTATGTACTACACTGATGAAACTGGGCTGAAAAAACTGATGGGAATGACTGTGGACAAGGAGTTCAAGTTTAGATGGCATACCATTAAAAAATGACTAAAATAGATCACATTGAAAAGAAAAGATCAGATTATTATTTATCCCTCTATACAAGGAGATCTGATATGTAGCTACATCTCAACTGCTTCAGAGAAATTTGGTCATTTGGTGATGAGGAAGCTGGGGAGAAGACCCAGAAAAAAAAGTCCTCACGATAGTAGCAGGTACACAGAAAAAACTATGAGGATAGACTGAAGGTCTGTAACTTCAGCTGATAGGGGGGGAGGAGGTACATGAAAGAAACCCAAGTCACTAAAGAGAATTTATGGGACTGATGCAGAAAAATTTTTCAATTCATGACAAGGGAACAAAAAACGATTTTACAGCAACCTCCAATGCCTGGAGGTAAAAAATGTCACCACCTGGCTTATTTGGAGATCCAAAGTGACATCCTGAGCAGGGATTCTCATTTCTGTCACTACCTCCATCCCTCTCTTCTGCAATGTGAGAGATATCCTTCAAGGGCATGCAAACATAGAGACTCAAAACCTCTTTAATCTCAAGGTTACATCAGTTAAAAACAGTGATGTCACACTGGCCACCAAAAGTGCACAGGCATGATCCTGTCAGTAAATTAGTGAGGAAGTTTCCTGGTCAACTGGTGCATCATCTCTGCCAGGTTGTCTGTGTGTGGAGTCTGAGTAGTGGTATATGGAAGACACTGTCAAGGCAATTATATGGCAAGAGATTGTTCACTCTGTGTATAGGTTATCATATCCAAGAATATCTTCTCTGCATGAATATCCCCCATTATCCTTTCATCTAACTATGAACCAGAAATGAAATGTATAAACATACAGTGACACTGTAACTGAAATAAATCTCCCATAAAAACTAATCCTAACAAAAATACAAACCAAGCACAATAAACAAAACATACCAGAATCCATAAAAAAATTCACTTCCACATCCAGTTTACCAACATCCATGGCATAAAAACCAACATAAATGATGTACGCAGCTGTTCTTTAACACCCCTACTAGCCGAGGTGGATAAATAGTGAGACTGAATTGCACTTCTTGTTCATATTATGCAATAGTTGTTACAGAATAGTATCCAGATTTAGCTGGATGTCTATAGACATCCTGGCCAGTTGGAGGGGAGGGGGGAGGCATGAGGTTTCTTCAATTCACATGAAAATACAAGGAAATAAATATTTTTTTAAAGCCATATATTCCTTGTGAATTTCATGCCATATATTCCTTTTCATGTGAATTGAAAAACAAGCAATGACTTTAACCCGAATTGTACATCTTTCCACCTGAATTCCTAACTCTCTCCGCTCTTCCAATACTACTGATCTCTTTTTAACGAGTTCTCCTTCCAGATACATCACCTCTTCTCTCAGTAACTCATATCACAATTATGTGCATGTCTCCTACTAATCTCAATGTTGTGTCCTTTGTCATTACAAAAGATACTCGATCAGGATGACCTCCGAAATGTTTCCTCTTCTTTCCATGGTCTGACTACTGCTTCTGCAATTCTGACCCAAACACCTACCTGGCCAAGTCAAAGAAATTATACAGACTGGTATGAAGGTCTTCATTCCTTATTCTACCTAAAATTCTCATACACTTTCCAAGCCCTGGGTCAACAGAAGGTGCTCCAAAGCAGTTGAAGAAAAAACTAGCTTGCCATAAGTGGCTTACAATGAGTACTCTCAGTTCATGCTGAAACATGCAATAAATGCAAAACAACCATCAGAAAATTCAAATCTGATTTCATAAAGACCAATAGCAGAAAACTTGCCTCTTGTCCAAATGGTTGACATGCCTTTAGAGGCATGTCTTCCATTTGGACAGGATGGTGGTTTTGCATTTTTGATCCCTTGCAAAAGCTACTGGATGCAATTTTTGCTCACATGCAACCCCAATGCTCTCTCTCATCCAGATGAAATTACTCTTGCAACACCTAAATATAGAGCTGACCTCTAGCGCATCACCCTTTTCCTCCAACTCCCACACAGGTGACCAAAACAATCATCTCCAATCATAGCAGTGAGAACCACATGCCTCCTGTGGTTTCAGCAAAAATACATCGGAAGAATACTAAAAACTTGGACAACAAGAAAGTCTTCTGGTCCCAATGGCATCTTGTTAAATGTACTCAAATGTTGCGCTTCAGACCAAATACTTTTCCTGTATCATCTCAATCTTATTTAATTAGCTAGCATTCATCCCAACATATAGCAAAACGCATATATCCAGACTATTCCAAAAACTGGAGATAATACTGTACAGTCAAACTATACCTACCAGTCATCACTTCAATGCTCTCCAAAATAATGGAGAAAGTAATCAACAATCAACTCAGACTCTGCTACACAGTCATACAGTTAATCAGTGACAATCAGAATGGATTCTACCAATCAAGATCCATAGCAGACCTCTTGGCCTATATATCCACTGCTGGACCCATGTAGAAATGTTCAGAAAAATGTGGAGGTCCCTTCTAAAGTTAGCAGAGCTTTTGATTGTGCCAGGCTTCAAGGCCTGCTAAGCAAACTACCATCATTCAATCCTTTATCTAAGTGTGAGCAAACAAAGTTTGCACCTGAAAGTATCTTCAGGACTGGGGTAAGGTGGCATAACACCAGGCAACTCGTTGCAAAGGTGGAGCAAGCTAACATCACTCCTATTTCCGTATCTCCCATAATGCAAAACACATCTCCTTGTGGATATGTATAATGTTATGCATTAAGGGAAGGGCCACTACCCAGACTAGATTCGACCTTTATTGGGGTCTCTTCAGTGGGAGCCAGGCCTAAGTGGCATTAGCAAGGTCATCTCTACCTATAGTATGGGAGATACTGAGACAGGAGTGATGTTAGCTTGCTCCACCTTTGCAATGAGTTGCCAGTGCTATACCACCTTACCCCAGTCCTGAAGACACTTTCAGGTGCAAACTTGGTTTGCTCACACTTGGATAAAGGATTAAATTAAATTTATTATAGTCCAAACAAGTGAAAAATAAACTTTCAACATCTTTCTCTAAATCCAGAATAATTTAATAAAAAGGTGGCACACCGTTTGGCAACTCCTATAGGTAGAGATGACCTTGCTAATGCTTCTGCCTGGTATCTCCACTTGGGCCTGGCTCCCACTGAAGAGACCTCAATAAAGGTTGAAACTAGTCTGGGTAGTGGCCCTTCCCTTAATGCATAACATGTATAATGTTATGCATTAAGGGAAAACACATCTCCATGCAAAACAAGGAGATGTGTTTTGCATTATGGGAGATACTGAGATAGGAGTGTTGTTAGCTTGCTCCACCTTTGCAACGAGTTGCCTGGTGTTGTACCACCTTACCCCAGTCCTGAAGATACTTTCAGGCGCAAACTTTGTTTGCTCACACTTGGATAAAGGATTAAACTAAATTTATTATACCATCATTCAGTCTACCTGCCATTCTCTGAAACCATGACCAGCATTCTCTTTCTCTCTGGTCATTTGCAGCATGTCATAGTGGATGACTCCATCTCTTTGAGCTACACAACTGATGGAGTGCCTTGAGGCTCTGTTCTATCACCTACCACTCATTCTTCTGAGTAGTAGTAGTAGGTGATAGAATATAAACAACTTACTTTCAATCATCACTAATCCTATCAAAGTCTGCTGATGATAGTACACTAATGATAGACATTTAATTGAGAGAAAACAGCACTGAGAAAGGTTAAAATCAATGTTAAATGTTTCCATTATTTCATTTCCATCTTCAGAGAGTGTAATATACAATTAACACAAAACACACACAATCCTGTATGGTAGGGTGACCTCTGAGCAGAGTTGGAGACCTCAGTTGTTACATCAGATCTGAGAATTAGCATTATCCAAATTATTATTATTATTAACACCAGACCTCCATGAAGTCAAAACTCACTGTGGAAGCTAAAACAATGGCAGACACAAAGCCAGTCTATCAAACGGTGCTTTAAACTCATTCAACGTATCCATATTCACTACAATATCAGGCAATGCATTCCACTCATTAACCACTCTCCATGCAAAGAACCTACTGATTATTCCCATGGTCACACACTCAAAGATTTCCAGGAATGTCCCTTTGTTCTACCCCCTTATTCCATTCAACAAAAAATTTCTTCCATATTAACCTGGTAACAACCCTTTACCAACTTAAATTCACTATTTGCAAAGACTATTCACGAGGCTTTGCAAATTGCATTCCCTCAATCTGTCCTCATATCCCACATCCCAAAGAGCAGTTATGACCTTGGCTAATCTTCTCCAGAGCCTTTCCAACATATCATCAGTATTAAAAACAACTCGTAAGGCCACAGTAATAACTTTAATTAATAAATAAGGTAGATATTTCGTACTAAAACTAATAGCACATCTTCAGTGTTACAAACAAGGAATAGAATACAAGTAACGAACATTCGGTGGATCACCTATTAAAATACAATGTTGTCGTGAGCTAGGAAATGAAAGAAATGAATAAATAATTAATTATTATTATAATTACAGCTATTTTGCTTGCTTCAGTTTAGGAGTACCCCTGTTTAAATGCCATTGGCTATTTACTCATGGATTCTTGGGGCATTATGAGTGTAGATGTACTAAAAAGTATATGTAGCCTAAGGAATAGAAAATTGCACATACCTTTTTCTGGGTGTTGTGGCTTTTCCTCAGTCTGCGATGTCGAAAACTGCAGAGCGTGTGTGGCGGGGAGGCAGTTTGGTAGAATAAGTTAGAAAAACCCGGGTTTTTTCGTAATATATAGAAACATATACTTTTATATAGGGTGGGGAAAAAGTGAAAGGGTTAATTTTTTTAAAATAGGGAGGGGGAGGGGGAAAGGTGGTTGACGGGGTGTGGACCGTTTCGACTATTCGTGGTCGTCATCTGAACACATTGGGAAAGTGGAAGCTATGTCAGGTCGGGTGAGTGCTTCTGTTTTAGAGGTGTTTGTGTTGTCTCCTATTGGTCGGGGTTGTGACCTCAATATTATGTTGTGAAGCTTCCAAACCTCGGAGATTATGTAGGGCCTGTGTACGTTGATGGAGTTCGCGTCACACTTTATAGCTATTGTCTCAGAATATCGGAAACAATAGCTATAAAGTGTGACGCGAACTCCATCAACGTACACAGGCCCTACATAATCTCCGAGGTTTGGAAGCTTCACAACATAATATTGAGGTCACAACCCCGACCAATAGGAGACAACACAAACACCTCTAAAACAGAAGCACTCACCCGACCTGACATAGCTTCCACTTTCCCAATGTGTTCAGATGACGACCACGAATAGTCGAAACGGTCCACACCCCGTCAACCACCTTTCCCCTTCCCCCTCCCTATTTTAAAAAAATTAACCCTTTCACTTTTTCCCCACCCTATATAAAAGTATATGTTTCTATACATTACGAAAAAACCCAGGTTTTTCTAACTTATTCTACCAAACTGCCTACCCCCCCCCCCCCCCGCCACACACACACTGCAGTTTTCGACATCGCAGACTGAGGAAAAGCCACAACACCCAGAAAAAGGTATGTGCAATTTTCTATTCCTTAGGCTACATATACTTTTTAGTACATCTACACTCATAATGCCCCAAGAATCCATGAGTAAATAGCCAATGACATTTAAACAGGGGTACTCCTAAACTGAAGCAAGCAAAATAGCTGTAATTATAATAGTTTATAATGAGGAGTAACATGGGAGTTTTCCCAGAAATAATATACATAAATAATTAATATAATTAGTTTTTTAATGATTACATAAAATGAAAGTCTCCCAGATTTTCAAGAGAGAGAGAGGCAATCATTTCGATTTAAATTTGGTCGGTGTAAAATAGCTTCACAACTTTCTTTAAAGAAGCGTTCATATTTGAACCTGCATCTATGAAGGAGAATAGCTTTATCCCACTGGATATTATGGGTAGTGGTAATACTGTGTTGTGCTAGACCAGATTTCTGAGGTTTGTTGTAATCAATATAATATTGATGTTCTTTAATTCTTTTTTCCACAGAACGGCCAGTTTGTCCAAAATAAGAAACATCACATTCACATGGAATTTGGTAAACGCCAACCAAAGACAGAGATGACAGATTAACTTTTAGATTAGATTTTTGTATTATTAGTTTTAGTACAAAATATCTACCTTATTTATTAATTAAAGTTATTACTGTGGACTTACGTGTTGTTTTTAATAATTATACTATGCCACAGGTTCCTTTAAAAATAAAAATATCATCATCATGAAAACCAGTGGATCAAATCTGTGTATAATAATCCATATGAGGTCTGATCAAAGTCTTATATAAGGAACCAGAACCTCTATATTTCTAAAAGTTAAGGTCCTCTGTTACCATGATCTGATGTGATGTCTTCACAATTTGTGCAATATGAGGCTCTGAACTTCATATCCTGGTTCACCAACACTCCAAGTTCTCTTATCTCCTCAACTTCAAAATTTCTCCACCAAGTGTATTGTTACCTACCAAATTTCAGAACCTTACACTTGGAAACACTGAATTGACAGTTCCATACTATAGCTTACTCATACAGTCTATCATGGCACACACTACTAGTGACAGTATTCTTTTGAAATAATTAACAAACCTATACTGATAAGTACAAAGAATATCACTGTAATCAATCCACTTTTATATTCTAACCCTCACCAACCTTTCCACTACCAGATATACAGATCAGCCTCTAATTTACTGCCACCACCACCTTTGTGAAGTGGAACAATTTTGCCTTCCTTCCGCTACCTTGGTAGCTCAAGGCTGATGCTAACTCTTGGAACATTCCCTTAAGACACATAGGGATATGTCATCAAATCCTATTGCCGTATTAACATCTTGCTTACTTAACTCCTCATACATCTCTTGTTTGCTCATCATTAAGTCTTCTCTTATTTCATTGTCTACATTTGAGCTTCTGATTTCACAATGAAGATGAAACATCATGATATACTGCTCACTGAATACTTCAACTATGTCCATTGCAAGTTACCAATCTTCCACTTTCATCCATTGAAATTTTAACATAGCCATTTTTTCTCTACCTGCCACATATTGAAAAAAACTCGTGAGGGTTTTTCTTGGCCTGATTTACCAATTTCTGTTTCGTAATCACTTTTGTTGTCCTTACTAAATGAGTAACTCTTCTGGCCTGCTCTTTATACTCTTCATGCAACTGATTATTGTAATTATTCATCTTGTGCTGCCTTCAAAGGGACTACTAGATTTCATGCTTAATCCCCTCATTCATCCATTTTACACCTACCTTATTCAGCCTTTAGATCTTTTGAATACATTCATACATTAATGTTATGTATTTCTTTGTTGGTTCCCAAGCAACATTTATTTCCTTACCACTCAACTCCTCATTCCAATCTATAGCTCCAATCTGTCTCCTTCTTTTCCATCCTCAAGAAGGGTTGCTTAATGTCCAATCCTCACCTCGTGGTGCACCCTCTTGGGTATCTACTTGGATACTGAACGAATGAGGATGGGCTGGCAATTTGGGATTTAGCCAACCAAATTGTATTCTTATTGGTTAAACCAAAATAAAAAATGATGGTAGAACATGACAAAATTTCATGCCAGCTGGGACGTCGCCTGGTTAAACAAAGCCCCCGTTGTTTTCGCCAGGAAACAAGGGCGAACAGCGAAAAGTTAACTACTGGAACAAATCTGAAAACAAACCCCAACTCAACTTCCCCAGAGTTAAAGATCGGTACTATCAATGTAAGAAGCCTGAATGGCAAAGAAATGGAGCTAGCTGAGGAATTAGATAAGTACCAGATCGACATAATAGGGGTGACGGAAACAAAAAAGACCAAAACTGGTGAGATCTTTCTGAGCAATAAATACAAAATGTTATATTCAGGCAATAAAATCAAGGAAAAGAAGGAGTAGCCATAGTATTCAACACAAAATACGAGGCTAATCTGCTTTAATGGCAGTCAGTCTCAAGTAGAGTAATGTGGGCAAATATGAGAATGGGGAACTGGACAATGAGACTTATTTGTGCCTATGGTCCCACAGAAGGTTCTACTAAGGTAGAAGTGGAGAAATTTTTTGAGGCTTTAGAAAAAGCAACTGACACGATGAAAAAGGAAAAGTTGGTCCTTGTTGGGGATCTAAATAGTAGAATAGGAAATGATTGTGAGACATACAAAAATATTTTGGGAAAATTTGGAGAAAAGAGCAAAGCTAATAATAATGGCAAATATCTGTTGGATTTCTGCTCAGGACATGGAATGGTTATTACTAACACCATGTTCCAACATAAAAATGTGCACAAATTCACATGGAGAGAAGAGGCTAGGAATAAGAAAAGTCTCATTGACTATGTTATTGTTGATAGTGATGTTTTCTCCCTGGTGCAGGACACAAGAGTGTACAGAGGATTTGAAACTGGAAGTGATCACTATTTAGTCTTGAGCAGAATAAAATTGAATTTCATATTGAAAAGAATAACATGTAAGAAAGTTTTAAAGCGAATAAAAGTTGAGCAGCTCTCAGATGTGAACTGTAGACTAAAATACACAAAGATTATTGAAAAAAAAAATGAAAGAGTTTGAGAACAGGAATCAAACCTTGGAGATTCAGTGGCAAACTCTGAAGAAAACATTGATTGATTCTGCCAGAGAGGCATGTGGTGAGGTTGTCTGCAAGGATAAAAAAATCAGAACTCCCTGGTGGACACAGGAAGTTAAAGAGGCAGTGAAGGAAAAGAAGAAAGCATATCAAAAGTTCCTGTCAAATAAGTCAGCTTGTGCTCTTAGAGAATATAGAGACACTGTGTAAAACTAGCTAAACAAAAGTAATGGGAGTACTTTGGCAAGAATATACAAAATAAATATCAAGAAGGTGGCAAAATATTATGGAGGTTGTTGAAGAAGCTTAGGAATGGAGGAAAGAGTGCTGTAAAAGGAGTTAGAGATTATAAAGGTGACATGAAAATGGAGAAAAAGATATCCTTGAAGTATGGAGTAATTACTTTGAAAAACTGCTAAATGAAACAAGCAGTGATGAGAGCACAGTGGTAAAAAACACTGACCAGGCATGCAGTCAGAAATACATATCCATACTTGAAGTAGAAAAAAGCCATCAAAGGCTTGAAATGTGAAAAGGCAGCAGGAGTAGATGATATTCAACCAGAAATGCTGAAGTATGGTGGTATAAGAGTCTTACAGTGGCTGCACTGCATAGTTCAGAAAGCCTGGACAGAGGGATGAATTCCCGGTGATCGGAGTAGAGCTCTCGTAGTACCCATATATAAAAAGGGAAATAAAACTGAATGTGAGAATTACAGAGATATTTCCCTACTGAGTGTTCCTGGCAAGATCTATGCAAGTATACTTGAGAAACAGTTGAGAAGAATTGTGGAAGAAAAGCTGGGTGAAGAACAAGCTGGATTCAGTCCAAATAGAGGCTGTCAGGATCAGATCTTCACTTTATGACAAATAGTCGAGAAAGCATGGGAATATAACAGAGATCTGTATTTAAGTTTTGTCGATTTGGAAAAGGCATGTTACAAGGTGCCAAGAGAGAAGCTATTCAATACCCTACAGTTATATGGTGTCAATCGGGCATTATATCAAGCAATACTTAGTCTTTATTTGAGTTGTGAGTCAGCAGTTAGAATTGAAGGAAGTACAGGAAGATGGTTTAATGTTAAATCTGGTGTGAGACAAGGATGTACATTATCCCCTCTGTTATTCATTATCTATATGGATCACATTATGAAGGAAAGTGGTATTAAACATGATATCAAAATTGGAGATGTTAATGTCAGCTCTTTGCTTTATGCGGATGATGTTATACTTCTAAATAAATCCGCTACAAGTCTGCAAGATTCTCTGACTAAATTGAACAGCTGTTGTAATGGATATGGTATGAAGGTCAGCAATAAAAAGACAAAGACAATGAAAATAGGCAGAATCATTGAAAATGTCAACTGTGTTGTGAATGGAGAACCTGTGGAAAAAGTAAAACATTTCAGCTACTTAGGCACGATTTTTACTGAAGATGGTAAATTAAATATAGAAATAGACAACAGAATCAGCAAAGCTGGTATGGTGGGAAGTCAATTGAATAAATTCATATGGAATAAGAGAGAAATTAGTCAGAACACTAAATTAGCTGTATACAAGACAGTGTTCAAACCAATGTTAACTTATGGATCTGAGAGCTGGGTCAGAAGTAAAACACTTGACCAAAGACTAGAAACCGCAGATATGAGAGTCCTGAGAAAGATTAGAGGCATGAACAGATGGCATCAATGGCAATATCATATTAAAAACGAGGATATTAGGAAAAAACTTGACATTGTCAGTCCAGGAATGCATTAGCAGCGCTAATCTCAGGTCGTATGGTCACTTAAACAGAATGGGCGAAGAAAGATTAGCAAAACAAGTGTTCTCTGCCAGGTTGGCAGCAAAACGACCCAGAGGAAGACAAAGATATAGGTGGATTGATACGATACAAAGTGCCTTAGATGATAGAAATATAAGATCTGATAATGTAGGAGTCTTGACAAGTAACAGACTGATTTGGAGGAAAATTGTAGATAGGAAGTTAGTAATGATGTAATTTTTTTCATGTAGTACTATCATATCCTGTACACCCCTTGAGAGTACATGGCAGGAATTTGATGATGATGAAGAAGAAGGGTTGAGTCCCATGCAGATAAGAGCCTTCCAATGTTCTCTGTCCGAAGCAAGCTCTTTCATATGACAACAGCTTTGAAAGTCCAATGCAGTTCTAAGGACTTTACACCATATTAATCTTGGTCTTTTGCTGGGTTTTGTATCCTCCACAGTGCCCTCAAATACCAGGCAGTCTGTCTGGTTCCATTCACACAATGTGACCAAACAAACAGAATTGATGCTTTTTTAACTATGTTAAGAATTGTTGAGGTAGGAATAGTAAAACATTGCATCACTTGTGCATTTGTCTTAGGTTCTGTCCAATGAGTTCTGTTGATTTTTGTGAAGCATTTCATTTCAAAAGCCAACAGTTTCCTCTCTGCTTCTTTTTTAAGGTCCAAGTTTCTGCCCCATAGTATGGTATATTACCATACTATGGGGCAGAAATTACCACACTACCATATTGGTAGTGTGGTAATTTCGTATAATTTTATTTCTAGAATTGTAGGAGTTTTGTTTTTCCAAATTTTATTCTGTTTATTCATCATCGACCATGCTATGTAGAGCCTGTGTTTTATTGCTGATATGTCATTTAAATTTGAAATCAAATATGCTAATAGGAATTAAAAATTAACTTGTGTGATTTCCCAATTAACTATTATCTATATATCTTCTGGGTGTCTTCCATTTTTCATTATCTTAGTTTTACTTGAATTTATAATCATATAATTTCTGCAGGTTTCTTGTAATTTTTGAAGTTGATATTAGAGATTTCATTTGTTATCTTAAATAATTACTATGTCATCTGCATATATGATGTGTGTGATTGGTATTCCATTGACTTTTACTCCTTTGTTGAGGACAATGTTTCAAGACAAAGCTCTTTCCTAAGCTTGTCATAATCACCAGCCATATAAACTCCATACATATCCATTCCTCACAGAAGTTTTCATGACTTGTCACAACCCAGGTGGATCCCTTCATGATCACTCTTACCAACTGCAGCAAAGGGTGAAGCCACTCAGAATCACATCTTCTGATGAAATGATCACATCTAAAACTCTCAATTCTCATGTGCCTTCCTTTACATGCTGCCTGAGATAGATGTTTCTCAAGAACTCAAGAAATTAATTTTCCTTATTACCAAATACTATCTCTTTATTCTAATCTATACCACCATAATTAAAATCAGTCATAATAATCACCCTTCCATTGTTCACTGACCCAAGTTGCTTATACATTTCTTCATCACCACGCTTCACATTCCCTTGCCTATAGCAACATCCAACTAAATATCTCTTCCTGTCAATCACCTGACACCACATTTCCTTAAAACCAGTGCCACTATTTGCCTCTTTCATGTCTGCTTTAAGTTGGCATAATTTCCCTGCCATCAGCAGAAGTGCTCCCCCCCCCTCTTGTCCTTTCTATTATCGCAAAAAGCACTCAACCCTTTCATTTGTATTCTCTTTGGGATATCCTCATTCAACCATGTTTCACTTAGTCCAGCAATTTTTGGGTGAATAAACCCAATCAGTGAGATCATCAAGAAGAATGCAAGTGAACAGTGGTGTGCTACTAATATGATCACCCGAGCATTAATGTCCCCCTTAGTCCTCTGTGAATCAGAATGAAAGGGGTCTGCAGTAGGATGCAAATCCAGGCCCTACTGGTAGCAAAGCAGAAAAGCTATCTACTCAGCAAACAAGGCTGACAATGTTGATTGCAGTGCAAGAAACTAATTAAACTAGGGATTTGGGTGGATTCTCAGACAGAGCTGAAGTACTGTTTTGTGTCGATCTGCACAAAACTGGGCAAAACAATATGAAGGTAAGGAAATTATTATCCCCTTTATAAATTATTATATTATTATTATTATGCAACACCTCCAGGGAGTCCAAAGACTCATCGAGGGAGGGTGTGCTAACACAACTGAACGATTGATCCCTTCCGACTACTAACCGTGCTCAAACTTGCTTAACTTTTTGAGTGAGCCTTTAGTAGCAGAGGCTCTACCAATCGACCAACCTTTGCTGGCGAATAAAGACTCAGATAAGCTATTATGCACTGGTTTGGTAGTCTACATTTCTTCAGAGAATGAGCATGTGGTCGGTCAGGAGAATCCAGAGATAAGTAACCAAGATACTGACAGGTCTGTAGAATGCTTGTTACGATGAGAGACTGAATGTTTGTAGAAGAGGGAATATGATAGAAACATAAGTTATTAAAAGTTTTCAAGAGTTTCAGTACTTGAAGTATATGCACTAATGCTAGAAGCAGCAGGAATAAAGGTGAGGTCATTGTATACATAGTGAAACTAAAAATTGCAGAATTGTGCAACTTGGCTGACAGAGGATATTATTACAGAATGTGATGGGACATAGAAAAGATAGGAGGGAGAGCAATGCAGGAAATGGGTCTGAGGGCTGTTTAGCGTGAGACAGATATTAACAGCACAAAAGGAACAATTGGGTTGGTTGGTTGGTTGGTTGGTTGGTTTATCATTTATTTGGCACAAAAACTACAAAGGTCATACTAAAGTTACAACTATACATAAGCAGTTAAAGAAAATTGTAAACAATATGGCTGTACAAAAATTAGGTTCCATAAAGTAGCATCTACATAAAAACAGAATTGCTGCAGACGGTACAGCAACACACAAGGTTAAAGGTTATAGTAGTACAAAAATTTTCAACAACAATACAAGTTAAATAAACAAAATGTGTGTACAAGCCAAGGAATGCATATAGTTAAAATTATAACAGATGTTTTTACAGTCATACATAAATAGGCAAAAAGGAATTATTATACAACATGCATGCATAAAAATAAAATTTGTCAATTTGGTATCTATATATAAACAAAATTACAAGGTGTCCTAGAGCAATACATAATTAGTCAAAAAAATTAGTAAATATGTATGCACAAAAGTTAAGCTGGGCAATGCAGTATCTACATATAAACAAAATTACTGCAGCATTTAAGGCAGTACATAATTAGACAACAATATAAGTTAATAAACAAAATGCATGTGCAACACCAAGCCAAGGAATGCAGTGTCTACATATAAGATTACTACAATAAGTTTACAACAAATGTTATTACAGTAATACACAGAGTTAAAGAGGAATTATTATACATTATGTATGCATAAAAATTAAGTTTAGCAGTGTGGTATTTACATATTAGCAAAATTACAACAAGGTAAGACAAGGCTACAGAAATACATGATTGATCAGAAATTAACCTAATGAATAATATATACATTAGTAATCAACTCTTGCACATATACATCACAAAACATTGCATATTTTGTAATATATACGTCCAAAAGTTAAGCGAAGCAATACAATATTTACATATAAATAAAATTACAGTCAAATGTGTTTGTATAAATTAATTCTTTGTAAAAAATTAAAAAGCATCATCCAATCTACCCGAGTCTGTCAGCATCTGCCTGAATGTATATAGTCTGGCCAGGTAGGCAAAAATTTCATTCCTCTCTCGTGCAAAGTGCTGGCACTCTATCAGAATATGATAAATAGTGAGATGTGTATTGCATTTTTCATGCATGGGAGGGTCATTAGCTCTCAGTAAATAAGAATGTGTAAGATGACTGTGACCTATGCAGAGCCTAGTGAGAACAACTTCCTCTCTTCTCTTTATTCATTGACTAGAAAGCCAATGCTTGATTTCAGGTTTAATGTCATATAATTTGTTTGTTAATGCTTCCTGCCATGATGACTGCAATTGAGCAATTGACTTTGATCATAAACTGTCTGTAGTCTATATATATATGGTACTGTCAAACAGCATGTGGAGAAAGTTTGAGCTGATTTAGCAGCTACATCTGCAGCCTCATTTCCTTTAATCCAATGTGGCTGGGAATCCAGCACAACTGAATATCAAAATTAAGGATTTCATTTTGTGAAACAGGTGTAACACCTCATAAAGTATGGGATGTGGATTATGCATAGGAGAGGAGATAGCCTGTAAAGAGCTAATGAGTCTGTATAAATTATACACTTTTGGTAGCAGTTTTCTTTTATATGAACAAGTGCAAGCTGAATGGCATGTAACTCTGCTGTATAATTACTGCAATCAGGTGGGATCTGGTTGGAGATAATGTCAGGAAACACAGCAGCACAGCCAACAGAGGTATTAGTTCTTGAACCATCAGTATAGATAGGCAAGAAATCAGAGTGTGCTGTTCTGTGTGCATTAAACAATTGGAAGTAGACAGATGCTGGAGTATGAGATTTCTGTAGCTGACAAAGTGAGAGGTTGCAGGATGGTGTGCCATGGAGGGATGCTGTTATGTTTAGTGTAGGCAATGTTGTCAACATTGCCTACACTAAATTTTCTTGGTATAAATGCCACTGTACATTTATACCAAGAGCTTGCATAGTCTCTTTAATACGCATACCAAAAGGACGTATGGCAGTTTGAAGTGTGTGGTATTGAGCTTCCCAGTGAAGAGAAAAGAGACTAGTCCATGCAGGATGATCTGGGAGAGACTATCTTTAGGGCATAATTAAGAGACAACTGTTTCCATCAAAGTGATAGAGCTGGTTCATTTGCTTCAACATAAAGACTGAGTGGGTGATGTGTAAAAGGCACCAGTAGCTATCTGTATACCCTGATGATGGATGGAATCCAACCATCACAGGTTACTCTGTGTTGCAAAACCACAGACTTGAGATCCATAATCCAGCTTTGAACATATAAGTGTATGATAAAGATGGAGGAGTAATGAAGCTCGGTCAGCACCCCACTCAGTAGAGGATAGAGTGCAAAGAAGGTTCAACACTCTCTTGCACTTTTCTCTTAGTTGACGAATGTGTGCTAGAAATATAAGTTTACTGTCAAAGATCAGTGCCAAAAATTTGGCTTCTGTAGCTACTGGAATAATAGTGCATCCCATTCTTAATTCAAGATCTGGGTGAAGAGTGCATTTTGACGTGTACACAGACACTTTTTTCTGTCAAAAACCCAAGCCCATTACTAATAGCCCACAGAGAAATATGATCAATTGCTTGCTGAAGTTGTCTTTCAATTACCCTCATGTTATGGGAGTGGCAGTAAATTGTGAAGTCATTAACATATAGAGCACTGTCTACAATGGGAGGAAGCTATTCAGTGATTGAGTTAATTTTAACAGCAAAAAGTGTCACACTTAAGACAGAGCCTTGGGGAACACCCTGTTTTGACGATATGATTGAGATAACGTATTTCCCACTCTGACTTGGAAAATTCGCCTGGAAAAAAAAGTTTTTAATAAATACAGGAAGGTGTCCTTTAAGACCCAGGTTATAGAGGTCTTTTATAATATGCCATATCTCCAGGTTGTGCCATAAGCTTTTTCCATGTCAAAAAAAAAAAAAAAAATGAAACAAGCTATTCTTGCTTCAGAAATGCATCTTTCATAAAAGTTTCTAAACGAACCAAATGGTATAAAGTTGAGTGATGTCTACAGAACCCACATTGTGGATTGGAGAAAAGATTGTTGCTTTCTAAATACCAGAGAAGTCTGGCATTAACCATTTTCTCTAGTATCTTACAAAGACAGCTGGTCAGAGCAATGGGTTGATAATTATTTACTTGTGTTGGATCTTTTTCTGGTTTTAGGATAGCAATGACAATTGACTTATGCCAAGAATTTGGAAACTCTTCCCCTACAAGTATTCTATTGTACAGTAAGAGAAGGAGATCCATAGACGATGATGGTAGATGTTTTATCATTTCATAATGGATGTCATCAGGCCCTACTGCACTAGGGTGAGATAGTAGGAGAGCTCGTTTTAGTTCCTCCTTATCAAATGGCTGATTGTATGGCTCAAAAACATTGGTAGAAAAATTTAGCTTTTGTTTCTCTTGCTGTTCTTTCAGAATTAAAAATTCAGGAGGATATGAAGCTATTGCTGAGATTCTAGAAAAATTTTCTCACAGAGCGTCTGCAATGGCTTTGGAATCAGCAATAACACTTCCATTATGGTATAAGGTAGACAAACAATGTGTTCTATATCTGCCTTTCATTTTCCAGATTTTATACCATACAATTTTTGGGCTGGTCATTCGATTAATTGATGTAATAAATTGGATCCATGATTATTTTTGACTCTGAAGGCTCACATAGTGCGCATTGGCTAGCACACACTTGAAAGCTATAAGGTTTGATGTGGTGCGATATCTACGAAATATATCCCATGCTCTGTGTTGATCTTTTTTGGCTGTCTGACATTCCACTCTATCCAAAGCCTTGAATAGAGTGGAAACCGAGATGATGTTTTTGGGATGGGGGCTGTTGCTGCCTCGACAATGCACTCTGTTATATATTTTACCGCTTCATTGATAGGCGTTTGACTGATAGCATCAGCATTAAATTTTGTAAGATGAAAGAAAGTGTTCCAGTCAGCCTGGTCCATTTTCCATATAAATATCCATGGTGGTGAACATGATTCCTATGAAGACATTGTGCAGAGAACAGGAAAGTGATCACTTCCATATATGTTCTCTTCAACGTCCCACGTGAGCAGTGGAAATATGGAGGGGGAGCAGATTGTAAGATCAGTTGCAGAATATGAACTGGTAGGCATATGGAAGAAAGTATTGAGTTTATTATTTAAGAGAGGTTATTATTATCAAGAATTCTTTCAATGATTTGACCTCGTCTACTATCACAATACACCCACCGAGTATTGTGACCATTAAAGTCACCCATCAAAAGTATGGGTTCAGGCAGTTGCAAGATAAGGTTATCAAGATCAGTTTCATTTAACTCAGTACTTGGTGGTAAATAAATTGAACATAGTGTAATAAGAAATCCCATGGAGAAGCGAATTGCTACTGCTTCCAGAGAAGTATTAAGTTGGATCTGATGGAAAGGAATATGACTGCCCACTAGGATAGCTACTCCTCCATCAGCAACCACCTACAGTTCTATCCTTGCATACAACAGTGAAATTCCTAAAGGTAGAGTCCTCATTGGATCTTAAGTACGTTTCCTGTAGACAGAAACAGAAAGGTTTGTGTTTCTGCAACAAAATCTTGATATCATCGATATTCTGGCAAAATTCACGACAGTTCCATTGCACAAATTTTCCTGTTGTTTTGGTTTTATAAACTTGTCTGGTTTTTGAGATTGAGGGCTTACCTTTGTCATATTTATATTTATCAACTGTTTTGGGGAAATGTGGATGGCCAGTGTCCATCTCTTCCTCTGGTAGAGTATTCAATACGTCTAATGTGTTAGGATCGTTAGGATCAGTTGTTAAGTTTAGTTTAGTTTACTTTCACTGGGTACTGAAGTATCCATTTTTTCTGTGGGAGTATCTGGTGGTTTATCTTTAAGTGATATCTTTGCCATTATTTTTTTGACAAGTGGGTTTTCATCGAGTGGGATCATTTTTGGAGTCTGCACCTTATGATCATAAGGTGCAGGTATGGTGAAATTATCAGATGGTGGAACAGACATACAAGTTTGAGGTGCTACTGTCACTTTCTTAATTGTCACCTTCTCAGCATAAGAGGATCGCAGAGCAGGTGTGATAGTGGCTAGCTTTCTTTTTGTATCCTGGTATGTTATGTTTTGCTTTGTTTTCATTCTTTGTATTTCTTTCTCATCTTTCCATTTCTGACATGCATGAGAGTAAGCTGGATGATTTCCCTGACAGCTGACACATTTAGCTTTTTTTTGTACAGCAAAATTTGTTATCATGCTCTTTACTACCACATCGAGCACAGGTAGTAGAACCACATCCACATTTAAAGCATCTCAGTAGGTTAGGGATGTACATTCTAACAGAATAGCTGAGATACCCTGCTTTTACAGATGTTGGAGGCTTAAGTGTATCAAAAGTAAGGATGCTGTTCTTGGTTGGAACTAGGCGACCATCCCTACATATCAGGACGAGCCTCACACCTGTCACTCCTTGATCTTTAAGTTCTGAAACATATCTCCTCATCAGGAACATCAAGGAGATCCCATTCTGATATCACTCCTCTATAGGAGTTAAGTATTTTATGAAGTGTTACTGTAATTTCTATTCCACATATTGTTGTTGCTCTCCGTAGCTTCTCAGAATGTTGCTGACACAATGTTTCCACAAGGACAACACCAGAACACAATTTCTTAACAGTTTTGGGAGGTCCTGACAGTCCTTCTAAACCTTTTTGAATAAAGAAGGGTGACATTTTCCCTATTGGTTTTTCACCTGTAGCATGAATGATTAAAAATGTTGGTACATTTATGTTAGCATCATATGTCTTTTGTTTCTTACTTTTGTTTCCATATGCTGTATCTATGGTATCAGTACTTGGGTGGGACTTTGCTGGGGCCCTGAAACATTTGAGAATGAAGGATTCATGCTCAAGAAGTGTTTGGTTCGGTGCCAGAGCTTCCCACCCACCATGGACACCCACTGCCTGTCAAGCAATGACTGCGCTCAGGAGTGGAACGCCAGGGCTACCCCCAGATGCTATACCGGCACTATAGCAAGCCTAGAATCCCGATCCCGGACCATGGGGTCAGAAACTTAGTGCAACACCATTGACCCTTGCAGACAAGCCCACTAGTCGATTGATCCTAGCTGGGCCATCCAGGACCACCCGTCTTGCCAAAGCAGGGGCCAAAGTAGTGCAAGACTACCAGGATTCCCTTCCCCCCCACCTTTCCGGATGTCCACAGGTCGCACCGCACAGCAAACACAGCGGAAGGGCATTGGATCCCAGCGATGGTGGTCTGGAAAAAAGGATAGTGAAAAATACTTAGGAGAAGTAGAGCGAAGAATATGGGAAGAAAAGCAAAGTAAAGGAGGAAGAATGAAAAGGGCCAGTACCATCACTGGGAGGTCCCCTGCCACCACGAACAGGTGCCCCACATGGAGGGGAACAGTTGGGTGCAACCAGAGACCAGGATCATCTGCAGAGGATTGTGAACTGTATAGACAGAGGGGTATATCAAAATAATGGAAAAACCAACAATTTTATTTTATTTATTTATTATTTTTTTTTTTTTATTAATAAGCTGTTGGCCGACATCAGGCTGTTAGAACACCATGAATTCAATGTTGAACAGACTATACAAGTTATGTACATAAAATAATGGAATTTGGGACCATTCTTCCTGCAAAATATTTCCCAACTGTGTTAGCGATGTTGCAGGCAGAAAATGTGATCGAACCTTGGAGAACTGATTGGAGACAATGCCTTGTCTGTTTCCATACCTTGCCATAATCTTTGATACTGTGTCTCATGATATACCTATGGTTTCTGCAGTTTTGGTTACAGCAGCTCCTGAAAGCTGCACTACAATGATCAAAACTTTTTGGAGGTCACTGAGGTCAGATGTTTTGCACACTAGCTGCACAACAGCTACTTCAACATCAACCATGGCACTGCTATTTGATAGCTGATATCATACTGCACCATATATACTTCACATCATGGATGACATCTCTGTGATTTGCATATTCCACATTGTATCACTTTTTTTTTTTCTATCGGTGTTTTTTTCATTATTTTGATAATCCCCTTGTAAAATCTTATGGATGTGAATGATACAGACTATCATTTCAACTATGATTATACAGACGGAGAGAAGAGGAAACATGCAAGATGATGGACAAGTAAATGAATAGAGTTACTCAGTGAATACAAGAACATTGACTAGTAACAGCATCCGAAAATCCTTCCATAAATGGGTTGACTATTATGCTTCCAACCAGTGAGAGTGATGATGTGTTGACTTACGAGGTGACAAGGTACACAAGAGATTTAACTAAGAATGGTCTTATTATAAATACCAGCCTTAACTATAAAGTAGATGTGGCATAAACATGTCAGATGCACAAGAAACAGCTAATATGTCAAGTTTTCACATAATAATGCATTCTGGGACAATCCATTAAAGAGATGTATACCAGGGAGGAACTGAACAAAACAGAGGGAGATGACCTAGAAATACCGAAGTTGTTACAAGAGTTGACTTCAACACAGCAGTTGGAGTGATAGAGTGGTATAGGTGCTAAAGGGATATGCCAAAGAGTCAGCAATATCCTTGATCGGAATGCTCAAATTTTGGTCTCAACACATGCAAAATTTCTAATGAGTGGAAGTAATGCAAGATAATTCATCACACAAGGACAGAGACTAGAGTTTTTTCATCCCAACAGGCAAACCAATCAAAGGAGCATGCACAATTGATAGCTATAATTGACTATGCAGATAGAATTATCTGCCCCATCAGAATTTTAAGGTTTTCAAATGACAGGTCAACTGACATAACAAATGCAAGGAAAATAGGATGGGAAATTTTTTTTTTAAATAAAATATCAGCCTTACACATGAGAGGCCCCAAGACCTATGCTATGACAATACTCTGTGGACAAGTGGTTAGAGAAGAAAGTTGAAGTGTTTATAGGAAACAAAGGAGGAGGATGAAAAGTCGGTTTGATAAAGTTGGAGCTGAACTGTATGGGTAGTGACAAGTAATAACTGCTCGCACTCTTAGATGATTTGTATGAGAAAAGCAACTCATGTCATTCTTAGTGCTGCATATCAATGACATACCATATTGCTTCACCTATCTTCACATTGTTGACAATCAAAAAACCTTAAATCTGGCAAGCTAAGACTCCATACCACTTTCTGATACCTGTTATCAAAGTCAATATTCAAATCCTATATCCTATAATTTATGTAACACTAGTTTATGTGGTATCTTTGGGCAAAGCCCAAAAGTGCATTATTATTATCCTAAGATCCCATGGAGTCAGAGACCCATCTAGTAAGTCCCTTTTGTCATATGCACAGCTCATCATACAGTGCTTTAAACACATTCAAATTATCTTCAGAGATCACCTTATTATAATAAGTAAGTAGATTACTAAAACATGACCTCCCTTTAGTGCTAGTGCTGTCTGTCACAGATAATATGATTATTCTCAACCCAATTTGGGATCCTTATTTTCAGCAACTTTTCCAACACTTTAACAATACCTGACACACAGAATGGCCTATAATTTGATGCTTGAATTCTGTAACCTCCATTATGAAGCAGTATAATCTAGCCTGTCTTCCTTCAACTCCTTGACCCAATGTAAGACTCACATTAAATAAATATGAGGGTTAATAGAAAGGGGGATGGTAAATCCCTTTATGTTTTTTTTACTAAGTTAATAAGTTTTAATTACTAAGTTAATAAGCCTTTCGGCTTATTAACTTAGTAATTAAAATATGAGGGGTGTCTGAAAAGTTCTCGGCCATGACCATAGATGGCAACACTATCGGCAAAACTTTTTTTTGTAAGTTGGTACACCTGTCATAAGCATCCATGTGAAATTACAAGTCATTCTATAGAGTAGTTTTTTTTTATACAGCTGTCTGAAGCAAAAGTGTTGTTTGTATCCCTTGAAATGGATAAAATTGAGTATCGTGCAGTTATAAAATTCTTTGTAAAAGAACGTTTAATGCAAAAAGAAATTCATTCGAAGTTCATAAAAATTTATGAGCACTCTTCTTCATTTTCGATAATTAAGAAATGGGTGCCAAATTTAAACGTGGCAGTACCAGCCTTCAAGATGATCCACATGAAGGATGTCCAAAAAGTGTAACAACACTAGAAATCATTGATCAATGCACGATATGGTATTGGATGACCAGCGAGTCAAAGTGTGTGAAACTGCTGAGACTATAGGCATTTCAAAAGAATGTGTAGGATATATTTTGCATGAAGAATTGCAAATGAAAAGGCTTTGTGCAAGATGGGTACTGCGCTTGCTCACAGCAGATCAAAAATGCACTCGCATGAAAATCTCTGAACATTGCTTGGAGTGTTTTAACAAGAATAAAACTGATTTTGTGCATTGAGTTATTACTATGGATGAGACCTGGATTCACCATTACACACCAAAATCCAAACAGAAGTGAAAACAGTGGACAGAAGCCAGTTGTTCAGCAGCAAAAGCAGACAAAGCCGGTTCTATCAGCAGGAAAGGTCATGGCATCGGTGTTTTGGGATGCTAAAGGCATTTTGTTTATTAATTATCTTGAAAAGGGTAAAACAATAACTGGAGAATATTATTCTAATCTTTTAACCAGACTAGATGAAAAAATTCGTGAGAAAAGACCCAGTTTGCAGAAGAAAAAAACATCTTTCATCAGGACAGTGCACCTGCTCAACAAAGGTGTTTTTGGCAATGGGAAAATTAAGGGATCGGCACTATGAAATGTTGGAACATCCACCCTATTCCCCAGATTTGGCTCCATCTGACTTCTATCTCTTCCCAAAACTAAAACTCTTCCTCGCTTGTCAGCATTTTTCTTCAAATCAAGAAGTGATTGCAAATGTAGAGGGGTATTTGCAGATCTTACTGAGAACTACTACAGGGACTGGAAAATGGCACTGGAGCATCGCTGAAATAAATGTAATAGTCTTAAGGGAAATTATTGAAAAATAAAAATAATTTTGAAATTATAAATTTGTTTTTTTTTTTTTTCATTGTTAGGCCGAGAACTTTTCAGACCACCCTCGTATGTCAAGGTAGATGACAACTCCATGGAATATTCCTTCAAAATATGTAGTGATATATCATCAAGTCCCATAGCCTTATTAATATCAAGTTTGCTTAATTCCCAAGACACCTTTTCCTCACTCACAGTCAGTCTCCTTTTAATCATCCACTGCTCTCAAACCCTCCAAAATGTCACATTTACAAGGACATCATGACTATATCATGACCAAGGACATATGAACTGCTGATTAAATATCTCAAGTATATACAGGTAACCCTCGTGTAACGCAGATGTTAAGTTCCACAGATATGCTGTGGAACATAGAAAAAGTAGGGTTATGTTCTGAAATAGTTTTTTTTTTTTTAATTATATAAATAACAATATAATAAATAACTTCTCCCACTTAAGTGACCCCACTTAAGTGGGAGAAGCTGCAGAAGAAGAAGAAGAAGAAGATATAAATAACAATGACATATCTACCAAAAATATTTTCATTTAATTGAGGTAATTCATATAAGTTAAGAAAACAAACTATGAAACAAAATACATAGCATAAACTTATAAAAATACAAATTGTACATAAACTTCATTGCCCATAACGCATAAATGTTTTAGGCAAAATAAAATAAAGTGCATATTTTAATCGTCATCACTGTCTTCCAAACTAACATTTCGTAGATGTTCTTTATTAATGAGTGGCCGGACGTTGTCATCACTTGAAATCTCTTGGCAATCATTTGCAAAATTGTCATTGCATTCTTTGGCTGGTTTAGTTATCAAGAAGTCAGTAATAAGACCTTGCTTACTGCTATGCTGCAATTTTTTTTATTTTTTATTATTAAGTTCATAATATGGAGCTAAATATCCAATTGTCTTGTGAATTTTCTGGAGAGCTCCATTGAGGGATATTATCCGCATAACTTCCCAACTTTCTTACCAAATCCAATTCTTCTGCTAATAATCTTTAAACTGAATTCTTTAATGGATTCATCACAATTAGAATCTCCAGCAGAACTTTTCCTGCCATTTGGTTCGACATCATCTATCAATTGCATCAATTCCTCCTAATTTAAATCTATTTCCCCATCAATTAATTCATTAATTTCGTTTTCAACGATATCGCAAAAGCCTTCTATGTAGCCATTACTATAAAACTAAAATTTTTACATGAAAAAGCATTACATATTGTATGCAACTCACCAGAAATAAAGTGTTCAGCTTGAGATTAACACACTTATGATTTTTAAACATCAAATTTTATCTTTGTTAAATTTGCGTCTGCCCTTATCATGCATGTAATTATAAGTAGCGAATTTATTTTAGGGGAAATACCCTTTAGCATGCATGTACATCAATTGTTTACCATATAAAGTGTTTATTATTGAAAATTGTCTTCATTTCCTGCTAGGAAAGTGCATTAAGTCGCGCAGTGAAAAATATATGAAAAGATAAAGGGTTACACCAATTTGTGTTTTTATCGAAACCGTGTTGTATAGGTATCGGGTTGAACAAGGGGTACTACAATTCATAGACCACGTTATACGAAGGTTACCTGTACTCTGCATTAGTTGTTCTTATACTATTTTCTCCAATCAATGCCATCCTACCATAATCATTCTTTTTTTTTTTTTTTTTTTTTTTTTTTTTTTGCAGCTTACATATCGAAAGAACTCCCTATGATTTTTTTTTTTTTTTTTTTTTTGGCTTCATTGGATAACAGCTGCTCATACAGAACTTTTTGCCAACAGTCGTCCTCCTTGCCTGTTCTTTGTATTCTTCATTGAACTGATTATTACAGCTCCTCTAATGTTGCCTCAATAATGCCTTTTTTTTTGTATTACAAAGCTTAATCTCTTCATTCATCCATTTCACATTTCACTACTATATAGTTCTAGAATATCACCCAAGCAGAATTGATTTCCTTTCCACCCAACTCCTCATTCCATGCTACACCTGCAAGTTGTCACTCAAGCTTCTCATAATCACCAGTCTTGCAGTTCCACATATACCCTTTCCTCACAGAAATCCTCATATGGTTGCAACCACCTAGGTAATCACTTTATGGTCACTCTCACCAAATGGAGGGAGATTTGACACCTCATCATTACATCCTCTGATGAGATCTGCTGTTACATACTGTCTGAGGTAGTTGTCCCTCACAAATTCAAGAAAATCATTTTCATTACTTCCAGTTTCCATCTTGTCATTCAATTGGTATTGCTGTAATTAAAATCACACATAATGATCAACCTTTTTCCATTTGCTTGGCTAATTTGCTTATACATTTCAAGGTCACTATCCTCCATATTACCAGGTCTGCAGCAACATCCAATGAAGTATTTTATTCTAATCACCTCTGCCTCAAAACTACTACCACTGTTCCTTCCCCATTGCATCTCTACCTTGTATGGATCTAACTTTTTTTTTTCCCACATCATCAATTGCACTCCACCTCCCTTTTTATCTTCACGACATACATCATACCATTTTTATCTCTATTCCTGTCAGGAAATTACCTCATCCAACCATGTCTCACTTATTTCAACAATTTTGGGGTAAATAAGCTCAATCAATGCAACCATTTCATTTCCCTTGTTTAAAATTCCTATATAAACTAACAGCTCATTCCTAGATCTATAACAAGTTTCACTGATATCGCTTATTAGATGTGACTTCTGAATACTTTTCTCCAGCCATTTCTTTTTCTCCTTACTATTCTCAGAACCTTCTTCAAATCCAACTGTTTTCCTTATATTCTGGTTCATCCCTTTCCCTTTTTGTCTACACATGCATTCACATCCTCCTGGAGCATCAACTTTTCTCACACTGCATTTCCTTGTCCACACTGAGTCTCCCGGTATCTCTTGCACATTTTTTTCTCATTCTCTATACTCACATGCTATTCACTTCTCCATTCATAAGCAACACTTCCTTACTTTCCTGATCTTTCACATCGCTTTTTTTTCCTTGCTCAAATTCATTCTTTGCACTCATTCTGCCTACCAGCAGGAGTCTCATTCCAAAACCATTCAAATGCAGTTCATCACTATTATACAGTTCAAATCATCCTTCATACTCATTCCACACATTAACAAACTGCACTCCTTTCTCTTCACACATTTCTGCTAACATATCATTCCTAATTCTTACTCACCATCTCATCTCGTCACTGTCATACCTGGGCAACATGCTGACAACCTTTTCTATCACACTGTTATCATTTATCCTTCTGAACAACCTGCTGATATCCAATCTTACATTCTCCTTCTTTCCAGTCATGTTATTTGTCTCTACTACTACCACTACCAACTCCTTTGCTTGCTTACTCCTTATATCCAACTCCTCAATCACTCTATTCACTTTACCTCCTGGAAAACAAACCTTGTGCATGTTTATGTTTACCACACCTCTAATAATTGAATCGCCACACAATGCCACTTGCAGGTCTTTTGTTACCTTTTTCATACAGACATTTGTTTTCGTCTTCTTCACTCTTCCATACATATCTCCAATTCTCTTCATTTCACTCTGCATTTGCCTCATCTCTTACCTGATCTCCACCAACTCGGCTTTCAAATCTTGTATCCTTTTTCACTATCCATGCTCATTATTTTATTGCCAGTCAAACTCACTTGTTTGCCATCAACTCCGCTTATCACCTTATCATTAACCACACTGTTTTTCAATGTCACTTTACTGTCAATTGAACTTTTTTTCTCACTATCACTTTCACACACTCTCTGAACATCCTCACAATCTTCAACTGCCATATCAGTTACGATGGCATGTTCCCTACTCATATTTAAACGATTCTTAAACTCATATTTAAGCAAGCCACATTGATCCATCAGAATATCGTATTCTCTCCATATCCACACTTGTTTTTTGCTCTTATTCAGCTTCTCTACATAAATGTTAGGGACATCTTCCCATGCATACATACTACATTCATTGCATCATACCATTTTTGAGAAATCCACAGCGTTTACTTTGTTTTCCAACCAGAGCGAAGCAATGATTTGCCTTTCACAACCATGTTGTATCGGTATGCTAACAAAAGCAATAAATTTATTATAATATTGCCTAAGAAATTAATCCAAACACTGCATTCCTAGACTGAAATATCTCATAGTAATAATTGATCTACAATTTAGATAATATTGAAACACATTTAAATATAAAATTTACTTATTTTGCTGCAGCTCACATGATGACCAATTCATTCCCTTTATTTATCTTAGCTTTAACATTATAATAAAATATTAGTAAATTACTAAGACATGACCTCTCCCTTTAGTAAACTCATGATATTCTTTGCAAACTATAGCTTGCCAATCAATCCATTTCTAATGAGAGTTTTCACCAACTTTCCTAACATCTTCACCACAATTCCACAGGTACTGCTAGGACAGTACCTGTGGAATTGTTTCTATCCCTGTTGGATCTTTCCTAGGCTAAGACTCAAATTATACAACCAGGTCAAGGATCATACAAGTACCTGCTGATATCCTTTCCATTCAGTTACTGATATTATGGAGAAGAACTTAGTATTCTCCCAAGTTTGTCAAAATTTCCAGCTTTGTAGTTCAGCATTCCAAAGTCAGTATAGCTCCCGGTCACCAACTGGTGGCAAAACAGTCAAATCTTAACTAATACCTTATATATAATACCTTAATCTAATACCTCTTCTGATGCAATATCTAACACACTGAACTTTTCTTCTTTCACATGCTACTTGCAAAAGTTATCTTGCAACAGATCAAATTCTCCTTCATGTTTTCTCTTCCACCCAATCAATATTCAGATAATTTGGTGATGCATTTCATAATCCCCCAACAGCTGACCCACTAGGTCTCTAACCACAAATCATCATATATTTTATCCTGTTAGCCTCACTTACTGCTGTATGGAACATTATTACTGTTAATGCTTTTGTGAATTTCTACAAAAAGCAGACTCAAATCATCTGATACCATCCAGGAGTCTATGAAGTGCCCTGTTCGTGCAATCAGGCTTACTATGGGCAGACAGGAAGAACTGTGGACATCTACCTCAGTGAGCATAAATACATCCGGCACTACCACTATGGCAAGTCAGGTCTAGCAGACCATGCTTTAGATATCCCTGCATGCAGGATCAATTGGAAAATAACAAAACTGCTGCACAGAAACATTTATAAGTCAGAGAGGTTATTCCTGGAATCAACAGAAGCCTTGAAACATACTCAACAAACTTCAAACAAACCTGAACAAGTATAGCTGTATAAATTTGCCAAAGATTTGGGAGACAAGTCATCTTAAGACAAATTAATGGTTTTGTGCTCAGAAGATACTGGATAGAATATCAGCAATACGTTAATAAATACTTATTTTCTTGTCAGTCTATGTTCTCATCGATGCCATTAAAATTAATCAACATGCACAATGAACACATAAGCCTTCCCACACGTATAATGGGATGAAAGATGGGGGAGAAAAAACAAAAAGCCATCCTTGGAAGGTATAAGGAGGATTTGGGGAGTGATGATACTTAATCTGATCTCTAGACATATAAAAAGGACTAGTTTTGATGCAACTACAGGTGTAACTAAGTATTACCAAATTAGTAATACTTTGGCATACTGTCTGAATTGTAATGAAACGTTTTTTCTCTTTTTGTCTCTGTCTCTGTGTGCGCGTGTGATCTCCAGATAATGACTAATATGATGGTTGAAACATCAGGAAATTAAAGTTATTTCTCCTAACATGGTGGTAGCATCCATAATTTTACCATAACATTCATGTTAAAAGAATAAGCATTACCAAAAACTCTGCCTTCTTTTAGATACCACAGTTTCTTTGCACTATAATACAAATATATTCTTATTAGTCATTAAAAGGTTTGTCGACGTCTTTCCATTATGAATGCAGCCCTAATGATACCAAAGGTCAAATGAATATAAACTGATAAATACTTGAAATGAAATAAATTCCCATTTTAAATATGTTTACCTTGTTGGTTTTTCTTGGCTACATACTGGAATACAACAACAGGAACTAGGATGTCAAATAATAACTATAAAAAACACAAAAATGTTGTAATTAGTTTATAGAACATATCTGACATTCTCATTCATCTCATTATTCAAAAAATATTTACGTTACCTATTTCTAGACATTTTTATTATTACTACTATTCAACCATTAATGCACAATTACTCAGAGAAGTCCAACAGCACTCAGTGCACCTATCACAACTCTCTTTGAAACAATAGTGCCACATATTTATCACTTTTAGATACAAATGCAACAGACTGGCACTCTTCACAACATAAAATCTATTTATTCAAAACATCATAAATATATATATATATATATTTCTTCTTTAAATACTGGAACAATATTCGAATTTACACTCCATATATTTGAAATTTACACCTGGTACAACTATATATAATGATTTATACAAAGTCATTAAATCTACAGTTGAATCACCTGGCTAATGGTAACATCTATCAAAATCTTGCAATCCAAACACACCTTCATGGAGAGTTCATGACATCCAACACTATGCTATTTCTTTCTTGAATTCAAATAAAAAGACTTGAGGATTCACAAACAAATTCTGGCAGTTTCTTGAGAAAAAGATAACATCCTTGAAGAATACAATATAATCGTGGAAAAATTAGAAAACGGATTTTGAGACATTATCTTCAGTTACAAAATAAAATGTTCGTGCATTAAACATTAACAAAAAATTTTTGTCTGCAAAAGCAGAATTTATGCATCTCCAAAGTAATTTGCCCACTTTGTTATATGCAAGGATACAAGTTCGATAGATAGATATAAAAATTTACCAAACAAACCATTTATTTTCATATAAGATTCACATCATACAGTTGAAGCTTTTTTCTTGTTGTTGCTAATTTTAGCAATATTAAGGAGAAGTAAATGCATATATGCTATCACAGATTTTTCCAATATTTACAACTTACCTTTTTTCCATTAATCTGGACATTGCCCATTAGTGTTCCATGTATTGAACTATTTAAAATAGCATATAATTCTCATAATAATAATTACATTATATATATATATATATATATATATATATATATATATATATAATTATTATTAGATTGGAAACAAGATTTTGATTCGTCATGATGAGGGGGATTTTTTATTTGGGCTTCTTCCCAATCTCAGATGGAGGTAGCATGGTTTTCCTTCCAGAAACTCTGGTTTTCATCTTGAATACAAGCAAATCAGCCAAGGAATACAAGAACACACACACTTAACAAAACTATCATCAGTAAGTGGCAGATGGTCTGTGGATATGGTTATAGATTCTACAGTGCAATAGTGAGCAGTATGAGTCCTGGACTCCCTTGTAGTGTCATGCAATAATAATATAATTATGCACACACACACACATCTCATCTATTTCTTTTACCTGCTTGGTTGGTCAAGTGAATACTATTACTTGACCTGTCATTCGACAAACAGGATGGATCAAGCATTAAAACTTGGAAACATCTACACAGCTTACAAAAGAATGCAGCAAAATGACCATTAGGTTCTGATCCAATACCAAAATCTCCAAATGGAGTGCCCTGTTAATAGGTATTCATATGGATGCTGAATTAATGAAAATGGGCTAGTTTTGGGACTTATTTTCAAACTGTATTCTATATTGGCTAAAACTGCATCTACCGTATGATGATAAAACAATCACTGAACAAGGGCAAATAGTAGAGAAAAGCTAATGGGGCTAGCAGAATCAGAATGTTCCATATTGACACAACTGCTGGTGCTATGGAGAATGAGAAGACAAAAACAGATAAGATCATTCTAAATAAGATAATTTACTGAAGCACAGGATATCAAGAAAAAAGAGGAAGGAGCCACAACATTCAACAGCACACAAAAATAGATGAGAACCATTTAAGTTACAAATGTAAAAGGGACAATCAGAATGTCCTAACAGCTCTTCTTCACTTATCACTATACCAAACTCTTTCAGGTCAGTTGCCTGGGTGACCATTGTCCCCTTGTTCGAATTACTTGCTCTCACATCTTATTCTACCATGTCCTTCTATTTTAATCTTCCTTTTAGTCTTTCCATACTAGGCATACATATTACTAATTACATAACTCTTCACATAGTCACTCAGCTATTTGTTCTCTCTCTCCTTCTGTCAACAATACTACAAACTGTTAAACTTGCCTGATTTTTTGTTCCTTATTCAACCATTCCTATTGAATTTATCTGATGGTGTGTGTGTGTGTGTGTAGATTGTTTATGCTTCTTTTCATTGTCCAATCTTTAGAATTATAACTTCATAAAAATAACTAACAAAATATCTATCACTGAACATACTACATTGTTCTATTTCATCTACCTACATCTCTGATATCAGTCTTTACATCAATATCTTCCACTCCACAACAAAGATATGTGAAGTTTTCCAACAACTATAAAGGCATATGGTAATGCCACTGAGCATTTTCCAATTAACCATAATTTCACACAATATATTGTCTTCGCTAATTATCCTCAACCGTTCTATTAGAATATCCATCTATAATTTCAATATCTCCTGTTCCTCAATTTCTACAACCAATACAACATCAGCAAACAAAAGCACACACCTCTTGTGAGTGAATCCAATGTCAAAACAAAATGGCATTGGATTCACTACCATATCACACTTCAAAGCAGAACTCGGATGTAGCACAACTTCATCTGGAAATCTTTTCCATATGTGCTTCTTATCTAAGTTACCATCCCTTGGACATATCTTATCGAGAGCAATGGCACTGACTCAACCAAGTACAAATGTTGTCAGCCACCAATTCATATTATAAGAATCATTAATAACAAATTTGACAAGTTGTAATTCTGGCCCTAAGATAAATATTCTCAGCCCACCCCTTTTATTTCAAGGCATTTAAATAAAATAAAGACTGCTCTAAATGTAATTAAAAAAAAAAACTGGCGCACAGTGAAAGTAGCAAAAAAGCAAGCAAACCAAAAATAATCACTAATTTTTTTCCTCCTCTGCTGATACCTTTACAGATTGCATCATTCAAATGACAGACAAAATTTAAGTATAATTTTTCTTACTAAATGAAACTAAAATATGAGGGTATTCAACTGATTTACTAAATTTGGAAAATACTTATTTCTTACATTTTTTATCCTTATATGAAGATTTCAGTTGAATCAGCCTACAAAAAAGGGAGGGAGATAAAGGCTGGAAGAGGTCATGCCACCTCTACTAGTTGCACTGTCTCAACTAATTTCAAGCAAATGTGAATAGGACCATAGCAGCAGCAGCAGCATGAAGAATTCCACTAATCCACTACTGGCCTGGTTGGCCAAGTGGTTAACGCATCCACTCCGCAACCAACAGGCTGTGTATTAGAATCCCACTATGAGCATGAACGTTTGCAATTGTCTTTAGGTTGTGATGAATTTCATTGCCTGGTGAGACCTGCTTACTGGAAGCCTAAAGTGGCTTAAAAAGTTTCATGTTTGGTCTCTAGAGCAGGGTTTCCAGACTAGGTAAACAATTAATTAAAAATACAAAAAAAAAAAATATATATATATATATAAAATTGATCAAAATAGGGGAAAAAAATCCTCAACCCATCCATAGTACAAAATGTATTATAGGTTTGCAAATAATCTTTTGTGGGTGGGAGCAACATAAAAAAAAATAATAAATATTAAAAGTAATATCAATATCTACCTTGCTTCTTGTTGTACATGGCACTTTATCTTATTATTATTATAATATGAGAGGTTTCTAATTAGACAACTAATATAGGAAATCATGGATACCTTCTTTTGCAAAATCAACCATGCCTTGAACAATCATGCCAATTTCTACATATATAGTAATCACATACAGGTGTTTTCTAAATTTTCCATCAATGTACATAAATGCTAAAATCATATTTACAATGAATTTTGCATTATATGGTGGAGATATCACGAGAATCACCAGATTACTCAATTCCTCCACAATAATACACCTCATTCCATCTTCTTGGCCAAACTAAATGATTTTACACAGCGACAATAAAGTGTGACATCACATTCTTCAACCTATTCAATCCATTTGTAGCAATATCATATCAGAACATCCTGACTTGCTCTTCAAATATAGCATCATCAGCATACAACTGAATATGGTACCCAAATTGTCACCTTTCCCTTTTGGGTCACTGCACTCTCCCCAATACACAACTCACTGGCTCCTATTAATTTAGTCATGTCTGTAATCAGACAACCAACTGACTATCCATCTCTATCATGTTCAATTTTGAACATGATAGAGATGGATTAGGAGTAGTTTGTCATATAATATTTATCAAATGCCTTAGCAAAAATCCAGAAAACTACCATATAAGCATCTCATCTGTCAAATTAATTAAGTACGATCCTTAACAATCCACATGCTGTTCTCTCAAAAGATTTTTATTCTATTCTATTCTATTCATGTTTGCATTTGATTACTAACACCTTCACCACTATATCTGATATGCACACTGGCTATAGTAAGCCTAAGTTACTGACACTGATTATCCCATGTAGTGGCATTTTTCCTGTTTCCACTTCCTGGAACTGTTGCTGTTTCCAGATTCTTGTTGAACAATTAAGTCAAGGGCACTTCCAGGTCCACACATTTCTTAAAAAAAAATAGGGCGATATCCCAATTAGTCCCACATCCTTATTAACATCAAGCTTACTTAAAATTCTGAATACTTCATATTACTGAACAGTGAGTCTTCTGTGTTCCTTCCTGCTGTTGCTGTTATTCAAAACTGCAACCTCTTCCTCCCCCAACATGAAATACACAGAAAAGATGTTCAATGAATATTTTATCAATATTTTCCATCTCCAGCAATTGAAATCAATCTTCCATATTCACACTTTCTTCTGCTAATACATAACTGCAGAATTCTCTAAGATTTTGCTTTACTGCTTAGGAAAGCATCTTTCATATACTAATTTCTCCTTTCTCACTATACTTGTCACCATCCTAGTCTGTATATTATATTCATCACATGCTGACAAGGAGTAGCTGTTCTCTATACCTCCTTCAAAATATCCTCTTTCTCACAGCTATTGCATAATATTATGATTCATCTATTTCACCACTAATTTATCCACATAATTTTAAATAGTAACTGATTTCAAACCAAGACCCAGACAATACTGATTTCTTATCCCTTGAAATAAGCAAACCAAGGCAGGGCATTAATGTTTCTTTAGTTTATCATATTCGTCTGCTCTGTCTCCAAAAGATTTCTCCCGTCAAAACCATATGATCACTCTCACCAACAAGTAACATCGTGGAAGCATCCTCTGTTATCAGTGGATGAGACAATATTATTAAATCCAAAATCATATTCATGTGTTGTCAAACTACATACCACAAGAAGTTATCTCTAATTAGCTCAAGGAATTCAATCTGCTTATAATTATTTCTGGCTTCCAGTAAACGTACAATGGTTTAAGACATCCATGATTATCATCTGCATGTCACTCAGCAGTATCTGTCAAGTGACATGTCATTTCCATACATTTCCTGGCCAGCAGAAGCAACCCACTATATACAATGTGTTTTAATTTTAAGTATTCCAATTCAAAGCAAACTGTAAAGAGAACCAGTAGATGAAATAACCTCAAACTTTGTGATTACCTAACTGGATCACAGAGAAGAGATTTTGACCATAAAACAATTTGTTCAAAAAATGACTAATAGAGGAAATATGGTGTTGTGAGACAGGAAATAGTGAATTTTGCATACCACATGAGCTGTAAGGCAGTATAAATAAAGAAGCAAGATGACTCTATAGTCATGTAGCTTCAGTTTGCAGCATTTTCCCCATGGGGAAAATACCTTGCAAGCACAGATACTTGAAGACTGAGAAAAAGCTCTATGACACCAAATGTAGTATGATGCATAGTTCATCAATTTGAAGATGCAGTGAGACAGTCCAGCCAAGAAGAGGGTGTAAATCTGAAATTCCACAAATGACTGAAGATGTTGCAACTGCAGTTGAGCAGTCAAATGATAATTCTGTGGGTTCCTGCAGTGCACATGGCATAGCAAGATGATCAGATTTGCCATAAACAATAGAACGGAGAATTTGCATAAGGCATTACAATGCTACCCATATAAACTCATCCATAGCTAAGTGTGGCAAATGGGAGATGCCACTAGAAACATTTGCATTGACATTTTTGGTATGTATGGAAGTGACCAAGGATTGGCTGTGGATCTTATGGAATGATGAAGCACATTTTCATGTTAGTGGAACAGTAAACACTCAAAACTGCATGCTACAGTGAATCCATGTGCATTTCAAGCTCCCTTACATTCACTTAAGATTACAGCATGGATAGGATTTACAGCCAAATTTGTTATCGAACCACTTTTCTTCAAAGAAATCCATTGAACTGGAACTAACCTGCATGATCATGGCTGGGCATTATCGGAACACATTGAGCAGTTTTGTCTTCCTGCAATTACCGCAAAGAGGGTGGCTGAGCACAAAAATGTTGATGCAACATGGAGCACTGCCCCACCTTGGATATGAAGTTCAGTAGTGCTGTGTCAACATTACACAGAGGATAAGTAATCTATCACTCATTTACTATGAAATCGCCACTGTGTTCACCAGATCTTAACCCCTGTAACTTTTGACTCTGAGGTTACCTAAAATGCATGGTAAATCATTGCAAGTTCTTCAACTGGCAGATCTGAAAGACAAAATTGCATATCATGTAAAAAACTTTTCGAGAAATCAGTTGCATTCCATTGTAAACAATTCTATATGATGGTCTAAGTATATGGTGTGGATTTCTCAAAAATGGTACAGTGCCATGAATGTAGTATATATGCGTGGAAAGATGTTGTGGATATTTATGTAGAAAGGCTGAATAAGAGAAAAGAATGAGTGTGGGTATGTAGGAAATGCAACTTTTGATGGTCCAAGGCTTGCTTAAATGCGAGTTTAAGCATGGGTAGGGAAATAGCATTGTAACTGACACGGCAGTAGAAGATTGTGCAAATGTTCAAATAGTATGCAAAAGTGATAGTGAGAAAAAAAAGTTTGATTGACAATAAAGTAGACGATAATGACATTGAAAAATAGAGTGAAATTAACAATAAAGAGGTCAATAATGATGATGAAAAACAGTGAAATTAATGGTAAGGTAATGAGCAAGGTTAACAGTGAAGAAGCGTGTGACTGGCGATAAAGCAAGAGTGAATGATAGTGAAAAAGGAAACAATATTAGAAAGTTGAGTTGGTGAAGATGAGGTAGATGTGGAGTGAGAGGAGTAGAATTGGAGACATGTATGGAAAAGTGAAGAAGATGAAAACAAATGCTGTTGGCATGAAAAAGGTAACAAAAGACCTGCAAGTGACATTGTATGGCAATTCAATAATTAGAGTGGTAAACAAAAAGATGCACAAAGTTTGTTTTCTGGGAGGTAAAATGAATAGAGTGATTGAGATGTTGGATATGAGAAGTAAGCAAGCAAAGGAGTTGGAAGTGGTAGTAGGGACAAATAGCATGATGGAGAACAAGAAGAATATAAAATTGGATATCAGGAGACTGATGTGAAGGATAAAAGATAATAATGTGATAGGACAGTTAGTCAGTGTGTTGCCCTGGTATGACAATGACGAGATGAGGCAGTGAGCAAAAATTATGAATGATATGCTAGCAGAAATGTGTGAAGAGAAAGGAGTGCAGTTTGCTAATGTATGAAATGAGTTTGAAGGAAGAATGAACTGCATAAGAGTGATGGACTGCATTTGAATGGTTCTAGCGCGAGTCATTTGGAGAGACTGCTGCTGGAAGGTAGAGTAATGAGTACAGAGAATGAATCTGAGTAAGTGATAAGTGATGTGAAAGAGCAGGAGATTAAAGAAGGAGAGATTGAAATGGTGCTTATGAATGAACAAGTGGGTAACATGAGTGTAGAGAATGAGAGAACAAGTGTGCAAGACAAACAGGGAGACCAAGGATGGACAGGGGAATATGACATGAGAAAAGTTGATACTCCAAGAGGATGTGAGTGTGTGTAGACAAAAAGGGGAAGGGGGGGGATGATCTGAGATGTAGGGAAAACAGGTGGATTTGAAGAAGGTTCAGGGATGAGCTAGGAGAAAAAAAAAAAATGGCTCAAGGAAAGTACTGAGAAGTCACATCTAATAAGTGGTATCAGTAAAACTTGTTATAGATCCAGGAATGAGCTGTTAGTTTGAATAGGAATTCTAAACAAGGGAAATGAAATGGCCGCATTGATTGAGCTAATTCGCCCCAAAATTGTTGAAATAAGTGAAATATGGTTGGATGAGGGTAATTTCCTGACAGGAATAGAGATAAAAATGGTATCATGTATTTCGTGAAGATAGAAAGGGTAAAAAGGGAGGTGGAGTGCTATTGATGATATAAAAAAATTATATCCATCCAAGGTAGAGATGCAAGGGAGAAATAGTGGTAGTGGTTTTTGAAGGAGTATGGTGTGAAAAGAATGAAATATTTCATTGGATGCTGCTATAGACCTGGAATGTGGAGGGTAATGTACAAGTAAATGGAAAAAAGGGTGATCATTATGGGTGATTTTAATTATGACAATATAGATTGAGATGACGAGATAGCAACCAGAAGTAAAGAAAATGATTTTCTTGAATTTGTGAGAGACAATTGCCACAGACAGTATGTAACAGAGAGCCCACAAGGATTAAGGGGGGGGGGGGTCTTGGATTTGATCATCTCATCAAAGGATGTTATTATAATGAGGTGCCAGATCTCCATCCAGTTGGTGAGAGTGACCATAAAGTGATTACCTGTGGGTTTGCAACCATATGAGGATTTCTGTGAGGGAAAGGGTATATGTGGAACTAGAAGGCTAGTGGACTATTATCCTTCTAGGGTAGCTTGCAGGTGTAGCATGGAATGAGTAGTTGGGTGGAAAGGAGATCAATACTGCTTGGGTGACATTTGAGAAGTATCTAGTAGAAGCAATGTCCAAATGTATTTGAAGGGTCAGGAGGTTGAATAAGGTAGGTGTGAAATGGATGAATGAAGAGATTAAGATTATGATACAGAGGAAAAAGGCATTAAGGAGGCAACATTAGAGGAGTGGTAATAATCAATTTCATGAGGAATACAAAGAACAGGCGAGGAGAATGACTGTTTTGTAAGGGTAGCAAATGTGGTATGAGCAGCAGCTAGCCAATGAAGCCAAAAAAAAAAAAAAAAAAACCCTAGGGAGTTCTTTCGATACGTAGCCTGCAAAAAAAAAAAAAAGAATGATTATCGTAGGATGGCACTGATTAGAGAAAATAGTATAAGGACAACTACTGCAGAGTATATCCTTGAGATAATTAATGAACAGTTCATAAAGGTCTTTCATCCTTGAGAATGTGACATAGTGGAGAGTTTGAGAGCAGTGGATGATGAGGAGACTGACTGTGAGTGAGGATGAGGTATATGGGGAATTACTTGATATATCACTGCATATTTTGAAGGAATATGCCCAGGGATTGACGTCTGCCTTGACATATTTGTTTAATAAGAGTCTTACACTAGATCAAGTTCCAAAGAATGGAAAAAAGGCAAGATTGTACCACTTCATAAAGGAGATGACAAAATTCAAGCATAAGATTATAGGCTAATCTGTGTGTCAGGTGTTGTGATTTAAGTGTTGGAAATGCTGGTGAGAATCAGGATCCGACATTGATTTAACAACAATGGTATTATCTTTGATGAATAGCATAGATTTTCTAAAGGAAGGTCATGTTTTAGTAATCTACTTCCTTATTACAATAAGGTGATAGCAACATTGGACATGGGAGATGGATACAGTGTAGTATACTTAGACTTTGCAAATGATTTTGATAGATTACCGCATGAGAATTTGATAGTCAAACTAGAGTGCAATGGACTGGATATTAGTCTAGTGCACTGGATAGGAGATTGGCTGTCTGATAGTCAACAAGTTGTGTATGGATGAATAATATCCCAGAAGAAGAAAGTTACTAGTGATGTGCCTCCAGGATTTGTTTTAGGGCCATTGCTGTTTAACCTGCATGTTAATGATATTGTTGAAGATTTGAATGGGGGATATACAGTTGTTTGCACATGATGCAAAGTTGGGAAAACTATGAGGAGTAGAGCAGATGTGGCTTTACAAGAAGACTTGAATAGACTGAATGAATGGGCATGGGATTTGGGGATGCCAGCTCAATGTTGTAAAATGTCAAGATTTTAAAATTTGGCAAACAAATATGGGATGTAGAATTTACTTTTGGTGAGGATATATTGTTAGAGGTGGAGTAAATAAGAGATCTTGGGGTCATGGCGGATAAGCATCTAAAATTTAGAGGACATATTGATGAAATTGTGAGGACAACACAAATTCTGGCAATCATGCGGAAAACACTGACATTTAGAAGGAGATTTTCATTCATTTGTATAAGACTCTGATTAGGACTATGCATAGTAGTCCACAAATGGACTACTATGCATAGATTTAACCACCTGGTTTTAAAAAGGATAATGAGTTGTTGGAGAGGGTCCAGAGGTGATTGACCAAAATAATTTCTAATCTCTGGAATGTTGAATATGAAGAAAGGTTGAGACAATGCAATTTGCAGAGTCTACTGGATAGGAAGAAGAGGGGTAATATGATAGAGATGTACAAGTTGTTAAGGGATTGTTATAGGATTAACATTGAAAAGGTTTTTCATAAAATGGTGGGAGACTGGGAGAGAACAAGAGGTCTTCCTTGTAGAGTGTATAAGGAGGATGTGAGCAAGGGAGTGAGAAGCAGGTTTTTTGCATGGAGACTTATGAATGAATGATGTATAGTATTGCATGAGAGAATGGTGTCTGCAGAGAATTTGAATGTGTTTAAGAAATGGCATGATATGCTGTGTGTATGAGAAAAGGGATCTCCTAGATGTATCTGTGACTTCATCTGGGATAATAATAATAATGACATATATATATCTTTAGTTTTTTTTTTTTTTTTTGTAAATTTCTGTAGTAATTTTCAAAATACAGATTGTGTGAATTCTTTCTGTGCAATTCTTTTAGCCTTATATTTTACTTAAATCAGTGATCCAGTAGTTGTGTACATTTATTTTACCTTTTTTTTTTGTTTTATTATATCTGGATTTCTTATTAGCACTGGTTGCCATTTTGATAAATTCATTATGTAAATAATTTACATATTATTATTCATGATGAAACTTTTATCTTTCATCCATTTATCAAGCTTGCTGCAATTGACCCCAATTTCTGTGTTTTCTTGAATCGGTGTAGTTTCAGTTGATGCTGCTGTGTGGCAGAGAGAGAGAGAGAGGGGGAGAGGAGAGTCAGTAATATATTGATGATCTGAGATAATGCTAAAATAGACTGCTGCAGATATGCTCTACAGATATGTGTTGAAGATATTTGCAAGGATAGAAAAATCACTCTTATAGTTTACTGAATAAGTTGAAGAGGCAGTCTTGAAAAAGAAGAAATCATACACAAAGCTCAAAGTAAATACATAAGTAGATGTCCCCAGAGAATACAGAGTAATTAAACAAGCCATGGAAAGACTGCTAAAAATACAGAAGATAAATATCACAAGGTAGCAAAATGTTCTGGAGGCAACTGAAAAAACTTGGAAATAGAGAAAAGCATACTATAAATGAAGTAAACATCATAAAGGTGATATAAAGAGCAAAAAGCAAGCCTTTTAGATGTCTGTGGTAATTATTTGAAGAATCATTATGTCACATAAGCAGTGACACTACTGTAGCAGTAAAGGTTCAAGAGGAATGCAATCAAGCAGCAGAAGAAATCAGAAACCTGAAGGGCACCTGGAGTAAATGATACTTAGCTAGTAAAATAGAAATACAGAAATTTCATAGAAGTTTTTCACAATTCAGCCTAGTCAGAAGGTCAAATTCCAGATGGCTGGAGTAAAGTCCTCATGATAACATTTATATATATATATATATGTGTGTGTGTGTGTGTGTGTGTGTGTGTGTATATAGGAATCGGATAATTGAATAACTGTGGTAACAAATTTGATATGGAAATCAGTAAATTTGATATGAAAATAGGCAGCAATGTAGAAAGCCATTAACCATATTCTCAACAGAGACCTAAATAACACTTAAAATATTTAAGCTATTCAGCCACAATTTTTAGTGAAGATGAAAAATTAAATTAGGAAATAAACAACAGAACAAGCAAAGTTGTTTATTATTGTTATGTTGGAGGTTTAATGGATTTTTTACAACACTCAAAAAGAATTAAAATAGAATTTAATACTTCCTACATTTCCTAGATGTAATCCCCGTAGATGTCCTAGTGACTAGGACGAAATATAGGAAGTATTAAATTCTATTTTAATTCTTTTCGAGTGTTGTAAAAAATCCATTAAACCTCCAACATAATGTCCTCACAGCACTTAAGCCTCTACACAAGAAAGCAAAGTTGGTAATATGGAGAGTCAGCTGAATGCTGTGTGGCATTCAGCTGACTACCACACAATGACATGGAATAAGAGAAATTAGCCAAAACATTAAACTAAACAGTATTCAATTTTAATTTATGGATCTGAGAATTAGGTTAGGAATAAACAGCTGATTCAAGATAGAGACCACACATATTAGTTCTGAGAAAAATCATGGAAGTGAGCAGATCATATTAAGCACCTCCATAGTGCAGCTAGAAGAACGACTGGTTTTTGCAGATGACCTAGTTCTGCTTAGCTCTTCGACAGATGTCCTCCAGCAGGCCCTGGATAGGTTTGTAGCTGTTTATGCAGAAGCCAGAATGAAGATCAGTGTGGCCAAAACTGAAACTTTTGTGGTCTCAAGACAACCATCTCTGTGCACTCTACATGTGAGTGAAGTCCCACTGAGGCAGGTGGAGAAGTTTAAATACCTTGGGTCCATATTCACGAGTGATGGAAAGTGGGACGTAGAACTAGATACTCGAATTGGCTCAGCAAGTGCAATATTGCAGGAGCTTGGCCGTTTGGTAGTATTGAAGTGGGAGTTAAGCTAGAAGGCAAAGCTGGCTGTCTTCAATACAGTCTATGTTCCCATGCTCACCTATGGTCATGAGAGTTGGGTAATGACCAAAAGAATGCAGACAAGAATCCAAGCAGCTGAAATGAGGTTCCTTCGAGGGGTTGCAGGGCTGACAAGACTCGACACAGTCAGAAGCTCTGCAATTCAGGAAACCCACAATACTCAACCGCTGCTTCTCCGTGTTGAGAGATCACAGTTACGTTGGTACGGGCACCTGGTCAGAATGCCACAAGAGAGGCTCCCTCAGCAGGCCCTCTTTGCCAAGCCAGAGAGTGAGAGGCCACGTGGAAGGCCAAGTACTCACTGGATAGATTATATCCAAAACCTTGGGTGGACACGTTTGGGAATCCCACCAGAACACCTGAGCTTGGTGGTGGAGGATCGTGACCATTGGAAGTTCCTCTTGCAGCTGCTGCTCCCACAACCCAATTAGGAAAAGTGGGCCTTGAAGATGTATGTATGTATGTATAATTTAATGTGAGTGAAGCTGTATACTGAATAAATTTATATGGAATTACAAAGAAAGTAGCCAAAATGCCAAAATAGCAATATACAGGACTGTTCGATCCAATTTTATGTTATGGATCTAGAGCCAGGTTAGAAATAAAGCACTTGACCAAATATTAGGACCACAGATATGAGAGCTGTGAGAAAAATTAGGAACCTAAACAAATGGCATCAATGGCAGAATAATAATAACAATGAAGACATTAGGAAGAAATTTGACATTGTTTGCATTCAAAAGTGCATGAGCAGGGCTAATCTAAGGTAGGATGTCACTTAAGCAGAATGGGAGAAGAAAGATTAACAAAACAGGTGTTTGATGCAAGATGGAAGGAAAGACCCAGAAGAAGACCAGGGTCTAGGTAGCTTGATTCAGTCAAAAGTGCATTAGAATAATGAAATATTCCTATCCTATCCTTCCCATCTGTTCCTTAGGACAGGTTGAACCCCCCCAGTGAGGGGCTTACAACGAATTAATGCAGCCAGTTTGTCACTCCTCTGCTGCATCACCTAAGGGCAATATTCATGACTTCAATACACGTGTTTACGGGGCTGGTTTGCTGTTCTGGGGAACGAAAAACCTGAGTTTCCAGGTGAAAAAAAAAACCCTACCTCTGCATGAGACTGGCTAACTTGCTTTTCGTCGAAAGAAACCAGATAAAAATTCCTCAGATCACTGATGGGAATTGAACCCAGGTCTTTCCGACCAAATGGCTTCAGTCTATATCGAGTGAGCTACGGAGGCTCATGAAATATTATATACAATAATACTGGAGTGCTGACAAGTTAGACTAATTTGAAGGGAAATTGTTGATAGGAGATTAATAATAATGTAAACTTAATCATGTAGTGTGTCATCATAGCCTGAGACCTCCTTGTAGGTACACATCAGGAAACTGATAATGAAGGTATTCCCTTATTATGTTTCTTTGTCATGTATTTCTCAACCCTGCTTTATCTTCTCTTTACTTAAAACTTGGTGAATGGTCAACTGCCTTAACTATCGACTGCAGCCATTTATTTATTTCTACTAGATCTTATGTTCGCACACTCTATAGTCTAACAAATTTATTTGTGTTACAACTACACCAGTTCGACTATGTACTGAGTGTGAGATCATAAGATTTTAAACTTAAGACAAAACAGATATTGTTAGCTTTCCCTACTTGTGTTAATCTTTACGATTACACCAGTTCGACTATGTACTGAGTGTCAGATCATAAGATTTTAAACTTAAGATAAAGCAGATATTGTTAGCTTTCCCCACTTATGTTAATCTTTACCTTTAATTAGTCATGGCTTGGCTTTATCTTATGGAGGTTTGAAATTTTCAGGACAGTGCATTGACAGAATCAGTCCAATGTGTTGTTCACAAACCATTTAATTAAATCAAAAAGGAATATTTACAGTTTGATTCACATAACATATATACACAATTGCATATCAATTGTATATATATGTTATATGCAATTGCAAAAGCTAAATCACATTCTAGAATATCCTGCCAGTCATATATACACAAACTGATAATAAAGCATACCTTGAGTAACCTTAATTCAGTACGAATTTACATTACTCATTGTACCCATAAACAGACACACTTGGTGTATGTTCTTGTTTGGAATTATCACATACATGAGTACTTACAATTCTTGTTCAGCACTGAATTACAAGGAAGTTCTTGTAATTCAGTTCAGCAGTGGCTAGTTCTTGACTTCCCGCTAAATTTCTTCTATGTCTCAGTCGTCAATTATTCTATGCCCTTTAGGACCCTTGGGACGCTCCTCTTTTGATTACTGACAACGGACCTCATGTGGCGGCAGACCCAAGTAGAAGATTCCGAAACCCAAGACTTTTGATGCTTCTCTTTCAATTACCGACAACCGGCCTCACGGCAGACCCAGGTGAGAGAAGGTGAAAACCCCTAAGACAAATTCCTTTTCAACAGCTTGCCTTATAGGCCCGGACTTCCATTGTATGCATTCGCATGGCTCTATAAAATTACATATATGGTCAGGTGTTGACATTCGACCATGATGACATCATACTTTGCATGTCTTTTGAAACTGCCATATATGGACATAAGTTAAAAGTGTTACATAATGAAGTTATGTGCCACATTATTTCAAAAAAAGTGCAATCTCCTTAGAAAAACATGATAAGAGCAAACATGATAAGATACATATCATGAGAGATTTTACACACATCAGATGCAAGATCTAGCAATCTCAAGTATTCTTTCTTTGAACTGCTTTGTCTGAAATCTTTATCTCACCATTAAATTTGTAAATTTTGATTTATAAATCATTCAAATTTTATTTCTATGACATTTGTTTTTTCAACAATGGTGTTTTATTTCATGATTGTCAAGAACACTATTAACTTTAATTATTAATAACTGTCAAATTCAGTAATAATTATACAATAAACAGGTTTAAAAACAAGAGCTTACTGTTGTGGTGATAGATTTACTAACTACATCAGCAACAGAATATGTTTTTCCTTCCTTTGACTTTAGCCTTTCTTTTCCCTAGAAAAATATTAACAAGTATTACGGTTTTTTATAAATTTTTCATAGGAAAAAAAAAATCAACTAATTTTAATACAAACAAAATAACCTAGCCATAAATATGATGACATATTTACAATACCAAGAAAGGTTTGGGGATTAGCAATATTCCCCCAAAATTTAGGATTACTTCATATATTCAGCCATCCATCATTCTAGTCAATCTCTGTATGTAGCATCAGAATTCTACATACAGAAATTGACTCCAGACTTGGATGGGAATCGAGCCCCAGAAAGACCTGGGTTCGACTCCCATCCAAGGCATGAGGAACCTTTATCTAGTCTCTTTCAAGTAAAGGTGACTTAGCCAGTCTCATACAGAAGTAGGAGGTTCTTTCACCCAGAAACTCAGGTTTTTTGTTCCCCCAGAATAGGCAAACCGGTGCCGGGAACACACGTGTCTACAGACATAGGACATACTGGGAAGCATAGGCTAACCACCTTATCATCAAAGCGGTTGTGGTTTCAAATTGTAATTGGGCCATGCCTAATACGAATGTAACAGGCCACTAGGCCTAATATACGTGAAAGGAGGACTAAAATTTGTCAAGACAAGTAAAATTTTGACTTAAAGGAGCAATTTTAATATGTATGTACTAAAAGTTGCTTAAAGTAGAACTGAAAGTGCAAATGTATTGACTTTGTGAATGAATTTCCCATTTCCATAGGAAGGCAGACTGCCACTTAGTGAGAGGCAATCAAAACTTGCTGTTGAAAAGATGTTTGATTTTTGTAGTAAAAAAGTGATTTAAGATTTGCCTTTTGGTGTAGTTTTGTTTATTTTTAAAGCTTAGCATAACTAAGTGATTGTGGAGATTTGATTGTGTTTGAAACAGACTTTTACTTTTACAATTTTGAAGCATGCAGTGAACAACAACAAAATGGGAATACAAACGAGACTAGCAAATCGTGCAGTGAGAAACTCAAATGCAATCAATGGTGTGGATGTTTCAAGAATGGTAAGTTGTTGTGAATGCAATATGTATATGAGGAAGAATGTGGAGAGGATGAACAGCAGACGAGAGGTGATATGGATATGTCAAAAGTCTGATATTCTGTTGGACAAGTCAGTAGTAAATGCAAAACTGGCAGATGGAATGAAGGCATGCATAGTTGCAGGAGCAAATGACTGCATGAATCACAGAATGAAAGCAGTTGCAGGAGCAAACGATTATATAAATCATGGAATAGAAACGAGTGGGACTATGGGAATAGGTGAGAAAATGAAAGTGAGTGACACTAGATGAAGGAAAGATGGAATAAGGAAACAAAATTGAATTACAGACTGACAAATAGTGTAAATGCCAGGATGCAAGACTTGAAAAATGAGTTGATCAGAATGAGAAGTGAAAGGAAAGATGTGCAAAGTGGGATGAGCAGTTTAGTGGATAAGAATGGATGAGCATAGATGGTCAGGATGAAGGAAAGCAAAGAAAAAGAGGTGACAAATGACTCAAAAATACTGAAGAATAAAAATTACATTATTAGTGGTGTGGTAAATGAAAGATTTCATAAGGGTGTTTTCTGAGAGGGAGAATAAGTACGATAACTGATGCATTACATAAAAGAAGCAGATGAGCAAGCGAGTTGGTGGTGACTGTTGGAATAAATGACTTGGTTGGCCATGAAGAGCATGTAAGAAAGGATATCAGGAGGTAATTACTGTATATTTTTCTGTGTATAAGATGATACTTATTCTAAAATTTTTATACCAAAAATTGGGGGTCATCATGGGGTAACCGGTTGAGAGACCCATGGTTGTCATGGCGAAACTGCCGGTACCTTGTCTATGCAAACAGGCTTCTGCCCAATCACTAGCCTTTGTTAACTCTGTCAAATGACGTCATTAACGGTTGATTCTGAATAAAACAATCAGAACTCTGCAAGCATTCATACATCTGCAACTCATTGGCAGGGTAAGTTAATGCATTAACAATATTTTGAGCACTAGCCGATAAAAATGTCAGAAAATAAAAAAGGATTGTCATATTCTTCAAAATTCAAGTTAAAAGTCCTCATTTACGCAAAAGAACATGGAAATAAAGTTTCAGAGAGACAGTGTGGGCCTTATCCCACTGAGTGTATGACTAGGCAGTGGAAATGTTTAAAATACTGATTTCTTAAATTTGAATTCGAAAAAATAGGGCTCGTCTTATACGTGGGGGCATCTTATACATGGAAAAATATGGTATTATTATACAGTATTTCCATGGAGTCCAGAGACTCACTGTAGGAGATCCAAATTAACTATTATACAAACAAAACATATCATATCTCTCCTTAAACTCATCTACATCTCATCTACACACCCCTTATTAACCACACTCTTCCACAAATTCCAAGAATGATCCCTAGTTCTCAAGACTATTTGTCATATATATTGAAAAATTTCCTTTGCATCAACTTTATACAACCACTTTAATATCTTGTAAGTTTCTATCATGTCCCTTCTTTACGAACTTTTATTATATTATTTATTTATATTTATTTATATTTATATATAACATTTATTATATTATATATCAATAACCTACTTCAGTTAACCTCTAACCCAATACACAGTTTTGCAGATGACAGCACATTACATTCCTCCCTTTCATTTGATAAACCCTACTCTACACAACTCACCTCAACCCACAGAACATCAACCACCACTGCCCTTAATTCTGACCTCCAAGACATCCACCAATGGGGCTCAGATAACCTCGTCAACTTCAACGCCAGTAAAACCCAGTTCTGTCTTATTTCTCACAAAAAAGAACCATTTACCCCCAGCATTGTTATACGCTACTTCACCTCTAAACAGCTGTTAACACTATACAAGTCAAAAATCCGCCCAGCTCTCAAATACTGCTCTCACATCTGGAGTGGGGCTCCAAAAAGCTCCCTCAAAATGCTTGACTCAATACAGAGGAGAGCAATTAGACTAATAAATGACCCATCCCTCATCAACTCACTTCCCCCACTTTCACATAGACGCTCGGTCTCTGCAATCTGTATATTCTATAAATATTTCCATGGGAAATGTTTATCTGAAACAGCATCAATAATTCCCCCACCCTACTAAGCCCATTGGAATATGTACAGCTGCCACCCAACATCTTTTCACAGTACACCTCGAAACCCACAGAACAAGTTTCTTTTCCTCCTCATTCATCCCTGCTACTGCAGTACTGTGGAACAGTCTTCCCCCCAGACGTATTTCCCAAGGAATACAACATACAGGCATTCAAATCAAATGTAAACAAGTTTCTCCTTTCGCACCCCACCACCCATATACGGTACTAACATACCATAGGTTGACCAGCCAACCTCCTGTACATAAAAAAATAAAATAAAAATAAAATAAAATAAACTTCGTAAACCACACTCCTCCAGCCTATCCTCATAAAGATCATTCCACCGACCTGTCAACAACTTAGTCACTCAACTTTGAATATCCTCTACCACTTCCTAGTCCACAAGAAATCCAGGCGACCAAATATGTGCACAGTAGTCAAGATGCAGCCAAATCATAGCCTTATAAAGAGGAATAATAACTTCCCTATCTTTACTTCTTTGCATATTTTTCAACATCCAAGTAATCATGTGACCTATTTTATCAACCTTTGCAATATGCCCTCTGAACTTCAACTCTGTCCATCCTTATCCCCAACTCCCTTTCCTGCAATCTAGTACCATTATTATTATTATTTGGTAACCTCCATGGAGCCAAACTCATCATGGAAGGCTCATTCAACCAGCAATATGTTTATCATAATAAGCTTTGAAGTTATTTACACTCCTGAACTCACAATGCACTCAGGCAATGCATTGCACTCACTAACAACTCTCCACATAAATCTACTCCTCACATCCTCCTTCACCACATCTTTATACAACTTCTGCGGATGACCTCTCGTTCTAACCATCTTAACAGCTACTCTTTTAATAATTTCTTCTGTATTAATCTGATAGAATCCCTTAACTTGAAGGTCTCTACCATATCTCCTCTTTTCCTCTATCCACCAACCTCTGTAATCCACACTCTCTCAACTGCTCTTCATAGCCAACATTCCAGAGTCCTGTTATCAGTATGGTTATTCATCTTTAGACCCTCTCTAGTGTTTCCACATCATAATGAAAACTAGGTGACCAAACCTGAGCACAATAGTTCGTGTGTGGTCTGACCAATGCCTTATACCACCACCTTCTTATCCCTGCACATCAATGTACTTTTTATCATAGCAGCAATATGATGTGCAGTCTTTGAAACACATGCGATGCGCCCTCAGAACTTCAGTCTACCATCACTCCAAGATCTCGAATCTCATCCACTTCCTGAAGTACAGCTCCAACAATAAAATGTGAAACGTTTCATGATTTGCGTGTCATCCTTGCGCAGGGGCTGTCAACCATGCTAATCTTCTCTCTATCATTCCAATTTTAATATATGTACAGTTGAAACAGTATGATGCACTATATTCAACCATAACCTTATGTTTCGCAACATTAAATTGACAATCATTATCCTTTGCACACAATGCCAATTTATTTAAATCATCCTGCAAGATATCTAACATCACCTTTATCAACCAGTGCTCTCCCCAGTTTTGCATCCATCAGTAAACTAAATTTCCCCCCACCCACCTTAAATCTTTTGGCATATCATTGACATACAAATTAAAGAGTAGTGGCCTTAGAGGTACTCCACTAGTCACACTCATTCTCTGTCCATCTGTCAGCCATCCCCTTATACATGCTACTAGCTTCATATCCATTCTCATTTGCTCCAACTTCTGTAAGTTTCTGAGAAATGCCTTTGCAAAGTCCAGAAGTATCGTGGTATAGCCATTTCCTTTATCTAATTCTCTTGTCACTTTTGAATTAAATGCGAATAAATTACTAAGGCAGGATTACTAACCCTTTATACAGTTGCACTGCCCACTATACAGTATCGAATCCCTATTCACCCACTGTTGAATTTTACCTTTAACCAACTTTTCCAATACAACAACCACTCCTGATATATTAATTAGTCTGTAGTTTGCTATCTCTGTCTTGGAGCTGCCTTTATGCAATAGAACTATCTTACCCTCCTTCCACTTGCCTGGAACCCTGCCACAGCTGAGACTTAGATTGAACAACTTTATCAGAGACAATGCCAATTCTTGTAGATTCACATACTACATAGGCTGACATTCCATCCAGTCCTACTGCTGTGTTCATATTAATATTTTTCAATATGCTGAACACCTCCTGTTCATCTACCTCAATTTTGATATGCATCTCTGTCACATCAGTAACTGCAAAATCTCAACCTGGATGATATAACTTTGCAAAATGATCACTCAGCAACTCAACTATTTCTTTTGCACCTTTCACCTTCCTACTATCAGCATTGTTTAAAGTCATCCTACCATAATAATTTTTCCTCTTAACTGCTACATAACGAGAAAATTCTTTGGGGTTTACTATGGCCTGCTTAGCTAATTTCCTTTCATAATCTGATTTGGCCTTTCTTACCATACTAGTCACCATTCTTGCTTACATTTGTACTTCTCATGAGTATGATGATCATCTCTTTCTTTATATTCCCTCCACAATGGTTTCTTTTTATGCAGCTCTTACTTAATATTTCCACACATCCACTTTATCCCCACTTAGTTTATCCTCCTGACCCTGGAACTGATCTTATTATCAGTTCCAACACTCAAATCCATGGTCTCCTCTATATCACGTGGTTTCAGGTAATTATCCCATAGCAACTGTATAAATTCTATTTCCATCTTGTCATGCCACCACCCTCCTTCCAATTATGTCCCTATAGTTAAAGTCTCCAATAATAATTGCTTGGCTTGCACTCATTCTGCTAATCTGCTGATGCTTGACATCTATATCTTCCTGTGGACCCATTGTCTAATAGCAGCAACCACCAACAATATATTTTGCAATACTGACCTCTATCTCACACCATACCACCTCAAATAAGCCATCTCTGTCAGACCCCAAATCCTCTTTAATTTCTAATTTTGTTGGTTGTCATTCTTCAGCTGTCACCAGCAATACCCCACCTCTTGTCCTATTCTCCTCTATCTTCCCTGAAAATACAATACTCTTTATTTCTATCCCTGTAACTATAGCATTTTCTCTCAACCAGGTCTCACTGATGCCTATAATTTTTTGTCAAGTCGAGCTGACCAATGCCAAAAATTCCTCTCCCTTATTCCTCATACTGGCATTCGTGTACATGCATTGCAACATCCCCTTGTATCCAAAATAAACCTCTTGTAATGTCACTACCAACCCATTTGAATCAGAAACCTGTGAAATCACATACAGCATTGCAAAATCATTTCTGTACACATGCTCATTTATCACAGGGGTGGCCAGATATATATGATTGATTGATTGAATCCCCTCGAATATCTCCAGTTTCTCTAGTTTTGCCAAACTCTTACTAAACACTTTCTTCAAACATCTAACTCAAAAACCATTTAAATGTAATCCGTGAAGGCCTGCATAAGTTCTCTCATACATCAAATTCACTCCATACATCAATAAACTGCACATCATTCCTCCTACACAATCTTCTCATTGACTCATTAGCAATCAGGGCACTTCTCAACTCTGTCCTATCAAATCGATGCAGCACTCATTTTTTACTTCCTTATTCTTCATTTTCGATTCCTTCAATGACTCTTTCATATTCAGGTTTCAGGTTGTTGAGGACAGTGAAAAATAAGTGTGGTTAGAGAGGTGGCCGATGTGTATGAAAATGGTGATTTGAGAGGCAGAGCAGGGATCATGAATGGTATGTTGGCAGACCTGTGTGAGGAGAAGGAAGTGGAGTTTGTGAACATGTGAAAAGAATTTGAGGAAAGGATGGAAATCTACAACAGTGACAGGTTGCGTTTGAATGGATTGATGTAAGTCAGAGAGGAGGCAATTGCTGCAAGGAATTTATCCAACGCCGAAACCAGTGCTTTAGCAAAAGGCCTTGATTTTGCAGTTATTCCTACATGCATTCCGTATCGTGATTTTTTACATAATATAGAATACAATCTGTCAGGACTTTCTAGCAACGATGCTAACAAACTTCGTTTTGAAGTTGCGACTTCGTTATTTAAAAGCAAATTACCTCCATGCAACTTATCAAATGCTGAAATCAAAGGGCTAACGTCTTTAAGGAGAGATAACAAAATATCTATTTCTAAGGCAGATAAAGGAAAAGTTATTGTAATCATGAATATGATTACAATTACTTTTGTAATTCGAATATAAATGACTGACTATGAGACAAAAGTATCCAGCCTTTTAGAAGACACCTCTACCTACCAAGAGATCACGCATAATCCTACAAATTCACAAATTAAACAATTAAATAAATTACTTGATGCGGTTATCAGTTGGGACCCAAATTACGTGGATAAATTACGAACCTACTTTGGAAGAACTTCCCGTCTATATGGACTTCCGAAAATCCATAAAGAAGGCTATCCAGTTCGACCTATCATGAACTGCATTGATTCTCCTACCTATCGAATTGCAAAAGTCTTGTCACATTCCTTAAGTGCTCTCACTGGACATTCCAGATCCTACATAAAAAATTCAACAGATTTTCTTGAAAAAATCAAGGATATAAAAATCAAAGAGTCTGAGTTGTTAGTCAGCTTCGACACTGTTTCTCTGTTTTACCAATATTCCATTAGCCGACACAGTCAAATTATATATAAAGATTACCTTCCAGATATCACAGAGATTTTCGAATTTGTTATCCATTCAGGTTATTTCAGCTGGAAAAACAAGATCTACAAACAAGTTGAAGGTACTGCCATGGGTAGCCCTCTGAGCTTTCCACATTTCTACAACAGATAAATAGCCTTCACCCATGTATTCAATTCATCATGGAAAAAGAAAATTCTGGTACTTTACCATTTGTGGACATCCTTCTTACTCGAACTTCTTCTGGTACCTTATCTACAAGCGTTTTTCGAAAGCCCACATTTACTGGCAGATACATTCATAAAATGTCTGCTCACTACACATCTCAAAAATTTGCTCTTCTCCAGTAATCTTACAACAAGAACTTTCCATCATAAAAAAGTTAATGGAATCGAATAACTAGAACACCAATCAAATCCAACAGATAATTGAATCTTATGTTCCAATACCTAAGGTTTCTTCAACAGTCCCTTACATTCCAGGAATCTCAGAACCTATAGGTAGAATTTTGAAAAAGTACCAATTGATTCCCACATATGTTCCTATCAACAAATTTCCTCTTTATTGCCTTCAACAAAGGATAAACTGTCATCTCTATCTTTGGCTGGCATTTACCAAATACCATGTGAATGTGATGTTTCTTATTTTGGACAAACTGGTCGTTCTGTGGAAAAAAGAATTAAAGAACATCAATATAATATTGAATATAACAAACCTCAGAAGTCTGGTCTAGCACAACACAGTATTAACACTACTCATAATATCCAGTGGGATAAAGCTATTTTCCTACATAGATGCAGGTTCAAATATGAACGCCTTTTTAAAGAAAGTTGTGAAGCTATTTTACACCGACTGAATTTAAATCGAAATGATTCTCTCTCTCTCGAAGATCTGGAAGACTTTTATTTTATGTAATCCATAAAAAAAAAAAAAAAAAAAAAAAAAAAAATTATCTTAAAGATTAATTATTTTCTATCATTTCCTAGCACGCGGCAACAATTGTATTTTAATATGTGATCCACCGAATGTTCGTTACTTGTATTCCATTCCTATAACTGTGTGACACTGAAGATGTACTATTAGTTTTAGTATGTAATATCTGTACCTTTATTAATTAAAAGTTATTACTGTGGTCATACGTGTTCTTTAAACAATTATACTATGCCACAGGTACCTCTAAAAATAAGGATATATGTGGAATTACAATGTCTAATGAAAAGAAAAGTTTAGGAGACAAATTGGAGCTATAGCATGGAATGAGGTATTAAGTGGGAGGGAGATAAATGCTGTTTGGGAAATGACTAAGTCATCATCATCATCAAATTCCTGCCATGTACCCTCAAGGGGTGTACAGGATATGATGGTACTACATGAAAAAAATTACATCATTACTAACTTCCTATCTACAATTTTCCTCCAAATCAGTCTGTTACTTGTCAAGACTCCTACATTATCAGATCTTATATTTCTATTGTCTAAGGCACTTTGTACTCAATCCACCTATATCTTTGTCTTCCTCTGGGTCGTTTTGCTGCCAACCTGGCAGAGAACACTTGTTTTGCTAATCTTTCTTCACTCATTCTGTTTTAGTGACCATACCACCTGAGAATAGCTCTGCTAACGCATTCCTGGATGCTGTCAGGTTCTTTCCTAATATCCTCGTTTTTAATATGATATTGCCATTGATGCCATCTGCTCATGCCTATAATCTTTCTCAGGACTCTCATATCTGCAGTCTCTAGTCTTTGGTCAAGTGTTTTACTTCTGACCCAGCTCTCAGATCCATAAGTTAAAACTGGTTTGAACACTGTTGTGTATATAGCTAATTTAGTGTTCCAACTAATTTCTCTCTTATTCCATATGAATTATTCAATTGACTTCCTACCATACCAGCTTTGCTGATTCTGTTGTCTATTTCTATATTTAATTTACCATCTTCAGTAAAAATGGTGCCGAAGTAGCTGAAATGTTTCACTTGTTCCACAGGTTCTCCATTCACAACACAGTTGACATTTTCAATGATTCTGCCTATTTTCATTATCTTTGTCTTTTTATTGCTGACCTTCATACCATATCTATTACAATGGCTATTCAATTTAGTCAGAGAATCTTGCAGATTTGTAGTGGATTTATTTAGAAGTATAACATCATCCGCATAAAGCAAAGAGCTGACATTAACATCTCCAATTTTGATATCATGTTTAATACCACTTTCCTTCATAATGTGATCCATATAGATAATGAATAACAGAGGGGATAATGTACATCCTTGTCTCACACCAGATGTAACATTAAACCATCTTCCTGTACTTCCTTCAATTCTAACTGCTGACTTACAACTCAAGTATTGAATAGCTTCTTCAACCTTGTCATATGCCTTTTCCAAATCGACCAAACTTAAATACAGATCTCTGTTATATTCCCATGCTTTCTCGACTATTTGTCATAAAGTGAAGATCTGATCCTGACAGCCTCTATTTGGACTGAATCCAGCTTGTTCTTCACCCAGCTTTTCTTCCACAATTCTTCTCAACCGTTTCTCAAGTATACTTAAATAGATCTTGCCAGGAACACTCAGTAGGGAAATACCTCTGTAATTCTCACATTCAGTTTTATTTCTCTTTTTATATATGGGTACTATGAGAGCTCTACTCCAATAATCGGGAATTCAGCCCTCTGTCCAGGCTTTCTGAACTATGAAGTGCAGCCACCGTAAGACTCTTATACCACCATACTTCAGCAATTCTGGTCAAATATCATCTACCTCCTGCCTTTCCACATTTCAAGCCTTTGATGGCTTTTTCTACTTCAAGTATGGATATTTATTTCTGACTGCATGCCTGGCCAGTGTTTTTTACCACTGTGCTCTCATCACTGCTTGTTTCATTTAGCAGTTTTTCAAAGTAATTACTCCATACTTCAAGGATATCTTTTTCTCCCGTTTTCATGTCACCTTTATCATCTCTAACTCCTTTTACAGCATTCTTTACTCCATTTCTAAGCTTCTTCAACAACCTCCAGAATATTTTGCCACCTTCTTGATATTTATTTTCTATATTCTTGCCAAAGTCCTCCCATGACTTTTGTTTAGCTAGTTTTACACACTGTTTAGCTTTCTTACATTTGTCTCTGTATTCTGTAAGAGTAAAAGCTGACTTATTTGCCAGGAACTTTTGATAAGCTTTCTTCTTTTCCTTCACTGCCTCTTTAACTTCCTGTCTCTACCAGGGAGTTCAGATTTTTTTATCCTTGCAGACAACCTCACCACATGCCTCTCTGGCAGAATCAATCAATGTTTTCCTCAGAGTTTGCCACTGAATCTCCAAGGTTTGATTCCTGTTCTCAAACTCTTTCATTTTTTCTTCAATAATCTTTGTGTATTTTAGTCTACAGTTCACATCTGAGAGCTGCACAACTTTTATTCGCTTTAAAACTTTCTTACATGTTATTCTTTTCAATATGAAATTCAATTTTATCCTGCTCAAGACTAAATAGTGATTGCTTCCAATTTCAAATCCTCTGTACACTCTGGTGTCCCTGCACCAGGGAGAAAACATCACTATCAACAATAACATAGTCAATGAGACTTTTCTTATTCCTTGCCTCTTCTCTCCACGTGAATTTGTGCACATTTTTATGTTGGAACATGGTGTTAGTAATAACCAGTGCATGTCCTGAGCATAAATCCAACAGATATTTGCCATTATTATTAGCTTTACTCTTTTCTCCAAATTTTCCCAAAATATTTTTGTATGTCTCACAATCATTTCCTACTCTGCTATTTAGATCCCCAACAAGGACCAACTTTTGCTTTTTCATTGTGTCAGTTGCTTTTTCTAAAGCCTCAAAAAATTCCTCGACTTCTACCTTAGTAGAACCTTCTGTGGGACCATAGGCACAAATAAGTCTCATTGTCCAGTTCCCCATTCTCATATTTGCCCACATTACTCTACTTTAGACTGACTGCCATTCAAGAAGATTAGCCTCGTATTTTGTGTTGAATACTATGGCTACTCCTTCTTTTCCTTGGTTGTCATTTCCTGAATATAACATTTTATGTTAGTTATTCAAATTTGATGTTTGCAGATGCCATATGGTCACTCTCATACTTCACAGGTTTTGGGAGTGAAGCCATTTGCTACAAGAAGTGGTAGGGTAGCAGATGTCCTTTTCACACAAAGTTGGAGGACAGTCACAAACATCCATGCCCATAACAGGATTCGAACCCCATAATCCTCTTGGCTGGAGAGTAGATATGCTAATCACTCAGCCAACCAGGCTGGCAGAAATGACCAAAACATGTTTAAAAACATCAATGTGCAAATTCCAAAGTGTCAAAATACTGAATAAAGTAAATGTCAAATGGATGAATAAAGGGATTAAGCATGAAATTTGGAAGAAAAGGATACTGTGAAGGCAGCAGAAGATGAATAAAGGTAGCAATCAATTGTATGAAGATTACAAAGAGCAGACCAGAAGGTGACTCAGTTGGTAAGAATAGCAAAACTTCAGTATGAGCATAAATTAGTAAATCAGGTCAAGAAAAATGTTAGAGAGATTTCAGATTTGTTTAAGTAGAGGGAAGATTAATTATAAGATTATGTTAATGGATAAAAATTGTAGCATGGTAACTCATGCAGAAGACATCATTGAGGTATTCAGGGAACAATTTATAAGGATGTTTCATCCTCATCAGGGTGAAATCATGAAAAACTTAAGTGTAGAGGACATAGGAGAGGATGGCTTAATCTTGAATGAACAGGAGGAATATGAGGAAATAAATAAGGGTTGAGGTCAATAAGGCAATAGGATATGATGACATATTAACATGTGTCTTAAGGAAAAGTTTCAGGGAATTGGCAATAGCACTGGCATGCATGTTTAATATCTTACAAGAGACAGGTATTCCAAGAGCAGAAAGAAAGTACTGTTCCACTGCATAATGGTAGTGATAAGGTTGTGGCTACAATTATAGCCAAATCTGTATGTCCAGAGTTGTGGTTAAGGTACTCGAGATATTGGCAAGAACTAGAATATAGAAATGGGTTGATAACAGCAGTATTATCTATGGTTGTCAGCATGGGTTTGTTGTTCATGTTTTCCTAAATTACTTATGTATTATGAACAACATGACAAATGTCTTGGACAAGGGGTATGCATACACAGTGGTATGCTTAGATTTTGCAAAAGCTTTCAATAGACTGCCAAGCAACAGGATGTTAAATAAAATTAAACAGATGGGATTAGATAACAGACTAGTGATTGGCTGTCAGATAAGTATCAAAGTTGTATATAGATATGCTGTATCCCAAAAGAGGAAAATCACTAGTGGCATGTTGGAGGTGTCTATATGGGGCCAACGTTGTTCAATTTGTCTATTGTGAATAGACAAATTGAACAACTGTTCAATTTGTCTATTCACAGATATGAAAAATTGGGAAGAGCAATGCAGTGTTAAGTAGATGTTATGGCTTTGCAGTTGGGATCTGAATAGATTATATGGGATGGTGTAATAAAATAACAGTACTAAAGTTTGATGCCCTCTTCAGTTCATGTGGTAAGAGATATGCTTTTCAACTGTATGCACATTAATATAAGAGCACGTATAGAGCCCACGCCATTACATTTAGCTGTCGCAATGGTGTTGATGTTGGAAGGAAAGATGTTTATTGTTGAGCATTAATTTCATTCATACGGAGTTGGTAGAACAAATGGTGCATGCCTACGGAATGTTTGTGAGCAGTTTGTTTATTTCTATAAACATGCCCCAAGCAATAATCTTCTAACCTTGATAAACTAAGGGATAAAATTATGTGTTCAGCAGATGTCCCAACCATTGTTCTCCAAGATGACAGAGAACCTTCACATGCACTATGAAACCTGTCTTAAAACACAAGATGTATATTTCGAGAATGTAATCTACTGCCATTAATGCTTTATTCGACCGAGATTCCACCGATACTGTGAATGTACATATCGTGAGGTGTACATTTCATTTATTCATTCATTTATTAACATACATTTCTCTGTTAATAAATGCATTTTCTCCATAACATATATTGTTGTAGAAAGTTTATTTTTCACTTGGTTAGACTATAATAAATTTAGTTTAAGCACGCTACCGGCCAAGACGTCTATAGACGTTCAAGTTATCATGGATGTGAAGTGCTTATTAAAATTGTAATACCATTGTTATAACATTGAAATATATGATGGATACGAAGCGTATGCAGATGCGTATTTGATCCATACTGGCCGGTAAGGTGGTTAATCCTTTATCCAAGTGTGAACAAACAAAGTTTGTGCCTGAAAGCATCTTCAGGACTGGGGTCAGGTAGTACAACACCGGGTAACTCGTAGCAAAGGTGGACCAAATATTGTTGTAGTTATTCATTAGTTTTTTTTTTTTTTTTGGTGCCATATTGTTTGAATGAGCAGGTAAGTAGAAGAACTATCAGTTCTAATAGTGTAAGGTCTTGAAATTTTAGTAAGCAACAATCGAATGCAAAGTATACACTTGGTAAGAAAACTTCAAAGGAGGTAAAGAAGATGAGAGATCAGAGAGTGGTGGTAGACAAGGACCTGAAATTCAGGGACCAATTTGCACAAGTTGTTACATCAGATAATGAAAAGGTTGGAGGACCTTGACATGCAGAAATTAAGAGGTTATGATTCCATTTCATAAGGCATTAATCAAGTCTCATATGTATTACTGTGCAAAGATTTGGTCACTAGGTTTTCATGGTGATGTGGATCCAGAGAAGATTCACAAAGGTGGTCAGTGGTTTTTGGAGTGTGGAGTATGAAAAAAGATTGAAAGAATGCAAATTGCAAAGGCTCATGAATAGGAGTAGGAGGGGAGGAAAATGTGAATGAGACATTTGTGTTGTTATCTGGTAACATGAAAGAAATCTTTCACAGAATGGGAAGGGGGAAGTAGAACAAAATACCATCCCTAGAAACTGTATAAGGTGAGGAGAAGGTTCTTTGCATAGTGTGTGGCTAGTGAGTGGAATGCACTGCATGAGTGTGTTGTGAATGTAGACACAATTAATCAGTTTAAGGTACAGTTGGATGAGCTTCGCATGTGTGACAGTGCATAATATTCCCACAACGAGTCTCTGGCTTCACGGGATCAGATGTTAATGATAATGATAATATTTAATATTGAGAAAAAGAAAATTAAGCTAATTACTCCATGCATGATATGTTGATATTTTTATTACATCAAATGTGTTAAGATGTTAGACATATCAGAGATATTATGTATAGGAAACAGCTCTGAGGAGGGGGAGAGGATAGTTATGTGAGGCTCCTCAGTTCCAGAACCAGTTATGTTAATGATTCTGGAAATGGATGAGGGTGTTCCTTCCCACATTCAAACTTGCTTAACATTTTTCGTGAGCCATGGCACAAGTATCTCTCAAACATCAATTAACCATAGAGTCTAGCAAGATTAATTTCTTCTGAATGATTTCTAACCAGACAGGATTGCAGATGTTAAATTTAACAGTTAATCTCAAGCAATTTATATGCATTCTCTGCCAACCATAACAAATTAATTTTTCTTTTAATGGCTTTCTATATTCAGTATGGAGAACCAAAACAGTAAATGAAGAAGAAATGGAATCTGCTGTCTCATTTCCCTTGATTCCAATGCAACTTAGGATCCAGCACAAGCTAAGTTGAAGTCTCTTTACTTAATAAAATAATTGCCATATTTGATAGTGCATACTGGATGTGGATTGTAATCAAGAAAAGCCTATAAAGAGCCAAGAAGGGAGAATATGTAAATTATACATCTGGTGGCATTGTTTTCATGTTTTCTAGTACAAGATATGTGACATGCAACTCAGCAGTATAGTTACTACATTTCACTAGAGGATTAAGAGTATAGGTTGTGTATGTACAGCAGTGCAGAAAAATAAGCTATTTTTATGAATTTTAATAAATAATATTAGGTTAACTTGTATATGTATGTATATATATATATATTTTTCATGAGTGTTGATTTTAAGAAATAGTTCTATATTTTGGATTAAAGTAGATATAATGGTATGGCACCAATGCTTAATAAAACAGTGGTGGCTAAAGTGTCATTGTTGGGGAGGGAGGAGGATCTTTACTATGTGAGATTGTGTTAGGTGCAGTGTGTGTGTGACGTTTGCTGGATTATGTCTCTCATATACACACACTGAACTTAAAAAAATTCCTACATACTGTAGGAACTATTTTGAGATCAAGTGCTAGTTGTGTGGAGATAGAGAGTAAAATACACGGCAGTGAGACAAAAGTTGGGAAAATGTTAGTGTTGGCAACTTTGTTGACAGTGCAGTGCTAGAAGGTCAGATGAATGAAGAAGTCCATATGAAAAAAAAAGTGCACTTACATTAAGTATAAAGAGCTAATAAGCTTCATTTCGGCAATGAAAACATTACTTAAATTAAGGAGATATTAAATCCCACACAGTTTTAAAACCGAATAAGAAACTCAAATACATTTCCTAGGAAATGTGTTTTTACATTATGGAAAATACCTAAGAATAGCGATCTGAACTTCCCCCACCTTTGCAACGAGTCGTCTGGTATTGTACTATGTACTAGGATCACTTGCATTGGCTAACGCTAGTGTCGCCGATACTTTATAGTTTACTATATTCGGCAAGAAACTCTCTGATTCCAATCTTTGAGTTTCTTATTCGGTTTTAAAACTATGTGGGATTTAATATCCCCTTAATTTAAGTAGTGCACTTACATGTTATATGGAGTCCTTCACAAGCCAAAGCATTAAACTGAATGGTTGGAGACACATCACATGAATGGCAAGAATCAAGAAAAGAAGAAAAAATAGGTGTAAGGCGATAGATAGGAGAAAAATTATGGTGATTGTATGATAAGAGAAGTACTTAATGAGATCATAACTTAGTATTTCCCTGTATAAAAATTAATAATATTAATGAAGCTGTCAGGATGAAAAAAATGTAAGGTGCGAAAGAAGCAAAGAATAGCAAGAGAGTAAAACTGATTAGCCATGATAGAGGTGAGTGGAGGAGGAGGACAAAGAGGTGGAAATGAATCAATGTGTAGGTTGTGCAGAAGAAATGGTATGCAGTTTGTAGACCACTATATTTTATGGACAGAAGGATTTACATAATGCTGATAGACTGAACTTCAATGAAGTCAGAATTAGGTGTCTCAAGAAAGCCTTGTTCACCGAGTGTGTTAAAATGGAAATTCAGGGGAACTAAAGCTATTAGGGTAGATGCAGGTATGTGTGTGTGTGTGTTTAGGCACCCATGCGGGAAGTGATTGTGAGTGATGAAAAAATGCAGAAGCTGGTCTCTCAAGTGACAAAATCAAATAGGATAGTCAATACAAGGTGTAAATGTCATTGGATGCCTAAGAGGATACTACTGCTACTACTACAGTTCATATATACTAATGATAGAAGTATCAGTAATAAAGGAGGACAGAGAAAAACAGGACAAGGGGAGGGGGAGTACTATTAATGACAGAAGATGAACTACAGTTAAAAAAAAAAGATTAGGAAGACTTCACTGAGTATGCGATACCATTCATTTGATGTAATCTGGATGCAGTCCATTTGAGGCAATTTGATGTGAGCTAAAGGCCAACAGGGGACAAAACATACAGTTGACTGCTGTTATAGGCGAAAGAGTAAGGGATACAATGGATTATGCAAAAAATATGCATCAGCAAATTAATATAACGAGTTCAGACTGAGTAATTATTATGGATTCATCATTATGGATATAGATGGAAGGAAGAAAGATAAAAGAGCTGGAATGAAATTTATTCAGATATTAAGAGATAACTACTTGAAACAGCATGTGACAAAGTAGACCCAAGGGTTGAGTGAGCTGGAGATCTGGTCATAGGATCAGACCATAACTAAGTTAACCACATTGCCTCTAAATGGATAAAGTGATCATGAAGTCTTGACTTGGGCAGTTGTGAAACGTGGAATTCTCATGTTAAGAAGGGGTATGTGTGGAATTACAGGGTAGGTGATTTATGATAAGCTTAAGCAACAATAATTAAGCAGTGCCACAACATAAGAACCTGAAAGGGAAGAATGTCAGTATTACACAGAAAATAGTTATAGGGGTATCTGAAAGAAACAATATCAAACTGCATAACCAAGGTCAGGTGTATATATCACATAAAAGTTAGATGCATGAGCGGCATTATTAAGCAGGAGATGTAAAAAAAGAAAATGTTGTGCTAGGTATGTAGAGAGAGATAACTAGCAAGCTCACAGGCAATATAAGGTTCAGGCAAGAAAGGTGACCAGACAGGAAAGTAATCAGAGTATGAGAAAATATTAGCCAAGCAGTCCAAAACAAAGAATGACTACTATAGTGAGTTTCCTAAGGGGTTGGAAGGTCCATCACATAAAGGAGGCTCCAAGATTGGAGTAGCAAATTAGAGACTAATCAGTATCTCAAGAATGGCAATGTAGGTATTTGAAAAGCTTGTCAAAGAAAAATGTAAAATGGCAGAATACAAATAGGTGCATAAGAATACAATACTCGATGGAAAGGAGGGCAGCATGGCTTTGTGAAGGATAGGTCATACCTTAGTGATTTAGTAAATTTTTATAACAGAGTGACAGCTGAGTTGGATAAAGCGAATGACTACACAATAATACTGCCAGATTTTGCAAAGACATTTGACAGGATACTACTCAATCACAGTGGAACTAATGGGGATGAATATGAAGCTGGCAATATGGATATCAGGGTGACTCGTGGAGACAAAACAACAAACCTCACAGGATGATTTAAGCAGGCTGACAGTATGGGCAAAAGATAATAAATACCAGTTTAATTTTGAATAGTGTAAAGTTATGTAAAGAAAAAATTACAAACTATGCATCATACCAATATATACTCCAGGAAACAGATGAAACAGGGGATTCGAAGGTACTGGTGGATAAGGATTCCACTTCAGAGGACATGATGCAAATAAAGAAAAGGCAGCTCATCGGATTACTTCGTTGTTTAATGAAAAATACTAACAAACAAGTAGAGATAAGGAAGTTAAGTTAAGGAAGATAAGAGATAAGGAACTAAGACCTTGATATGGCCACATCTAGGTTACTGTGCTCAGCTCTGGTCACCTGCACTTCATGGGAATGAGGAAGTGGTGGAGAGAGGATAAACAGAGAAGAGACCAAGATGGTGAGTGGTCTGTGGAATATTTAAGCACTATGCCTAAGGAGGAAGAAACTGAGTAACACTGTCATTAGCAAAGGTGCAAGGACTATATTTTTGTCTCAGAGAGCGGTGAATGAGTGAAGCAGGTTTTCAGAAATTTAGTAATATGTAAGTATTATGTCAGTCAATATACATTAAAAGAAATGTGTAATAAGTATTGTGGATAGTGTAGTTCTCCACAATAAGTCACTGGAATCCATAGAGGTTCTCATACAATAACTCTAATGGGATCTGACTAGTAACAAGCACTGACTAGTGCAAAATCAGAGGACTTTTTTCAGAGGACCTTGTCCTGTTAGAGTTGGGACTGCTGGTAGACTGATTAGGGAGTAGATAACATCTTTAAGTGGAATAGTAAGAAGCAGCATGATAGAATATAAGCTTCCCAAGGTGGAACACTACTTACTGTGTCATGTATAACCAATATCACCTAATGTAATGTTGAGAGCTTTAATAATTAACACCAAAAGGACAAATGGCAGTCTGACATGCACTGCATTGAATTTCTTAACCTGGTGGCAAAGAAAATGTTGGTTCATAAAGTGATGAAGGCAAGGACTGCCACCTTATATGGATTATTTATTACTTAAACTATACTCATTTTTAAAAGCACAGTTAAATGGCAAATTAGTATCACAGCAGAGGAGAAAGTTCAATAGTTTTGACATTAAGATCAGGGATGGCGATTTGCAAAATGCACCAGTTAGTATTTGTACTCTCTGATGGTGAATGAGAATCAACCATCAGAAGGTACTTTCTCTTGTGGAAAAATAAACCTGTGACTCAGCTAAGCTTTGAGCAGACAAGTATACTGTAAAAATGAACTAGAAAACACTGACGTTGTGCACCCATGGGGTAGAAGATCGTGTATACAGGATGTTCAATGCCTTCTCTTAGTTGACTCTCACATCACAGAAGATTTTAAGTCAACAGTACAAAAAAACAAAAAAAAAAAAAAAAAAAAAAAAAAAAAACCACTGCCTCAGAGGACCTTGTCCTGTTAGGGTTAACTCTGACAACAGGCACAGTTACACTTCCTTGGTGAATGCCATCGTCTTGACAGCAGAGAGAAGTGGTTTCCTGGTCTTACTTGAAAGGTTCAGTTAATGAATGTTTTTAATTTAAAAAAAGGCATTTTAATAAAGAGGGAGAAGCTCTCTGAGACCAAAGTTATGAAGGTCTCTTTTAATAATAAACAGCTCCATGCTTTGTCATAGGTATTTTCACATCAAAGAAAACTGACACCTAATGTTCACATTTCAGGATTGCATCTCTGGCAGAGGCTTTTAGATGAACAAAGTTATCAAATGATATTTTCAAGGAAGCTGCATTAAGTGTGTGTGGGGGGGGGGGGGGAGTAGTGTATGCAAAATGCTAATATCTTTCCATTCTGGATGTCCAAATCATACTACACAATGAGTGGACTTTGGATTCCTGGTATGAGAACAGAAAAATAATTTAATTAGAGCCGGGGAAAAAAAAAAGGGAAAAAGCGAGTAGCATCAAGGGAGGTCACTTTCACCATGAACAGGTAGATGCCCGAGACCGAAGTTTTGAAAAGGTGGAACAAGAGGCCATTCCTGATAGAAACTGCTCAAAGATAGAAAAATACAGAACTCTATGGTGAACTCAAGAACTTGCATATGCAATCCTGGGAGAGGAAAAAAAGTATCAAAAGTTCCTAGCATGTAATTCATCATGTTCTCTATATTCTCTCAGGACATAGGAAGACTGGTGAGAAATAGTAGAAGATAAATACTGGGAATGTAGCAAAATGTTCTGGAGACTATTAATAAAAGAGTACAGCAAAAGGAATTAGACATGATAAAGTGACATGCAAACTGAAGATAAAACTATTCAAGGTAAGATGTATAGAAGAGTAGACCTGTGGAATTGACACTTGCATCCATAGAACTAAGACGCCTGAAGAAAGGAATTCTACATCTGATTCCAGTAGCTGATTAGAAGAACTTTTTCTAACACATTCCTCAATCAGTTCCCGAGTTAGATGATCATTGGCATCAGACAAGCAAGTTTTTTTTTCCCTCCCGCAACTTGAGTTTATCTGTCGATAAAATGAAGCAAATCAACATGGTGGAACCCACACTATTTTCAGACAATAATATGTATTGTGAAAGGGTTAGAGACCAAAAGATAGAAGCACTCGTGTTTCTATTTAAAATTAGCAAGTAACTTGCAAATAACTAATAATTTGAAAACTGCAGTAACAAATTAAGCAGGAAAATTATCTACAAAAAGAGACAGGCAATGAAAGAAAATGAAAATTACATCCTGAATAGGAAATCCTTTCCTACAGAAGTAAACCATTTCAACATGTAGGTACCTTTTCAAGTGAAAAAGGCAAATTAAATATGGAAATAGACAAAAGTATAAGCAAAGTTGGTATGGTAGTAAATGAAATGAATACATTTATATGGAATAACAGAGAAATTGGTCCAAAACTCTAGGGCACCTAAGTACCATATGAGGATGCCAAAGTGCCACTTACTTAGAGAAAGGCCACTGAAAGTTGATGAAAATTTATGTTATTTTTGTAGTAAAGTAGCTATCTGGATTTGCGTTTTGGTGTAGTTTTATTTATTTTTCATAGTTTAGCAGAAATGAGTGATTAATTATGGAGATTTGGGTGTTTGAAACAGACCTATTTTTACTATTTTTGAAGCTTGTGGTGAACAAAAACAAAATGGAAGTATGAACAAGATCAGCATATCACATGGTGCAAAAATCAAACGTAATTAACAGGGATTTCTTGAGAATGGTATAATGTCGTGAATGCAACATATGTCACATATGTATATATCACACAATGTGGAGAGCGTGTCTGTTGAAAGATTGAACAAGAAACAAGAGGATATGGATATGTCGAAAGTGTAATATTTCCTTGGACTAAGTCAGTAAATGTGAGACTGGCAGATAGAATAAAAGAGTGCAAAACTGTGAGGGGAAATGACTGCATGAATCTCAAGACAAAGCTATTGCAGGAAAAAATTATTGTATAAATCACAGAACACAAGCATCAATAAAGGTCAAAAACCCAAACTAGTTTTGACCTTTAATGAGGTCTCATCAGTGGGAGACACACCCAGAAGTGATACCAAGGTTGAAGTAATGTAGAAGTAAGTGACCCTTCCCATAATGCTTAACATTATACATGTCCATAAGGATTATGTGCTTTGCATTATGAAATACTAAGGCAAGTGATGTGAAGTCACTTGCCTCTATGTCCAATCGTGAAGTTACTTCACATGCAAACTTTGTTTGCTTACACTTGGATAAAGGATTAAACCAAGAATATAATTTCTTGGCATCTTCAATTTATAGCATAACCAAGTAGAAAAACTTTCAACATTTATCTCTAATCCAGGGTATTTTAGTAATAAGGTGACATCTTTTGAGTACTTGAATATGGAAATATGACTTCTGCATTACTTCAACCTTGGTATCACTTTTGTGTCTGATTTCGACTGATGACATCTTGGATTTCGGCAAGATAAGTACTTTGGTTTTCTTTTGTTTGTTTTTCACTTTGATTTTATTTAACTGGTGCTAGTGGTGGTTTCACTCCCACTAACACTGTTTTTTTTTTTTTAAGTATTAAAAAAAAAGATTGCTTGTAGTGCAGTTAATATCTACATTACAGGATTATTTTTGGCAGTATCACAGTCACCATTTTATAGTAGCTCCAATAGAGCATTTGCTGGTGTTGTAGAATTATTTCTATATCACTGGATTATTTTTTCCCCTCTCTTACAATGAAATGCAGAGGTTTTAATCTTTTTCCCCACCTGAGATAATGGCACCAATTCTTCCAAGGGTGTAAACTCAAGGAATTGAAATCCAGGATGTGAAGAAGCGAGACTGGTGACTAAGGTTTTAAAATAGATAGCTGGTGCTAATAAGATTTATTCTTTCACCCCATATGGCAGAGAGAAATATCTAATTGTAGTTAAAGATGTGGAAACAAGGGAAAAGCTATAATAGGGTTTTAATTTCGAAGGCAGGACAGTTATTCTTGTAATGGTCAGGAGCCTGTTAAAAATAGTAAAAATGAAAAGATTTCCAATGGAATATATAGAGAACAGTAACAAAATTATTATACAGATATTCTCAAAATGGGGGTAAGATTAATAACATACACGAAAGGGTTTATGAGGTGAAGATCCAAACTGGTTTTCTGGTGATGTCACCTTCACAATGGATACGAAGATGCCTGTACCAAACTTTGTCATCGGTACAACCCCAGTTATGGTAAACTATCCCAGAGTACAAAGGCAGTGCCTGCATTGTGGTTCATACAATCACTTGGGTGATAACTGCCTCAAATCTAAATGTTTCAACTGCATGGGATTGGACATAAAAAATTAATTAGTCTCAAACCCAGTCAGAAATACAAAAGTTCTGAACACTGTGTTAACACCTGTCCTTTTAGAACTTTCGCTGAAAGAGTGGGAGCACCGGTAAAGCCAATTTAAATGCTATATATCAGAGAAGCAAAATGAAGTTTCCAGATTTTCCAATTCAGTCTAGTAAAGGCAGAGTTTTTAAAACAAATTACACTTTGTAAAATCACAAAAAGTACATGACCAAATCAGGTAGAAATTAGCCTCACAATTCCATAACTGCAGGAACCACTTTCTGAGTCAAATATGAATGGAACACCATCAGTTGAAATTACCAATAATGAACCTGGTATAACAACTGAACAGACACAAGATGAAATGCAAACACATAAAACTGTTCTACGAGGAGAAACTGGAGAAGAAACGGAAAAGCGGAAGACAACTGAAAGAACTTAATATGCAGACAAGATGATCAAAAAGGAAAGATGAATTAATAAAAAAAATTGAGGATAATAAACAAAAAAAAATTAAAAAAAGGAACTACATCTAAAAGAAAAAGAAATAAAAATGTAAAGATAGAAAAGGTTGCAGATCGTCAGATGAAAAAAAAAAAAACTCTTTAGGCTCAGAAGAGTTTATGGACTATGAAAAACCATCACATGCTAATAAAGGAAAAGCAAGAGATAAAATTAAATAAAAATAATAAAATTTACTGATTCAAAGATTTCTCAGTACAATTATCATCTACATGAAAAGAAAATAGCTTCCAAATTAAAAACGATAGGCATGAAATTGAAATAATGGAAAGCAATTGTAAAAACTGGAAAACAGTTTACAAGAAGTAGGCTACACAATTGCGCCTTCACAGATTGAAGACCTCATCAGGTTCATCCAAAATCTAGAAGTTAAAGACTTACAATTGACATCACTAATTATAGCATCTCCTTTCTGTATTGCCTCATTAAATGTACAAGGATTCCATATGCAAATTAAACAAGAAACTATATGGAAATAATATCAATTTTCTTTCTTCAAGAAACATACTTCTGCAGACATAAAAACTTTAACAGATAGATATCCACTTCTTTCTTATTGGAGCTTTGGAAGATTTAACATGGCTGGAGTAGGAGTTCTTATTCCCCCCCCCCCCCTCTCCTTGGCTCATTCTGTAATATCCAAATAGATGCAGAAGGGAGAATCTTGACAACAGACTCAAAAATATAATACTGTGGATGTGTAATAAGGTTTATAAATGTTTATGCTCCATCCAGTGGAAAAGTTAGACGAAAATTCTTCCAGGAATTGGAACCATATCTATAAGGTGCCCACTACATCATAGCAGCTGGAGACTGGAATTGTATTCAAAACCCCAGATTAGACAAAATAGGAGGATACCCCAAAAGTGGAAAAGTGGGATATACACAGTTAAAAAAAAGTCTTGACAATGCTCAACTAGTCGACATGGAGGATTCACAATCCTAATCCCTAGACTTACACGTACACGAATCAAGGGTACCCATCTTAATTGAATTTATATCTCTTCTTCCCTTATAAATATTATAATTCAGATAAAACATCTTGACATCAACATGTCAGATCATAATCCAGTTCTACTTACATTCCACTACATGGAACAAGCAGAGATCAGTTCTGGACCATGGAGACTTCCACCATTGATCTTTCCAACCAAATTCCAGACATTCTGTTCAAATTGGAATAATGCTACCTGGAATTTGGATATGTGGTTGAAATTCAAACAAGCAATAAAACAGAATATGATGGAATGGGAAAAGGAAAAAAAATTTCATCAAAAGAAAAAAGTTCAAAGAACTGTACAAAGAGAGAAGAGAAGCTGGTTCGTAACAAACCAAAGCAACAGTACAGAATGTAGCAACATCATTAGAAACATTAACATAGAGATAGAAATGGAAAAGCAGAAACAAGTAAGAGAAAGAAATTTTAAAATAAGAATACAACAGCACTTAGCAGACTGACCTACAGCTGCATTATTCAATAGACAATTCACTAAATTTCACAAAGAAAGGACTATCACTCAAATCTGCATTCATGGTGAAGATAAATCCACCACTCAAGATATCCTTGACTCCTTTCAAAAAGACAATAGTACTGTTTGAAATTATAAGTCTTGTAACATTAATGGCTGTTCATATTTAAGATGGGCTTGACAGACCCATTACAACATCTAAAGTTACCACAGCCTATAAAGAATGCCAGACAAGAAAATCCCCAGGTCCTGATGGTCTAGGGATAGAACTTTACTGCGAGGCCTGGGATTTTATTCTTCATTCTAATTATACTATTTAATTCTTTTCTCTCATCAGGACGCATACAGTGAATTTGTAGCAAGCAATATCATCCTCATTCCCAAACCTAATAGAGATCACACCTTAAACTGCAGCTGGAGACCTATTTCTCTATCTAATACTGACTACAAGATATTTTTCCACATTATCAATAACAGACTCAAAGTGGGAATGATATACATAATTAAAAGCACATGGGTGGATGGAGTTCCAGACCAAGTGGTAGAATTTAATCTGTTTCTGCTAGGTGATCTAATCTGCTCAATCAATCCGATCTAATCCGCTCAGTCAATGGCAGTGCTATCAGTAGACCTTACTCAAGCATTTGATAATATCCAGCATCCTTTTCTGTTCTACATCCCCCAGCACATTGGAGTGTGTAAAAGCTGCTATCCATTATCAAAGGAGTCTATGCCAATTCAACTACTCACCTCCTAGTTAAAGGGTTCCTGTCAGACCCTGTCAAAATACAAAAAGGAATCAAGCAAGGTTGCCTTCTTAGTGCATTACTCTTTCCATTGGTTCTTGAACCTTACAGGAAGTCGATAATACACATGCTGTGTGAGGAATAACAGTTCCTTCAATTATGGAAAATAAGGTATTAGCATATGCTAATGATGTAGTGGGCACTATGAAGGATAATGATTCCATATATATCTTTTTTGGTATTTTGGAAAAATTCAGCAAGATCAGTGGATTAACTACTAATGCAGACAAGACAAAATTAAGTTTTTGGAAAGTGGGATCTTGGAAGCATTCCTTTTGGACTAACCCTTAAGAGAGAACCCTTCATTAGACTTGGAATTCTCTTCTCCACTTACCCGGTATTACCAGTTCAAGAATTTATATACAAGAACTTTGAAACCTTAGAAGACTGGAAAATAGGGCCACTTTCCTTTTCTTCTAAAGCAATAGTATTCAATAGTACTCTAAACTATAATTTTCCCTGCTCAGTTGTACATAATAAATAATAAAGGCATCACAGAAGCTGAAGAAAAGCAATTACATAGTAAGCCTATGCAATTTTTCTTGGTCCAGCCAATAGCAAGAAGTTAAAAAGGAATTTCTTTGACTATCAAAGATGCATTGAGGATTTAAGCTTCCAGTCTTAAAATTCTGCTATTTAAGCAATACAGCTTCAAAAATCCATTAAATATTGCAGATCAATCATACATGTGCAGACCTTCTCCTGTACTACCTGGGTTTTCATCTTCCAATGTTTGGAGTTAATGATTATAAATAACCAAAAGCTGAGATTGTTCCTGAATACCACAACACTCTGTGAAGAAGTCTTAAGCAGTAACTCTAAGACTGCTACGACACTCTGGCAGTGACATTCTTTCCATTAAAAAAAAAAAGAGTAAAATTTGGTATCTTTAATCTCTTTTGCCACGAACTTCAACAGTTGAGTAATGACAGCAACACTGTTTCATAACTTATTGAAGTTCCAAGGACACCCTAACAAGAGGGATATTCCTTGGAGAATTGCATATGGTCACCTTCCAGTCAATACCATCAAATGGAGGCACTTTAAAAATCAGAGATCCAATATGTGACATCTGTTACTGATTAGAAACAGTAGAACATGCATTCTACGGCTGCTTTCTTACCTTACATACTTGGAACAGATTATGTAGTGCATTGGGCATTCCATTACTTACAACAGAACAGATTTTTTTTTTGCAGTACCCACCACCTATCAGCAATGGGAAGAGAATTTTGATTCATTAATTATAACATTAATGAATTACAATACCATTTATGGAAGGTTAGAAAGAAACATGGATTTGAAAACCAGCAATATAACATCCAAATGCTTTATAATATTGTATTGTGGAAATTTTATTTTTCACTCAGACGATTTTAGTCTTTAGAAAGAAGCATTCTAGGAGATATCGAAATTTTGACTAGATGGTGCAGACCAACCATATCATGTAACATTCACTTGGGGGGGGAGATAAAAGTATATTTTTGCTATGAGAGGTTTTTTAAATAGTTCCATCCTTTTAATTCGATGTGGTCTTATAGTCAATTGCAAGGATGACTGGAGAGTAATCTCAAGTAGAGAATGACAACTCAAGGCAGTTAACTCAGATAAGGCTAACCACCTGGGTATGTCATCTTTGTGCTTCAGTTTCAATTGGTATTTTGGTTATTCATCTGTATGAGATTGGTGAAAAAGGAAAACTGATAGCCTTTGGCTATATGATGATATAAAAGAGCTGAGGCCTTTTTTCTATCTATCATGCTGCTTTCTGTCTTTCTTTCTCCTAATATTATCAGGCTCTCTTGCACCCCTATACTAACTACTCTAGGCCTATGATTAGCACCCCTTTACCTTTTCACCTAAATAAAGGTCAAAACCGGTTGGGTAGTGACCCCTCACATAACACTTAGCATTATACATGTCTGGTGTGTTGCCTAGTTAGGATAATGTATAGGGATCATTAATGGTATGTTGGCAGAGCTATGCGAGTAAAAAGGAGTTTGTGAATGTCTGAGATGCATTTGAAGGAAAGATGGAAATGTACCAAAGTGAAGGATTGCATTTGAGTGGATTGGGTGCAAAGTCAGAGATTACTGCTGCAAGGAGGAACAATGAGTGATGTAAGAGGTGAAGCAAAGGATCAGGAGAGAGGAACTGGTGAGACTGAAATGATTGTAAATAAGAATGATAGTACTAAGTGATAATTATAGAACGAGAATGCAATATGGACAGGGAAAAGGGGGGGGTATTAGGTTGGAAGGGGAGACAGTATAATAAGACTGGACACCATATTTAGTAGTGAACGTGTGCATGAGGATGGTCAGTAGGGGTGTAATGGGGTATAGTTAGTTGAGTCTGTAGAGATAGATAGGGTAAGCAGTGATAAAGGGAATTGGGAAGGGTTAGGGGTGGGACAATCACAACCTACAAGTAGCATGGGCAGGACTCGTTATAAGATCTAAAAGTGAACTGCTGATTTTATTTTTAAATGCCAGGAGCATAGAAATAAGAGTGCTGAAATTGTTCCATTGATTGAGTTTTGTTAGAATAAGTGAAACACAGTTGGATAAGGATAATATCCTGACAGTAATAGAAATTAAGGGTATGATGTTTTTCTGTGAAGAGTAAAAGGATAAAAAGGAAGGGAAGTGCTGCTATTGATCATAGCAGACAAATTACATTTACACAAAGTGGAAATGTAAGATGTAAATAGCGGCAACGGTTTTGAGTCAGTATGGTGTGAGATGGAGGTTCAAAGAAGAGGTATTTAGCTGGATGTTACTATAGGCCAGGGAACGTGGAGGGGAGGCTGATAAAGATATGTAAAAGCAACTTGGGTCAGTGAACAAGGGAAGGCTGATTATTATTATGGGTAGCTTAAATTATGGTGATATAGAATGGAATTAAGAGATAGCATTTGGGAATAAGGAAAATGAATTTCTCGAGTTCCTGAGAGGCAACTATCTCAGGTGTTATGTAAATGAAGGCACACAAGAATCAAAAGTTTTAAATCTGATCATTTCATCACAGGATATGATTCTGAGTGGTGTTTTGCACTTTCCTCCAGTAGGTGAGAGTCATCATGTAGGGTGTGGCTGGCCATATGAAGACTCTGTGAGGAAAGGATATATGGGGAATTACACTGCTGGCAAGTATGAAAAGCTTAGGAGACAACTTGGAGCTACAGAATGGAATGAGGTGTTAAATGGGAGGGAGATGAATGCTATGTGGGAACTGACCAAGTTAATTAACACTGACATCTGTAGATGCCATATGGTCACTCCTATACCTCATAGAGTTTTAGGTGTGAAGCCTTCCTACAAATGGTAGCGTCACAGATGCCCTTTCCACATAGAGATAGTTGCAAACAACCATGCAAATGGCGGGATTCAAACCCACAGCCTCTTGGCTGGAGAGCAGATATGCTAATCACTTGGCCAACCAGGCCAGTGGAACTGACCAAAACATGTTTAAAAACATCGATGTGCAAATGCATTCCAAAGTGTCAAATGGATGAATAAAGGGATTGAGCATGAAATTTTGAAGAAGAGGATATTATGGAGGCAATACAAGATGAATAATGGTAGCAATCAATTGCATGAGGAATATATAAAGCAGGCCAGGAAGGTGACTCATTTGGTAAGAACAGCAAAACTGTATGAACAGAAATTAGCAAATCATCATGGTCAGATGATGTTAAAGGATAAAAATGGTAGCATGATAACTACTGCAGAGTAGTTATCATGCTACCATTAACATGAGGTATTTGGTGAACAATTTATAAGGGTATTGACTTAATTGTGAGTCAGCAGGAGGTATATGAGGAAATATTATTATTATTATTATTATTATTATTATTTTTTTTTTATTATTATTATTATTATTACGGGTATCTCCATGGAGTCAGTAGACTCATCGCGGGAGACCCAAACTAGCAAAACAATATCTGTCATATCTCTTCTTGAATTCATTTACAGACGAAGAGCTCACAACTAAGTCAGGCAATGAATTCCACTCATTCACCACCCTCCAGGCAAAAAACCTTGTTCTGACACCTTTGTTAACCACACTCTTCTTTAATTTCCAGAGATGACCTCTTGTTCTTCCATCACTATCACACAGCTGAAACATTTCCCCTGCATCAATCCTATAAAAACCTTTTAGTAATTTGAATGTTTCTATCATATCCCCTCTTCTTTGCCTATCAACCAATCTCTGCAATCCACAAGCTCTCAATCTATCAATGTAGGGAGTATTTTTTATATCACTCACCAACTTGGTCACTCTTCTCTGAACCCTCTCCACAGCCTCCTGATCTCCAAGGAATCCAGGTGACCAGACCTGAGCACAGCAATCCAAATGTGGAAGTATCAATGCTTTATAAAGGGGAATAATAACCTCTTTATCTCTAGATGTCAGTGTGTTCCTCAACAACCAAGTAATCCTATGTGCAATCTTGGACACCTTAGCAATGTGTCCTCTGAACTTCATCTCCCTATCTACCAATACCCCTAAGTCCCTAGCCTCATCAATCTCTTGGAGTACCTTTCCATCGATGTAGTACACAGCTGGTAATCTTTTAATCCCAAAATGCATGACTTTACACTTTTCCACATTGAACTGACATCCATTTTCTTTTGCCCATTTTACCAGCTTATTTAAATCCTCCTGCAAACTTTCAACATCAGCTTGATTTTTTATTGCACTACACAACTTTGCATCATCAGCAAACAACTGAATATCTCCCTTTAAGCCGTTTCCTATATCATTTATATACAAATTAAACAACATTGGCCCAAGCACAGAGCCCTGAGGTACACCACTGGTCACCTGCCTCATTCTGGACTCGGCTCCTCCATACACCACCTTATGGTATCTCTCCCTGAGCCATTCTCCTATCCATATCACCAATTTAATATCCATTCCCATCTGCTCCAATTTGCATAACAGTGTTCTATGGGGTATCCTGTCAAAAGCCTTAGCAAAATCCAGAAGTACCACTGTGTAGCCAGTTCCTTTGTCCAACTCGGATGTTATTCTATTATGAATAGTTAATAGATTGCTAAGGCAGGATCTACCTTTAACAAAACCATGTTGGCCTCTATAGAGTATCATATCCTGATCCACCCATTCTTGAATTTTGTCTTTAACCAATTTTTCCAATACTTTTACCACTACTCCTGAGATGGTGATTGGTCTGTAATTCAATACCGCAGTTTTAGAGCCACCCTTATGCAAAGGAACCACTTTGCCTAACTTCCACTCCCTAGGGACCATACCAGAGTTCAAACTTAAATTAAATATCCAGGTAAGAGGGGTTGACAATTCATTTGCACATTCACGCAACACCCGAGCTCATATTCCATCTAAGCCTACCGCAGTGTTTGCATTTAAGTTTTGCAATATATTTAATACCTCTGATTCTTTAGCTTCAATTCTCACATTAGGTTATTGCTATAGGTATAGAGATATCCTCACTTGGGTGATAGACTTTTGAGAAGTGATCACACAGTAACTCGACTATTACATCTGATTTTGTCACCTCAATACCATCAGCACCCACTAAGGTTATCCTTCCGAAGTCATTCTTCCTCTTACTTGCCACATAGCGGAAGAACTCTTTGGGATTACCCTTGATCTCTTTGGCTAAGGTCTTCTCATAATCTGATTTAGCTTTTCTTACTATGCTGGTAACCTTCCTAGCTTGAGCCTTGTACTGCTCATGGGTGTCCTGATCGCCCTTCTCCTTGTAAATTCTCCATAACATTTTCTTTTTTTGCAGTTCAAGCTTGATACTACTGCTCATCCATCTAATGCCTGCCTTGTTTGACCTCCTGACCATAGGGACACAATCTGATATTGCTTTCCTCAGATACCCGCTGATTTTATCCCAAGCACTGCTAACATCTTTCCCTTGCAATATGTTTTGCCATGGGATGGCTGCAAGCTCACTCCGAAGCTTGTTATAATTGCCTAACCTGTAGTTCCGTACATACCCCTTCTTAATAGAAAAATCCACAGATTTTGCAACCTCCCAAGTCAATACCACATGATCGCTTTCACCAACTGGAGGTAACGAGGACACCTTACTTATGCATATAACCAGGTCCAACACTCTCACACCACGTGTCCCTTCAGTTACGTGCTGTTTCAAGTAATTATCTCGTAGCAGATGTATGAACTCCATTTCCTTTTTGCTACGTGATATTTCCTCCTTCCAATTGATATCACCATAATTAAAATCCCCCATAATAATCACTAAGCCTTCACTCATTGCACTAAGTTGCTGATGCATGAATTCAATATCTTCCCCCGTACTCCCTGGCCTATAGCAGCATCCAACTGTATATTTGGTTGCGTTGGTCACTATTTCGCACCAGACTGCCTCAAATGAACTCTCATTCACATGTCTATCATCATGATATACTACTTTCTTTGGCTGCAACACATCAGCTATCATCAACAGTACTCCTCCTCCTGTTCTATCTTCTCTATCCTCCCTGAAAATACTGTACCCTTCACATTCAATTCCAGTGACCACATCTTCTGCTGACAGCCAAGTTTCACTAATGCCTACAACTTTTGGTGAGATTTCACTGACTAATGCCAAAAATTCTTCTCTCTTATTTCGAATGCTTCTAGCATTGGTATACAAAAATTGCAGATTCCCTCTAGATCTTGTACCGGCTTTAGAACTGATATATAAGTCACTAACTACCGTAGTCCTATGCCGATTTTTATCCCCTCTCTTCTGCAATTTATTCTGCCTATAAGGATCAATAAATACACAATCAGTGCTAAAGTTTCTCTCTCTTACACTCAACCTTTTCAATATTAGTTTCCCTGCCCAATAACTTCAACCTGTTCAGAAAACAATAACTCCTTCAATCGCTTATGTCCTTCCATATTAAGATGCAGTCCATCTCTAGCATACAACTGCCTTTTTCCTTCAAACACACTCCAAACATCAACAAACTCCAGACCTCTTTTTCTGCACATTCTTGCAATCATATCATTCATTATCATTGCTCGTCTACTTAACTCATAATTGTCAAAACGAGGCAGCACGCACACTATTCTCCCATTGACACTTTTCCTCTTCACAATATCTAATAATGTTCTTAAATCTTTTCCTACCCGATTTATACTACCTCTCAGGTCATTCGTACCCACCATAACTATCATCTTGTCTGTTTCATGCCCTCTCTTTATCGCTAAAGCCACTCTTTCTATTGTCCCATCAGCCCAGCACTCCTCATGCATACCACTCTCCATACCCTTAATCATAGAATCACCATATATTTTACCACTCTTAACTTCATTCAAGTCCACACTCATGGACTCATTCTCTACACTATTCAGCATGACTCTCCCAGCTTCATTACTCAACTCTCTATTACTTACCCCCCCCACTCTCACTACATCTCATTTCTTCTAGGCCACTTGTGGTTTTATTATGTTGACTCCCAATCACTCCCATACTATTTATTACTGAATCATTCAAAGACTCACCCATATGTAACCCTGTTCTAGTTACTTCAGCTAAAGTAATCTCTATAGTCCTAATTTCTCTGTTTAACACATTAAACTCAGCTTTAACTTCCAGAATCTCCTTACCGATCACTTCCACTTCCTCATGAAGAAGATGAAGGTCATTTTTCATTTTCATAAACTCCCGCCGAAGTTCTTCCGCTACGGTCCCGATGTCTGCTTCCATTCCTAAACGCTCCAGCCTATCCCGACACTTCTCACATACGTCGACATTTTCTTTCTTCTCATTTTGCCAGACCGACCACAGATCCTTCACATTTTTCGGTGCATACATGTAGCAGTTTCCGCAACGCATCCATTGCGAAAAATCTAACGCTGAGCCAGCCTTTCGTGTAGTAGTAGAAGTCCTGCGCGCCGCTGACGTACGTTTCTTGTTGGACGCCATCTTTACACGTTGTTATAGTGAAACAAACGGCAGTGAAAACACAATATATACAACACAGTTCTAAACAATAATACCACTGAAGGACACTTGTTTCTAACCGATGCACAATTGCAGCATAATTTGTGACAAAAAGCCACACTATATTTAACTTTAAAAACACGTTTTCTAGACTAGCTAAACTCGACCGCCACATTTACCAAGGACACTAGCGCCACCTCAATAAATAAATAAATAAAAAATAATAAATAAATAAGACTGATGTCAATAATTGATGCCAATGTTACTGCCAATTCCAGATAATTGGCAGTAGCATTGGCATAATAACCTGTTTGATAAGACAACAGCACAGGTTCCAATAGAGAGGAGAGACGGTAAAACTGTTCTAATGCATGAAGGTGGTGACATGGCTGTGGCTACAAATTATAGGCCAATCTATATATATATCTATAGTTGTGGTTAAGGTACTGGAGAGAATGATGACAACTAGGATACAGAAATTGGTTGATAACAGCAGTATTGTCTGCAGTTGTCAGCATGTGTTTGTTATAGGGTGATCATATTCATAAATAACTTATGTATTATGACAAAGTGACAAATATCTTGTAAAAGGGAGATGCATATACAGAGTGGAATATTGGTGAGTGGAATACACTGTCTGAGTATGTTGTGGATGTGGACACAATGAATCAGTTTAACTCCAACCGGCCATGACGTCTATAGATGTCCAGCTAAATCTGGATACGATTCTGTAACACCCATTGAATAACATGGATAAGAAGTGCAATTTGGTCTCACTATTTCATCCACCTTGGCCGGTAGAGAGGTTAAGGAACAGTTGAATGAGCATAGTGTACTCAACATGAATCTCTGACTCCTTGGTCAGCTATTAATAATAATAAACACTAAACTAGCTGTATACATACTAATGTTCTAACTAGTTTAAACTTATGGATCTGAGATCTGGGTTATGAATACAATATTTGATCAAAGACTGGAGATTACAGATATCTGACACAAATTAGGAGAGTGAATACACGGCATCAGTGGCAGTATCATATTAAAAAGGAGGATATTAGAAAAGAATTTGACACTGTCAGCATTCAAAAAAGTGTGAGGAGAGCTAATCTTTTTTGTCAGTCTAGTTGGCCGTGGGGTTAGCGTACCTGCTCTCCAAACAACAGGTTGCTAGTTTGAATCCCGCTACAGGCATGGATGTTTGTGAATGTCTTTAGGTGGGAGATGAATCTCATCGTCTGATGTGAGACAGTCACAAACATCCAAGCCTGTAGCAGGTTGAAGTGGTTTGATAAAGTACCATGCTTGGTCTCTAGAGCAGGGTTTCCAGACTGCAAAAATAAATTTAAAAAATTACAAATATATATATATATATACACATAAAATTGATTAAAAAAAATGGAAACAGAAAAATTCTCAGTCCACTCACAGTACATTGTAGTATGTGTATATATATATATTTATATATATAGGTTTACTAATAACCTTTTGTAGGAGGGAAACACAAAAATATCTGAGCTTTAGACACCATTTTTTCTATAAAACTCATATAGTGGCAATTTCTATAGTGTGCACCTACTTTATAGGACATATTATATAGCTATTTTTATTAATTGCAAGTGACGCCATAGATAAGTGCAGGATGAATACGACAAATCCACAATTTTTCAATAGGGAATGCATCTCGAGAATGTATTTTGTCCAGTAATTTATAAAACATAAAACTTGATTATGTGACTGAGTCAGGTCTACTGATTACATATAACTTGAGCTGTCCATGAATAAATTACTGAGTTTATGATTATACTCTGTAGTATTTTTCAGAATGAATTTACCTTTATCAGCTGTAATGATGACAAGTGTAGTCTTGCAGCATGTAAAACAAACGATCTGCACTTTTCTACAAAAGGTATATTCAACAGAAAAGGTTTTGCTTTGTATAGAATCTGAGCGACTTGAAACCTTAATTTGTTTGCTTCATCAATGCATAATTCTTGGATTACATTTTCTGCACATAGCATAATTTCTAAATAATGCATCTGATAAGAGAATAAAGCAAAATATTGACTCTAAGGCACTAAAATTCATTGTGTGTAAAATTTATAATAACCACTTGTTATGAAGACAGGTAATGGTTGAATGTGGTGGTGGCTTCTTTGCTCTAACAATTCAAACTACCAAATTAATGTATATCTGCATTTCAAGTAAGCCAGTATATGAGTGAGGTTAATAAAATTCTAGAGATTAAACCGAAATGCTCCTAACTAAGACTGTTTTTTAAGAGAAACCATCCTATAGTTGATTGTATTGACTTTCTCATGTAACATCTCGATAAAGATCTTTCAAATCTTCTTTGAAACATGAATGGCTATGCTAATACTTATTTTAAAAATAGCAATGACTTCACAGATAAAATTAAAGATTTGTTTGCTGGAAAATGAAACAATGATTTCTTTTGATGTCTACTCCCTGTTCACTAACATTCTTCATTTCTTACAAGAGAATATGAGTTGAATTCTGCCATCAATGCAGACTACAATGCATGACAAGTTGTAAAAGCACTGATATGCAATTGTAAGGAAACAGCCATGGGCAGACCAATTTCACCAGATTTGGCTAACTATCTAGTCTAGCCATAAATACTGTTACAACTTGAACGGCACAGACCAGTATATCATTTACTGCTTTCAACACATACAAATCACATGTATAATGCATAAGCTTTTAATCTACTAGTATATAATTTACTGCTTTCAGCACATACAAACCACATGTGCATATAGCGCACTTAATGTTCGAAATGCCCCCCCCCCCTTACCTTCTCACACACCCAAAGTCTGAGGCCACATATCAATTGTGGCACACACAACATACAAGGGAAATGCTACCACTGCTCACTCCAAATCCATCTTCAGGCTGGAGATACTCAAATGCTCTTTCTTGCAGACCTGACCACAATTTGAAGTCCAATGGATTAAGATCAGGACTTTCAGATGGCCAAACCAAAGGTGATATGTGGTCAAGCACATTTGCCTCGTCTTGTGTGCAGAAGCTGAGTCCTCCTGAAAGGTACAATGCCTACCATGAAACAAGATACTGTTCGGGGGCCATACCATAGGTTCCAACATGGTATCTTGATCCATTTTGGCTGACGTTTTTACCTCTTTCTCACAGAAATACAACTTGAATACTCCCCCCCCCCACACACACACTAAACTATCACCGAGATGGGTGATGGCCTCTGAATCCTGGGAACTATGGCAAGTGCTGTGCGACCAACCATCCAGGGAACACACCTGATCATTTTGATAGTTAAACGACTCTCCAATGGTGAAAATCTCATGTGAAGAGGATATCTCTGTGTCTGTTGTTTCGTGCACTGCCAGAGAAATGACTTTGATTTTATCACCCACTGCCACATAAGCTGTGGTTAGGAAGTGTCCAGTAAAATGACAATAGGTTTCACCCACAAGTTATCATTTAGCACATGCGACATTATTCTCTATGAAATGTTCATCTCTCACAACATCACTTTCTGCATTCTCACAGAATTACGGCAAAGGCATGTCTTCACAGACCTCATAAACTGTTAAATCCTAATGCAGCATGGTTGACCCTGTTCTTTGGTGGTGGTGGTGGGATATACATTCTGTATCATTATAACAGTTAATAGTCTGATACACAAACATCCTACTGATCCCAAGTGTTTTTATCATGTTGAAAATAACAGGCTGCATTCCATCCTTGTGAAGTGCTATTACAGCTACACAGTTCTCTTAACTCCCCACTGTATGTTAACTCATACAGCTAAACAACTCTCTCTCTACTGATAAACACACAAATGTTGCACACAGCACCACTAACAGAACCTGGCTTGCACAATTCTGTGGGTAGTGAGGCAGTGTGCAGAAGTTGTAACACTCTTTATGGCAAGACCATTTTATGGAACATCTGCAAAGCTAACTTAGTGCCAATGTTCCTCAACTTCCTACTTGGCTTTGCTTTGTAGATATCTTTACAATTTTCACACTTAGAGAGAATTACTATGGCTTCTGGATAAAATAAATTTTGATATGTATTCCTGTATCAAATTCACTAATGAATGTGAATTTAACAAGTATTCCCTTTTCTAGATACTTTATCTGTGTTGCTACAAGCGGTATTCAAATTTTTGGTTCACTGCAAAAACCTTTATTGCCATATACATCCTCACACCATCATCCGTCAGACAAGTATTACCAAAACTTCTATACAATGGGCTTACTCCATCTGTTCTTCTGATTCTTTCTGTTAAAAGAAATTAAAAAAACCATGAAAACCATGGATATAAACCAAACTACTATCTGGAAAACTGATAGTAATTGCTGTGTAGTTCTGTAGAAGCAAATGCCTTGACATACGTTTTGAGAGTTTATTTTACACTTCGTTAGACTATAACAAATTTAGTTTAATCCTTTATCCAAGTGTGAGCAAACAAAGTTTGCAGCTGAAAATATCTTCAGGACTGGGGTAAGGTAGTAACAACACCGGGCAACTCGTAGCAAAGGTGGACCAAGCAAACATCACTTCTATCTACGTATCTCCCATAATGCAAAACACATCTCCTTGCTTGTCTCCCACTGAAGAGACCTTTATTGAGGTCTCTTCAGTGGGAGCCTCAATAAAGGTCGAAACTAGTCTGGGTAGTGGTCCTTCCCTTAATGCCCCTGCGGATATGTCTAATGTTATAATAGCATAACATTATACATATCCGCAAGGAGATGTATTTTGCATTATGAGAGATACTTAGATAGAAGTGATGTTAGCTTGGTCCACCTTTGCTACAAGTTGCCCGGTGTTGTACTACCTTACCCCAGTCCTGAAGATATTTTCAGGTGCAAACTTTGTTTGCTCACACTTGGATAAAGGATTAAACTAAATTTATTATAGTCTAACCAAGTGTAAAATAAACTTTCAACATCTTTCTCTAAATCCAGAGTAATTTAATAAAAAGGTGGCACACCCTTTAGCAACTCCTACAGGTATAGATGACCTCGCCATTGCTTCTGCCTGGTATCTCCACTTCTGGGCCTGGCTCCCACTCAAGAGACCTCATTAAAGGTTGAAACTAGTCTGGGTAGTGGCCCTTCCCTTAATGCATAACATTATACATATCTGCAAGAAGACACATTTTGCATTATGGGAGATACTCAGAAGTGATGTTAGCTTGGTCCACCTTTGCTATGAGTTGCCCGGTGTTGTACTACCTTACCTCAGTCCTGAAGATATTTTCAGGTGCAAACTTTGTTTGCTCACACTTGGATGAAGGATTAAACTAAATTTATCATGACATAAGTTTGATTCTACTTGCCAACTAAGGGAACTTTTTCTAGGGCTTTATTTTTTTTTAGCTGGTTCCCAAGTTAGTCAATCTCTGGCACAGGCAAGTAGGGTTGCCTATTGGAAACTCAGCTTATTAATCATGCAACTCAAGAAACTGGACTACAGAACTCACACTATTTCAGGCAATAATTCATGTTAGAGATAATGAAATGGTGACAGATGTCTACCATACTCTTCTCCTATGGATGCTTTTGAAAATGAAACATAGCCTTGGTCCAGCAGTTAGTGACTGGTTAAGGTGGAATTGCTGCTCTGTAGTCTTAAAAAAGTTACACATACTTCCCCTTCTCCTTCAAAGAATAACAGGAATTAATTTTATTTCAGCAGATTTATCCCTCACCAGACTACAACCAGATGTAAAAAAAGTTTCCATATCATACCTTGAAGGAACAACAGAATAAATAGCATAAGTATATTCTATGAACTACCTTCAAACCAGTTTGGAAACTGTATTCTTTTAAATCAACTAACAAGGAAAAATCACTACTTCTCTCTTTCCTGGTGTCTACCAAGTATGCTATTTGTGTCAACTTTGTTATTCTGGACAGTCATGCTGTTTTGCTGAGATTACAATTCAAAAACATCAGGGCTTAGCAAATTTCTGAATATTAGTATAGACTTTCTTCTCATGCCAATGACATTAGACACAGAGGTTTTTGTTTTGTTTTGTTTTTTTAAATCAATGTGAGACTCTGCACTGCTGTCAACTTAAACTTGCCTGTTCCTTGAAACTTGCAAAACTTTATGATACTACAAATTTCAACTATTCTGATTGCATGTCCATCTCAAAGCTTTAGAATGTAGTACTAATTATTTGTTCATGTATGTTATTATTATTGCTATTATTATTATTTTGATAACCCCCATGGAGTCAATACTCATCACAGAAGGCTCACCCAACCAGCAACATGGTTATCATAATGAACTTTGAAGTTCTTTACACCTCCTGCATTTACAATGCACCCCAGCAATGCATTCCACTCACTAACAACTCTGTGTAAAAAATCTACTCCTCATCACCCTTCTTCACCACATCTTTATATAACTTTGAGGGAGGGCCTCGTGTTCTTCCTATCTTAATATCCCTCTTTTTATAATTCCTTCTGTATTAATCTTCAAATTAGTTAAGGGATAGAATCCCTTAACTAATTTGAAGGTCTCTATCATATCTCCTCTTTCCCTCCTATCCACCAACCTCTGTAATTCACATTCCCTCAAACGTTGCATCTCAGGACCCTCTCTATCATAATGAAAACTAAAAGCTAGGTGACCATATTTGAGCATAATACATATGTGGTCTGACCAATGCCTTATATAGAGGCACTACTACCTCCTTATCCCTACATGTCAATGTACTTTTTATCAGCAATATCAATGTATCAATTTTTTTCAACATATCTTTTTAGCAGCAATATGATGTGCAGTCTTTGCAACACTGGTGATGTATCCTCAGAACTTCAGTCCACTGTCTACCATCACTCCAAGATCCTGAATCTCATTCTCTTCCTGAAGTGCAGCTCCACCAATACATTACACAGCTTATATCTCTGTATCCCATTATATATATATTTTTTTTTTTCGTAATAATGAATGAATTATACAATCCTCTAGGTAAATTACAAATCTAACCATTGTTTTATTATTCTTCAGTTTACTCAACTGTGATCAAAATACAAGTAAGAATAAACATGATACATAACTTATTGATTGTTATCAACAGATTTTCTCTTCTCAAACAAGGAAGAAATATTATAGGAGTTAATAAATTCTATTATTCTCTAAATGCATTACCTGTTATTTAACAACAACATAAATCATTTTCTACAATTTTGCAATGCCTATGGTTTGCTTCTTATTGTCAAATTCCTTTACTTTTAATCCAATAATATTTGCATATTTGAATGTAGTACACATCTGAAAATTGTTCAACTTATTTCGTTTAAAAACTTGAGTACATTTCCCAGCCACACTTCCAGTGCATACTTCTAACTTGCTCATTACTGGGTAGTGAATACATCCAATTTATCAATCTCTGTACACTCTTCTTTCTGGGACTAACCTAATGACATCACTATCTACAAGATCATAATCAATAAGATTTATGTTTTGTGCATATTTTCTCCAAATGAATTAACACACATTTTTATGCAAAAACAGTGTTAATAATGACTATTCCATGTCTTGAACAGAAATGTTGTAAGTATGTAACAGTATTATTATTAGTAGTAGTAGTGTGATCTTCCCATTGTTCATATTTTTTCCACAATATTTCACATTTTCTATTCATTTCCTACTGTGTAGGTTTCAAATAAGAACCAGCTTTTCTTTTTTATCAGTTGTTATCCTAATAACGAAAAAAATTACACTACTAATTAAATGCTAGAAGAATCTGTAGTCTCCATGACTAATTTTCTGTTTTGAAATCTGCCAACATCACTACTGGAAACTGACTCCCATTCAAGAAGTTTATCTTGATGTTTTGTGCTTAATATTACAGCTACTCCCTCATTACTCTGATCACTAGTACCTCAATAATTTGTCACATACTTATTGATTAAACCTGCTTTTGTCTACTTAGTATCAGTGATACCAATTACGTCAACATATCTAATTCCTCTGCTACCTCCACTTCTTTTGCAACACTGCTTCTTAAACCTTCTTCCAATTCTGTTTAAGATAGTTCCAGTCAATGACTTTTCACTGTTTACACAAGTTCCCCAAAAAAGCAGGGACTTTATATAACCAGAGAAGCATAGCAAGTGAATGATGTACTATCAAAGTGTATATGTAGTTTCTGCCAATGTAAAATACAATTTGTTTAGATAGGTCTCAAATTCTCAGCCCATCCTTGTTCATTCTGCATGAAAATGGATAGTACACAATTTGCTGAATCATAGGTGAGGACTGGACACCAGGTTAAAAGTCCTAAGAAGTTTTCTGCATTTCTTATAAGCTATATAGAGTCAATCCTCAGTTATCTAGATTTAATTAATCCTTAAATGACAAATAATTTTCATTATCTCCTAATGTGCAAATGATATAATTTACATTGCTTATACAAGTAAAAAATGTAAACTTATTGATCAGGATTTCACTGTTCATTAATATTGTTAAATGATCTCTGTGGAATTATAAGATTATGCATCATGGGAAATGTAACCTTTATTTCTATATCCACAGGAAAACAAAGCTACCAGGTTTGCACACAGCAGAGTGGATGTGGTCTGCTCAAAGCTTTATACAAGTAAGAGCAAGTCATTTTCACCATCACAGCAGCTATCTTCTGGGTCACCAACATTATAATATGACCTTAAAATAACACCCTGTCCTCTATCACAATACCCACTTACCTCAATTAAAGAAATGAAATATTAAAGGAAATAAATCTCTTTACATGTATTAACTGTTATTCACCTTACAGATATATATATATATATATATATATATATATATATCCCTTATTACTTCCTCCACTTGTTCTAGCATATTCCTTTCCAATACAATATGCATCTCTCCATCTTTCTATTCCCCACTGCAAAACTGTAATTAACTGCAATAAAATGATATCTCAATTTATCTATCCACATTAATCACATTTCTGATAACTTTTCCTTGCTTTGCATCATCAACAAAAGAATTGAAAGACTCAGACCATTTACATTATCATTATGTGACACCTCCAGGGAGTCCAAAGACTCATCGAGGGAGGGCACCTACTCTGTCTCCACCACTCAAATCCACCAACTACAATAAACTGCAATGACACCAACGGCATCTATAGCCCATTACCACCACTAGTATTTCCACAGACAATCACAAACATCCAATACCACGGTGGGATTCAAACCCGCAGGCTTTTGGCTGGAGAGCGGATACACTAACCACTCGGCCAACTACAAATTACAATTGTAAAATTATAACATTGCAAATTACAAATGCGACATTTGTAATTTGCAATTATAAAAAATAAACTTTTGCAATGTTTCACTGACTACTGACTAAAACTTCATCAGGAAAATGAATATACTACAGAATATAAAAGAACTTGAACTGCATTTGTCCTGAAACATTAATAACATTAATGACATGCGAGATCTGACATATAAAGTGTAAAACAGTTATTCTTGTGCAAGATTTTAGATGGTTAGATTGACAGGTTACACAAATTTATAAGACTTCCAGATGTCATGAAACCTTAGTTCCTTTTTAAGCTAACATATGGTCATATCACTTCAGAGAATTCCTTAAACGTCCTTAAAAAAAGAGATTGTCTTACAAGTAAGGCACCAAAGCAGAAGACAATCCATTTCATTCATTGGGTTCTGAGGAAATGTGTGCAGTGAAGCTATCTTTATCTTTCCTTTTAATATTCAATGTTGCCCTGGTTGGTTTTTTTTTTTTTTTTTTTTTTTTTTTTTTTTTTTTTTTTATGAATTTCGAAATTTCTTCCAGATGTAAATGGAATCCAGAAGTAAATGGAATCATGTATACTGCATGATGTGAAAATCACCAAAAGACAGTGTTCCTTTTTGAACACTGTCTTTTGGTCAAAACAGAAAATTTTGTGGGATGTGAACAGGCTTAAAAGCAGTTCTAAATATGACATGTTTTTAAAACTGTGTTATATCTTGAAACTCTGCTGATGTAGAATGAGGAAATAATACCTTTATAACCTGTAGAATATAAAAGTGACCTTAATGGACACATGTTCTCTAAATATTATGAAACATTTGCTCAACATTTCATCCTTAACAATATTTTTTAAGGATATTTAAGGAATCCTCTGAAGTGCTATGATTATGGCACTTTAAACAGAAGCCAGGTTCACATTTCAACTAGCATAAACAACCTAGTTTATGTGAAATACAATTTCAAATATTCCAGCTGCCAGAAAATTGTTTTAGCATCTCAGTATTTTGAAGCAAAAATTCCTAACATATATAAAGGATACATTTAGATGTTTAAGTCAACATACAATAAGCTCTCACTATAACAAACACCGTTACACAAACTCATTACAACGAACTACGAAAATTCTCTCTCTCTCTCGACAAAACCTCCACAGTCATTATGCTATGCTAAAAGGAAATTCACTATATCAGACAATCTGCTATAATACACTATTTTTGTGGTACCTAGAAGTTTGCTATAGTGAGAGTCCACAGTACTAAGTAAAAATAAATAAATAATAATATATAATAATATACACATATATATAATAAATAATAATAATAATAATAGCTTGCTCCACCTTTGCAACGAGTTGCCCTGCCATTGCACTACCAGGTGTTGGCTTATGCTTGGATTCGCCGAACTTTATATAGTTTCTATATTCAGCATGAAACTCTTAGATTAGATTTCTATCTTTGATTTCCTTATTCGGCTTTGAAATAATGTGGGATTTAATATCCCTTAATTTAAATAATTCTGTAGATATATTATAAACTTGGATGATGTTTCCATTGGCAAAACCTTAAGGCACTGATGATTCATCATATTCAATTTTATTCAAATTACCAGAACTGGTATTTGCAAATTTATTCAAAACATCTATATGTGTTAGTACATTTATGACTCAAAAAAACTATGCAAGAGTATTTTTAATCCTCTAACATTTATTGTCTAATGATCAGCATATAATGATAGTTAACCCTTACTATAACCACCTCTTATACACCTAAGAAAAAGTAAGTTGCAGATCTGCAATAGAGAATTTACTTTAGAGTAGCATCCATTTATGGTATTTTGTCAGGGATTTTCTGGCTATTTATTATGTGTGCTTACTAAGTTTACTACATAGACAGGATATAGGATATAGTTAGGATATGTTGCAGCATATATTTTAAAATAAATTATTCTAAAGAAACAAAATGTGCATGAAGTTAATTCTAAAGAAGCAAAAGCTTCTCTAGCATTAGAAATGTATTAATATCTTAAACATATAAAGTAAAACTTACTATTAATAAAATCTGTGTAAATCCCTCAAGTTTTTCTAGCAAATAGTCACTCTAAAAAAAAAAAAAGTCATATAAGATCTGATGTAAATAAAAAGCAGCAAATATACAACAACATAAATTAATTAGAAAATATCACTATCAAAGTTAATTTCTTTAAATACTATTTCTAATATAAGACAATAGGAGTAGCATAGCAGAGAATAACACAGAGTAAAAGAAATTAAGTAGTAAAAGAAAAAACTAAGTAGTGCAAGACTACCAGGATCCCCCCTTTCTGGATGTCCACGGTTGCAATGTAAAATATGGTAGTATGGCATTTGATCCCAATGATGGTGATCTGGAAGAGAGGATAGTAAAAAAAAAAAAAAAAAAATCAGGAGTAGTAGACCAAAAAATACAAGAAAAAGAATAGAAAGATAGTAAGGATGAAACGGACAAGTACCATCATTGGAAAGTCCTCTCCAATCACAAGCAGGTACCTCATATTGAGGGGTGAAGCAAATGAGGATGGAAATGATCTGATAATATGGATTAATATAGATAAAGGGTGGCTGATGGACAGAGACCAAAGAGTAGTATATGGGGGAATGGAATTCAGGAGGATGGTGAGTAGCATTACTACGGGGCTCAGTACTTAGACCACTGCTATTTAATTTTTGCATCAATGACATTGGAAATGATTTATTTTCATCTTGATTTACTATTACTCAATCCAATTTCTCCTTTGCTGAAATTCTCACCTTGATGTGGTGAAGTGGCTTTTGTGCTTTGAGGATGTATTAAACTATGCAGCAATAGTGCATTCTATCATCACGGCCTACAAGTAGATACTGAGGACCAGAATAAGAGGAATGCCAATGATGTGAGGGTAGTACTCCAGAGGAGCAGCTTGCCAACAATGTCTGCTACTCCTTGGGGTAGAGAGCTGACTATAGAGCTTGCTTGGTCATTCAGACATATTTTGAAGCCGAGTAGTATAGGCTGGGTACGAACGAGTTAGGCAACTTATCCTTTTGGACAGCAAGAGTGATAACATCAACAATGACATTTCACGGGTATAGTAAATGAGCAACTGATTCCCAAGCTGATTCACTACAGTGGGAGAAAAGACAACTTCTTTCTCTCTCCCCTCCCGCAGCAAAATAAAATAAATAAATCGACCGATCCTGACCCAGCTATCCAGGACTGTGTCATATCAAAGGAGAGGACAAAGTAGTGCAAGACTACAAGGATACCCCTTTCTGGATGTCCACGGCTGCAATGTAAAACATGGTAGTATGGCATTTGATTCCAAAGATGGCGATCTGGAAGAGAGGATAGCAAAAAAAAAAAAACTCAGGAGTATAGAGCTAAGAATACAAGAAAAAGCATAGAAAAATAGTAAGGATGAAAAGAACAAGTACCATCACTGGGAAGTCCTCTCCAATTATAAACAGGTATCTCATATTCAGGGTGAAGCAAATGAGGATGGAAATGAACTGATAATATGGATTAATATAGATAAAGGGTGGCTGATGGACAGAGACCAAAGAGTAGTATAATGGGGGAATGTACATAGTTTTTATAAATATATATATATGTACAGGTATCCCTTGCTTAATGTGGTTTTGCTTAAAGCAGGATTTGATTAACGAGGCGAAATTAATTGCAGCAATCCCTTGATATACGCGGCAAGAGTTTTGATTATTGCGCTTTTAACCCTGTGGAGCTCGCAGCTGATCTGACAGATACATGCAAAATGTTTAATATAAATATTCTTACACAATTCAGCGCATAGCTTGAAGGTCATGAGTAGTTGTGCATTCATATGTTACAAATGATATTCTGCATTGTTTTTTGCTGTCAGTTTAGTTTAACGTGTGTGATATATGACAGTAAATTGTATCCGAAAGATATACCGCAACCTCCGATGTCAGTATAGTATGGTTTAGTTTTTTTTTTTTTTTTTATTCTTTGTTCAATATTTCTAGATTGTAACTGAAAATAAATAAACCATGTATTACTGAAATAGAGAGCCAAAGGTTTATTTATCATACATGTCCTCTAGGAGATTTGCTTTACATTATGGAAAATACTAAGGAAAGTGATCTGGAGCTTACTCCAACTTTACTACAAGTTGCCCATAAGGTTGCTTATGCTTGCATCTGCTGAAACTTTTAGTTTCTATATATTCGGCACGAAACTCTTGTAGTTTCTATATTCAGTTATGAAATAATGTTGGATTCAATATCCACTTAATTTGTACCATCATGTATTATATTTGCAGTGCTTTTTCTTTATGTTTTATTGCTTGTTTGCAGAGGTCTGGAGAGTCATTTTGCTTGTTATCGTAGAATTTATGCCGATATGAAAAAAACTAAAACTGTTCAAACGACTCTTGGTAACTTCTTTTGATTAAAAAATTGCAGTAAATAATGTAGGTACAAGTATTTATTAAACATTTACTTTGCATTCATTTTTTATCTTTCCTAAAAGAGTACCACATAAAACGAATTATTAATACAGTAATCGATCATGGACAAATTGTAATTTTTACCATTGATTATTATATTTGATTAACGCGATTTTGATATTCGCGGTAACATCGAGGGATTAATTAACCGCGTTAATCTAGGGATACCTATATATATGACAGTAAATTGACATATTTATAAATATATACATAGTAGTATATGGGGGAACCAGCAAATAACTGAATATTTTCCTTCAAATCATTTCTTGTATGCCTTCTCCTCTGTGTACTCCTCTTTGGTAGTATATGTCCATTTGCTGCCCTCATATCCATGTTCCTGTCATTATTATAAAAAGTGAGTTAATTACTAAATCATGATCTGTCCTTCAGAAAGTGATATTGCTCTATAATAGAGGTTCTCAACCTATGGTACAGTAATTTTTCCACTTACCCCTTGGGGGTAAGTGGGAAAATATTTTGGGGATGTGCCGTGAGAGCTCAAAAGTCGCTAGATCTAGTAACAAAGTCACTAAGTTCGCAACACTGATACTGATTAATCTGTGAGAACTGAGTGTTGCTTTAAAAAATAAAAATAGGAACAGGCTGGATGCTGAAGATGACTTGCGACTCTACCTTAGCAAGATAACCCCAACCACTGATGAACTGCGTTGTCTGTGCGGTTAGCCGAGTTATGCATTCCGCAACCACATGCGTGGGAAAGGAGTATCCTGTGTTTGATTCTCATAGCTGACGTGAGGAGCAATGGATCTTTCTCAAACATAGCCAAGTTAGCCGGTCTTGGGCGTGGACTGCAGGGTTTTCCTCCCCAGTTTATCTTGGGTTTTTTCTCCTGCAAAGCAGGCAAACCGGTCTTAAGAACACAACACTTCACAGACAATTACACATGGTTGAGCATGGGGGGGGGTAACAACCCCACCTCGTAGTGAGTTATGAAACTCAAAAATGGGAGGCCAAGGCCCTACATGGGGCTGCAGTGCCAAAGAAGAAGAAGAATTGATGAACTGTGCAAGCATAAACAAGCACAACCATATCACTGATTACCCAGTAAAATGTTTATAATTTTATAAGAGTTAAATTGTTTGTCACACTGTGTTTATTGATATATGTAATTTATGAATACAAAATTTAGTGTGTGTGTGTGTGTGTGTGTTTTATTTTTTCCCCATTGTTATACAATAACTATAGTTTAATCTATCTATACAAGAGGTAGCCAGTTACACACAGATTTCCTTGGGGGGGGGGGGGAATATGTGAAGCATAAAAGGTTGAGAACTACTGCTCTATAGTATCAAATTTTTATCCACTTACTTCTTGCCTAACTTTTCCAATAAATTTGCCATCCCTCTTGAGATACTGATTGGTCTATAATTTGTCACCACTCTCTTGGAACTTCATCTAAAAAACTATTTTGTCCTCTTTCTGATCCCTTTGGACCTTACTAAATCTGAGACTTAAACAGCCTGGTCAGAAGTACTGACAATTCCCTTGCACACTTTCAATAATAAGCATCCCATAACTAGATTCTCATTAAGATTCTGCAATATCAGCACTTCTAAATCATCTACTTCTATTCCTATGAATTCCTTTCACACCTGTCCCTGCAACATTTCTGCCTGGATAGCATACCCTCGCAAAGGGATCACTCATTAATTAACCATTTCATCTGCTTCTGTCACCTCCCTTCCATCAATATTTAATAGTATTATTTTCCAATAATCATTCTTTCTTTTACTTGCTGCATGGCAAAAAAAAAAAATAATAATAAAAACTTTAGGATTTCCTTTGGCCTGCTCAGCTAACTTCCTCTCATAATCTGCTTTTGCTTTCCTTATGCTAGTCACCATCTTGCATGTACCTTCTCATAAGTTACTGACTGATCCCCCTTTCTCCTTATATATTGCTGCTTTTTTTTTTTTGCAGGTTCTTTTTAATGATGCTAGTTATCCATCTAACTCCTGCAAGTTTCTACTCCTGACCCTGGGCAAACAGGCTGATACTGCTTTTTTCACACTCTTCTTGACTCTCTCCCAGGAACTAATAACATCTTTTTTCTTGCAGTTTCTTATGAAAACAGCACTCCTTTTCTTAACTGAAAATTCCAAACATTTGGCACCCTCCCAAGATTGCATGATCACATCCCCTAGCAAAAGCAATGTAGTTAGTTATAAAAAATTTCATTCCAAGACCACATCAAGCACTCTTCATCACACTGTTTCAATTAATTATATCTTAGAAACTGTTTCATTTACTTCCCTCCATGTAATCATTCCTCCTTCCAATTTATGCCCATGTAATTGAAGTCACAATAATAACTGTTCAGCCTACACTCAGTGTGTTAATTTGCCAATGGTGAGAAATCACTAGATGAAAAATCAATATTCTATTTTTTAGTGTAAATAATTATATTTTAATTCATATGATAACTATACAAATGCTAGTAGTTATATCTATATGAAATACTTCATAAATGTCGTACCAATTCAAAACAGTGATGTATCCTTTGAATAACACCCTCATGTCCTAAAGTTTGTAGCACTACCCAAAGGGGTAAAAAATTTAAATAGCCATGTAGAGTAAAACTTAATCCAGCGGCATGAACAAGAGCTGCTTCGGCAGACCTATATAATGTCTTTAAAAGATTGTAATTAAGGAAATCTAATACCAGAAAGAAACCAATTAGTAAACAATTTCTATATATTAACAAATCAATTCAGCTGCAGAACTCAATGCATAATATAGAAATACAAACATAGTAAATTATTATTTATTCATCACAGAAATATTAAATATTTTGGAAAGAATAACTCAATCCATCTTTGATAAAACAAGGACTCCAGGCAAGCTAGATTAAAGGTGACAAACAATCAGCTTACCATAATAAGTTTAGTTTAATCCTTTATCCAAATGTGAGCAAACAAAGTTTGCGCCTGAAAGTATCTTCAGGACTGGGGTAAGGTAGTAACAACACCGGGCAACTCGTAGCAAAGGTGGACTGAGCTAACATCACTTCTATCTAAGTATCTCCCATAATGCAAAACACATATCTGCAAGGAGATGTGCTTTGCATTATGGGAGATACTGAGATAGGAGTGATGAGGGCTTTCTCCACCTTTGCAACGAGTTGCCCGGTGTTGTACTACCTTACCCGAGTCCTGAAGATGCTTTCAGGCACAAACTTTGTTTGCTCACACTTGGATAAAGGATTAAACTAAACTTATTATAGTCTAACCAAGTGAAAAATAAACTCTAAACATCTTTCTCTGAATCCGGAGTAATTTAATAATAAGGTTGTACACCCTTTGGCAATTCCTATAGGTTGAGATGACCTCTCATTGCTTCTGCCATATCTCCACTACTGGGCCTGGTTCCCACTGACAAGACCTCAATAAAGGTCGAAACTGGTATGGGTAGTGGCCCTTGCCTTAATGCATAGCATTACACATATCTGCTGAGATAGAAGTGATGAGGACTTTCTCCACCTTTGCAACGAGTTGCCCTGTGTTGTACTACTTTACCCCAGTCCTGAAGATACTTTCAGGCACAAACCTTGTTTGCTTACACTTGGATAAAGGATTAATCTAAACTTATTATAGTCTAACCAAGTGAAAAATAAACTCTCAATCAGCTTACCATCTTAGTCAACTGTTCAAGATGTATGACAGAAAGGAATCATACAGAATGTCACTTAATGCATGAAAACTAGTATTAAAAAAAAAAAAGTGAAAACAAAGAAAATAAAAACTAATTATAGCAACATAAGATCAGAATTTCCTGCACTTTCAGTATGGATATCCCATCATTCCCATTCAAATTAGGGCAATGTAATAAAGTCTCACAGCTCTTCTTGAATAAGCATTCATATCTAAAACAGCTTACACAGACAAGTTTTGTATCTTTCCATAGGATGCTATGTATGTGAAGCTGAGCTAGATTAAACATTATCAATTCATGATGGAGTTAGTTTTGGTGTTCACTAATCCTTCATCTCAACGGAGCAGTCAGTTTGCTCAAAAGAAAGAAGGGCTGATAACAATCCAGTTAAGAAAGTAGCAGTAGTTTGTCCTTGGTGGCAAAAAAAAAAAAAAACATTTGTTACAAGGTAAGGTCAGCCAAAACAAATATACAGAATATGAACTCTTTCAATGTAGGCTGCACAGGAAAAAGGCTTGTCATCAGTGAAATCTGCATTAAGGCATAATAAGGAGCACCTGTCATAAAGCAGTATCAAAGGAACAATGCTATAGAGTTTTTATGATGCTAAAATTTCTAAAAAGACTAATGAACTAAGTTTTTATGTCTTACATAAAAAAGCATAAAAGTATCTTTTAGTTAAGGTTTGATTTTCAGTATACAGAACCAGAGTGCCTGGAGAAAGTTTGAGTGAGGCAGCCTGTCTTAAGAAAGGTAATTTTCCAAGATTTTCTTCCTTAGTATTCATATTTAATACAGGAAGGGAAGGGAGGGGTGAAAATTGATTTTTACAGGAGACATTCAATTGAATTCTGAATAATACCAAATGGCAAAAACAACAAAACATTGTCAACAAAAATATCCCTTTTGGTTCTAGCTAAAGTTGTATCTCTGAAAAGTCTTGTAATCTAAGCAACAGCAGGCAAGAGGATGAAAGAGAGCTTTTCCTGATAGTGCCTTCAATGTGTTTGTAGATCTTGTTCTTTCAACTGAAATAATTAGAGTGTATAACAAAGTCAAAGTTATCAATGATATCATAAGCAAAGGCTTGGGATAAATGAAGAGTGTCATCAAAAGGGTGTGTGTGGTAAAGACAGACAACATCAAACTTGGTTTCAAATCTGTAAAATAATATGTTCTTGATTCTGTTAAATTGGCCTATATGAAACTTAGCAGCTGTAATAAGATTATTGTAAGTTCACAGATAGGTGCATTAAGATAATTAATCACAGCTCTCAAAGGGCAGCTATCTTTTTTGGAATTTAAGACCACAAAAACTACATGGGACATTAACAGGCTGATGACAAGCAATATAGAGTGTTTCCCAGTCAATTCAACCCCACCTTCTGTGGCATGGCCAATTTCTATACATGGGGCTCTCTGGTAAAGCAAGTATTGCCACCTTAAAAGTATACCTTCCAACAGAAGGAAATACTGCGATCGCTTGGTGGTGGATCACTTTGGTGTGGATTGGTATTGCCATGTTTCATTTCTAGAGTATGATCTCCAGTTTCTGTTCCCCTCTCTTCTTCTTATATGCAGTACAGGTAGAACTTGCTATGCATGTTCTCCAAACCAAAATTATCTGCCTTCTGTATTCAATGATACCACAGTAAAGTGGTTTTCACAGGCTAGATAGTGCATGAGACAGAACCTGTTGCTAACACTTTGGGAGAGAGGCATCCTGATCAGCTGGTGAATAATCACACTGCTTGCTACTTCCTCTGACATGCATGGATTTGGGTTTGAACATTTCCTGTGGAAGAGTTGTGTCCACAGGTCACACATGCCTTTATTCTATAAGTCTCCCAATAATCTACTAATATGAAGACATCAAAAAAATGTAGTGTTAATAAGGTTAAAAAAACTCTCACAAAAATCAACAAAAAATTTCAAAAATATAACAAAATATACCTCAAAAATTCAAATAAAATAACTCCCTATAATAAAAATCTTCTACTCAAGGCTAAACTTTCCATGGGGGGGGGCACGCTTTTTGCCAACACTGATATCCTATGCCAAAAGTTATCAGATCTGGAATCTCCAAGACCTGGAATCCTTTATATAATCTGCATTGGCTCAAGATTTACTTGCCTTATTTTGTTGCCTTCATCTGCTGCCTTGACTACTCTCTAAATTGTGGTAAGTAAACTGACCTTTGATTATCTATTTCTGAAATCTGATGATATACAGTCTAATCACCCAAATAGTGAGATAATCTTTGGTGGAGAATTCAGCATCACAATTCTAAGTGGCTCCCCTTTTCTAACTTCAGAGACCAATTTGGAATTCTCCTCCACTGTTTTCTTATTAATAATGATCTAATGTAAATTTTTAACCTGCCTACCAGAATAAACCTCATCATTATCCCCATTTGGACTGTTTCTTAACCAGTTCTACCACCAATGCACTGATGACATCAGCTGTCCTCATGGCAACTCTGGCCATAGCTTTTGTCCATGTTTCTTTTTCCACAAACCATTCTTCTAGACCAGTGGTTCCCAACCTTTTACCACGTGTACCCGTTTTAAACCCATTTCTATAAATTGTACTCCTTGTTTTTAAAATAGCTGTTTCAAACTTAACATTTATTGTTCCATAACTAATGTTTTGCATTTTGTTTACTTTACTTGTTTTTCCGAAATTACTGATTATTTTTTGTGCACCCCTGAACGGCCCAGCACGTACCCCCGGTTGGGAACCAATGTTCTAGACCAGGGGTGGCCAACCTATGGCACATGTGCCAAAAGTGGTGCATTGCATGATTAGAAGTGGCGCACTGAACCCCAGAGAAAAATTTTAAAAAATGTTGTATATGATTTTTATATATGTATATATAAACACACAATTAACCTACCACTCAATTCTAGAGTGCGCACTTATTATACTTGTTTGATCTTGAAGCAACAGGCACTGGCAAATGCTGAAATGCATCACCAGTTACTCAATCAGTTTACAGCTGACTCTCGTCATAACGTTCGATGAACTTCTGATTCGATGTGAATGAACAATTCTATGTTTTCGAACTTAAATGTTTTTATTAGCCGTTCTTTCAGTTTAAGATAAGATTTCTGTTTTCATGAAGGCTTAATATAGTTCTGTAAATTTAAAAATAATTTTTTTCATTTTGAACGTATATGTCAAGTTCTTGCCTGCTCCCCTAATTTGCTGATTACTGAAACCTGCAATTATTCGGTATGTTTGTATGTGTGTGTGTGTGTGTTTTTGTTTTTTTATACAATATCTTTCCTTTTTATTTATGTATAGTAGGTTTATTCCTAAAATTTAACTGATCATCAGCAAAGCTTTCGTAATGAGGATGTTTGGGTTGTGTGTGTGTGTGTGTGATTCCCAGCTGATCGACTGTTTTATGGCAGGATGCGATCTCGTATTTCATTGGACATAATATACTACAAGAAAGAGACGAAAACACTATGAAAAAATATATTTATAATATTTTTAAAGTTATAGAACTGCTTAAGTTCTATAAGTTATAGTTATAATTTATTTAAATAATTAAAAAAAGCTTATTATTAAATAAATAAATTATTTAATAATAAGCTTTACTTTTTGAAATAATTTTTTTTACGGTCAGTTACTCATTACTTTGCAAAAGAAAATGAGCAGAAGGTGATAGCAAGCACTAGTTTAATGAACTGTGAGAAAATTAGTTCTTATTTATTGCAGGTCCTTCAGGAAAACCGTTGTACATTGTTTGTGAAAGCACTCTCTCAGATAATAGAAGACATGATAAATTTGAAGCATGTTATGATACCAGTTGTAAAGTGAGTGAATAAAATTAGAGCAAGAGGGTTAAACAGAAGAGAATTCAGAGAATATTGTGAACTGCTAGATATGGAATATGGTGATCTCATCCTTCATTGTGAGGTGCGCTGGCTTTCTAAAGGACAAGTTCTCAGTAGATTTTGGAAGCTGAAAGAAAGTGTTCGTAATTTTCTGGAAGAGAAGGATGAGCTGCATGAGGAAAAAACCCTGTTGTGTGATGAGAAATGAAATAGCTATTTGATTTAGCATTTTTAGTTGATGTTACCAGCCACCTCAATGATCTAAATATGAAACTGCAGGGCAAGAACAAATTGTTTCCTAGCTTAGTAAATGACATCAGTGCATTCAAAATGAAATTAAAACTGTTCATCTCCCAGTTACAAAATGGGGATTTAAGTCAATTTCCACATTTAAAAAAAGAACATGGTGAATCTGTTGAAGATAATGGCAACTTTACAGAATATACTGAAAAACTCAGATTATTGCAAGAGTCCTTTAACATTTGTTTTAGCAACTTTGCCGAAGATGACTGCATACTTGCATTTATAAATCCCTTTTCACTTACTGAACAAAAAATTTTGATGATGCCTAGTAACATACAAATGGAACTTATTGATCTCAGAACCAATTCTTTATTGAAAATGAAATTTAATGAACTTCCATCACTCCCAGATGCTTCTGATATAATTAATTTCTGGTGATCATTGCCCTGTGAACATTTTCTAGAAATGCGAAAATTTGCTCAGAGTTATATCTGTCGTTTTGAAACTACATACAAATGTGAACAAGCATTTTCATAAATGAAAATGATTAAGAACAAACTACGGTCGCGACTGAATGATTCAAATTTGAAAAACTATTTGATGCTTTCTGTAACTGATTTAACTCCAAACATTACAAGCTTAGCAAAAGCAAAGCAATTTCAAAAGTCAATAAAATAATTAATGTTTATCTTGTCTTTATATGAAATCCTTTTATTTAAAACTGCTAAAAGTGTCTATATTACTATATATATAATAAATCATTTTATGCATAACTGTTAAATATATCCATATTACCATATTTTTAAAGGGCTGAAAAGTGGTATAAGTTTGTATGATGCATCTTAACTAAAAAATGAAAAAATTGACGCATGAACTATAAAAGGTTGGCCACCCCTATTCTAGACAATCCTCATTCCATGACATTACATGATGCAAATTAGGATGACTATCAGAATTTCTATGCATCTTTCTCATGGTCTGATTATTGTTCTAAACACTTTTTCTCTAATTTAAAAACAAATTATTCTTGTTGGGATGAGTGCCTTTATTCCCCATTCCATTCAAAATCCCCAATCCTTATCTAAGCCTTGATTTTTCAACAAATGTGCCAAAGCAGTTCAAGCTAAAAAATGCAGCACACTGAATTGTCGAAATTAAAAATTCCTCTTAATTTAGTTTATATTACACCCCACAACTAAAAAAAACAAATCTAAAGCAGGCTTTGTAAGAGATAAATGCACTAATCTTGTAACCAGTACAATGCCAGCTGAGCCTTCCAATTCTTTGCGAAGGTTGCTGGACAAAACTTCTGCCCCTTCTCTTCTCTTGGAAATGGCACCTCCTAAAGATAAGACAAACTTCTTTGCTTCTCCTGCAACTCTCATTTAAATGACCCAAGCAAATTTCCTACTATTCCACCAACTATCCACAGAATGTCTCCTTAGATCTTCTGTCAGGACATCAGGAAAATACAAAATGGCCTTGATACTAATAAGTCCTCTGGCTCAGATGGTATCCCTCCTGTTTTGCTAAGAGCTTCTGCTCCAGAATTAACACCCATTCTGTATCATCATTACAAGCTGTCAAGGTCACTGCATCTATCCAATCTGAAGTAAACTTTTATCCACCTTGTTGCAAAAAAAAAGTGAGATAAAGTCAGCTATCAAACTATCAATCCCAGTGTCCTCACCTATCAGTTAATTGGGGATCATCAACATGCATTCCACCATTTCTCTTCTATGGCTGACCTCTTCTCTAACCTTAACCTTTGCACACACACATTATGGAAAGATTTAGAGAATCTCATATGGCATCATGGCCTGCTTTCTAAACTGCCATCTTAATGTCTCCATCCTATCCGTTGTAAAAAGGCTTCATCTCTGGTTGTTCTGCATGACATGGTCTGATTTTTCCATTAATATCCCAGATTGCTCCGTGCTTCCAACTACAATCTTTCTCCTATGCATCCATTATCTTCTCTTGCTAACACCAAATTTTCTCCATAGTTTTGCTGATGTCAGTATGTGCCATTCTTCGTCAATCACAAAAACCTTTAGTACTCAGATGACTCAAACTTCAAGCTATTCTATGACTAATGCCAGAAACATTGATCCTCTACCCCAGGAGTCTTCAACCTTTCAGACAGTGCAAGCCACATTAAAATTAAGCCTGCAGGCCACTAAGCTATACTGCTGTAATTAGAATTGTAAGATGCTTTCCAGATTCACAAGGAACACTGTTCATTTGATACTTTACATAAAATCCTATAAAAAGAAACAAACTCAGCTTTAAGAGCATAGGTAGGAGTCAGATTCATGATAAGTAAATATAATCAATACTTGAAAAAAAGATAATTTTAATGAAGAAAACATTCATTTTATACAATGTCAATGAGAAACATGGCAATGCTTTTCCTTGACCAGCTTGTCGACGTTCGCATCAATGTTGGAAGTCGCTATGTGCAGAGTATTTTTGAGATGTTAATCCGTAATCCGAGTTCTTTGCTTGGACTTCACATGCTTCATTCTGGAGAAGAAGTGCTCACATAAGTATGTGCTTACTAACAAAGCGCACATCTTCAAAGCATGCCAGCAAAGATTAGGGAATGCGTCCTCAGAAATGTAGTCTTTGTAAAATGTAAGCAAGGGCACATGGAATAATTTTTCTCTCAAAGAAGAGTTGTTTTGGAGTTCAAGCAACTCCATTTGTAAAGAGCCTGGCATTTCTGCAGCATTGACAATGAAAATAAATCTAAAGACTATTGGTTATGAAAATCACTAAATCTCTCTTCGAAATCACTTCACAACACAGCTAATTTTGTAGCGTATTCATCAAAAGACAAGCAGCTGGACTCAGTGAGAAGCTGAAAATAAGTTAAGTCTTTTTTTGTGAGTTGTGCCTCCCAAAGTTTGAGCTTAGACACAAAAGCTTTGATGCGATCAAACAGAGTGTGCACCAGTTGATCATTGGATTGCAGCTGCATATTTAGGTCATTCATATGGACGAAATCTTTTCCTTCTAGTTCTGGTTCTTTCCATAGCAGCGCAACAAACCCTTCGTACTTTCCCACCATAGCAGTGACACCATCAGTTACCACACCCTCGAGGTTGGTTAAGCTGAGGTCGAAACTCTGGAGCATTTTCTTGGCGGTTTCAAGAATATCAGTGCTTTTCGTCGTTCCCTTCACAGGTACAAGCGCTAGCAGTTGTTCTCTCACACTGAATTGTTCAATGCCACTGACAAAGATAGCCAGTTGTGCTGTATCCTTCACATCTGTGCTCTCATCTAAAGCAAGTGAATATGACGTAAATTTGGACGACCGTTTTTTTTTTTCAAGTTCCATCAATGTTATTGGCAAGTTCTTCGACACACATCGTTCTACAGTTACCCCAGACAAACTCGGTTTTTTGAACACCTCCTTATTATTTGGGCACAGAATTTCCCCAGCAGCGATGAGACACTCTTTCACAAACTCGCCGTCCAAGAAGCCTTTTGATTTTTTAGCAATTTTTTCAGCTATTACATAACTTACTTTGATCCATGCTTTGCTCTCTTCCCTTGGCCTTTTAAATGTACCCTGTGGGCATTTAAAATCAATTTGGAGACTTTGTCTACATGAAGCTGCCCTTGAAGGTGATCAAAATTGGACACATGCTTTGTCTCATAGTGTCGATTTATATTGTATTCTTTTGATACTGACACTGACTCACGACAAATTAAACACACTGGCTTATAATCGATCAGCACAAAAAAGTATAAATTGGTCCACTTTTCTTTAAAAACCCAACAAGAATCACTTGATTTATGCTTTTTACTTGTAGATGCCATAGTGATGGAAGGTGAACCCAAAAAAAATCCAAAATGGCCATGTAACGGTTATTATCCATTTATTATGTCTCACACTAATGGAAATAAGTCTGGCAATATAAAATCATAATAGGCTATGGCTGACACGATGAACCTGCATGTGTTTATACACGAATATCACACTGTTCACGACTGACTGACTGTGGATGAGATCCTCGTATTTATATGAAAATAACGAAGTATGGAGAACCTTCGAGATGTATCTGAAAGGCACTAGACAGCGCACTCGAATGAACAACTGCTTCAGTCATCTGCTACCTGCAACGTTAGTACTTGTACTTAGGTACCACTTGACGCTGGTAGATGGCTGAAGAAGCATGTCTATTTAATATTTATTTTTTATAGGATTTTATATAAAGTATTAAATGCAGAGCATTCCTTGTGAATCTGGAAAGCATCATACAATTCTAAATACCGCAGTACTTAGTGGCCAGCGGACTTCGTTGAAATTATTTTTTATTTAATTGCGTTTTAATGTTAAGTAGTTATTTTTTCGAAATGGCTGGCGGGCCATGGTAAAGAGCTCTGCAGCCATGCATTGAAGACCCCTGCTCTACCCATTCTCAAGTGGACTTATAACTTAAAAAATTTCAATGATACAAAAATCACAATCTAGCCTTATTTCCCCAGAAGAAACACTATGCTTCCATTCTCTTTTACTTTTGATAACATTCCACTACCAACCATAACACATTTTTTCTTCTTGGGCTGACTTTCATGTTTAGTCTATCCTGACATAAATGCATATGTCCACAGCCTCTAAAAAGCTTGGTATTCATTTCTCCCCCCTGAACATCACTTTTCTTGAACTTAAGTGAAGCATTTTGATGCACCTTGACATCTTGGATGGCACACCAAAATCCTCCCTCAAAATGGTTTAATACATCCAGAAAAAAACTATTCACTTAATAGATGACCTCATCCCTACTCCCCTGCTCTCTCTCTGACCAACTCCCTCCAATCGCTTTGCTTTCAATAGATGCTATTTCTTCATCATACCTTTTCTATATACATAAGTAATACTGCTCCACTAAACTGGCCACCACCATTCTTCCACTTCTCTCTAAGCATGTGCAGACATGAGCAGCTGCTGCTCAACATCCATATACATGTGTATCCCAGTCGCAGGTTCCAAACAGTCATATAGTGAATTTCATTGTATAGCAAGTCATTGCCTTACACCCCCCCACCTCCCCAAATTTAGATGCATGTAATTGTTTAATAACATTTTAAAGCAATCATGTGTGTGTGTAACTGGTGTAAAAAAAAAAGCATCTGTGTACGTCAATTGTGCAAATGAAAAACTTTTACTGAAATAGATAAGTTTTTCCAGCAATAAAAACTCACCATTATGGGTGAGTATAGAAGCCAATATGGCAGAATAAAAGAGGTGGAAAAAATTTTGTACATACCTTGTTTTTGGTACTATGATGCCTTCCAATTCCAAGATCTTGCTGAAGGTTGAGCATGTTATTGAAGAAATGTGGTGAATGCTGAAATTGTGAATGGATTTAATAACATGATTTGATTATCTTTTTTGTGCAAGTGTTCATCTCCTGCAATGCCTTAACTCCTTGGGACCGTGACGATAATTAGCAAATCCAAGCCTGCTCTGTGAATAGTTCTATTTTCATCAATTCAATTTTATATTGCATCTTTAACCAACCTATTTACCATTCTCGCCACAATCTGGCTTATGGCATGGCACCTCTGACTTGGATTTTCTCTTTATGTTCTTTTTCCTCTTTATGCAGTGATATTTTTTTTTTCTGCTTACACTCTTCAGGGATTATTCTTGTTGACTGCTGATTACTACAATAAGGGAACTATTTGCTCTCTTGTACATTCTCTTTGCAAAGTTATTAAATTATATATATATATATATAAAAACTATCAAGTTCAAGTGTTTAAATATGAAACATTTATGACTGCCAGCTCCTTCAGTACTGGCCAACCTTTCTTATCAGAGATAAAGCTAGTAGTACTAGTACTTTCATATGCTCATGTACTATAATATAGCTCCTTTCTCTGATTTGCTTTGCAATGAGCTGAGATCCTGTTTTGAAAGCTTAATGAACCATTTGTAGTCCGAGTAAATAAGATTGATGGGCCTCAAAAGCTATATCTGATTTTAATTTTTCTGATGTAAAAAGAATGTTAATTTTAGCCACTGATATTAATAACAATTAGCATACAGGTATCTCCATGAAGTCAGAAACCTCATCTTGGGAGACCCATTATTGACACAATACCTATCATACCTCTCTCTCTCTCTCATTAAACTCATTCACTAAAAAAGAGTTACAACCACTCTGGCAACATATTCTACCCATTTCACCAACCTCCAAGCAAAATATCTAGTCTTAACACCCTTGCTAACCACACACACAATTTCCATGGGTGATTTCTCATATTCTCACTTCCTGGTATGTACAGAAAAAAAAAAAGTCTTCAGTATAAGTCTTATGAAACCTCTTTAACTTGAAGCATATTAATAACTAATATGCTTCAAGCATACTAGTTATTAATATGCATACCTGCTCTTTTTCACCGAGTTATTGAATCCCACAGACTTTCAAATCTATTCTCATAGGGAACATTCCATAGACCCAACAATCTTTGACACTCACCTCTGGATCCTCTCTGCCACTTCATCCTCACAGAATCCAGGTGATCAGATCTGCACAGTAGTCCAAATACAGCCTTATTAAAGCATTAAAAAAAGTAGTCTAATAACTTACCCCATTCATGCTTGTCAGTGTGTTCATCAACAACCATGCAATCTGATCCTGTTTTGGCCATTTTTGCAATGTGTCCTATGAAATTCAACTCCTTATCTACAACCCCAAAAAGTACCTACCTGGCCTTATCAATTTCCAGCAGTTCAGTTCCATCAATATAGTACACAGTTTATGAACACTTTTTCCCAAAGTACATCAACCTTACACTTGGCCATATTAAACTGGCAGCCATTTACCATACTTCAAGTCTATTTAAGTCACTGTGCATGGTTTCTACACCACCTTCATAGAATACTGCTCTTCCCAGTTTTGCATCAGCAAATAACTGAATATTTCCTGTCAAATCATTTCCTATATCACTGATGTACAAATTAAACAACAAAGGACCAAGTACTGAGCCCTGTTGTACACCATTAATTACCTGTTTTCTTCAGAGCACAACTCCTCCATAAACTGCTCTTTGATATCTGTCGATCATCCACCCTCATTACCAAATCATCAAATTCATATCCATCTCCATTTGCTCAAATTTATACAAGTATATGCACCAACAACCTCATAGAATGATTGGGGGGGGTGGGGATCTCTTTTATGACTAAATCAATAACCTGATCTGTGATATACCCAGAAAAGACTTTCTAACAGAACAAGGGGACGGCTGATACTAACTCCATGACTGGAATATAAAAACTGAAACAGATATAGGAAGGAAATGTTTCCACAACTCACTAGTCTATCATGCAATCCATCTACTTCAGTTTAGTTACCAACTTGTGGTGTGGTACTCTATCAAAAGTCTTTGCAAAATCTAAGTATACCACTGCATATGTATCACCATTGTCCAATACATTAGTCCCCTTCTTATAGTACATAAGTTGGTAAAACACAATCTTCCTTCAACAAACCCATGCTGACAAGCACAAAGAATAGCATTGTTATCAACCCACTTTTGTATCTTCTCACCAACCTCTCAATACCTTAATCACTCCAGATATACAGATCAGTGTTTAATTTGTTACCTTAGCCTTATCACTATTTTTGTGAAGTGTAACAATTTAGCCTTCCTTCCACAACCTTTTGGACTTGTGCTGTTGCAAAACTCTTGTTAAACTGGTAGGATAACGCTGATACTAACTCCATGAACATTCTCTTAAGAGAAGTAGTGGTATGTCATCTAGCTTACTTAACTCCTCATATATCTCTTGCTTCTCTCATTAAGTCTTCTCTCATTCCATTCTTTACAGTTATACTTGAGTGACTCAGTTGTACTTGAGCTTCCGATTTCACACTGAGGATGAAACACCTGATAAACTGCTCACTGAACACCTCAACTATGTTCTCTCTCACCCCCATATCATTTACTTTCACTTCTTCATTCTTGCATTCTTTTACTCCATGTCTAATTAGCTTTTGTTCTGCTTCTGTTATTTTCATTTACGCTACCTTTCATTACTTCAGTCTCTTCACATTCGTTAACGCATAGTACAATCAAATATTGCATTTTCCACAAAACCATACCTTCTCTCATCTTCTATTCAGTTTCTCCACAAACACACTTTTCACATTTCACCACGCATATATTTTGTGCTCTTTATGTTGAATCATTTTCAAAAAATCTACATCATTAACAGCATTTAATTTTTGAAATGCTCAATGATATGACCTTGTACTTGGCACCATTGTTTTGCTGAAGGCAAGATTCAGAAATTCGATAAAAAATTTTTTTAAAAAATCAGTATCAAATCCACAAGGCCAATAATCATGCAGGACACTAAGATATCAAAAATAAATAACAGCATACTAAAATGCAAGCAATATTGGCAATTATTACACAAAATAGCACTTATCTTTCTGGAGCACTTTACTAACAGTCAGCATGTGGCAGCCCTCTAGCAGCCAAATAAGGATTGGATATTGTATGATGATTCATTGATAAAAGGAATGATTAAGAGTGATGAAATTGGTTTTACCGATGCTAGGATTAAGGATGTTAGTGATGCTGTAAGGATGCAGAGAGTGAAGGTGAAAAATGTTTATTTTTGCTGGTACAAATGATTCATCAGTGACAAGTGTAGTGTGTGTGAGAAGATATGGAAGAGTAGGCAGTGCATGCAACAAAACAGTGAAAAAGTAAAAGTTGTGTGTTGCCACCATATGATAGAGGTGAACTGAGATGGAGAGCCATGATTTCGAATGAGTCAAGTGTGTTGATTGTGCAGGAGGAATAGTGTAGAGCCTGTATATACAGGAGTAAGTTGGATGGAATTTATATAAAGTGGGTGGCTTGCATCTGAATGGATTTGGGGTCAGGAGTTTTTGAGAAAGTTGTTCAGTGAGAGTACAGAAGTGCAATCAGGGAAAACTAGACTATATAGGGGAGATGCAGGTGAGTGCAGGTCCAGGCAACCTAGAAGTTACTAAGCAGGAAAGTGATCACATGATGCTAAATGTAGCACCCTAGTTTCTTAACTTTAATGGGCTAGGCAACACGAGTTTAAGGGAGACTGTAGGATTAAGGGGGTAATTGTAATATATGTATACTAATGCCAGAAGTATTCTGATAAGGGCAAGGAGTTTTTGGCATTGGTTAGTTCAGCCTGGCCAAAAGTTATAGGCATTACTGAGGCTTGGTTAATTGAGGATGATAATAGTCACAGGAATAAAATGTGAAGGATATAGTAGAACAGAAGGAACAGGATAGGGAAGGGATTTTGCTAATGATAGCAGAGGAATTGAAGCCAAAAAGAGTAGAAGTACATCAGGAGCAGGTGGCAGTTCATTTGGGGGTTATCTAATGCAAGCAGTATGAAATGTGTAATTGGTTGCTGCTATAATCCAGGAGGTATAAGGGTAAATGTAGACAACATACATTGGCAAACTGGCATGATGAGTGCCAGCCAAATAATTATAATGGGGCATTTCACCTATAGAGACATAGATTGGAATGAGGCAGAATATTCACAGTGAAGAATGCAAATGGAATTTATACAGCTGCTGAGAGATAATTATTTGAGGCAACATGTAATGGAAGGGATACAAGGTTTGAGAGTGCTGGATCTGATCATAGCATGAGATAGCTAGCATGCCCAATCCAACTATGCTGCCTCTGCTTGGATAAAGCGATTATGTATTCTAGACCTGGAAAATTACCACATGCAGAATTTTCTCTTAAGAAGGGATATATGTGGAATTACAAAGAAGGAGATCACAAGCTGAGGAGTCAGCTTTCAATAGTGCCATGGCATAAGAATTTGGAGGAAAGAGGAAAATATCAGAATATATAGTATCAGAAAGATACTATATATATTCTGATACTTCACTAGGAGTTAGATGGACAAATAGTGTCATTAAGCAAGAACTACAGACAAAGAAAATACTTGTGGAGGAAACAAAGAAAACGGTGAACAGCATGCCCGTGAGCAGTACAAAGTAACAGGCAACAAAGGTGATCTGTATGATAAGGGAGGCAAAAGTTAATTATGAGAGACTGCTAGATAAGGCCAAAAGAATCTCTAAAAAGTTCTTTTGCTATGTGATAATTAAAAGGAGGAATGATTATGTTAAGATGACTTTAAAAAGTGCTGTTAGTGAGGGAGATAACAGAAACAAATCAAATAGATGAATTACTAAGTGATCATTTGGCAGTGGTGTACCATCTAGGTGATGATGTTGCAATGCTAAATGTGACAGTGACTGATAAGAGGAATAGAAGCTGAAGACATGCAGGTGCTTAAAATATTGCAAAACTTTAATGCAAATACAGCCATGGAATTATGGTAAGGAAAATATCAACTCCTCTGACCAAGCTGTTTAATTTAAGCCACAGTACTGGGAAAGTGCCAATGGGGTGGAAAGAGAGCAAAATAGTCCCATTGCATAAAGGAGGTGCCAAGAAGTAGCAAATTACAGGCCAATCAGCACCTGAATAGTTGCAGTTCAAGTATTGGAGAAATTGGTGAAGGACAGAATTCAGTACTGGGTGGATAGGAATAAGATGCTCTATATTTTGGAAGGAGTAGATCTTGTCTTAGTAATTTGCTTGCCTTTTATAATAAAATGACAATGGAGTTGGATAAGTGAAATGACTCAGTTGTACTACTGGACTCTGCAAAGGCATTTGATAGGATTCCACTTAGAACTGTTGCATAAAGTGTAACAATTTTTTTCTATCATTCACTCTCACTTTATCGCCAGTCACACACAGTTATTCGTCATCAACGCCATTCGCAACCTTACAGTTAATTTCACTCTGTTTTTCAACATCATTATTGCTTGCTTTATCAATCTAACTTTTTTTCTCGCCATCACTTCTTCCCACTCTCCAAACATTCCCAGAATCTTTTCCTGTATTGTCAGTTACGATGGCATGTTCCCAAATCGCATTTAAACAAACCTCATGGTCCATCAGAATATCAACATTTCCTACATACCTACAGTACAATAGAAATATTCCGGTTTTGTGACCACGTTTGTTAGGGAACTGTTTTTAAAAAACTAAACAAGTACTAAAAATAATCCGACAAGTTTCGTTAATCATAAGACTCGCATCTTCAGGGGTAAAGAGAACTAACAGTTTCAAGAACAAACTATAAGAAATTATGAAAAACGAGTTAATTTATTGGTATTATGAACATCAAAAAAAAAGTTTGTTAAAAAAAACGAATAACATATCTATACAATCATTGATGCGTGTTAGTTGGAGACAATACTATTTGTTGTAGCGTTCTGTGGTTCACGCTCACTCTGTCCGAGGTCTGAAGTGGGTTAATTTTTAATAAATGATGACCAAACTTGATTTAAAATTAAACCTTGGTTTTCATTGCATAGGAATTTTAATCATATTTGCTGCCTCTGAATTTTCCTGTGAAACAATTCTTATCAATATAGGACGTTTGTTCTATCCCAGAGTACATCATGACCGGTAGAAGCTGTGTGATATGTTAAGCCAGATTTATGTTCTCTCTTCTTTATATTTATATTCACAGGTTTATATTCATTGTTCCTGTGGCATCTGCTATGTAGGCCAGACAGGAAGATTGGGGGAAATCCGCATGAGCGAACATCAAAAGGACGTACAAAAGAAGAGAGAACATAAATCTGGCTTAGCATATCACAGCTTCTACCGGTCATGATATACTCTGGGAAAGAACAAACATGTCCTATATTGATAAGAATTGTTTCACAAGAAAATTCAAAGAGGCAGCAAGTATGATTAAAAACCAACGCAATGTAAAAAATGACCAAACTTGATTTTAAATCAAGTTTGGTCATTTTTTATTAAAAATTTACCCACTTCAGACCTCGGACAGAGTGAGCGTGACCCACAGAACAAGACAACAAATAGCATTGTCTCCAACTAACCTGGCAGTAACGGTTGTATAGATCTGTTATTCGGAATTTTTAACGAACTTTTTTGATGTTTATAATACCAACAAATGAATTTGTTTTTTGTAATTTCTTATAGTTTGCGCTTTAAACTGTTAGTTCTCTTTACCCATGAAGATGTTAGTCTTACGACTAACCAAAACTTGTTGGGTTAGTTTTAGTACTTGTTTAGTTTTTTAAAAACAGTTCTCTAATGAACATGTGGTCACAAAACCAGAATATTTCTATTGAACTTCTTAACCACAGAAACCTACGCATGAATACCTACAGTAGTTCTTTTCTCTTATTCATCCTCTAAACATATCCACATCTTTTATTATTATTATTACTATTATTATTACGTAACACCTCCAGAGAGTCCAATGACTCATCGAGGGAAGGCACCTACTCTACAACTCTCTGTCACCACCAACCACAACTACCTTCATCATCTACACCAATGCCATCACCACCGACCACCACCTCTAGTATTATCACAGACAATCACAAACATCCATGCCCACGGCTGGATTTGAACCTGCAGCCTTTAGGATGGAGAGCAGATATGCTAACCCCTCGGCCAACCAGGCTGGCAATTTTCCTATACATACATACTATATTCATTGCACTGCACCATTTTGAGAAATCCATGTAGTTTAATTTATAATTTATGATTTGCTTTTCATCACCATGTTGTATTAGTGTGCTAACAAAACAATGAATTTATTATAATATCTATTAAGAAATTTATCCAAACATTCCACACTCAAATATCTCACAGTAGTACTTAATCTACAATTTAGACAATGTCAGCACACATTTAAATATCTTGCTGCAGCCCACATGCCGACCAACATTGAAAGACTGTAACAAAGTTCTGTTCGGTCTTCCTTTTGATCATCTTCCTCGAATGATTCCATTAAAGGCTATATTTAGTATTCTCTGAGAGAGAGCATTCTCTGGAAGCGTATAAACCATCTTAATTGTTGTTTAAGAATTATATCTGTGATATCTACTCCATGGTTTGATTCATGTTTGATTTGCTCACTTGCTTTTTGTTCATAATATATGACTGTAATATAGTGTTATAAGTTTCAAGTTTTAAATTTTCATAAAACTTCTTTTGACCACTGAAAGTTTCCTTTCAGTGGTGAAATTAGTTCATTTACATCAAAAAAAGACAAGTACGAGGGTGGTGTCTGAAAAGATCTCAGCCTAATAATCAAACAATGAAAAAAGAATTTATAATTTCAAAATTTTTTTATTTTTCAACATAATCTCCCTTAACACAAATACATTTATTCCAGCGATGTCCTGATGAAAGAGGATTTTTTTCCTTCTGCAAACCAGGTTTTTTCTCAAGAATTTTTTCATCTAGTCTGGTTCAAAGATCAGAATATTCCCTGGTTATTGTTTTACCCTTTTCAAGATAATTAATAAACAAAATGCCTTTAGCATCCCAAAATGCTGTTGCCATGACCTTTCCTGCTGATGGAACAGACTTTGTCTTCTTTGGCGCTGAACAACCAGCTTCTGTCCACTGTTTTGACTTGTTTGGATTCTGGCATGTAATGATGAATATTTTGTAGTAATAAAATTAGTGAAATATTTCCATTCATGTGACACAAAAATGACAGTTCAGCATAACTTCACACCAACTATGATTTGGATAGGTGAACACTTCTGTCATCAACTGAGTAGGCAAAATCTTTTATTGCTTTGTGAGAAGAAATATTTTCAAAAAGCAGAGCATGTGTGTTGAAAGGAATAACAAACAAAATTTGCTTATGATTATAAATAATGTATTTCATTTAATACATTATCAGAAATGTATTAAATGAAATACATTATTTCATCATAATTATCATCAAAATAAGTACTTCTTAAACATCTAATATAAGACCTAATATAAGCATGGTAGCATTAATAAAAAATAATGATCTAGACCACATATGGGCAACCCCTGGCCTGCAGGCCAGTTCTTAGTTCTCTACTTCTTTTGATCTGGCCCTAATCTATTTCAGCGAAGTTTGTCTGATTCATGGTGGGAGAAAACATGGTGTGTTTTACTAACTCACATTAAGCTGACGTCATATGACTTGCGCAAATGACACTATGTTTTCTCCAACCACGGCGTGCGTGAAAGTGTTACAACGTGTCAGTTCAGTACTTGCGTTGGTGTTGTGCTTTGTTCAGTGCCTGCGTTGATGTTGTGTTCAGTTCAGTGCCTGCAGTGTAGAAGACAGTTTTGTTTGAATGTTCTGAATATCGCTTATAAATTTGGGACAATGTCAGGGGTTATTGCAAAAAAAAAGAAAAGTAGATGCAGAGAATCATCAATTTCAAGACAACTGGATGGAGGATTATTATTTTATTCTGAATAAAGGTTTGCCTGTATGTTTGCTGTGCATGAATCAGTCTCCATCAACAAAGAATACAACTTGAAGAGACACTTTACTTCGAGATATGCAGATCACCCAAAAATTGATGGACAACTACAAAAAGATGAAATACAGAAGTTGAAGAAGAACTTGGATACCCAGCAGCAAATGTTCAACAAGCAAAGAATGCAACACCACAGCACTGTCAAAGCCAGCTTTGTGATAAGCAAAAAAATCGCTAAGCATTCTAAGTCATTTGGTGAAGGAGAATTTATCAAAGAATGTCTGCTGGATGTTGCAAGTATAATATGTCCTGAAAAGAAAAATGATTTCGAGAATATTCGTTTGTTATGACGTACTGTTGTCCGATGGATAGAAATTATGTCTGATGATATCAAAAAAAAAGTTTAAAAGAGAAGATTGCCAGATTGGAAGCATTTTCAATTGCTTTGGATGACAGCACTGATGTCTCCGATACAGCAGGACTAGCAATATTTATTCGAGGAGTTGATGCAGATTTCAACATCACAGAAGAATTATTGGCGCTTTGGCCATTAAAAGGAACAACTACTGGTGAAGATATATTTGAAGTCTTCGAGAGATTTGGGCTTAAATGGAGTACATTATCTGGAATATGCACTGATGGAGCCCCTGCAATGGTTGGTGCACAGAAGGGATTTATTGGAATAGTTCATGAAAGAGCAATAGAACTAAAGATCCATCCGGAAAATTTAACAAATTTTCACTGCATTATCCACCAACAAAATCAGTGTGCAAAATCGATTAAATTCACAAATGTTATGGAAGTTGTAGTAGCCAGTATTAGCTTGATTAAGTCACGTGCACTTAATCACCACCAATTTAAGGAATATTTGGCAGACCTATTTTCGGATCATGAAGATGTGTCTTATTATTGTGAAGTGAGGTGGTCGAGTAAAGGTAAAATGTTAAAACGATTTTATGATCTGAGACAAGACATTGCAGATTTTATGGACATAAAAGGAAACACAATTAACCAAGTAAAAGATGATGAGTGGGTGGGTGATTTAGCATTCCTTGTAGATGTCACTAGATACCTAAACGAACTGAATCTTAAATTGCAAAAACAAGGAAAAATTGGTTCATGAACTGCATGGACATGTCAAAGCTTTTTGTAATAAACTAAGATTGTTAGAAAGTCAGATAAGAGCTAAAAATTGTTATCCTTTCCTACTCTAGCAACTCATAAAAATATCCCTTACAATTGTTATGGAGATGAACTGAAGGCACTAATAGAGCATTTTGATACAAGGTTTGCCGACTTCAAAAACAAAGACTCAACATTCGCATTATTTGCTCGTCCAATGGATGCTGATGTAAATAATGTGTCAGAAAACTTACAGATGGAACTTATTGAGCTTCAGGCGGATTTAGTGCTAAAATCAGAATTTAACAACATTGCTTTGACGAATTTTTATAAATTTTATTTGGTGGAAGAAAAATATACAAATTTACGCACCTTTTCAAGAAAAATCATTTGTCTTTTCGGCAGCACATATATGTGCTGCCAAAAAGACAAATTCTTTTTCAAGGATGAAATACAATAAATCAAAAATTCGGACAAGAATAACAGACGAAAACCTCAAAAATTCGATACAATTATTCTTAAGTAATATTAATGTCAATATTGATAGTCTCGTAGTTGAAGTACAAGGCCAATCTTCACATTAAATTGTTATGTCGTTCATTATATTATGAAATTTATGTAGAGCTTTATACCAAAGCACTATATTATAAATAAATGAAATATGAAGTAGCAACGTGTTTTAATTCATTTAATATTAATTTATTTTATTAATAATTTGGTCTGGCCCTTGACTCGGAGACAGAATAATAATTTGGCCCCTGAACTAGGAAAGGTTGCCCATGCCTGATCTAGACAAAGACAAAAAAAAAGTTAAGAATTTTGAGAAGAAAAAAATGAATATAAGAAAACTGAAGAAGCATTACATATACATTACATATGCAAAGGATACAACACAAGGTAAAGAAGGCACTCCAAGCCAAGTTCCTAATGACAATGTCATACTATCACCAATTCTTGCTGGCTAAATGCAGAAATAAAAGTAAATCAACTTAGAAATAATACATTTCTGTATATACACAACACACACATTTTATTGGTGAATAACTTTAATACTATGTGGACAAACACTTCTTGTTCAACAGAAATCTTCTATAGCAGCGTTTCTCAACCTTTCTAAGAATGAGCAAAATGCCTAAAACAATTCTACAGACCACTAAGTTAACTAATTTTTTTAAATGTATGTGGGGATTACCAATATTTACATATACATTTACATATACAAAATTTTACAAATACATATGGAAACATAATTAAGTTGGAAGCAAATGATTAAAAGTGTATCAACACTAAACAAAGTTTTAATTTTTATTAAACAAAAAAAAGTTATCAGTTTCCAATTTGCTGTGGGCAAATGAATTGGTTTTTCAGTGCCGTCCCGCTGAAATCTACATTCATCTGCCCACACTCATTAAGCTCACCCCCACGATAACGTTTTTAGTGCCATTGGTACCATGGGAAAATGAATGGGGAATGTCAGCGCTGTCCCGCTGATACCTTCATTCATCTGCCCACAACGATGTTTATCTTTAATCCCCATTCATCTACCCACAGCAACTTTTATATTTTATATGTTATCCCCATTCATCTGCCCACACTCATGAAGCTAGCCCAACAACTTTTATGTTCACGCACTCTCTGATTCAACCTATTCATCATAATACTGAATACGAACTTGACAACCATGGATTCCATCATGGATGATATCCCTTGTCCTGTCCAAACCATCCTCTGCATATACCCAAAAATTTCACTCAGAACACCCCAAAGCCATTAATGCCCCCCCCCCCCCATCCACACACACACACACTTCTGGCTGATACGAATCGGCCATATTTCCCTGAGGAGTTTTCCATGACCAGTAAAAAAATTTAAGACATCCTGTTATGCGAGGTCCTTCCCGATATCTATAAAAAGTCCAACCCACGATGTCAGTCGCATTTTCCCGCCAGCAACCATATGCCGTATATACCGTACGCACGTGATTTGTACTAATCGTGTTATGGTGGTGGTTTTAATTATATCCATCCTGTTTTATCCAGAGGCACAACAGTGGTCATCGTAAACTAGGCAAATTCATTAATCGTGTGGCGGTTCTATTAATATGCGTCCTGTGTGCTGCTTGTATTCGTTACGTTGTGATGTGTGTTTCTGTCCAACAATCCATGACCGTACGGATGTTGTCTGCATGCAACAGATTCGGTGTGCTCAGCTGCATATTCCTGCAAGTGACCGTACGAGATACAGACCTTCGCTAAACGGGACATGGGCAGCTATCCTCGTCACCAGCAGAGCTAAGCCTCACCGTGACGTCACTTTGCATAACTGTCGTTTCATCCCCAATTTTGGAAATGGATTAATTCCAAAACCAGTAACGAGAATAATCGGAAACTGCAGTCCAAATAAATAATATGATATGTTACTACTTACTTTTAATGAGATGGTTCAGCTTCTTGGTCTTTGCAGAGTTGCTGAATATCTGGCTCAATAATGGTCAACTTCAGTCGAAGATCGGCACACACACACACTAAGATGATTTCCATATTTTGTTTTTATTTGAAGGAGCGACGAAAATCCTTTCTCACAAAGATAGTTTGTAGAAAACTGCACGATGATTTTCAGTGCTTCTTCAGATAATTCTAGAAATTCACTTCTCACTGAAGGCGAGATCCAGAATTGAGCCAAACCAAGATCACGGAATTACATTTTAAGCCCACTGTCACTTGAAAGCTCAATTAGCTGTTCTTTTTTCGATAACGAAATATCGTTCTCGTGACTATAAGCCTGAAAAAGATCTAGAACCCACAGAAATTTCTTATAAAAGTTATTCAGAAAATATGTTTCAAAGTTTTGAGGTGGTCACAAACTATTTACAGAAACTCAGAATCAAGAAAAAGATCATTTTCCACTTAAAAAGGATTCCAATATTGTAAAAGGTGCAAATCATCTGTCTTTTACATTACTAATGCACAACAACAGTTTTGTTTTTTTCTCTAATGCCTTTATTGTGTCATAGGCATCAAGAACAGTTAAAGAATTTCCTTTAAGGGAGAGATTTAGTTCATGTAATTGCGAAAAAATATCTGAAAGATAGGATAGTGTCGATAACCATGCTTCGTCAACAAGAAGTGATGCAAAATTAGAATCACGTTCATTTACAAACAATAAAACTCCATGCCTTAATTGAAATAAGCTTGTTAATACTTTGCCCCTGGAAATCCAGTGAATTTCAGAATGAAGCAAAAGTTGCATATATATTCACTGTCCATTTCATCACAGAATACTGAAAATAATCTTAAATAATAATAAAATTAATTAGCTTTACAGCATTGTATAGCACAATTTTAAATTCTGGTGGCATTCCTTTGGAGGTCAACTTTTCCCTATGTATGAAACAATATACCCAATTCATATCCGGAGCCACTTCCTTGACCATAGAAACAACCCCCAACTATGCCAGCCTGTAAGGGCGCGAGCTCCATCCGAACAGAAGCCCATGAATTTTTCCCACTGGATCCCTTTGTGCATTATGTAATTATTGAGAATGTGAAATATTTCTTCTCTTCTTCGGGCTGACAAAGTTCTACAAAACAGAATATTGTCATGAACGTTGTTATCAAGCATATATTTTACTTAGTATATTAACTGCGTATCATCTGTACCATCAGTAGTCTCCTCTATTTGTAACACATAATAAGGGCTCTTCTTAACTCTTTCGATTAACTGAGATTCTACGTCACCTGCCATATCATTAATTCTGCAACCGACAGTGTCATTTGAAAGAAGAATCAAATCAACATCTTTTAGTAACTTGTTGCCAAACATAAGTTTTTACCACATCTTATATAGCTGGAAGTAGCAAATTTTCCCCAATAGAATGAGGTTTCCCTGTTTTCGCTATGTGCAAACTTAAGATAGGATGCATCCGGTGCCTTGCTATTAATCGAACCCATGGCCAAAACTACATCTTTCCCATGATTTAATGTCACTAAGCGTCACTGAAATTGGCTTCTTTTTCTTTTCAATTTGTTTATTTTTCACATCACAATGTTTAGTTTCTAAATGTCGAAGTTTCACAGGTTTCATGCACTTGTTCAACGCTTCATAATACAAAACACATTGAGGTTTCTATTCACTTTCATCTCCACATCAAGTAAACCTGAATTCCAAATATGAACTGTTATATTTCCTACTGTATTTTTTCTTTGAACTGCTTGTTTCTTCTACTTTAATAGTATCCGATTTACTTGCCGTTACAACAGGTGTATCACAATTAGAGTTAGCATCACCAGTTTCATTTGCTCTTCTTTTCAAAGTCCTAGTTCTAAGCCACTTTTCCATTATTAAAAAACGTTTCCGAAAAATATATAAATATATAAATACTGGGGTTAACTCATGACACACTTTGTCCAAGTATCACTTAGCACTTCTGAAGATATACTTAGCCTTAGTTGAAGGAGGGAAAGCTTCAGTAATAAAAATCAATACACAACAAGCAATTGGTTGAAATGTGTTCACTTCAAATCTGAAAAAACAGCAAGGGAAGGCAGAGGCAATAAAAAAGTATACTCTTGTACACTTCACCCCTCTTTTATTATTTGTCATTCTGCTGCTAAATTTGTAGCAGCAGAATGACGAATAATAAAAGAGGGGTGAAACGAACAACAATATAGTTTTATTGCTTACGCCTCTGAATATTCTGACGCTGTTTGTTGTTGTTTTTTTAAGTCTCCATTTGATTTCAATAATTTTTACTTATTCAATTTTAATTTGTTTGGATAATTAAAAAATATATATTTATTTAATTATTTTCAGTCTGCCTGCAGACCACCTGTCCCATTTTCACAGACCACAGGTTGAGAAACACTGTTCTATAGAATATAGTGACATAATAAAGACTTCCCATAGTGAATGACAAAGTCAAACAATTTGACTGTTTCTGAAGGGAACACTTGTGATCACTGGAGTGTCATCAAGAGGTACACTTGTAAATAAGGACTCAATATCAAAACTGATCATGATGTCAGTATGCAGGTAAGCATAATTTTTCTCAGGCATTCTATTTATTTTATTTTTTTTTTTTTTCACAGGAGACCTGTATGAGCACTTATGGGAAAAGCTAAGAATTTGGGTAGGCAGAAGCATTAAAACAGTCAACTATGGGTGTGAGAACACCCCTTCTTTGTGGATTTTTGGTAAGCCACAGAAACAAGAAATTCTTCCAAAACAGGTCTTCAATTTTTTGATGATATCTTCATCTACATTTTTGAGTAGCGATTCAGCTTGTCAACATGGAAGGGATCAATCTTGATCTATAGTTCTATCATGCAGAAGAGAAATTTTTCAATTATTCTTGGGAGCGTCCATAACCACTACTGCTCTAGCTTTACCTGCTTTTGTGATAGTTAACTGGTTGTTTTGTTTCAAGGATTTTAAGGGGACTTCATTTCGAAGTCCCTTCATTTTTGGTACACTTCATCGCTGAAGAGAACCAAAATTTCTGTTGCAGTGAGATGATACCCAAGTAAGTTGAGAACCCATCTGCTTGTAGCAGGGTTGACAGTGGTTGGATTTTACTTATATACACAGGAGTCAAACTTGTGGTTGAGGGTCATCTATATTTAATGCAAGTTTCTGGAAATGTCCAAACTACATTGAAAAATTCAGCATTTAGGATATAGAGGATATAATCATTTAAAGCGGGGAGATGAGATGTTACCAATGTTTACAGTGAGTCTCATTTGACAACTGGTACTAGATTACATACAACAGCATGAGTAGCACTGACTCAAGTAGAATGACCACTAATTCCTCATTTACTATTTAAAAATCGCCTATTCCTAGTCTCCTATTCAAATATCACAGTCTTTTGTCTTTGACAAAGACTAAGAATGGTCAAAATTCCCTACTTGCTGTTCTAATTCCCTGATGGTGGATAGGATCTGACCACAGAAGTGATCAGATCCTATCCACCTTCTGGTAGAAGCACAAATTTCAGACTCATAAGACTTGATCAAATATGTATCCAACATCAACGAAGCACAGAAATATGTCTGTATTCCAAGAGGGAGACTTGAACGGACATATAGGAAGACAGAATAGAGACTGTGAAAGGGTGCATAGTGACCACGGAGTGGGAATGACGAACCAGGAAAGAGAGAGGGTTGTGGACTTTGCAGTAGCGTTTGATCTGGCAATTGTGAACTCGTTTTTCTACAAGAGGGAAGAACATTTGATAACATTTAAGAGTGGTAACAACAGCTCACAAATTGACTACATTTTGACTAGAAGAAAACATCTTAAGGTTGTGACAAATTGTAAAGTAATTCCAACAGATCAAGTAGCACAACAACACCGACTGCTGTGCGCAGACTTTAAAATAAGATCGAAGATAAGAACTTCTGGATGCCGTGGGATGAAGACAATTAAGTGGTTTCGCTTAAAAGTGGAAAGTGTGAGGAATCATTTTAGGGAGAGGGTGTTAGAGAGGATTTCGGATGGACTGGAAAGTGTACAGGATTGGTGGAAACATAATTCAAAAGTAATCCTGAGCTGTGCAATCGAGGTGCTTGGTGAGACATCTGGAAAGTTTAGAGAGCAGAAGGAGGGTTGGTGGTGGAATAATGATGTACAAGTGGCAGTGACAGCTAAGAGAGGAAGGCAAAGCAGAAGTGGGATGAGTCAAGAGTGGAAGAGGACAGAGAGGTGTACAAACAGAGAAAGCAAGAAGCCAAGAGAGTTGTGGCACAGGCGAAGGCCATGGCATATCAAGATCTGTATGATCGATTAGAAACAAAGGAAGGACAGAGAAAAATTTACCAACTAGCGAAATGTAGAAATAAAGCAGCAAAGGACATTTTACATGTGAGGCAGATCAAAGATGCTGAAGGAAGAGTATTATGGAGGGATGTGGACATAAGAAACAGATGGAAAATATACTTTGAGGGACTTTTGAATGAGGAAAATGCAAGGACTCTCAGAGGAGATGGGCAGCCTTCTGAGGGGATGGTGCAGAACACCAGTAGAGTGGAAGTGACGGAGGCCATGAAGAGGATGAGGAATGGAAAATCGGTGGACCGCGACAGAATTCCAGTGGAGGCATGGAAGGCACTGGGGGAAGAGGGAATTGACCTGCTGTGGGACCTGTTCATGAAAGTTTGCCAACAGGAAAATATACCCGAGGAATGGAGGAAGAGTACTCTTGTCCCCATCTACAAGGGTAAAGGGGATGCACAAGACTGTAAAAATTACAGAGGAATAAAGTTGATGTCCCACATAATGAAGATCCTAGAAAGGGTTCTTGATGGTAGATTGAGGAAGGAGGTGGAGATTGCAAAGGAACAATTTGGATTCATGTCTGGTAGATCAACAACAGATGCTATCTTTGGGTTACGGCAGATGATGGAAAAATATCGAGAGAAACAAAGGGAGTTACATCTGGTATTTATTGATCTGGAGAAAGCATATGATAGAGTGCCAAGGCAAGAAGTCTGGAGGTGTCTGAGGGAGAAGAAGGTGCTGGAGAAATATGTCAGGTTGGTGCGGGAAATGTACAGAAATGTGAAGACAAGTGTTCGGACCTGTTTGGGACAGACAGAAAGTTTTCAAGTAACAGTTGGCTTGCATCAAGGGTCAGCATTAAGTCCGTTTCTGTTTAACATTGTGATGGAGGTGGTAACAGAGGAGGTGAGAGAAGATGCGCCTTGGACAATGTTGTATGCAGATGACATCTTGTTGTGTGTAGATTCAAGAGAAGAAGTGGGAACTAAACTGGAAAAATGGAGAAAAGTACTGGAAGAGAGAGGTATGAGACTGAGCAGAAGTAAGACAGAGTATATGTGTTACGCAGTCGGCAGCGGCCAGGAGACAGATCTGGAGCTGGAAGGAAATGTCATCAGGAAGGTGAAAGACTTTAGATACTTAAGTTCAACAGTGGAAGAAGATGGAGGAGCTGAGAAGGAAGTGGGATGCAGGATACAAGCGGGTTGGAGGAACTGGAGGGAGATGGCTGGAGTGTTATGCGATAAGAGGGTGCCGATCAATCTGAAAGGCAAAATTTATAGGACAGTAGTGAGGCCAGCTATGACATATGCTATAGAAACTGTAGCCCTGAGGAAAAATAACATCAGCAGGATGGAAGTAGCAGAGATGAGAATGCTTAGGTGGATGTGCAGTGTGACCAGAAAGGATCGTCTGAGAAATGACTATGTCAGGGGAATAGTGAAAGTTACGAACTTAGGAGCAAAAATACAGGAGGCAAGGTTGAGATGGTTTGGTCATGTGATGAGGAGGGAGGACGAATATGTGGGAAGAAGGGTCATGCAGATGGATGTGCAAGGAAGGCGGAAGCGTGGGCGGCCAAAGAAGAGATGGAGGGAGCTGGTAGAAGAGGACTTGAGGATGAAGAACTTGGATGTGGTGACAGCCCAAGACAGGAAGGTGTGGAGGAGACTCATTACAAACAGTGACCCCACTTAAGTGGGAGAAGCTGCAGAAGAAGATTCCAAGAGGGTGCAAAGGATGTTCACTTTTACATTACAAGTCCCAAGAACTTGGCCTCACTTGCAACTGGGATTATGGTTTGTCCTAGTCTTATTTCTGGATCAATAAAGAGACTGCATTTGCTATAAAAATGCACATCATTTTCTGTGGTGCCCTGTTGAAAGGATGGTCAATGGTTTGCTGCAACCAGTATCTCCCTATGGCACTCATCATATTGCAAGAATGACTAAAAATGATGGCACCAGCTTGATTGGCTGGCCGAGTAGCTAGCATATATGCTCACCAATCAATATACACATACCTAATCTTTTCTTACCCAATATACTCATGTGTGTGTGTTGCCATACGAGGGTGTATTATGCTGTCCTCCTGAGTTTGTGTACTTTCCTTGATACGAGTATTTCATACATCTCAAACACAACTGCAATACAAATTTTAAGTACTCTATTTCTAAAATTACTTCTCCTATAAGCCTTGTTATTTTTAGGGTACGAAATTCCATAATGCAGCAATTATTTTAAGATTACAAATACTGCATTATAGGGAAAATAATGTATACAGTTTGTATTGTAAGCAGGGGTTTCAATGGATGATATATATCAGAAAAATTAATGCAGAAAAAGTATTATTGGGGGGGAGGGGAGCTTCAACGATGGAGACATATTTGAAAGAGTAAAGATCCCACAGCAGAAAGAAAATGGAATTTATACACGTACCAAAATATAATTGCTTGAAACGGCTTTTGATGGAGAGACTTGTAACAAAGTTACTAGTTGTTTAATAGAGACATGAACATTAGACATACTGTTAAATTGTGAATGAAGATATTTATAATTAATAATACTTCATTCATAATTAACAAGACCTACCATATCATAAGCAGAATTTATTTAAATTTATTTTGTTAGTCTCTTGCTTATAAAATGGTATTCATGAATTCCTTTTTAGTTTTGTTAGTTAATTTTATTTATGTAATTTTTAAATATATTATAGACATGAAATGCCTCTATATTAAAGTGTCATTTATTTTATTTGCTTTATTCTTTTAATAATATTAGAAACTGTAATGTATGTAATTTTAATATATCTGAAGATTCTTTGTGATATCATTTGATTGGTTGTTGTGATAAAACCTGCAAATTTCTCATAGTGCGCGTTGGAGAGTGAACTACTATATACGAAGGGAAAAACAAGTTTGATGTGAGCCTAACCGCTGAGAACCAGTTATTGGCAGGAAAAAGGAAGGAGTGGATACGAAAACAAAAATAAAGGCAGAATTGAATAGGGGAGTATAGAAAACAGTAGCTGGAGACTGGAGGGAAATTTTGAACTGCCGAAAACAGTATTTAAAGGACCGGGAATCGCTTGTTATTTTAACTTACCTTTTTCCGAGTTGGATTTGTACCAAAACTTCCTACTACCTAGCAGTGAAATAGTGCAAGAAATAGGTTAATACGTATAAGAAAATGAAGAAATAAGTAGATAATTTAAACCAAGTGCATAAAGATTATATTCTCCCAAATCTATAAATCAGTCGCAGAAATGGAAGATTCTTTTACGTTTATGTTACTACATAGTAAAAGTCAGCAAGGACTTAAAAATTGTTGTTCGATCTACTTATGATGTGTGAAGCTATATCCTGGTAAGATTACCTTTACTATACTTAGTGATTCTAGTGGTAAGACTTATGCGTTGGTTAGACATAACTGGTAATTGATTTACGGAATTAACAACGCATATAAAGTAAATTAATTAAAGATAACTTTAATGAATCACTTCTATATTTCGACAATGTCACATTGTCATCTTCAGGAACATAAAGATATGGTATGTGCACTAAAGGAACTAACAAAGCAAATGAGGAAGAAATTAAGACACTAATTTTGTTCCTAAAGTCCTAATGGTGCCCTCTTGCGGGCTAATTTGGTAGTCTTGGCCGTTGGGCTGAAGTTCTCATAATGAAAGTCTCCCAAATTTGGGGCAGTTTCATGCACCCAAATTTGTTGAGGTTGGGAACGTTTTTTAGAGCTGCTGAAGATTCTTTGAATAATCTTTCGTATTTAAACTTGCTGCGATGGATTATTTTTGTCTTCTTCCAACGAATTTTATGGTGGGTATCTAAGGCATGGTCTGCCAGCCCAGAGCGGCTGTACTGGTGAAACCGGATGTAGTCTTGGTGTTCTGAAATCCTGATATTTGTTGTTCTGCCTGTTTGGCCAAAGTAGGACAATTTGCAGCTGCAAGGGACCTGGTATACACCAGGTAGGTCTAGGGGAAGTGGTTGGTCTTTGGTAGAGCGGATAAGGGATGCCAACTTTTTATATGGTCTGTAACAGGAAGTAAGGTCATATTTCTTGAGGATATTAGTTATTTTTTCAGAGGTGCCCTGGATGTAGGGGATAGTGATAGACTTGGTGTAGTCTTTATTGTTGAGGGGGGAGGGGGGTTGTGGTTTTCAGGTTTTAGTATTTTTTGGATTTTTTGGGGGTTATAGCCATTGGCTAAGAAAGTGTTGAGGATGTGGTTTAGTTCCATAGTCAGGGCCTTGTCATCTGAGCAGATTAATTTTGCCCTGTTATATAGTGTTTTTATCACCCCATATTGTTGTGAGGGGGGGTGGTGGGATTGCTGGTGAATGTATCTGCCAGTGTGGGTGGGTTTTCTGTAAACAGAGAAAACCAAAGATCCATCAAGCTGGCGGGTGATTAAAGTGTCTAGGAAGGGGAGGGTGTTGTTTTCCTCTTTTTCTAAGGTGAACTGGACTCTGGGATGTTGGTTGTTTAAGTGTGTTAGGAAGGAGTGGAGTGAGTCTGAGCCATGTGGCCAAATAGCAAACACATCATCCACATAACGAAGCCAAATAGTCGGTTTTTGTGGGGCAGAGTTTAAGGCTTTTTCTTCAAATGTCTCCATAAAGAAATTGGCCAAGGGTGGGGAAAGTGGTGAACCCATGGCTGTCCCCTCTATCTGTTTGTAGAACTTGCCAAACGAAATCGCCTGAGTTCATTGTGAACTGAAATAGGGCTGAGATATCGGGAGGAAACTTGGCTTGGATGAGCTCAAGGGTTTCTTTGAGTGGGACATTAGTGAATAGGGAGGAGACGTCAAAACTGACCATTATGTCAGTGTGTTGGAGTGTGAGGTTTTCTATACTGGCTTTAAAGTGGGCCGAGTTTTTTATGTGTGATGGTGTGTTGCCAGTGTAGTGTGTGAGCGTTTCGGCTAAATGTTTGGCTAATTTATATGTGGGGCAATCAATGCCATCCACTATGGGACGTAATGGCACATTTTGTTTATGTGTTTTTGGGAGTCCATATAATCGGGGGGGTCTAGAGTTATAAGGTTTAAGCTTGTTGGTGACTTCCACAGGCCAAGAAGTGACTTTCTTAAGGAGTCTGTGGATAGTTCTAATCTGAGAGCTGGTTGGATTATATTCAATGGGGAGGTAAGTAGTACGGTCTCGTATTAAAGAATTTAGCTTACCTTTGTAGTCTTTTTGATTGAGTACCACAGTGGCGCTTCCCTTATCAGCTTTGGTGATTACTATTTTTTTGTTGTTTTTTAATTCTTGTAGGGCTGTATATTCGTTTTTGGATAAGTTGGATTTTGGAGGTTTGGCTTTAGTGAGAACACCGACTACATCCAGTCTCACGTTGTTGGCGATATGGATAGGCAGGTTGCGAATTCCACGCTCTATTTGTATCATGATTTCTTCAGCAGGAATCCTTTTTGGAGCTAGGGCGAAATTGTGACCACGTGAAAGTGCGGTGAGTGCTTCAGGCTTTAAAACTGCCGACGAGAGGTTGACTACTGTGTTAAGTGGTGGCTGGGGTACAGAAGTAGAAGTCTTGGTCAGGTTTTCGTATTTTTTTTACGTGCCGACTACGTATTTTTTCGAATTCCTTTCTTGCCGATGTGCATGATATGTCATGGAGTATCGACCATAGATCAAGGCCGAGTGTGTTAGAAAGCTCTTCCTCTAGCGCCCGTACGTTTTTGTTTTCGTCGGCAAGGAGAACGCGCGTCGCGGTAATTTGTTCTCTTAACAGGGCGAAGCTAGTGCGGTTATAAATACGTACAGCTTTCTCGGAAGTGAAACGGTGCTTCAATTTGACACAGTTGGTGATCACTTTGTTATCCCGGCATCGTTTTAGGAACGTCAGGCGATTTATTTGTCTCGATATCTTTAACTTCAATTTGCCGTATTGACGGGCCTTTCGTGCGATTGCATCTCCGTGGATGATCATGATTCTAGTGGTAAGACTTATGCGTTGGTTAGACATAACTGGTAATTGATTTACGGAATTAACAACGCATATAAAGTAAATTAATTAAAGATAACTTTAATGAATCACTTCTATATTTCGACAATGTCACATTGTCATCTTCAGGAACATAAAGATATGGTATGTGCACTAAAGGAACTAACAAAGCAAATGAGGTAGAAATTAAGACACTAATTTTGTTCCTAAAGTCCTAATGGTGCCCTCTTGCGGGCTAATTTGGTAGTCTTGGCCGTTGGGCTGAAGTTCTCATAATGAAAGTCTCCCAAATTTGGGGCAGTTTCATGCACCCAAATTTGTTGAGGTTGGGAACGTTTTTTAGAGCTGCTGAAGATTCTTTGAATAATCTTTCGTATTTAAACTTGCTGCGATGGATTATTTTTGTCTTCTTCCAACGAATTTTATGGTGGGTATCTAAGGCATGGTCTGCCAGCCCAGAGCGGCTGTACTGGTGAAACCGGATGTAGTCTTGGTGTTCTGAAATCCTGATATTTGTTGTTCTGCCTGTTTGGCCAAAGTAGGACAATTTGCAGCTGCAAGGGACCTGGTATACACCAGGTAGGTCTAGGGGAAGTGGTTGGTCTTTGGTAGAGCGGATAAGGGATGCCAACTTTTTATATGGTCTGTAACAGGAAGTAAGGTCATATTTCTTGAGGATATTAGTTATATTTTCAGAGGTGCCCTGGATGTAGGGGATAGTGATAGACTTGGTGTAGTCTTTATTGTTGAGGGGGGGAAGGGGGGGTTGTGGTTTTCAGGTTTTAGTATTTTTTGGATTTTTTTGGGGTTATAGCCATTGGCTAAGAAAGTGTTGAGGATGTGGTTTAGTTCCATAGTCAGGGCCTTGTCATCTGAGCAGATTAATTTTGCCCTGTTATATAGTGTTTTTATCACCCCATATTGTTGTGAGGGGGGGTGGTGGGATTGCTGGTGAATGTATCTGCCAGTGTGGGTGGGTTTTCTGTAAACAGAGAAAACCAAAGATCCATCAAGCTGGCGGGTGATTAAAGTGTCTAGGAAGGGGAGGGTGTTGTTTTCCTCTTTTTCTAAGGTGAACTGGACTCTGGGATGTTGGTTGTTTAAGTGTGTTAGGAAGGAGTGGAGTGAGTCTGAGCCATGTGGCCAAATAGCAAACACATCATCCACATAACGAAGCCAAATAGTCGGTTTTTGTGGGGCAGAGTTTAAGGCTTTTTCTTCAAATGTCTCCATAAAGAAATTGGCCAAGGGTGGGGAAAGTGGTGAACCCATGGCTGTCCCCTCTATCTGTTTGTAGAACTTTCCTTGCCAAACGAAATAGCCTGAGTTCATTGTGAACTGAAATAGGTGAATTGTCCTACTTTGGCCAAACAGGCAGAACAACAAATATCAGGATTTCAGAACACCAAGACTACATCCGGTTTCACCAGTACACCCGCTCTGGGTTGGCAGACCATGCCTTAGATACCCACCATAAAATTCGTTGGAAGAAGACAAAAATAATCCATCGCAGCAAGTTTAAATACGAAAGATTATTCAAAGAATCTTCAGCAGCTCTAAAAAACGTTCCCAACCTCAACAAATTTGGGTGCATGAAACTGCCCCAAATTTGGGAGACTTTCATTATGAGAACTTCAGCCCAACGGCCAAGACTACCAAATTAGCCCGCAAGAGGGCACCATTAGGACTTTAGGAACAAAATTAGTGTCTTAATTTCTTCCTCATTTGCTTTGTTAGTTCCTTTAGTGCACATACCATATCTTTATGTTCCTGAAGATGACAATGTGACATTGTCGAAATATAGAAGTGATTCATTAAAGTTATCTTTAATTAATTTACTTTATATGCGTTGTTAATTCCATAAATCAATTACCAGTTATACTTAGTGAGAAGTAACGAAAATTAATTTCTCTGAAAGTAAATTGTTTCTAGTTGCAGTATTCAGCAAGTCAAGAATTAATATGTGATGCATGCTAAGACTTTTCACTCTTCAAATGATAAATGCTATTTTATTGAATTAAGTGTTCATTAACTGAATGAGAATACTATGAAGCCTATTTGTTGTAATTTAGGAATCTCAAACTTACATGAACTAAAATTGATTAACTGAGCCTAGATATAATAAAATTAGTTTAATCCTTTATCCAAGTGTGAGCAAACAAAGTTTGCGCCTGAAAGTATCTTCAGGAAAAAAAAAAAAAAAATGAGCCTAGATAATTACAAATGAATGTCTGAATTTATTTAAGTTAAGGGATATTGCATCCCATATTGTTTCTTAGCCAAATAAGAAACTCAAATTGTTTCATGCCGAATATAGAAACTATATAAAGTTCGGCGATTCCAAGCATAAGCAAATACCTGGATAGCAGCACATGACCCATTTGGTAGTGCAAACCGAGGCAACTCATGGAAAGGGTGGAGCAAGCTCCGATCACTATACTTGGTATTTACCCATAATGTGAACTTAGCTCCTAGGGGCTGTATTATTGTTCTACATTATGAGAGCAGGTCACTACCCAAACTGGTTTCAACCTTTATTGAGGTCTCATCAGTGAGTAGGTAAACCTAGTTAATACCAAGTTTGTACCGAACAGAACTTGCATCCCTTATATGAGAATTGCCAAGAAGGTGTCCTAATAAATTACTAATTATATGAAGAGCCAAAGGCTTCAATTCGGCGACATTAACTTATTTAAGGTAAGGGATATTGCATCCCATATTGTTTCTTAGCCGAATAAGAAACTCAAAGAGTTTCATGCCGAATATAAAGTTCGGCGATTCCAAGCGTAAGCAAATACCTGGATAGCAGCACCTGACCCATTTGGTAGTGCAAACTGAGGCAACTCACAGAAAGGATGGAGCAAGCTCCGATCACTATTCTTGGTATTTACCCATAATGTGAGCTTAGCACCTAGGAGCTGTATTACTGTTCTACATTATGAGAGAAGGTCACTACCCAGACTACCCATCACTACACTGATGAGACCTCAATAAAGGTTGAAACCGGTCTAGGTAGTGACCTTCTCTCATAATGTAGAACAGTAATACAGCTCCTCGGAGCTAAGTTCATATTATGGGTAAATACCAAGAATAGTGATCAGAGCTTGCTCCACCCTTTCCACTAGTTGCCTCGGTTTGCACTACCAAATGGGTCATGTGCTGCTATCCAGGTATTTGCTTACACTTGAAATCGCCGAACTTTATATAGTTTCTATATTCAGCATGAAACTCTTTGAGTTTCTTATTCAGCTAAGAAACAATATGGGATGCAATATCCCTTAACTTAAATAAGTTCATGTCGCCGAATTGAAGCCTTTGGCTCTTCATATAATTAGAATGTTTGAATGTTCATGAGTTGTATTCTTCTGAATATCTTGAACTGATTTGATATTTAAAAATGTTTTGAAATGTAACCTTAATCAGAGTAGAGTTATGATATAAGTTCTTTGTAATAAGAAGGATAAGATCTGTTAAATATAATCTTTAATTATAAAGTTTAAGCTCAGCTGAGTAGTATACTAGTGACTTAATGAGAGCTTTATATTCATTCAATCATAATGTCCCTGTTGGAATATTGTGTTATGATGTAATTTATGTGTCACTGCATTAAATAATTTTGTTTGAATTGAATCTTGTATTTGCCTGATTGTTTCATTGCACCGCTCATGCAATTCAGAACATGGAGTGGCGCAGCATAATATAAATTTTCTTCATGTCCAGATGATATGTCAGCCTTCAACTAGTTAAATACTAACGAGAGAGAATTGTAAGGCGATAAAATGTGATTGAGAAGTAGTTATGATCGAAAGATAAAAGATCCAACAAAGATCTAACATAATAGAATTCATACACCTACTAAAATATAATTACTTGAAATGGCTTATGATGGAGAAACTCGTAACAAAGTTACTAGTTGTTTAATAGAGACATGAACATTAGACATATTATATTTTTTGAATAATGGCTTCACACACGGAAGAGAAAAATATAATTCATTACTCGTATACATTTCGCTCAACATGTCATGAGCTTCTTTGAGGGAGACAGAAAAACTTGAATTTAGAATATAACAACATTTATATTCTAAATTCAAGAAATAGTCATATAATTTTTTATATTTTTATTTTAAAATTAATTAATAAAATAATACATCTATTCCTATGTCTCTGAACTCTAATAGTGTTTCCTCATACTGGACAGATGCAACCGAGACGTGATATTATACACATTCTGTATGACTCGCTCTTGTATTCAGAATTTAAATGCTCTCACCAGTTTTTCTGTTTCCCTGAAAAAAAGCTCATGACAAATTGTGCAAAATATGTAGCCATAATAATTTATATTTAGTTTTCTCTTACACATATGAAGCTGTTATTCAAAAAATATAGTACTCATGACAATACCTCTGATTGAGGGGGAGGGGAATCGTGTGGTTTTGACTTGTGACATTGTGAAATAATAAATTTTCAGTTAAGATGGGATATGCATAGAACTACAGGACAAGTGATTATGACAAGCTCAGAAGACAGCATGAACAGTGCCATTGCATAAGTATCTGTAAGGAAATAATGTTACAAGAGTGACAATAAATTGTGACGTCATTAACATATAGAACATTGTTTAGAGTGGGAGGAAGCTGTTCAGTAACTGAACTAACTTTGATAGCAAAAAGTGTCACACTTAAGACAGACAGAGCCTTGAGGAACACCCTGTTCTTGAGGATATGGCTGATATAGGGTACTTGCCACTCTAGAAAATTTTTAATAAATACAGAAATGGTTCAAAGTTTAACAATGCATACAAAAGTCAGGTTGTGTTTTAGAGAGAAGAATGCTGCTTTCTAAATACCAGAGATGTCTGGCTTTAACCATTTTCTCTAATATCTTACAAAGACAGTTGGTCAGAGCAATAGGTCGATAATTATTTGCTGGAGTTGGATCCTTTCTTGGTTTTGGAATAGCAATGACAATTGACTTATGCCAAGAATATGATATGTCAGGATCAGGTGATAAGTTTAATATACTTTCAGCAAATACCAAAGTATCCATTATTTTTTACGAGGAGTGTTCTCATATCTCCTCTCAAATGGAACCATTTTTGGAGTTGTTTCTGGAGTGAGACATGGGTCATATGATTGATGTGTTCGACAGAGAAGCACTTACAATCATAAAGTTCAGGTATGGTGAAATTATCAAACAGTGGAATAGACATGTTTGAGAAGCTGTTGACATTTTCTGTGCTGCCACCTTCTCAGCATAAGAGAATCTCAGAACAGGTGTAGTGGTGGCTAAGTATCCTGATATGATATATTTTGTTTGGTTTTAATTTTTTGTATTTCTTTTTTATTTCCACTTCTGATGTGAAGGAGAGTAAGCTAGGTGATCTTCTTGACAGTTGACACATTCAGCTTTCTTTGAAGAGCAAGATTTGTTATCATACTATACTACCACATCAGGTGGTAGGGCCACAGCAGTCAGTTTGTCCTGTTTGATTGTACATCAAACAGGACAGTTGAGATATCCTGCCTTCATATATGTTGGAGGCTTAGGTGAAGCAAAAGTAAGGATGATGTTCCTGGTCAGAACCAGGTAACAATCCCAACATATCACGATGTACTTTATATCTATCACTCCCTGAGCTTTAAGCTCTGAACATATCTCCTCATCAGGACTCTTAAAAGGAATACTGACATATTTGCACAAGGATATCACCAGAATATAATTTCTTAACAGTTTAGGGAAAACCTGCCAGTTCTAAACCCTTCTGAATAAAGAAGGCTGATATTTTTTCTATTGGCTTTTCACTTGTAGCATTGATGATCAGAAACAATGGTGCATTTGTACTGGTATCACAAATCTTTTGTTTCTTACTTCTGTTACCAATGCTGTATCAATGGTAACAGTACTTGGTTGGGACCTTGATAGAGCTCTGGAAACATTTGAAGATGAAGAATTCATGCTTAAGGGATTTTTGGTTTGGCAGCAGAGCTTCCCCTGCCCACCATGAAGCCACACATAGATATTCACTGACCAATAAGCAATAACTGCTCAGGAGTGAAATCCCAGAGCTACTCTAGACGCTATACCAGCATCAACACAGCAAGCCTTGGATCCCGACTCTGGACCATGGGGGTGAGACTTACTTCAACACCATTAACCTTTGCAGGCAACAAGCCATCTAGCCAATTGATCCTGGATGGGCAGAGGCCAAAGAAGTCGCACATGGCAAACACAGCAGCTGAGTGTTTGCATTCCCATATCCATTTTGTTAACAATATGTAAGTCCTTAAATTAGTCTAAATTTTTCTCAATTTTTCATTGTCGTCATCATCATCATCATCAAATTCCTGCCATGTACCCTCAAGGGGTGTACAGGATATGACAGTACTACATGAAAAAATTACATCATTACTAACTTCCTCTCTACAATTTTCCTCCAAATCAGTCTGTTACTTGTCAAGACTCCAACATTATCAGATCTCATATTTCTATCGTCTAAGGCACTTTGTACCGTATCAATCCACCTATATCTTGGTCTTCCTCTGGGTCGTTTTCCTGCCAACCTGGCAGAGAACACTTGTTTTGCTAATCTTTCCTCTCCCATTCTATTTAAGTGACCATACCATCTGAGATTAGCTCTGCTAACGCATTCCTGGATGCTGACAATGTCAAGTTCTTTCCTAATATCCTCATTTTTAATATGATATTGCCATTGATGCCATCTGTTCACGCCTCTAATCTTTCTCAGGACTCTCATATCTGCGGTCTCTAGTCTTTGTTCAAGTGTTTTACTTCTGACCCAGCTCTCAGATACATAAGTTAAAATTGGTTTGAACACAGTCTTGTATACAGCTAATTTAGTGTTCCGACAAATTTCTTTCTTATTCCATATGAATTTATTCAATTGACTTCCCACGATACCAGCTTTGCTGATTCTGTTGTCTATTTCTATATTTAGTTTACCATCTTCAGTAAAAATTGTGCCTAAGTAGCTGAAATGTTTTACTTGTTCCACAGGTTCTCCATTCACAACACAGTTGACACTTTCACTGATTCTGCCTATTTTCATTGTCTTTGTCTTTTTATTGCTGACCTTCATACCATATCTATTACAACAGCTATTCAATTTAGTCAGAGAATCTTGCAGACTTGTAGCGGATTTATTTAGAAGTATAACATCATCCGCATAAAGCAAAGAGCTGACATTAACATCTCCAATTTTAATATAAGGTTTAATACCACATTCCTTCATAATGTGATCCATATAGATAATGAATAACAGAGGGGATAATGTACATCCTTGTCTCACACCAGATTTAACATTAAACCATCTTCCTGTACTTCCTTCAATTCTAACTGCTGACTCACAACTCAAATAAAGACTAAGTATTGCTTGATATAATGCCCCATTGACACCATATAACTGCAGCGTATAGAATAGCTTCTCTCTTGGCACCTTGTCATATGCCTTTTCCAAATCGACAAAACTTAAATACAGATCTTTGTTATATTCCCATGCTTTCTCGACTATTTGTCGTAAAGTGAAGATCTGATCCTGACAGCCTCTATTTGGCCTGAATCCAGCTTGTTCTTCACCAAGCTTTTCTTCCACAATTCTTCTCAACCGTTTCTCAAGTATACTTGCATAGATCTTGCCAGGAACACTCAGTAGGGAAATACCTCTGTAATTCTCACATTCAGTTTTATTTCCCTTTTTATATATGGGTACTATGAGAGCTCTACTCCAATCATCGGGAATTCGTCCCTCTGTCCAGGCTTTCTGAACTACGCGGCGCAGCCACTGTAAGACTCTTATACCACCATACTTCAGCATTTCTGGTCAAATATCATATACTCCTGCTGCCTTTCCACATTTCAAGCCTTTGATGGCTTTTTCTACTTCAAGTATGGATATGTATTCCTGACTGCATGCCTGGTCAGTGTTTTTTAACACTGTGCTGTCATCACTGCTTGTTTCATTTAGCAGTTTTTCAAAGTAATTACTCCATACTTCAAGGATATCTTTTTCTCCTGTTTTCATGTAACCTTTATCATCTCTAATTCCTTTTACAGCACTCTTTCCTCCATTCCTAAGCTTCTTCAACAACCTCCAGAATATTTTGCCACCTTCTTGATATTTATTTTCTATATTCTTGCCAAAGTCCTCCCATGACTTTTGTTTAGCTAGTTTTACACACTGTTTAGCTTTCTTACATTTGTCTCTATATTCTGTAAGAGTAAAAGCTGACTTATTTGCCAGGAACTTTTGATATGCTTTCTTCTTTTCCTTCACTGCCTCTTTAACTTCCTGTGTCCACCAGGGAGTTCTGATTTTTTTATCTTTGCACACAACCTCACCACATGCCTCTCTGGCAGAATCAATCAATGTTTCCTTCAGAGTTTGCCACTGAATCTCCAAGGTTTGATTCCTGTTCTCAAACTCTTTCATTTTCTTTTCAATAATATTTCTGTATTTTAGTCTACAGTTTACATCTGAGAGCTGCTCAACTTTTTAATATAATAGATTTAGTTTAATCCTTTATCCCAGTGAGAGCAAACAAAGTTTGCGCCTGAAAATATCTTCAGGACTAAATATAGTGTTGTACTATCTTATCCAGTAAGTAGTGCAACACCAAGGCAACTCGTGGCAAAGGTGGAGCAAGCTACCAGGCACTTGTAACCCAGTATCTCCCATAATGCAAAACACATTTCCTATGTGGATATGTATACTGTTATGCATTAAAGGGATTGGCCATCTACCCAGACTAGTTTCGACCTTTATTGAGGTCTCTTCAGTGGGAGCCAGGCCCAGAGCTGGAGATACCAGGCAGAAGCAGTAGCAAGTCATCTGTGCCTATGGGAGTTGCCAAAAGGTTTATCACCTTTTTTTTAAAAATTACTCTGGATTTAGAGAAAGATGTTGAAAATTTATTTATCACTAGGTTAGACTATATAATAGATTTAGTTTAATCCTTTATCCCAGTGAGAACAAACAAAGTTTGCGCCTGAAATCTATTATATAGTCTAACACTAAATCTATTATATAGTCTAACCTAGTGATAAATAAATTTTCAACATCTTTCTCTAAATCCAGAGTAATTTTTAAAAAAAAGGTGATAAACCTTTTGGCAACTCCCATAGGCACAGATGACTTGCTACTGCTTCTGCCTGGTATCTCCAGCTCTGGGCCTGGCTCCCACTGAAGAGACCTCAATAAAGGTCGAAACTAGTCTGGGTAGATGGCCAATCCCTTTAATGCATAACAGTATACATATCCACATAGGGAAATGTGTTTTGCATTATGGGAGATACTGGGTTACAAGTGCCTGGTAGCTTGCTCCACCTTTGCCGCGAGTTGCCTTGGTGTTGCACTACTTACTGGATAAGATAGTACAACACTATATTTAGTCCTGAAGATATTTTCAGGCGCAAACTTTGTTTGCTCTCACTGGGATAAAGGATTAAACTAAATCTATTATATAGTCTAACCTAGTGATAAATAAATTTTCAACATCTTTCTCTAAATCCAGAGTAATTTTTAAAAAAAAGGTGATAAACCTTTTGGCAACTTCCATAGGCACAGATGACTTGCTACTGCTTCTGCCTGGTATCTCCAGCTCTGGGCCTGGCTCCCACTGAAGAGACCTCAATAAAGGTCGAAACTAGTCTGGGTAGATGGCCAATCCCTTTAATGCATAACAGTATACATATCCACATAGGAAATGTGTTTTGCATTATGGGAGATACTGGGTTACAAGTGCCTGGTAGCTTGCTCCACCTTTGCCACGAGTTGCCTTGGTGTTGCACTACTTACTGGATAAGATAGTACAACACTATATTTAGTCCTGAAGATATTTTCAGGCGCAAACTTTGTTTGCTTTCACTGGGATAAAGGATTAAACTAAATCTATTATACAGTCTAACCTAGTGATAAATAAATGCTCAACTTTTATTCGCTTTAAAACTTTCTTACATGTTATTCTTTTCAATATGAAATTCAATTTTATCCTGCTCAAGACTAAATAGTGATCACTTCCAATTTCAAATCCTCTGTACACTCTGGTGTCCTGCACCAGGCAGAAAACATCACTATCAACAATAACATAGTCAATGAGACTTTTCTTATTCCTAGCCTCTTCTCTCCATGTGAATTTGTGCACATTTTTATGTTGGAACATGGTGTTAGTAATAACCAGTCCATGTCCTGAGCAGAAATCCAACAGATATTTGCCATTATTATTAGATTTGCTCTTTTCTCCAAATTTTCCCAAAATATTTTTGGATATCTCACAATCATTTCCTACTCTACTATTTAGATCCCCAACAAGGACCAACTTTTCCTTTTTCATTGTGTCAGTTGCTTTTTCTAAAGCCTCAAAAAATTCCACCACTTCTACCTTAGTAGAACCTTCTGTGGGACCATAGGCACAAATAAGTCTCATTGTCCAGTTCCCCATTCTCATATTTGCCCACATTACTCTACTTGAGACTGACTGCCATTCAAGAAGATTAGCCTCGTATTTTGTGTTGAATACTATGGCTACTCCTTCTTTTCCTTGATTGTTATTGCCTGAATATAACATTTTGTATTTATTGCTCAGAAAGATCTCACCAGTTTTGGTCTTTTTTGTTTCAGTCACCCCTATTATGTCGATCTGGTACTTATCTAATTCCTCAGCTAGCTCCATTTCTTTGCCATTCAGGCTTCTTACGTTGATAGTACCGATCTTTAACTCTGGTGATGTTGAGTTGTTTGTTTTCAGATTTGTTCCAGTAGCTGACTTTTCGCTGTTCGCCCTGGTTCCCTGGCGAAAACAACAGGGGCCTTGTTTAACCGGGCGGCGCCCCAGCCGGCATGAAATTTTGTCATGTCGTACCATCATTTTTTATTTTGGTTTAACCAATAAGAATACAATTTGGTCGGCTAAATCCCAAATTGCCAGCCCATCCTCGTTCGTTCAGTATCAAAGTAGATACCCAACAGGGTGCACCACGAGAAGGTGAGGATTGGACATTAGGTCAGAAGCCCTGGTCGGTTCTCCGCATTCCTTTAAAGGCTATGTGGAGGTCTCCTCTCAGTTATACAGCTTTGACCCTTAAGCACCCCTATAATTTTTCATTGTAGTGAATTCAAATAAACCAAAATAATAATAATGTTTATAATCAAAGAGGGGCTTGCTATAATAAATTTCCTTTAAAATAGCACTAATGCTATGACACTATGGCTTGGATGATTTAGTAGGTACCTGCCTGAATCCAAACATGTAACGCTGTTCAAAAAATTTCTCTTATTTCTCTCATTTAACTTTTGAAACTAAATTACATCTCTTTATCTTTCATAAGATTCACTTGTCTTTATTTTATAACAAAATCACAACATTAAATCTTTCACTATTCTGGTCCACTTAAATTTTTTAAAGGGCATTGCATGATATCAACAAAATGTTCAAGAAATTATAATTCACTTAACTGTAGTACCCTCAACTATATTTTCCTAGATGAATGTTTTCCCTTTTCTTCTCATTTTAACCCTTTAACTGCTGCGGTCGAGGTAACTCGAGAGTGGAAAAAAAATGGTGACCTTGCTACAATCGAGTTAACTCGATTGTAGCAAGTATCTAATTTTTAATTTCTACATAAATTAATGTGTGTAATTTGCATAATCAAGTGGACACCCCTTGATAATGAAAATTTATAAAACACTATTATTGCGAGTGAACAAGTGTATATCAAGAATGTATGATGCTGTCTGGACTTCTTACTTCAGTAAGAATTTTAATTGATTTTATTTATAAATTTTTTGCAAAATTAATTCAGCACATGGGACAATGTCAGTAGAATATAAAACCAGCAGTTAAAGGGTTAAGAGATTGAAAACAGATTTTTACAATCTTTACAAAAAACATTGGCGTGCTTAAAGGCCAAAGCTGTATAACTGAGAGGAGACCTCCACATAGCCTTTAAAGGAATGCGGAGAACCGATCAGTGCTTTTGACCTAATGTCCAATCCTCACCTTCTCATGGTGCATCCTGCTATTATCCTGCTAGTATGGTGGTATAAAACTCTTACAGTGGCTGCACTGCATAGTTCAGAATGCCTGGACAGAGGGACGAATTCCCAATGATTGAAGTAGAGCTCTCAGAGTACCTATATATAAAAAGGGAAATAAAACTGGGTATCTACCTGGATACTGAATGAACGAGAATGGGCTGCCCATTTGGGATTTAGCCGACCAAATTGTATTCCTATTGGTTAAACCAAAATACAAAATGATGGTACAACATGACAAAATTTCATGCTGGCTGGGACATCGCCCGGTTAAACAAGGCCCCCGTTCTTTTTGCCAGGGAACTAGGGCGAACAGCGAAAAGTCAGCTACTGGAACAAATCTGAAAACACACCCCAACTCAACATCACCAGAGTTAAAGATCGGTACTATCAACATAAGAAGCCTGAATGGCAAAGAAATGGAGCTAGCTGAGGAATTAGATAAGTACCAGATCGACATAATAGGGGTGACTGAAACAAAAAAGACAAAAACTGGTGGGATCTTTTTGAGCAATAAATACAAAATGTTATATTCAGGCAATGACAATCAAGGAAAAGAAGGAGTAGCCATAGTATTCATCACAAAATACGAGGCTCACCTTCTTGAATGGCATGCAGTGTCAAGTAGAGGGATTTGGGCAAATATGAGAATGGGGAACTGGACAATGAGACTTATTTGTGCCTATGGTCCCACAGAAGGTTCTACTAAGGTAGAAGTGGAGGAATTTTTTGAGGCTCTAGAGAAAGCTACTGACACAATGAAAAAGGAAAAGTTGGTACTTGTTGGGGATCTAAATAGCAGAGTAGGAAGTGAATGTCAGACATACAAAAATGTTTTGGGAAAATTTGGAGAAAAGAGCAAATCTAATAATAATGGCAAATACCTGTTGGATTTCTGCTCAGGATATGGACTGGTTATTACTAACACCATGTTCCAATATAAAAATGTGCACAAATTCACATGGAGAGAAGAGGCAAGAAATAAGAAAAGTCTCATTGACTATGTTATTGTTGATAGTGATGTTTTCTCGTTGGTGCAGGACACCAGAGTGTACAGAGGATTTGAAATTGGAAGTGATCACTATTTAGTTTTGAGCAGGATAAAATTGAATTTCATATTGAAAAGAATAACATGTAAGAAAGTTTTAAAGCGAATAAAGGTTGAGCAGCTCTCAGATGTGAACTATAGACTAAAATACACAAAGATTATTGAAGGAAAAATGAAAGAGTTTGAGAACAGGAACCAAACTTTGGAGATTCAGTGGTAAGCCTTGAAGAAAACCCTGATTGATTCAGCTAGAGAGGCATGTGGTGAAGTTGTCTGCAAGGACAGAAAAATTAGAACTCCATGGTGGACATAGGAAGTTAAAGAGGCAGTGAAGGAAAAGAAGAAAGCATATCAAAAGTTCCTGGCAAATAAGCCAGCTTGTGCTCTTAGAGAATACAGAGACAAATGTAAGGAAGCTAAACACTGTGTAAAACTAGCTAAACAAAAGTCATGGGAGAACTTTGGCAAGAACACAGAAAATAAATATCAAGAAGGTGGCGAAATATTCTGGAGGTTGTTGAAGAAGCTTAGGAATGGAGGAAAGAGTGCTGTAAAAGGAGTTAGAGATGATAAAGGTTACATGAAAACAGGAGAAAAAGATATCCTTGAAGTATGGAGTAATTACTTTGAAAAACTGCTAAATGAAACAAGCAGTGATGACAACACAGTTATAAAAAACACTGACCAGGCATGCAGTCAGGAATACATATCCATACTTGAAGTAGAAAAAGCCATCAAAGGCTTGAAATGTGGAAAGGCAGCAGGAGTAGATGATATTCGATCAGAAATGCTGAAGTATGGTGGTATAAAAGTCTTACAGTGGCTGCACTGCATAGTTCAGAATGCCTGGACAGAGGGACGAATTCCCAATGATTGAAGTAGAGCTCTCAGAGTACCTATATATAAAAAGGGAAATAAAACTGAATGTGAGAATTACAGAGGTATATCCCTATTGAGTGTTCCTGGTAAGATATATGCAAGTATACTTGAGAAACGGTTGAGAAGAATCGTGGAAGAAAAGCTTGGTGAAGAACAAGCTGAATTCCGGTCAAATAGAGACTGTCAGGATCAGATCTTCACTTTACAACAGATAGTGGAGAAATCATGGGAATATAACAAAGATCTGTATTTAAGTTTTGTCGATCTGGAAAAGGCATATGACAAGGGGCCAAGAGAGAAGCTCTTCAATACGCTACAGTTATATGGTGTCAATGGGGCATTATATCAAGCAATAATTAATCTTTATTTTAGTTGTAAGTCAGCAGTTAGAATTGAAGCAAGTACAGGAAGATGGTTTAATGTTAAATCTGGTGTGAGACAGGGATGTACATTATCCCCTCTGTTATTCATTATCTATATGGATCACATTATGAAGGAAAGTGGTATTAAACATAATATCAAAATTGGAGATGTTAATGTCAGCTCTTTGCTTTATGCGGACGATGTTATACTTCTAAATAAATCTGCTACAAGTCTGCAAGATTCTCTGCCTAAATTGAATAACTGTTGTAATAGATATGGTATGAAGGTCAGCAATAAAAAGACAAAGACAATGAAAATAGGCAGAATCAGTGAAAGTGTCAACTGTGTTGTGAATGGAGAACCTGTGGAACAAGTAAAACATTTCAGCTACTTAGGGACGATTTTTAGTGAAGATGGTAAATGAAATATGGAAATAGACAACAGAATCAACAAAGCTGGTATGGTAGGAAGTCAATTGAATAAATTCATATGGAATAAGAGAGAAATTAGTCGGAACACTAAATTAGCTGTATACAAGACAGTGTTCAAACCAGTTTTAACTTATGGATCTTAGAGCTGGGTGAGAAGTAAAAGATTTGACCATAGACTAGAGCCCGCAGATATGAAAGTCCTGAGGAAGATTAGAGGCGTGAACAGATGGCATCAATGGCAATATCATATTAAAAATGAGGATATTACGAAAGAACTTGACATTGTCGGCATACAGGAATGCATTAGCAGAGCTAATCTCAGGTGGTATGGTCATTTAAGCAGAACAGACGAGGAAAGATTGGCAAAACAAGTGTTCTCTGCCTGGTTGGCAGGAAAACAACCCAGAGGAAGACTAAGATATAGGTGGATTGATACGGTACAAAGTGCCTTAGAGGACAAAAATATAAGATCTGATAATGTTGGAGTCTTGACAAGTAACAGACTGATTTGGGGGAAAATTGTAGATTGGAAGTTAGTAATGATGTAAATTTTTCATGTAGTACTATCATATCCTGTACACCCCTTGAAGGTACATGGCAGGAATCTGATAATGATTGATGATGACAAAAAACATAATGTAAGAAAACAGACTGCTCTACCAACTCCTCACAATAATCTTTTATGCTTCTATAACTATGGCAACCAGCCATCAGTTAGTAAAGCTGCTTGATTTTTACAAGTTATTATGCATACGCTGGACTTCACTTCCTTCTGGAGAAAAGAATAATGCCTGCCACCCTCAATATCAAGTTTGGTTTCACAAATAATTAGAATTAAGCAAGAGATGACTTTATTTATGCTTAATTCAAATTTGAGGGGTCTTTCACTAAAAATCATTAAAGCTGCTCATCATAAAATGATTTGCATTGATTCATCTTTGGATAAAGATATTTTCTTTGTAGTTCACAGAAATATAAATCTTGCGAGGATGGAAAGAGAAACTACAACATTCTGAAAATAACCACAATTACACATGTTAAATCTTTTCAAATTTACTGTCTACAGTAAAAGAAAACATCTTTCTCTTCTAAACTACTAACCAGCTAAAACAGTTTTCAAAATTATTTAAATTATGCTATTATTCTGCAACTTTTAATTAGAAATGCACTTATAATAAAGTTGAAAAAATAACTTATCAGAGCTGGATTGCCTTTTGCATATGAATGAAATCATTCTATATGCATAAAGATCAATATGTGTGCATGTATATATATATATATTGAAAGTTTATTTTTCACTTGGTTAGAATATAATAAATTTAGTTTAATCCTTTATCCCAGTGAGAGCAAACAAAGTTTGCACCTGAAAATATCTTCAGGACTGAATATAGTTATACTACTTACCAAGGTAAGATAGTACAACACTATATTCAGTCCTGAAGATATTTTCAGGAGCAAACTTTGTTTGCTTTCACTGGGATAAAGGATTAAACTAAATTTATGATATTATTATTATTATTATTATGTGCATATATATAGTTATTATTTATACACTCATATTTGAAACTTTATGTCAGAATAAATTTGCAATATTTAGCAATTTTAGAATAGCAATTTTGCAAAGTGTGTACGAGAACAGTTTCTTCTACAGAGGCAGGCACCTCTGTAGCACAGTTGGAAGAACAATGGAACACTGCACTCTTCAACTTGTGACAAGTTGAAGAGTGCAACATTGTGACAAGAGGAATCCTTATATTGGCTTCTGCAATTGAAGGTGAGTTAGGCAATCTTATATGGAGGTAGTAGAGTTTTTTTTTTTCTCCCAGAAACTCAGGTTTTTCATCCCACATACAGACAAATCGATTATGAGAACACACACAATTTACAGACAAAAAATTCTGTTGATGATGGCAGACAATAGATGTCATTCATGGTAATAGTGTCATTTTGTAGTTGGAGAATTAAGTAGAAGGGAAGATGATGAAGTGTGTAATGAAGTGGAGCACCCTCCCATAATGAACCTTGGAAATGTCGCATAATAATATGTAATTACTTTTAAAAACATATAACATGAATTTATAAAGTTATTTATAGAAATGAAAAAAAAAAATAACACACACACACACACATATATATAAAAGGAAGTGAAAGTAGAAATGTATGGTATAACTCAAACTTTTAAGAGCACTATTCTAGATTACCATGGCAATCAAATGCTTTTTTTAAAATTAAATATTAATTCATTTACACTGAAATGAAATCATGAATAAATATTAAATTTATAACCTGATTGCTAGTTCTTAATCAGAGATTTACATACAAGATTTGGTACAGACAACAGACACAAGGCTGCTAAGCTATGTCCTTCCACATGCAACCACATATCATGACTTTTGCTAATTTCTTGAAGTCTCTGCAAATTATCAACATGACCTACAACTGGAGTCCCACAGTTTGCTACTATTATAAGAGGAGTTCTAGCAGCATTTGAATCTTCTTGAATCATTTTTTCTATAGCTGCTATATCCTATATAAAAAAAATAAGCAAAAAAAAATTTATGCAAGTGTTATATTTCATAACACAATCATTAAATTACATCTAGGCACATAACACAAATACATTAAATTATACACATTTTCCAATTCTCAGCTTTCTGTGATGATAAACACTGTTACCAACTGAACAGTATTAACTATTAGGGATTTACCTGACTGCTGCTAGAATTTACTATGATAGCATAATGAATTTAGAATACATAAATACTGGAATACTATCCAAATAGTTTACTACTATTTATTTAGCCATACTGAATGAGCGAATAAATATATACAAGAAGCCAGTACAAAAGCAATGGTTACTGTTTATTAACTCAGAAAATATAATTTATTTAACACTTTGAGGACTATAAGATATTTACATCAATAGGACTCAAAGTGTCTTTTATAATGACTTTTACATGGATTAATCTTCCAATCTTTCAAGAGCATTGTCATTTTTCAACAAAGTTGCCATCATTCTCTATATACTTTTGGACATACTGAGTACCAAGTGAGAAGCTGTATACTAACTCTGTGGAAGTCTTTACTCCAATGTTGCTCTTCACAAATGGCTTGTTTCAGCATCATCCACAAAACGGTATCCATGTAGTGCATCCTTCAGAGGGCCACAAACAGATAGGTTAGAAGGTACCAGATCTAAGCTATGGGCAGGATGGGGAAAATCAGTCCTGACAGATGTTGCAAATGCATCACTTGTACACTAACTGGAGTGAAGTTAGGCACTATCATGAAGGAAGATCTCATGTTTCTGGTGGGACAAACTCTACAGATGCATTTTATAATTTGTGCAACATCTCACATCTACATGTACTGTTCTGAATTGATGATGGTGCCTCTCTCTTCATTAAGTCCACAAGAAAACCTCATCTTCTAAAGTTTTTTCACTTGGTTATATTATAAATTAAAGATGCCAAGAAATTATATTCTTAGTTTAAACCTTTATCCAAGTGTAAGAAAGCAAAGTTTGTGTGTAAAGAATCTTCATGACTGGGCTATTTGCATATAGAGGCTAATGACTTCACATCAATTGCCTTAAGTATCCCAGAATTTCTATAATTTGTTGGCATCTTTAATTTATAGTATAACTAAGTGAAAAAACTTTCAACATCTCTGATCCAGAGTAATTTAATAGTAAAGGTGATGCACCTTTTCACTATTTGTCGTCATGGTCTTCCTATCTAGGCCTTCGTCTAGGCCATGTGGCCTGTTCTGGACTCAGTCCATCTTCTTTTTGACTGTCCCCTATTCCCTGATCATCTAGGATTATATGTTAAGATCTTTTTTGATAACCTTTCTCTCTGTATTCTTGCTATATGGTCTAGCCAGTTTTTCCTATATTTGATCACTGAGTCTGTTATGAGACTGATTTTGAAATTTTTAATTATAGAAATTAAAAGGGATGCAGACAACTTTTCTGCATTTCAAGGGATGCAGACAACACTTTTGCTTCAGACTGCTGTATAAAACAAACTACTTGATAGAATGACTTGCAATTTCACATGGATGCTTATGACAGATGTACCAACTTAAAAAAAAAAAAAATCTTGCCGATATTGCTGTGGAGGCTGAGAACTTTTCAGACCACCTTCGTATATTGAATAATATGGGTGATAAAGGACAGCCTTGATGGACTCCTCTATATATTGCTTTCCAAGTGAATATGATATCATTTTGCCTTATTGCTATTTCATTATTATGGTATATGTTTAATAGAGCATTGTATACTTGGTTTGGAATTTGATATTCCTTTAGAGTTTCCTAAAGTTTATTTCTCAGAATTTTGTCAAATGCTTTTATATAGTCAATGAAAGTCCGTGCGGTTAGCCTAGTGGCTATGAGCTTCGCAACCATATGCCTGGGGAAGGAGTATCCTAGGTTCGATTCCCGTCGGAGACGTGAGGAGCTTAAGGATCTTCCTCAGCCATAGCCAGGTTAGCCGGTCTTGGGCATGGGCAGCAGGGTTTTTTCCCCAGTTTATCTGGGGGTTTTCATCCCGCAAGCAGGCAAACCGGCCCTGTGAACATACATGGATAGAGTCAGGAATATCACTCTTAGGGGATGCAGCAGAGGAGTGGCGAACTGGCTGCAGTAACCCCCTCATTAGGAGGGGACTCAACCCATAGATGAGAAAGGATAGGATCAATGAAATTATTATCTATTTGTATATGGGAAATATATTGACTTCTGCATTATTTCACCATTGGTATCCCTTCTGGGTCTGGCTCCCATTGATGAGACCTCAATAAAGGTCGAAAAAACTTGTCTAGGTATTTGCCTTTCCCATAATGCTTAGCATTATAACACCTGAAAGGATACATGCATTGCATTATGGGATACTAAAGCAACTGATGTGAAACGATTAGCCTCTGCATACCAGTAGCAGAGTCATAAAGTATAAAAGATTAAACCAACAATATAATTTCTTGGCATCTTTAAACCTCATCTTTGTCCCATTATCAATGAAAGGTTATCTTCATTACTGTATGGAGCTAGAGACTGCCACTTTCTACTCAGTGATGAGTAATGCTTTCTACTTTGCTTGAATCAAAAGAAAAGAAAAAAAATATAGAAGGCATCACTTTTATACTATTTTTCATATACAAATTCACACATACAAAAAAATCAGTCACAGTGATCCCTGAATTATCTAACTACATCAGGAAATTGAAGAGTAAGTTAATCAAAGGTACAGTACTATCACATGGTGCTGTACCAGAACTCAGTTGAGATCTGGTACAACACCATGTAATAGTAATTCAAAGTCAAAAGATTATTAATTGAAATTTGGATATCTGAAGATCACATAATTGAGAAATTACTGTCATTAAATTGTTAATACTTTCAAGACAAAATGCAGCTCATTGAATGTAAGCATTTGATCTAATGTTCAGTCAGAAGACATACTGCCATTATTAAACTGTTGGAATGAATTGCACATATTTGTATGAATTTGTTCAAGATTTTCTCTATTCATAATGTAACATTTCAAGATGACAACTGCTGTAATGTGATCAATGTCTAGCACTGTCCTGCAGTCTAAGACCATTTTAGAAAACATGATATACTCGTAGAATGTATGTGCCTCAGTAATTAAAAATGTTGCAGGTATTGTATGGAAACATCCATGTCAGCCAAAAATTTAGAAAACACAAAGTGGTGAAATATTTGGGTGGGGTAAGGATGTAAATGAGAACTAGCTGAGAAACTCAAGTAATGTATGATAATGAACAGTGAGACTGAGACAGAGAATGCACCAGAGGTGAATGACGATGACAAATAGATATGACTAGATGAAAGAAATAGAAACCGAGGATTTGAAAAAGGAACCTGAGCAAGGTTTCCCAAACTTTTTTGTTCTGTGGCCGGTTATTTTAATACTTCATATTCTTGACCCACTAAAATAAAACAGATTTGAATGTTCATAGAGTTTTCATTTATTATTATTATAATAAAAAAGCATTTACTCTTACAAAAATATAAAGAAATTAAACTAAAGCCAAGTAATTTATTAATGAGAAGTGTGATGTTGTTGTTTGTTAACTAGAAACTTCAGGTTTGGAGGAAAAGATGATAACTTTATTCTTAAATCCGGTTCGACTTCCAATCGGTTTCTATATTTATTTTTTAGAAAACCCAGTGTTGAAAAGCCTGTTTCACACTTATAGGTCGTGACAAAAGGCATCAGAAATTTTATCGCTTTTTCTGCTAAAACTGGGTACTCCTGACAGCAAGACAGCCAAAAATCCATCAGTGGTATTGTGTTGAAGATGTCTTTGAGTGCCATATCACACGACAGTTCGATTATAGATTGAATATCTGAATCCGGCAATTCTGTCTCAGATTCTGCATTCACTATAAAAGGGTTCCTTATCCATGCTTTGTTGCTGTTGATTGGGGGGAAATATTCCTTCAGACTTGCCTGCAGTTCTAGCATATGTTCCTTGATAACAGCTGAAATCTCAACTGGCATGGAACTCATATTATGCTCTTTTTGTAATTCTGTTAGCTTTGTAAAGGATTTGTAATTTCCTGCTTCCACGCGACAGGACCACAAATAGTTTTTTCTCTATTAATTAAATTATTTATTCATTAGTCCCAATTAAACACTATTTACTTGTATTTTAGAGTTTCATGAAAAAAAAGAAAACCCAAAAATGAAACACCTAGGTTTTCGAGAGTTTTTTTAGACGACCCGGCATTTAGCTTTTGTGACCCAGAGCCAGGTCGTGACCCACCATTTGGGAAACGCCGAACTAGAGCATTCAGGAATGAGGTCAGTTGATGTGCATACAAGTGCAAGAGGAGAAGTGAGAGTGTGTAAGAAACACAACACAACAGAATGGGAGAGAAAGGAAAAGTGTGAGGGTTAGAGAAGGATTATTGAATGAAGCGGGGCAGATGAGAGTAGAAGAACAAAATAATGAGTGAAAGTAAAAGAAAAATTCAAGAGTCTGAAGGAGAGAAAATCCTTCATTTGTGGATTAATTACAGCATTAATCTATCACCAGGAGAGAGCCAATTACTCAATAAGTATCCTTTTCAGCATTTGAAAAAATAAATAAAATGAATTATTATTATTCAGCAGAAATCAGTGAATGAGTTAACTGAACAAAACTGTGAAATAAAGGTAAAATTCTGTCATATTAAATTTATATAGCATTAAGGAGAACTATTTAAATGTGTTTCAATAAGGAAATACCACAAGTAGGTATATTTAAATAAATTATAATACCAGAATAAACTCATGCAAAATATTATTTTATTAGTATAATTTTCGCTTAAGTATCAAAGGCATCTTCCATACAAAACTAATCAAACAATAACTGACAATTCCAAAAGGTGCCACCTAAGTAGCTAATGTAAGATAACCAAAAAAAGTCATTCAATTTCCTAACTTATTAAAAATAATAATAAACTAAAAAATAAATAAAATAAAATAATATATATACACACACAACTTAAAAAAAAATAAATAAATAAAATAATATAAAGTTAGGACAGATTTTAAATCAGCTAAAGCAGGGATCAGCAACCTTTTCAGATTCGCAGGCCACGTTCAACTTTTATTTTTAATAATTGGGCTGCAAGCATTCAATTAAGAGAAAATGGTGAGTGAAAAAAATACTTAAGTTATCAATTTTTATTATATCAATTAAAAAAAAAAATATTTGAAGTATGAGATATGAAACAAGCATGAAAATGAAACTAAATGAAAAATTACACAAAAAAAGTAATATAGTTTATGCATCACAATATGTGTATCTTCCTGCTTAATGTGACTTTTGTGATTGTTTTCCCTTAGCCAAATTATCTATATCCACTTTATAACCTGAGTTCAAATTCGAATTGAAGCATGTAAATGTTCATCAGTCAGTCAATCGAGAAGAAAATTTATTTTTTCTAAAACTCATGTCAGAAAATGCTTATTTGCAAATGTATGTACTTCCAAATGCAACTGTCATCTTCTTTGCAAAACTGATTAATACTTCAAATTTTTTTGGTAAGCATCGATTAATCATCATTTGGTAAGCATCGAAAATGCGTTCTTTAATGTTTGATTATGTTGTAATTCCAAAACTTCCATCTGTAGTCGGTTTGGTACGTCATCAATGTTGACATTAAAAGGTTAAATATAATTGCATTTCGATGCTATTTTTATGAAAATCAACAAGATTTGTTGCACGGGCGATATCACGAAGTATAGGTATAAAATTATTTCATCATCATCATCAAATTCCTGCCATGTACCCTCAAGGGGTGTACAGGATATGACAGTACTACATGAAAAAATTACATCATTACTAACTTCCTATCTACAATTTTCCTCCAAATCAGTCTGTTACTTGTCAAGACTCCAACATTATCAGATCTTATATTTCTATCGTCTAAGGCACATTGTACCGTATCAATCCACCTATATCTTGGTCTTCCTCTGGGTCGTTTTCCTGCCAACCTGGCAGAGAACACTTGTTTTGCTAATCTTTCCTCTCCCATTCTATTTAAGTGACCATACCACCTGAGATTAGCTCTGCTAACACATTCCTGGATGCTGACAATGTCAAGTTCTTTCCTAATATCCTCATTTTTAATATGATATTGCCATTGATGCCATCTGTTCACGCCTCTAATCTTTCTCAGGACTCTCATATCTGTGGTCTCTAGTCTTTGGTCAAGTGTTTTACTTCTGACCCAGCTCTCATAAAATTATTTTTAATTTATTATTCATATTATAAAATGTATTATTTAAATAATTCAACATATGGGCCACATGCCATGTAAGTATGCTCAACCTTTTATGGGCTGCCCAAAAATGCACATTTGGGCCACATGCGGCCCACAGCTTGCTGACCCCTGAGCTAAAGTACTATCTCCCACAAAGGGGACAGAAGTAGACCATCGGATCTGTTTCAGTTAGGAGAGTGAAGCAAAGTTTCACATATTTCTTTATAAAGCCATTCCATGAGGAACTGACTTTTGTGAAGGACTCTTGTATTGTTCCAATGAACTATGCCTAGTGTTGATAGTATGCTCTGCAAGTCCAGACTGTTCAGGTTCAAGGTACTGAATATAACATTTGTGTTCTTCTAGACAGATAAAAGCAGATCTTCTTGTTTGTACGAAATAAGATAACCCACAAGAGCAAGAAATCTGGCAGACGCCTGGTGTAAATCACTTCTCCAAAGGACAAATTTCCACATCTCAATTATCCAGGTGTCTATCAGATTCCTTGCTCTTGTTGGTTACCTTATTTCAGACAAACAGGAAGATCTGCTTTTATTCAGTTAGAAGATCACAAATCTTATATTCAATACGTTGAACCTGAACAGTCTGGACTTGCAGAGCATGCTATCAACAACACTAGTCAGTTCCTCATGGAACAACTTTATAAAGAAACGTGAGAAACTTTACTTCACTCTCCTAATTTAAGCGGTTCCGATGGTCTACGTCTATCCCCTTTGTGGGAGATAATACTTTTTTTTAAATCAGCTAATCTTTATTTTTAAACTTTTGTTTTAATAAATACATATATATATTTTTTTAATTATTTTATTTTATATATTTATTATATATATATATTATTATTTTATAAATAATAAAAAAAAAATATTGTTTAATTTTTAATAAGTCAGGAAATTTAATAACTTTTTTTAGTTATTTTACATTAGCTACTTAGGTGGTGCCTTTTGGAATTGTCAGTTATTGTTCGATTAGCTTTGTACTTAAGATGCCTTTATCTTAGGTGAAAATTATAGTCATAAAATAATATCTTACATGAGTCTATTCCAGTATTATAATTCATTTAAATCATTTAAATCATATCTCAAGAAGAGGTTTCATTGGTAAATGAGAATTTGTGTGCATTTTCTAATGTGAGATTTACTGAGGTAAGACAGTACTCATACTCAGTGCATCTATGGAAGAAAATATACACACCAAATGAAAGAAAACTGCATAGTTCTTATGTAGTTTCTCTTTTTTTAAATAATGTTTTGTATTTTTTTTTCCATAGTCTTATTGAAGTAAAAAAAAAAAATCAAAGACATTTTTGAGAATAGGCTTTATAAAGAATTTAATCACACTTAATCACTGCAGAACAATTATCTTCTGTAGAATTCTGTATGCTGTGTGGATTGAACTATTCAGTCTGGTAGACTGATTGTTGTCTATAGCAATACTTACAGTTTTGTAAAACAATGAGTAACAGTACTAACCAGTACATGAATGATTATTATACTGGCTGGTACATTAATCATTCACATACTGGCTGGTACTGTTAGTACATGAATGATTAATATTCTATCATTTATAAACAAGAGATTTCAAAGGTACATATTTTATTAATCAAAAAACCTTGGATCAAACAGTTAATTTGAAAGTTTTATTTTTTTTTTAAATCTTGAATATAATTTAGTTTTTTTTATTAATATATTTTTCTTATTTGGTCTTGAGTCAATCATTTCCTAGATATAAAGAAAAGTTTAAAATCATTACACCCATCTAATAAAATTGCAATTTTTTCTTATCACTTGCCATAAATGTTACCAAAATAATGAACAAAAAACAAGGCATGCTTACATTCTTAACATTAAATTTGAAAATTTAATGATAATATAAACACACTTGAGGTGAGACAACAATTACCCCCCCCTCCACACACACACAGTAATTATCATTGCACAACTTTTAAACACAAAACATATACAGGTAATTAATATCTGTAATTTTAAGCAAAAATTCCATCATTTATACCAAAAACTGCAAATTAGCCTTCTATGGATAGATATGAAAAATCTAACATACGCAATGAAGAACACGATATGTATACTGCCATCATTATGGAAACGTATGCTACCATCATTAAGATTGGCAGATCATACATTGGGTATTCCTCAAAACAAGCACACAGGGTTAATATTTTTATGTCACCATCCACATATGGTTGTAAACATGCTCTAGATATACATGGATGAATAAACATTAGATAACTTGGAAACCTTGTTCTAGAGACTAACTTTTCAAGCCACTTTTGGGCATTGAATAGTAGGGTAGTCTCACACTATACAATTAAATTCATCTCCCTTCTAGAGACATTCACACAATCCATGCCCATCTTTCAAGTATGGCTTACTGGAAAGAAAACAGAAACAGCACTGTCCACTTAGCCATCCAGGATGGCAAAAATGGAAGAAAACTACATAATATTACAAGTCTGTGAGAAGATATTTGGAATTAGGCTACCAAAACACTATCCACACACACACACACACACACACACACACACACACACACACACACACACACACACAGTAATTATCATTACAGAACTTTTAAACCACACAAAGAAATATATACCGGTAATTCATATCTGTAATTTTAAGGCCAAATTCCATCATTAATAGTGAAAACTTCAAATTAGTCTTCTACAGACAGATATGCAATATCTAACATCTAAATATATAAACAACACCATCAAACTTCAATGAGTAGAGCTGTCTTAATTTATTAAAATTTGGGAGATTGTCATTTTGAGACATCCTTCAGAACTATGAACTATTAAAATCCAGCTAATAATGGATAGTATGATAAGACTTCAGTTCTTATTTAATTCTAAATTTCTTCTTTCGCACTACAGCACCTGGACAAACGCAGGACACTCCTTTCCCAGGCATATGGTTGCTAAGTGCATAACCACTCAGCTAACCGTGCAGACATTTAATTCTAAACAATTCTGGATTTTACCAGTGTCTTGTGTGATGTCACAAGCTCCCCCCCCCCCTCCTCTCTGTCACACACACAGATGACATATTAAGAGCTTAACAAATTATCAAATTTTGCTATTATCATCACACCATCCTCAATGGATCAGCTGACTCACTGTGAGAGGTTCACTCAACTAACATTTATCATACTGAACCTTAAAATCCTCAACATTCACTGAATTCACCATGTATTCTAGATATGTGCCATTCGCCCAGAATTCTGGTCTGGTGAAGAAGATTATCAAGAGGAGATATAAAATATCTCCTCTTGATAACCTTCTTCACCTGACCCTTAAACAATTTCCAGAGATGGCCTCTTATTCTCCCTTCATTTCTACTCCTTTTATAATCCTCTGTATTAATCCAATAAAATTTCCTCACTAAATTAAACATATCTATCATATACCTCTTTTCCTCCTGTCCATCAAACTATAATTTATATTCCTTTAACATCTCCAACGAGCCTGCAGCTCAATGGATGTGGTGTTCGCACACCACAGTGCTTGACCGCATGAAAGAAGATTTGGTTTTAAATCTAGTCTGTGACTAGAGGAATTTTCTAAGCCTTTTTACAATTGGTTCCTAAGTTAGTTGATCTGTGGCATGGGCAAGCGGATTTTTTATCCCGGAAACTCAGGGTTTTTCATCCCGTAAACTCAAGAAAATCAACCGTAGAACATACATTAAATATATTATGTAAGGGTTAGGGACCACGAGATAGCAACACTTGTTGAGCCGTCTCTTCACTGCATGCGCTTAATTAGGGATAGCCTTGGGCCAGCTATCTCTGATTGACTACCAGTGGAGATTGAACTGCCTACTCAGTCTCCAAAAGTTATATAGGGCTAAAACAGCCTCGCCTGCTTCATACATGGGAATAAAAGGTGTTAGCTGATTTTTTTTTTTAAACCTCACCATATAACCAACATTTCAGCGATCTTAATATTGCCTTAATCACTCATCTCTGGACCTCCTCCAATGTTTCCAAACAACAAAAACTAGGTGACCAAATCTGAGCACAACAGTCCAAATGTGGTCTGACTAATGCATTATACAGTGGTATAACCACCTCCTATCTCTACATGACAGTGCACTCCTTATCATAGCAGCAATGCAAAGTGCAGTCTTCACAGCACTTGAAATGCAGACTCTGAGCTTCACTTGACTGTCAACTATTATCCCCAGATTGGAATCTACTGGAGTCACAGTTCCATCAATATAGTGCACAGCCTTATATATCTCTATGCCCAAATTCAACCCCTTGCACTTATTAATATTAAAAGTATAACCCACTCATTTGCAGAGCTAAATTCTATTCAAATCTTCCTGAAGTGAGTTAACATCGGTAGCTCCTTATAATTCTCCTGGACTTTGCATCAACAAGCAACTGAAGATCCCCGGTCTATCCAGATGAAATATCATTAACAAATAAGTTAAACAGCAGAGGCGCAAGAAGGGAATCCTCAGGCACACCATCATTACCATCCTTTTTTTGAGACACTGCTCCATCAGACATAACTGGTATTGTTCAGAGAAAGTTAGTCTCCAATCTATCTAACCCATCTATTATCCATTCCCATCCTCTGTAGTTTGTACACTAACCTATCATCATGTAATCAACCAAACGCTTTGGCAAATACCAAGAATATTATGGTATACAAGTCTTCCTTATCCAACTTATTTGTCAAATCATAAAAGGCAAGTAGATTACAAAAATCAAGATCTATACTTTACAAACTGATGCTGACCATCAAAGAATTCTATGTCCATCAACCGTCCTGTATTCTATTCTTAACCAACCTCCCAATACCTTGACTATAACTGGAAATATCCTGATCTGATCTATAATTGGAAACTTCTGTCAAGCCACTTTTGGGCATTGAATAGTAGGGTAGTCTCACACTATACAATTAAATTCATCTCCCTTCTAGAGACATTCACACAGTCCATGCCCATCTTTCAAGTATGGCTTACTGGAAAGAAAACAGAAACAGCACACCATCATTACCATCCTTTTTTTGAGACACTGCTCCATCAGACATAACTAACTGGTATTGTTCAGAGAAAGTTAGTCTCCAATCTATCTAACCCATCTATTGCCCATTCCCATCCTCTGCAGTTTGTACACTAACCTATCATCAGGTAATCAACCAAACGCTTTGGCTGGCAAGCCACCCTACTGTCCATGTCACCAGCTTTACATCCATTTCCATTTGCTCATATGTAAGTGATAGATTTTCTATGCAAAGTCATCCAGCAGTATAATGGTGTAGTCATTTTTCTTTTGTTCAAATCATAGGTCACTATTATAAAAGCAAGTAAATTATTAATATATGATCTATCCCTTCACAAAGTCAAGCTGGGTCCCCATTCCTATTCACCCATTTCTGAATTGTCTTTAACCAACTTTTCTAATACATTTTCTAATAGACCACTCCTAATTACAAACATTTCATCCTAACATGTTTCAAATTTTCAGTTGCAGAAAATACATGTTAACACCAATTTATAATGCAGTCACTGGGTGCAGAAAGCAAATGATTTATGTCTATGTTTGGATTGTTCAGCCTCATGTAATGGAATTATCTTCCCCTCTTTTTGCCGACTGCTTCAGAACCTTGCTGGAGCTGAAACATATTAAACAGTTTGGCCAGAGGCATTACCAATTCTCTTGCACAATCTTATAATATATGGGTAAATATCCCAATCAACTGCAATGCTATATTCACACTGATATTTCTCGACATGCTTGGGCACCTCCAGCTTGTCTACCTCTATTCTCACAGCAGTCTCTCAGGCTTTTGTCAGGTTCCTATCATCAAACCTCATTAAAGTTATCTTTCTGTAGCTGTTCTTCCTTTCATTTGTTCTGCAGTGATCAAACTCTTTGGGATTTCCTTTGGCCTTCTCAGCTTAATTCCTCTCATAATCTGATTTATCTATGCTGGTCACCATTCTTGTCTGTGTTTGAATTGCTCATGAGCATGCTGATCACTTTTTTTTTCTTTATATTTCCTCCAGTGTCTTCTTTTGTAGCTCCTGCTTTAAGATGCAACTCATACATTTAAGTCCCACATGGTGTGTCTTCCTACCTCTGGATACAGTTTGATACTCCTTCCCTCAAACACATCCTGAGCACTTCCCATGCACTACTGACCTTCTTCCATGTAGTTTTTCTTATATTATACCACTGCTTCAAGCTGCCTCCTATGTTTGTCATATTTAGCCACCTTAGAACAATTACTTCCTGATCTGAAACACTGTATCTACCTTAATTATGGATACAACTTCTGATGCTATTACTAGTTCCAACACTCTCAAAACCATGGTTCCTCTCCATCATATATTGTTCCAAACACTTATTCCCTTAATAACTTGTATAAATTCCATTTCCATCCTGCGATGTGTCCTTTCCTGTCTCCAAGCTATTTCCCCAAGTTCAACACCTGGAAGAAGTTTTCAATAAATGACATGAATTCTAGCAATGAAGATTGTAAAGAGCATGGAACTAGGCCAAATCCCTGCTTCATGGCTGTTTATAACAGGAATAGAGCAGAATGGCCGATGCTAACCACACTTGGTGAAAATAGTCTTTACGTGAATTTTTACAAAATTTACATGATCTTTACAAAATAAATGAATTTTGGTGGAAAATAATCTTTAATAAAATTTTCTATAGTGCTTCCGTTGACAGAGTCAAACACCTGGGTTAGTTAATAAGTCACGAAATGGATAATTTATTTCAAATTCTCTTGGAGTTGTGCCATGAAGATCTAAACTATTCCATGGGATGGCCAGAATCAGCAAATTCTTGAAGAGTTTATACAAAGTAAGATGTGTTTATACACCCAGTGTATAAACACATCTTACTTTGCTTACTAGAGACCTGAAGTAGTTTAAAAAATGCCATGTTTGGTCTCTAGAGTAATATTTCTAGATTACCTAACCCTTATCCCACCTGTGATGCTAATATATGATGGGTTTACAGCCTTTCATGGGTTGAATTCACATAAAAACAGATATTTTGGATGTAGTATGAAAAATGAGTAGAATTCTTCTCATTTTTCATTTTCATGAAAAATGAGAAGAATTGAATGCACTAACAATTAAAGCCAAAAGATTGAATGCACTAACAATTAAAGCCAGAAAAGATTGAATGCACTAACAATGAATATCTTCAAGTTAAGGTATGAGAGATATTGCAATCTATAGAGAGTATGGACTTCCACCTTCATCAATTTCCTGATATGTATCCCCAAGGGATGTTCAGGTTACTATGACAGCACTACATGATTAAGTTTACATTATTATTAATCTCCTATCAACGATTTTCCTCCAAATTAGTCTATTACTTGTAAGCACTCCAATATTATCATATCTAACATTTTGTTCTTCTAAGGCAGTTGTGACTGAATCAATCCACTCAGACCTTGGTTTTTTTTTTTTTTTCTGGCTCTCTTTCCTGCTATCTTGGCATCAAACATCTGTTTTGCTAACCTTTCCTCATCCATTCTATTTAAGTGGCCATACCATCTTAGATTAGCTCTGCTTACACCTTCTTGAATACTAATAGTGTCAAGTTCCTTTCTAATATCTTCATTTTTAATAGATTCTGCCATTGATGCCATTGGTTCACTCCACCAATTTTTCTCAGAGCCCTCATATCTGAGGTCTCTAGTCTTTGATCAAGTTCTGTATTTCTAACCCAACTCTCAGATCCATAACTTAATATTGGTTTGAACACTGTCTTGTATACTGCAAGTTTGGTGTTTTGGATAATTTCTCTCTTATTCCATAAAACTCTACTCAGCTCATTACCCACCACACCAGCTTTGCTTATTCTGTTGTCTATTTCCAGATTTAACCTGCCTTCTTCACTAAAAACCATTCCAAAATAGCTGAAATATTTTATTTGTTCTACAGATCTCAAAATTCAGAATGTAGCTGAAGTTTTCTATGCTGCTGCCTATTTTCAAAATTTTAGTCTTTTATTGCTGATTTTCATGCTAAATTTGTTACAGATGTTATTCAGTTTAGTTAAAGAATCCAGGAGATTCTTTGACTTGCACTAGATGTGTTTAGGAGTACAACTTCATCTAAAGCAAAGAGCCAAGTTGGACATCTCCAATTCTAATATCCGACCTAATGCCACTTTCTTTCATTATGTGATCCATATAAATGATGAATAAGAGTAAAGATAATGTGCATCTTTATCTTACCCTGATTCTACATCAAACCATCTTCCTGCATTTCCTTCAATACTAACTGCTGACTGACAGCTTAAATATAGACTATGTATTGCTCCGTATAATGTTCCATTCAACCTCATACAAGTGTAGTGTTTTGAAAAGTTTTTCTCTGGGGGGCCCCTTGTAGTATGCCTTTCCCAGATCTACAAAACTTAAGTCTCGATCTTGTTATATTCCCATGATTTCTCAGCTATTTGTCTTAAAATGAAAATATGATCTTGACAATGTCTATTTGGCCTGAACCCAGCTTGTTTTTCTCCAAGATTGTCTTCCACAATCTTTCTCAACCTCTTTTCAAATAAGTGTGCCTTTTCAAGTATCTTTCTCAACTTCTTTTCAAGTAAGTGTGCCTTTTCAAGTATCTTTCTCAACTTCTTTTCAAGTGTGCCTTTTCAAGTATCTTTCTCAACCTCTTTTCAAGTATCTTACCTGGACACATAGTAGAGAAACTCCTCTGTGAATTCTCACATTTGGCTTTTTTATAGATGGGTACTTGAGAGCTCTACTGCAATCACTGGGAATTCGACCTTATGTCCAAGCCTTCTAAATTATGTAGTGTAGCTGCTGCAAAACTGCCTTTGCTGGAATGTCTACTCCAGCTGCCTTTGCATGTTTCAAGGTTTTTGACGGCTTTTTCTACCTCATGTATTGATATGTATTCCTCTTGAAAATTTTCTAGTATGGTTCTGTCACTGCTTGGTTCATTTAACAGTTAAAGTAATTACTCCAGCCATCTAGGATACCTTATCTTCAGTTGTCACATCACCTTTGATTCCTTTTACAGTACTCTTTCTTCCATTTCTAAGCTTCTTCAATAGCCTCCAGAACATTTTGCCACCTTCCTAATATTTATTTTCTATATTCTTACCAAAGTCTTCCCATGACTTTTGTTTAGCTTTTACACACAGCTTAGCTCACATTTTTCACTGTATTCTTTTAGTGCATCTGCTTACTTATTTTCTAGGAACTTTTGGTATGCTTTCTTCTTTTCCAGGACTGCTTCTTTAACTTTGTGTGTCTACCATGGGAGGTTCTTATTTTTCTATTCTTGCAGACGACTTCACCACATACCTTCCTAGCTGAATTAATCATGTCTTCTTCAGTTTGCCAATGAGACTCCAAAGTTTGGTTTTTGTTTTCCAACTGCTGCAATTTTTTTTTTCAATAATGTTTGCATAGTTGAATCTACAATTTACCTGTAAGAGCTGGTTAACTTTAATTCTTTTTAAAACTTTCTTATATACTGTTCTTTTCAATGTGATATAAGGCTAAACCAGCCTTATATCACTATCAAAATTGACACAGGCAATGAGGCTTTTCTTATTTCTTGTATTTTCTCTCCATGTGAACTTGTGCACATCTTTAAGTTGAACACATGGTGTTAGTAATGACTAGTCCTTGTTTTGTTCTGAGCAGAAGTCCAGTAAATACTTACTATTATTATTAGCTTTGCCTTTCCTCCAAATTTTCTCAAAATGTTCCTATATGTCTGGTGAGATTCATTTTCTACTCTGCTGTTCAGGTCTCCAATAAGGACTATTTCTTCCATTTTCTTTATGTCAGCTGCCTGTTCTAATGACTCAAAAAATTCCTCCGCTTCTTCCTTATAAGAATCTTATGTAGGACCATAGGCACAAATAAGTTTCATTGTCTATTTCTTCATTTTGAAATTCGTCCACATAACTCTACTTGAAACTGCCATCCAATCAAGAAGTTTATCTTTATGCAACTCCATAGATGCCCATAATAATACTACTACATTATGAATATTAACTATCCATTTCCTAGAGTTTGTGCTTTGAACCAGAAATGTTACTGAATATCATTTCTACATAGATAAAATAAATAAATAAATTTAATAATTTCATCAACTCTGTATGTACATGCTTCCACAACTAACATTTCATAGACAAACTGGGTCACCCAATTTCAATTTGGGTATGTGTAACTACATGCTCCAATGGGTTCTTAACATATGTAACTCACCCTACTAAAAAGAAGTAGTATTATTAATAGATTAGTGGTTTTACTAATAATTGATTTCCTGCTCTTTTTTTTTTTTTTCTGTTCAAGGACTAGGTGGTTAACATGTTTCTAAAAATTGACAGCCTTTAATTACATCAGTCATAATCATATTTATGCACAATCATTTAAATAATGCTTACCATCTTATACTGAGAACCAAACACAGTATTACAAGGAACAGTCATAAGACATGACAGTGGAAGGCCTAGCTATGAGAATAAAGAGGAAAAAGAAAGAAAAGGTCAATATAAACTTAAAAAAAAATTTTTTTTATAAAAAATTACATATACAAGGAGGGTCTGGAAAGTTCTGGTAAACGCCTAGAACAAAAATTAATTAATTTTATGTCTTCTTATATATCTTAAAAGAAAAAGAACAAATTATTACAATTTGATTAAATATGGGTTTAAAGGTTTTTAAGATATGTTCTTTCTTGTGGTTATATCAGTTGCTTTAATATCATCTTTGTTCTAGGTGTTTATCAGAAATTTCCATATCCCCCCTCGTAAACAAATTTTACATGACAGCTTAAATTCAAGTTACAACACTAGAATATTAAAATGAAATTAAACAAAATAAATACAGTATAACACAAGTAATTATGAAACTTAATAAACTGTGTATTTAGAATAACTAGGAAAGACTTTGAAACTTGGAATAGACTAGTATTATAGTAGTTCCTGTCTGGTGATCCAAACCATTGTGTTGGTATGCGGTGTGTAGGAAGGATATCAAATGAGTATCAAACAAAACAAAAGAAATTTCGAAACCTTCAAAGCCTATCCAGGTAACTTCTAAACTGTTCTGTTTATATGGAATTTTACAAGTCTTGCATATTCAAACCTTTTTTTGGTACCCATTTTACATGCTACCTGTACAGGATTCTTTCAATTTATATAATTTAATTAATCAACATTGTTTTTTCCACTAACCTCACATTAAAAAAAAAAAAAAAAGATCACTTCAGGTGTCATTTCTGCTTCCATTCAGTAGCAGCAAATATATGATGCTAATAACATTCTTACCATCTGGAGATATAAACACACCATGCACACTACTATTAATATCAGACCTCCAGGAAATCAACTCACTGACAGAGATCTTCACTGTTACACACAAACATGGCTACTAGATAAAGACCAGCTCCTCACAGTCTTGCACACAATCTCCTTATGCTTCCAGGGATAGCCCTTGTTCTATTCCTATCTGCCCCATTCTATGAAAAATCTCTTGCACATTTATCTCATAATAACTTACCAACTTAAGTCTCAATAATACCTCCTCTCCTTCTATTCACAAGGCTATGTAAATGGCACTCCATCAATCTTACAGCACACACCCAACATTCCAGAAACCCAAGTCTTCTGCAGACCCTATCTGAGATATCCTCACATCCCCCTTGAAAACAGGGAACCAGATTTATGCACAGCAATCCATATATGGCCTGATATCAAGGCCTTATACAACAGAAGTATAAAACCTTTATATATCAAGGTCCTCCTTATCATTGTCATAATTTGTGATTTTCACACAATGTGATCTCTAAACTTCAGGTCCTTGTATATCACTACTTCCAGTTCCATAACCTCCTCCAGCTCCTTCAAAATTTCTCCACCAACTGTTACACTCTGAATTTCATTCTAATCATATTTCAATACCTTACACTTTGCAACACTGAACAGATAACTCCACTCTCAGTCTATTCTGATCCTCCTGTAAGGACACATCTACTCTACCATTCTCTCTATCCAACTTTGCATCATCTACATACAACTGCAATTTCCAGAAACGTATATCTCAATATTAGTAACATAAGTTAATCCATAATGGCCCCAAAACAGACCCCCAATAGAATGCCACAGGGGACATTTCTCTTCCAAAACACCATTTTTCCATATAAAACTTTCTGATACCTATCTCACAACCATTAACCTATCCAACTTATGGCCTGCACTATCCAAGGAAAGTCCAGGTCATATTTGATAGACCAAGAATTGTTAAAATAAGAATAGTGTAGTGATAAAAAAAAATTATACAAAATATAGCAACTATTTTTTTTTAATTGTTTTAACTTAACTAAAGATGATTTTTAAAAATTCAAGTAAACTAATGAATATTTATCATATATTAACCTACTTTTCATTTGTGTGACATTCCTTAACTATTCTTTCACTGGAGGAAGAATTTTTCATTTTATCTTGCCATTATCATTATAGAATGAAGGTTTTTAGCAATTGTATCAACATACACACCCAAGCATTACAAAACACAAAACAAATCCTACTGACAGCAATTTTGTGCATTCATCATTACATTAATGTCGGTTAGAAACAGTGCAGTGACAATAACAGGAATTTCAACAACTTTCAACACTAACAGGAAGACCAAACAAGTACAGCCATTCAAACAGGCAAGATCAAAATATTCTGTTTTCACCATGTGGCAGCTTGAGTTTCACATGAGATGGTCTTAAAGAATAAGATGATGAATAATAATTCCCCATGATTTTAATTTTTTCTCAACACAGCTTTTTTAAGACTAGTGAAAAATAAATTCAGTTAAGAATATTACAAACTTATTATTCATTATCAATACTGCTAGACATGGCTGAAATGATTCATATGCTACTCAAGAACACTTCAAGTGCCTCATGTGACCTATGAGATGTATGGTGCTACCCCAACAACCACCACAGGAGGTTAATGTGGTGGAGGAAAGGAATGACGCTAAGAAATCAGTTTTGCCTTCAAATAATGTGGAAGCATGGAAGGACTACAACTGCAAGTGGCAATCTTAGCAAGAGATAATGTTGCCATTTCAGCAGGAAATGAGCTTTCTGCATTTTGTCCTTTTAAAATCAAATCTAAAACTGCTTGGGGAGAACTATTCAAACTCCATATATATATATATAGGAGCTTGAACACTCATTCAAACTTTGGTTGTTCCCTGAATACTAAGATTCCTTCATTCTATCAAGTGATTCAGTGATTCTGTAAGAACAAATCTGGATCAGGAGAATGAAGGAAGAACATTCTATAGAAAAGAAATGCTTGGAGGAGGTTATGATCTGAGATATCATTAATTTAACTTTGTTATCTATCTTGAATTCCATACTCTTGTATCTTAGTGACCATTGAGACTGATTCTGTGATCCTTGTAACACTGCTGCAAGGCAGATTTCCACAGCATTAAATACAGAGAAAATCACACAATGTCTCATATAAAAAAATCAAAACCAGAACCAACAAAATGCAACAAAGCAGACCACATCCTGCCAACTACAGAAGGTGCAAGCAATACTTGCTCACCCAAAACCATCAAAAGACAACCAAAGAGCCCCAGCAACCACTACACAGGCACCAACAGCAAATGCTGATAATCCCCCAACAGTACTCCAAGCCACATAAGCATACACCTGGTACATAGCAGCAGTGGTAGTGTCAAAGCAACCAGATAAAGCTAAATCCCAGCACTAAACTAAATCCAGCAAAGTTGCAACTGTAGCAGCCACTTAGAGCAAGATACTGAATGCAGCAAAGCACAGCAAACCTCAGTCAGGACATCATCAACAAGTTTATTTAAACTTGTCCAGACATACACAGACAATCCTTATTGAACCAGTTGGGTTAACAAATGTAGAAGGCTAAACTCTCTATAGATTGTGTTCTGAAACAACAATGGGCTAGGAAATTAAATGCATGAACTACAAGAATTTACAACTTTGCAGAAGGGGGGGGTGAGGCACAGCCATCTTCATTAAACAACTCTCCAAACAAAGAGAAAGAATTACTGAAAGTAGACTTCACTAAAATTCTGGACACAAACCAAGCAGTGGTAGCAACAGGAGACGTGAATGTCAAACCACACAGCCTGTAACAGCAACAGCAGGATGTGTGGTTCATGCTACCAGGAATGCTGTGATTCTAGAAACTCCAGAACAAACATACTACAGAATGACAGGGCCTTCCTGATGTCCTAGTTATAATACTACAAAATATCATGCACCAGTACCAAATAAGTGCAATGAATGACCTCAGCTCTGACCACAATCTAATTTTACTCCAAATAGGCTCATCAAATGAAAATATCCCAGATCAGCTCCTAACAATCAACTGGATAAAACTAACAGCCACTCTACACAAATCTATTGATCCAGTTCCAAAAGAAAAAACTGATGACTCAATTTCTAGTTAGGATAATCAGATAACTGCATTAATAGCTGCCTTAACAGATGTTCCATGCACAAACTCCACCAATTCCCAGAAGAGATTAAATATCTCACCCATGAAAAGAACAGAGTAAGGTACCACAGAAAGCTGGCCACAGAACACTAACAAGCACTCAGAGGGCTATGAAAGAAGATTGTTATGTGTTTAAAAACAATCAAAATGAACAAAATGAGATAAAACTTGTCCTTAAACACAAAGGACCATAAGCTCTGGAAAATGGTCAAAGCGGTGCACACAGACCATACTCCTCACACCGATCCACCACTAATGTGGTCTACAATAACATAATGCTGACAAAGTTGAAGCATTTGCTGAGAGCCTAGAAAAACAGTGTAACTCAAACTACACTCATGTGGATATAGACTTTATCAGTTAAGTACACACCAAGGTAAGCTGTAAGATAAAATAAACAGTCTACAAAAAACCCATCCAACCAACATCTCTCACTGATACAGATGAAATCATTAAAACACTTAATAGTAAAGCATCAGGCCCAGATGGGATTTCTAATAAAACCATCAAATACCTGCTACATCAAGCTTTAATTCACACTGTTGCTATTATTAATGCAATATTAAGATATGACTACTTTCCAGCACATTGAAAACTAGCTGATGGTCAAACTTACGAAATTCAACTTTAATGATTGCAAAATCAGTAAAGTTACAGGGAATCAGACTGTCTTAACACAAAATCACAGCAGGCATTTCCCAGTGCTCCTTGTTATCAGCCCCTACTCTTCGCAATCTATATGGCTGATATCCCATGCACAGTTACCACTGCAGATGATACTGCAATAATAGATTAGCAATTGAAAAACTAAAACTACAAAATACAATCTTGGACCTAGAACAACATTTCAAGAAATGGAGAATTGATGTAAATGTAGACAAGAGCATTGCAGTGTTATTCACAAGGAGACAAGTAACCCCAGAGGGGAAAAGTAGTAATGTTTGACATCCCATCCCATGGCAACCAGTAGCCAAATACTTCAGGTACAACTAGATAAAGGGCTTCACTTTACAACACATGATAATGATCATGTTTGCACAAAAGCAACAGGACAGCTATATCCACTACTGAACTAACAGAGGAAGCTAAGTACACTTACACTTCTACAAGATGCTGATCAAGCCAGTTTTGACATGTGGCTGACCGCCTGGAGTCACATGCCAGATTCAAAAGATAAGAAACTACAGATAATCCGAAGCAAATGTTTATGAATTGTGTTGAATGCATGAAATGTAAAAAACATACAGCTCCACTGAAAAACCAGCATCTCTGAGATCATAACAATCCAATCCAATATGGCTGCAAAATTCATTGCAAATGCCACCATCCACCTTATCACATTAATCTTCCAAGCAGCAGACTACAGTGGGCAATGACCCAAAAAAAACGTCCCCAAACCATATTTAACATGTAATTTTTTTTTTAAGCTCATAACCAGAAACCCAACATGAACAACCCAAAAGCTCAATGATGGAGCAGTGTCTCAAAAAAGGAGGGTAACCAGTGGTGTGTCCCAGAGTTCTGTTCTCAGGGTCCCTGATGTTTAACTTGTTCATAAATGACATAATCATGTGAACTAATTTGAGATTTTCAGTTGTTTGCTAATTATACAAAGTTAGATGGAATTATAAGTAGTGCTGTTGATTCCTTCAGGAAGATCTGAATAGACTTTGGACTCGGAGAAAGGAGTGGTATTATAGTTTTAATATTAATAAGTACAAGATGTTGCATTTTGGAGTGCAGAAATATAAGACTTTGTACTATATTAATGCATTGTACTGCAAGAAGTGGATGAGATTCGAGATTTGAAAGTGATGTGACATTAAAATGAAGTTAAGAGGGGGGATATAGTAAATGTGTAGAAAATACTGCACATTGTAGTGACACTATGATAAGAAGAATTAGACTAACATGCAGGGATAAGGAGGTGGTTGTGCTACTGTATAAAGCACTGGTCAGACCAGAGTTGGACTACTGTGCTCAGATTTGGCCATCTGGTTTTCATGGTGATGTGGAAACAATGGAGAGGGGCCAGAATCAAGTAATTAAGACAATATCAGGACTCTGAGATGTTGGCTATGGAGAGAGGTTGAAAGAATAGAGATTGCAGAGTTTGGTGGATAGAAGGACAAGAGGTGATACTATTAAGACAATTAGGTTAATGAGGGATTTTATCAGATTAATTCAGAGGGGATTATAAAAAGAATAGAAAGCAAGAGGAGAAGAACCAGAGGCCATTGCTGTAAGTTATGTAAATGTATGGTGAAGAGGGGTTTGAGATTTTTTACATGGAGAACTGTGAGTGAACAGAACACGTTACCAGAATATGTTATTAATGCAAGGAGAGGTAAGGATTTTAAGATTTGGTATGATAATTATGTTTTCAGTTGAATGACCCTCTCACAATAATAATATCTGAAGTCCCTTATGATCTACAGCCTAATGGTAGATTACAACAAATAAGTATCTCTTGACAAAGGTTAAAAAAACACCACAAACATGCAGTTTTCTTTTTTCTTTTGAAAAAATAAAAAATAACGTACTGCCATTAGTTCACATTAGCTCAATAATCATCCTTAAACTAACAATTTCTTTGCACATTGATAAAGGGATAAGGGCAACATTATAATAGATTTAGTTTAATCCTTTATCCCAGTGAGAGCAAACAAAGTTTGCACCTGAAAATATCTTCAGGACTAAATATAGTGTTGTACTATCTTATCCAGTAAGTAGTGCAACACCAAGGGCAACAGTTATCAGCAGCTTCACTATCTCCCCAAGTCAGGCTCCCACTGATGAGACCTCAATAAAGGCTGAAACCAGTCTAAATATTTACCCTTCTCATAATGCATAGCAACATATATGTCCAGAAGGAAGTGTGCTTTCCATTATAGGATACTAAGCCAACTGATGTGAAGTCAACAGCCTCTATATACAAGCAACCTAGTTGTGAAGATGTTTCTTGCACAAACTGTATTCTTACACCTGAATAAAGGATTCAAACAAGAGTACAGTTTCTTGGCCAGTATAATTTATTTCAATAGTATCCAAATGCTATTTTGATTTCAATGGGCACTATGCACCAAGTAATTATTAACATGTCAAAGCTGGTAACTTTCTGGAATAAATATGGGTATTATTACAATGAAACTGATATCATAAATTTAATGACTTATTCAGAATATGAAACATTTGAAAACAACAAATGTAATGATTTTTAAAATATATACAGCTTAATAAAAATATCTAATTGCAATGACATACTTGTGTACATAAGTACTGTCCAAGTCCTGGCCTGGCTGCACCACTAATGTATATAACAGGTGGACGAGCATATAATGCTTCATAGCCTTCAGCAGCAAATTTTGGATACTTAGCATGAAGAACCATTCGGCAAATTTTCACTAAACCATCTCTACTTTCATTATGAAAATATACCAATGAGTCATAAAACCTGAAAATAATTTTAGGATAAAATGGGAAAATTTTCTGTTAATACATAAATACCTACTGAGATAAAATAAATATAAATAAATGAAATTAATTTTTAATAGTAAATCCTATTTTTTTGACAAGTTTTTCTTTTGTTTTACTCAAGTTGAAATAAAGTAAATTGTTCTTAACTTTCAAAAACTCTAAAATTACTTAACTATTATAAATTATTAATATATCAGCTACTTTATTACTGCCATGTACATGGCCTTCGGAGTGAAATGATTGCACACTGAACATTATATGGATAAAATATTTGCTACAAATAGAATGAGGCTAGAGACACAGGAATCTAAGAGACCTGAACAGGAAATAAATGTCATAACGAAGAAAACAATAATTTTGTTTTGTTCATTAATAACATTATTCTTCCCCTTGACAATGCTCTAATAAGCTGCCCATATTCAGACTATTGTGATCTAACCCTAAGCCCATCGACATAGAAATTATAATTTATAATATCCTCACATAAAGGATGTATAAAATCTCATTTAGAAATAAGATTTTGTATGTCTATTCTGAACTGCTGCTTTTAAAAGTTCATATTTCTAAACCATACAGTGGGAGTTGTCATTACTTTATAAAATTTAGGCTGGATTCCTTATCTCGTTTTATTCTTCTTTTAATATATGTCTGCAGATTTCGTGAAATTTTTTCATCTGACTTTTTAGGTATTATTATGCAACCTAAATAATTAACATGTTCGCACCAGGTAGCATCTGCAAGTGCATAAACTGCTGGCAGGAAGTAGCTTTACCATATGCATGTTGCTTCTGCATCAGGCAGTAACATTTTTACAAAATATGCGTAGACTTTTGCTGGTTCATGAATATATATGTAAGAATTTATAAGGCAGAAAACTGGAATAAGATGGTAACAATTATCTTCATTAAAAACAGGAAGTTTCACCCTAATTACATAGGATTTCTTCAGGTGTAAACACCAAAATGTAGACAAACAGTAAAGACTAACAAAGGTAACAACTACTATGTAGTTATACAAAAGACTGATTTTTAAAATATCTAATTATGCACTGCATTGTTGATTATGTTGTGTGTGTTTACACATCGGTGTACACCTGTTTGGCTAATAATGGCTAGGACATATTCTGACAAGTTGATACTTGGGTTTATATTTAAATGTTTTGGATCCAATGCCATTTCTAAGGATTTTCAAATTCTTCTCTCAGTTATGTCATAGCAATGGTGTAATAGTTTCTAATTTATCCCACATCACTTGATGTCTCATTGTCAAAGTGTCTTGTGGGCCAGCTGAAGAGAGTACATGTGATGACAAAGCTGAGGCCTCACTTTTTTCGGTATTCAATATCCTGAATATGTTCTTCAATGCATTTTTCGATAAATTTTTCTGTCTGTCCATAATAAGATGGCATGCATTCACACCATAGCTAATAGAAACCCTGATATTTAAGTGGGCCACAATGAGGTTTTGTGGATCACAGTAGTGATCTCATCTTGATAAAAAAAAAAAAGGGGGGGGTGAATACTGTTTTGATTTTATATTCTCTAAGTATATTTGCAAGTTTTATGGAAATCAAACTAATATATTGGAAGAGTGATAAAGCCTCTGTTTTCCTCGTCATTAGAAATATCTCTAATCTACTGTGGGTTAAGTAGTTTAGAGATAATGCTGTCATCATAGCCATTCTGAAGAAAGGGATTTTTTAAATATTGGAATTCTTCAGCTAGTTCACCTTGTCAGTAATGAGCCAGTGGGCTCTTGCTACTAATATAAAAATAATATCCAATTTTTGATATCTATATGATGGGAAGAGGCATGTAGATAGATATCTGTCAGTGTGTGTGTGTGTGTAGGCATTCGAAATATAGAGACTTTTAATTTATCAGATTCCTTAGTCGAAGATCCAGGAAAGGGACTGAACCACCATTAGATTCTAACTCCTTGGTGAATTTTATGTTAGAATGTTGATGAGTAAAGCAATCATGAAATACAGAAGTGAAGCTAGTCAGTTCATGGTTCCAGACTATGAATATATCATGAATATATTTTTTCCATAATTTTGGTTTATGATGGTCTCTAGGACTTTTTTTTTTCAAATGCTTTCATATAAAGATTTGCTAAGCAGATGACAGAGGACTGTCCATGGCTAGACCAAAGTTCTGTTTGTATGTTATATTACTGTACTAAATATCCAGAAAAGTAAGATGTTTAAGTCAGCTTAAGAATCAACTTATCATGGACTTCTCAAAAGCTTTTGATTCAATCAATAGACAAAGGATGTTCAAAATTCTCAATTATTATGGCATATCCTTGAAAATAAAAGTAATAACAGAACCTGCATTATGCAAGAGTAACGGTTGGCTCTGTCATCTCTCTATAGAGAGGTGACAGAGCTTTCTTATTTACAATGAAGTTCTTCAAGGAGGATTCTTTGGTACTGCATCTTTTTATTATTACCTTGACTATGTATTCAGACTCACAGAAATGGGTACAGAATAACTCTTGAAGATTTGGTAAAATCCACATAAATCTTTGTTTTGCAAATGATGCAGTGCTAACAGATCCTAACATTCAGACTGCAGCACTGACTGGGTGGCAGGAGCAGTAAAACTAAATGGCAATAAGCCCTAAAGAACAGAACAAAACGAAATATTAGGCTAAATGATCACTTTCTTTGAAGTAGTAAGATTTTCAATACCTTGGTTCCTACATTGATATGTTGACAATTGAAAATTAATTCCATAAATGTCTAAGTAATATCTGGTAATTCAATGTCTGTCTGTCTGTCTTTTGTCTATACAAAACCACTAGTCAAATCATAATTACATACAGTTCCCAGAAATGCAACATCATTACTCAGTTAGCAGTTATTACCAACAGCTTTGGGACATGCCTTCCATCAATACTATGATACACATTCCTAATTCTTGAAGAAAGTCAGCAGAGAGCTAACAGAAAACAATTCATTATCCAAGTGTCAGCAAACAAAGTTTGCGCTTGAAAGTATCTTCAGGACTGGGGTAAGGTGGTACAACACCAGGCAACTCGTTGCAAAGGTGGAGCAAGCTACCAACACTCCTGTCTCAGTATCTCCTATAATGCAAAACACAACGAGTTGCCCTGGTGTTGTACCACCTTACCCCCAGTCCTGAAGATACTTTCAGGTGCAAACTTTGTTTGCTGACACTTGAATAAAGGATTAAACTAAATTTATTATACTCTAACCAAGTGAAAAATAAACTTTCAACATCTTTCTCTAAATCCAGAGTAATTTATTAAAAAAGGGTGGCACACCATTTCGCAACTCCTATAGGTAGAGATAACCTGCGAATGCTTCTGCCTGGTATCTCAGCTTGGGCCTGGCTCTGACTGAAGAGACCTCAATAAAGGTCAAAACTAGTCTGGGTAGTGGCCCTTCCCTTAATGCATAACATTAGACATATCTGCAAGGAGATGTGTTTTGCATTATAGGAGATACTGAGACAGGAGTGTTGGTAGCTTGCTGCACCTTTGCAACGAGTTGTCCTGGTGTTGTACCACCTTACCCCAGTCCTGAAGATACTTTCGGGCGCAAACTTTGTTTGCTGACACTTGGATAAAGGATTAAACTAAATTTATTATACTCTAACCAAGTGAAAAATAAACTTTCAACATCTTTCTCTAAATCCAGAGTAATTTATTAAAAAAGGGTGGCACACCATTTCGCAACTCCTATAGGTAGAGATAACCTGCGAATGCTTCTGCCTGGTATCTCAGCTTGGACCTGGCTCCCACTGAAGAGACCTCAATAAAGGTCGAAACTAGTCTGGGTACTGGCCCTTCCCTTAATGCATAACATTAGACATATCTGCAAGGAGATGTGTTTTGCATTATAGGAGATACTGAGACAGGAGTGTTGGTTTCTTGCTCCACCTTTGCAAGGAGTGCCCTGGTGTTGTACCACCTTACCCCAGTCCTGAAGATACTTTCAGGCGCAAACTTTGTTTGCTGACACTTGGATAAAGGATTAAACTAAATTTATTATACTCTAACTAAGTGAAAAATAAACTTTCAGAAAACAATTCAGAAAAGTCAGCTCAGGCGTTTGGAACACAGAGACATCCACTCTTATGTTCAGTGCTCATGCTCTCTATAGACCAAATATGAACACAGGGGAAGCCCAAGAAAACAGTTTTTGGCAATAAAATAAATAAATTGTTTTTTTGAAGATGAGACTCGAGAACCATCTGAAATTTACCAGTTGGCACATAACAGGACAACTTGGCTCACCTACATTTAATAGACTATCTCCATGAGTTGCTACTATAATCTCTGTGTTGAAAGTATAATCACTTGGTTAAACTATAAATTAAAGATGCCAAGAAATTATATTCTTGTTTAATGCTTCATCCAAGTATAAGTAAACAAAGTTTGCAAATGAAGTATCTTCACAACAGGGCTTAGTATCCCATAATGCACAGCACACATCCTTTAGGGTGTGATAATGCTGCTCATTATGGGAAGGGCCACTACCCAAATCAGTTTCGACCTTTATATGGGAAATATATGCCTTCTGCGTTACTTCAATATTGGTATCCCTTCTGGGTCTGATTCCACTGACGAGGCCTCAATAAAGGTGGAAACCAGTTTGGGTAGTGGCCCTTTGCATAATGCATAACATTATACACATTCTAAAGAATATGTGGTTTGCATTATGGGATACTAAGGAAATTGATGTGAAGTCATTAGCCTCTATATGCAAGTAGCCTGGTAGTAAAGATACTTCATGCACAAACGTTTTTTGCTCACACTTGGATAAAGAATTAAACCAAGACTATAATTTCTTGGCATCTTTAATGTATAATTTCTGTATATACTTCCCTAACATGAATAAAAGATGAGCATGATGATGTAAATAGAAGATTTTGAAGTGTGATTACTATTCCTGTTCCACTTTCAATCTTGTTTCCACCCAAATAAATAAAGTGTACCTCTCTTTATCTTTCTAGATCCTGTCAATCCAACCTCATTTCAAGAATGTTGATATTCATGTCTTCCATTTCCTGTTCAATATTTTGTAGTTTGCCTTCTCAAAATAAACTTTTTACATTCAACATGTTGTTTAACATCCAATATTTAAAGAATATTAATGACAAAAGTTAACACATTCAATTCTGTGAATCAAATACATAAAAATATCTATTATTGAGGGAAGTTGGTAAGTCCTGTTCCTTATTTCAAATTGTATAGATTTCAATTTGTATATAGCCATAACTAAAAAATTGTCCTTTGTACACTCTGCAATGTTTCAAAAATCTGATGTAGTAGAGGTCTTCAAAGAGAAAAAATTGGCATCAATTTTACTTATGCATAGTCACTCAGAGAATAATAAAAATCCATACCTCAATGTAAGCCATCCCAAATATGAATTGCAGGTCAGCTTAAAAAAATGACAAGTCTGGCTTCACTAACAATTAGTGTCAATTCAACACACACACACACACACACACACACACACACACACACACACACACACACACACACACACACAGCATTCTCTTTGATCATATCTTATGTGTAAATACATTTACACTGTTTAAACAGATAGCGAGTACACTAATGATTATTCTCTTAAGCTGTGACTGTTCAGTGATTAACAAAAAAAATATCTGGTTTTGGAACATTTCTATGTTTTCTATTCAATGGCTGTTAGATCAATAAATAATATATGATTTTCTTTTTAAATGTCAATAAAATCATCCAAGATAATTCCTTTCAACATCAGAAAAAGAAAGAAAGCCAATATTCTTTCCTTGTATTTATTTTTAAGGGAATGCTCACAATTCTCCCTTCTATTTTCAGATGTATCTGTTTTTCTCACACCTCTCTCTTATATTCTCTCCCTCATATATCCATTAACTAAACTTGCCATATCTTAATACAGCAAACTACACATTATCAGTACACTAATGTGTGCTGATAATGTGTAGTTTCAATGATATATCATTACAGCTGTGCATTACAAGTGCCTAAGCAGTGAGAGATTTAGTAATGGCAATAAATATATGTTCATTTGTGACATATTTCATATGAAACTTCTCACTCACTTATCATTAAAAACAGACATAAGAAGGAACTTCACATTATTAGCATTCACGAATGTGTGAGCAAAGCTGGTATGATTCACTTAAACAAAATGGGGGAAAAAAAAGTAAGAAAAACAGGTGTCTGATGCCATGAAAAAGCAACAGATCAAGACCAAGCTCCTCACAGATTGATGTAGTCAGAAGTGTCTTAGAAGGCCAAAATACAAGATCTGACAATAATGGACTCCTGAGAGATAAACTAATTTGGATGGAATATGTCAATAGAAAGTTAATATATATACCATTCATATACTATCACATGTCCTATATACCATTTAAAAGTACATACCAAGAAATTGATGATTATCCACCATACTCTCATTTTTAATTACCTTCCTTGACCCATTCATGAAAATTACAACTTATATAATATATACATACACAAGATGGGTACTCAAAAATAACTGGAATCTGAACTTAGCACGAGCACATTTTCTAATCATGGATAATGCCGCTAGACATTATGAGTGTGCAGTTTTCTGCAGCAGTCTGGCAAGTGATGTCATCCTATGTGAACTAGTTTATTGTTCTGACTGCTTTTCTGTTAATGCTTACAAGCAAGTTTGGTTATTTTGTGATGGCTGGCCACAAGGAACATAGTGTGTGCATGAAATTTTGTTTTCCTTTGGTAAAACTGCAACTGAAACTATTGTTATGCTTTGCAAGCTTTTAAGGATGGCACTTCAGGTAAAACACAAGTCTACAAGTGGTTTTCCAATTTCAAAAATGGGGACATATCAGTTGAAGACTAACCTCAAATTGACCAAACTTTGACAAGCATAAATTATGTAAATTCGAAATCAACGAAGATCATCGAAAGACCTTTGAGCAAGTTTCTAAAGATATGGAGTTCATGCCAGCAAATTTTAACAGAAGATTTGCAAATGAAATATGTCCACACTAAATCTGTGCCTTGTTTGCACACAGAGAATAAAAAATAAAAAAAAAATTTTAAAAAAATGTGTGAATGTTTGCAGCAATTTGAGGAAGAAAGTTCTTAATGACCAGAGATGAGTCTTGGTGCTACAGTTATGATCCAGAAACAAAACAAGCATCAAGCTAATGCAAACATACAAATACATCAAGACCAAAGAAAGCACGTCGAGTTCGATCAAGCATCAAGACTATGTTGATTTGTTTTTTTGATGTGAATGGAATTGTACACAAAGAATTTGTGTACAATTCCATTCACAACATTTTTATCTCAACGTTTTGAGAAGACTGCATGATAGTGAGCAACGAAAACATTCAGAAATGTGGAGTAGTAGAGATTGGTTGCTGCACCATGACAATGCCTCAGCCCAGATGGACTTGTTTGTCCAACAGTTCTTGATGAAAAACAACATGGCGGTTGTTCCCCACCCACCCAATCCCTCTCTCTGTGACTTTTTTTTATTCCTACGGATAAAGAAGATAATCAGCATGAAGGAATTGAAGTAGAACCATGTAACTTGCACATTATTCTACATACTCCCACAAAGTGTTATACACTTGTTACAACACTGCTGCATCATTTACTATCCTCTGAGAAAAAAAAGTCTTTCCCTTGTTGTACAAACCAGTCCTCAGCTGCAGATTTGACTAAATCTGTGGTAAATTTTCTTCCTTTCAAAAGTCTCTTTAAATTTGGGAATAGGAAATAGATGAGGCCAGGTCTGGCGAATAGTGTGTGTGAGGCAGACATTGAAAGACCAAGTTATGTATTGTCTGTTGATTTTCATGAGCAGTGTGAGCAGATACACTGTCCTGCAAAAGCAACATGCCTCTGCTCAGTTTCCCATGGTGTTTTTCCTTCAGTACCTCCTTCCATTCCTTCAGAGCTGTTAATAAACTATTGCTATAACAGTTTCATCTTTTTTGAAGTACTTGGTAAGGATTACACCATTCATATGCCAAAAGACAATGGCAAGAACCTTCCTTGCTGGCTTTTGGGTTCGGAACTTCTTTGGCCATGGAGAACCTTTGTGTCTCCACTCTGACTGACTCTTGTTTGGTCTCTGGGTCATAGTGACGACGCGATGTTTCAACAGTCACAATACAAGCTAAAAAATTTGCACTTCATTTCTCATAATGAACCAAAATCCCTTGAGATGACAGTACATGTTCTCTCTTTTGATTGGCATTCAAACATTTAGGGACCCACTTCATTGAGAGCTTCTGAATATCCAGATGTTGGTAGATAATGACTCCAACTTGTTCACTGGATTCCCCAGCATCTTTTCAATGTTTCTGACTGGCATTTGTCTATCATCAAGGATATGATTGCTTGCACTGCACTGATGTTTTCAGGTATGATCACTGTTTAAAATAGCGATTAATGAGATGCCAAGTTTAAAACTGAGCATCTTAGAAAGCCCAGTTTTATATATATATATATATATATATATATGTGTGTGTGTGTGTGTGTGTGCGCGCGCATTAAAGATACCAAGAAATTTTAAATACTTGGTTTTAATCCTTTTCCCAAGTAAGCAAACAAAGTTTTGCATGTAAATGTATTCACATCTGAGCTACTTGTATAAAGAGGCTAATAACTTCATATCACTTGCCTTAGTATGTATCCCATAATGCAAAGCACACCCCCCTTTCAGGCATGTATAATACAATGCATAATGTTTTGCTTACTTGGGAAAAGGATTAAAAACCATGTATTTAAAATTTCTTGGTATCTTTAACTTATATTACACCCAGGGTAAAAAACTTTCTACATATATATATATATATATATATATATTCAATTCTTACTCTGTGTTTTCACAACTATAAGGACTACTACTATAAAATGTCATTTTTGATTTGCAGTATTATCATAACAAGAGAAACAAACTTGATTCCAAAGCTTTATAAAAGAAATATTTAATTACTACGAAGTAATTTTGTAAAAAACAAAAATATCTTTCAAAGAGAGGACGTACCTGAATAACCTATTTATCCACAAACTAGTATCTGTTACAATCTGTGTAGCTAGCCTTCGTAAATGTTTGGTTTCAAGAGTTGATATGTATGCTGATAATGTATGTGAAACTATGGCTATTTTTCCAACTTTATCCAAATGCCGTAAATGACCACTGCCAGAGAAAACTCATTTCAGTTAATTAACAATATTAACTAATAATATTTAATTTAAAATGTAACAAGTAAGCAAAATATAATCAAATCAATTCACTTAATTTATGTATCAAAAAATTATATTTAAACGAATCCACAGCACATATGATAAAACGAACTAGTGACACTGTGAGAATTAATAATGAAGAGTATGAATGAAAATGTCAAGAAAGGTAGTCAGCATGATGCCCAGGCATAGCTTCTCAGTGAGAAGCTGAGTGAACGAAAATTATGAATGGGTTGAAATGTTTGGAATTATGCCAAAGCAGCTATTTTTATAAGGCCATTGCTTATTTTGAAGGATAAAAAAATCCAAGATTGTAGAAGGAAAAGCCCTGTTACCTTCGTACAACACTGGCTAAATGATAGTGAAAAGTATACTGACAGAGCAGTGAGAAGAGAAAGGAGTGTGTAAATGTGTTGGATGAATTTCAATGGATGTGAAGGAACAATGTAAGAACAATGGATTAATGTAAGAACATCTGAATGCATCTGAGTCAAGTGGAAAGGCTGTTGCTAGAAGAATGAATAATAATGAGGCAAAGAAGAGATGTCATGAAGTAAGATATGTGAAAGCAGAAGAGTAAGATAGCTGAAAATAAAGAGCTTGTGAATGAACAGGAAATACTGTGAGAAGAATTGCATTATGAGATATGAGAATTAGAGAAGAGGAATATAAAATGGACAGAGAAACATGGAAATCCTTATGCCATGTCTACCTGGTTAGATTGAACAGGGAGATAGGGCATAATGAGAGCAGGATACTAGAAACAGCAGCCAATGTGTGTATGAGGGTGATCAACATAAGAAGGGGATATGCAAGCTGGGCCTGGAGTGAAATATGGAATAGCTGATAATAAAGAAGAAAAATCTACATCAAGTATGGAGAAGCCACACAAGAAGTGGCATGGTTGGTATTAGTTGTAAATCCAAAAATGAGGTGTTTACAAATACTAGGAGTATCAGAAATAAGGGAGATGAAATTCTTGCTTTGATGTAGAGTTCAGTTATCCAATAATTGCTGTTACAGATGAAACAAGGTTGGATGACACTGATACCCTGGAAGGAAGCAAGATAGAAGGGTATGATGTTTTTTGTGAGAACAGGAGAGGCCAGAGTACTGATTGTACTTAATTACAATGGAGAGATCGCAAGAGGGAAGAGATAATGGCAAGGATTTTGATGCAGTGTTGTAAGAGATGAAGATGGAAGATGAGTTAGTTAATGCAAACAAGAAAATCATTATAGACATATGATCATAGACAGAGTGATAGTGGATAAGGATCTGAAATTTAGGGGACACATTGCCAAAATTGTGAAGACAACACAAAACATTCTGGGAATGATGCGTAGGACACCGACTTGTAGAAATAAGGAGATTCTTGTTCCATTGTATAAGGCTTTGATTAAGCCACACATGGCCTTCGGCGCACAGATTTGGTCACCTGGTTTTCAAGAGGATGAAGAGATGTTGGAAAGGGTCCAGAGATGACTTACTAAAGTAGTTTTCTGATCTCTGGAATGTCGAATATGAGGAAAGGTTGAGAAGATGCAATTTACAGCGTCTAGTGGATAAGAGGAAGAGGGACGATATGATAGAGACCTACAAGTTAGTAAGCGGTTGTTATAGGATCAATGTTGGAGAGGTTTTACAGCAAATGGTGGGAGATCAGGGGAGAACCAGAGGACATCCCTGGAAGCTGTATAAGGAAGGTGTGAGCAGGGGAGTGAGAAGCAGGTTTTTTGCATGCAGAGTTGTGAATGATTGGAATGCCTTGCCTGAGACTGTGGTGTCTGCAGAGAATTTGAGTGTGTTTGAGGAGCACAAAACAACCTCCTAGATCAGTCTTTGACTCCATGGGATCTTGTGATAATAATAATTATTATTATTTATGGCATTTAGAAGAGCGGTACCCAGGAAATTCAAGTTTTCTGAGGGACAACTAACTTGGGCAGTATGTAACAGGAGTACTCGTGAAATGAGAATCATTGATGCCATTGTGAATGAGTTTTGAAATCTGCTTCCAGTAAACTAAGCGACTTCCTGGTAGCCAGCCATACAGAAAGCAAATAGCATCAGGCAATAATATGGAATGATGAATACTAGTCAAGAACTATAACAACAGCAAATACAATTTTAAAGTGTTCAAAGGTTAAATAAAGCAGGTGTAGAATTACTAGCTGAATGGAGAAGAAATTAAGCATGTAATCTATAAGGCAACATTATAAAAACATTAGTGAAAGATAATCAATTACCTGAGTTTAAAAAAAAAACAGTCTAGAAAAGTGACCTCTAAAGAAAGCTAAAGTGCAGTATGAATAGCGATTAACTAATCTGCGAAGAAAAATTCCAGAAAATTATTTTGATATCTGAACAGTAAAAAAAAGAATAATTATATGAAGATGATTTCAAATGATGAAAATGGTAGACTGATGACCACTGCAGAGAATATAGAATATTTAACACCCCAACCGGCCATGATGGTTGGGGAGTTGAATATTCATAAATATCAATCTTTTCTATGTTATGGAGCTATACTTGGGGAGCTCCATAACTATCACTACAGGATCCTATGCGACTTCTATTCCTGCAGTGCAGGGTGTTTGCCAGGGTGATCCTCTATCTCCCCTTTTCTTTAACTGCGTCATAGATGAGTTTCTTCACTCTCTTCCTAGCCATATAGGCTAATCTCTGGGCGCTTCTTCCTTTAATACTATGGCCTTTGTGGATGATCTTATTCTCATAGCCTCTACTAAAGTAGGCTTGCAGGAACTCCTTGACCAGGCAGTTGACTTTTTCTCTATTCAAGGCCTTTCTATTAATGCAGAGAAGTCCTGCTCTTTAGCTTTTGTCCCCTTTGGTCGTGACAAGAAGCTAAGGTCGAGACTATATATTTTTCCTTGCACGGGAGGCCGTTGCATGCTTTGACCATCCTGGAAGAGTGGAGATACCTCGGTATATCATGTTCACCCCAAAGGAAAGGTCTTCTGTCCCTTCTATCCTAGAAGCTGGGATCGCTTCTTTGAGGAAAGCTCCTCTCAAGCCCCAGCAAAAACTGTTTCTCCTTTCCCACTATCTCCTACCTCGCTTTTACCACAAGTTGGTGTTTGGTAGGACATATATCTCGGTACTGTCCCGAATGGATAGGGCTATCCATTCAGCTGTGAGATCATGGCTCCGACTGCCACCAGACACCCCTACTGCATATTTCCACGCAAGGGTGAAGGTCAGCGGGCTTGGGGTTCCATCACTTAAATGGGTGATCCCATGCTTGCGGCTGTCCAGAATCACAAAATTAGAACTTTCTTCCCCTATCTGCAGAGAGGCTTTCTAAAGGCTGGTCCCATTATCAAGGTACCTTAATTGAGTCAGCACCTCCAGAACACAAGAGATGGGCATCTCTGCTGCGCTCTTCTGTAGATGGTGCACCTTTAAAAGTCATATCTGGTGCCTCCCCAGCATGATTGGGTAAGAGATGCACCAGACTCCTCCCTGGGTTCGAGTATATTGACCTTATCAGGACGAGGATCAATGCCCTACCCACTCTAGCCTGCACAGCTCGATGGAGTAGTGACAACTCAAACTGTAGGGCTGGCTACCACTACAGTGGGACACTGTCTCGTATAGCTCAGTGTTGCTTCCACACCCATGGGGTCTGCGTGCGGAGGCATGACGCTGTGGTCTCCATTCTGAACAACCGCTTTAAGAACAAAGGTTGGCAGACAGTGGTGGAACCACATTATAGGACCTCTGTGGGTTTGTGTAAGCCAGACTTAGTGATTAAAAGAGATGGTGATGTATGGGTAGTTGATGCCCAGGTGGTGGGAACAGGGCCCCCACTAGTCAGTAAGATACGGGAGGAGCATGGGGGCAACTCCAAAGTTTACTAGCGCCACCATCTCTTTACATGCTGTATGGAGCACAGATAGCTATAAGGACTTAAAACAACTTGGGCTTACGCAGAAGGATATAAAAGTTCTTTCCTTGAAGGCCCTACAGAGCACACTGGTAGCATGGCATTGCCACCAGAGAATTACTACAATGATAACTAGAACAGGCATAGGGTAAAACGCTTGTAAAGGGTTAGGCTTATATCAAGTCTGGACGAGATGTCTGGTTGTGATGTAAGGGTAGTACTGCCCATAACCAGTACAAAGTTTAATAAAATAAAAAAAAATTTTTAAAATTTAACACCCCAACTGGCCATGATGGTTGAGGAGTTAAATATTCATAAATATTAATCGATGGACATAAAATTCTGTAACTCCTATTGAATAACATGGATAAGAAGTGCAATTTGGTCTCATTATTTCATCCACCACGGCCAGTAGAGAGGTTAGTAAGCAATTAATCAGGGTATATCATCCTCACGTAACATTATACAAAGTTTGCATACAGAGGGATAAGTAGGTCTGTTTTATTATTTTGGATTTAAGACTGAGGCAACAAAGGTTACAAGACCAGTGTATTATGTTTGTAAAGATGAGTGAGGAGGATATATATGATCATTAGTTACACTGACTCGGTGATTAGACATGTTCATCTTTTTTTGACTGACTAAAACCGAGAAAATAGATAAGTTAATTTAATGGAACACACAACATGTTTCTTCAAACCTACTTCTTCAGGTGTGGTAACACTTACAGCAAATTAAAAAAACCATAAAAACACTGTGCCATTATAATAACAGACTTCTTCCTAGTTTCCGGGAGAGCAAGGATTTTAAGGAGGATGCCAGATATTTTGATAATTTATGTCGGTGAATCAATACTATCAACTATTGGCCTGAGCGGACAATTTATTTTATGCACCTTTGGAAGGCTGTATAATCTTGGAGTAAGTGGATGTAAGGACCGAAGACAAAGACGTGCGTTTCTTGGAAGTTCCGTTGTCATCTTAAGGAGATTGTTTGATTATGTATCTCTCTCTCTCTCTCTCTCTCTCTCTCTCCTTCTCTCATTGGGTCTCAGTCTAGTTCAGAGTAGGTATCTGATTCTAGTGATCAGGATTTTTTCGCAATAAACTGTTTTATTTAGTACGACCGTTGCATTGCCCTTGTCTGCTAAGAGGATAATATCTCTATTCTTTTAAGTTTTTTGATAGCTAGTCTTTCACGAGGATAAATGTTGTCGACTGGTGGTTTTGCATTGTTAATTGCAAATATTGCCTCCATATGAAGTAAATTTGTGTCTGCTGTAGGAAGCAGTGAGCTAGCTTTTTCTATCTTAGTAAGAAACAATTCTCTAGGAATGGATTTTGGCGAAGGAACAAAATTAAGACCTTCTGAGAGAATATGCTCTTCTTCCAGACTAAGGGTGTAAGATGATTTGTTTATTACTAATTTTTTTAAGGCCTTCATGATGCTTATTAGGAGCGAATCGTTCCTGTGTTAATCTGAGTGAATTAAATTTCCTAATTAGCTTAGATTTATTGATTTCCTGAATTCTTGAAGCCTGTCATGTGCTTATCTCTTTAATGGTGTTCCATGACATGGGGTCTAAAGATACTGCTAAATGATTTTCCGAAGTGAGTTTTTTCTAAAGAGATAGGTTAAGTTCCATTTTGTGTCACTGATTCGATTTATCCTCATCAGGATACATTCCAACTTACAAAAGCTTATCAGAAAACCACCAGAAGCATTGGATTATTCATCAGCAGGCTTGTCTTTTTAAATCACTGTAAGTCCTTTTCAATCATTCTGAAATTCCTACAATTCAAGGAAATCATCACAAAGGAAAGGGCATGTAGAATTTACTAAAAAGCAAAATTAGATCTTTTAAGAGAACAAATCGGTGACACGAAACAGAACTTAACTTATCTCTTTAGAAAAAAACTCACTTTGGAAAATCGTTTAGCAGTATCTTTAGACCCCATGTCGTGGAACACCATAAAAGAGATAAGCATGTGCCGGGCTTCGTGAGCCTCAGGAAATCAATAAATCTAAGCGAATTAGGTCATTCAATTCACTAAGATTAACACATTAATGATTCGCACCTAATAAGCATCATGAAGGCCTTAAAAAATTAGTAATAAACAAATCATCTTACACCCTTAGTCTGGAAAAGAACATATTCTCTCAAAACGTCTTAATTTTGTTCCTTTGCCAAAATCCTTCCATAGAGAATTGTTTCTTACTAAGATAGAAAAAGCTAGCTCACTGCTTCCTACAGTAGACACAAATTTACTTCGTATGGAAACAATATTTGCAATTAACAATGCAAAACCACCAGTCGACAACATTCATCATGGTTAAAGACTAGCTATCAAAAAACTTAAAAGGAATAGAGATATTATCCTCCAAGCAGACAAGGGCAATGCAACGGTTGTACTAAATAAAACAGTTTATTGCAAAAAAAATCCTGACGTTAATAGAATCAGATACCTACACTGAACTAGACCAAGACCCAATGAGAGAGAGACATAATCAAACAAACAATCTCCTTAAGATGATAATGGAACTTCCAAGAAACACACGTCTTTCTCTTCGGTCCTTACATCCACTTATTCCAAGATTATACACCCTTCCAAAGGTGCATAAAGCAAATTGTCTGCTCAGGCCAACAGTTGTTAGTATTGATTCACCGACATATAAATTATCAAAATATCTAGCATCCTCCTTAAAAGGTCTAGTAGGAAAATCTTCCTCTTACATTAAAAATTCAATCGACTTTGCTTCTAAAATCAAAGATATAAAGCTGAAGAATTCGGATATTATGGTGAGCTTTGATGTTGTGGCACTTTTTACAAATGTTCCAATGCAAGATGTTCTCAGCATTTTAAAAAACAAGATCGCTAAAAAGATTTTTGCTCTCCTCTCACACTGTATTAGTTAGGATTATTTTAAGTTCAAAGAGAAAATTTATAAACAGAACAAAGGACTAGCTATGAGTTTCCCCCCCCGTCTCCAATAGTAGCCAACATTTTCTTCAAGATTTCGAAGAAAAAGCTATCTCAAAAGCAACATTAAAACCTAGACCATGGCTCCACTATGTGGATGATATATTCCTTATTTGGAAGCATGGTGTAGAGAATCTTCACATCTTCCTAAATCATTTAAACAACTTCCACCAAGACAAAATTTACCATCAAGATTGAAGAAAATGGTTCCCTTTCATTTCTAGACTTACTAAGATGTCTGATTCTTTAAGGATCTCAATCTGCAGGAAATGAACACACACGAATAGATACATACATGCATCCTCACATCACTATCCCTCACAAAAGTGAGGTATCATTTCCACATTGGCTCACCGTGCTCACTCAGTATTGTCCGATGAAGTACTAAAAAATGAACTGAAATATCTAGAAAGAACTTTCTTAAATAACGGATACTCTTCCAAAAACATTAAGAGGCAACTATACCAGCGCTCTCGAAACAACACAGAGATCCCTAACAACCCCAAGGGTTATATTTCTTTACCATACATCAGCTCACTCACCCGGAAACTAGGAAGAATTTTGAAAAAAATTTAATATAAAAACATGTTTTTCAACTCTTCCAAAACTAAGGTCAGTTCAAAGCTACCCAAAACAAGCTCATAACCATCTTCAGTTCTCTGGTGTATATAAAATAATATGTGATTGTGGGAAGCCATACTATGGCTAGACTGAGAAGTCATTCCTCCTACGGCTAGAGGAACATCAAAGAGACATTTCATACAATAGAATCAGAGCAATTGCACTCTCAAGTCACGTCTTGTTTTCAGTGAACACAAACGATGAAGGCCGCCAACACGGTGTTGGATCCTGAATGAAGGAATCTTGCAAAGAAATCATTATTCAGAATCCAACATACTAAACTTACTAACAAAGAGAAATACCTGCACATCAGCTGAAATTAAAAGTGAAACTTTTTCACTTTATGTATAAAATTTGCATTCTTTATTTCATGTACCATATATTTAAGCTATTGTGATCATATTAAGATTTTTTTAGAGTATGTCTTAAAAGAGGGATAATCTGATTTAATTTAAGCCTCACTTAAGCTGTGTAAAAATAACTGCGAGGCATCAAACGGTTACTAAATAATAATTCTTGGAAGGTATAAAGCTACACGTGTACAGCGTAATGCTGGCAGCAGTTGCTTAAGCGGAACGTATATTGATGCGAATTCTGGGAATACAAGAGCATAACAGCGTTGGGAAAAAGCAAGGGATGAGCCGAAGGGGTGAAAAGATATGGGTCGTGTGCAAAGGGAAATGAGGAAAAAGAGGGAGCTCTAAGGAGAAATATAAGGGGACGAGCGCCATATCGGGGAGGTCTCGTCATATCGTTTTCCTGTTTGGTGACTCAGAAGTTAGCGGGAGTTCACGTAAAGGGGGATGAAGAGTCTGTGCTAAGATAACGTCGGACAGCAGGCTTTCTTGAAAATGGAGAAGGATTCTACACAGAGCTGAAGGTAAAAATTTCCATTATTATTATTATTGGTTTCTATTATATTTTAATCATTCCTCTTTAAATGCGAAACATAGCATATCAGGCAATTTCTTACCTTTCAATGATAACAGCACAATTCATAGAAATTGGCGCTAGTTATTTGTTTTTGAATGAATCCATTTCCAAAATTGGACTTTTTCCCTTCCAATGGGCGGTTCGTTAACATGGCAGTCTATGGGAGACTGTAGTGGACGCATGTTTATGTGAGAGGTACCCCATGTTCATTCGCAACCGGATGTTATGTCACCAGAAGGGGGATGAAATCAAAAGTTACGCTAAATTGACGTCGCCGTGATGTGCAGTACGGGAACTTGCGGCAGACCGCTGGTTAGGTTAGGTTACGTTCCAGCGAAATGCTTTCCTGGAGGGGGACGGGCCGCATTGTTCTGGATGTGAAAAAAGATGACATGGACTCAGAAAGCACATGGAAAGCAAAAGGAGCTAAGAAAAACGAATAGAGCTGTCTACAATGCCTACAATGAGAAAATGAAGAACAAAGAACAGACACCAAAGAAAAGCAACAACACACATCAAGGTAAGCCGTCGCTGAGAAGTCCCATCGAGTTGTTCCTGAAATGCAAAGATTTAAGTCCGTTTTCAGCAGAAATAATGAAGATAGCGTAACCCCTACGTTGGCATATGGACAGCCAATAGACAAGAAGTAACCAGACGTACACGTGGTGCTGAAAGACGCGGAAAAAGTTCGGTAAGGTGAAATTATTCTATTTTTGCGTATAAAATTCATTAGAAGAGAGAAGATTGTTTGAGAATGTGAAATTAAGAACAATATTCTAAAGAACTCTGTGGACAGTCTCTAATTAGAAAGTTAACCTCCTTTGAGAGAGTAAGAAGAATTGTTTGGAAAAGATCTTTAGTAATTGTATGTAATAGGATTAACTTAATGAGATCATAATTGTGGATTTTAGTAACTGAGTAACATTAGAATGTTCGTTTATATTATCTTATAAATAGCATTACAGAAAGGAATTTTAGTTTAACTTCATATCATTTGCTATCTATCCCAATATGCAGTTATCGTGTTTTGCATGCTTTATGACCTTTAATTAATTTAGAATATGTTAACCTCTTAACTCGAGTTTCAATTAGTATCGAGTCATAATTGAGTGTATGAATTTTGTATTCTGTTTAGATATTCCAATAAACATGTCATATTTACCTAAACCTGAGTCATGCCTGATTACGATTCCAAACTACCACTTATAAAAATAGAACCTACTTTTTGTGGGAAGAAATTAGAAAGAGTATATAATTATAGATTTTGGTCATGACTGCAGTCTGAATCTATACAGCAGCATTAAAGTAAAGTATTGTGTAAGAACAGCTCAGAATCTAGTATCGTCTTCCTGAGTAGGAATCCTTTTCTACTATAGGATACTGGCTGGGGCAGCATAATATAAATTTGCCAGTATCCGAAGAGGAAACAATCCTAGATATAAGTATATTAGGCCTGATATCTGACAAAGTAAAATAGCCATAGAAAGATAGAATAGATATATATAAAACAGAAAATATATAGAGAAAGCAAATATATAACAACGGAGTAGATTGGAACGCAACATCAAATGTTTATGTTTGTCACGATGAAGTGGAATGGCACATAGTTGAATTCAAAGAAATTGTCCTAGACCCTTTTCACATCAACAGCAATCTCAGTTATAGTCTACCTGACTTGCATAGTTCTGCCATTAGATACTGGCGTAAGCGTGAACTCATATGCTCGCATTTGCACAACAATAGAACTACAGAAAGGACTATAATGACAATTCAAACTTAACGTCAGTTTAAAAGTCTGTTATTATAATGGCACAGTGTTTTTATGGTTTTTTTAATTTGCTTTAAGTGTTACCACACCTGACGAAGTCCGTTTGAAGAAACATGTTGTGTGCTCCATTAAATTAACTTATCTATTTTCTCGGTTTCAGTCAGTCAAAAAAAAGTTCATCTTTTTTTCTTTGAACTGCTTATTTCTTCTACTTTAATAGTATCAGATTTACTTGCGGTTACAACAGGTGTATCACAATTAGGGTTAGCATCACCAGTTTCATTTGCTCTTCTTTTCAAACTCCTAGTTCTAAGCCACTTTTCCATTATTAAAAAACGTTTCCGAAAAATATATAAATATATAAATACTGGGGTTAACTCACAACACACTTTGTCCAAGTATCACTTAGCACTTCTGAGGATATACTGAGCCTTAGTTGAAGGAGGTTAACCTTCAATAATAAAAATCAGTAAACAACAAGCAATTGGCTGAAATGTGGATAACACATGTTCACTTCAAATCTGACAAAACAGCAAAGGAAGGCAGAAGCAATAAAACTATATTGTTGTTCACTTCAGCCTTCTTTTATTATTCGTCATTCTGCCACTAAATTAGCAGCAGAATGGCTAATAATAAAAAGAGAGGTGAAGTGAACAACAATATAGTTTTATTTTAGCAGCAGAATGATGAATAATAAAAGAGGGGTGAAGTGAACAACAATATAGTTTTATTGCCTCCACCTTTGAACATTCTGATTCTATTTATTAGTTTTTTTTAAGTCTCCATTTGATTTCAATAATTTTTACTTAATTATTCTTGTTTGGATAATTAAAAAATATATATTTATTGAATTAATTTGTCTGCCTGCGGACCATCTGTCCCATCATCGCGGAACACCTGTGGTCCATGGACCACAGGTTGAGAAACACTGCTTTATACTTTTCTATGATCTGTCAAAGGCAAAGGATCTGATCTTTGATACACTTACCTTTCCTAAAATCTGCTTGTTCCTGAGGCATCTCTGCCTCGACTTTGGCCTCAATCCTATTTAGAATGATCTTTAATAAAATCTTGCTGACATGAGAGAACTTATGGTAGTGCTAGTACGAAAACAGATTTCTTCCAGTCTCAAGGCCATGATAGTGTCTCCCATATTCTTGTAATCAATCTATGAAACACTCTCATCTCTCCATCCCCTGTAGTCTTAATTAACTCTGCTGGGATTCTATCTACACCTGAGGCCTTATTGCTATTAATCTGTTTAACTGATCTTTCAATCTCATGTCTAAGTGGAGGAGGTTCCAAATTGAAATTTTCTTGGTGAGAGCGGCTCTTCCAAATTTTCTTTATCCTCTTTGTTGTACAGTTCTTCACAGTATTCTTTCTTCTTGATTTCCATTTCTTCTGTTAGTACTACTCCATTCCTGTCTTTGATGACATTCAATTTGTTCTTAAACTTGTGCTTTAGGTCATGAACTAAAAAAACATCCTTTTATAATTGTATCTTCTCATCTGGAACACTATATCTTCACATTTATTAGTATAAAACTTTTCCTTGTCCTGCCGGATGGATCTTCTAACTTTTCCATGTAATCTCTTATATTCTTCAGTCCCTCTATCTCTTTGTTTCTCCAACTGTCTTCTTTTGATTTGATCCTATGTTGAATCTAATATCCATGTGTTTCTTGGTCTTCTTATTGGGCTGAGATACTTCTTGGCTGCATCCTGTGTTATAACTTTGACTCCTGACCAGAGCATTTCGAGTGACTGGTGAGTTCTGCTCGCTAGTCTCCAAAAAATCATCTGAGTTGATGTTTCTTCTGTGAACCCACTAGGAATTATTCTGACATCCAGTCTGGTGGGGACATGCCTGACTTGGAAGGTTTTGGAGTCTTAGTCTTACTTTGGCTCTTACTAGTTGATGGTCTGTACCACGGTCTGCTCCAGACTGTGGTACAATAAGACAAGTATGCACATCAGAAATGCTTGTCTCCCACTGGTGGAGAGCCAGGATGTAATCGATCTGGTGACTTGACCTTCAGTGTTAGATGTCTGAGTATAGGTCTGTTGTGGGTGTTTCTGGTTTTGGAGTCTCAGTCTTACTTTGGCTCTTACTAGTTGATGGTCTGTACCACAGTCTGCTCCAGACTGTGGTACAATAAGACAAGTATGCACATCAGAAATGCTTGTCTCCCACTGGTGGAGAGCCAGGATGTAATCGATCTGGTGACTTGACCTTCAGTGTTAGATGTCTGAGTATAGGTCTGTTGTGGGTGTTTCTGGAAACAGGTATTGGTAATAACTAATCTGTTAGCATAGGCAAATTCCACAATCTTTCACCACACATTTTATGTTCACCCAGATGAAACATGCCACACTCAGGCCTGACTCATACTCTCTCTCCCATGTTTGCATTATAGTCCCTTAAGATGTCAAGTACATCTTTGCTTGGTAGGCAGTTCAAAACAATCTAAGTTTTCATTGGAAGTTTTTTCCCACTTGGCTAGACTATAAATTATATATTTAATTTATAACGGGATCATAACCAAGAGGGATTTTTGCCTGAACTGTCTTCAGTATCACAGCTACCCCATGATGCTTTGAGTCACCTCCTGAATAAACTACTAGTTTATTTTCTTGTCTTTTGAAGTGACCTTCTCCATTTCATCTAGTCTCTGTAACTCCCATGATGTCCATTTTATACCTCTCCATCTCTTTACAGACAATATTAAGAAAGCAATGAAAAGAATGAGTTTTCCTCAACACACTATCAGGTTGATAGCCAATAGTAGAGAGAGCAAGAAGCCACAGTAAGAACAGGTGGATTCATTGATTGGCTTCAGGTTGGAAAGGGAGTTAGGCAAGGATGCCTAACTCACTTTCCAACTTGTTTCCTCACTTGTTTAGTATGTATGCAGAGGACATTAAGCATGTAGTATTAGATCAGCTCAAGACAGAAATTAGGATAGGTGGCAGATTGATCAGTAATCTGAGATATGCTGATGATATGGAACTCCTTTGTAATGACAAGAAAAAACTACTTGCCAAAGTTAACTAGATCAGTAAAAACAGATGATTTCAGCTCGATGTTACATAATATTACACAATGTATGTTACAAAAGTATTATGTGGCGTATTTGCCACAATTCTCTGTGTTGTAGAAGTACCATATTATATGGGGTTGGCTGTATAGGCAAAGTAGTTAAGTGAGCAAGAGAATGGTGATCGTTATGTGTGATTTTAATGATGCAATATTGACTGGAATGAAGAAACAGCAACAAAGAAAATATGGAGAACATATGAGGGTTGTGTCTTAGAGCTGATCACATCAGAGGATGCAGTCTATCTCCAGTTGGCAAGGATGACCATAAGGTGATCACTTGGGCTGCAGCCAGTCAAATGAGAATTTCAATAAAGAAAGGATATATGTGGAACCACAAAGCTAGTGGTTCCACATATATAAAAACTTAGAAGGGAAATGTTGCTTGGACACTGATAGAAATATTTAACAGCAGCAGCAATGTGCAAGTATATTTCAAAAGTGAAAAGGCTAAACAAGACAGGAGGGAAATGGATGGATGAAGAAATTTAAGTATACAATCTGGAAAAATAAGCTTTATGAAGAGAGTACAAGATGAATGGTAATAATCAGTTATGTGAGGAATACACAAAAGGTGACTTGGTTGATAAGTTTAGCAAAAGTTCAATATGAAAAGAAATTAGTCAATCAGGCCAAGAAAAATCCTAGAAGGAGTTCTTTCAATGAGTGAATTAGAAGGAAAGGATGATGTTAGTGGATGAAAAAAGGTAGACAGGAAACTGATATAGAGAACCAAAAAATGTCACATTGAATGTATGGGGGAAGGGGTATCATGTAAAAGAGACGGATAGTAAATGAGCAGAAGGTGTATAAGGAATTATGTAAGCTTGTGTTAATAAGGCAGTAGTACTGCAAAAAGAAGAGGGATATGACTGAAACATAAGTCTGTGAGCAGTTAGGAAATTGAACCTCATTACCTGGTGAGACCATCACCCTGCTTACTGGAAGCCTGAAGTAGCTTGAAAAAATTTCATGTTTGGTCTCTATAGCAGGGTTTTCAGACCAAGTAAAAATCAACAAAAAAAGAAAAAATATATAAAATTAATAATAATAAAAAAAAATTCTTAGCTCACCCACAGTATGAAGGTATTATAGGTTTACAAACACTTTTTACAGGTTGGGGCCACATAAAAAAAAAAGTTGTTAAGCAGTTAATGTGGAAGAGATTTTTATTGGAGTAGAGAGAGAGGGTAATTCCTGGAAGTTGTATTAGGAGGATGTGAGCAAAGGAGTGAAGATAAGGTTCCTTGATAGAGTGGTTGGTGAGTAGAATGCATTGGAAAAGATGGAAAAGAGATAGTAAATAAGCAGAAGGTGTATGAGGAATTATGTAACCTTGTGTTAATAAGGCAGTAGTACTGCAAATAGAAGAGGTGGGATATGACGGAAACATAAGTCCATGAGCAGTTAGGAAGTTGAACCTCATTACCTGGTGAGACCATCACCCTGCTGGGGAGTGTAGCAAGTGCAGAAACTGTGAATGAGTTTAGAGCATGGTTTGATAATATATTTGTGTGAGATCATGAATATCACGCAATGAGTCTTATGACTTTGTGGAGGTCTAATGAAAATTTCCCACCTTCGAAGTCATTCAAATGCATCTGAAGAGCTGCAATACTCCTAATTACCTCTCCCAACTTGCACATCACCCACAAACAATCTCTCTCTGCAATTCAGCAACAATATCACTCATAAAAAAGAATGAGCATTAACAGTTCCCATATTGAGTCCTGTGGAGCACTACTTATGACTTCCTCCATCCACTCACTGATGTATGCCAGAATACCATAATTTCCATCCATTGCACTAAACTAATATCTACATCCATACATTGCAATTTAAATTATCTGCTTGTAATCTAATGTGAGTACACACTTTTAGATTATTAAATTTCATCTAGTCAATGGTCCAAATGAAGTAAAATAAATTTGAGATAACAAAAATGTTTGTAAAATTCCAAATGTTCAATTAAGTCATTCTCGTTCTATCTATCATTCTATATTCAAAGTTCTATCACATAGAACAAATGTGATAGGTGCTCTTACACACAGCAAAATACATCTACAAAAAGTAACCTTTTTAAGTTTTTTTTAAAATAATGAATAGACACTGGTTATGTTTCTCCATTTTTATGTAATCAAACTATCTGCCAAACTATTTTCCTCAAGTGCATTAGATATTTTGCACCTAATAAAGGCAGCTGATGTCTTGCATTTTGTACCTGTAATCTGAACAATATATTTTGAAAATATCAGAAGACAAGTGACCTAAGAGAAGCAGGCTAGAAGGCCAAAAGTGCCATATGTGGTTATTTCTGGTGCTGAAAGAGATAAGTTCTTTCTTATTTTTGAAAGCATTTGGCAATAATTAACTCATTCTTTCTGCAATATTATATTTACGAGTGTTTAAGTTGAAGGATAGTGGGCTTAATTTTGTGCTTTTCAGAGTTTTTATTTTTATTTTATCATATGCTGCATTGTGCATCATAGAACCTATACGTAAAACAATGGTGAATAATTTAAATATGAGTGATTTGTTCCCTGCAGTGTATGAGAAATGGATTCACTTTGTAGAAAAAGAAATTTATGGAAAGAGAATGAAACTAGAGTTTGTTTGTAGTAAGTGTTTCAACAGTAAATGCCAGAAGTGTGAAGAGAGTAAGAAAAATAACAGCAGTGAGTTGAAAGATGAAATGCATGAACATGAACTTGGCAAGGTTGATGTTGCAAACAGTATGAGTGACTGCAAAAATGAAATGGTGAAAAATGATGAGAATGACAGAATGGTAATGGAAAAATAGTGAATTTACATGGAGTTCTTCACAGAACAAAATGTGAGATTGAATGGTTGAAAGAACACCTAGCATACAGTATGACACAGAAGCAAAAGGAAGGGGGGGGATATAAGAGGAGAAAAACAGTATGAAATAATGAAAGTGTGAGAATAAGGATCAAATTTTGTATGGTGATTTTGGGAAAATATGGAGAAATAATGGCAAATATCTGCTGGATTTCTGCTCAGGACATGGACTGGTTATTACTAACACCATGTTCCAACATAAAAATGTGCACAAATTCACATGGAGAGAACAGGCAATAAGAAAAGTCTCATTGACTATGTTATTGTTGATAGTGATGTTTTCTCACTGGTGCAGGACACCAGAGTATACAGAGGATTTGAAATTGGAAGTGATCACTATTTAGCAGGATAAAATTGAATTTCAAATTGAAAAGAATAACATGTAAGAAAGTTTTAAAGCGAATAAAAGTTGAGCAGCTCTCAGATGTGAACTGTAGACTAAAATACAGAAAGATTATTGAAAAAAAAATGAAAGAGTTTGAGAACAGGAATCAAACCTTGGAGATTCAGTGGCAAACTCTGAAGAAAACATTGATTAATTCTGCCAGAGAGGCATGTGGTGAGGTTGTCTGCAAGGATAAAAAAATAAGAACTCCCTGGTGGACACAGGAAGTTAAAGAGGCAGTGAAGGAAAAGAAGAAAGCACATCAAAAGGTCCTGTCAAATAAGTCAGCTTGTGCTCTTAGAGAATACAGAGACAAATGCAAGAATGCTAAACACTGTGTAAAACTAGCTAAACAAAAGTCATGGGAGGACTTTGGCAAGAATATAGAAAATAAATATCAAGAAGGTGGCAAAATATTCTGGAGGTTGTTGAAGAAGCTTAGAAATGGAGGAAAGAGTGCAGTAAAAGGAGTTAGAGATGATAAAGGTGATATGAAAATGGAAGAAAAAGATATCCTTGAAGTATGGAGTAATTACTTTGAAAAACTGCTAAATGAAACAAGCAGTGATGACAGCACAGTGATAAAAAACACTGACCAGGCAAGCAGTCAGGACAGGAATACATATCCATACTTTAAGTAGAAAAAGCCATCAAAGCTTGAAATGTGGAAACGCAGCAGGAGTTGATGACAATCGACCAGAAATGCTGAAGTATGGTGGTATAAGAGTCTTACAGTGGCTGCACTGCATAGTTCAGAAAGCCTGGACAGAAGGACGAATTCCCGATGATTGGAGTAGAGCTGTCATAGTACCCATATATAAAAAAGGAAATAAAACTGAATGTGAGAATTAAAGTGGTATATCCCAATTGAGTGTTCCTGGTAAGATATATGCAAGTATACTTGAGAAACGGTTGAGAAGAATTGTGGAAGAAAAGCTTGGCAAAGAACAAGCTGGATTCAGGTCAAATAGAGGCTGTCAGGATCAGATCTTCACTTTACGACAGATAGTGGAGAAATCATGGGAATATAACAAAAATCTGTATTTAAGTTTTGTCGATTTGGAAAAGGCATATGACAAGGTGCCAAGATAGAAGCTATTCAATACGCTACAGTTATATGGGGTCAATGGGGCATTATATCAAGCAATACTTAGTCTTTATTTGAGTTGTAAGTCTGCAGTTAGAATTGAAGGAAGTACAGGAAGATGGTTTAATGTTAAATCTGGTGTGAGACAGGGATGTACATTATCCCCCTCTGTTATTCATTGTCTATATGGATCACATTATGAAGGAAAGTGGTATTAAACATGATATCAAAATTGGAGATGTTAATGTCAGTTCTTTGCTTTATGCAGATGATGTTATACTTCTAAATAAATCTGCTACAAGTCTGCAAGATTCTCTGACTAAATTGAATAGCTGTTGTAATAGATATGGTATGAAGGTCAGCAAGAAAAAGACAAAGACAATGAAAATATGCAGAATCATTGAAAATGTCAACTGTGTTGTGAATGGAGAACCTGTGGAACAAGTGAAACATTTCGGCTACTAAGGCACGATTTTTACTGAAGATAGTAAATTAAATATAGAAATAGACAACAGAATCAGCATAGACAACAGAAATAGACATACAGAATTGGTAGGAAGTCAATTGAATAAATTCATATGGAATAAGAGAGAAATTAGTCGGAATACTAAATCAGCTGTATACAAGACAGTGATCAAACCAGTTTTAACTTATGGATCTGGTTCAGAAGTAAAACACTTGCCAAAGACTAGAGACCGCAGATATGAGAGTCCTGAGAAAGATTATAGGGGTGAACAGATGGCATCAATGGCAATATCATATTAAAAACGAGGATATTAGGAAAGAACTTGACATTGTCAACATCCAGGAATGCGTGAGCAGAGCTAATCTCAGGTGGTATGGTTACTTAAACAGAATGGGCGAAGAAAGATTAGCAAAACAAGTGTTCTCTGCCAGGTTGGCAGCAAAACGACCCAGAGGAAGACAAAGATATAGGTGGATTGATACGGTACAAAGTGCCTTAGACGACAGAAATATAAGATCTGATAATGTTGGAGTCTTGACAAGTAACAGACTGATTTGGAGGAAAATTGTAGATAGGAAGTTAGTTATGATGTAATTTTTTTCATGTTGTACTATCATATCCTGTACACCCCTTGAGTGTACATGGCAGGAATTTGATGATGATGATGATGATTCAAAGTGCTTGAAGAGAGTGTGATGAAATTGTGTTTTCCTGATGCCAAGATTAAGGATGGTAAGGATGCTGTAAGGATTCAGAGAGTGAAGGCTGAAGAGGTGATTATATTGGCTGGTACATATGGTTCAGCATGTGACAAGTGTGGTATATGAGAAGATATGAAAGAGTTTCTAGTACATGCGAAAAAGAAGAATGAAAAAGTAGAGAGTCTGTTGCGATGGTATATTAGACGGGAGCTGAGACAGAAAGCAATGATAGCAAATAAATCGGTGCACAAATTGTGCAGAAGGAATGGTGTGCAGTGAGTCTGATAGAAGAAACAAATGAATTTGGGTTCAGGAGTATGAGAAAGTGTTGATCAGTGAGATTTCAGAAGTGCAGAGTCAGGGAAACTAGAATGTTTGCAGCCTGGTTGGCCGAGTGCTTAGTGTATCTGCTCTCCAACCAAAAGGCTGCAGGTTCGAATCCCGCTGTGGGCATGGATGTTTGTAATTGTCTGTGAAAATACTAGTGGTGGTAGTGGACAGTAGATGATGTTGGTGTAGATGATGAGGTTGAGTGGTGGAGAAGGAGAGTTGTAGAGTAGGTGCCCTCCCTTGATGAGTCTTGGACTTCCTGGAGGTGTCTAATAATAATAATGTTTAGGCAGATGCAGGTGAGCAGCAGTCCAGGCAACCTAGAGATTAATAAGTGAGAGAGTGATCACATTATGCTAAATGTAACACTCCAGGTTCTTAACTTTAGTGGACTAAGCAACACAAGTTGTAATGAAGGTTGTGAGATGAAGGGGATATTACAGTTTATATATACTAATGCCAAAGATGTTCTGAATAAAGGAAAGGAGTTATTCCATTGGTTAACTCAACAACTTGCACAAAAGTTATAGACATTAGTGAGACTTGGTTAACTGAGGATGATAGTTATAGGAATGGAACATAGGATGATAGTCATAAGAACAGAACAAAGGATATAGTATCTTCAGAGAGGACATAAGGAACAGGATTCGGGGGGGGGGGGGGGGTTGCTAATGATAACAGAGGAATTGAAGCTAACAAGTAAAAGTGCATCAAGAGGGTAGGCATATACAGAGGGCATTTCATTTGAAGCTATCTAGTAGTGTGAGATAGTGCAGCGCTTCCCAAACTGTGGGCCATGTCCCCCCCCCCCTTGGTGGCTGTAGGTTTTATTGAGGGGGGGGCCGTGAAATAATGAAAACAAATTTAAAATGTTTTAAGACTAAGTAGATTTTTTTTATTTTAAAAGAAATGTATTTAACTCTTATTATTTCTTTTTTGTTATTTTTTATATTTTAATGGAAAAATTCACACATTGGTGTTGGTTCACAAACTTTGCTTCCTGCGTATATTTAGGCAGTTAATGAATATTAGTAAATATTTCTTATTCATATGTTTCATTTCAAAGCAGTGGTTAATTGTATTTACTTTGAATGCTCTCCAGGGAAGCTCCAAATCTTCCTGTCCCTTTCATCACGCATTCGTAATCAGGGACTGTTGATATTTACTTTATATACATATCAAAACTCGTTTTATGTTATCACTGTCATCCGAGCTAGTTTTCTGTTACCAATAAAAGTTTCGCATATACTTCACACATGAAAAAAAGCTTAAACAAGTTCATGTGGGGAGATAGTAACTTGCTTGCAGTGGTAAACAACACGGCCTCCCTAACAGCCACTATACTGCAGAGGCAATAAAAACAAGTACTTTTATTATGCCAGTGAATAAGGTTTGAGGAGTCTGTGTAATATATTTCTCAACAAATAGTGCAATTAGACACAACTGGGATAAAAACACACTAATTAATGAATCACATGTCCCATCATACAGAAACTATGCTGTACAGACTGAAACAAAACCGTATGTTGCATGGGCAAACACAGTATCTAACTAAAAACTATTGTTATTAATTAGATGTGTGTGAGTTTGATTTCCCAAGGCAGCAATAAAATTCAACCGAATGTGTTAAAATTTGAAAGTGTTAAAACTAAGTAATATATATATATATATATATATATATATATATAATGAATGTTATGGCAGTTTCACATATGGAATTCGGTTGAAGAGAGTTAGCATTTCAACTCAATTGTCAGCTATGCTTTTATCTTTCGGGTGCACGATCTTTTGTTAATACCGCACCAATCATGTGCATGTTTTAATAACCTGCCTGTGCTGTCTGTTTCATGTTAGGCTTAATTTTACCATAAAGGGAGAAAAGTCACAAAAGAGAAAAATGTTCCTAGTCCGGGGATTCCCTTATTCAGGTAACATTCACTAATTTCATGTTATCAGTCTGTGGTGTGCCAGCATCAGTAAGTGGTGATATTATTTGATCGATTCTACGTTAAAAAATTTAACCCTGAGATGGATAAGTGGCTGATATAAAATAAAAAAAAAATCCTGCGAACAATCAGAAGAAGCAGAAACAGACTCAAAAAAAAGGACAGTATTTCATATTTTACCAGAACAGCCCGCATCGTCTTCAGAACCAAACGGTAAGAGGCAAAAAATGTAATATATGCATTTGATTTTTGCAATATTCACTGTGTATGTTTTGTATTGAATATAAATACAATAAATATTATAATAATATATCTCTCTATTACGATTTTTTTCCGAGGGGGGGCCGTGAAATATTTTAATTTTTGCAAAGGGGGCCCTGACATCCAGAAGTTTGGGAAGCACTGAGATAGAGGACAACAGGACAAAATATGTAATTGGTTGCTACTATATCCATCAGGTATAAAGGAGGACTGGGTAAATAGGAATATACTTGATAAGGAACAATGCAGTTTTGTGAAGGGTAGGGTTTGTCTCAACAATTTACTTATTTTTTATAATAAAATGACAAAGGATTGGATGACAATGATATAGGAAATGATTTGACAGAAAATATTCAGTTGTTTGCTCATGATGCAAAACCGTGAAATGCAACAGCAAATGAAGGTGATGTAGAGATCATGTAGGGTAACTTAGATAGATTAGCAGTATAAGCAAAGGTAAATGGATGCCAGTTTAATGTGGCCAAGTGTAAGGAGATTTTAGGAAGAAGGGATCACAAGCTGGTTACTATATTGATGAAACTGAGCTGCAGGAAACTTATGAGGCCAAGAACTTTGGGGGTGATTGCAGACAGGGAATTGAAGTTAGAGTAAGCATATTGCAAAGGTAGCCAAAACAGCACATCAGATTACATGATTGTTGAAGAATATGCTAACGAGTGAGGATAGAGAAGTTGTTGTTCCCCTTTATAAGGCTTTAATAAGGCCACATGCCTACACAATTTCCATGGGGGACCCCTTGTTCTCTCCCTTCCTGCCACATACTAAAAGAAAAAAAAAAAAAGTCTTCAGTGTCACTCCCATAAACCTCTGAAATAATTGATATTCTTTCTATTACATCTCCTTTTTTTTCTCTACTGTATGCAGATCTGGTCTCACAGATTCCATGTGTGAGGATGAAGAACTGGGAAAGGATTCAGAGACAAGTGACAAAGATTGTGGCAGGTCCTAGGAATTCTCCCTATGAGAACAGAATGAAGATCTGAAAGCTTTGAAAACTAGCTGATAGGTGATAAAGAGGAGACAAAAAAACATACAAGTTCTTCAAGGAATTTTACAGGACTGACACTGAAGAATATTTTCAATACATGGCAGGAAGAGAGAGAATGAGGTGTCATCCAGAAAAATTGTGTAAGAGTGTGGTTAGCAAGGGTGCTTGCTAACTTGCTACCCTAATCCATTCTACCAAAGATCAGATCCCCTCCTCTCTGAGTGCCTGGAGTTTATGAAGTACTCTGTTCCTGCAAGCTGGCGTACTTTGGACAGACAGGTAGATCAGCAACCATCCACTTAGAACACAAATCATACATCCGCAATCATGACTATGGTCAGTCAGTAAATTCAAAAAAGAAAGGCTATTTTTAAAATCTGCAGCAGCACTCAGAAATCAACTGAATCTAAATAAATACAAAATAATCTAGGCCACTTACAATTGCCCATAGAGGGCAAACCACCTAGATAGGACTTTAGACTTTGAGTGTGTGCTACATTAGTTTTTTGTAATCCCTGAAGATATCTTGGTAAATGAGACGAAATATTGGAAGTATTAAAATCAGTTTTAATCCTTTCTGAGTGCTGTATATATTCCATTAAGCCTCCAACATGTCCTCACAGCACTTAAGCTTCAACACATGGTTAGCAAGGGTGTTAGATTTTTTGCTTGGAGGGTGGTGAATGGGTTGCCAGAGGTGACTGTGAGTGATTCATCAGTGAATAAGTTTGGAGAGGTGTCATAGACATTATGTGAATAATGGATCTCTCAAGATGAGTCTTCTGATTGTGAGAAAATATCTGTATAATAATAATATAATAATAATGATAATAATGAAATTTAAGGTATGCACTACAACATGGCCTTATCTGATAGCTCTTAATAATTGTGCAAATGGTTTCATTTAAACAGAAGGTATCTACATATTATATAACATCAAAAGATGGATTATTACTGCCACATTAACAAACATGAGATGGTTATGTTCAGTCATGATTTGTGTGTATATAAACTCACAAACACAACTACACACTAATTACAAACTAAGTATAAATGTAGTCAACTCTCACTATAGCACACTTACTCATTATAACAAATATGAGAAAAGTCTCACACTCAAAGCCCCAGAGTTGTAATCTTATACAAAATAAAATTTACTGTAAAGAGCTTTCCAGTATATTGAATTATTTTTTTGGCGCCAGAGGTTTTATAATACTGAGAGTTGACCACAACTGATTTTTTTTTTTTTTTCAACACAAAAATATACCTCAATATTCTACTTACCGAAGTGAAAAATCTCTATTTGTTTCATCTTCACTAAGTAAAATTAAGTTTAGCAACTGTTGTTGTATCTCAACAAGAGACAGTCCACTATAAAAATTTATCATATCAGTTAAAGCAATTAAAACATAACATATTGACTACAATTTTAAAGAAATTATTTAAATACAACTTTCAAATATACTGTTATACCTGATATTTATTGCTCAAATCAAATCAGGCTGCAAGTTTTTCTACCCATATACCAATCAAGGTTCATCACAATCCTGGTTAGCAAGGCATTTCAAATAATAAATGCTTTGTATAATCAAATTTTATTTATTTTAACTAGAGGTATTTGAAATCTGGACAAAAGAAATAAAACATTTTGTAACCTATATATGATGATCATTAATTATATAAATAACTGAAATAAATACTGTAAATAAGGGAGGACATGATACTGCATCAAAATCAAATCAGAGTGAAAAAAAAAAAAAAAAAAAATAGAAAAGCAAAAACTGCTAAGATTGTTTGTTACTACAGTATAACAGAAGAAAATTGAAAAAAGGGGCTGCTGTAGTAAATGACCTTATGTGTAAGAGTGCACACACTGCTCTTTTAACTTAAGCATTTGGAAAGTGTGGGTCGGTGAATGTACAAAGATGAGTCAGAGAAATGAGAGATATTAGAGTTAGAACATGAAAAGTCCAATGCAGACAACTCAGTCAAAGAGCCATTATACTGGAGAAAGTGATAAGAAAGTTGGCCCAGTATGTAATGGGATTCACCTGACATGAACAAAAAAGCTACAGACAGTACTAATTTATCTCAGGTCACTAACTGGACTGGGATAGGTGAAAGGATACATGCAAGCTTAAGGGGAGATTGCATGTATAATAATGCCATCAGGAATAAGACATAGGAATTTGGGGGATCGGTTCATGCGACTAAGCAAAAAATTAGAGGCATTACTGAGATTTAGGCAACAATATAAGAGATACTGTATATTCAATATCTCTTATATTGAACACAGAGAGAAAAAAAATCTGAATGGGTGGTGTTGACGGAGAGTTAGGTGTCCTCCCTCGATGAGTCTTTGGACTCCTTGAAGGTGTCACGTAATAATATATATTCAATACAGTTTACTAAAGAAACTGTATTGAATATATATTATTACGTGACACCTTCAAGGAGTCCAAAGACTCATCGAGGGAGGGCAACTAACTCTCCGTCAACACCACCCAATTCAGGGGGCTTTGCTAAATCAAAGTACAAGAGGTCTAATCAACACCAGAGATTAGCAGCAAGACAGAAGAAACATAAGACTATGTAGAGATTTAGTCACCTTTTGCAGGAATGAGAAAATGGACAGGATCTAGAGATGGGCTGTAAAATGACTGCTAATGAGGATAAATTCATGGTTTGCAAGTTACTAAGTTCATTCAGAAGGCAGAAAAGAAGGGATATGATGAAATCATCAGTTAGTAAAGAAACTGTATTGAATATATATTATTACGTGACACCTTCAAGGAGTCCAAAGACTCATCGAGGAAGGGCACCTAACTCTCAATTTGGTCAACACCACCCAATCCACCAAATACAGTGAACAGCATCATCACACCTACACTATCTACTGCCCACCACCACCACCACTAACATTTTCACAGACAATCACAAACATCCATGTTCACGGTGCGATTCAAACCTGCAGCCTTTTGGATGGAGAGCGAATATGCTAACCACTTGGCCAACCAGGCCAGTGCACACACACACATATATATATATATATATAAAAAATTAACATGTGGCAGGAGAAAAAAAAACAATAATCTATTCCTCTCTAAATACTGAGCAAGAATGTGGTTAGAAGGAGTGTAAAGACTGCATTTTCTTGCATGGAGAGTGGTGAATGAGTGGAATGGGTTGTGCGCAGAAGTTCAGTGTACACAATCTTGCCATAAATACTGTTACAACTTCCGCACACCCTTGTGCTGCTCACAGAATTATGTGAAAGGTTCCATTAGTGGTGCAGTTCACAGCTAACATTCACATGTTTATCAGTAGAGAGAGAATTGTCTAGCTGTATGGGTTAGCAAGCAGTAGAGAGATTATGAGAACTGTGTAACTGTAATAGAACTCCATAAAGTTGGAATGGTTATTTTCAACATGCTAAAAACACTCAGGATTAATAGGATCACTTCTCCAGTGGTATGTAAACAACAGACACAGAGATATCCTCTTCACAGATGAGATTTTTACCATTGAAGAGTCATTTAACTGTCAAAATGATTAGGTATATGCCCTGGATGGTTGTACAGTATACATGCCATAGCATCTAGGATTCAGAGGTCATCACCCTGCATCACTGATGGTTTGGTGGAGGGGGGGTGTCTCAGGGGATATCCAAGTTGCATTTCTACAAGAAAGGGGTCAAAACTTCCACCAAAGTGAATCAAGACACCATGCTGGAACCTGTAGTATGGCCTCCGAACAACACCTTGGTTCATGATAGGCAGTGGACCTTCCAACAGGACTCATCCCTGCACACAAGACGAGAAACACACAACAGTGGTTGGAGGCAAATATGCCCAACCATATATCACCACCTGATTGGCTGTCTGGAAGTCCCAATCTGAATATGTTGGCCTCACAGACTTCGGGCATGAGTAAAGGCAAAAGAGAGAGACGTTTTGAACATTGAGCTGCTATCTGCACGTTACACATGTGGTTTGTATGCTGAAAGCTGAAAATGATTTATTAATAACTTAAAGGTTTAAATACTGTTACAGCTTGAACTGTTCAAGCTGTAACAGTACTTATGGTTACATCAGGTATAGTCAGTGCATTCATTTGCAGAGAAGCATGATAGTTACCATATGTTTAGTGAGGCTATCGTCACTAACATCAAGTAAAATAATGGTTACAAAAAGTTTGAAGCTAGAAATCTTGGAGAATCATTCCATGTAACATATAAGGAATGCAGAGAACCAGCATGGATTCAGATTCAGGTCTCCAGTCCTCATCCTTCTTGTGTTACTAATACCTATTTGAAAGTCAAATGAAAGGAGAGGGATGGACTGGCTATTTGGGACTAAGCCGACTAAACTGCATTCTATACTGGCTGAAACTAAATTATGATAAAGAATAATCAGATATTATATTGACTAGTCTCCTTGTTACACAAGGCTCTGACTATCAGAGAACCACGAAAAATATTCAGTGTTTCTGAAAGGAGCCAGGAATATGTCTTGGGTAAGAGTCCTTTCTTCAGGGAATTAGTGAACTGTCTATCTGAAGAATGCAGCGATAGAGCTATCTGCTAATTACTGATGTATTCTTATTTTAAAATTTCTTTTCTTCCAATTGTTTCTGCCTTTCCAGTTCTATCTCTATACTGATTTTACCAATGATGTCACTGCATTCTATGCTACTGTGCTGATTTGATATGAACCAGCTTCTCTCTTTATACAGGCTGTTTAACTTTTTCCTTTTGAAGGAAGAATGTTCCTTTTCTCATTCATTCAATCATGTTTTGTTTTACCATTTCTCTACTATTCCTTTACTACTCTTTGAACACTGAAGATACATATGAGGGGTTGTTACCAGATTAATGTGGAGAAGAGAGGGCAGCAAGGGTAGAACTAGAGACCATCCACGGAAGCTGTACAAGGAGGATGTAAGCAGGGGCGTGAGAAGCAGGTTCTTTGCATGGAGAGCGATTGGTGAGTGGAATACATTCTTGAAAGTGTGGTGAGTGCATAAACATAGTTTATGCACTCACCACATCTCTAGCAATTCATGATGTGACAGTAGCTATAAAGTCCTCCTTGGACAAGTGTAATTTTAGTGTTCAGCATCCAAGAAATTGAGCTTCCTCTTCTACTCAAAGAGTACTTATTTCATGAGCAACTGATAACACGCTACAAATCACAGTTCTTCTAGAGGTATTTCGGAAGAGTCTCTGAAGATGGTGCTCTCAACGAGAAGGCAATCAGACTAACAACTCTTTACTGATTCTCTTCACTTCTAATAAACAGATACTCAAGTCCTGTATTTTCTACCAATACTGCAAGGTACAATGTTCATGTGTGTACTATAATCATATCTAAAGCATTTAGTAACATTCTTCTTAAAAACTGAACATCTCTACTGCAATCAATCACTAACTTTGAGTCCACAGCAGTAACTATTAATACTCTCTGCTTGCTGCAGTCTTGTGGAATTGGTTACCAGCAATACTTCTCATCAACTAATACCTAAAATCATGCAAGAAACTTCCATATAACTTCCTTTTGCAGGTTGGACTGCTATAAAAAAAAACTAATTTCAAGAAATTGCTGGTATGAACAAATGCCATCTGATTAACACTTGAGAATTCCATGGCCAAAACATGGAATTCTCAACATGTTATAAACATGTTATAGTTACTATATCTAAAATCATGAATTAAATTCATAAACACTGATCCCATGATAATGCAGTACTATAAAAGAACTACCTCATCATTAATTCCATTACTCTCAAAAAGTTTTGACAGATTTTTTTTTTTAAATTCCATTCCATTCCATTCTGTATATTGACTGAATCTACTGTAATGGCATATGGCTATTAAAAGTTATTCATAGCAAAAGAAACAATTAATGACAATAATATGATATAAAGAAGTTACATCAGCTCAGGTGATACTCATTACTTTTGTAATATTTCCTTGATATTATTAGTCCAATTTCACTTTTTTATGAAAAACATAAAAACAAACTGTCAATGAATATAATACATGTTTTATCATTATTAGGAACTTAATAGTATTAATAACCTGAAATGCTTAAGAAGACTGATTTATCACATATATATGCCAAGAATAGCAATGCTACTTACAAATCATAATTACTATTACATATAAAAATAATAATTACGATGTCCATAATCATTATTCCAAAACCAACCCCACAATTCAAAAACTTCACACTTCAACATAAGAAAAAATGATATTTTCCATTAAATAAGGAAATCCTATACAATAAAACCATACCACTCACTTTGAGTGTAAAGGTCCTGGACTATACTTTGAATCATCTGGACAAGTTTCTCCTTCACCTCCTAATGAAGATGGCTGCCTAAATAAATAATAAATAAAATGATATTATATAAAAATATAAATGTAAAATATATTATCTACTCTCTATATATATAAAAAGATAAGCCAAAATTTGAAACGTTTTTATAACACGTTTTTTGTCTCCGGTTTACCAGCCCAGAACTCGGGGGGTTGGGCACCATAGGCGCTAAGGGGGAAGAGTCCCCCTAGTATAAAATAATAAGAAGAAATAAAATACAGTAGGCATGTGTAGTCCCATTGAAGTAGCATTTGCATCCTTAGTGCTAGGCCATCCAAAGAAAGCCATTCTCGGTACGAATCTAGTCACCAACTAGAGGAACTGTTTCTAACCCTTTCCTTTAACTGGTTCCTGAATTAGTCGATCTCGGACAAGGGGATTTTTTCTGCTGGAAACTAGAATTTTTCATCCTGTAACCTCAAGAAAATTGACCATAGAGCCCATACTAATTCAGACAAATAACAAACTGTATTAGGTTGGAAACCACGAGATGGTGGCATTTGTCTCTATTGGATGCATTTTATAATTAGTGAAAGTCTTGAGCCAACTATCTCTGATTGGCTATCAGTGGAGAATGAACTGCACCTCTCAGTCTCCAAAAGTTAAATAGGGCTAAAATGGCCTCACCTATTCCCTACAGCAGCGCTTCCCAAACTATGGGCCACGGCCCCCTTGGGGGCTGTAGGTTTTGTTGAGGGAGGGGCCGTGAAATAATGAAAACAAATTTAAAATGTTTTAAGACTAAGTAGATTTTTTTTATTTTAAAAGAAACGTATTTAACTCTTATTATTTATTATTTCTTTTTTGTTATTTTTTATATTTTAATGGAAAAATTCACACGTTGGTGTTGGTTCACAAACTTTGCTTCCTGCGTATTTTGGCGCTTAATAAATATTAGTAAATATTGCTTATTCATATGTTTCATTTCAAAGCAGTGGTTAATTGTATTTACTTCGAATGCTCTCCAGGGAAGCTCCAAACCTTCCTGTCCATCGCATATTCTTAATCAGGTACTGTTGATATTGACTTTATATACATATCAAAACTCGTTTTATATTATCACTGTCATCCGAGCTAGTTTTCTATTACCAATAAAAGTTTCGCATATACTTCACACTTGAAAAAAATGCTTAAACAAGTTCATGTGGGGAGATAGTAACTTGCTTGCAGTGGTAAACAACACCCTCCCTAACAGCCACTATACTGCAGAGGCAATAAAAACAAGTACTTTTATTATGCCAGTGAATAAGGTATGAGGAGTCTGTGTAATATATTTCTCAAGAAATAGTGCAATTAGAGACAACTGGGATAAAAACACTAATTAATGAATCACACGTCCCCTCATACAGAAACTATGCTGTATAGACGGAAACAAAACCATATGTTGCATGGGCAAACACAGTATCTAACTAAAAACTATTGTTGTTAATTAGATGTGTGCGAGTTCGATTTCCCAAGGCAGCAATAAAATTCAACCGAACATGTTAAAATTCGTAAAAGTGTTAAAACTAAGTAATATATATATATATATAATGAATGTTATGGCAGTTTCACTTATGGAATTCGGTTTTAACACTTTACCAGAACAGCCCGCATCGTCTTCAGAACCAAACGGTAAGAGGCAAAAAATGTAATATATGCATTTGATTTTTGCAATATTCGCTGTGTATGTTTTGTATTGAATATAAATACAATAAATATTATTATAATATATCTCTCTATTACGATTTTTTTCCGAGGGGGGTGAAATATTTTAATTTTTGCAAAGGGGGCCCTGACATCCAGAAGTTTGGGAAGCACTGCCCTACAGGGAATAAATGGCATTAGCAGAGCAAATTGAAGTGCAAACATTTTAACTCAAAATGTTAGTGTAATTATTAGCATTTAACAACATTAATGATTACAATGAAGTGTAATGATTGCACCGATAATAAAATCGCAAACAACTTAAGATAACTGATGTTTAATTGGAAAGAAACAAAAAATTACATATTAATTGTGAAATTTTATTTATTATGAATTTTTTCTACCATCATGCTGTCATTGCTTGTTTCATTTATTGATCTTTCAAATTAATTACTTCACATATCCAGAATATAAATCCTTTTATGTCACCTTTACCATCTGGTTCCTTTTACAATACTCTTTTCTCAATTTCTCAGCTTTTATCAATAGCCTCAGAATATTTTTCTGCCTTCCCAATATTTATTTACTATGATCTTAAAGTTTTCCCATAACTTGTTTAGCTTTTTACATGGTGCTTTCTTACATTTTTTTCTCTCAGTGCAAACCGAGAGGAGACCTCCACATAGCCTTTAAAGGAATGTGGAGAACCGACCAGGGCTTCTGACTTAATGTCCAATCCTCACCTTCTCGTGGTGCACCCTGTTGGGTATCTATTTTGATACTGAACGAACGAGGATGGGCTGGCAATTTGAGATTTAGCCGAACAAATTGTATTATTATTGGTTAAACCAAAATAAAAAATGATGGTACAACATGACAAAATTTCATGCCGCCTGGGGCGTCGCCCGGTTAAACAAGGCCCCCGTTGTTTTCGCCAGGGAACCAGGGCGAACAGCGAAAAGTCAGCTACTGGAACAAATCTGAAAACAAACCCCAACTCTACATCACCAGAGTTAAAGATCGGCACTATCAATGTAAGAAGCCTGAATGGCAAAGAAATGGAGCTAGCTGAGGAATTAGATAAGTACCAGATCGACATACTAGGGGTGACTGAAACAAAAAAGACCAAAACTGGTGAGATCTTTCTGAGCAATAAATACAAAATGTTATATTCAGGCAATGACAATCAAAGAAAAGAAGGAGTAGCCATAGTATTCAACACAAAATACAAGGCTAATCTTCTTGAATGGCAGTCAGTCTCAAGTAGAGTAATATGGGCAAATATGAGAATGGGGAGCTGGACAATGAGACTTATTTGTGCCTATGGTCCCACAGAAGGTTCTACTAAGGTAGAAGTGGAGGAATTTTTTGATGCTTTAGAAAAAGCAACTGACACAATGAAAAAGGAAAAGTTGGTCCTTGTTGGGGATCTAAATAGCAGAGTAGGAAATGATTGTGAGACATACAAAAATATATTGGGAAAATTTGGAGAAAAGAGCAAAGCTAATAATAATGGCAAATATCTGTTGGATTTCTGCTCAGGACATGGACTCGTTATTACTAACACCATGTTCCAACATAAAAATGTGCACAAATTCACATGAAGAGAAGAGGCTAGGAATAAGAAAAGTCTCTTTTGACTATGTTATTGTTGATAGTGATGTTTTCTCCCTGGTGCAGGACACCAGAGTGTACAGAGGATTTGAAATTGGAAGTGATCACTATCTAGTCTTGAGCAGGATAAAATTGAATTTCATATTGAAAAGAATAACATGTAATAAAGTATTAAAGCGAATAAAAGTTGAGCAGTTCTCAGATGTGAACTGTAGACTAAAATATAGAAAGATTATTGAAAAGAAAATGAAAGAGTTTGAGAACAGGAATCAAACCTTGGAGATTCAGTGGCAAACTCTGAAGAAAACATTGATTAATTCTGCCAGAGAGGCATGTGGTGAGGTTGTGTGCAAAGGATAGAAAAATCAGAACTCCTTGGTGGACACAGGAAGTTAAAGAGGCAGTGAAGGAAAAGAAGAAGAAAGCATATCAAAAGTTCCTGGCAAATAAGTCAGCTTTTACTCTTATAGAATACAGAGACAAATGTAAGAAAGCTAAACAGTGTGTAAAACTGGCTAAACAAAAGTCATGGGAGGGGTGAACAGATGGCATCAATGGCAATATCATATTAAAAATGAGGATATTAGGAAAGAACTTGACATTGTCAGCTTCCAGGAATGCATTAGCAGAGCTAATCTCAGGTGGTATGGTCACTTAAATAGAATGGGAGAGGAAAGATTAGCAAAACAAGTGTTCTCTGCCAGGTTGGCAGGAAAACGACCCAGAGGAAGACCAAGATATAGGTGGATTGATACGGTACAAAGTGCCTTAGACGACAGAAATATAAGATCTGATAATGTTGGAGTCTTGACAAGTAACAGACTGATTTGGAGGAAAATTGTAGATAGGAAGTTAATAATGATGTAATTTTTTCATGTAGTACTGTCATATCCTGTACACCCCTTGAGGGTACATGGCAGGAATTTGATGATGTGCACATGCTTGCTTCCTTGCAAGAATTTTCTGATATTCATCCTTCTTTACCTGCCTCATTAACTTCAGAAGTTCACACAAGGTTCTAATTTTTCTATTCTTGAAGAAAACCTCACCACATACCTCTCATGCCAAATAATCAACATTTTCTTCTACTAAACCTACAAGCTTTGGTTCTTATTTTCAAATACTTTCTTGAATATTTGCGTATTTGAGTCTATAGTTCACCTCTCAAAGGTGCTCGACTTTGGTTAGTTTTAAAACTTTCTTACACACTTTTTCTTTTCAATATGATATTCAACTTCATCCTGTGCAAAACTAAATAGTGATCAATTCAGATTTCAAATCCTCTGTATACTCATGTTCTAAACCAGCATAAAGATATCACTATCAACAACTGGCATAGTCAATGTGAATTTTCTTATTCTTTGCATCTTCTCTACATGTGAAATTGTGCACCTTTATGTTGGAATACGATTAGAAAGAACTTGTCCATGTCCTGAACAAAAATCCAGCATTATTATAGCCCTATAATGATGCTTAATTTTATTATTATTAGCTTTGTTGTTTTCTCAAAATTTTCCCAAAAACATTTCGATATACCTGGTAAACATTTCCTACTCTGTTCAGATCTCCAATGAAGACCAACTTTCCTTTTGTATGTGTCAGTTGCCTTCTCTAATGCCACAAAAAATTCCTCCACTCCTTCCTGAGTAGAGCATTCTGTGGAACCTTAGGCACAAATAAGAATGTACACAAATGCAAGATGTATCAGGTAGAAGGGTGAGAAGTTTTTGGCATTGGTAAGCTTGACTTGGCCAAAAATGATAGGCCTCAGTGAGACCTGGTTGATTGAAAATGATATAGAGGGATAGAATGTAAAAGGTATTGTACGAGGGACATCCAGAAAGTATGTTCCGTTTTTAAATATTTTCACTGAATATGACATCAAGAACAAACATGCGATAGCAATGGTGCACATACTTGCTGAGTTTGTTGATTCGTTAGCAAGGCGTTGGTGCCATTTTCAGACATTCCCACGGTGTGTACGCTTCTTGGTGTGTGTTTATAATGTCTAAGGAAATCAAATCACCTGCCGCATGTGAAATTAGGTCAGTTATCTGTTTCTTGAATGCAAGGAACATTAAAGCAACTGAAATTCATTGGCAAATTATTGAAGTTTATGGAGAACACGCATGAGTGATTGCGTGTTCAGCCAGCATAATACAACAACTTCTTGCCACCTTCGACTGGGAACAATTCCATCATTCCCCATATAGTCCTGACCTCACACCAAGTGACTTTCACCTGTTCAAACATCTGAAATCTTTCCTTGGTGGCCAGCAGTTTCAAGAAGCAGTCAACATGTGGTTTGTATCACAGGCGGCACCTTCTACGATGAAGGTATACAACTCATGGTGCCCCATTATAAGTGCCTGAACAATGGTGGAAATTATGTAGAAAAGTAGTGAAAGATGTCTACTTTATTTCCAATAAAGTTTTTTTTTTGTAAGTATATTTTTGTTTCTCTGACAGCCCATCGGTACTTACTTTCTGGACGTCCCTTGTATTTTCAAGGAGGACAGAAAGAACAAGACAGGAGATGGGGTATTGCTGATGATAGCTGCAGAATTACAACCAACAAAATGAGAAGTTAAAGAGGATTTTAAGTCTGAGGGAGGTGGTTCATCTGAGGCTGTCTGATGTGATAGGAAAATACGCTGTTGTATGCTACTATAGACCAGGGGGTCCATAGGAAGATGTAGATGCCATGTATCGGCAGATTAGCAAACAATGAACAAACATGCTGAATGATTATTATGGGAGACTTTAACTATGGGAACATCGACTGGAGGGAGAAAACAGGCATGGAAAGATGGAAGTGGGATTTATACAGTTGCTAAGGGATAATTACATGAAACAACATGTTATAGAGGGGACAAGGGGTTTGAGAGTGGTAGATCTGATAATAGCATCAGAAGATATATCCATAACCAAGGTAGACACTCTACCTCGAATTGGGGGGAGTAACCATGAGGTCTTGTTCTGGGAAGTTTCCAAACAACAGAGTTCTCTGTCAAGAAAAGGTTTATGTTCGACTATAAAGCAGGTGATTATGAGAGATTCAGGAGTCATCTTGGAACAGTGTCACGGCTTGAGAAGCTACAAGGAAAGAATGTCAGTAGTGCATGACAAGTGGTCAGAGATTGCTTGAGAATAGTAGTATTAGACTGCATACCCAAGGTCAAGAGGATAAACCAAGCTGGAATTAAGTGGATGAGTAGGGATATAAAGCAAGAGAGTCAAAGAAAAAAAAATTTGGAGGAAATAAAGAAAAAAGTGGTTAAGATAGTACCATTGCATTAAGATGGGTCCAAGATAGAGGTAGCAAACTACAGACCAATTAATATATCAGGAGTGGTTGTTAAAGTATTGGAAAAGTTGATAAAAGGTAAAATACAACAGTGAGTGGATAGGGATGTGATACTCTATAGTAGGCAGCATGGCTTTGTAAAGGGTAGGTCCTGTGTCAGTAATTTATTTGCATTTTATAATAAATGTGTCAGCAGAATTGGATACCAAGGCATTTGAAAGAATACCACATGGAAAATTATCACAAAAACTGGAGCAAATGGGAACGGATATGAGGAGAGACACCAAAGAGTAGTGTATGGTGGAATGGAATCTAGGAGAATGATAGTGACTAGTGGAGTACCTTAGAGTTTGGTACTAAGGCCACTACTCTTTAATTTGTATATCAATGACATAGGGAAAGATTTAAGATGGGATATTCAGTTGTTTGCTGATGATGCAAAACTGGGAAGAGTAACAGTTGATAAAGGTGATGTAGATATCCTGCATTATGATTTAATTGTGCAGGATAATTATTATTTTTGTTTGACACCTCCAAGGAGTCCAAAGACTCATCAAGGGAGGGCACCTACTCTACAACTCTCCATCTTCACCACTTAATCCACCAACTACAGTGAAGTGCCACTACCATCATTACCTACACCAACACCATCTACTGCCCACCACCACTAGTATTTTTTATCTGTAAATCATGTGGTTCTGAAGGCCAATTTGTCTGTATGCAGGATGAGAAACCCAAGTTTCTGGAAGGGAAAAAAAAGGAAGCCCTGCTACCTCCATATGAGATTGGCTAATTCACCTTCTATTGAAAAAACCTGCCTCCACAATACCTCTTCCAGATTTGTTAAACCTTTTATTCACCCATTTGGAATAAATACATTAACAATGTGATGCTGTTAAATATCTCTGTCAGTGCCCAAGCAGCATTTATCTCCTTCCTGCTTAACTCCTCATTTCATACTACAGCTCTGAGCTGTCTCCTAAGCTTCTCATAATCACTAGCCTTGTGGTTCCAATATATCCTTTCATCACAAAATCTTCACATAGCTGACTGTCACCAATATGATCACCTCATTTATGTCATTCTTGCCAACTGGGTGTAAATATGACATCAAACTCAAAATCACATTTTCCAATGAAATGATTAGATCATACCTCTCAATCCTTGCTTGCCCTCACTTTATGTACTACCTAAGATAGCTGTCTCTCAAGAACTGAAGATATTCATTTTCCTTATACCCAAAAGTATCTTTTCATTCCAATCTATATTAGCATAATAAAATCACTCAAAATGATCACTCTTGTTCACTAACTCAAGTTACTTATACATTTCTTCATCACCACCCTCCACATTCCATGGCTTATTAGCAACAGCTGACTAAATATCTTTCTATCAACCTCACACCATGCTGCCTCTAAATCACTGCCACTATTTTTCTCTTCCATCTCCACTTTATGCAGATGTAATTCCCCTGTTATCCTCAGCAGCATGCCCCCACCTCCCTTCTTTATCATTAACATTATTAATACCAGACCTCCATGGAATCAAAAGACTGTCACACACAAATCTCATCAAACTCTGCATTAAATTCATTCAATGTGTCTGCAACCACAAAGTCAATGTCAGGCAATACATTCCACCCACCACCAACTATACATAGAGCCTGCTCCTCATCCCCTGCTCATACGGCCTCCAGAGATGGCCTACCATTCCATCCCCCCCCCCCGGCTTAATGAAAAATTTACTCTACATCAACCTGGCAACAACTCCTACCAACCAACCCTTATGTCCCAATCATGTCCCCTCTTCTCCTACTATTCAAGAAGTTTTGCACACTGCATTCTTCTCATTTGTCTTCAATTATGAAGAACAAGTTCTTTAAAAAACTTCATCAAAAAAATATTTATATTACACTAAAACCATAGCCATCCCATGCATTCAAGGATTATCAAAAAAATCAACAGAATCTTACGCCACTATAATCTCAATGCCACCTTTAAACACCTACAAAATTAAAAAAACATATTCAACTCTTCTAAGGATCCTCTCCTCCCATTGGCACATCCTGGAGTTTATTGCATCTACTGCACCTGTAACTTACTGTAACTGCATTAAATTCATTCAATGTGTCTGCAACCACAAAGTCAATGTCAGGCAATACATTCAACCCACCACCAACTTTTGCAGAATTGGTGAAACTGGACTTACAATCCCTATAAGGAAAAAAGAACAATATAACAATTTTGGTGAAGCAGGCCCCCTCAGATCACGCTCTCAACACCTTACACCAAATTGATTGGAAAAGTACCCGCTCTCTACATTATACAAAAACCTGGTATGAAAGAAAATTTAAAGAAGCCTGTGAAATTCTGATTAACCATCCTAATATCAACAATAATGGCGGCATGAAAATTCGAAGAATCTAGATGGCACATATTCAGCCTACTTAATACTTAGTATCTAGCATACTTTAGGACTTTAAGCAACCTTCAGCTAGTATTGGAAACTATTCCATACCAATTGGTTGAAATTTATATATATAATAATGTTTTTAATATATATATATATATATATATATATATATATATATATATAAACATGTTGCTCTCCAGCCCAATGTAACTTTGTAACCAATAGATAATAATAATAGGAATCTAGCGTTGATGTAGTCAAGTTTTTTTTTTTAGTTTTTTTTTCACCAGAAGTCAGGTCAATAATTGTTGTAAAGGTTGGTCAGTAACTTTAGCAAACCATGTAGATTGTAGTGCAGCTTGTTTCTCTGTATGTAGTGTATATGCTCCAGAAGATGACCTTGATATGAAGGTCGAAATGTCGAGTGTTGATTTTGGTTTATATTAAACTAAAGTTTTACTCAAACACTGTAGTTGTCTCCATAATTTTCGAAAATGTATTCTGATCACCGTATAAGCCTAAAAGAAAGGATAACATGCCTATTCTCTAACCAACAGGTCGCAGATTCGAATCCTGCTGCAGGCATGGATGTTTGTGAGTCCTACTTTGTGTACTGCTATAACCTTTGATATGGAACAGTATGACCTTTGCTGTCCTTGCACCATTAAAAAATCTATAAACCATAAGTCAAAATTTCCCCCACCAAGTATATCGCATCATTGCTTACCAAATTTCAGAACCTCACAACACTGATCTGATAGTTCAACTCACTTGCCCACTCAAACAATCCAGTCAAGTCCTCTAACCACAACATCTGTTTGACTCATCATTCTCCAGAGTTTTGCATCATCTGCAAACAACTGCATATTTCCAGTTAAATCTGCCTCAATATCGTTAACATACAAGTTAAACAACAATGGTTCCAAAACATGCATTTGTAGCAAACCATTGGTCACTTTCCTCTTTTGAGATACTACACTCCACACACAACTTGCTAATACCTATCTTACAGCCAGTCACTGATTCAATTCACTAATCTGGTATCCCTTCCCATTTGTTCTGATCTAATTAAACTTGCTGTGTGACAATCTATCAGACGCCTTTGCAAACACCAACTTTGCTACTGTATAAGCATCTCCCTTTTCCCATGCATTCATCACCTTGTTATAGTATATAAGTAAATTGGAAAAACATGACCTTCCTTTAACAAACCCATGCTAACAATCACAGAAAAAACATACTGTTATCACCTACTTCTGTATCCTAGCTCTCACCATTCCACAACACAAAGGCCTATAATTTGTAGCTTCAGTCTTACTACCTTTGTGAAGTGGAATAATTTTACCTTTGTTACACTCCTTTGGAAGATTTGTGTTGTTGCAAGACAAAATTGTACTTAGGGAAATGCAATTTTGTCTTACAGTTGGTCATGAAGTGATCACCTGAATATGAAGTTGTCTATGAGAAAAGGATATATGTGGGACTACAAGGAGAATGATTATGAAAAGCTTAGGAGACAGCTTGGAGCTATATCAATGAATGAATGAGCAGTTAAGGAGATAAATGCTACTTGGTCACAAAATCTGGAATACGGTACTGTGGAGGCAGCACAAGAATAATGGTAATAATCAGCTGCATGAGGAGTATTAGGAGCAGGCCAGGAATATGACTCTATAAGGAAAACAAAACTGCAATGTGAGAAGAAATTAGCAAATCAGATGAAAAAATCCTAGGGCGTTTTTTTTTTTTTTGATAAGTTGAAGGAAGAATGATTATGGCAAGATGTTGTTACTGGATGAAAATAGTAGACTGGTAACTGCCATAGAGGACATAATCGAGATACTGAGTGAGCAGTTCATCAGAATGTTTCATTCTCGTTAGTGTGGAATCATAAAAAACTCAATTGTGGAGGGAAAAAGAGAAGACTTCCTGGTGATTGAGCAAGAGGTAAATGAGGAGCTAAGTAAGCTTGATGTCAATAAGGCATTAGGAATTGATGACACATCACTGGATTTTAAGGGAACGTTTCAAAGAGTTATGTCAGCCTTGGCTGATATAATTTTACATAATTTTTTAAACAGGTATGTCTAGACATACGTTTAACAAAATTGTTATTGATGGGAATTAAACACCCTGATGAACTGCTCAGTGAATACCTTAACTCAGCTGTAACACTGTTAAAAAATCTAAGCAAATTGCTAAAACATGATCTCCAACCCATGCTGTTTCTTGCAGAGTATAGCTTGCCTGTCAACCCATTTCTGTATGTAAGTTCTCACTAACTTCTCTAAAACCTTCACCACCTCTCCAGAAATAATGATAGGTCAGCAGTTACACATCGGCTTTCATACCACTTATGACAATAGCACTATCATATATTCTTTCCATTCGTGTGGTGTCTTTCCTGAACTGAGACTCAAGTTAAACATGTTGAGAGCCTAGCCAATTCAGCTGAACATTCCTTTAACATATATGTTAATATGCCATCTGTCCCAATTGCTTAATTCTCATGAAACAGCCCTTCAACCTCATTCATCTCTTCATCAATATAGAAGTTAGAAGTAGCACTGTGCACCATGTTACATACACCCAGTTGTAGCAAATGATTCACTCATCATTTGAACAATCTCATCAGCTTCTGACACAAGGGTACCATCTGCATTCAGTAAAGTTATTCTTTCTTTACTTGCAGCATAATGCCAAATCTCTCTCTTGGATTGCCTTTAGCTTATTCAACCAATTTCTTTTCATACTCTGATTAGCTCTCTGCACAATACCCTCGACATTTCTGGCCTGCACTTCATGTTTCATACTCCTCTCACTCTTATATATAGAAAGGCTTAGGTACCATTGATTATTCATAATAGCACTTCACTAAGACAGGAAAAAACACATTTATTAAATTTAGTAATATTTTGCTGGTTTACTATCTTTTCTTTCTAGCCAGGGCTACAATGAAGCCCTTGAAAATGAGATTGCAGACATTTGCAACAGCTTTTTTAGCCATTGGCTACAGCTCATATAAAATAAATAAAATACTGCACGCATTCTCCCCATCTCTCTTACAATCAACATGCAGAATCACAGAAAAACCCATTCCCGGCCAGGGAATATCAGAAAAAATAGCCAAAGTTCTGTGAAAATATGATCTCCATGCCACTTTCAAATCTTTCATTCAGCTAGCTGCCTTCATCCCTTTTCCTAACAATCAATTTCATCCTCCTGCACATCCCAGAATGTAAAAAGCTCCTTGTGCCTGCAGTTTAGGCTTATCAGTTGATACCATCTTGAAGAACACAAAAATTACATCTGCAGTTATCTGTATGGCAAGTCAGAATTAGCAGATCATGCTCTGGATACTCCTTCACATAGGATTAAGACAACGATATTACACAGTAGTCAATATCTGAGAGACTGTTTTTAGAATCAGTATCGACTATGAAGCACTCTCCCAACCACAACAGCATGATTGCATTAATTTGCCAAACATCTGGAATATTGCCATTTTGAGACCTGATATGCCTGACTTCTCCAAATTAACTTCATGGTTATCAGGCCCACAGAGGGTGCCATGTAAGGACATTAATTCTGTTTCAGTTATAAGATGAATTGTTTTCACAATTAAATTATTTAGTTCAATGCTGTGTGCTTGTCACAGTTCTAACTGTGCTTTGAAGATGAAGAGGAGAAAACTAGCAAAACATTAGTAAGTTTAATAAATGTATTTTGTCCTAAATGGGCAGAAAAGCTTATACTGTATGTTGGCAGTTCATGTTTAGCTTATTTAATGGCTTTAATCTCTAATGCATTATTAATATCTTTCCCATTCAGTAACTAATACCATGGGACCAAATTCTCCAGATTTGGTCATAATTTCCAGCTTTTTAGTTCAGCATGTAATCCGTCCTTATTGGAACATCCATATATACAGGGTGGCACAAAAGTAGCAAAGAGGTTTACAATAATAATAACTTTTTAAATTGTAAGTTTTGAATTTATTTCTCTTCAAAACAGTAACATATAATCCATGGAGAATTTTATGAGCTAGGTATGGAAGACTATGTCCTGTAAGCGACTACCATTTTCAGCTTCATAAAGTTGGGCTCTTATGAGAACATTTTCCATTATGCGTATCAGAGTATCTGGTGTTAATTCCTGTGGTTCTGGGTTTATTCACATACACCCTCTCCTTAAGATGCCCCCCAAAGGAAAAAGTCAGGGCTGTTAATCTGGCAAATGAGCAGGCCAACTGAATACTGAATTTCTTGAAATTAGACGTTCGCCAAAAATCTCCCTTAAGACTCCTGTTGTGGCTCAAGCAGTGTGTGCAGTGGCCCCATCCTGTTGGAACCACATCTCTGGAGTATCAGCAAGGTTTTAAAAAATTGTTGATCATATCGTGATTTCGCTCACCGGTTACAGTTACATCACTTCAAACAGAAGGTGGTCTTCCAGATCTTGGCAGATCTTGCACTGCACCTTGCTGCTGAAAACGTCCCACCAAGCGTGATCATTGATTCAGAGGGTGCATTTTGCACACAAAAATGACAGCGATAGGCTCGTTGGGTATGGATTATTGAACAATGATGTTCAAACTAAAGCTCTATGATCTTGGTTCATTGCATAATGGTGTAACATTCCATACTAAATCTCCCAGATATACTTCATAAGCTCTGAAAAGAAATATTAGAACCACATTTAACTTCAGAAAGTTACGATTTTTTCCAACCCCTTTGCTACTTTTGTGCCACGCTGTAGTTAGCCACTTTCCAGCATAGTATGGCCTGATCACTGTCAGCAACTGATCACCCAAAGTCACAGAGTATTAATGCTGCAAAAAAAATCTTTAAGGTATTAAGTGAACAATTTATAAGGGCATTTCATTCACATCAAGGTGAAATCATGAAAAACTGAAATATAGAGGACATAGGAGGATGGCTTAATTGTGAGTGAGCAGGAGGTATTTGAAGAAATAAATAACCTTGATGTCAATAAGGCAATAGGATTTAATGACATCACCATGGGTCTAAAGGGAATGCTTCAGCAAGTTGGCAGTAGCATTCGCATGCCTGTTAATAAGTCTACAACAGTACAGATTCCAAGAGAGGAAAGACGGTAAAATTTTTCCACTGCATAAAGATGGTGATATGGGTGTGGCTACAGATTATAGGTCAATTATATATCTGAAGTTGTGGTTCGGGTACTGGAGAAATTGGTGAGAACTAGGATATAGAAATGGGTTGATAACAGCAGTATTCTGTGTGGTTGCCAGAATGGGTTTATTAAATGGGGATTATGTTCCTAAATTACTTATATTATAACAAGGTGAAAAACGTCTTGGACAAGAAAGATGCATATACAGTGGAATACTTCGATTTTGCAAAAGCTTTTGATAGACTGCCAAGATGATAAATAAACTGAAACGAATGGGATTGGATAACGAACAAGTGAGTTGGTTTGGTGACTGGCTGTCAGATAGGTATCAGAAAATTGTACATAAGGTTGCAGTATCCCGAAATAGAAAACTCATTAGTGGTATGTTGAAAGGATCTATAGTAGGGCCATTACTCTTCAATTTGTATATTAATGATATTGGAATAGGTTTAACTGGTGATATGCAACTATTTGCAGATGATGTAAATTGGAGAGAACAATGCAGAGTCAAACATATGTTATGGCCTTACTTGAATAGATTGTATGAATGGGCAGGTAAGTGGAAGAACTAGCAGTTCAATGTTGAAAAGTGTGAGGTTTTGAAATTTGGTAAGCAACAATAGGTTGCAAAGTATACACTTGGTGGGGAAACTTTAAAGGAGGAAGAGAAGACGAGAGATCAGAGAGTGTTGGACAAGGACCTGAAATTCAGGGCCAATTTGCACAAGTTGTGAAGTCGTCACATCACTGTATGTCAAAGTCCTCTCTCCAACAAGGTAGCAGAGGACATAAGTTAATGAAGGGTTATAAGGCTGATATGGAAGAAATTTTTCTAAGAATGGGGGGGGGTAGAACAAGAGGACATCCCTGGAAATTATATGAAGAAGGTGTGAGCATTGAAGTGAGGAACAGGTTCTTTGCATGGACAGTGATTTGTGAGTAGAATGCACTGCCTGAATGTGTTGTGAATGTAGACATGCTGAATTAGTTTAAGGCACAGTTGGATGAGCACTGTGTGAGATAGTGTGCACATTCCCATGATGAGTCTCTGACTTTATGGAGATCAGATGTTAATAATAATAAATAATGAATGGAAACATTCAACCAGAAGAAATAATCGATATCCAAGTTCTAATCAGCTGATATAAGAAACGACCATGCATTGCTTAATTGGAAAAATTTAGATTTCTTAAAAAACATCAATAAGACTAAAGAAAAAAAGTTAAAGTATTAAATTACTATATCAATGAAGACAGAAGAGCAGTTTAATACAACGTATTTTAATGAAAATTTTTTGTTACTGCTGTTTAATTCTGTTAAATTACAGAACTGAATGAAAGGTGGGAAATCTTTAAAAAATGGCCAATCTTTAAAGAGATGGGCCTCTTGGTACTCAGAGGTTTAAATTATTGGTACAAAAGAAGGGGGAGGGGTAGCCAGGAGCCTTTTTAGCATATTTACAAGATAAATCTAATAAGGAAAGTATAACAGATATTTTACTATTATCTGTTACTATTACTGTTTTACTATTATCTATTACCAACCACTTTGGAAAGTATAACAAAAGCTTAAGATATGAAACTAGTATCAAAATATGGAAAATAAAACAAGAATTCTTGGAAAACTATTCTAAACAGCTTGAACATGACTTAATGCATAAAAGCAAATGAGAAACCATAGAGAACTGAATTATGTGAGTAGATAAACATACCCTATATTGAACAAAAATGTCGAGAAGAACACTTTACTAAACTGTATGAAGAAAAAAAGAACATTACTTGAAAAAACCTGAAAGATGAAGCCTTATACATCACAACAAACATACCATAACAGAACAGCACAGCACAACTACTACACATCATAACAAATAGAAAACATTTTTTCAAAAAAATTAGAAAAACAGCTGGAATAGATAAAATACAGAATGTGTTACAGAAATATGGAGGAAGAGAAAAGTAATTCGGTTACCTATTAAAGTGTCTTCTAAAAAAACAAATAACAGATCACAGTACTAATTTTTTTTAAAAAAAGAAGGTAAAACAGATCCAAATAATTAGAGGGGGATCAATCTATTACCAACCACTTTGGAAATACGTAAAAACTTAACTCAAGAAATTATAAATGAATCTATAATATTAAATGACAGACAACAAAGTTTAGATCTAAAAGATAAGAATAGATACAATATTCTGCAGTGAAACAGATAATAGTAAAATAAATTGAATATAACATTTTGATTTTTGTGCATTTTATAGATCTACATAGAGCGTTTGATAGCATAAAATCAAAAATCAAAATTTAAAAAGATGTTTTAAATATAATAGTAAAAAGATAAGAACACAGATAGTAAAGGTTATAAAAGTAATTTATACAAATAATGCATGTGTAATAAAGTACTGCAAATAATGAAATAAAGTAAGGAATTGGGGTGATTCATTAGGTCTTCTACTGTTCAATATTTTAATGGATGAAATAATAACAAAACTAAGGATAAGTTAAAAGGAATAACAATTGATAATATAATAAATCTAATCTGCTATGCAGACAATTTAGTAATGGTAGCAGACAGAAGATAATTTACAAAGAGTAGTATTCCATTTCCAACAGATTTGCCAAAAATTAACAGAAATAGCAACAGAAAAAAAACAAAACACTTGTGATTAGAAGAAACCAATTAGGTATAAACCAGAAATAAACAGGAAAATAACTGAACAAGTGATGAATTTTAAATGCTTAGGAATTCACATTAACTTAAAAGGAATTACAAAAAATGAAATAAAAGAGCAAGCAGTTAAGACAAACAAGATTTCTGGATGTTTAAACAAAACAATATGGAAAAAATAAAAATCTAAATAGCACAATTAAGATTAGTAAATATAAAAGTATAAAACCAGTTTTAACTTATGCATCTGAAATAGTTAAGATCATACAAAAACAATACCACAGAAATGAAATTTCTTAAGAAAATTGTAAGGAAAAAAACAAAGATTGACAAAATCAGATATGAAGAAAAATACAAAAAAAGTGTACCTTACAACCAGTAAATGCATAGATAGCAAGCAGGAAAATGGAATGGCAAAACCTTGTCATAACAAAATGCAAAAAGAAATCATAATCAGACAAACAGAAAAATGGAAACCAAATACTAGAAGTTGGAAAACTGAAAACAGTGGAAACACAGACATTGTCACAACGGTTCCGATACCTAAGGCAGAAGATGAAGATGAAAAAAGTTTGTTAGGCTGAAGTAATACTATAAGCAAGAAGTGATAGTCAATATAAAGTATTTTTCCAACATCTGATACAGGAAGAATGTGTGTGTTGCAGGAAAGTGCTTTCCACAGTAAATTCAATTTCAGATCATATTTGAATGACTCTGAATGCTTTAAAGATAATAAAAACAGTACATTAAAGCAGTTATTCCTTCTCTCATTCAATGTTGTTTTACAATACTTGTACCATAAGTTCTGTTTCATAAATAAACAAGATAACACAAGGAAAAAACCACGTATTTCAACCTGAAAGTTACAGGTCATCATCAGTGGCATCAGGCAACTAAATGCAAAGTAGAATATAAACAATGGAGTATTTAAAATAGTAACATATGCATCGACATAATAGGGGTGACTGAAACAAAAAAGACAAAAACTGGTGAGATCTTTCTGAGCAATAAATACAAAATCCTATATTCAGGCAATGACAATCAAGGAAAAGAAGGAGTAACCATAGTATTCAACACAAAATACGAGGCTCATTTTCTTGAATGGCAGGCGGTGTCAAGTAGAGTGATTTGGGCAAATATCAGAATGGGGAACTGCACAATGAGACTTATTTGTGCCTATGGTGCCACATAAGGTTCTACTAAGGTAGAAGTGGAGGAATTTTTTGAGGCTCTAGAGAAAGCTACTGACACCATGAAAAAGGAAAAGTTGGTCCTTGTTGAGGATCTCAATAGCAGAGTAGGAAGTGATTATCAGATATACAAAAATGTTATGGGAAAATTTGGAGAAAAGAGTAAAGCTAATAATAATGGCAAATACCTTTTGGATTTCTGCTCAGGACATGTACTGGTTATTACTAACACCATGTACCAACATAAAGATGTGCACAAATTCACATGGAGAGAAGAGGCAAGGAATAAGAAAAGTCTCATTGACTATGTTATTGCTGATAGTGATGTTTTCTCCCTGGTGCAGGACACCAGAGTGTACAGAGGATTTGAAATTGGAAGTGATCACTATTTGGTCTTGAGCAGGATAAAACTGAATATTTAAAAGAATAACATGTAAGAAAGTTTTAAAGCGAATAAAAGTTGAGCAGCCCTCAGATGTGAACTGTAGACTAAAATACACAAAGATTATTGAAGGAAAAATGAAAGAGTTTGAGAACAGGAACCAAACTTTGGAGATTCAGTGGCAAACATTGAAGAAACCCCCGATTGATTCAGCTAGAGAGGCATGTGGTGAAGTTGTCTGCAAGGATAGAAAAATTAGAACTCCATGGTGGACACAGGAAGTTAAAGAGGAAGTGAAGAAAAAGAAGAAAGCATATCAAAAGTTCCTGGCAAATAAGTCAGCTTGTGCTCTTAGAGAATACAGAGACAAATGTAAGAAAGCTAAACAGTGTGTAAAACTAGTTAAACAAAAGTAATGGGAGGACTTTGGCAAGAACATAGAAAACAAATATCAAGAAGGTGGCAAAATATTCTGGAGGTTGTTGAAGAAGCTTAGGAATGGAAGAAAGAGTGTTGTAAAAGGAGTTAGAGATGATAACGGTGACATGAAAACGGAAGAAAAAGATATCCTTGAAGTATGGAGTAATTACTTTGAAAATTTGCTAAATGAAACAAGCAGTGATGACAGCACAGTGATAAAAAACACTGAACATGCAGTCAGGAATACATATCCATAATTGAAGTAGAAAAAGTCATCAAAGGCTTGAAATGTGGAAAGGCAGCAGGGGTAGATGATATTCGACCAGAAATGCTGAAGTATGGTGGTATAAAAGTCTTACAGTGGCTACACTGCATAGTTCAGAATGCCTGGAAGAGGGACGAATTCCAGATGATTGGTGTAGAGCTCTCATAGTACCCATATATAAAAAGGGAAATAAAACTGAATGTGAAAATTACAGAGGTATATCCCTACTGTTCCTGGTAAGATATATGCAAGTATACTTGAGAAACTGGTGAAGAACACACTGGATTCAGGTCAAATAGAGGCTGTCAGGATCAGATCTTCACTTTACGACAAATAGTGGAGAAATCATGGGAATATAACAAAGATCTGTATTTAAGTTTTGTCGATTTGGAAAAGGCATATGACAAGGTGCCAAGAGAGAAGCTATCAATACACTACAGTTATATGGTGTCAATGGGGCATTATATCAAGCAATACTTAGTCTTTATTTGAGTTGTAAGTCTGCAGTTAGAATGGAAGGAAGTACAGGAAGATGGTTTAATGTTAAATCTGGTGTGAGACAAGGATGTACATTATCCCCTCTGTTATTCATTATCTATATGGACCACATTATGAAGGAAAGTGGTATTAAACATGATATCAAAATTGGAGATGTTAATGTCGGCTCTTTGCTTTATGCGGATGATGTTATACTTCTAAATAAATCCGCTACAAGTCTGAAAGATTCTCTGATTAAATTGAATAGCTGTTGTAATAGATATGGTATGAAGGTCAGCAATAAAAAGACAAAGACAATGAAAATAGGCAGAATCATTGAAAATGTCAAATGCGTTGTGAATGGAGAACCTGTGGAACAAGTAAAACATTTCAGCTACTTAGGCACGATTTTTACTGAAGATGATAAATTAAATATAGAAATAGACAACAGAATCAGCAAAGCTGGTATGGTGGGAAATCAATTGAATAAATTCATATGGAATAAGGGAGAAATTAGTCGGAACACTAAATTAGCTGTATACAAGGCAGTGTTCAAACCAGTTTAACTTATGGATCTGAGAGTTGGGTAAGAAGTAAAACACTTGACCAAAGACTAGAGACCACAGATATGAGACTCCTGAGAAAGATAGAGGCATGAACAGATGGCATCAATGGCAATATCATATTAAAAACGAGGATATCAGGAAAGAACTTGACATTGTCGGCATCCAGGAATGCATTAGCACAGCAAATCTCAGGTGGTATGGTCACTTAAACAGAATGGGCGAGGAAAGATTAGCAAAACAAGTGTTCTCTGCCAAGTTAGCAGGAAAACAACCCAGAGGAAGACCAAGATATAGGTGGATTGATATGGTACAAAGTGCCTTAGACGATAGAAATATAAGATCTGGTAATGTTGGAGTCTTGACAAGTAACAGACTGATTTGGAGAAAAATTGTAGATATGAAGTTAGTAATGGCGGTGCTTAAGGGTCAAAGCTGTATAACTGAGAGGAGACCTCCACATAGCCTTTAAAGGAATGCGGAGAACCGACCAGGGCTTCTGACCTAATGTCCAATCCTCACCTTCTCATGGTGCACCCTGTTGGGTATCTACTTTGATAGTGAACGAACGAGGATGGGATGGCAATTTGGGATTTAGCCGACCAAACTGTATTCTTATTGATTAAACCAAAATAAAAAAATGATGGTACAACATGACAAAATTTCATGCCGCCTGGGGCGTCGCCCGGTTAAACAAGGCCTCCGTTGTTTTCGCCAGGGAACCAGGGCGAACAGCGAAAAGTCAGCTACTGGAACAAATCTGAAAACAAACCCCAATTCAACATCACCAGAGTTAAAGATCGGTACTATCAACGTAAGAAGCCTGAATGGCAAAGAAATGGAGCTAGCTGAGGAATTAGATAAGTACCAGATCGACATAATAGGGGTGACTGAAACAAAAAAGACCAAAACTGGTGAGATCTTTCTGAGCAATAAATACAAAATGTTATATTCAGGCAATGACAATCAAGGAAAAGAAGGAGTAGCCATAGTATTCAACACAAAATACGAGGCTAATCTTCTTGAATGGCAGTCAGTCTCAAGTAGAGTAATGTGGGCAAATATGAGAATGGGGAACTGGACAATGAGACTTATTTGTGCTTATGGTCCCACAGAAGGTTCTACTAAGGTAGAAGTGGAGGAATTTTTTGAGGCTTTAGAAAAAGCAACTGACACAATGAAAAAGGATGTGAACTGTAGACTAAAATACAGAAAGATTATTGAAAAGAAAATGAAAGAGTTTGAGAACAGGAATCAAACCTTGGAGATTCAGTGGCAAACTCTGAAGAAAACATTGATTGATTCTGCCAGAGAGGCATGTGGTGAGGTTGTCTGCAAGGATAAAAAAATCAGAACTCCCTGGTGGACACAGGAAGTTAAAGAGGCAGTGAAGGAAAAGAAGAAAGCATATCAAAGTTCCTGGCAAATAAGTCAGCTTTTATTCTTACAGAATACAGAGACAAATGTAAGAAAGCTAAACAGTGTGTAAAACTAGCTAAACAAAAGTCATGGGAGGACGTCGGCAAGAATATAGAAAATAAATATCAATAAGGTGGCAAAATATTATGGAGGTTGTTGAAGAAGCTTAGGAATGGAGGAAAGAGTGCGGTAAAAGGAGTTAGAGATGATAAAGGTGATATGAAAATGGAAGAAAAAGATATCCTTGAAGTATGGAGTAATTACTTTGAAAAACTGCTAAATGAAACAAGCAGTGATGACAGCACAGTGATAAAAAACACGGACCAGGCATGCAGTCAGGAATACATATCCATACTTGAAGTAGAAAAAGCCATCAAAGGATTGAAATGTGGAAATGCAGTAGGAGTAGATGATATTCGACCAGAAATGCTGAAGTATGGTGGTATAAAAGTCTTACAGTGGCTGCACTGCATAGTTCAGAAAGCCTGGACAGAGGGACGAATTCCTGATGATTGGAGTATGGCTCTCATAGTACCCATATATAAAAAGGGAAATAAAACTGAATGTGAGAATTACAGAGGTATTTCCCTACTGAGTGTTCCTGGCAAGATCTATGCAAGTATACTTGAGAAACGGTTGAGAAGAATTGTGGAAGAAAAGCTTGGTGAAGAACAAGCTGGATTCAGGCCAAATAGAGGCTGTCAGGATCAGATCTTCACTTTACGACAAATAGTTGAGAAAGCATGGGAATATAACAAAGATCTGTATTTAAGTTTTGTCGATTTGGAAAAGGCATATGACAAGGTGCCAAGAGAGAAGCAATTCAATACGCTGCAGTTATATGGTGTCAATGGGGCATTATATCAAGCAATACATAGTCTTTATTTGAGTTGTAAGTCACCAGTTAGAATTGAAGGAAGTACAGGAAGATGGTTTAATGTTAAATCTGGTGTGAGACAAGGATGTACATGATCCCCTCTGTTATTCATTGTCTATATGGATCACATTATGAAGGAAAGTGGTATTAAACCTGATATCAAAATTGGAGATGTTAATGTCAGCTCTTTGCTTTATGCGGATGATGTTATACTTCTAAATAAATCCACTACAAGTCTGCAAGATTCTCTGACTAAATTGAATAGCTGTTGTAATAGATATGGTATGAAGGTCAGCAAGAAAAAGACAAAGACAATGAAAATAAGCAGAATCATTGAAAATGTCAACCGTGTTGTGAATGGAGAACCTGTGGAACAAGTAAAACATTTCAGCTACTTAGGCACGATTTTTACTGAAGATGATAAATTAAATATAGAAATAGACAACAGAATCAGCAAAGCTGGTATGGTGGGAAGTCAATTGAATAAATTCATATGGAATAAGAGAGAAATTATTCGGAACACTAAATTAGCTGTATACAAGACAGTGTTCAAACCAGTTTTAACTTATGGATCTGAGAGCTGGGTCAGAAGTAAAATACTTGACCAAAGACTACAGACCGCAGATATGAGAGTCCTGAGAAAGATTAGAGGCGTGAACAGATGGCATCAATGGCAATATCATATTAAAAATGAGGATATTAGGAAAGAACTTGACATTGTCAGCATGCAGGAATGCGTTAGCAGAGCTAATCTCAAGTGGTATGGTCACTTAAATAGAATGGGAGAGGAAAGATTAGCAAAACAAGTGTTCTCTGCCAGGTTGGCAGGAAAACGACCCAGAGAAAGACCAAGATATAGGTGGATTGATACGGTACAAATTGCCTTAGACGATAGAAATATAAGATCTGATAATGTTGGAGTCTTGACAAGTAACAGACTGATTTGGAGGAAAATTGTAGATAGGAAGTTAGTAATGATGTAATTTTTGCATGTAGTACTGTCATATCCTGTACACCCCTTTAGGGTACATGGCAGGAATTTGATGATGAGATCTGTATGATATTATACACAGCACAATGCAAAGCAATAAGAGAGGAAACATAGTATTATTAATTTTTTTAAAAAATTAATGATGTGCGATTAGAATACAACTTCCACATTTTCAATAGTGAGAGGGAGTCATTCCAATTTAGGTTCAGATGATGGAATAAGGCCTCGGTGCTTTCTTTAAATAAATGTTCAAAACTTATGGTGGCAATGATAGATTAAGCATATTTCAGACCATAGAATATAGTGGTTGCTATCTATGTCATGCAAGGTCAGATTTCTTTAATTTATTATTAATGATGGAAGACTGGTGTTCTTGCATGCTTTTCTCCATTGGCATCCAGTTTGTATTAAGTAAAAAAAGATGACAATCATACAGAACTTGGTAATGCCAGGAAGCATGAGAAGGGATCATATCTTTAGAAGATGGAAACCAAACTGGCAGTTTGTTGGAAGGGATGAATATAGCCACTAGATTAGGCTTTAAGGATTCTAAGATTGGTTCCGAGATACCACAAATGTATTGGAGGGGAACTCTTCATACTGTTTCATCATTGTTTGAGTTCAGATTATAGAAATCAAAGATATATTGTATTGTCTGCTTTGAGAAGCCATTGAGATGCATACATTATTTAATGCTCAGAAGTTCTTGCTGTAGTTTTGATGTGCAGAGCATATAATGTGAGCGTGATCAAATGTTGGCAGATTACTATTAAATACAGAAATCCTACACATCCTGCTCTACTGCTCATCATCAGGTGAACCAATTACTTCAGTTTATTGAAAACTTACTGTTAATGGATGCTATATTTAAAAGTAATCTGCTCACCATCGTTCTCAGAAGACTGAAATTATTACAACTTTATATTTCATTTGTTTCACATTATATGCTGGACACCGCAAAAAGACTACAGCAAAACTTCGGAACACTAAATGATACATGAATCGCAATTGATCTCAGAGTAGACCATACAGCATATCTTTGATTCTTTATAATTCGAGTTCAAGCAATAATAAAATAGTACGATGGGTTCCTTTCCCATGCATTGCTGGCATCTTCTTACTTTGAACAAACTAGACATTCATTTGAGAAATGCAAGAATACCAATCTTACACATCATTAATAGGAACAACTTTATATTTCGACCTTGACAAGACTTTTTTTTGACCAAACTTTTTTTCCCATGGCCCGGTTATAATACTTCATCTTCGTGACCCACTAAAATTGTTATGGCTGATAGGTAAAAAAAAGCAGATTTGAATGTTCATAGAGTTTTCATTTATTATTATTATAATAAAGAAGTATTTACTCTTACAAAAATATAAAGAAATTAAACTAAAGCCAAGTAATTTATTAATGAGAAATGTGATGCTATTGTTTGTTAAGGCACAGTTGCCCCTGTGCAGCCTCGCCATTAGTCGACCTACTTTACCGTGAACAAAGAGACTGTGAAATGGTGACACGGATGCGGACAGAGCGAGTTTTTCGTCTCTATTAATTAAATTATTTATTCGTTAGTCCCGATTAAATGCTACTTGTATTTTAGAGTTTCGTAAAAAAAAGAAAACCCAAAAACGAAACACCTAGGTTTTCGTGAGATTTTTTAGGCAACCCGGCATTTAGCTTTCGTGACCCAGTGCCGGGTCGTGACTCACCATTTGGGAAACGCTGTCCTATGGTATAAAGTGCACTTACTCCATCATTGTTGCTGTAAGTTTGAATGTTTATTTAAAGAAAACGATGTAGCCTTATCTATCATCTGAAACTAAATTGGAATGACTGTCTCTCTCTATTGAAGAAATGGGAGAGTCTTATTCTAATCACACAATATTGAATTGTTTTAATTAATAATCCTATGTTTCTTCAGTTATTTCTTTGTATTGTTCTATGTATAACAACACAAATGTTGTTCTATGTATAACATCATGCAGTGCTTGCTGTTTTGAACACTGAATTGTTTGTGGTCTTCTTTGAATCCAACTGCCCTGATGTCATTGATGATGACTTGTGATTTTCAGGTTGCAATATACTGTTTTTAAATTAAAAAAATATATCATTTGCTCTTCCTTGTGTTATTATGTTAATTTAGTTCGTTCAGATCCCCAGAGATGTCAGCATAACCATCTGGGATGCTGGATAATTCAACTGATCTTGAATTATTCCTTGACTCATCCATTACAAAAAGTGATGTAAATAAAAAAAGGAAAAAAAAGTGTAAAAAAGTATGACAAGTAATCAGAAAAACAAGTAGCTAGCTATAATTTAGAAGTTACCACTAGAGTGACATTATTTAATTGCTGAGAATGTAAATTTGCATCTGATATTCATGTAATGTCATAATGGTAGCAACAATAATAAAACTGAACCAAAATTGTCAAAAGCAGACCACTTTTAAAATGCATCCAAATTCCTATTTTCTCAGTACACAGCCCATTTTCTTTACATGAAATGTTTCTTATTACTGACTACATCACTTAATTTCTTCATTCTTATAAAAAGATGCATGCCTGCCATCATAAAATAATCTTAACAGTAATTCATGTGTGACAGCAAATAATTAAATACAATTTTTAGAATCAACATTTTCTTTCAGAAATAAAAATTCCAATCTTCCTATAAATCAAAATCATAATGCATGCATAATGTTTTCCAACATTCATATTGCAAGTTTGTGAACTGTATCAGCATCTACTGAGTAACAGTATTTATTAACAGGAGCCTACAGCACAGCCATCAGGAGGGGTTATTTACTTGAAAAACCCCAGCAGAACTTTAAAATTCAGTACAAGAGAGATTGGTGAGACACTCAAATGTCAGAGCACAGTACAGGTGTAACCTCGAGTGCTACAACTGCACAAGGAAATCTGATTATATAATGATAATTCAGACAAAGAGGAGACAAGGATGCCTCAGAAACTTTATATACTACAATGTAAACTCTGTATCATATAACTGTTGTATAAATGCTTTTGGGGGGAAAATAAACAAATATATAGTGTCGATAATCAACTAGAATGATATGTCCTGTATTATATTAGACTAATGCCTATAGAGGCATGTGAAGTGACACAGTAACTCATGATGATACTACTATAAGTACTAGATAATGTGGCTGAAGAAAAGATTTTGTGAATTACCTAGAGTGGTGAGCTAAAAAGATGAGCATTGCTTATGAATGAAATGTGGCTAGAATGTGTAAGAAGCTAACCATTAATATGGGATTGGAATGTATTTGAGAGCAGAAAGAATTTATATGCTAGGAATGGACCACATCTAAGTAAAGAAGAAGAATGTATACATCTGCACAGATTGCTTCATATGTGGGATGAATGTGGGAAACCAGTGAGGGGGATGAGAGATGGTGAAACCATATTCGCATCATCAAGCAAAAAAAAAAAGCCGTATTTCACACAAAAGCGTTTATTAATACAGCTTGTGTACAAATGCCAATCAAAAAGTATGAGGGGACAATCAGCCTGTAAAGGCTATCATTTTTAAACAAATATTTCATGATCTAAACATGAAATATTTGCACACAATCATCTGTGTTAATTTATCTTAAGAAACACATTTTTTAACTATCAAAATATAATAAGAATAAAATCTTTTATAATCGCACATATGAAATAGTCTGCATTTTTTATAAATAAAATAAATTTCTTTTGTTTGTGATAGAAGTTTTTATGACAAACAATCTATAAAGAATAAATAAATATTATCTAAACACTAATATTGAAGTATGTTATATTTCTCTTTTGTTTTTATACTTCAAGTGATAATCAATGGTACCAATCAAGTGGCATTATTTTATAATCCTATTTATTTATATGTGATTACCAAAAGTGAATTCTTATTTGTAAAATGGTGGTAACAGTAACTATAATATTATCTGCTCTCCAGCCAAAAGGCTGCAGGTTCGAATCCTGCCATGGGCATAGATGTTTGTGATTGTTTGTGAAAATACTGGTGGTGGTCGGTGATAGATGATGAAGGTAGTTGCGTTTGGTGGAGATGAAGAGTTGTAGAGTAGGTGCCCTCCCTCGATGAGTCTTTGGACTCCCTGGAGTATTACATAATAATAATAATAATTTTATTTAATAAAATCACTTTGTTAAGTTACCGTATGAGTTTGTCACTTAATATATTTCAAACAATTATGTTTTGTTTTGTTTCTGTTTGTTTTTTTTGAAAAAAAAAAAAAGTAAACAAGAAGATCATGGAACTTGCAAATTTGAGAAAAATTTAACAAAGGGCTTGGGTGGGCCCCCGCAAGCACCTTATAGCTCACCACTGGTTATGAGGACCAAAGAATTGGATGAAGAAGTACACAGATGAACTAGAGCTGGGAATGCAGCAATGAGAGTATGGTTATTTCAAAGTATTTTGTGGACAAAACTTGAGCTGGGATTTAAGTCATGATATTGAAGTTTGAAAATGGACATGATCATTGGGAGTTCAGCATCAGATACCTCCATCTTGGATGCTATGTTTTGTTGTTGGCTTGTAGCAGTTGAAATAGAGAATACTGTAAGCAAAGAATGAAATATATCATATGGGCTACTTGCCAGATGTTGTAATGCAACATGGGAAGCAGAAACAATATTTCAGATAATGTGATAAACTTGTGCATCCTCCAGATCAAATGTGACTGATAGCAGCTGCTGTGGTGCCGGTAGCATCCCTGACATATATTAGGAGAAGGAAAAAGGTGTGCAGGTCCAATAAATCATAGTTCCTGTTGCATCACATGGATGAATGTGCATGGAGCAAAGAATACAGAGCAAAACAATGTCAATGAACTTCTTACACTAAAAATTAAAGATGTCAAGAAATTATATTCTTGGTTTCATCCTTTATCAAAGTGTAAGCAAACAAACTTTAGAGGCTAATGACTTCACATCAATTGCCTTAGTACCCCTTACCACTTAAGAACCTCATACACATTCTTTTCACCCTACAAGCTGGTGGAACTCATGACATGAAGTAGATTTTGCTGGTCAAGATTGGATTCCTGTTACATAATGACAATATATAACTGGTGTGCCTACTTATCTGAGAGAAGCTCATAACAGACCACATACACTTTGCCCAAGTTATACCAATTCCCAGATTCGGGCAATACTGTACTGAATGTCATCACACACACACACACACAGAAAAATTTGTTCAAGAAATATGCCACCACCTACCTTGAATGGATAGTGAATTCACCATGCCTAAACTCAAAAAACTATTCAAACAAATATACCTATAGTATGTTCTGAGACATGAAGTGAAGAAGAAAAAAAAAAAAAAAACTAGGCAGTACAATGTAATTTCACCATATTTCTGATTACTACAATAGCTGCAATGTAATATGGAGTTTTGACAAGTCTATGGCAGACCAAAATTTTTCTTTACCGATTCAATAACATTTATTATAATTAGCTTGAATGTACTACCAAAATTATGCTGATTACAATATTATCAACAGTCATTTTTCATTGACTATATAATTAAACAGAAATAACAAATATGAGAGAACTAAAACCATTGAACCTTTTCATCCCAACAGACTACTGTCCATCCATCCATCTGTTCACTGGATACTGCGTTTCTTGATGATGTGCCACACCAGTTGTTGCCATGTGGTCCTGTTGTATGTCCTTCTGGGGCATCAACTCCCTGAAGATCAGTCACCTCAGACCTCTTTTTCCAGGAACTCTACCTTCTATTACTGTTTTGAGAAGTCTTTCCATTCTTTTAATGAATCCAAAGTATTTCAGCTTTTTTCTATTAATATCTTTAAGGAGCCTTAAAGTCCTGCCATTCCTTTCTAGCACCCATTCATATGACCACTTTAAGCCTTCTGTAACACCACATCTCAAAAGCGACTATCATTTTCCATCAGACTTCTTTAGGTTCCAAGTTTCACATCTATAAGTTGCTGTTGGAAAAATAACTGCATCCAAAATCCTGAACTTTATTCCTGTGGAGATGGATCCAACCTCCCAGATTTTAGACAAGTCTCTGACTGTTTTAGCCATTCCTAATCTTCTGATATCTTCTGAACAGCAATTCTTCACAGTAATAATGGATCCCAAGTACTTGAACTTGCTGATTTCCTCAATTCTTTCTCCATTAAGGCACACTTGTTTCTCAGGAGCTTCCTTGTCTATATTTCCTTTAAGAATCATAATCTTTGTCTTGCTAGGATTGACTTCAAATCCTCTTTTCTTAATGATCTCATTAACTTTATCAAGATTCGTCATATTTCTTTCTTATCACAAAGGAGTACTGTATCATCAGCATACCTCAGATTATCGATCAATCTGCCACCTATCCTAATTCCTGTATTAAACTCATTCGATGCTACAAGCACAATGTCCTCAACAAAGATACTAAACAGGTGAGGAGAAAGAAGGCAATAAGCTTGCCTAACTCCCTTGCCAACCTGAAGCCAATCAGTTAATCCAACACCTGTTCTTATCATCAAATATTATTTATGCATAATATTTTAAAGGTAAGAGGTGTCTTTACATTTAAGTGAGAAATTAAGAAAAAATGTAATTTTCCACATAATTTTTTGACATATTTCTTACAGTATGGTGTTCTACAGCAAACTTATTTCCACTAAGTTATGAGATTAACTGTAAATTTCGTAAGATACATAAAAATGCAGAAAAGTTAAAATAAGCTAAATATACAGATTTTAAAAATTTGGAAAAGTGGTTTAATTTTAAAAAACTTGATAATCAATGTGTAAAGCTTTTCCTATTTTCATAATAAATGATGGATAATAGGTTAATTAATAAAATGAAAAAGTATTAATGGATGCTTACAAAAGAGCAGCATGAAGAAAATTCATTCCTTCATCAGCAAGTTGCTGAACTTCTTGGAGTGATACCTCATTGCTTGGCTGGGGGGAGAGAGATTATTAATTTTCATATGAAAATTTATTTCAAAGTTAATAGAAAAATATGACAAGAAAGCTTAAATCAGGCAAAACACTTCAATATATATATATATATATATATATATATATATGAATTATAACAACAACATATACTAAAGATTAGGGTATGTTAAAATGGAAACAGATCTGAATATTTTTGACATCAAATAAATGAGAAAAATGAATCCGCATTTGGAGAAAAAAAAGTTGTCATCACTGCTGCATAACAATCTTTGCAATGAGATTGTTATGAAGATGATGTGCAGAGATCCTGCAGGATGACTTAAAATAGACTGGCAGTATGGGCAAAGAATAATAGCCACTAGTTTAAGGTCATGTATCTTGGGGTGATCACAAGCTGTGTGGTGGAACCAAACTGCTAGGAAATTGATGAAGTGAGGGTTTTGTAGGTGATTACTGACAGGGATCTGAAGTTTAGAGTATATACAGAAACCAGAGAGGGGTTACCTCTGGACAACATTCAACAGCCACTTCATGTCTGCAACAAGCAAGGTCAGTGAAAGGCATCTACTGCTTAATAACCTAATCTCTCTAAGTAAGGACTTTTTCAATCATAACCTAAACTTAAGTTAAAAAAATAAAATAAAATTGGTCTCATCAGAGGAAGCCAGACCCATGAAGATAACAATAGTGACTAACTCATCTTTAGGCAATTGTCTTGGCTAATATTATTAGTTTAATAATAAATTGTTTTGAAAGGATTGTCATGATTGGTTACCTAACCTAACCAATCATGACAATCCTCCCAAAACAATTCTGGTCTTCATGTGTACATACCCTTGAAAAGCATTCTGAGCATTGTATGCAAGATGCAGTGATTTCACTCGATTCCACTGCATCTTATTCACAATGCTCAGAATGCCTTTCAAGGGTATGTCAAACACACGAAGGCCAGAACTTTCCTCCATCTGAGTATGGAGCAGTTGTTCTGTAGGCTAGTTACCAGATGGTATACAATCTAATAAATGGCAGAATTAGATAGAAGAAACCAGATGGAAATGTACCCACTAATCTCCCAACTAGCTTTGTATTGCCTACTTCTCTAGGTATGTACTCTACTGGATCATGACTGGAGGGAATTTTTATAAGGGAAATGATTTCAAGTGAAATATTGAGTTGTTTACCAATGATATGAAGCTAGGAATAGCAAGAGCCAATGAAGATGTGCAGAGATCCTGCAAGATGACTTAAAATAAACTGGCAGTATGAGCAAAGGATAATGGCCACTAGTTTAAGGTCATGTATCTTGGAGTGATCACAAGCTGTGTTCTATACTACTTGTGATTTTTAAAGGGATCCGAAGTTTACAGGATATATTGCAAAGGTGGCCAAAACAACATATCAGATTATGCAGCTGTTGAAGAATACAGTGACAAGCAGAGATAGGGAAGTTATTACTTCCTTTATAAGACTTTATTATGGTCAAATATGGACTACTACTACATACACACAGACTTGGTTGCATAGATTTCCATTGGAATGAGGAAGTGGTGGACAAGATCCAGAGGAAAGTAACCAAGATTGTAGATGGTCAATGGATGCACCTGATGAGGATAGGATGAAAGTCTCTGGGCTACAGAGGTTAGTCGATAGGTGAAGAGAGAGGATATGCTAGAAACATGTACATTATCAAAGGATTTTATTTGATTGACAGCAAAGACATTTTTCAATACATGACAAGAAGGAAGAGAACAAGGACCACCGCTAGAAATCATGCTAGGATACAGCTACCAAGTATGACAGTGGACAGAGTTGCCAGAGATGATTGTGTGTGCTTCATCAGTGAATGAGTTTTAGATAATTATTGTGTGAATAATAGTGTGGGCTTCCTGCAATGAGTGACTATATGTCTGAAAAAATAACATTGCAAAAGTAAACTTAAGGTCTACATGTTTCACAGTTTAATGACAAATAGGCTTGTCAGGAAGATGAAGGTACTAGAGAATAGACAACAAAAAAAAATCTAACAGCATTTTTTTTTAATGTATAACATTAATAACAACATAAATCAATTGCACTAATCATTTGACATACTAAATGTAAAACATCTGCTGTTGTTCAAAACCTTCCTTCAGATGGTTGTTGGCATAATGGAGGTCTGTTAAATTACATGAATATATTCTATATGTCATGAAGTACCAGGCCCTGGTTCCTATTTCATATGATGTGATCACATCACTACAGAGGATCCCTTAAGTATTCTTAAGGGGTCTCCTTACCTAGAATAAAAGAGATTTTATTCTGGGTAAGGAATCAAAGGCAAGTATCTAACCTTTTTGTAATGCTCTGAGAAAATATGTACTGCTAGACTACTTTTGTTGAAGATGATGAAAAGAATTGGCATGGAGATCTTCCAGTATGGGTTGACTTGCTACAAACTTCACATGATATTCTTTTGCTCTTTTATATATGCAGGCAGTCCCCAACTTCAACTTACTTATATTCAGACTTATGCAAATTACAGTAAAAGGACAAGAAAATGGTGAATTCTAAGTTTTACTTAACTGGCCTACATTATTCATGCACCATCTAATGGTGATATCTTCACACAAGGCAGAATGCTGATGTGGCATCAAATGCATGCACCTTCCTCAGTCAGCCTCACTTTCAATATGGACATGCTATGTTTTTTAGTTGCACATATTTTTAATGTTTCCATGTTATATATAAACGTCCGAGCAGTTAGCCTAGTGGCTTTGTGCTTCGCAACCATATGCCTGGGGAAGGAGTGTCCCGAGTTCGATTCCCGTCGCCAGCGTGAGGAGCTTAGGGATCTTCCTCAGCCATAGCCAAGTTAGCTGGTATTGGGCGTGGACAGCAGGGTTTCCCCCCGCCAGTTTATATGGGGTTTTTCATCCCGCAAGCAGGCAATCCGTGAACACACACGGATCTACAGCCATAAATACTTAACCCCCATGAGGGGGCTCAACTCGCCCCAATAGGGACGGGGGAGAAAAAGGAGGAAACTCCATATGAATAAATAAATAAATAAAACTGCATAAACTCAACTGCAAACACATCAGCAACAGGATGTGATTAAAGGGTGAAGGGATTAAATCTGACTTACATTTTGCAAACTTTACGTAACTTGGATTTTATGTAACTCTTACATATAAGTCAGGGAGACCACTTATATATATGTGGTATTCCACCAGTTGTACTCCAGAATTGACACCCATCCTGTATCACCTATGTAAACTATCATATTCTACTGGCATCTACTAGGAATGGAAGCAAGTCTATATCCAGTTTGTACCCAAAAAGAGAGACAAAAATCAGTCATCTAAATAATGAAGAATGTTATCAACAATCAGCTTCTTTATTTCCTAGAGACTCAACAGTTAATTAGTGATCATCAATATGAATTCCACCATTCTCATTCTACAGCCAACATCTGAGCTAATGTCACCCACCTTTGAACACAGACCATGGAAAGATTTGGAGAAACTCATGTTATTGCTCTCGATATTTCAAAGGCATTTTGATTGTGTCCAGCACCAAGGCCTCCTGAATAAGCTGCCATCTTATGGCCTCCCTCCTGTACTCTGTGATTAGGTTGCCAGCTTCCTCACTGGTCGTTCACTGTATGTCATGGTGGATGGCTTTCCTCTCATCAGATTTCTCCAATGCTGGAGTGACCCAGGGTTCTGTGCTCTCTCACTCATGCTATTCATCCTTTACATCAATGACCTCCTTTCTCTGACTACAAATCCTATTCACAGCCTCACCAACAATCTTCATTCCTCTTCCTCATTTGACAAACCCTGTGGTACTCTAATTTAGATGTCTCCAGATCTTCCATAACCAGTTACTTAAACAATGACCTCATCAACATTCTCCAGTGGGGTAAGACAACTTAGTAAATTTCAATGCCAAAAAAATTCAAGCCTGCCTTATTACTTGCAAGAAAAATCCTACCTCATTCCCTCTTACTTTTGATAATGTTCCATTTTCCTTTAAAGATCGGCTTTCTCTTCTTGAGTTGACTAACATCCAGTTTATCCTGGCACAAATATTACTTACATAGTTTCCTCCAAGTACTGTGGGAACAGTACTTGGAATATTCCCACATTTGGGGTGGAGCATCCAAGACCTCCCTAAGAATTCTTGATGATATTCAGAAGAGGACAATCTGCTTAACAGATGACCCTTCCTTCACAGACTCCCTTCAATCACTTTATCATAGGGCACCATGACTTTCCTATGGGTACTTTCCTGGGCATTGCTCCTCTGAATTGGCTACTCCATTCCTCCACTTTCTTCTAACCATGTAAGAACTAGAGCAGCCACTGGCCAACTCCCATGCACTAACCACTCCAACATACACATCAAACTAACTTCTCATTAGCTTCCTTCATTCCATTCACCTCTTTCAAACAATCTCCCCATACTGTTTCCCACTGAATACAACCTTCTATAAGAAACATATAGAAGGCCACATATTTCTCCTTAATCACTTACTCACACGTGGCACAGTAGTGTCATAGGTCTTTTGACCTTTGATGTGTGGGGTCATAATAAAAATCATCAGTGAAGTTTTTAGTACTTACTGCCCTGATAGTTTTTGATTTCAACATATTTTCAAAATGAAACAGTTTTCAACAGACCACTCACAAAAACATAAATATGCAGTCATTAAACAAACCAAGAAAAAAAGACATAAAAAAATTATCCAAACACCTCAACACAAATATAAATCTGCACCACCACCTACAGTCATTCAAACATAAACTCTTATTTCCAAGCAAATATTATCTTCTGGAATGCATCCTTCAAATCTGGTGGCAAAGAAGGGAACCCATATCATTTGATCTGCTCTGGCTCAAAATTTCCTTTCAACATTTTGTTGCATTTATTTGCTTATCATGATCCAAATTCTGAAAACCAATCTGATTATATCTAAAGCTTGATTTTCTACAGTCCAAATACTGCAGTCACCTTTGTTCAGAAGATGACCACAAACTGAGTCATGCATGTTGCAGTTCATAACTTAGAATGAGCTTCCTCTTCTTTGATACCACTGATCTAACTTAAATGGATGCTAAGGTTATCAGCTGTTAGCAATGACCTATACAAAAAGCCTATCTACCTACCTAAATACTAGATAATCCTTACCATCCTACCACCTAGGAAGTTTTCCTAACCAGTTCTCCATCCAAATGTACTGCAGATATCAACTCCTCTTGGCAACTTGGACCATAGCTTTGTCCAAATTTCCTTTACTCAGTTGAATGTCTTTGAAATGACAATACTACCACATGGGATGATCATTACTCCTTTTCATGGTCTGATTACTACTTCTGGTCCAAATTTAAACAGCTCCTCCAACCTAATACTTCTAATTCAAATTACAGACTTCACCTGTCAACACCAAAAAAAAAAAAAAAAACCCTTAACAACTAGCCATGCTTTAGTTGTCTAATAAATGTAACAAGACATTTCAAGAAAAAATTCAGCATATCACAAACAGCTTGAAAGCAAAACACCTGCTTTGCACTCAGCCTACACTGCAGCTCACAACACCTGCAAGAAAACAACTAGAAACAAATTTCTAGTTGTTTTCTAGTGCCTTACCAGGACCAATGGATACACCTTCTGCTATTCCATAATCCTGTCACTCATTCCAACATACCATCAAAACATCATCCAAAGACAAGGCAGACCTACTACTTCTTCAACAGACTACCATAGCAAATTACTACCCACACACCAAACAGATCATTCCATGCTGCTACTGGTCTTTCATCAGAAAAACATGAAAACAATACTAAATAGCATGAACATCACAACAAGTCCTACTATTGGTAATATCCCTCTTAATGTGCTAAAAACTTGATCTCCAGAATTAACCCTTTTCTTATACAGGATGTCTCATAAGTCACGAAAGGGATTTAACATCTAATAACTTTTTTTTATTTATTTATTATTATTACAGGCTACTCCATGGAGAGGAGTAGCCTGTAACCCTTTAGGACCTCATCAAGGGAGGTCCTAAACGGCACTAGCCAACATTTGTGCAGTATCCATGATACTTTGCTTTGAACTCATTCACAGTCATGACTCCCACAACAGACTCTGGCAACCTATTCCATTCATTCACCAAACTCCAAGCAAAAATCTAGTTTTAACACCCTTGCTAATTACACTCTTGCTCAGTTTCCAAGGATGGCCCATAGTTCTCCCAACAACAGCCCTGTTCTGAAAATTTTCCTCTGTATTAATCTTGTAAAAACCCTTCAGCAATTTGTATGTCTCAGTCATATCACCCCATTTCTGCCTATCAACCAATTTCTATAACCTCCACAAATGTTCAACCTGTTCAGGTAAGGTTCATTCCATAAACCTGCTACCATCTTGGTCATTCGTCTCTGAATTCTCTCCACCTCTTCCTCATTATCAAGAAACCCAGATGACCAGATTTGCATGCAGTAGTCAAGATGGAGGGCTTATCAAGACTCAATAAAGAGGAATAATAACTTGCTTGTCTCTGCTCAGCAAAGTATTCAGCAACCAAGTAATCCAATGAGCTGCTCTAGTCACGTTTGCTAAGTGCTCTCTAAACTAACTCCCTATCCACTAACACTACCAAGTCTGGCTTCATCAATTTCTTGGAGTAGAGTTCCATCAATGTGGTATACAGCTGGTAATCTTTTCACCCCAAAATGCATAGCCTTACACTTTGCCCAGACTGAGAGTCTATCCCAATCATCCTGCAAAATTTTAATTTCATCTGCATCAACTATTGCTCTACCCAATTTTGCATCATTGGCAAACAACTGAACAGTTCCTTTCCTATATTATTAATGTACAAATTAAATAGTAACAGAGCAAGAACAGATTGGAATTCTATGTGGTATCCTATCAAAAGCGTTTGTAAAGTCCAGCAGTATCACTGTAAACTTATTACCTTTATCCAACTCAGCTATCTCAGTATTATAAAACATAAGTTACTGAGGCATGACCTACCCTTCACAAAACCATGTTGTCCTCCCCCCCCACCATACAGTATCCCATTTCTATCCATCCATTCCTGTATTTTGCTCTTGACCAACTTCTCCAGTACCTTGACAACAACTCCTTATATGTTGACTGGTGAGTAATTTGCTACATCAGTCCTGAAGCCTCCTTTATGCAGTGAAACTATTTCCCCCCCCGAGACTAACCCAGAGCTGAGACTTATGTTAAATAACATGGTCAAAGGCACTGATAATTCCCTAGCACCTTCTTGTAAAACTCGAGTTGGTATATCATCTAATCCCATAGCTGTATTCACATTAAGGTTCTGTAATATGCAATGCACCTCCAGTTCATTTACCTCAGTTTCCCTGTAAGCATTTGTTTCTCTTGTTACTGCAATATCACCACCTGGATGATATACTCTTGCAAAGTGTTCACTTAGTAATACTGCTTCATCTGATTCAGTTACTTCCCAATCATTAGCATTCGTTAACATCATTCTGCTAGAAACATGCCTCCTTTTCCTTGCAACATATCGAAAGAACTGTTTGGGATTATCTTTGGCCTGCACTGCAATTTCCTTTCATACTCTGCTGTTGCCTTTCTTACTACGTAAATAGATGAGTATTCATCTATTTAAGTCCCACTTGATTACTCTCTTGACTCTAAGCATGCAGTGTGTCACTACTTCCCCCCTCAAACACTCCTTTACCACTTCCCATGCACTATCAACATTCAGCCCTTGCAGTTGCATGCACATGCCATGGCACTGATCCAAGCAATCTCCTAAGCTTGTCATACCCACCAGTTCTGTAATTCCACATATGCTCCATCTTAACCGAAAATTCCACACATTCAGACACCTCCTAGGTCAAGATCATATGATCACTCTCACCAAGTGGTGGCAACATGGTCAAATTGGTCATAATAGACAAATTCTCAGATGCAATTACTAGACCTAGTACTCTCAAACCCCTAGTATATTCCATCACATGCTCAGGTATTATTCCTTAGTAACCGCATAAATTCCATTTCCTTCCTTCCATGTGTCCTCTCCTCCTTCCAATCTATGTTCCCATAATTGAAATCTCTCACAATAATTACCTGCCGTCCACTCACTGAGCTTCTCTCTCTCTGGTTGCAGTTCACTGGCTATCATTAATAACACTCCTTCCTCACCCCCATTCTTTTCTCTCTATCCTCCCTGAACACCTTATACCCTTCACATTCTATTCCACTAATAATATCATCTTCTGCCAGCCATGTGTCACTAATTCCAATAACCTTCGGTGAGGATGAACTGACCAATGCCAAAAACTCCTCCCACTTGTTCCGAATGCTCCTGGCATTAGTGTACATGAAGGCCTGCTGCTACCCTGATGCTTTATACTAACTATCCCATTCTGGTTTGTTACTAGTGCACATACTTATGTGCACATGTGTTACAAGTGTAAGTATGTGCACTTGTATGCACATACTTACACTCAACTGCCTCACTGATACCTGCAAATCTATTCAATTGCTCCTGCACCAATGTTCTCCTTTAGCTATTGGACTGTCTGAGGCTTGTTCACATACACCTTTTCCTTCAGTATCTCCCACAGGAAGAAGTCAGGAATCATTAGATCTGGAGAATGTGATGGCCACTTAATTGCAGATCTTGCGAAACAATTCGCTCACCAAAAATGTGCCTTAGAAGCTCTGTTGTGGTTCTAGCAGTGTGGGCAGTGGTTCCATCTCGTTCATCTCAGATCTGTCCAGTACCACAGGGCATACAAAATTTTCAACCATGGCCCCCATATCACATCCCAGTGATTGTCACTACGCTACTGGCATCATCTTGAAAGAAGTAAGGTCGGAGAAAGAGGAAAAAGTTGAATATTTTCCCCTGTCCTGGCTGAATGGGTTCTCCCAGAACGTCGTAAGTCGCTTATAGAACCATCTTGCTGGAAATGTTCAATCAACCGATGAATCATCTTTTCCGAAGATGTATTTCTGACATAAAAACAGTGCGATATGCTTTTTGTGTGTCAGAATGATCGAATGCTGATTTTCAATATAAAACTGCACATTTTTGGTTTGTTGTAGGGTTGCAAACTTCTTTCGTGAATGATTTCGTTATCTGAAAATTAATAATTAATAATCAAAAATTAATATTTAAAAAAGTTATTCACATTTTAAACCCCTTTGTGACTTATGGCACACTGAATCATCATTTTCAATATTTTCCATCTGTCCAACATCTATGCCAAGGAAATAAGACTATATTCAAATGACATCAAGTTTCTATGGTTTGTTAACCACTATAATATTTCTGGTATAACAATGATATAACTACGAAAGTAAAAATTTATTCATTCAACTTGTTTCCTACATACTAGTATGATTCATCAGGAATGAAATTACTTTTCAATTTGAAAACATAGTAGTGGAATGACTTTTAATACATAAAATGACATTAATGGGATCGCAGTTGAACTGATAGTGTATATTGTGTAGAGATGTCACACACACTTAATCTACGATGTGAATTTGTCATAACCAAGATCTCTGAATTTTAGGTCTCATGTAGACTGAAGAAGAGACTGAGGAATTCTATGAAGACTTACAAACCGTTTTGGAATCCCTACCAAGGAGAGACATACTTTACATCTTAGGGGATTTAAATGCAAAAGTGGGAAAGAGTATGAGAGTCAGGCCAGAGTGTGGCATGTTTGCTCTAGGTGAACATAACACCTGTGCTAACAGATTAGTTATTACCAATACCTGCTTCCAGAAACATCCACGACAGAGACCTATACTTGGACATCTAACATTGATAGGTCAAGGCACCAGATTGATTACATCCTGGCTCTCCAGCGGTGGAAAACGAGCATCTCTGATGTGTATACTTGTCCTGAAGCAGATTGTGGTGCAGACCATCAGCTAGTAAGAGCCAAAGTAACACTAAGACTGAAAACTTCCAGGTCAGGCACATCCCACTAAACTGATGTTAGAGTAATTCCTAGTGGATTCACAGAAGCAACATCAACTCGGTTGGATGATTTTTTGAAGACCAATGAAGAGAACTCACCAGAAATGCTTTGGGAAGGAGTCAAGGTGATAATACAGGATACAGCGAAGAAGTATCTCAGTCCAATAAGAAGACTAAGAGACCCATGGTTATCGGATTCAACATGCGAACTAATCAAAAGACGCCGGATGGAAAAACAAAGAGACAAGGGCTGAAGAATACAAGAGATTACATAGAGAAGTCAGAAGAGCCATCAAGCAGGACAAGGAAAAGTTATATACTAATAAATGTAAAGTGATAGTTCCAGATGAGGAGGCACGATTATAAAAGGAGGTTGTTATGTCGTTTTTTCTATATTACCTTGTTCTACCTCTACATAACCCACTTTCTAATCTACTGTTGTGCCTTTAAAATATTAATTTAGTACTATTTCCTTTTCGGATATTGGCAAAATTTATTTTATGCTGCGCCAGCCAATATCCTATAGTGGCTGGTGCAGAAGAGACTCTTGTTCAGGGAAACAATTCTAAATTCAAAAGGGATACACACATTGATTAATCTTACGCTAGTGCTGTGAAGATTCAGTTAGCAGTCGTGACCTGAATCTCACTTAAGCAATAATATCTAATTCCTTCCCACCAAACAGTTCTATTTCATAAGTGGTGGTTTGAATTCGTAATCAGGCATAAACTCAGGTATAAGGTACAAAACATATTTATTGGAAAAGCACAAAACATTTATAGTTAAGAAAATTCAAATAGAACAAAACTCACTCTAAGTTAAGGTTCACACTAAATCACAATGAATTTGAGTAAACTAATCCTTCAATTACAAAAGGATAAGATTAAGTGTAAGCATAACACTACTAGGATATAATTCCTTTCACAAGTTATTCACAGAACACACATTGAACACTTTCATTAATACTCTATCAATAACCATCTTAATTCTAAATTTCATTGGTCAAGCCTAGCCATTCTCAATCAAAATACTGCCTATCAACAATTCTTCTTTGTTCCACATGGTCTTAACTAATTCAATCAAATTCTCACTTAAAAGTTCTCTATTAGTGTCCTTGGTTTACTGTATACACAAATTTCTTATTCTTCTAAGCGATTTTTAACATAGAATGAAATTCTTTACATTACCGGATCCTTTCAGATTTCATGCCGCCATCTCATGTATATCTGGATTACCTACTGTATAGTTATTGGCAGTCTTTGTGCCTGGCGATGCATTACGCATTTCTTTGAATCATTTCTGGACTATGGCGTGCTGTCTACCGCTCCGCAGGAAATTTTCTCTGTTCTCCTCGATGGGACTTTATTCGAAGGTGCGATTCTGCATAGGCCGTCGTAACATGATCAGCTTTGCTTGGAAATCCTCAAGCGTTCTCAAGAATAGGCCTCGTCATCCGACATCACTGTAGTTGACCCACCGCTCTCTCATGAAATCCCTGACAAACCTCCTAAAACTGGAATCCAGGAACCGAAGAAGAAGAAAAAAAAAAGCCCTGTAATATGGCATGCATCGTCTTTTATTCACTCTTTCGGGTGTCCTCTATTCGATGTGTTTTTTACCCACGAACCCCATCGTTCCTGCCCCTTGGGTGATCCTACACTCTCCCTAATCTGTTAGGTTACCCTATTCCAGGAAGTCATTCTGACGTCACTTTCCATGTAGGAACAGCCTCCAACGCTACGCTCAACTCGTATAGATTATACACGATTATTCCAGATTACTACTTATCTTCCTGGAAATTTCGTAATGTACTAGACAGCTTAATGGGATTTACAAATAACTTAACAATTCCCTTACATAATTCTTACTATTCTGACACAAAATTCTCTGCTTCTCATTTCAGTTATACAGGAATAAATTTCAATATATGGCACATATGGACTACACATTATCACATAACATAAAGAAATTTCTCACAATTATTAGCTGATGTGCAGGTATCTCCTTAATTAGTAATATTTATCATGTTAAATCCTGAATGAATGATTTCTTTGCAAGATTCTTTCATTCAGGATCTAACAAAGGTTTTATTTAGTTTGCGACTTAAAGCACAAGTTTAAGCCTAAATTGAATGTCATCAAAAACAGGAATGAAGCATTACTAACAGAAGAGTTGGAAATCAAAAACAGATGGAAAGAATACTGTGAAGAACTGTACAGCATAGTGGATAAAGAAAATGTGGAGCGCTCTCACCAGGAAAATTTTGATTTGGAACCTCCTCCTCCACTTAGGCATGAAGTTGAAAGAGCAGTTAAGCAGCTTAACAGCAATAAGGCCCCAGGTGCAGATAAAATCCCAGCAGAGTTAATTAAAGCCGCAGGGGATGGAGGGATAAGAGTGTTTCATAGATTCATTACAAGGATATGGGAGACAGGATCATGGCCTAGAGACTGGAAGAAGTCAGTTTTCATACCACTACATAAGAAATGTGATATGAGGGCATGCAAGAACTATAGAACTATTAGTTTAATATCTTATTCAAGCAAAATTTTATTGAAGATCATCCTAAATAGGATTGCGGCCAAAGATGAGGGAGATGCCCGAAGAGAACAAGCAGGTTTTAGGAAAGGTAAGGGCACCAGAGATCAGATCCCCTCTGATAATGTGTTTCTTAGCCTACTCTAAAGCTTTTGACTACATTGAGCATGTGAAACTGTGAGAAGTAATGAAAAGAATGGGTTTTCCTCAACACACTATCAGGTTGATAGCCAACTTGTACAGGGTACAAGAAGCCACGATAAGAACAGGTGTCGGATTGACTGACTGGCTTCAAGTTGGAAAAGGAGTTGGGCAAGGATGTTTACTTTCTCCTCACTTGTTTAGTATATATGCAGAGGACATCATGCATGAAGCATTGGATGAGCTCAGTACAGGAATTAGGATAGGAGGTAGATTGATCAGTAATATTAGGTACATGATACAGTACTCCTTTGTAATGACATGGAAGAACTAGGACTAATTCTTGACAAAGTTAACAAGATGAGTAATAACAGAGGACTTCAACTCAACCCTAGCAAGATAAAGATTATGGTTCTCAAAGAAAATACAAACAGAGAATCTCTTGTGAAACAAGTGTACCTTAATGGAGAAAGAATCTAGGAAGTAAGCAAGTATGAGTACCTGGGATCCATTATTAATGTGAAGAATTGCTGTTCAGAAGGAGGTTAGGAATGGCTAAAACAATTATTATTATTATTATTTTTTTTTTTATTATTATTACGGGTATCTCCATGGAGTCAGTAGACTCATCGCGGGAGACCCAAGCTAGCAAAACAATATCTGTCATATCTCTTCTTGAATTCATTTACAGATGAAGAGCTCACAACAAAGTCAGGCAATGAATTCCACTCATTCACCACCCTCCAGGCAAAAAACCTTGTTCTGACACCTTTCTTAACCTCACTCTTCTTTAATTTCCAGAGATGACCTCTTGTTCTTCCATCACTATCACACAGCTGAAACATTTCCCCTGCATCAATCCTATAAAAACCTTTTAGTAATTTGAATGTTTCTATCATATCCCCTCTTCTTCGCCTATCAACCAATCTCTGCAATCCACAAGCTCTCAATCTATCAATGTAGGGAGCATTTTTTATATCACTCACCAACTTGGTCACTCTTCTCTGAACCCTCTCCACAGCCTCCTCATCTCCAAGGAATCCAGGTGACCAGACCTGAGCACAGTAATCCAAATGTGGAAGTATCAATGCTTTATAAAGGGGAATAATAACCTCTTTATCTCTGGATGTCAGTGTGTTCCTCAACAACCAAGTAATCCTATGTGCAATCTTGGACACCTTAGCAATGTGTCCTCTGAACTTCATCTCCTTATCTACCAATACCCCTAAGTCCCTAGCCTCATCAATCTCTTGGAGTACCTTTCCATCGATGTAGTACACAGCTGGTAATCTTTTAATCCCAAAATGCAAGACTTGACACTTTTCCACATTGAACTGACATCCATTTTCTTTTGCCCATTTTACCAGCTTATTTAAATCCTCCTGCAAACTTTCAACATCAGCTTGATTTTTTATTGCACTACACAACTTTGCATCATCAGCAAACAACTGAATATCTCCCTTTAAGCCGTTTCCTATATCATTTATATACAAATTAAACAACATTGGCCCAAGCACAGAGCCCTGAGGCACACCACTGGTCACCTGCCTCATTCTGGACTCGGCTCCTCCATACACCACCTTATGGTATCTCTCCCTGAGCCATTCTCCTATCCATATCACCAATTTAATATCCATTCCCATCTGCTCCAATTTGCGTAACAGTGTTCTATGGGGTATCCTGTCAAAAGCCTTAGCAAAATCCAGAAGTACCACTGTGTAGCCAGTTCCTTTGTCCAACTCGGATGTTATTCTATTATGGATAGTTAATAGATTGCTAAGGCAGGATCTACCTTTAACAAAACCATGTTGGCCTCTATAGAGTATCATATCCTGATCCACCCATTCTTGAATTTTGTCTTTAACCAACTTTTCCATTACTTTTACCACTACTCCTGAGATGGTGATTGGTCTGTAATTCAATACTGCAGTTTTAGAGCCACCCTTATGCAAAGGAACCACTTTGCCTAACTTCCACTCCCTAGGGACCATACCCGAGTTCAAACTTAAATTAAATATCCAGGTAAGAGGGGTTGACAATTCATTTGCACATTCACGCAACACCCGAGCTGATATTCCATCTAAGCCTACCGCAGTGTTTGCATTTAAGTTTCGCAATATATTTAATACCTCTGATTCTTTAGCTTCAATTCTCACATTAGGTATTGCTATAGGTATAGAGATATCCTCACTTGGGTGATAGACTTTTGAGAAGTGATCACTCAGTAACTCGACTATTACATCTGATTTTGTCACCTCAATACCATCAGCACCCACTAAGGTTATCCTTCCGAAGTCATTCTTCCTCTTACTTGCCACATAGCGGAAGAACTCTTTGGGATTACCCTTGATCTCTTTGGCTAAGGTCTTCTCATAATCTGATTTAGCTTTTCTTACTATGCTGGTAACCTTCCTAGCTTGAGCCTTGTACTGCTCATGGGTGTCCTGATCACCCTTCTCCTTGTAAATTCTCCATAACATTTTCTTTTTTTGTAGTTCAAGCTTGATACTACTGCTCATCCATCTAATGCCTGCCTTGTTTGACCTCCTGACCATGGGGACACAATCTGATATTGCTTTCCTCAGATACCCGCTGATTTTATCCCAAGCACTGCTAACATCTTTCCCTTGCAATATGTTCTGCCATGGGATGGCTGCAAGCTCACTCCGAAGCTTGTTATAATTGCCTAACCTGTAGTTCCGTACATACCCCTTCTTAATAGAAAAATCCACAGATTTTGCAACCTCCCAAGTCAATACCACATGATCGCTTTCACCAACTGGAGGTAACGAGGACACCTTACTTATGCATATAACCTCTGAACCAATAACCGGGTCCAACACTCTCACACCACGTGTCCCTTCAGTTACGTGCTGTTTCAAGTAATTATCTCGTAGCAGATGTATGAACTCCATTTCCTTTTTGCTACGTGATATTTCCTCCTTCCAACTGATATCACCATAATTAAAATCCCCCATAATAATCACTAAGCCTTCACTCATTGCACTAAGTTGCTGATGCATGAATTCAATATCTCCCCCTGTACTCCCTGGCCTATAGCAGCATCCAACTGTATATTTGGTTGCGTTGGTCACTATTTCGCACCAGACTGCCTCAAATGAACTCTCATTCACATGTCTATCATCATGATATACTACTTTCTTTGGCTGCAACACATCAGCTATCATCAACAGTACTCCTCCTCCTGTTCTATCTTCTCTATCCTCCCTGAAAATACTGTACCCATCACATTCAATTCCAGTGACCACATCTTCTGCTGACAGCCAAGTTTCACTAATGCCTACAACTTTTGGTGAGATTTCACTGACTAATGCCAAAAATTCTTCTCTCTTATTTCGAATGCTTCTAGCATTGGTATACAAAAATTGCAGATTCCCTCTAGATCTTGTACCGGCTTTAGAACTGATATATAAGTCACTAACTACCGTAGTCCTATGCCGATTTTTTTCCCCTCTCTTCTGCAATTTATTCTGCCTATAAGGATCAATAAATACACAATCAGTGCTAAAGTTTCTCTCTCTTACACTCAACCTTTTCAATATTAGTTTCCCTGCCCAATAACTTCAACCTGTTCAGAAAACAATAACTTCTTCAATCTCTTATGTCCTTCCATGTTAAGATGCAGTCCATCTCTAGCATACAACTGCCTTTTTCCTTCAAACACACTCCAAACATCAACAAACTCCAGACCTCTTTTTCTGCACATTCTTGCAATCATATCATTCATTATCATTGCTCGTCTACTTAACTCGTAATTGTCAAAACGAGGCAGCACACACACTATTCTCCCATTGACACTTTTCCTCTTCACAATATCTAATAATGTTCTTAAATCTTTTCCTACCCGATTTATACTACCTCTCAGGTCATTCGTACCCACCATAACTATCATCTTGTCTGTTTCATGCCCTCTCTTTATTGCTAAAGCCACTCTTTCTATTGTACCATCAGCCAAGCACTCCTCATGCATACCACTCTCCATACCCTTAATCATAGAATCACCATATATTTTACCACTATTAACTTCATTCAAGTTCACACTCATGGACTCATTCTCTACACTATTCAGCATGACTCTCCCAGCTTCATTACTCAACTCTCTATTACTTACCCCCCCACTCTCACTACATCTCATTTCTTCTTGGCTACTTGTGGTTTTATTATGTTGACTCCCAATCACTCCCATACTATTTATTACTGAATCATTCACCAAAGACTCACCCATATGTAATCCTGTTCTAGTTACTTCAGCTAAAGTAATCTCTATAGTCTTAATTTCTCTGTTTAACACATTAAACTCAGCTTTAACTTCCAGTATCTCCTTACCGATCACTTCCACTTCCTCATGAAGAAGATGAAGGTCATTTTTCATTTTCATAAACTCCCGCCGAAGTTCTTCCGCTACGGTCCCGATGTCAGCTTCCATTCCTAAACGCTCCAGCCTATCCCGACACTTCTCACATACGTCGACATTTTCTTTCTTTTCATTTTGCCAGACCGACCACAGATCCTTCACATTTTTCGGTGCATACATGTAGCAGTTTCCGCAACGCATCCATTGCGAAAAATCTAACGCTGAGCCAGCCTTTCGTGTAGTAGTAGAAGTCCTGCGCGCCGCTGACGTACGTTTCTTGTTGGACGCCATCTTTACACGTTGATATAGTGATACAAACGGCAGTGAAAATACAATATATACACCACAGTTCTAAACAATAATACCACTGAAGGACACTTGTTTCTAACCGATGCACAATTTTAGCACAATTTGTGACAAAAAGCCACACTATATTTAACTTTAAAAACACGTTTTCTAGACTAGCTAAACTCGACCGCCACATTTACCAAGGACACTAGCGCCACCATCCTAACAACAGTCAGAGACCTGTCTAAAATCTGGAAGGATAGATCTATCTCCATGGGAACAAAGTTGAGGATTTTGGATGCAGTTGTTTTTCAAACAGCAACTTATGGATGTGAGACTTGGAACCTAAAGAAGTCAGATAAGAAACAGATATCTGTTTTTGAGATGTGGGTTACAGAAGGCTGTTGAGGATATCATATACTGAAAGGCGTAAAAATGAATGGGTGTTAGAAAAGATCAGCAGAACTTTCAAGCCCCTTAAGGATATTGACAGAAGAAAGTTAAAATATTTTGAACACATAGAAAGGATGGAAGGGGAACTTCTCAGAACAGTAATATACGGTAAAGTTCCTGGGAAAAGAGGAAGGGGTAGACCAGGGGTGTCAAACTGGCTGCCCGCAGGCGGCCTCCCAAAGCAATTTCGTGCAGCCCCCAATGCCTCAAGGAAAGATTTTTTAAAAAAGTATGGTTGCTTTTTATAATAAAACAGAAATACCATATTTACTCGAATATAACTCGCCCTTGCATATGACTCACACCCCTGTACACTGATTTTACTTTATGAAAAAAGAAATTAAAAAGTTTTGCATGTACTGTATATCGCACATGCAAATAAAGTTTAACCACTTTCACGTCGGGACGATAACTCGCTCCCCACGATAAACAATAAACCTTCCCCAGCTGCGATTAGAGACAACTGGTATAAAAACGGCACTAACTAATGAATCACATGTCCCCTCCCACATTAACCATGCTGTTTAGACTTAAGCAAAACCATATGTTTCACTGGCAAACACAGTATCTAACTAAAATCTATTGTTTTTAGTTAGATGTGTGCGAGTGTCCCACTAACTCACACACAAAGCTGCAATAAAATTCGTAAACATGTTAAAACTAAGACATATAGATTGAATATTGTTATGACAGTTTCAGATATTACGGAATTTGGTTGAAGAGAATTAGGGTTTCAGTTTAAAAATGTCGGCTTGATTTTGTGTTTTGGTAACGCGATCTTTTGTTAATACCGCACCAATCATATCCACATCTTCATAGCTGTTCTATCTCTCTATTGGCCTATCATTGCTGTCTATTTGACATTCTGCTTTCACTTCTCAGACATTCGTGAAGGGTGTTTATTACGTATCTAAAATCTTCTCAATAACTTGTAATTTTTACTTGGAATAATGGGAAAGAAGATGAAGCTATTTGGATAGATGACTTTGACAATGCACACAAGGAAACCGCTTTTGAGGCCGGAAGTAGCTATAACGAAGAGGAGATTCTTAGTAAGTCATCCCCATTTTCAGTTTTCTTTTCTGAAAACTTTAGTTTCTAAAAATCCCCGCATATATCTCACACCATGATTTTTCAGCATTAATTTTAGGGAATAAAAGTGTTATATTCGAGTAAATACGCTATCGATTTATTCGTTTTCATATGACATTTATAGTTACAATATGGATGCAACCACCTGCTATAATATAATTGCAATAATAAAAATTTATGTTGCAATTTCATTGTTAGATCCGATCCTAATCAATCATAAACTATATTTATGCTTTCATTGTTAAATTTACAGCACGCTGCTGGTAGCATACTGAAAAAGTTGAATTCTATTGGCTACCAGCTGTTCACGTGACGCTCAGCATACGCACTCATGGGAATCCAGCTATGAGCTTATAATTGCCTGCTACAGTCAATCAGTGATCTTTGAAGTCAGTGTGCCGAACACGATTCAATGACAACCTAGCAGTGAGAGAATCCCTTTTATTATTATTTTTTATTTTTATTTGCAATAGTATCGTGCACTGGTCTACAGTTTTGTGCATTTTTATTCAAACATTTTTATAAAAATTGTTAATAATATTAATACTATATTTATTCACTGAGGCAATGTCGTTTTCCAAGCCAACAAGAAAAAGAAAAATCGCTGGTGAGAGGAGAAAATTTCAAGAAAAATGGGAATTAAATTACTTCTGCACTGAAACAAAGGACAAAATTCTGTGCATTATTTGTAACAAAACAATTAGTGTTGCCAAAGAATATAATATAAAAAGGCACTATGATAAAATTCACAAAGAACAATATTCAGGCTTGGGAGGTAAACTGAGAGAAGAAAAATTTACTTCAAAGTCAACAACAAGTATTTTCAAAAATTACGAAAGATAATGAATCAGTAGTGAGAGCCAGTTATCAAATCAGCTATTTATTGGTGAAACATTCCAAACCTTTTAGTGACAGTTCCTTGGTTAAGGAGTGTATGATAAAAGCAGCCGAAAACGTATGTCCCAAAAATGTGCAAGTATTTTGTGATATTTCTTTGTCTAAAAATACTGTGATTGAAAGAATAACCGAAATGACAGATAATCTGCATGACCAATCGCAAGAAATATCTGCAAATGTACAGTGCTTTTCAATTGTGCTTGACGAAAGTTTCGATATTCACGACGTGGCTCAAGTTGCTTTGTTTCTTCGGGCTTTCGACGACAATATAAATATTACTGAAGAGTTCTTGGAAATGACTCCCATCCATGGAACCACTACAGGGGAAGACATTTTTGAAAAATATCAACTTCCTCTGAACAGGCTTTTAGCAGAGACAACCGATGGTGCTCCAGCAATGACAGGCAAAAATAAAGGTTTTGTGTCAAGACTTGCAGCAAAGTTAAAGGAAATGTTTCCAGACATTCCAAAACTGCAATCTTTCCACTGTATTATTCATCAGCAGGTCCTGTGCTCCAAAGTTTTGGAAATGAACAGCGTACTCAAGCCTGTGACAAATACCGTGAACTTCATCCGATCCAGAGGTCTCAATCACTGCCAGTTTGCACAATTTCTAAAAGACTTGGAGAGTGAATTTGAAGGGCTACCTTATTACACAGAGATTCGCTGGTTATCTTGTCATAAGGTTCTGAAAAGCTTTTTTTTTTCACTTTTAGAGGAGATCAAATTGTTCCTAGAAATGAAAAATCATGATGTTGCATTTCTTAATGATCAGACATGGGTACAAGATCTGGCATTCTTAGTTGATATTACAGGACATTTTAATGATTTAAATGTCAAACTTCAGGGGAAAGATCAGTTAATAACACACATAAATAATGCACTGGCAAGTTTTAGATGTAAGTTAGTTTTGTTTCAAAATCATTTAAAAGAGAATATTCTAAATTACTTTCCTATGTGTGAACAGTTGAACAATAAGAATCAAAGTTTTATCTTTTCTCAATATTGTCCCAAATTAGAAAAGATAAAAGAAGAATTTGATAGGCGATTTAAAGATTTCAAGGAGCAAGAAGTTTTTTCGCTTTTTACAAATCATTTTTCCTTTAATTTTGAAAAAGCTCCTATTTGTATTCAAATGGAACTTATTGATTTCCAAAATGATTCCATTCTAAATACCATTAAGTTTTAAAAGAGGTATGCCGTGAGTAGACATATCGATACAAAATTAATAATGGAGAAAACTCACGTACAAAGATTATTTAATAGTATAATTTAATTTTCGCCTGTGTGTCACAGGCATCTTCAGTACATATTAAGTTCAAATTAAATAATAACTGACAATTCCAAAAAGTGCCACCTAAGTAGCTGGTGTAAGATAACTAAAAAGGTCAATAAATTTCCTAAAAAAAAAAAATCAATACAATAAAAAGTTAGGAAAGATTAGCTGATTTGTAAAGTACTATCTCCCATAAAGGGGATAGACGTAAGCCGTCGGATCTGTTTAAGTTAGGAGAATATAGTAGAGTTTCACATGTTTCTTTATAAAGGCGTTCCATGAGGAACTGACTTTTGTGAAGAACTCGTCTTTCTCCAATGAACTCTATGTCTAGTGAAGATGGCATGTTCATAAATCAGACATTCCGTTAAGACCAGTCGTAGATTGTATAGGTTGCCCCACTTACAAAATCTCAAAATTTTATTCATATTTACTCTCCTCTTCAACTAGAAGAACTGATACTTAGATAAAAAATACTTTGGATTTCAAAAATAAAATTTCAGATCTTTATTTGGACGTTTCTGATATCATGATCAGTTTAGATGTTGTTTCTTAATTTACAAATGTGCCTCTTTCTGAAAGCATTGAATTACTATAACAGGAAACAGGAATTTCCTTCAGACATTGTAAACGTATCTGATTTTGTAATACATTCTGGTTATTTTTCCTTTAAAAATAAGTTGTATCAACAAATTGAAGGAACAGCAATGGGCAATCCTCTTTCTCCTGCTATCTCCAATTTCTTTATGGAACATTTTGAACAACGTATCTTTGACAATTTCTCCCAGACCTACTCATTGGTTCAGATATGTCGATGACATTTTTGCTGTATGGAATGGCTCTTCGGATGAACTTCAACAATTTCTCACTAAGTTAAACACACTTCATCCTAGGATCAAGTTTACCCTAGAAGTAGAATCAAATAAGCAGTTAGCCTTTTTAAATCTTCTAATTCTTCGCCAACCAGATGGTAACCTACATTTCTCAGTTTATAGAAAGAAGACTCATACAGGACATTATTCTTCGCCATCCAGATGGTAACCTACATTTCTCAGTTTATAGAACGAAGACTCATACAGGACATTATATCCATGCAGAATCTCATCACCATCCCAGTCAAAAGGCAGGAACTATTAAAATGCTGGTTCATCGGACCCACTCCTTTTGTTCTTCAGACGATCTTTTACAGAAAGAACTACAATATATAACTTCTTCTATCTATCTAATGGTTATAAGAATTGCTTCATTAAAAGAACTTTGAGTAGTTTTAATATGTCTTCCTCTTCAAACACAGAAGAAATAACGTGCATTCCTATCCCTTATGTACGAGGAATCAGTGAACATATAGCAAAAGTTTTAAAACCGCTGAATTTTTTGTTGCCTTTAGACTGTTTAGAAAAATCTCCACCTTTCTCACTTCTCCTAAGGACAAGCTTCCACATCTTAATCATCCAGGTGTCTACCAGATTCCGTGCTCTTGTGGATTATCTTATTTCGGACAAATGGGAAGATCTGCCTCTATTTGGCTAGAAGAACACCAATCTTATATTGAATACTTTAAACCTGAAAAGTCTGGACTTCCAGAACATGCCATCTTCACTAGACATAGAGTTCATTGGAGAAAGACAAGAGTTCTTCACAAAAGTCAGTTCCTCGTGGAACATCTTTATAAAGAAACATGTGAAACTCTACTTCATTCTCCTAACTTAAACAGATCCGACAGCTTATGTCTATCCCCTTTATGGGAGATAGTACTTTACAAATCAGCTAATCTTTCCTAACTTTTTATTGTATTGATTTTTTTTTTTTTTTTTTGGAAATTTATTGACCTTTTTAATTTTCTTACACCAGCTACTTAGGTGGCGCTTTTTGGAATTGTCAGTTATTGTTTAATTTGGACATGAAGATGCCTGTGACACACAGGCGAAAATTATACTATTATATTATTGGATTAAATGCTCTCTATTGTAAATATTAATATAATAAAAATATTCTTTATATTGTTTTTTTTTTTGAGTTGTCATAATCATTATACTATATTTTGTGTCTTGTAATGCTAAGAATAAATAAAATTTTTATGAATTTTCAATTTATTTATACTCATTTTTTCACTTCCCTTCAAATCTAATTAGTGCAGGTTTTTTTAGTCGAAAATTTATACTATTAAATAATCTTTGTATGTGTTTTTTCCGTTATTAATTTTGTATCGAAATACCAAGAAGTTGGTGTTCCAAAAATATAAAGTTATTTAGATCAAAAATATCCGTAAATAAAAAAAAAAGTTTGCAGCAAATATTCTATGTTATTTTGGAAGCACCTATTTATGTGAACAATTATTCTCATGTATGAAAGGTAACAAAACAGCCCACATATCAAGATTAACCGATGTCAACCTTTCTGCCATAATGAAGGTCGTACGCTCACAATCTTTGAGTCCAAATTTTGACAGGCTGGTTAATAATAAACGTTGTCAAGTGTTGTGAAAAAAATAAAATACTGAAATTAAATTATTATAATTATATTTTGCAAGTATATATATATATATATTTTTTTTTTTTTAACCCAAAAATATCATTATAATTTTTCCCCAAAATATTTTTAGTAACATTTAAAATTTCCTTTAAAAATTCAAAACATAGGGTCCCTCCCCAAAAAAAAATATTGGGGGGGGGGGCTATATTTTGTATGGTAATATTTGAGCCTATATTTGATCTATGGTAAAATACTTCTATATACGGTATGTATAGAAGTATTTTATTTCAATGCAAACACAAAAAATTTCACAGGAGGCTCTGTAAATTTTTGTGATGGTTATTAATGAGAGTTTATACTTTTTTTAGAATCTTTAAATATATAAATATTTGATTTATTCAAATAAAATTTAATTTCGTTTTAATTTGGATTAAATGCTATCTATTGTAAATATTAATATAATAAAAATATTCTTTATATTGTTTTTTTTTGAGTTGTCATAATCATTATACTATATTTTATGTGTCTTGTAATGCTAAGAATAAATAAAATTTTTATGAATTTTCCAATTTATTTATACTCATTTTTTCACTTCCCTTCAATTCTAATTAGTGCAGGTTTTTTAAGTCGAAAATTTTTTGCAGCCCACTTGAGATACAGTTTTATAGCAAATGGCCAGTGGTCCAATTTGAGTTTGACACTCCTGGGGTAGACCATCAATGAGATGAATGGATGGTGTGTGGGTGTGTGTGTGTGGAGTGACTGATCTTCAGAGAGTTGAGGCAACCAGAAAAGCATACAATAGGACTACATGGCGAAGCCTGATGTGGCACATCAAGCATCGGAGTGACCATACGGCATCTGTAGATAGATGTAGATGACCATACGACATATAGATAGATGTAGACTGACCAAAGCTGATTAGGATTAGGACATGATTTTATTTCACTGTGTTAGATGCAGTGCGATCATTTCAATGACTTCCTTACACCTCCAAACATAACTATTAAATTCAGTGTGACATTCTTGTTAATCCCCAAATTACCTGGTTTTTCTTTATAACAGCATAAGTCAGGCTTAATTTGTATGCTTGTTTCTCAACATCCTTGATTAAGTTCTTTCATGTGAATTTCTCCTGAACATGTTATTTGTAAAACATAACACGTGCACAGAATATTTTATAAACATCTGACATCTTGAGAGGTGAATGAGGTTTGGTTGATGTAAGCATCATGCAGTTTTTGATGTATGGTAAAGTGATTGTGCCTTTAAAGTTTTTCTTGGATGTCTGCTATCTACAGAGTACATAAAATAGATAATGAGATTATCCTGTTAAGACCAGATGAGGATGTAAGCTATTCAGCATAAAATCCTGATAAATACTTAAACAAAATGTCTGTTCCTCTTATGTTGTGCATTTCAACTTTGTAATTCAAGAGCTCAAAAGTGTTTATCAGCCAAATAAAATGGACACTTTGGATCCTACAGATACCAGACATAACAAGTCTTAACTAATTTGCATAGAGAAGAAGTAATATTGCTATCAGCCGAACTATTTCCACCAGACACAACCTTCTTAATGTCTAGATGTCATATTTCAATTCAAAGAAAGATGTCATCTAGACATCTTTCCATCAAAGAAAATTTAGAACTCTTTCTGCTATGAGAAGAAAAAGAGTTTTAAATATAGGTGCATCAATTTTACCTCTCATCGCTTTTCTTATATGAAATCTTTAAAAGACGGCCATTAAAAAATACCAAAGCCAAAAATATGGTTATATTATGTTGAAATTTTTATTATCTGGCCTTGGTCAAAGAAACACTTATCTTATTTGCTTTCTCAATATACATAAAAAACATTCTACATTTCATGTCACCCTGCCTAGAAACAGTGTGTCATAAAAAGCCATTAAAAACAACTTGCACCATATTTAGTGATAAAAAAGGAACAAGAAATAGATTATCTCAGAGAAATGTAATGGATCACTACAATGTGAAAACTATTAATAATAAAAATAAAAAAAACTATAAGGGCATAGTTACCTTACCATGGACTGAAAACATCGTATAAAATAGAATCTCCCTTGCACAAGGGAGGTTCTAAGACTTCAATAGCAAATTACAGACCAATTTGTATCTCAGGAGTGGTTGTAAAAGCAGTGGAAAAATTGGTTTAAAAAAGAATTCAAGAATAGATGAATAAAAACATGATACTATATGAGGGATAACATGGCTTTTTGACAGGTTGGTCATGCCTTAGTAATTTACTAACTTTTTATAATAGTAGCAGCCGAGTTGGATAGAGGAAATGGCTACATAATGATTCTGCTGGATTTTGCAAAAGCATTCGGCAGAATACCACATGGAACTCTGTTATGCAAATTAGAAAACAAATAGGGATGGATATGACACTGGTTATGTGGATGAGAGAGTGGCTGCTGGGCAGATATCAAAAAGTGGTATATGAAGGGACAGAATCAAGGCTAAAACAGGTGACTATCGGATCACTACTGTTTAATTTGAACATAAATGATATAAAAAATAATCTGAAAGGAAATATTCAGTTGTTTACTGATCATGCAAAATTAGGTAGAGTAATAGTTAATCAAGGCAATGTGGAGAGCTTGCAGGGCAATTTAAATAGGCTGACAGTATGGGCAAAACATAATGGGTGTCAGTTTAATGTGGAGAAATGTAAAGTTATGCATTTTGGGATAAATAGATTACAAGTTGTGTACCACATTGATGGAACTGTACTCCACAAAATAGATGAAGCTAGAGATTTAGGGATGGTGGTAGACAGAGAATTAAAGTCTGTTAAGGTAGCCCATTAGATTACTTGGCTTTTTGAGAACAGTTACAAGTAGAGATAGGGAAGTTGTTATTCCTCTTTATAAGGACTTAATACATCCACATCTGGATTACTATGCTCAAGTCTGTTCTCCTGGCTTCCTTGAGGATAAAGAAGCAGTGGAGAAGATTCAGTGATGAGCAACTAAGACAGTGAATTGTCTGCAGAATGTTGCCTATGAGGATAGATTGAGGGTGTATTGATTGCAGAAATTTGTTGATAGGAGAAAAAGAGGGGATATAATAAAAACATTTAAGTTTCTTAAAGGGTTTTTACAGAGGTATAGCTAGACGGGGGTGGAGGGGGCGATCCGCTTCAGGCGGCACTTTGAACCTTTTTGAACTTTTGCAGTTAATTCTAAAATACAGTCTCGAGAACTCATTTCCAAATATTGTAATACTACTGAGAATTTTCCTCACAATTGCTGTAAGTGTTGCTAGTTGTGAGAGGAGTTTTTCTAAATAAAATTGATTAAGAATTACCTACATTACTATGAAATAGACTTTGCCAATGTCATCGACGATTTTGCTAACAGAAAAGCAAGAAAAATAACATTTTAGAATGTTGAAATTAAAGTTTTACTTCAAAAATAAACATAGTGTTTTAATTTATTTCCCTATACGTCACTTTGACTTTTTGTAGTATTTTTTGTGTGCATTGAGAGGGGCAGCAAACTCAGGGACCACCCGGGCGGCAAAAGCTCTAGCTACAGCAATGGTTTTATAGGATTGATGCAGGGGAAATTTTTCAGCACTTGGCTAAAGGGGCCAGAACAAGAGGTTATCCCTGATACTGAATAAAGATGTGGTCAGTAGGGTGTGAGGACCAGATTTTTTTGCTTGGAGAGTTGTGAATGAGTGGAATACATTGCTAGAAGAGTCAGTTGTGAGTGCTTTGTCTATTAATGGGTTCAAGGAGAGGTACGATAGATTGTGTGGATAATTTGAGTCTGCTGCGATGAGTCTTCGGATTCCATGGAGGTGCCTGTACAATAAAAATATTAAAACAGTACAACCTCAAAGTTGCCTTCACACCTATTAAAAAAAAAATTTTTTTTTAAATGACATGCTACCTACATCCCAACATCATTCACTCCTAGAAGCCAAGTGTTTACAAAATATCCTGCACAGCATGTGTTAATATTAGAAAAATTGGAGAAATATGTTTTGGAAGAAATTCTCAAGGGTATTAAAGAAAAAAAAAAGGTCACACAACTCAGGCCTGGTTTATCATCCTACAAAGGAAAAACAGGTGATTCAGGAATCAACAAACATGCTATGTAGTAATTTAATAGATATATTTTAAAGTTTAAAGAAGACTCCAAAACGGCATAATGTTCAACACAGTATAATAAAAATCATGGCCTTATCCTAAACCCATTGTAGTTGAGCTAGATAAAAGACAGAATTCCCACAAGTAGATGACATGTTACGCTGCAGAGATAAACAATAAAGAACGTGCGACATCTTAGACGAAATTCACTATTGATTTGAGCCATGAACATCAGTGTATGTACATATTCAACACTCTGCTCCTACATGTTTTCAAACTGAAAAGTAACTTATCTATTACTCTCTTTTTTTTTTTTTTTTTTTCAAACGTGATAGTGCACAAACAAGATTTCCCACAATCAATGGCTAGAACTCTGATCATCTTTCTTTTCCTCAATGAAAAAGCATATCCTTCTGACAATGCTACCAAAATGCAGTCCCTGTCTTATTTCTTGCAGTTAAACTCATTTTTCTTTACTTTTGATAATACAGAGATCTCAAAACATATCTGGGATAATGCTTAATGGTACAGTGCACTGGTGCCTTTACTAACAGTGATGCATGACAAAATACATAAATAAATACATTAATAAGTATATAAATACAGTTAGTTATTTAATGAAATTTGCATTTTTTTTTTTTTTTACTATGTTAAGATATTTGCAACATCACCATTTTTAGAACTTTAAATTACTTTCCTATTTATATTAACATATACTTGATGCCACTGTGTATTGTGAGTTGTGCCTACTGTAGGACTGTATTTAGGGTTTAGGATAAGGCCATGATTTTTATTATACTGTGTTGAACATTATGCCATTTTGGAGTCTTCTTTAAACTTTAAAATATATCTATTAAAGCTATAATAAAACTTTTACTTTGGTCTATTACACAGTTACATACCAAAGTAAAAGTTTTATTATAGCACTAAATACAGTCCCACAGTAGGCACAACTCACAATACACAGTGGCATCAAGTGTATGTTAATATAAATGGGAAAGTAATTTAAAGTTCTAAAAATGGTGATGTTGCAAATATCTTAACATAGTAAAAAAAAAAAAAAATGCATTCATTAAATAACTGTATTTATTTACTTATTAATGTATTTATTTATGTATTTTGTCACGCATCACTGTTAGTAAAGGCACCAGTGCACTGTACCATTAAGCATTATCCCAGATATGTTTTGAGATCTCTGTATTATCAAAAGTAAAGAAAATTGAGTTTTACTGCAAGAAATAAGACAGGGACTGCATTTTGGTAGCAGCATCGTCAGAAGGATATGCTTTTCACTGTATAGGATGGATGATTTTCACTGTATAGGGTCATTTTTTATTCCAATACCAGCATATCAGGAAGCAGGGAATGATTTGCTCCTGCCCATCATAAACATGTTAAATAAATCATTTATTTTACTAGGTTTTTGACTTTTGCAGATATTCTTCATCTGAGTAGCAATGCTAAAATAGTCTTGAATCATAAAGTAAAAAATTAAAAGAATTACAAGTTTCTTTTCACCTTCCACTTTTAAAAGATTAAAACCAAGTAAGAAAATGAGTAAAGAAGAAACCACAGAGACTATATTAAAGATATCAGTAAATATATTTTTTTTTTTTTAAGTTTTAACACCCTTTTTAATTTTAAATTTTTCCTAATAGTAAAGAATGAGTACTAGCACTTATTTTCTTTTTACAAAGAAAAACGCTAATCAACAGTATGAATTCCATCTCTGAATCTTGGGACAAATCACGAAAAAGTTGGGAAATAAGTGGTTGCTCTTACTATCTCTAAGACCTATGAATGGATAAATAAACAAAGACCTATTAAGTATAAAGTGCCTCCATAACGCAATCGGAAGAACAACAGTACGTTGCGCCCTTTGATTGGAAAAGGCCTAAGTTCGATTCTCGTCATGACGGGAGGAATCTTCATATGGACGTTTTCAATCGAAGGTAGCAGGGTTTTTCATCCTGCATACAGACAAATCGGCCCTTCAGAACACACACAATTTACAGACAAAAAATACTAGCTGTGGTGGTGGCCAGTAGATGGCGCTGATGTTGATGATTGGTAGTAGAGGTTCGGTGCAGTGGTTGGAGAGACGGAGAGTTGTACAATAGGTGTCCTCCCGTGATGATTCTTCGGACTCCTTGGAGGTGTCACGGATGATAATAATAATAATAATAAAAGTAAGCTTCCATCTCATGGCCTATGCGAGTAGACTGGTGGCTTTCTCTCTGGTTGCAAAGCGTAACAGTGGATGGATCTTGATTATACCTCGTGCTCCTTTTTGCCATTTGACAACCTCTACACTATAAAAACTACCAAAACTTAAAACTTGATTGAACAGTAATGAAATCTATTTCATCTACTTTGTGCAACCCTAAAAATATGATGCATTAATGTCTGCAAAACAAAACTATTGTCTTATTTCTGGAAAAAAAAAACAGTCTTAGTTGTTGACAGTAGCTACATATCTACACAAGCCTTATCTTCGTATCTCTAATTTCTTTTCACAAAAACAAATCACACGAAATACCTTCTCAACATTCAAGAAAACATTCAGAAATCAACAAATATTGATGAAAGCAAAAAATGTTTGTGTCATGAAAGTAAATGCCATTACTTTACCCCTGCACAAATTAACTTCATACAAACTTCAAATCATTTAAAACAATGAATACTGTTCTGACAATAGAGGTAGTATCTCTAAAAATACTTGACTAAGAGTATGTTAAGGTTGATTATCCACTGTACCGGCCTGGACATGTGTGTGTGTGTGTGTATATATGTATATGTCTATAATTGTAGAAAGTTTTTTACCTTGGGTACATACTATGTTTAAGATACCAAGCAATTTTATAAGTTAAGTTTTAATCCTTTTTCCCAAGTAAGCAAACAGACAAGTCAAGTTTGCGCCTGCACATAGTGCAAGTCTGAGGCAACTCGTGTAAAAGGTGGAGTAAACTCCGATCACTTTCCTTAGTATTTTCCCCTAATGCAAAGCACATCCCCTTGCAGAGATGTATGATGCTATGCATTAAAGGCAAGGGTCACTACCCAGACCGGTTTCGACATTTATTAAGGTCTCGTCAGTGGGAGCCAGACGGATGTAACATGTCCAGTGAAGTCAATATAAACATTGGATATTATAGAAAAAATGATATAGATACGAAATGTATATTTTTGATCCATTTGGCCGGTTGGATGGTTAATGACTCTTCTCTCACCAGTGTACTGGCATGGACATGTATACACTAGTGGCGAAAATTGTGGAAACCTTTTGGAAAAGTGTATTTTTGAGGTTTGATGACTTTTTTTTTATGTAATATCATAAAATTATATATCAATGGAAAGGTAATTTAATCAAGAATGTAATGCAATAACCTTTATGAAGGATTTTTTATTAGAACAGCAGTTATAAAGAAGAAAAGTGAAACACACACAGAAAAAATGAGATATACAAAAATCTCACATTGTGAGTTAATACTTAGTTGGGTAACCTTTAGCGTTAATTACGGCCTTAAAACGCCTTCCCATGGAGTGAACCAAGTTTTTTAGTTCTGCAGCTGTTATAAGGTGAAACCAAGATTGGATTATTGTTTCTATTAATTGGGTTTTATTGGTGGGTTGCTTCTGTAACTAACAAGTTTCTTTAGTCAGCTCCATAGATTTTCAACTGGGTTAAGGTCTGGGCTATTCCCAGGCCATTCCAGCAGTGGAATATGATTATCTTGAAACCACTTTTTGCACACAGTAGCAACATGACATGGAGCTGAATCCTGTTGAAATATAAATGCTTCATTATCTTGAAAAAGATCACGTGCAGAAGGCTTCAGTTCGGGCTCAAGTATTTCATTTATGTATTTTTGGGCATTCATATTCCCATTAATCATGCAAATTCTGTGCACACCTTTTGATGTCATACAACCCCAGATCATAACACTAAGTGGGTGTTTCATGGTAGGTGTTATGCAATCAGGATACAAATCTTCTCCGATTCTTCTCCTTATGTATTTTATGCCATCACTACCAAACGGAGATTTTGGTCTCATCATTCCAAATAACACTGTCCCATTGGGTTTTAGCCCAGTTTAATCTTTTCAACCTTTGTTTGAGAGATAAAAATGGCTTTTTTTGTGGAATTCTAGCATTTAGACCAAATTCCTGCAGTCTGCGCCGAACAGTCCTTGCACATTGTATTGCGCCATTTCATCTTCTATACACCCAGATGATTTTCTTCTGTCATGTAGACACAGTCTCTTAATTCTTTTATCATCACTTGCTGTTGTGCACCTTTTCCTGCCTCCAGTCTGGTTTTGTAGCAACTGAGTCTCCTTATACCTCTTCAAAAATTTAGAAATGCCACCTTTGGTTAAGTTTCCCAATTTTTCTTCTAATTTCTTCATAACTGTAGCCTTGTTCACTTAATAGTACTATTTTACATCACTTTCTGGGTGACCAGTCAACTCTTTGTGCCATTTCTTTAATTTTATTATGTTTTACAAGCTCACTAAATGAAAGAACACAAAAAAAAACCCAACCAACTTGATAGCAATCACATAACACACTGACAAATGTCCTCCTCTCAGCTCCAATACATGACATCAATAGCTGAATACTACTGTGACCTTATTGGCTCATTGCTAAAACAAGATGACACCTGATTGGCTCTCTAAACACTCATGCTCATTGGCTACATTCAAATGAAGGAAAGCTACTTCATATCAACCTAAGCAAGTTGTGCTTCTTTTTTCTGGTTATTTGGCTATAACTTTTCATAGAATACAGATAATTGAACAAGCTTTGTTGCATTACATTTTTGATTAAATTATCTTTCCATTGATATATAATTTTATGGTATTACACCAAAAAAATTGGTGTTATGAGCCATCAAACCTCAAAAATACACTTTTTCCAAAAGGTTTCCACAATTTTGGCCACTAGTGTATATGTCCATAATTATACAGATAAGAAGTGTCCATTGAAGTCAATGTAAACATTGGATATTATAGAAAAAATGATATGGATATGAAACACATTTTTGATACTTTTGATTCGTGTGGCCGAGTGGATGGTTAATGACTCTTATTTCACCAATTCACTACACACATATATTCTATAGATAATGTTATGATCACTATTCATCAGAAGTGGTTCTTAATTCTTCAGTACACCATTAAATCTTAGAACACACAAAGCAGCAGTACCATCACCTCTACTAACTCCAAACTCACAGGTCAAAATGTTCTTCCTTATTCATTCCCTCTACTACTACTAGTCTTTGCTACAGCCTTCCTCTTTGTACTTCCAATTTCAAATTGCTCATGAATTTTTTCTTCCTACTCAACTTTCTGCCCAATCCTAATGAGCATCAGGTTGACCCATCTCTATTGTGAGGAATCGCACAAAAGAGTCATGCAAAAGGGTTGGTGTCGGATTGGTGTCGAGGCTAGCTGGTGAACGGACGTGCTATCGGAGAGCTCCTGAGAGATTTGTGTTTTTTGTTGATTTATTGGTGTCTTGGATTCAATTTAATGGACTTAAGTGTGTAATTTTGGTATATTATTGGAGCTTTATTAGCATGGTTAGTGTACTAAAGTGTTTTATAACATAATCTATGTCGGGAAGTCGCCGCTAGATGAATTCGTAATATGTAGTGTTCGTGCAAGCTCCAGATAAGATAAGTATCATTTTCAGTTATTGATACAAATTACTTAATATTGTGTAGTTTTGTTTTGTTTGCCTTGCGTATTTTAGTGCGTCTATTTTTGGTGTGTTATAACGTATAATTTGACAAAACACGTTGCAAATAAGAATGGCACCTGTGCGAAGGAAAATGGCGGCCAGTAATGAAGGTTCGCCATCGTTATCAAAGAACGGTAGCATAAAAGAAATGAGTCAGTGTACTAGCTGTGAAATGTACGCTTTGAGGAGTGCGGTCGGAGTGTGGTTAGATGATAATAAAGGATTGAATGTATGTAGAAAATGTAGGGAGAATGAGGAATTGAAGTGTATTTCGGATCGTGTGATATTTTTGTCAACCTTCAGAATGAAGGAAATAGGGATATGACAAGAAACGGCAAGGTTGCACATGAAAATTGTGAGAGTGTGAATGTAGAAAGTGTGAATGATAGTATAAATGGTTTCTCAGAGAACAAAAAAGATGAGATAGATGCATTGAGTGAGATCGCGTTGTTGAATAGTGCGATAGAAAGAGCAAAACAGCAGCTAGAGTGCATGAACAAAAGTAGACTGAATGAACCAACCAATAATAAAAGGTATGACAGGAAAAATAGACGTATGAATGTGAACATGAACAAAATGAAGGATAGAGTGCTGTATGGAGACTCGTTGTACGAGGTGTGTTAGTAGAGGATTTGACAAAATCATACCAACCTGGTGCGACCATAAAGGACGTAACTGCGTCTATTAAAGAGCAAAAGGAAAGGGTGAAAGAAATGATTGTTGTGGCAGGTACGAATGATTTGAAAGGAGATAAAATGGAAATGATAGAAGACCTGAATGAATTGTTTGAGATAGCAAAAGAAAAGAGTGAGAGAGTTAGAATGATTAGTCTTTTGCCACGGTATGACAGTGAAATGTTTAAAAGGAGGGCTATAATTGCGAATGACTTTATGCGTGGGTTATGTATGACGAGTGGTGTGGAATTTGTGGACGTGTGGAGTGAGTTTGATGGGCGAAAGGATCTATATAAGATGGATGGCTTGCATTTGAATGGTTACGGTGTAAGAAGACTTGAGAAAGTGTTGCTGAATGTAGTGGATGTGCAAATTCAGGGAAACTAGATTTGTTAGGGGGGGGGGTAGAGATACAGTCCTTATGGAGGCAGTTGAATGTAAGAATGAATATAATATGCCAGAGCAAATAAGGACAACAAATCTGAGTGGGATAGTTAATATAAGGCATCAAGGTAGGGTTGGGGCTAATGGGGGTCTTAAATTCATGTACACTAATACTAGGAGTATTAGGAACAAGAAGGAAGAGTTTTTGGCCATGGTTGGCATTTCCAGACCACAGGTTATAGGTATTAGTGAAACATGGCTGACTGTAGATGATATAACTAGTGGGGTTGAATGTGATGGGTATAGTGTGTTCAGGAATGACAGAGAGAATAAAATGGGGGGAGGAGTATTGTTGATGATAGCTGATGAGCTCCAGCCAAGGAGAATAGAAGTTGAATTGCAGGATAGAGAAAAGAGCACATTTGAGGCCATTTGGTGTGAGATTGTGGCTAGCAGAACTAAATATACAATTGGGTGCTGCTATAGACCAGGTGATGGAAAAGATGGTGGTGACAGTATGCACAAGCAAATAGAAGAAATGGGTGGAAGGAGGGTGATTATTATGGGAGATTTCAACTATGGTCGCATTGATTGGAGTGAGGAGAGGACACACGGGAGGAAGGAACTGGATTTTATGCGGTTATTAAGGAATAACTATCTGCGACAGCATGTAATGGAAAATACTAGGGGTCAGAGAGTGCTTGACCTAGTAATTACATCTGAGGATTTGGCTGTAACAAATATGACCACATTGCCACCAATCGGTGAGAGTGATCATAGGGTCTTAACTTGGGAGGTGGCTAAAGGTGTAGAATTTTCAATTAAGACAGGGTACATGTGGAATTATCGGGCTGGAAAGTATGACAAGCTTAGGAGTCTGATTGGTTCAGTGCCATGGCATGTACAACTGCAAGGACTAGAAGTTGATAGTGCATGGGAGGTAGTTAAGAAGTGCTTGCATGAAGCAATGGCTGACTGTATACCTAGAGTCCGAATAATAAATCAAGTATGGGTTAAATGGATGAATAACACCATTAAGCTTGAGTTGGAAAAAAAGAAACAACTATGGAGGGAATTTAAGCAGAAGGGTGACCGGCAGGCACACGAACGGTATAAAGCGCAGGCCAGAAGGGTGACGAGTGTGGTAAGAAAAGCAAAAAAGGATTACGAAAGAACATTGGCCATGCAGCCTAAAGAGAATCCTAAACAGTTTTTTAGATATGTAGCAAGTAAAAGGAAAAATGTACATGGCAGATTGATTTTAAAGAATGCTGATGGTAGGGAGGTAACTGAATCAGTTGAGATAGTTGAATTACTGAGTGAGCACTTTGCAAAAGTATATCATCCAGGTGGTGACATTGCAGAAACGAATAAACCAGTAGATTATACGGGAATTGTGGTTAATGAAGTGGAGGTGAGTAGTCTATTGCATAACCTCAATGTCAATACATCTGTGGGATTGGATGGTATACCAGCTCGTGTTGTACGAGAAGCAGCTAAAGAATTGTCAGTACCCTTGACCATTTTGTTTAATTTGAGTCTCGGGTCTGGGTTAGTCCCAAGCGGGTGGAAAGAGGGGAAAATAGTTCCACTGCATAAAGGTGGTTCCAAGACTGCTGTTGTAAATTACCGACCGATTAGCATATCAGGAATCATTGTCAAGGTCTTAGAGAAATTAGTCAAGAAAAGAATACAGGATTGGATAGATGAAAATAGGATATTGTATGGGGGACAACATGGTTTTGTGAAGGGTAGATCATGCCTCAGTAACTTGCTCACGTTTTATAACACAGTGACGGCTGAACTGGATAGGGGTAATGGGTTTACAGTGATACTACTGGACCTTGCCAAGGCCTTTGATAGGATACCACATGGAACCCTAATCAGTAAACTGGAGCAGATTGGTATAGGGTTGGTGAGATGGATAGAGGGTGGTTGAAGGAGAGATATCAAAGAGTGGTTTATTCAGGAGTGGAGTCTAAAAGACGTCTTGTGACTAGTGGAGTGCCACAGGGCTCTGTTCTTGGACCACTGCTTTTCAATTTGTTCATCAATGATATTGGAAAGGATCTGAGAGGAAGTGTTCACTTGTTTGCTGATGATGCAAAGTTGGGTAGAGCAATTGTGAGTGCACAAGATGTCAAAATTTTACAGGATGATTTGGATAGTTTGGAGGACTGGGCTAGGAAAAATGGATGTCAATTTAATGTGGCAAAGTGTAAAGTTATGCACTTTGGGGTGAAAAGAATAGCAGCAGTATATTGCATTGGTGGAATCATACTCCAGGAGATTGATGAGGCCAGGGATTTGGGAGTGTTGGTGGATAGGGAGTTGAAGTTTAGGGGGCACATTGCAAAAGTAACTAAAACAGCTCACCAAATCACTTGGCTTCTGAAAAATACTTTAACATGCAGAGACGAACAAGTTGTTGTTCCTCTGTATCGAGCCTTGATAAGACCCCATCTGGACTTCTGTGCCCAGCTATGGGCACCAGGGTTTCTTCGTGATGGGGAGGAAGTGGAGAGGGTCCAGAGACGAGTGACCAAGATGATAGCAGGTCTGTGGAATGAACCTTATGAGAATAGGTTGAAGATTTGTGGGTTGCAGAAATTGGACGATAGGCGAAGGAGGGGTGATATGATTGAGACATTCAAATTACTAAAGGGTTTTTATAAGATTGATCCAGAAGATATTTTTGAAAATATGACTGGTGGTGGGAGGACTAGGGGCCATGCATGGAAGCTGGGCAAGAGCGTGGTTGACAAGGGTGTTAGAGCTAGGTTCTTTACTTGGAGAGTGGTAAATGAGTGGAAGAAGCTTCCAGAGTCTGTTGTGGGTGCTACGACCGTGAATGAGTTCAAGGCAAGGTATGATAGATACTGTGTGAATGTTGAATAGTTGTTCTTGACATGATGTTAGGGCCTCCCTCGATGAGTCTGTCGACTCCTTGGAGTTTCCCGGAACAATAATAATAATAATAATAATAATAATAATGACATGGCAAAATGACAAGTGACAAACCTTACTTTTGGTATAACTAAACTTATAAACAGGGAGATAAACACCTTAAGGTGTTTATCTCCCTGCTTATAAGTTTAGTTATACCAAAGGAGAGTTTTAAGTTTAGTTATATAACTAAACTTAAACTATCTTATAAACTTTAAGTTATCTAAACTTATAAGTTTAGTTATCTGCTTAAAGAGAGAAGAAAAGTCAAAATCAAGATTCTGTAGCCCAATCCTAAATATGTCACTACCTGATTATATAGAAGCAGAATTATTATGGAACTTGGTAGAAATAATACTGCCAACTTCTGCACACTGACTCAGCATACACACATCATAACCAATTATGATTATGCCAGCAATCCAACTGCTCTATATCTTTAACAAGAAGATAGCACCCCTCAGATTAAGTGATCTTCATGTTTTGAGACATGAAAATAGCCTTAAGCCAATTCCTGACCTCTTATTTTGAGATCATTTTGCAGTTTCTTAAATCTAATATAACATTTATTGAAAAAAAAAAAAGAAAAAGCTCAATAAGATGTAAATATTTTTGAATACTGGTAAAGATCTATATCAGTCCAATTTAATTACTGCACTATCAGGGAGAGTTTGCAAGTTTGGACACCAACTCGAGTTAAAGTTAGACAGTGTCACATGATTAGTTACAGACTATTTAAAAAAAAAAAAAAAAACAGTAGCAGGCACTTAAACTGAATCCTATGTTAATATTTGTAAAAATGTTTTGTGTCCCTTTGCTTTTTCAAAACTGGTATGAAAATAATGAAAGCACTCATAAAACTGATATGTTTTAAATTCTTTTGCCTCCAACTACTCACAAGGTTTGTCCAAGCTGTAATTTGAAAACTTAATACTCAATTGGAACTTCAAACACATAAATGATCCTTACTCATAATATAATAATAAAAATAAATGAATTAAAAAAATCTAATACCTTTGAAATGATGAATCAACAACTGGTGAAATGATCTGAAAGGACATCTCAGCATCATGCCTAATAATTGTTATTGAGATGGTAACTGTTTTTATATTTAGCATGTTAAACTTATACTAGGATTTTAGATGTTAAACTTATACTACTAGGATCAGAATTTACTTATTTTTACTGCTCTCAAACAGTTGTTCTAAACCTCAGTCCTTCAGTCCAACCTAAACCTGAAAATTCTTTACTATCACATTGCTATTACAATGTTACTAACCATTATATTTACTAAAATAGCAATATATATATATATATATATATATATGTGTGTGTGTGTGTGTGTGTGTGTCACACATAAGAGATGGAAAAACCTATAAGCACATCAGTATCTTGTGTGGGATAGTCTACATCTTCATGGCTCTAATCCTGACAAATAATCCTGCATGTTTTACTGTCAATCCTCTCATTAGTGTTAACACTACTTGCTCTAGAAGAATACAAGAGGTCAACTAGCCACCAAGACTTGTAGCTTGCATTATGTCATCCAACTAGTACATTCACCATCCTCTCTAGTAATACCTTCCAATGGAATGCACTGCCATGGAGATGGTAGAGGATCTACCATTTCCCATGTAGTAGAGATACACACTTCCACTAAATCCTACTACCTGCTGCAAAAATTCCTTACGCATATCTAATTTGTCCTCCTTGCCAACGTAAGTCTTAATCGTATCTTTTTTTTTTTTTCTCCTCAACTCTAGACTACATTCTCCAAGCACACACACATCTGAATTTTTATTTTAAATATCGAACAGGAACGTCTGTTCTCACAAAAACCAATACGTTCATACATTCTGAATAGCGATTTTAATAAATCCCAAATCGCTTCGAGATGTTTAAATTTAGCTTTCTATAATGATACTAATACTTGGTTACATTAACGTGGATAACTGCATTTAAAAAAAAAAAGTGAATTAAGCTGGGCCGATTAGGTATGTCATTTAATGAAACAGTGTCCAATATCCTTAAATGCAGTCTAATAGCAAGCATGAGTGCGTGTAGCGTCCTGACTCAATTATCTCGAACAACGAATTCAACTCACTTTCATCTTGAAATGCAAAAAGTCATTAAAATAACTGTAAATTAGGTAGTAGTAATAAATGATATAATTTGATATCGCCTATGCTATTACAAGCAACCTGCAGTAAATGACAACTACCGAATTAGGCACATGACAATTCAAGAAAATTTGATAATACCTCCGAGTTATCATTGCTATAAGTCTCCGAATGCGCATCATTTGGCTCTTCAGATGGTTTTAAAGTAGGTTCCTTTGTAGATGCATTTTCTACGCTGTTATTCTCAATTACCACTCCCTTATTTTCCGCCATCTTTCAACTATACAACACAAACATAGACACACACCACCTCGCACATATGTTTGTCAAACGACACCGACACGCTGGCATATTGAGTGACGTCATTTGAAAAGCGTGCCGGTAAATTGCAAATACTGTAAGTCCTCGTGGGTTAGAAAGTGTGGTACTTACCCACTTTCCCAATTACAAAAAAAAAAAAAAAAAAAAAAAAAAAAAAAGAAATTATGGAAAACATGAACCCACAAGGATTCAACCTGACAGCAAACCTTATTAAAATGATGGATAAGAAATAGCTAATTGTTAATTTGTAGCAAATAGACAAAAAAGCCAAGTAAACTTTTATCAAGCAGAACGGATAATATATGCCTTTGAAAACTATCCTGTCAGAAGAAATCAATAGCATACGAAATGAAAATCATCATCATCATCAATTTCCTGATATGTACCTTCAAGAGGTGTTCAGGCTACTAGGACAGCAATACATTATTAACTTTGCATTATTATTAATCTCCTATCAACAATTTTCCTCCAAATGAGTCTCTTATTTGTCATCCCTTCAATATTATCGTATCTTACATTTCGTGCTTCTAAGGCGCTTTTCACTGAATCAATCGACCTGACCTTTGTCTTCCTCTGATTCTCTTTCCTGCCATATTGGCATCAAACACCAGTTTTGCTAACCCTTCCTCTTCAAGTGGCCATGCTACCTTAGATTAGCTCTGGTTACATATTCTTAAATGCGAACAATGTCAAGTTCCTTTCTAATATCTTCATTTTTAATATGATTTTGCCATTGATATCATCTGTTCACTCTCAGAACCCTCATATCTGTGGTTGCTAGTCTTTGATCAAGTGCTTTATTTCTACCCCAACTCTCAGATCCATAACTTAAAACTGGTTTGACAACTGTCTTACATACTGCTGGTTTAGTGTTTTGGTGAATTTCTCTCTTATTCCATATAAATGTATTCAACTGGTTACCCACCATACCAACTTTGCTTATTCTGTTGGCTATTTCCAGATTTAATTTGCAAGCTGCGCCCAAAACTGTACTTAAATAGTTCAAATGTTTTACTTCAACCGTATTCCGAATGCAGTTGATCTGTTCAGTATTTCTGCCTATTTTCATAGTGGTCGTATTTTTATTGCTGATTTTCCTGCCAAATTTTTATAGCTGTCATTCCGAAAAGCTTTACCACGATACCTTGTTATCCCTTTTCCAGATCCACAAAACATAAGTATAGATCCTTGTCATATTCCCACGATTTCTCCAACTATTTTTGTTAAAGGGAAAATCTGATCTTGCAACCTGTATTTGGCCTGAACATGGCTTGTTCTTCTACAAGTTTCTCTTCCACAATCTCTCTCAACCTCTTTTCAAATATTCTTGAATAAATCATATCAGAAACACTTAGTAGAGAAGCTCCTCTGTTCACATTTAACTTTATTCCTTTTTTTTACACGGTTATTATGAGAGCTCTACTCCAATAATCGGGAATTCAACCTTCTGACCAGGCCCTCTGAATTATTGACTACAAAACTTCTATATCTCCATATTTGAGCATTTCTGGTAGCATATCATCTACTCCAGCTGCCTTTTCCACATTTCAGGTTTTTGATGAGTGTTCTACCTTAAGAATCGATATGTAGTCCTTTTTGCATTCTTCTTGAAAATTTCTACTACTCTTGCGTCATTGCTTTGTTCGTTTAACAGTATTTCGAAGTAATTAATCCAGACATCTAGAATATCCTTAAGTTCAGTTTTCATGTCGCCTTTGTCATCTTTGATTCCTTTTACAGCCCTCCATTTCAAGCTTTTTCAATAGCCTTCTGAACATTTTGGCACCTTCCTATTATTTATTTTCTATATTCTTGACAAAATCTTCACATTACTTTTGTTTAGCTACTTTTACAAATAGGTTAGCTCTCTTACATTATTCTCTGTATCCCTTTAGGGCATTTGCTGATTTATTTGCTGGGAACTTTCGGTATGCTTTATTTTTTTCCAAAACTGCTTCTTTAACGTCTTGCATTTGCCATCGGATTCTTATTTTTCTATCCTTGTAGACAACTTCACCACGTACCTCCTACCGGAATCAATTAATGTGCTGTACAGAGACTTTAACATTTGGTTTTTGTTTTCAAACTGCTCCATCTTTTCCTCACTAAAGTTTGTATAGTCGAGTCTACAGTTTACCTGTTAAAGCTGCGCAACTTTAATTTTTTACCGCTCTCTTACATACATTATCTTCAACATGATATCCATTTTTATCCTGCTTAATAATAAGTAATGATCACTTCCGATTTCAAATCCTCCTTAAACTCTTGTATCTTGAACCAGCATTGAAGATATCACTCTCAATAGTGGTGTAATCGATAAGACTTTTCTTATTTCTACACATGAAGTGATGCACATCTTTACATTGAAATATAATTTAGTAATGACCAGTCCATGTTCTGAGCAGAAATCCAGACAACACTTATCATTTTTATTAGCTTCACCATTGTCTCTAAATTCTTCCGAAACGTTCCTATATGTCTGGTGGGAATCATTTTCTACTCTGTTGTTTAGATCTCCAACAACGACTAATAGGTGCTCTCCCTCGATGAGTCTTGGCAGGCCTCATTGGCCGAGTGGTTAGCGTATTCGCTCTCCAGCCAAAAGGATGCGGGTTTCTAATTCCTCGGTGGGTATGGATGTTTGTGATTGTCAGTGAAAATATTAATGGTGGTGGTGATGGACGGTAGATTGCGTTGTTGTAGTTAGTGTTAGTTGGTGGATTGAGTAGTGGATACAGAAAGCTATAGAGTAGGTTCCCTCACTCGATGGGTCCTTGGACTCCCTGCAGACGTCATGTAATAATAATAATAATAATAATAATAGTAATAATAATTCAGGTTGTGAAAGGCGGGGGAAAGCTCCTAAATTAAAAAAAATGATTTGTACGCTATTCAAAGTATTATTTTGGCGAGCAAAATATTCGTAATAGTACAGAAGTAATAATAATTCCATAAAATTATGTGTCGTGTTTGATAATGAAAACTGTGACCAAACAAAAGCACCTGTGAAAGTTCATTGATCACATTGTAAAGTTCCTCTCCAGAAAAGTAAGTTTTCGAATTGGCGAATAGTGACCCTAAAAGAGATTTTATGACGATATTCACTGAGCAAGAACTCACAAGTGCTGTCGAATAAGGCAGAGAACTTCCTGTCTATCGATTTCGGAATCTGCTAAAAGGAATCCAATATTCTCCCTTTGGGAATGAAAAGGAATTAGCAGATATTTTATTTTTTCAGTATATATGATGTCTGTATAGCTTCTTGGGAATACTCGCAATAACAAACGAAATGCCTTATAGGTTCGATTCTTGTCACAGACCAGAATCGAACCTATAAGGCCATTTTTAAAGTATATTTTTTCTTATTTTATTTTAATTAATATTTTTTTCAATTGTGTGTTACTTTATTTTACATGCAGTTATGTAATGTTTTTTCCCCCTGGAAACTGGTTATTTAACTTGGAAAGAAAGATGAATCGGCTATATAATTTATAAGATCGATTATCTTTGCATAATAATACTGTTGAGATTATGAACATGAAATGACATTGCCCTGGCATATCCTTATTTCGTTTTTGTCTGTGCACACTGCACTGGCTAGACATTACAACCGCCTCCATAGCGCAATTAGAAGAATGATGGCATTTCGCCATTCGATTGGAAAAGGACTAACGTTGATTCTCGTCGTGACAGAAGGAATATTTATATGTTTTTTCAATTGTTGAAGATGAGTTAGCCGATCTCATAAGTAAGTAGCAGCATTTTTTCTCCCAGAAACTCTCGGGTTTTTATTCCCGCATACAGACAAATCAGCCTTCAGAACACACACAATTTACAGACTAAAAATAATAGTAGTGGTGGGAGTAGGCAGTAGATGGCGTAGGTGTAAATGATGATGATGATGATGATAGTAGCGGTTGGTATAGTTGGCGAATAAAGTGGTGTAGACGGAGATTTGTAGAGTAGATGCTCTCCCTCGAGGAGTCTTTGGACTCCTTGGATTTGTCACGAAATAATAATAATTATTATTATTATTATCTTTCGGTAACAATGAAAGTAGGAAACATCTTCCAACCGGCTTTTCAGAATTTAGGACTACAGATGAAAAGGCATTAGCAGATTTTTATTTTTTTCAGTACATATGGTGTCTGAAAAGGCATTTTACAGACACCTACTCACTTTGATGAATAAAACATCAGTAAACGAGGAGAAAATAGGATATATATCTGAGATTAAAGTATTTATTTCATTTGCCTATGGTATTTCGAAAGAAATCACTTACCGTAGCGAAAAAATTAATCCGAACAAGACGAATTTTGGGTTTTTGGGTTTGGTTTTTGCTTTTATTTCAGTTCACAATAACTATTTTCAGTTTTGGTTTTAGTTCACTATTTTGATTGAGTACTGTGCGTTTTAACTGCCTTTTCGATGTTAATTAATAGTCATGCGCGTTTTTTAAGTGTAAACAAATTGGCATTAGTAGTGCTTTATTCATTTTGTATAGCTATAAAGTGGATATATCTTTAAGAAAGAGTTCGAAAATGTGTACTATTTCTTTGCACAAATCCATCACTCAAAGACGAATTACCAATAAGTGTGGTATTGGTTTCAGTACTCTTAATGCGATTTTAAAGTTTTAAGGAGGCTCCTTTTCTCCTGGTTATATAATTACTCAAAATCTTTTACTAGTTAGGAAAACAAAATGAATCGAAATTGTCTGTTGTAGATTAAATAGAGACTTGGCATCTAGTGGGATTAATGTTTCTGACATGACAGTCCGTCAAAGATTGTTGAAAACAGGGACTACCCACATACTAAAAAAGAAACAACTATTGATGAAGGCTATGCACAAAACGAAGCTCCAGGGTCAAATTGTACAAAGATTGGACTGTTGAGATGTGGAAGAAGGTCACTTTCTCATATGAGAACCATTTCTTTTTTCTAAGGAAAGCGAGTACCTTATGTTCACAAATTAGGGGCTGCGAAGACTCCTCCCACCCACCTTCAACAAGCTCCTAAACACCCAGCTAAAAAGATTTTCTGGGGTTATTTTACATATGATGGTCCAGGATCACTTCTGCCTGTGAATTATGATGAAAATCGACCAATACGTAAAAATATCGGAGAAGAGTGGTCTCACGGATCCAGAAAGACAAAGAACTTATCTACCAACAGGATCTTGGTAGATAACATGCCGCACTTCAAAAAGGTTATAGTTCCTCAAATATCACAAACCCCAATTGCTTCAAATATTGGAAAAAAGCCTGACAATACCTGAAAAAAAGCAATAATTATACTTGAGGAAGAAAAGCAGGTGAAATTAGGTTTGATGGTATCGGATACATTATTCTTATAATGATTTAAATAGGAAGACAGAGGAACTTGAAAACTGCTCCTACTGATTCAGACAAAAATATAAGTAATTCACATGAAGGAGATCACACTACACTTGACCAACCTATTTGTTGTAGAAATATTCGTTAACCTTATCCATGAGGAGAAAACGCTACATTTTTTTCAACAAAATATCAGATATACGAAGGGGATCTGAAAAGTTCTCGGCTTAACAATGAAAAAAATGAATTTAGAATTTCAAAATTATTTTTATTTTTCAACACAATTACCCTTAAGAAGAGCCTGTGTAGCTCAGTGGATGTGGCTTTTGCACACCACAGCGCTTGACCGCACGAAGGAAGACTTGCTTTCGAATCTAGTCAGCGACAAGAGGAAATTTTTCTAAGCCTTTTTTCGACGGGTTCCCGAGTTAGTCGATTTCAGAAGTTAGGAGCTTCAGAAGTCCAATCGTTACCGATGATGCTTTGAAGTAGAAATGCTTCTGTTCAAATCTCATCTAGGATGCAAATAATCTCTTAATTCAATTGAAGGTGCTGAAAGTTAATTAGCTGATCTTCTACAGATGCAGCAGGGTTAGCCCTCTATAGGATTTTTAGATAAACTTGCAAACAGAACACACACACACACACACACACACACACACACACACACACACACACACACACACACACACACACACACACACACACACACACAATATACACTGCTTGGAAAAAGTCAAGGAACACCCCCATGGACCAAGGTGCATCGTTCCCCATAACGAGTCGCGTGTGTATAGCCTGTATAAATTGGAGGAATATAATTCTCCCAAGTCAGTGCAACTGTGTCAGGGTGAAATGGCTGCGAGAAGGAAACTGAAGGAGTTTAAAAGAGGCGTTATAGTATGCCACGTTGCAGGCCTATCTGTTTGCCAAATCGTTGACAAACTGGGCGATCACAGATCAATAATCAATAATATCGTACTGAGATGTAAGCGCAGGGAGTCAACTGGGGCTACCCGCAGTGGACGACTCATCACACTCACTGACCTGTAATTTTATAATTTTCCGACCCTGTAATAATAAACAAACTCATCCCACAAGACGGATTGATTACCCTATTATCGGAATGGATTTTCCTTCTTCTGCCATGCGCAGAAGTGTTGAAAGGTCTCGCCTCTGGGGGGCCTACGGTAACAGTATTTTTTGTCTGTAAATTGCATGTGTTCTGAAGGCCGATTTGCCTGTACGGGAGATGAAAAATCCTAGTTTTCGGAGAAAAAACCCTGCTACCGCCATATGAGATCGGCTAACTCACCTTCAATCGAAAAAGCACAAAGGTTCCTCTCGTCAGGATTAGAATCGAACCCCAGGTCTTTTCCAGTCTAATAGCGAAATGTTCCATCGTTCTTCCAAATACGCTAAGGAATTCGAAAGATGAAATTTCGTTTGGTTCTCTTTCAAACTTCATAGACTTATCGTGTTTATGATATTTCCATCACTTGGAAAAAAGACATACTGATGAAAACCTATAACTATTTCTTCCAAAAAAAGAAAAAAAGTATAATTTTTTCGACTTCGAGCGTTGAAAAAAATAAAGAAGTTCGAACTAATCACTCCTTTCAGATCGATCAACAAGAAATAGCGTTCTCATAGTACCCGTCTATGAAAAAAAGGAATAAAACTGAACGTGAAAATTACAGAGGAACTTCCCTAATGACTGTTTCAGCTAAAATTTAAACAAGCATACTTCAGAAGAAGCTAAGTAAAATTGGGAAAGTGAAACTGGGAAAAGAACAAGCTGAGTTCAAGACAAATACGATTTAAGAGGATCAGATTTTCACTTTACGACAAAAAAAGTTGAGAAATATAGGGATACCACAAGGATCCGTACAAAAGTTTTTTTTTTTTTTTTTAAATCTGGAAAAAGCATTCAAAAAGGTGCCATGAGAAAAACTGTTCAGAACAGTGCACTGGGTATAATTATATGGGGTATACAAATGTAACATTATACACCCTCTGTCCAAAAAGAAACCGAAATTTTGATAGAAAATAAAACACAGGCCAATTATAATTATTCAAATCATTTATTTCAATCAATATACTCTCCCTCAGCTTCGTTCGATACATCGTTTGGCACGGTCAATTAATTCGTTAAATGAGTTTTTTATATCGGTTTTTAGGATACTGTTGAGGGTCGTGGTTACTGCCACTTGAACGTTTCTAATGGTTTCGTATCGTTTCCTTTCATCGGCAAATGAAGTCAGGGAAGAGAAAGAAGTCACAGAGTGCTAAATCAGGTGAACACGGCGAGTGATCCAACACACAAACTTGGTTTTTTCTCAAAAGCTGTCTCACAATGTTCGAACGATGAGATGGTGCATTATCGTGCAAAAATAACCAGCTGCCTGCATCACAATATTCATGCCGTACACGACGAATTCTCGCTATCAATCGCTTCAAAACATCGTAATAAAATTCACCATTGACCGTTTGGCTAGGCGGAACGAATTCTTCGTGGATAATGCCCTTGGAATCGTAGAAACAAATCAGCATAGCATTGTCTTTACTTTTGACTTCTCCAAGCGACTTTTTTTTCGGATGCCCTTATTCTTGTGGTCTCCATTCAGCACTTTGGCGCTTTGTTTCGGGCTCATGCTCAAAACACCACGTTTCATCATCAGTAACGATCGTTTCAAGGAAGTTTGAGTCCTTACGAGCGGTTTTAATGATGTCCTTGCAGTGTTCAAATCGATACATTTTTTGGTCGTCGGTCAACTTGTGGGGAACAAATCGCGAATTCAATTTACGAAGGCCCAAACTCTCGGTCAAAATGTTGTGCACGGTTGATTTTGGAATCCCCAATTCATCTTCAATTAATCTCACGGACGATTTCGAGTTTTCTTTGATGAAATCACGCACTTTTTGGATGTTAACTTCGCTCAGTCCAGTTTTTGGACGACCCGGCTTTGGACGGATCGTGAGCAGGGCCGTCCGGGCCCTTTGAAATCGCTTAAACCACTCGTAAACTTGAGTACGGGATTAGCATTCATCACCGTATTCTTTTTGAAGCATTTGATGCATTTCAGTAAAACTTTTATTAAGTTGAACACAAAAGTCAATCTCAGCTCTCTGTTTGAAACTTATTTTCCGACCGTTCGTCAAAACACACTGTCACTCTTGGCACGATAACTTCGGCTTCTAATGAAACAAATGTCATAAAGTTGATAGAACACTAATGAAGTTTGCCGCTTTCGACAACAAAAAGATACAACAGGTGGCGCCACTAGTTTGTTCTATTTTCGAAAATTTCGGTTTCTTTTTGAACAGAGGGTGTATAGATCAATACACAGTTTATATTTAAGTTGTAAGTCAGCAGTGAAAACTGACAGAAGTATAGGAAGGTGATTTAATGTAAAATAAGGTGTATCTACCTCCACTTTATTCATCATTTATATGGATCACATTATGAAAGAAAGTGGAAGAAAAATATATTTCTGCCCATACGGTTGAAATATTATTATGTGACACCTCCACGGAGTCCAAAGACTCATCGAGGGAGAGTGTGCCAACAGCATCGAACGATTGATCCCTTCCAACTACTAACCGCGCTCAAACTTACTTAACTTTTTGCGAGTCATTAGTAGCCATTAGTAGTCGATCTACCAATCGACCAACCTTTGCTGGTATATATCATATTTATGCTCGTATCCATGTTATTTAAGCAAAATCCAAATGTTATTTCAGTTTCAACAGACAGTTCGCTTGACTTGATTGGAAGTATCACAAGCAACTAAATCTTTGTATCAATGTATTATGCCTAAAAATATTTGTGTTGTATTGTGTGTGCGATACATTTGCCCTTCGACTGATAAGTCTTACCAATCGACCAGCATACCGTGTTTACGATGACGCTATGGGGATTATGACTAATAAGCAAGTCTATTTCTATGTTAGAATTAAATATAATTTGACCAGTTCAGCAAAAGTTGAAAATCAAAGTTTAGTAGCTTAAAGAATTATCTTTTTTGTAAATGCAAAAATAATCATTCTATGTACAATAGAATAGTAAGAACATGATGCGATATGGGTATATTTCATTTTAAAGGCTATGTCCTGTGCATTCTTAATAACTAAAGTATTGAAAAAAAAAAAAAAAAGAAAAAAAAAAAAAGGAAGGAGGTCATTGAAGCAAAGCGAATCTAATTGACAGCGGTTACGTCACAGCCAGCCGAGTTTACCCTCAGTGAAATAACCATATTATAGTTTATAAGTAGAGCAACAGCTATCGTAAGTTTTGCTATTATTCATGTTTGTAAACGTTAAAATAAGCAGTAATTCGAATAAAAATGAATTCGGTATTAAGCATATTAGGTAAAGTTAAATCTGTTTTCCACGCGAGACCACTCTTATCAAATATGGTATGGTTTGGAACGATGTATGCGGGATCAGAATTCAGCCAACAAACTATTATCAGAAAATTCGAAAAATCCCACAAAGCTTATGACTGGTCATCGGTTGGACGTTTTGCAATTATGGGAAGTTCGTGTTTTGCCCCACTATTATTTCATTGGTATCGCATTTTGGATCGAATGTTTCCTACTTTAGTTCCCCTTGTAGTGGTGAAAAAAGTGATTATTGATCAATGTGTTAGTTCGCCAGCTCTATTGACTACCTTTTACATCGGTAAGTGAATATATAATTCAAGATGAACTTAATTCTATTTTGAGTCTTTTAATTTCATTTTGAATATTTACTAAATATTTACTAAAATAATTTAAAATGTAAGTTTTAAAGTATATTAAGAGAATGTAGATGTCAGTGCCGTAACGAGGGCGTGGCGAAAGAGGCGTCTGCCACGGGAGCAACTAGGTTTGGGGCGCAAAACGTAAAAAATAAAAATAAATAAATAAATATAAAAGTCCACTATTTTATATTGTATGTTTAAATTTCGGTAATACGCCGCTTTAGACACAAATTCTGCAACACACTGCAACTTATTTTGATGGGGTTAATAGTAAGTATTTAACATATTGCATTTAGTAAAATTTAACTTGTTACATTTAAATTTTTCAAACTTTTTGTCATTTTTGGGTTAGGGTGGGTGCAAGTTAGAAACTTGCCACAGGCGCTTCATACTCTCGTTACTGTACTGGTAGATGTTATATGTATATAATAAAGTTGCGTGGAATTATCATGTGGTCCACTTGGGAGGGAAATTAACCTTTCCTAAGCCACGTTTTCAACAACAGTTATAAAGCATTCTATACTCATAACAGTGAACACATTGTCAAGGTCACGTGGTTCTGTACAGAAAATACACACATACAGAGCAAGACAATGAACTATCATTCTCCTATCCTGGAAATCTAGATATCTGAATATAAGCGACCATTACAATCCTTTTATTCTGTTCGCTCCTTTAAATTCTCTTTGTCAATATATTTCATTTTGTTGTCCTATTTTAATTGGATTTCGAAATATACTCCTTGTTTCGATCGTTCGGTGTTTGCAAGGAAGCATGGTAATAGAAGTGAGGTAATAAAATTATCGAATAATCATGTGTAATAAATATTAGGATGAATATATTTTTTATCGTCAATCATTCGCTCGGTTTCTCTTGGTTATAGGTAGTTTTAAATATGTATAAATATTTGTAAACAATTTCTTATTACTTCGTGGTAATTGCTCTAACACTAGGTCTGCAGGGAAAAAAGACATCAAGATATATTTTTCTGCAGGCATTTTATAGGTCTCTTTTTTCTGCATTGCATTTAAATCGCTTAAAATAATTACAAAAATACAATCTTCATGGAAGAGCATTTATGGAAGGAATCTTTATTCCTTCTTTCTCTTTAATCACTTTCTCACATTCAGCTATGATCTGAATATTCAAAATAAATAAATAAATTATTCGATGAAATTATTACAGAATGATTTATTCAGTTAACGGTCCAGTGATTTATTCTATTTCAAGCTCTAGATGGTTTCTTTTTGAATGTCGTCTCCAACAGTTGAGGACTCTAAAAACGATAAACACGGATCAGACTTTCAAGGAGTTATAGCTTGCTCCTTATCATTCACTATCTCAACTTTCTGTTTCGCCTTATCTATCAATGAGGCAGGAGATTCTTATTATAGCTAGACTTTGGCAGTACAGATTTTACTTAACCTGCCAGTAAAAAAAAGGGGGGGGGGGAACAATTTTCATCGATCATACCTAGGACTGGTTTAAAATATATTGTAATTATCATGATTTCAAATGGTTCCAGTAATTCCAAATTATATTTTCAATATTTCGAATAAATTTCTGCATATGAAAACCGTCTTGTTATATCACAGAGGGAAAAAATCACTGCTACAATTTCGAATTGTTTTTCGTAATAAAAATATAATGAAGATGAAAATAAAGTCTTTTATAAACAGTCTTGAACCAGTTAAACAACCAAAACTTATTTTTGCACTGTCTTGCACAATATTGTTTAAGTGTTGAGATAGAAATATATGATTATGTGCATAGAATAGGTTGAAATTTTGCAACTGCAAATGGTCCAATCGAAACCAAATTAAAACGATCCGACGCTGTTAATATAGATCCGGAATACATTTCATTATATTATATCCAGAAAGTTCATATTATTTCTAATTACTTTTCCAATAAAAATCTGCTAAGTAAGTCAAAACCAAAATGTAAACATATGGACATTACTTTTAGTGTACATCATAAATCCTAAATATTATAATCCATTCTGTCGAAATGCAGTTACTGCAGTATATACTTTTGGTACGTTTTATTCCCTTTGTTTTGTCCATGCAAATTATCGGATTAAAAAAAATGAATAAAATAAAAACTACAATAGCTTCACGAATTATTGTGGGGATTCAGAGTACTAAATGTGGATAAAATACATGGCGATTACATTCTAGTAATAATTTGTCCATCCGGACGTATGGGCAAATTATTACAAACTTAAAAACTGTCAAAATTTAACAAAATGGGTTATAACTATTGACATATTGATTAATGGTACATGCACTGTCGGTGCCAGGTAATTTTGCGCCCTAGGCAAAGTTTACAAGTGCGCCCCATATTTCATAAACTTAAATGTTTCTAATTGACATTAAACAAAATAAAATTGTCTTTCAGGTTAAATTAATAGGGCTTTTTTTTATTTTCCTTTTTAATTAATTTGAAAATTCTCTGTTATAATTCATTTACAAAAAAAAAAAAAAATATATAAAATACCGAAATTTAATATTTTAAAATGTTAACGTTTTAAAATATTTATCTTAACTGAATTTTAAAGGAACGGACGTGAGGAACAAAAAAGAACCAAGAGTTCTTTAAATAGTAAAATATTGTGATGTGTGATGACTGTGTGAGGGATAAGGAAAAAGAATCGATACCTAAATCATATATCACTTTTTAACTTTGATATTTTAGTAAAGTATGAATAAAGCATAGCTTGAAGTTTTGCGCCCCTTCATGGCTTGCGCCCTAGATGGTTGCCTAGTTTGCCTAAATGGTAGCGTCGGCCCTGGGTACATGATTCATTTAATATACAGAGAAGAAATGATGGGTGCAGCAATTATGTATAACTTTTCTTTTGTTTCTTTGTTATATCTACTAAAACTGCTTTCTTATGCACAAAATCCCGAGTAAATTTAAGCATGCCTCGTTCGATGAAATGGAATCGTATTTCATTTCTTTGAACCTAGAACCTCTAAATCATTCTCTTGTTATTCTACTAAATTCCGTATAAAGGTCGAATTACACATCGTGCGGCAGACAAAGTTTAATTGATCGTTCGCTCGTAGCGATTATTTTATTTTTGGTACACTCTTCAGTTATTTACCTCTTCATGCAGTAGTATCACAATTATTCTGGTTCTCTTTAATGTACCTCGATTTAAGGTATCGTATATCTCTACATGCTCTAGACTGGCGAGGAGCGCAGGTATTTACAATTTCAATTTCGGATTGCTGTTAAGAAATTATTTGATTATCTCAAAACGAAAGTGGGGATTTTGAATAACAAACAAAACACAGTATATGCTTTTCATATTATTATTATGTCGTCTATTCCTTCTTTTCAAATGGTGTATTTTGGAAGTTGTGTGACATATACGTTATGATACGTCTAATAACTATCACGCGGAAGATTTTACTGAATCTAAATAGGAATGTAATTATCGTTTTGTATCAGAGGCTTTTCGGTTATTAATATTTATGTTTGGTTTTGCGTATAAGAAAAGTTGGATTATAGCTTAGTGCAGAATCCTGTGTTATTAGCACAGTCTTTCAGCTTCATTAAATATAATTTTTTATAATGTAACAATATGAGCATAATAAATGAACAAGTGAATCTTTCCTTTTATGTCATGGCTTTGGTATTCATGACTTAAGGATTTTTTATTTTTATTTATTATTATTTTTATTTATTTTTTTTCCCATATCTATTGCTACTTTCTGCATCTACCATGAGTACTGCATTTAAAATAGTTGTGGATTCTTAGTGCGAATATAAAGTGCATGAAAGTGAACTGCATGGCTTAATTTGAGGACTTTGCTCAATTTAATCATCTGCAAAATAGATATTCTTGTATTAATCTGTGGACCACCATGGATAAAACTTATCTCCTAATAATAATTTATTATTATTTATTTGATTTTCAATTTATAATATTTTATTTACAAATTCATAGACATACAGATAATTAAACAACGTTAAGAAGGAATTAGCTAATATATTTACAAATTACTGAGAAAGTTATTACTAGTAACAAATCACATCTAAAAGTACATTACATATTACACCATGGCATCATTTGATAACAATAATGACGCATCCCAATCAAAGTTATTTGCTTTTGTATTGGAACGACGGCAATTCCTTTTGCCATTGAGATAAACAAAAATGGCAAATTTAAATAATTATAATCAGAACTTGAATTTGAATACTTTAAGAATCAGATGGAACATAGCATTCACTGATCAGCCAAAGCTGCTACGTTTCACTGGCGATCAGTGGTGCCTAGTTTGGCTGCTGACCTCCGGGATGTTATTCTGTCTAGTTGGTCCAGAATACCTTAGGAAACCTTCCATGCCTATTGCAGTTAATGCCAAGATGAATACGAACGGTTATCTTAGCCAAAGAAGATCCAGCTTGCCTAGATAGGTGATCATAATATTTTGGCTGACAAATGTTAATATGGACATAATTTTCTTTTGCATTTGCTCTTAAAATGGTAGAATTAACATAATAAATTTAATAATGATCCTAAATATCACACTTTATTAAATTCCATCAAATCAGCGAAGAATTACTATAATTTCAAATCATTTTCCAATAAAAAATAATAATTTGTTTTTGTCTTATATCCAATTATAGGTATGAGTATAATGGAGGGTAAGGAAGACATTTTTGAGGAATACAGGCAGAAATTCTGGCCCACTTTCAAGGTAAGCCACAGCACAAAGTAATGTGCTTTTATTATTATTATTATTATTATTATTATTATTATTATTATTATTTCATAATTAAATATAAATGTTCAATGGTAGCTTTGTTTTCTTAGCAATTGTTATCCTTCGTTAAGTTCGAACACAGGATTATACGAGGGGAGGCTGAACAGCTCTGATAAACACCTAGAACAATAACGATATTAAAGCAACTGATATTACCACAAGAAAGAACATATCTTAAATCCCTTTAACCTTCATTTTTCATCAAATTGTATTTTTTTTTTTCTAATGTAGAATAATGCGTAAATTACATGATTCTATCTCTTTCTTCATGATAATTATTACACATTTTTAGCACACTCTCGTATTTTCATGTCTGAAAACTGGGATCCAGATATCCTAAAAAAAGCATGGTGTCATTTCAGACCATGCTTTTTACACATTCATTCGTCAGTGGTTCTAACAGACACTTAAGCGCCCACATCTTCCAACTATTCTTGGACTTCGCAACCGTAACTCGAAGATAAGGTGGTTGGCTCTATGTCTCAGGGAGTGTCCTATGTCTACAGATGCGTGGGGCCAGTTTGCCTGTTCTGGTGAACGAAAAAACCCGAGTTTCTGGGTTTTCTCACCACCGTATGAGACCGGCTAACTCGCCTTTCGTTGAAATCAGATACAGGTTTCTCACGTAACGGGAATCGAACCCAGGTCTTTCCGACCAAAGGGCTTCGTCTATACCGACTGAGATACGAAGGCTCACTTTTTACTCATAATTTGTTTATATATGCTTTGCCAGCTTATATCAACAAACAGCATTAAAAGTCTGTATAAATTTTAAACTTTTTCATGTGCCAGGGTTTGCTGGCTCTATACCATGGGTTCGAATCCCCATGGTATAGAGCCCTTTCCAATAATTTCTTCTTTAAACCATTCATATTTAACACTAGATAATAAATATTTTCAGGAATCTGACACGCTAGTGAAGATTATATTGTCTTCGGATAGTAAGGAAAGCTGACCAAAAGAAGAGGCAAAGAAAGAGATGGTTCTCCGCTTTGGAGCTGAAGCGTATGAAATGTCGACCAGCTACCACTTATGTTTTAAAAAGGCTAAGAAAGTGAAGGAATAATGAATGGAACAGCACGAACGTATTGTAGAAGATGCAAGGTAAGCTCTGTCAAAGCAATTGGAAGGGGACAATATCAAGAAGTTTAGAGTGTCTTTTTTTTTTTTTAAGATTGGGAAGATTTGGAAATTATAGGGGATTGGTAACTATAATCACTATATATAAAGTGATTTTAGTGGAGAGTAATGGTCGTTCTTGCTCCGATTTAAGTTTCTACATTTGTTGCTGCGGTGGCGAAAACAACTTTCGCCTTAATTTGATTATATTCCGTCATCAGTCGAATATGATTATACTATAGCATAAGTACTAGCTAGTATTTCATGTTCCACTGCGAAATGTGTATTATACCACAATACTCTATACGAGGATTTTTGTTGAATAATGACCAGACTTTGTGCAGGATGATATCTTTTACTGTAATTAGCAACACCTTAATTACAATAACAGCTACTGCTTCCTCTAGCAAGCTTTCCCTGTTTACTTTTTTATTTTTCGTCCGTTATAGTCTATCCTTGTAACCTTCGATACAATTCTGTGGTTTTAACTTTTTTTTTTTTTTGTAAAAAAAAAAATATATATATATCCAAGAAATTAACATGACGGCACACGAAACTAGTTGAGCCGATAAGAATGAATATTTTCTTTTTTATTATTTTTCGCCATGTGGTCTTTATACTACAAGTTCCAAGATTGCTAATATGACTATCGAAATCTCAGACGCTCTTCATAAGTACTGCTTTCAACAGAAGTGAGTCAGTGTTCTTATACGCAGATGGTAGAGTTCTCCCTCCCACAACTTCGAGATTTCATCCTGTAATTAAGCAAACCTGTTAGGAGAACTCGCGCAACTGACATATAAAAATATATTTATAAGCATAAAGCTAATCATCGTATCCTATTAAAATAATGATAACCAAAGGCCAGGGATATTTGGCAGTTCGTGGGTTTTACGGTATTATCGCCACTGATAAATGGATTTTATGTGACTAACAACTCATATAAGTGAATGGGAAAAACATTAATTTATTTTGATGTATTGTGTTGAATCAGATTTCAATGACTATATCGTGTAATGGTGGATACATACTTATGCTAGGCTAAGCTGTATACTGGTCTGAAAGAAGCATTTTCTAGCAAAGCAAAGTTCTGTTCTGTACCGCCAAGAATTTGTAAATCATGAATTAACAGACAAATATCATACATTTATTTTCTTTTATTTCATCGTGCATGAATGCAATATTTAACTCCAATTTCTGATACTACGTGTTATTTATACTGTGATATGAAACAAAGACAGTATACATGTGAATATATTCAATTTTTAATACAGTATTTGTTGATTAATTTCTGGTTTATATTACACCTTATAATATAAACCAGATTTGGGTTTATATTATAAGGTGTAATATAATAGGTGCAGTGAACACCCAAATCTTTGAGGGCTGCAAGATCTCTGTAAAAGCATATTTGTTTATTAAGAGAGGTTTATTAAATTTTTATTAGCAGAGGCCTGTTATTGGACGTTTAACGATTAATTTGATGTTTTTCAGATGAATGCCTGTTTTTGGATGCCTGCACAGATGATCAATTTTTTTCTTCTTCCGACACACATGCGAGTGGTATTTGTAGCGACTGCATCCATGATCTGGGTTAATGTGCTGTGTATCGCAAAGAGAATGGTGAGTAACAAATTCACAGAAGTGAGTCATTGTTCTTAATTTAAAACATCTTAATTTGAATTATGCTGAGTGAATAATGAATTCTATTGGGAATCTCTTCGAAAGTCACTGAAATATAAACACCAATTACAAGCTGCTGTCGAAAAGAGAACACGATCCCTGTAAAAGTTAAAAATGAAATATTATAAAATAAAGGTTTCTTGTATCGTAAACGGGATTCGAACCCGCGAGCTTTCAAAGGACAAATGTAGTGTCCTCACATTGAGTATCGAAATTTAATTATCATTCAGTATATGTTCAAAGTTGCAACTTTATCGATAATGCGATCTGTAGGAGAAGCTGAACCCCCCCCCCCCACACACACACCTTCCCAAGCAGGTTATTCATAAAGAGAAGTTAGATGTGAATGGTGAGGAACGTCTATATAAAGACGCTGTAATGCAGTAGCAGCAAATGAAGTCTTTTAGTTCAGGAAGAGGACATTGATCAGCCTTAAGATTTGTTAATACTCTGATTAATCGCAAATGGTTCTTGAAGGCAAACATATTGCATATTGATGGAGCATGTATTAACCAGATATCGGTATGTGGGGAAAAGCATGTGATTCATAAACATTAACAAAAATCGTTAATGTATACTCATTCGAGCAGTAGCTTCTTTTACGCAGAAAGAAGATCTGGATCTACTTAGAATTGGTTGCCTTATCATTTGGGACTTTAAATCTCTTTAAAAATCTCAGATCAACGACGTTTCTCTTATTGATTTATTCTATAATCCTAACACATACGCTCAGTCTCTACACTTTTTTTTTTTTTTAATCAGTACTTCCATGGACATCGTTCGTTTTAGAGCTTTTACTATGGTTTCACCTCTCCTTAAAAGTTGTGAACAGTTATTGTCACTAGTCAAAGCCAATTCGAAGTACAGCTTCAGACTTACCTCACTAGTTACTCATTCTCTCTGCAACCGTCTCTTGTGAAATGAGCTACCAGCATCAGCTTCAAACTAAGCATAATACCTGTCTTGGTAAATTCATCAATAGTACCAGTGTAGTTACAATACATCAATAGTACCGGTGTAGTTATAATAGTACCAGTGTAGTTACAATATTCGCTGTTTGGTTTTGTACCATTAAGAACTAATATAGAGGCACTAATAAAAGCCGAATATATGCGCTTTTGGGGAGAGTTCGTATCTTTTAAGTAGTATAAGTTCAAGGCATCTCCAATGCGGAGGGGTTATATTCTCATAAGCTCTGGTCTATTTTTCAGTAGGAAGTTTTTATACATTCAGCTATGAAATAAGGATGGATTTATAATATTTTATAATATCCCCTATTTTGTTAAACTTTTATTTCAATAAATAATAAACGTTTTTGTTTACAGAATATATGATATCCACCAATTAAGAGGAATACTGAGATCTCACGAAGACAATTCGTTTGGGTTTCGAGTTTACAATTGTAAGCAATCATCAACTTTATTATGTATACTATGAAAATATTTAGTGAATAAAGCTGGATATTGCTTTGTGCATTGCTGTGATAATTTTCTATCATTATATCTTCTTGATATACGGTTGTCACTGAATTCTATTCTGCTGTATCATTCAGTCTATTAATATAGAAATGCTAAATGATTTAGGAAAGAAACCATGCGAGAAATCAAATGAAATTTTGCGTATATTAGCAGCGAAACAACAGAACGATTACTATTTAAAGCAACTTGATATGTAATGAATATTTTTATCATTGCATTTCATTATGTCATATGCAAAAGAAGATAGCGTGCCATATTTAAACGCCCCTTTCTTTCATTGATGATATTAAACCGGGTTATTTCTTTACCTCAAGAATGTATGAAATTATACCATTATTGATTGAAATTCTAATTGAAATGCACATCTCAAATTTATAAAATCGACATATTTTATAAGATTACTTTGGAAATGTTATTCATGATAATCAAGTTGTTATTGTTATTGCTTATTATTACTATTACTAGACTTGGCTATTATCAGTATCTTTTTTAATGTTTTCGTTTCTAATTCTGTTGCAAAAGTCAGATCACTAAAGAAAATAAATTTTGCTCTTTTTGTAAAGATGTTGATGATACACCTGCGTTTTGATCTTGGAGAAATTGTGAACGGATATTGTTGTGTTGACCTGTTGTGTAATGAAGGTAGTAATTATCGGAATTACAGTCGAAACAACTAAGTTTTGAGGTAGATATGCTATGATTGTTAGTTGCGTGTGTTCTTTGGACGTTTATTCTGTTTTTGGAATACAAAACCAGGTTTTCAAGAAGTGAGTGTGTGTGGCAACCTGAAGACCAGATCAGTTTCTAGTTCGATTGTGTATCGGGTTCATCGGTGCTGCTTGTTCTGTTGGTTGAGGAAGGACACGATGGACTGAGAGCCATGTATTCAAAGCACAAAAGTGTTCATCGAAATAAATACTAGATTTCAAAAGAAAAACTGTTTGACCAAAAATTTCCATGCAGCAATTCACGGTAATGTAGTTACCAGTTAAAGTTTCGACTGTCTCATCCAAAAAAAAAAAAAGTAAAAACAATAGTGAATCTCCGGATCTATATTGTATTCATATTACTTTATCCAACTGTTTCCTGTATGATTCGATTTGCCTTGCCTGTAATTTTTTGTACTCAATTACACATAATACAAAATAATAAAATGTCAAAATTGCTCTGAAAACATTTATATATTAGAACTTCGGTTGTTTTTAAAGAATCTAATATGTTTGTTGCTTTTAATATCTATTATTTCACTCTTTTTGTTTTCTTTAATAGCTTAAATTATATTTTAAGCATAACACAGGTATTAGAAATTCTATTATCTTACTCTTTTTACATGAATTGTTCTGGTTCTGGGGAGAGGAGAGAGTTATATATTCTGGTTATGCTTACGAAATTAATTTCCACTTCTACCGAAAATGTATATTTATAATTTTGGCAAGTCATCTTACAGTTCTGCTAGTAGGACAAAAACATATACATGGCATATTATTGCTTTCTGCCTTGTTTCTAATTTCTAATTTACTTTTTCATTTATCTTCCATAATGATATCAAATATAATATGTGTAATATACTTTAAAGGTATAATTTCCTTCTAAGAATCATTACATTTACGAAACGATAGCAATTGTTTGCGTTCTAAATTGCGTTAAAAATGTGATAGCGGAACTAACTCAGGCGAAATTATTTCGCATTTCATTGAAAATATTGCCTGGGTTGGGTGGGAGGAATCGTTCTCGTTCTTAAGGTCGTAATGTGTCTTATTAACATAAAGCAGAAGGTAGCTGATAGCAATTCACAATCATCAGTCCTGTACATCTTTATGTGTTAAGAAAGAAAAAAATCACGATAAACCTGTCGGGGATGAAGCGATACCACCAAAAAAAAAAAAAAAACTTTTTTGTTGGTAGACACTGGTTAACATTCATTTTTAAATGTCATAATTTATGAGACCTAGTTTGAACACAATAACGCTAACGATAAATTTGATTTTTATTACACATTAATTTATATTCAAAATTAACATTGATTAAAAAGTATACATTTCAAAAGCACTAATAGTTTTTATTAAAAAGCATGGATAAATGACATCACTCTGTTAAGCAGAAACTTCAAAAACATAATAGTTTGATATCGAGGTATATATCACGTCAAAAAGTCGAAATATTTTCTCGGTAATTTTACATTTTGAATAGCAGATTAGTTTTAAAATCTTTGGCTCTTAAAACAATGCTGAATAAAAAAATAATTTAGTGGAGTTATTTTATTATTTCAAAATATGGTATTGTGAGTATATTTAATTACATTAAAATTACTAAACAAAAATCACTTTATCTGAAAAATTTTGACTTGGTTTCTAGCCTTCTGATTACATCGAATATACTGGATTACAATGCAAATAATATTATCATCTACTTACTGCCACTAAAATTAGAATCAAAATAACATAAGGTTTTTTTTTGTTGTTGTTGTTGTTGCAGAGGGGAAAGTAATACAAGCGAAGGCAAGAAGCACTTTTCATGTATTACTTGTATAATTAGGTATCTTTACACCTCGTGCAAAATAATGTTATTTTTTATGTCAACCCTACAACACATTCAGTGTATCCTACAGCACATTCATCGTGGGTAAGCTAAAAGATGATCCTGAAACCCTTTCTGAATACCGAAGATGGAATCTTTTTCTAGCTAACTCAAGTCATCAATAAGCGGATATGTGGTCTCACATCGGGCAAATGATACTGTGTTTTTAGTGGGATGATTGTGACTGCTACTATTAAGGTATTTCTCCAATATCAGACAAAAAATTCCATTCTTGATAATTGAAGCAATATTGTCGGCCCAAGTAGCCGTTTCTTAGTGGAGGGATCATTTTTTTTTATATACAGATATACGTAAACGTCACTTACGCAGCGTATATACAAAATAATTGGTCACGTGTCACCTCGTGTTATAAACAACTATTTAAGAATACTGCTGGTCAATAATCAATAATTCAATCACAATGGGAAAAAACAAAGGATCTTTTGGAGTTCGATAAAGAGCTTATTGTGGGTGCCCGCCTGGCTGGAGCCACGATTTTCAAAACATCAGGGCTGATTGGTTTCTCAAAAGGTGAGATATCCTGGGTGTTTAATCAGTGGAAAAATAACTCACATTCCTTGTCTAAGAGGCGTAACTGTGGTTTTAAGACAGTGAGGAACGAGATCATCGTCTGAGAAGGTTTGTACGGACAAATAGAACTTCATGTGTGCAGCAATTGACCCAAGCATATAATGAAGGTGCACATGTCTCACCGAACTATGCGCAGGGAAATGATCGGTATTGGTAGTCGCTAAAGGAGGTCTAAACATGGTATTATATAAACGTTTCCAATTCAATGGCGGGTAGGTGTAGTTGATAGATATCTGGTCGAAATCAGTTGAACGATGAGATCTATAGAAATGACTGGAACATTTTATTTTCTCTCCCCACCACTCAAGTCTACCTGAAGCGAAATTCTCAATATGCCTTAAGCAACACGAGAAAAAAAGATGATATTCCAAAATGAGTCGATATTAGTTGAAAGATGCGACTAAGAGAGATGACAGCAAGGGAGCTGTCCCTATCATTCCTCCGTCACTTCAGCTTTATTAGACTGATTTCCTAGAGGACCTTTAAGTAACGCACGAAATAACTAATTTCCAAATTTAGTTGGAATCAAAGGACCGATGCGACTGTAGAGGACTTGGAGAAATCTTGATACTTCTCTGGACATTAATCTATTTTCATAATACTTTAGTTGATTTGTTAGCTGAATGTAAAACCTAAAAACAGGCAAATGTATCCTGTTGAATACCTCTAATGTGAAGGAGTTGTAGATCGCTAATATTCAACTAAGAACTAAAGTTAGTGCAAGTCGAATTTGTGGTTTGTGATTCTTGTATTGAAAATAGTTCGGTCACTAACTACAGTTTTTGAGTCACTGCTGTGGCTCCTGATACACGTAAAGCACACAAGGTACGTCTTGTAAGGTTATGCAAAATATGGCTGGAATGCACTTACACCATGCATTCGATGCTGTCGACAAATGAGGCTAGATGAAAAACAAATAAACCTATTTAAAGTAAAGCTGGCACATCTACAATTGAAAAACATATGCTAGTGTCGATGTCAGATGATAAGGAAAGGCATACTCGGTTGTGTGCCTGTAAAACGGCATACAGTACTAATATAACTGTATTCTCTGTCACACAATCACAAGGATTCAGCAGACCTTATGTCAAAGAAGACGTACCTGCATCCAGCGAACCTCCCGACCTGATCTGTATAAGAAAACACTGAACTGATTTTTCGATGGGTAATTATTGCATGAAGAACAGAATATGAAAATAACATAAAATAAATCGATTTTGTTATTCTTCTGGTTTGTGGTCTGGCAGCACATTACTAATCAGTGCGGAGTATTTATTTTCTGATATCCATACTTTATTGAAATACAGAAGCTCCATCAAAGGGAAGGGAATTTCTAAATCTCCATAGGTGGGAAGAAAAGAAAATGACTTTTTAATGCTTTTTATTTACAGAGTGTTGATACGAACACTTTAAATGCTGTTGAATGCTTGTTGAAAATGTTGAATGCTGTTTAAATGCTTATGACTTGTTGAGTTCTCCTAATGAGGGATTAAGTATGTATTTTATGACTGTAGATCCGTGTGTGTGTGTGTGTGTGTGTGTTCACGGACCAGCTTGCCAGATAATTAGCTGGATAACTGGTGTTTGCGGGTGAAATGGTTTTCCTCAACACATCCGGACTGAACGCCCATTTAAGATTATCCCATATCCTTTATGTTGAATCCTTTCCAAGAATCATTCGAAAGGAATAGGATTCTTTAGAGCTTCCGTAGCTCAGTCGATACAGAAGAAGCGGTTTGGTCGGAAAGACCTGGGTTCTATTCCCGTCCAAGGCGTAAGGAATCTTTATCTCGTCTCTTTCGACTAAAGGTGATTTAGCCGGTCTCATACGGAGGTGGAGGATTTTTTTCAGCCTGAAACTCGGGTCTTTCGTTCTCTAGCATAGGCAAACCACCCCGTGAACACACACACACACGGATCTACAATCATAAAATACATATTTAATCCCTCATTAGGAGGACTCAACAAGTCATAAGGAATGGGAGAGGCAAGGAGGAAAACCCATGCGAAATAAATAAATAGGATTCTTGATTTCAATTTACCAATAAACATTATCTTTATTTCTCCAAAGTGTGACTGTGATAATGCATTTTTGCGTAAATCACTATTTGTTAGTTTTATTCTATTAATCTCATAAATCGTTTTAAATCGGATATTAAATAATGTTAATTTTAAGACATCTTAATTATGTCTATCTAACACCGAAACTTATATTCTTACGTTAGTTCCAAGTGAGAAACGTTTCTGAAAAAAAGGAGAAAAAAACTTTTTTTCGCATCTTTTCCCCCAAAATAAAAAGCTAAACAATTAAGTCAGAACGATATTCACATACATTTTTTTAAAATTAAATTAACAAAAATGTAAGTAATAAAATACAGAATTATTATTTTGCTTTACCAAAAGAAATGTCGAAATTGAAAAAAAAAAAAATTATGCTCTCGTTTCCCACCCTTCCATCAAATTTCATCACATCGGTAGACTGATAGCAACTTTCCATCGCATGAAAGTGGATCAAATGATAGGTATTATATTATTCATGCTACACTGTCGTCATATTATAATAATCAGGTAGACGTTATTCCGAAACTTTTTAGCAATACATAAACTATTTATAGGTCTGAACACTCGAATTCACACACCTTTGTATTTCACTCAACGTTAGAATTCTGTAAACAGACACGTCATCAAACCTTCTAATATGATTTTTTAATGTATGTATCCTAATTCACAGACACATCTCCGTAACTCATATTTTTATTTCTTTTAATTAATTAATTATTTTATTTATTTATGATTTTATTTAATTAATGTATTATTATTTCATTTATTTATTTTTGCATTCAAAGAAATACTACTTATATACGCTACTTCCCCTCCGATCGAAGAACGAGTCTTAGTTTTTAATTGTTATTTACTGACTCTTTCTTCAAAAACAGTACATTAACGGCATGATTAATATTAATATAGTAAAATAACAAACATTGTTGTGTTTGCATTTTTTACACAATATATATCCTTTGTATATAACATATATAATACAGTTTCTTCTCGCTCCCCCTTTTTTTTCTAAGCTCCAGACAAATTAACTAATTTGCCACTTGCCCCATCTTGGCGTTCGCTGCAAGTATAAAACCTCTTCTACTGAAATTTAAATTACTTTCTGAAGGCGATGCGATTTCAAGATATTTTTCTTTCTTTCCAAGTCTCATTAAGCATACACACAGTTTATAAGAACGCTATATGCTCATAATTGGAATAAAGTAGCACGATTTCGAGTCCTAATTTAATATAAATAATCATGTTATTTATAATGTAATTTAAATCAGATTATCAAAATTTAAAATACATCGAATGGGTAAAGCAATATTGTCATAAAGAATTTTGTTAGAGGTACTACTTGGCGTGAGGGAGTTCATAAGTTTTAAAGTTATTCTATTAATTAACTAGTACAGAGATATTTTTCTTCCAAAGAGATTTCAAATATTAATGTAAAATGAATATTTGAAAATTAATATTCAAAAATGTTTTTACATTATAGAGATTGAAGTTCATAATTTATTTGACCTAAATACATTAGGCTTTATAATAATGCATACAAATTACCAACATTTCTTTTCAAAATCTATCCAGAATTCGAAGTCAAGTTTATCATGTTGTTTGGCTCATGTATTAAAACTGAACCCGGGAATGAGTACCGACGTCCTCTGCTTCAGTATTTAATTAAATATAGCACACACAATAATAGGCCAATGTACAGGTTCAGTGTTTGCAAAGGATCTGAAAAACAGAAAACGCTGAGCCGTTTGTTAACTTGGGCTTCGCCAGCTGAATACAATATAACGGTTTGCGAACAGGAAATTATATTAACGAACAGCTCTCGCGACGTAGCACCCTATTACAACATTACACATGTAGTAATGTAGCGGTATTAGAAAAAATAAAATAAAAAATCTCATGAAAATCTTTTTTCAGTACCTATTTATTGATATACATGCACTAAGAAAATTAATGAAATTTCAACATGACTACACGTGTGTATATTAATGGTATCATATATATATATATATATATAGGGGGGGTGTAGAAAGTATTTTACCTTCGGTATTATTTTTCTATTTATTTGTATTCACTTATTATCTTTATTTGGAATAGCATTTGTGTGTTTATTGTTTGATGATCAGCCAATCTGAAGAGGCAGAACTTTGGTCTGTACATAACAATTCAATTTTTGTAGATAAATGAAACCAAAGGATAGTTCGCTAACACTACGTATATCAGTAATAGCGAATTTGCAGCACACACTGTATGATAACTGGTACACGAATGAAATTATGTTAAAAAATTATCAATTTCGTTACGAAAATCAACTTAAGTTTTGAAATAGGATATAATATTCTATGTTCTGATTTGCGTTTGCAAAGAGTAGTCTGGCAACAAGATGACTTAATGTAATTAAATAATAATCTTAAAGGTTAAAATTAAAAACTAATTTATTAGTATGACCGTAGGTGTCGTGCTGGTAGGTTGCTACTTGAGGACTACTAAGCTTGCCTCTTTTAAGTAGTGAAAACCACAGTGTAAAAATAAACACGATCATCCTCTTGCAGAATATTCCAATAGAAGACTAAGAACTACCAGCCTAGAGATAATATAACTCGTACGCACTACAGGAAGTAAGTCCAGCTGCAGTAAGTTGGACCAGGACTTAGTTCCTGGGTTTGCTATACACGTACTCACCAATGCTGACCCTGAGATTGAATTTAATCCAAATTAAATAAAGTTAAAAACATCTAAATTTGTATTTTGTGGCTCTAGGCTTGGCCATGGACAAGTTATGGTTTAATAAACAGAACTATAAATTCAGTTTAGTACAAAAAGAAACATTTAAAAATATACACTATCTTAGCAGTACTTATATCACTGTACAGATATGAAATATAGGTATTTACACAGGAAGAAGAACAAAGAATAAAAACAAGGCAAATTAAATGGCTTGTTTTTATGAGAACAATTATATATTATAGATTATTCGGCTCGAAAAATTAAGACATATTCAAAGAATAAAAAGTAAATCAAAAGAAAACAAAAAATATTTGATATCAAATTCAAAGAAAAGAGATCAGAGAGCTCAAAAGTTTTATTTTTTATCCCTTAGCTGGTGCTTGGATGGAGCTAACCCCTTTCCTTTGACCAGTATACTGCTACAGGGGCCGTTGGACTACTTGTCCATTAGTTTCTTGCCTAGTTTTACGGCCCCTCGGCAGGGGGGGACTGCAGTTAATAATAGAAGTGGTAGGGTCGCAGATGCCCTTTCCACAGAGAGAGTTGGAAGGACAATCACAAACATCCATGCCCTCCGCGAGATTCAAATCCGCAACCTCTTGGCTGGAGAGTGGATACGCTAACCACTCGGCCAATTAGCCCTGCCAAAAGGTTATTAGATTAAAAATACGAGTGAGCAAATTAAAAGATTCATAACTGTGATTATTGCTATTATGTGTCATGACGATAACAAATTAATTTTATTAGCATATAAGTTAAAATAAGTACAGATTAAAACGAACAAATCAAAGATAAAAAGACAGTGTGTGTGTGTGTGTGTGTGTGTGTGTGTGTGTGTGTGTGTGTGTGTGTGTGTGCTTGAGCATAATTCCTATTACACTGATTGCAAATCTTTTATGGACAGTGTCCTTTTTTTTTTTTTTTTGCTAAGTTTCCAGAAAATCAGAAAGCATTTTATAATGCAATATGGAGATCGGGGAAAAAAAAAAGTAACACACGGTACAAAACTCGAATTTCCACCCTCTGGATCGTATTTTATTTAAGAGACTCAAGCAACGTGATCAATGGCATTGCCAACTTGTTATAGATAAGTGATTGGTAGTTTATGTACACTTCCATCGTGTAAAACATTACTTTTGGTGATGAAAAGATTAAATTACAAATTTTGTGTGGCATTTTCATCACCGCTTTCCCCCCACCTGCGACCTATGACTTAGCAAGAAATGATAATTTAAATAATCCCATCACAGTCGGCAGCACCCCCTCCCTTTCATCCTGAAGTTAAAAGTTATTCATTTATTCTTTGGTCGTATTTCCATTTGCTGGTCAAATCACGAAAAATACCACAGTAAGATTTCTTTGTTTGCTCTTCTAAGCAGAGATTAAAATTTTGCTTAGAAACTCCTCATCTCATAGTTACAGACAATACCGTCGACAGGGTGTAGCATAGAGGCAGCATGCTTCACGTGCGGCTTAATAAGGGCGCTCGTTCAGCCATATTGCGGTAGCCACCGCAACGCTAACAATTCCTGTTAGCATAGCAAGTGCGGAAAGAAGTTTTTCCAAGCTTAAACTGATTAAAAATTACTTGCGAACAGCAATGACCCAAGAAAGATTGGTTGGTCTAGCAACTACTGTATATCGGTAGAGGCGGACATAGCTTATAATTTAAATTTAGAAGAGCTAATAAACAGTTTTATTGTGCGATATCCCCGTAGAGCAAGCATTTAATTAATATTATTATGCAATTGTTTTGCATTAATGTTTCTCTTGTAATAAAAACAAAATAGCAATTGGAAATTTTGTTATATTTTTGTCTCCTAATCCATCAGGGGCGATATTTAATTGTTTGCATCAGAGCGCGAACTAATCTGACGACGGCCGTGGTCACAGAGGCTCCAATGCATATTGTACTCATTGAGCCATTTTTATTTATATATCTTTCATAATGTCATGTGCAAATATAAATACTTCTCTGGCTCAAGAAACCTGATGAATTATCTGTTCAGAAAAGTGTTGCGCGATAAGCATTATAAAGACAAAAACTTGTAACTCGCTCTAATAAAGAGAGATGGCGCCACAATACTTAAAGGATTCAACATATACATACATCAGGGGTGGCCAAGACGTCGACCGCAAGGCACCTGAATGTAGCAAATTATTCGTTTCTTAACGAATGTAGCAAATGAAACGAATAAATAGACTGAAAATGAATAGATAAATGATAATCAAAATTATTAATTGATGAAAAATTGTCAAACTAATTTATTTCCAATGTGATGTAAAGTTCATAATTTAGCGGTTAACAAAGAAACCATCGCTTTACAGCAGTCACATGATTCGCTTCGTCCAGAAACGTTCGCTTGACGGTTCTGAACGCGCCCAATAATAACACGTTTGATGACGTGTACACTGGCAGTTGACAGTCAATCAGCGTATTGTTCTTGATCAAGACTCTTGCAGCCAAAGTGTCCCGAGTAATCCCATGAAATCGTTTTCCGTTTATCGATCTTTAGTGTGTATTATTTTAAATTAAGCAAGTGAATGCAATTAGTATTGTTAAAAAAAAAAAAATTAAGGATAACAATGAGTGAGCCAAGAACAAGTGTGAAAAAAATAAAAACTTATCACTCTCATAAAGAATGGAAAGAAGATTTTTTCTAAAGTTATGATGAAAGACAAATGCGTATGTATAATTTGCAACGCGAATGTGGCTTTACCGAAAAAAGCAAACATTGAAATACTCTATCGAACTGTTCATTAAAACTACGAAGAAGATTATCCACAGGGCACTGCCTTAAGAAAAGCAAAGGTACATCAAATGAAGGCGCTATTGACAGTACAACAAAATATTTTCGTCAAGTACAATACAGGAGCAATACTAACCTAACCTAATTATCATTAAAATAAAGTTAAAATTTATTTGAACTAAAGTTTAAAAAATTCTTGCATTTTACAAGTTACTAAATTCTTAGTAACTTGTAAAAAATTTGAATAATTTTTATAAGTGGAACTATCTTTTAGAAAAATAAAAGAAACTCAAGATAGATGAGAAAATAAGAAATGAATTCAGAAATAATTAGAACATTTAATATAAGTATTCAAAAAATAACATCTTTACAGAATATCAGAATATAAATTAAATTATATAAATATACTTGAATTTTTTTTAATTAAAATTTTAAGGTTTTTGATTTCATATTCATAAAATTAGAAATAATGGTCTTAACGTCTAATTCCGCACATATATCATTTTCAATAGCTATTAACGCCAAACTAACAAGCCTTTTTTGTGACATACTTGTTCTTAAGTAGGTTTTAAATTAAAACCTACTTTTAATCAATTTCAACTTGGAAAAGGAACGTTCACCGCTCGCTACACTAACAGGTAAGGTTAATAGTATTCTTAAAGCAATTGAAAAGTTAGGGAGAGATAAATTATTGGACACAATAAAATTAAGAATATCGAAAGGCTTTTGAATATTTAAATTATCCTTCCGAAAAATATCTCGGAAAGCACTTAACTCGTCATGTAGTTCTATTGCATTTACGTCTTTATTGTTGCCGTCCTTCAAGAGAATCTCTAAATCGTCACAATTTCTTCGTAAATCTTCATTATTAATTTGTAGTAATCTATACAAGAAATTGAAATTATCATAATAATTTCAATTTCTTTTGAAATTTTGAACGTTTGTTCAAAACGTTCTATTAACGAACACATTGCAACGTCTAGAAGTGTATAAAACACATTCACTCTAAATTTATCTTCTGGCGTTTCGTCATTAAGCTCGTAGTCAAATTGTCGTGGTCTTCTTTCGTCGTCGAACTTCCGTAATTCTTGTGTAATTCTTGTTCTACGTCCACCTCTTCACTCAGTTCTTTTGCCGTTTTAGAACTTCCTTAAAATTTGTATCTGATCGATACTCTTGTAAGAATATTTTTAAATTTTCGATAGATTCTAAAGCAAGTATAATGTTGATATTTTTGTCTTGAAGCATTTTACCAGAATTTTTACTTAACAGAATAAACTCACAGGGTTTATTCTGTTAAGTAAATCATGCCCAGTTATAAGAGAGCAAATACATTTGTAGTCCTTTATTTTAGCACATGATGTTTGTGCTTCATGCTGAGTTTCTTTATTAAAAGTTTCATTATTTAAAATTTCAAAAAGTGCATCGTAAATTTCTCGTAACTGATATCGCAGAGGGCGGATTGCATTAATTTTACTTTCCCATCGCGTATCTGATGGCTGTTTCAATGTTAATTTTTTTACGAACTTTAAAAGGATTGCCCAACGTTTGTAAGAGAATGAAAAGAAATTGTGTATTTCTTGAATAATTGCAAAGAAATTAATTGTATGTGCATTCACTTCGACTGCATCGTTAATGATTAAATTTAGAGTATGAGCAGCACATGGCACGTAAAAAGCTCGAGGATTTTTGTTTAAAAGCAAATTTTGGAGCCCATATTTGTCTCATTGTCATACCCTTGACCTTGCATGTCTTCAATGGGAATGTTCCATTTTTCCAGTTGTTTCATTGTTGCACATAAACCACGTCCTGTGGAATCTAATATATCTGCAAAACCTAAAAAGTTTTCCCTGATCTTGACAATTCCATTGTCACAGGAAACAAAGCGAATAATAATAAAGGTCATTTGTTCTGTTTTACTTACATGAGGTGTGCAGTCTAAAATTATGGAATAATATTTAGATTTTCGAATTGATAATAAAATTGTATTTTATTATTGCGTTACTTAAAGTTTCCAATATTTCATTTTGACTGTCTTTACTCAAATAGTGTACTCTATTGTTTCGTTGTAGGGTCCTTTCAACATGATTTTCCATAACGGGATCAAACTTCGCAAACAGTTCGACTAATTTTAAAAAATTGCCGTTATTCTTTTCATATAATTTACCAGATGATCCGCGAAAAGCTACATTTTGGCTACCAAGGAATTTTATAATTTCAATCAAGCCTTCTAAAACACTCGTCCAATATTTCTTTTCCATTGAGTCTCTCAATCAATTGTAGTTTTGTTTTTTAAATTTTTATCAACTTCCTTTCATTTTAAGAAATTTTTCATGTGAGTTAAACTAGTCTTATGTATATGAAAAGTTGTACTTACATTTCTCCAATCGTTATAACCTTCTACAAGACTACTTGATTCTGTAGGTGCGAAAGGTTCGCAACATAAGCAAAAAACAGAATTTAAAGTTTCGGAATAAATGAGCCAAGTTCTTGGCACGAGGTCACCGTTTTCAATTTTTCTATTATAATACGTGTCGCCAAATTTACGACCATATGTATCTCTGGGATATATTATATTTTTCTTTTGAACAAGCCCGATTTCAATTAAAACAACTCGTAATTTTTCATCAGTATTTCCCCATTCACGTGGATCTTCTAAATTTACAGACTAACAATGTGTTAGTTTCGTGGTCAACTACAACTAAATCTTCTTCTGACTGTTTTTCACTTAAATCATGCGTCTTTTTATCTTGTTCAATAGTTGCAATAGTACTTTCATGAAAACTGGATGACGTGCACTGTTCTTCATCTCTGATTTCCGATGTATCGAGTTGGTTACAATCTGCATCAGAATATTTTAACAAATTTATTAAGAGCTGCAATTTGTTTCTTAACATCTGCTTCTTTCGCAGCATGACGCTTACGATTTTCTGCACCGGATAACTTTTTTTTAATTTTTGATTCCATTTCTATTTTATACCCACAAGAAATTATTACACAACACGACACAGAGACGAAATAATAGTCAGCACTGCGCTACTGTCAGTAGCCTACTGAGATGCGTACCATATGACTGGTTAACTAGCGACAAATGTTGTGTACGAAAATTTGTTTCTGCACATAAAAACCGTTCACCATTTCACTTTAGATAGACTGTAGTAGACACAACATTCTGTAGGCAAGCATTTAGCCTGCTCTCGCTGCAAAATTGTAAACAGCTGGCTGATCAAAGAGGGGCAATATACAATTTTTTAAAATTTTTATTCGGTGTATCCGGCCTTATTTATTTTAATATTGATCATTCTAGGAATTTTTTGTTTTTATGATAAAAATTTTGCTTCTTAAAAATGAACTTATGAACGGTGCCCCGGCGGCGGCGCCGGAATGCACCGCATGCTCGCTTCCGCCGGCACGATAGATAATGTTATGAAAAATAACATTATCTCAACAAGTTTCATGAGAAAATCAATTTCACCTACGAACTGGAATCCAACAACTGTCTTCCCTTTTTGGACTTGGAAAATGCGCTGAAAATATCAAAATCTATATTTTTAGAACCTCCCCCCCACACACACAGACAGATGCCTTCATGCTTCTTCCCATCACTATCCTCCGCAAAATTTTGGTATTATTTCAACCCTGGCACATCGAGCCAGATCTTTATTAACAGACGAAACTGAAATTGAAAATGAACTTAATTTACTAAAAAAGACCTTTGTCAACAATGGTTTCTCTCTTAAGAACATTCATAAATTTATCTTTCACCGTCCTTCACCTACTACTAGCCACGGTCTCTTTTCTATTAACTCGGATGAAGGATGATTCTTCTTCCCCAAAACTGGCAAAAATTCTTAAGAAATTCAACATTAGAACTTGTTTCACTATGTTTCCAAAACTTCTTCGCTCCATACTAAGTAGACCTCAAGTAAAACATCTCCCTCTTCAGCATCCAGGAGTCTACAAGATTATGTGTGAATGTGGCGTAAATCTCTCCTTTTACGTATTGAGGAACACAGAAGAGACATATCCTACAATAGGACCAGAGCCAGCGCTCTCTCAAGCCACGGTCTCTTCTCTATTAACTCTGATGAAGGCTACCAACACCTCGTAGACTGGCCGCAAACTTCTAATTTACACTCATATGTGTTATGACGAGCTTGAAAGAAAGATAATCGAATCTAAAGAAACATCCCTTATAAACAACAGCCTTAGCTATAATCTATCTGGCTCAAACATTGCCACTATCCAGTACTGGCGCTCCCGTGATAACTCACGCATGTAGTCAACTTCAATTGGAACTCCAGCACGCATTCCTGTTTAAACTGTACTACAGTCTTTTATATTAGATATGCTGATGTAAATTTAAAATGTCTCTGTTATTTTTTCTATAATTCTTTGTCTTTGATACTTGAAGAAGTTGATTTTTTTCAAAGAAACTATTATTATTATTATTATTATTATTTTAACTGTGTCTCCATGGAGTCAAAAGACTCATCACGAGAGACCTGACATTGACACACTAACCATTATTTACACAATACAGTAGACTCTCGACTATCCGGCCTAATGTGGCGGAAGGGCAGGCGGCCGGATAACACAAAAGTCGGATAGGCCGGAGTTCTAGGCCTACCTTTTCACACAAATGTGAAAACGTAGGCTTAAGGTGAAAGAGTCAAAACTTATAGTTTTTAGTTTTTGAAAATGCTTTTCCGCGACGCAATGTCCCTCCACTTACGCAAGCAGATGATATCAGCTGGCGTCGCTTCCTCCTGCTCACTAATGTACTGCAGCGCTGCCTCAATCGTCTTGAACCCTTCGGAATGTGGGATGAGATTTTTCCTGTCAACTAAGGATGCCTCCTCCTCCTCTTCTTCTTCTTCTTCTCCCTGTGTCACCATTTCCACAACATCGTTGTCAGTTATTTCATCAACTTCGTCGTTTGACATCCTTTCTGTAATGTCCTCTGCATTGACATCATCACAGCTCGGTACATCTTTGAGCAACGAAACAAGTTTATCGTTTTCATCTTCCACTTCGGTTTCACACACGGGTTCAAGGTCGAAATGTCCACCTTCATGGTCCAAAAGAATTTTTCAAGACTTTACAAGTGATATGTTTCGAATCTCTTTACTAACAATTTAGTAATGTAACCAGGAAGAGTGGCAAACGTATTCCGCACTTGTGGACATCCGATACACAACTGACGAAGCAAGGAAATCCGCACTTTGCATGTGTCAACTGTGTTATGCACACGGCACGTAGGAGGATTGTAGCAGCGCGCCCGCTTGCAACGTCTTGGCAAAGTAAATTACAATACTTATTCCTCATTTTATCACGGAGAATTACTGTATTATTATAATTCTCCGTGATAAAATCCGGGCTCCGGATAGTCGAGAGTCTACTGTACCTGTCATACTTCTCCTTAAATTCATTCACAGTTGAAGCATTCACAACCACCTCTGGCAAAGCATTCCACCCATTCACAACCCTCCAAATAAAAAAACTAGTCCGAACACCCTTGTTAACCACACTCACACAATCTCCAGGGATGGCCCCTCGTTCTCTCGCATCCTACACTGGTCTTAAAAATATCATCAGTATCAATCCTGTAAAATCCTTTTAACAATTTAAATACCTTTATCACATCTCCTCTCCTACGTCTATCAGCTAGTTTTTGGAGCCCACAGAACACAAATCTATCCTCATAGGGAACATCCCACACACCTGCAACAATCTTTGTAACTCGCCTCTGAATCCTCTCCACCACTTCCCCATCACCAAGAAATCCAGGCGACCAGATCTGTGCACAGTGGTCCAAATGCGTCCTTATTAATGCCTTATAGAGTGAAACAATAACCTCCCTATCCCTGCTTGTTAGTGTGTTCCTCAACAACCATGTAATTTGATGTGATGTTTTGGCAATATTTGCGATATGCGCTTTAAACTTAAGTTCGCTGTCCACAATAACTCCCAAGTCTCTCGTCTCGTCAACTTCTTGCAGTTCAGTTCCGTTAATATAGTAAACAGCATGTGATGTCATCCTCCCGAAGTGCATCACCTTACACTTAACCAGGTTGAACTGACAGCCATTTGCCTTAGTCCATACCGTCAGCCTATTTAAGTCATCCTGTAAGATATTTACATCATTTGAATTGATTATCGCTCTTCCCAATTTTGCATCATCAGCAAACAAGTGGATATTTCCATTCAAAGTATTTCCAATATCATTGATGTATACAAATTAAACAATAGAGGACTAAGCACTGAGCCCTGAGGTATCTCAGCATTAAACTTTATTCTTTTTTAATCTCGGTATTATAGTCATTCAAACTAATTTATTTTTCATATATACTGTATAGATATAAATATATATTATTGTATGTATGGATGTCATATATCTGAGAAATAATAAAATGTTAAATTTATTATTATTATTATTAAACTGAGACCTGATATGTCAGGTTTGAACTATAAACAATTTCTAATGGCAAACTCTTAAAAATGTTACAAGAAAAGGATAGTTTTTGTTGTTCATCTGTCAGCCCAATGATGTCATTAACATTATAATCGTAACGACGGTGAGTCATTTCCACTTAGTACGTCATTCTGAATGACTTTGGAGTGCAACTCATTAGTGTTACATATAGGTTATTATAACAATTGAATGGATTGAAATGTTTTGAATTACAGCAGAAGCAAACGAAGATTATAAAGCAGGTCTGTTAACTGTATGTTCTCCAGCCAATTTGTATCTCCTGTGGAAGGAAAAACTATGCTACTGCCATATAAGACTGGCTAATTCACCATCAGCTGAAAACCCTTTTCAAGAATCTTCTTGTCCCAGACAAGTTGCGAACAAGAAGGTCTTCACAAAAAACGAGCTTCATTACTGACTGAGGTACGAAGGAAATTTTTGGAACTTGGGAAAGGATTCGTCACTATTAACGATGTACACTGCTTGGAAAGAAATCAACGGACAGTCCAATGGGCAAGGTTCACCGTGTTTGTAGCCTGTACAAATTGGAGGAATATGATGCTCTCAAGTCAGTGCAACTGTGTCTGGACAAAATGCCTGCAACATGGCATCCTATCACATCGCCTATTTCAAAAATTCCCTAGTTCCCTTCTCGCAGCCATTTTGCCCAAACAGAGTTACAAATTGTTGACAAATTGGACCATCTCAGGTTAATAATTAGTGATACTATACAGAGATAGAAGCTCATGGAGTCGACTGCAAGGGCTACCTGCAGTGTAGATAGCCCTTGCAGTCGACCCTACCACCACACACACCGAATGTGACCGTAGGGTGCTACGAACGATAATATATAAAAACCGACATTCGGACATGTTGAATGCAGAGTTCCAGCCATCGACTTGAACACCGATCTGCATTCACGAATCCATTGTAGAACCGCATTATGCAAGCCCCACATTACCCGAATCAACATCCAGTGTCATCTTCAGTGATGCATAGGGCGTGTACAGTGGGATGAGGAAGCTTGGAAAGCTGTGTTATGGAGCGACTAAGTAAGCTACACCATATACCAAACAGATGGACAGATGTGGGTGTGGCGGATGCCAAATGAACGTCTCTCACCAGAGTGTGTAACCCCAACTATGAAATTCGGAGGTAGCACTGTGGTGGTTTGGCCTCGGACCTCTGTTAGTGGTGATACGAACATTGAACTTCGAGAGGTATCTGAACATTCAGGACCATGCAACGCTTTCCATTTTCTGGCGTTTCTACGGAATTGACCATTGTCTCTTTCAGCAAGACAATGCACCGTGTCATAAGGCTGCTGTAACTGCATGGTTTGTGGACACGAACGTCATCACATTTGAGTGGTCTCCATAGAGCCCTGGTCTCAACCCTATTGAACATCTGCGGGACGAACTGGAGCGTCGGGTGAAGTCAAAAGACGTCCTCCTCCAAAGCAGTCGAGGACCTCATTACATGATTACAGGAAGAATGGTCCAAAATCACCATTGATCCGTACGATAAGGTGGGAGCTATGGCTGTTTGTTCCTCACACTATGGTATCCGTTGACTTCTTTCCAAGTAGTGTATAATGCTTATAAAAACTAGTTTATGCATTGCCGTGTTGCCTATGGCTTCTGCTTAAAATAACTTAAACTTAAAAATAGCTTAAAATAACTACGTACAAAGCTTTAAGCAAGAACTAATTCCTACGTCAGTGTTCTTTTCCGATCGCTTGAGGTCTACTTGCTTATATAATATTGTTTTGTAATATTGACATAATTATATGCGATATAATTTAGGCCTGTAATATGTTACCAACGATGGCGAATTATTTAGATCCAAGTTATGTTATCGAAAGCTTCAATAAGTAGCACAGTTTTTATCGTGTGACACACACACACACACACAGGTGTAATTCCCGGATGTTTCTTATAAATTGATCAAATTGCTTAAACATGCAAGAATTATATATTCGTAGTGGAGGGGTAGCTGGACGAGTGGTTCCGTACAACGCTAAAGAATACTCGATAAGTACACACATTTTTTGTTTATATATATATATATATAAATAAATAATAAAATATATATATATATATATATTTTTTTTGTGTATATATATATATATATATATAAACAAAAAAGTGTTTGTAGTTATCGACACCACTTCAAGAAATATAACAATTAATAGGACCCACTGAACCCACACATTATGGAGCTACCGGTCGTCCTGATGTACTAGATATAGCTATATTAAAAAACATAGCGCACAGCTATCAGATACAAGAAATCAACGACTTAAGTTCTGATCATAACCCCATCATATTACAACTAGGCACCATACAAGATATAACAGAAAACACCACCACATTTATAAATTGGAAACAACTTCCCTCAGCCTTCCAGGAAAACCTTGGTCCAATACCGCATATAACATCTGCTGAAGATGTAGAAAAAGCAGTGAAGACTCTTGAAAAACAACTGCTGACAGCTATAACGCAGGTAAGAAATATAACCAAATGTACACCATCAAATAAACTTCCACAGGATATAAAACGTCTTATCCAAGAGAAAAACAGATTAAGAAGACAATATCAGAGAACAATGGACCCAGCGGATAAACAAGCAGTCAATAGAGCAATAAACCAGGTTTGATATGCCCTAAAGGACCACCGTAACCAACTCTGGAATAACAAAATTCTCCAATTAAACACAGAGGTTCAATCAATATGGAAAATGATGAAATCACTCCGTTCAAAGCGTTTTACATTTCCTCCAATCCAAGGTGAATCTAATGTTGTCTACAACGACGAGGAAAAAGCTGAAGCATTTGCTGACAGTTTAGAAAAACAATGCAGCCCCAATTATATCAATACAGATATAAATTTCATAAGTAAAATTCCCACCCAAGTGCGTAAAATAACTCAAAATGCCTCATTCCAATCCAATAACAAATCCGTGTCACCAACAGAAGTATATGAGATTTTAAGAAAACTAAATAACAAAAAGGCTCCAGGTCCAGATGGAATAACAAATAAGGTACTCAAGTTACTTCCTCGCAAAGGGGTTATGCATCTAGTAGCCATCATTAATGCCATCCTCCGGCTAAATTATTTCCCACAACGATGGAAAATTGCCGACGTTTTCCTAATTCCCAAACCTGGGAAAAATACAGTTTCCTGAAAATTACAGACCAATCAGCCTTCTTTCATGCATAGGTAAGATAGCCGAACGTGCTATTCTCACACAGCTTCAAGAGGCAACAGATATCAACCATATAATTCAAGATGAACAATTCGGCTTTAGAAAATATCACTCCATAACGCTACAAATTTACAGAGTTATCGAACATATAACCCAAGGGTATGAATGGCACCAACACACTGGCGCAGTTTTTTTAGACATCACTCAGGCATTTGATAGAGTATGGCATCATGCACTAATTTTTAAACTACACGAAGTTGGTATTCCATTGCCACTAGTGCTACTTATCAAATCATATCTACACAACAGAAAATTTAAAATAAAACTCAACGGTATCAGATCCACAGAGAGGAGAATCACGGCCGGAGTACCTCAAGGCTCTCTACTATCTCCCCTACTCTTCTCCATATACATGGCAGATCTCCCCAAACTGTCTCCAGCTATCACCGCTCTGTATGCCGACGATACAATCATTATAGCCAGATCCCTCCGTCCACACCTGGCCACAATCAAGCTGCAGAGAGCAGTCAATGAATTGGAGGATTGGTACACCAAGTGGCGTATCGCAATTAATCCAAACAAAAGCTCTGCAGTACTTTTCACCAGACATAAAGCAGAACCGAATACAAGCATACAAATGTTTGGTAAAATCATCCCTTGGCGCAATTTTACCAAATATCTGGGAATTCATCTTGATAGACGTCTAAACTTCAAGTCACATATGGATAGTGTTGCCACTAAGGCAAGTCAGACTATAGCACAGCTATATCCACTTTTGAACAGGAACAGCTTCCTAAGCATAAGCAACAAAATCCTACTTTTCAAATCGGTAATCAGACCGCAACTAACTTATGCCTCTCCAACCTGGGGTCACACGACTAAAAGCAACATCAACAGACTTCAGATAATACAGAATAAATGCCTAAGAATGGTATTTAATGCCCCATGGTTCATCAGAAACATCCAGTTACATCAAGAAGCCAATCTTCCAGATATTAAGACCTACATGACAAGCACTGCAGAGAAATTCTTCACAATCACGGATAATCACCCAAATCAGCTAGTTCGACAGGCAGCGGACTACAAGCCCTCAGATCGTTTCAAACATAAAAAACCGAAATCCTCCATCGCAAGAGAAAGCTGATACAGCCTCAATGCTCACAATGAGCGGGTAAATTACCCACAATAATCTCATCACCCACAATCTAAAATCCAGATGAAGGGATAAAGAGTCAAGGACTCAGTCCATCAACCAATTAAGTTCAAGTTCAAGTTGTAGTTATCGAGTATGTTTTAGCGTTGTACGGAGCGACTCGTCCAGCTACCCCTCCACTACGAAGTATATAATTCTTGCATGTTTAAGCAATTTGATCGATTTATAAGGAACATCCGGGAATTACACCAGTGTGCGTGTGTCACACGATAAAAACTGCGCTATCTATTGAAGCTTTCGATAACATAACTTGGATCTAAATAATTCATCATCGTTGGTAACATATTACAGGCCTAAATTGTATCCCATATAATTATATGCGTAGTTAAATATATATATATATATATATATATATATATATATATATATATATATATATATCTTTTACAGGAGAATGCTCTATAATGTGGTCACCTGTAGTGCGGTCTATTATTTATTAAAATGTTTTTCAAGTCTTTAAACCTTGTCCACTCTTGGGAATGAATCCACCATTTGTACAAAATTACTTTTAAACATTTAACACTTCTGTAAATATTTAACTTGTTTTCTTTGAAGTAGTACTGGTTTATTTTATCTTATGAGAGGATAAATTAAAATTGATCTGACAACAATATTGAGATCTTTATTCGGTAAAAAAAAAAGCGTAAAGAGCATAGAACAAACATAAAGCTGTGGCCTGTTATGGCCAAATGAAAATGCTTTTTGTCATTAAGCGACATGAAAGTGGCGCTAGTAAGCTAATAATACAATGATTGTGCGAGACTTAGCATACAGAGAGTCTACAGTTTGAACTATATTTTTCTATCGATTCCCTCCTAACCCCACAAATGTTGTGGGGGTTAGGAGGAAATCGATAGAAAAGTTTGAAAACCACTGATCTATAAGCTCTCATTAAGAAAAAAAAATATTGCATAGGATGATGGAGCTGAAATTGAAATCTTCTCTTGCTTTCATGGAGATCTTGAAGATGATCGAAAAAATTTCATCTTTGATCTCCACAGCCTGGATCTCAGTCCATCCATTGTACTAGTAGTGTGTACTGTAGGCTTAAAATTCATCATGCCCATCATCTACATCATGGCGCTGATGTAGAGGATTGGTAGTAGTGGTGGAGACGGAGTGTTGTATAGTGAGTGTCCGTTTGCGATGAGTCTTCGGACTCCTTGGAGGTGTCACGAATAATAATAATAATAATAATAATAATAATAGAAGACGCTCCATCTCGATCAGTAAATGGCTTCTATTTCAGGTGATCTGCATGCTTAAATAAGCAGTAGCAACTTTCCTTGTTTTTTATATTCTTTGCTCTTATTTAATATAGTTCAAATTGTAGACTCTCTGTATGCCAGGTCTCGCACAATCATTGTATTATTAGCTTACTAGCGCTACTTACATGTCGCTTAATGACTTCCAGCTTTTCCGCTCACTAAAGATTGGCGATAAAAAATTTCGCAAAACGTAAAAAGAATCGCGTTAACTGATTAACACTCACTTAAAACGGGAAATAGTATCAGTATCATTTCACTCAATCGCGCATATAGAATTCGCTTTAAGCGAGGTATATATATATATATATATATATATATATATAGGGCTTTTTTTTTTCAGTCGGAACGCATTACGGTAAACTTTTAGGACTTTAATAGTCCCTAAACACATATTTTGTAAGTATTTCAAAACTAGGACTACCTCCATTTTAAATTCTCAGTTCTCAGTTATGGTCGTTGACAATGTAAATCAGGGGTCATCTTTGATTCATCCAATCTAGTGCTACCATTTTTTGTTGTTGACACTGAACCTCGAAGATCAAACTTTTCGATTAGAATCGATAGTCGGCCGGAAGTTACGATAGTCGGCGGGAAGCGGAACTTCTATGTGAACAAGCATACAAGCAAAAGTTCTCTACGCAAGTAGAGTCGCACTTTTACAACGTGGGTGAGTGAGGATAACGTGTTTCATGGAAGTTTCGCCAGTTTTACGCGATGAATAGTAAAATAACACAATTTTTCTCTTCCGCTCCCGCAACTAAAAAGTTAAAGCTCGAGAACAGTAAGTGTAGTGATAGTGATGGGGCAAAAGCAGACCCGATGGACAGTGATATAAAAAACTGGAGAGATAAAATACGTGGCTGCTACGGTTGCTACAACGACCCCTACGACGAGTGAAATTGCATAAGATCTGCCCGACTGTTGGACTCTAGACCAAAATGCTGATATTTCCAACAAAAATGAATGGCTGTTGGTGGAAAATAAAAACATTGGCTGTAAAATATGTAAGGAAGTCGCAAGTTTGGGAGTAGAAAGGAATAAGCAAGGTATGAATATTTCAAAGCCATGGGCAAATATTCAAATTTCTCATTATGGTAGGAATAAAAAAAGAAAATGACTTCACTACGTAAAAGAATTCATGATCATAAAAACAGTTCAGCTCACATTGCTGCCGCTAAATTATAGAATCTGCAAAAGAACAATAACTGAAGTCAGCTTATTCAAAAAAGCATTTGAACATGAGAAAGAAGTCACTTATAAAATCTTCAGAACAGCATATAAAGTTTCAAAGAAAACCCAGGCTTTCAATGACTTTGAATCAGAAATTGATCTCCAAGAATTGAATGGCAGTGACGTGGGTTGAATTCTACACTCTAGAAATGCTTGTATGAATATAACAAATCATATTGGAACTGAAATGAAAATAATCCCTTTTTAAAAACTAATGGAGTCAAACTGTGAGAGTTCCCTTTTGATTGATGGAAGCACCACTATTAGCCAGTTGTCATCATTAATAATATATGTACGCACAATGCTATATTTATTGCCATTGTAGAGTTAGAAAATGTATCCGCATAAGGTATTTTTCCATAGTTTGATAAATATTCTTAATGAATTTGGGTTTCATGATGATTATTTGAAGAAAAATCTTGTTGCCATTGCCAGTGATGGAGCAGCTGTGATGTTGGGTATGAAAAAAGGAGTAGTGGCTTTGATTAAAGAATTATCCTCACCTTTTGGTTTGGCATTGTGCCAATCATAGACTCGAGCTCTCTCTGTTGGTGATGTTGTAAAAAAAATCTTCCCAGAACAAATCAACCACTTCAAGTCATTTCTTGACAAACTTTACTGTCTCTATCACCATTCACCCAAAAATGTCAGAGAACTAAACAAAATCGCTGAAGATCTTGACAAGGAAATCTTCAAGATTGGAAGAGTTTGAAGTACACGTTGGGTGGCTTCTAGTTTTAGAAGTGTTTTCACGGTGTGGAAAGATTATGAAGCACTTGTGGCTCATTTTACAGCAGCAAAACAAGATGAAAACAGAGACAAGTCTGAAAGATAACTTTAATGAATAACTTCTATATTTCGGCAACATCACATTGCCATCTTCAGGAACATAAAGATATGGTACGTGCACGCAGGCACTAACACAAAGCAAATGAAGAAGAAAGCAAGAAACTAATATTGTTCCTAAAGTCCTAATGGTGCCCTCTTGCGGGCTAATTTGGTAGTCTTGGCAGTTGGGCTGAAGTTCTCATAATGTAAGTCTCCCAAATTTGGGGTAGTTTCATGCACCCAAATTTGTTGAGATTAGGAACGTTTTTTAGAGCTGCTGAAGATTTAGAGCTCTAAAAAACGTTCCTAACCTCAACATATTTTACCATATCTTTATGTTTCTGAAGATGGCACTGTGACGTTGCCGAAATATAGACGTTATTCATTAAAGTTACCTTTAATTAATATACTTTATATGCGTTGCTAATTCCGTAAACTAATTACCAGTTATGTCTGACCAACGTATAACCCTTGCTACTAGAAGTCTGAAAGAGTAATGTATGAAGGCCTTTTGGAGAAAATAACAAATGTTGATTTTGTTTTGGATCTTGAATTGATGTGTGATGCTCTCCAAGGATTGTCAGAGCTTAGTGTTGAACTGCAAGCAAGAGATATTACACTCTACAAAAGCTCATAGCAGATTCGGCTGTTTGAAGACAGGAAAGTCAATGGCAGGCATTTTTATCGTGAAGCTGTACAAGCAGTTGAAAATCTGAAATTTAAAGGAGGGACTTTGAAGAAGAGGGTAACCAATCGACCAACAAATGTGAATCGTTCTCTTCATCCTACAAAATTTTATGACTGCTTGAAAGAACGAATGGAAAATCGCTTTCTATCTCCAGAAGAGATGCAAATTTCAGAATGGACAAAAGTGTTGTATCAAGAATGTTGGCCAGATAGTACTGAAAGGAATGTTGCTTTCGGTGAGACTGAAGTAGAGAGTTTGTGTAAGAGGCTAATTCTAGAACGAGGTTGTTAGAGGTTTTCGTGAATTTCTAACAGAGAAGAAAATGCCTGCTTCACTATTGCAGTTAATAAACACTATCAACAGCACCCCCATTTCTACTGCTGAACGTGAGCGTTGCTTTTCCCAAATGAACCTGATTATCACACAGAAATGAGCTTCTCTACAAATGAAGACCGTGAGTACACTGATGCTCATCAACTGATTGGACCTCCTCTGCCTGTTTTTTAACCCTTACCATACGTCAATTCCTGGTTCCTGTAAGGCAGCAATCTTCGCGAGTTCGTTCCTTACTCTTCGTGTCTGCTGCTAGATGTCTGCCTTACAGGAACAGTGTGATGAGCTCAATTTGGAAGCAATGTGAAAATTAAGGTATTTTTACAATTTTTTTTCACCTTTGCTTTAATCTTTAATGTTTTATTTCCATTTGATATATATAATATCCATATATATTTAAAAAAGAATTAGGCAAGGTTTTATCCTCCAAACCATTTTCTTTTCACTAGCTTTAAAACTATTCAGACGAATACAAAACCGAAGTGAAATCTGAGGAATTTTTATTCCTAATCTATCAGCAGAATGCAAAACAACGGTATATGCAGATGATATAACAGATAACCACAGACGAGATTACATTAAAAAATGTATTACCGCATGTGACGCTTTTGGTAAAGGTCAACAAATAAACAGAAGAAGCAAGACGTTTTTACAGGCATAGAGAATAACACCAATCCAATAAATTTTGTTGTTATTTATCAACCTATGCACTCAAACGAAAAATTGTAACATCTACGGAATAAAGGAAAAATCACACAATTTTCTATCATCGTTTGAACTCCAATCAACAGTACCGTATTTTTTTAATAACGTTATTATGTTTGTATGCTGTCTTTTGGTACAGTTTTAATTCAATATTACAGTAATCGGGTGACAAGGGGAAAAAACGTAGCCTACATACGAACAGATAGATTAATTCTGCTGGAATCATGAGGACTCTGAGACAGATCGGAATATGATTAGACTACGTCAACAAAACGGAGTTTCAGTGAGAACTTTAAAATATCTATATATCTATATATAAAATATCTATAAATAACAGCAACACTTTTATTTTATGTTATTTATTATTATATTATATATATATTTTTTTAAATTTATTATTGGGCGATTTGGCAGCAGTGCTGACCAAGGAGTGACGTCTCCACTCGCCAACTCACAGGCTGTGAGTTTGAGTCGCATCGTGTCATGGATGTTTACGAATGTCTCTATGAAAATCTCGCACCAGGTAATGATCACATGGTGCGAGGTCCCCCATCAGCTTACTGGAAACTTTAAGTGGCTCAAAAAGGTATTCTGTCATTTTAAGACAGAAAAGTAAAACAGCTACCAACCATTATTGTTATCGAGAATGTTTCTTGAACAGATTTAGGCTGGAATATTCTGATGCACCCGAAGCAGATGTTTCGCAGCGTTTTACGAACAAAGCCTCCCATTACCAGATCTGTAATAAAAATCGGAAAAACAAACCTAGAGAAACTGGTTAGCATCAAAACATTTCATTTTCATTTGCAGATATGGCCTTCCTAACATAAGAGGACCTTGCATAGATGTAGAAAGAATCTATGAACCTATGGAAGAACAGACTTAACACAAAGAATAATGCAGAGTATCCTTCCAGTAAACGAAATAAAATTAATTGATCAAACTAACGTGGAGGGATATATTGCAAATACTGCTTCAATACTGAAACGATACAATGTATTTCATTTGACATATATACGTATGAGACAAACTTATCTGCATTAACATAACCAGCAGCGGACGAAATTTCTCATTAAATGTTTAGCCTATATTTAATCAAAAGTAATTTAGTAATATTTTTTAATCTAAGAAATCAAGCACTGCCGCGGGAAATTACAAAATAAAACTAATTTCAAGAATTTAACAACGTGTCCTAATTAGCAAATTTTATTCAAAGTTCGTGAAGAAATTTCGAAGTCCTGTTTCTTTTATTCAGATTTCTCAGATCATCCTAACTGGAGAGATTTCCTCCTAATCCCAAGCCTTTGAAAAAGCTAACAATGGAGAAGCTAGGAGATCACGGCAAAGGCTTTACAGTCTTGAGAAAACGCAAACAGTTTTAGCCTGCCTCTATTCTGAATGTTATTTTCAAATGAGACTGTTCGAAACTGCTGTAAGCTAGGCTGACCATACGTAGTTTTGAACGGGACATTACCGGTTTTTTTTTTTTTCATATTTCCAGGCCGTCCCGTCATTTTAATAAAAATGTCAATTTTATCCCGTTTTTAATAAAAACTATAAATGTACTTTAATATTGGGCAATCATAAATTCTTATTCATAACCTATAAACGTATATAAATATCATGGATAGAGTAATTTGTATAACCATGGAGTCGCATTGTTCGATACTAAATATAAATATCGATATCTGCAGTGATTTATTCCGAGAAAAAAAAAATGCATGTTGGCTACACTTGCACGTCTGTTCTGCTGTAGCATTAATTCTTGTTTTGCCTGTATGCTAATCAGATTTTGTTATTCAATGCCGGTGGTTTAAATTTCATATTTTTTAAAGCTTATGTCTATCCTTGCAATGTCAAAGAGGCGAAACTGAAGTTTTAACGACGATCTCGAGAAAGAATTCAGATTTATTAAACTGATTTGTAGCGATGGAACAAAAGTGGTATGTCAACACTGTAATGTTCATTTTTCCGTTGCTCATGGAGGTAGAATCGACATCAAACAACATCTACATAGTTAGAAACATAAGGATGCTGAAAAGACTCTGGCTTCAGTGAACAAACATTAGCTCGTTTATGGAGAGATTGATGGTCATAGTGAAAAATAAAATTGCAGCAATTTAGGCTTATGTTGCTTATCATACTGTGCGTCACGGCCAAAGTGTTCGCGCAAGTGACTGCTTGTCGACATTGATCAATAAAATTTATGAACCAAAATTTTCTTCAGCACGTACCAAATCAGAAGCAATAATTACCAACATTTTATCACTATACATATTAGGCAAAGCACTACTTTTTTTATCGTCTTACTTTTTCATGAATACAGAATATTACCTAACCCCCGTCCCGTTTTTGCCATCTCAATGTAACGTTTGTGTCTCAAGGAAATATGGTCAGCCTACTGTAAGCTCTATTTAAGTGAGAGCTCCACTGTTTCAATACATATACCTAACAGTTGTCAAGCCACTGAAATCCCGAAAAAAAGTACTAATAAAATGGAAATATACATCTATGAGTTCTTGTACAGTTCGTACTTTTAATCTGTGCTAAACTAAGTTCATGATGAAGATTTTCTAGGTCGTACTTTAACTTATTACGCATCGCAATAATGTATTGCGATGATTCTACCTGTTTTGCAATGGATCTTCAACTCCTTTTTATGAATGGTATGTTAAGCACTGGTTGTCAGTGGTGACATATCAATAAGTGCTCGTTGGACAAATAGTGTGACTGCGGCACATTCGAAAGCAAAATAATGCAAAATGTTTAACACAACATTTTAATGCGTGAGTTCAGCAATTATTAAGTACTTCTTTGGCCGTCCCCCCATTCCTCCTAAGTGCACAGGGTTAGTAATGATTTATTTCACTCAGTTGCTGAGCAACCTCTCTCTCTCTCTCTCCGCACACAAGTCGATCGAAATTACATATCGCAATAGGAGTGCGTTGCTAGAAGGCATTCGTACTTTTTAGTTGCTAGCATGCATCAGAATGGTTTACAAATTTCTGACTATCACCTTAAGCGTTTTGGGCCAGTACGCAGGCGGAAAAAGGTAAATATTTGGTCATTATCATAAATAACCGAATATTGTATTTGTACTTATCAATAATTCAAAATATAATTATTTTTCTCCAAAATTGTTTTACTTTTGGAACTAGTCTCAAATAGGCATAACAGGGTTTTAACCTCCCGGAAACTCGAGGTTTTTTTAATTTATTTATTTTTAGCCTACAAAACAGGTAACTGGAAAGAAGAATACACGCAATTATTAGACAATACAGTAACCTTAATTTCTTCAGCCGTGAATTCCGATATCAACATTCTATGGTAAATCTTAATTCAGTTCCAGTGGATTGAATTACTACCGGCCCTCTGATCTAAGTTTCTGTTTTAAATATCTGACTGGTGTTTCTACTGAAGTATGCTTGGGAGTTATATTACATCAGAAGAGCTGTGGAGCACGAAGAAATTGGGTTGGGTTGGGTTGGGTTGGTTGTTTTGAGTTAATATCGCGGCAACTAAAACCATGAGATGTGTCTGCCAGTTGTATTCAGCAGTCGGAGTGTGTGCTTTTAGGGAGTCTAAAACCCGTCCACCTGACTATTGATCTTCGGTTGTAAAAGCCTAAAATCTTCATCATGCATCGAATTGACACTCATGTGTTTTGTTCAAAGGAGTGTATCGTTCTTGCAAATGACAAATGAATCAGAAAGAAGACTAATCGTAAACAATGCGCTCTTGCATTGCTCTCTCTAGAACGGTGGTTCTTAACCTTTTCGAAGTCACGGAACACTTTCGATTATAAGAAAAATTTGGGGAACACCAAAAGCATTAGGGTCATGAAACTAACAATAAAAATATGCATGGAATTGCTTTTTATAATTTTTATGGAACTTGTTCTAGTGCCATACTTGAGCTTGTCGGCTTTTGCAGATTCAGCAATATCAGGTCTACCCTCATCTCTTCGTCTATATTAGTAAGTCTTTCACGCTTTTTAGTTTTTATATTGGTTAATATTGAGAAACCGAGCTCACACAAATATGATGCTGAAAACTGTAACAAAATTTCAGTGCCCTTGTGGAGAGAGAGCTGGGTATTCGGCTTGGACAAAAATCCAAAATTCTTCAAGAGTTATTTCAGAAAATTTCATTTTTAGAGTACGATCCGTAGACAAGGTAACTAATTGTTCTTCTTGTAACGAAAATTCACAACTCGATGTATTAACTGTGCCAAATGGATTTCGTATCCAGGCATAACTGGGTGTATTTAAGGAAGGAAAGTAACGAAATATTTTCTTCCAATATTGTTAATGTTCTGTCATAACGGAAATAATTCCCTCGACATTTTTATTATGGAGAGAAGAAAACATATCTGCTCTGTTTTTTTCTGATATGCGGTTTTTCCAAAGAGATACTTTTTGAAAAGCTGACAATTTGTCAGTGGATGTCAAAATATTTTCATTTTCCCTGGGATACTTGTATTAACACTATTTAAGTAATTAAAAATATCGGTTAAATATGCCATTTTAGCACCAAATATCATTTTGAAGACATTTTACAGAAGTTGAGCTTTGCGTTGTATATCGAATGCCGATGCTTGCTCGTCTAGTCAAAGCTACCTTGGCTTGCTCGGTTGTGGGGGCTTCCAGGTGCTCGCTGCAGCACTGTGATTTCATGCGCGCGCATAGCAATTTCCGCTCCCTTCACGTCGTCTTAAACACAGGCCATACGCAGTCAGAGTAGTTCTAGCCAGTGAGATTCAGCCAGCCTTTACAAGTGTGCGTGTTGCTTGGGAAAATTAAGTTACAACCAACTTTTTATGTTATTGACCAGTTCATAAAGAAGAACAGTAGGGTAGAATTTGTATTCAAGTAGCTAAATTGAAAAAAGATAGAATATCATTTGTAAAATAAATGTTGTATTTGTATGATTAAATGTACATACATTTTTAACTATATAGTTTTAAATGGTCAGTAATTCATTATTCCGCTAATCAGACTTCAATCACACCTCTCACTCCCTGAATGATAACAAGAGCAAGCGTGAATTTCAAGACCAGCATTCGCCCCTGTAACACTATGCATGGTCGTATCAATCGTACAGATTAGAGGAAAGGAAATATGTTATCGGTAGGGCTGGATTTACGCATAAGCTGGACTTCATAAGACTAGGGGCTCCTCCTCTGTATAGATTACCTAAAATTTACTCGGTGGAGGTAGGAAGCTTTTAGAAGTTATATCATAGGGGACTATAACAACCATAAATCCAGCCCTGCTGTGTATTTGGAATAGGAAAAGAAGAATAATGGGATGGCAATAATGCTTTTGCCTAACATACAAAAAAAAAAAAGGTAAACGAGACGTGGAAAAAATCTGAAGACGACAAAGATTACGCGTTCTGCTAATACATCTCTTGTGCTGACGTTAAGGCTGGTAAGATTATGTAGGATTTCTACTGCTTTCAAAATGCTTCTTTCCATACCATTATGAGACTAGCGTATTAGTTCCGATTTGTCCTAAACAGGTTTATTCCAATTTATTATAATCAGCTCTTGATTAAGTTATTTTCGTCAATATGATAAAAATAAGGAGTCTCTCAACGACAGTCCCGTATAATAGGAATGGACCTTTATTATCACCTACTGCTGATGATGAAGATGTTACAGTACATTCGCCTCAACCGAAACTATTTTATAATACTGAGAGTGAGAGAAATTTAGCTAAGTATGATAATCTTGAATATAAATGTTATACCTTAAAAGAGAGCACGATATATTTCCATTATTAAAGAAATAGGGAAAATTTGATGGAATGGAATTAATAATCCTTTTAGAAAATACGACTGAGGAATTTAAAAAGAAAGATGCCCAACAGTAAAATTGCAGGGCACGTAACGAAATATCTTCGTTATTCGGAAATGGCGAAAAAAAGTCTCCATGACAAACGAAAGATGTTCTTACTACAGATATCTTCGGAATTATCATTGTACTGGAGCCATTTGTCTCTACAAATGCTCAATTTCATTGAGCGTTTGTAGAGTAAATAAGCTACTAAGCACTGAAATAATCCATTTTGTTCCTTTCATTCTAATACTTTTATGACAAGAAATGCTGAAGATTAGTTATTCCAAGAAGTGCTCTCTTAAAGCTAAATATCCGTAGTTGTGAAATGCTTTGCACCATTAATAAGTTAACGTGACCATTAAATTCATTTTCAAGGTTTCGTCACCTAAGAGCAATGCCTAAGTGGAACGGCTACTGACATTGGTCATTAAATCAGCTCGCTACATACGGAGATTACATGCATAAGTCATTTATTACATTTTTTTTTTTCAAGAAATTACTCACGTAGGTTATCATATTGATTCCGTGTGTAAGTTATAAATGTTAACTTAGAGGCTTCTCAGCCATATCTAACCTGGGTAAATTACTCAGACTTCCCTTTAAAGTAGTATCAAGAAAGAGGACAAAACACCAATGGATGGTTTTTCTTTGTTTCGGATTGCATAGTAGCAACTAAGAGGCGTGCATTGTTTCTGTTAATTTTTGCGAAGAAAAACATCGGTATCGGAAAGAAAAAACTGCTCTGTATGCGGCAGGCTAACTCACTTTTAAGTGAAAACTACTTGTAAAATGTTCCTCACATCTTAGAAAAATACTATTGGAATATTACTCGTGTAGCGGTTTGAAGTTGCATGTGCAAGTAGAAAGTAGGACAGTTCGATGTGAGGAGTTAAGAAGTTAGAAGTTAAGATCTCAAAGATGCTTAATAAGATTGATGTCCGATGTTCGTGGAAGGGAGAGGAGAAAGCTACATTCATGGATCAAGCATATTCTGTGATATGGCGCATTCCCTTATTGGAAATGTCCAATAAGAAAAAAAAAAGAAATCGCCAAAATAAACAAGCGTACTTGATACGGTGAATTTATATTTTCTATATATCACCTCGTTTTCGATAGTGCCACAGATACTGTTGCAATAGCCATCCTAGCAGAACAACTACTTCTGAGATATTCTCATCTGTTTATCTGGCTCCCAGTATCCCTCTACACACACACACACACACACACACACACACACACACACACACACACACACACACACACACACACACACACACACACACACACACACACACACACACACACCTGGAGGAAATCTACCCCTATTTATAGTCACATGAAGTTAATCGCATGTTGTTGTTGTTGGTTGATATTATTTAGTGGTGCTCGAAACACTTGAGCACCAAGCATGGTTACTACTTAAATTTGATTTGTTCAGTTAGTGGCATTGATTACTCTCATTATTAGGACTAAGGACTTCTGCAGCATTCTGAAGTATTTTTTTTATATTGCTCCCACACACGAGAGGTCGAAGGACCAATAAGGATGTTAGCGTCGTGTCTGGGGTGTAGGTGAGGAATCAGACAGAAGTTTATTGACTTTTTTTTTGTTTTGTTTTGAAGAGTTGCAAGTTGTAGCTGTCTGAAGGAAATACTTCTTGCGGTAAGCTGTTCCAGAGTATGTAGATAGATGGAATAAAATAGGAAGCAAAAAAAAAAAACCAGGTTCGATGTGTTTTCAGTTGCCCAGTAAAGGGGTGTGGACAGCTGCTCTTCTTGTATTAACAGATGGAACAAAGTGGAGGAATGATGGTTCCCAGTTCAGTGGAACAATGGCCATTGAAGTACCTATAGAGCTGAAATAATACGAGGTTCTCGTACTTGAACCTCAATATCTGTGATATTGAGGTTCAAGTGAATTCGTAAGAGGTGGGGGGATCGTCTTTGAGCCCAGTTGCTGTCCTCTGGACAGCGTCAAGAATTTTTAGAGAAGTGTTAGGTGCTCCACCTTAAATATGAGCAGTAATCTAAACATGGGCGGATGTAGAATTTGTATATTGTTAAGAGTTGACTGGGTGTAAAACAGAGTCTTGAAAGAAAGAGAATGCCTAGTTTTTTTTGTTTTGTTTTGTTTGTTTTTTTGGATACTGAAGAAGTTATTGTTGGGATGTGTTTGGGCCAGGAGAGGCTGAAGGTGAATGTTAGTCCAAGGAGAAAGAGATCTGATCTTGCTGGCGATTTGTATATTACTAAGTATAAGGGAATGTGAGCTGAGATTGTTTTGTGAGAGAAGAGGCAAGAGTGTGTTTTGGTTGCACTGAACGTGACCAGATTGTTCTAGCCGCATTGAAGGATAATACGCAAATCAATGTTTACAAGCTGACGTTAGCTCCGGAGCACAGTGTTTGAGAACAAATGGAGAGATGCCATCAGGACCAGGAGACTTTTTTGTGTCCCAGTTTAGTAATTTTCTGATGATTTTGTAGAAAATCTACAGGAGGTATAAGGTGCTTGAATTCTGGTATGGTAGGCAGCGATTTTTCGTTGGTCATCAATGCAAGTCTGATTTATCGTTGGGTGAAGTAACATTGGCCATCAGGATGAGAGAGAGAGAGAGAGAGAGAGATGGAAATGAGGTTGAGCAAAAGTTGAGTCCGACGGCCTTAGCAAGGGACCATAATGCAGGGCTTCCGTTTTGACAGGGAGCAAATTTTCTGCTGTTCGCTTTTATGAAATTAGACTTGGAACTGTTGTTGGCTGCTTTGCATTTGTTGCTTGCTTTGGTATAGACAAAATATGAATATAGAGTTATTGATGCAAAGCCACCTGCGATAGGTTGAATTTTTGCTCATCTACTCTGATACACTATGTGTTGAAAGCGGACGATGATTCTGAGTAGAATGTGGTGACGGGGGAGGGAGGTTTGAAGGCTTTCATGTCGGTGAGGATGATTTCTGTGACCCGTTCAGAGCAGATGTTAAAGTCAGATGAGCTGAAACACTAGTCTGACCATGGAAGGAGGAGTAGATGTTCTGTGGTCATCTCATTCGGATCCTTTGTAGTGCCAGAGGCATTCTGTGAGAGAGGAGACTGTACAAGAGGTCTGAGTTACCATCAGGGGATGTGACATCTACGTTCTATTTGGAGGGAGAACTGGTTAAATGTTTTCTCCATTATTGTGGAAAGGACTGACATGATGGCAACTGGTCGATAGTCTGACGATAGACTTCGGTTTTCCTCTTTTGTAATAGGCTGGACAGGAGATTGCTTCCACACGTTGGAATAAGTACCAATTATGTATAATAGATTCTAGACAGGTGTTCTCAGACGAACAATTTGAGAACCAATGGAGAGATTCCATCAGCACCAGGAGACTTTTCATTCTCCGAGTTATTTAAAAATTTTCTGATGACTTTTTGTCGAAAAACTACAGAAAAAATATAGTGCTTGAATTCCGGTATGGTAGGCAGCGATTTCCCTTGGTCATCAATACACGAGTTTCGAGTTTGAGGAAAAGAGTGATGTTAGAAGGTCAGCTTTATCTTTGGGTGAAGTAACAGTAGTGTCATCAGGAAGAGAGAGAGAGAGAGAGAGAGAGAGAGAGAGAGAGAGAGAGAGAGAGAGAGAGAGAGAGAGAGAGAGAGAGAGAGAGAGAGAGAGATGTGGAAATGGAAGTGAGCAGAAGTTGCGTCCAACAGCCTTAGCAAGGGACCAGAATGCATGGCTTCCATTTGGACAGGAGGAAGTTTTCTTCTGTTGGCCTTTATGAAATCGGATTTTGGACTGCTGATGACTGTTTTGTATTTGAAGCAATAGTCTGCCATGGAAAAGAGGAGTAGAAAGTTCCAGAGGTCATTCCATTTAATGCCTTTGTAGTGCCATGTGGTTAGGAGTGGCTTGAGGAAGGGCATTCTATGGGAAAGCAGAATTGTACAAGATTGTGGTCTGAGTTTTCGAGAGGGGAGGTGATTTCTTCCAATACTGAAAGTAACCAGAAATTTGCAATTTTCTAAACATGGTAATAAAAAAAGAAGAAAACTTACAAACTCGAGCTTTAACTTATTATTATTATTATTATTATTATTATTACGGGAGACTCCAAGGAGTCCTTATACTCATCTCATCGAGAGCGGCCCTAATATCACGTCCATCACAACTATTTGCCATTCACACAGTATCTATCATACTTTGCCTTGAACTCATTCACTGTCATAGCACCCACAACAGACTCAGGCAGCTTATTCTACTCATTCACCACTCTAAAAGTAAAAAACCCAGCTCTAAAACCCTTACTAACCACACTCTTTCCCAGCTTCCATGGATGTCCCCCCTAGTCCTCCCACCACCAGTCCTGTTGCCAAAAATATCCTCTGAATTAATCCTATAGAATCCCTTCAGCAATTTGAATGTCTCAATCAAATCTTCGCTTTTCCGCCTATCAACCAATTTCTGCAATCCACAAATCTTCAACCTGTTTTTCACAAGGTTCATTCCATAGACCTGTTATCATCTGGTCACTCGGCTCTGGATTGCTCTCAACCTCCTCCCCATCAAGAAGAAACCTAGGTGACTAGATCTGGGCACAGTATTCCAGACGGAGTCTTGTCAAGGATCGATACAGAGGAACAATAACTTGCTTATCTCTGCTCGTCAAAGTATTCTTCAACATCCAAGTGTTTTGATGAGCTGATTTAGCCACTTTTGCGATGTTCCCCCTAAACTTCAACTCCCTATCCACAAACACTCCCAAGTCCCTGGCCTCATCAATCTCCTGGAGTACAATTCCACCAACGTGATATACTGCTGCTAATCTTTTCACCCCAAAATGCATAACAAATAACTAAGGAGAATGGATGTCACATTAAAGTGACATCCATTCTCCTTAGCCCAGACCTCCAATCTATCCAAATCATCCTGCAAAATTTTGACGTCCTCTGCATTCACTATTGCCCTACCCAACTTTGCATCAACAACGAACCGTTCTTCTCAGATCCTTCCCTATATCGTTAATGAACACATTAAACAGCAGTGGTGCAAGAACAGAACCCTGTGGAACACCACTAGTCACAGGCCGTCTTTTGGACTCTACTCCTAAGTAAATTACTCTCTGGTATCTCTCCATCAACCACCCTCCTATCAATCTCACCAACCCTAAATCCATTACCATATATTGCAGTTTACGGATTAGACTTCAATGTGGAATCCTGTCAATGGCCTTAGCCAGGTCCAGCGGTATCACTGTAAACCCATTACCCTTATCCAGTTCAGTCGTCACTGTGTTATAAAACCTGAGCAAGTTACTGAGGAATGATCTAGCCTTCACAACATGCTGTCCCCCATACAGTATCTCATTTTCAACAATACATTCCTATATTTTTCCCTTGACTGCTTTCTCCAAGACCTTGACAACGACTCCTGATAAGCTGATCGGTCGGTAATTTGCAACAGTAGTCTTGGATCCTTCTTTATGCAATTGAACTATTTTCCCCTCTTTCCACCCTTTCGGGACTAAACCAGACCCGAGACTCAGATTAAACAATAAGGTCAAGGGCACTGACAATTCTTTAGCAGCTTCACGTAAGACCTGTGCTGATATACCATACAATCCCACAGATATATTAACGTTAAGGTTCTGTAATAGACTATTCACCTCCACTTCATTCACCACAATTCCCATATAAACTAATGGTTCCTTCATTCCTTCAACGTCACCACCTGGATGATATACTCCTGCAAAGTGCTCACTCAGTAATTCCACTATTTCGACTGATTCAGTGACCTCCCTACCATCTGCGTTCCTTAAAATCATTCTGACATTTACGAGTTTTTCTTTTACTAGCAGTATATTGAAAGAACTGTTTGGGATTCTCTTTAGCTTGCATGGCTAATTTCTTTTCATAATCCGTTTTTTCTTTTCTCGCCACACTCGTTACCCTTCTGGCCTGCGTTTTATACCGTTCATGTGCCTGCAGATCACCTTTCTCCTTAAATTCCTTCCACATTTGTTTATTTTTTTTTTTTGGAACTCAAGTTTAATGGTGTTATTCATCCATTTAACCCCTACTTGATTTACTATTCGGACTCTAGGTATACAGTCAGCCATAACCTCCTGCAAATGCTCCTTGACCACTTCCCATGCCCTATCAACTTCCAGCCCTTGGAGTTTACATGCCACGGCACTGAACCAAGCAATCTCCTAAGCTTGTCATACTTGCCAGCAGGGTAATTCCACATGTACCATGTCTTAATCGAATATTCGATACACTTAGCCACCTCCCAGGTCAAGACCTTATGATCACTCTCACCAATGGGTGGCAACATGATCATATTCATTGCAGTCAATTTCTCAGATGCTATTACTAGGTCAAGCACTCTCGAACCCCTAGTATGTTCCATTACATGCTGTCTCAAATAGTTATCCCTCAGTAATTGAATAAAATCCAGTTCCTTCCTCCCATGTGTCCTCTCCTCCTTCCAATCAATGTTACCATAGTTGAAATCTCCCATAATAATTACCCTCCTTCCGCTCATTTCATCAATTTTCCTATGCATACTATCTCCACCATCTATTCCATCACCTGGTTGCAGTTCATCAGCTATCATCAATAAGCTTCCAATCTCGAAGAAGCTTACACCGAAACCTTCAGTGATCAAGTAATGATCTGTGAAGTTGAAGCATGCACAAGGCAAATTTTTTCTTGGATTTTTCTAGACTAGACAGATTCATCCCTAAAATAGGGCATGTAGCTTCAACTTTCTCCTCTCCTATGATGCAAACGGCACTCTTGAGAGTGTGCTAAACATATAGTGGAGGTACGAGCTCTCTACGAGGGTCGTACAGTAGGTGACACACCCTTAAGAGTATCATTTACACCACAGAAGGGAGAACAGGAACAGGCAGCCTCTTTTGGAAACTGCAGCTTCTGATGAAATATGATATATATATATATATATATATATATATATATATATATATATATATATATATATATATATATATATATATATATATATATATATATATAAATAGAGAGAGAGAGAGAGAGAGAGAGAGAGAGAGAGAGAGAATGTCAAGGACTTCTTCTAGAGCACTTCACCACAAAGCTCTCTAGCTAATTCCTTAACCTGACAATCTATGACAATCCTTTTTTCGTAATTTACATAAACCATTCACCTTTTATACAGTGAAAAAAAATCTCGTGTGCAATGAGGATAATAAAATCATTAAGTTTTCCCTTAAGTGCTTCGGTACGTGAGCGTAAATGCATTATGCCACTTAACTTCGATTCCCTTTGCTTCACTTTACAGGCTACCTCCATCTATCAAGAAATTAATTATAACCCTACAAAAACACAGCTTAAACAATTAAATAAGCTCCTTGATGAAGTTGTTAGCTGGGATCAAAAGACTTTGTGTAAGTCACACACCCATTTTGGAAGAATTCCTTGTTTATATGGTATTCCAAAAATTCATGAAGGTTGTCCCATAAGACACACTGTGAATTGTATTGACTCTCCCACCTATAGAATTGCTAAATTTCTTTCACGTTTATTAACACATACAGATCGTAGCCTTCTTATGATTACCCTATCTATCTCACAGGGTGAGAGAAAATACTGTGTCCCGCTTTGCACAGTGAAAAGAAATCTCGTGTGCAATGAGGATAATAAAATCAATAAGCCTTGTCTTAAGTGCTTCGGTACGTGAGCGTAAATGCATTATGCCACTTAACTTCGATTCACTTTGCTTCACTTTGTATGCAGTTCATATATTTCAAATAATGGTATTCGGTGAATACGACTTAAGTTCTTTATAAAGAAATATGCATTATATTGAATCTGGGAGCCTATCGTCATCCCCTACAAAACCAATTTCTCTGTCCAAACACGAGTAATGCTTTTATCAGAAAGTACGCACGTAAACGATTTAGTTTACGTGCGTACTTGGCTTAATTGGTTACTCGCTAACGCTCGTTAACCAAAGATTTTAATATAATGACACTTTTGACTACTTTTTTCACTTAATTTATCTATCTCCTTCCACTGATCCTACTTTATTATTGTTATATCTCTTGTAAGAGGTTTTATGCGTCTTTATTAATAAAGTATGATCTGAACTCTTTTTAAAATTGTCTGCAATAGTTTTTAAGGGAGTCTAGATTAAGCTTTTGCTTTTCCCAGACCAAGATTTTCTAGACTAGAAGTTGAAGCAACTTGCGGATTTTGGAATTTTGCAGACTCAACACATATGGAACGTTTTCTAGTCTCTCGCAATCGAAACTGAGTTAGTCGGCTGCTGACAGAACTAGAAGAAATTTTATCCTAGAAACTCAAGTTTGTCCTCACTCAAAACACAAACATACTGGTTAGACAAACTTAATACTTCATCCAGTTTGTCATGGGCTAGACGACGAACTTCAGCTTTGATTCCATACTTCCATAACAATTCCTCCTCTCTCCACACACATACACATTTGACGTTTTCTCCAAATCTCCATTGCTTTCGTTCAATGCCAAAATATTTATGAATATACTTAGTGTGCTATGAAGAAGCATGCAAAGTCCGATAACTTTAACATCCCCTTCGCTAAATGAAATGTTGTTCATTTTTATGATCCCAATACATAACACACACACACACACACACACACACACACACACACACACACACACACACACACACACACACACACACACACACACACACACACACACACACACACACACACACACACACACACACACACACACACACACACACACACACACACACACACACACACACACACACACACACACACACACGATGCAATTCCAATGACGCGCAACAGCATCAACATAACTCAAGTCTCAATCATAATAAAAAATAAATAAATAAATAATTGATTCATTCAGTTTTATTTCTAATTTTCGTTAGTTCTGAGTCCAAAATCTATTTTCTTATGAATATTACCTTACTTTTTTCTCCTTGAAATAGCTTCAATCCTGCAAACTTCCTTCGGATTCTTCTCTTTTTAACTGATTTTTCAACTAAGAAATAGGGAAAAAGTTATCAGGGAACGAACTTTGTTGATAAAAAGCACAGTTGAAGCAACTTGAACACTTCATGACATAAACGAAAAGTTTGTGTAGATATAATTTTTTGCTCATTTCAATGACATATGATAGAATATAATTTATACGATCTTCCAAAATACAAAACCTAATCTTTATTCATTTGGTAATTCAATCGAAAATCCAAAGGATGCAATGGGCTTGCGGTTACATATAAATAAAAATAAATTGACTAACGTCTATTTTATACCCCAAAAGGAGTAAGCAGAGTTCCTTTGGATCTAACTTTTTTTTGAAAATACCTGAGACAGCCAGTCGCTATCTTCAAGCCTTCACTGAATGTGTACTCATGCTTCCCAGTAAACCAAATCTTTTCAGATGTGTGTGTGTGTGTGTGTGTGTGTGTGTGTGTGTGTGTGTGTGTGTGTGTGTGTGTGTGTGTGTGTGTGTGTGTGTGTGTGTGAGAGAGAGAGAGAGAGAGAGAGAATCAAGTTCTACAATCGATTGGAAATGTGAGGTTAAAAACCCGACTTTCCACGAAGAAAAAAAACACCTCCTTACCGTGACAAAAAATCGACTGACTAGAGAGCCAAAGAAAGGCATAGAATATTCAAATGATATATGAAAAAAGATGGTGGAAGAATATTTTGTTCATTCACCATCATTTTATGTAATTGAGTGTGATTGCAAACCAAGCTACGCTTTGAAAAACCTCGCATGACTTTTATCGCTTCCATTGAATGAGTTATTCATGAATTATTGCTAAGAATACCAGGAACAAAGGGGTTGAGTTTGTTGCCTTGATCAATATGTTGGGACCTCAGATTGCAGGCATTAGTGAGACCTGGCTATCAGAATCAGACATACTAACTGGTATCGAGTGTAAAGGATACAATATTTTTAGGAAGGAGGACAGACAGAATAGGAGAGGATGGAGGGTGCTGCTAATGATATCGGATGACTTGAAATCAGTTAGTGTTGAGACCTGATTGAGTGGAGTGTTGTTACAGACCTGGTGGATCCGTTGCTAGTGATGAAGAAATGCATCACCAAATAAAGACGACGAGCGTGAAAAGAGTAATCATAATGGGAGAATTTAATTATCCAAATATTGATTGGGTAGCAGTAAAATCTCATGAAAAGAATGAAACTGAATTTATTGAGCTGTTAAGAGACAAGTTCCTCAAGCAGCATGTTACAGAAGGAACTCGACGGCAATGAGTGTTAGATTTGATTATAGTGTCAGAGGGTGTTTCAGTTAAAGACGTAACAATTCTCCCTCCGGTTGGTGACAGGGATCATGCGGTACTCACTTGGGAAGTGACTAAGTTTATGAATGTTCCATTCAGAAAAGATTACATACTGAACTAGAAAGCAGGAAATTATGAACAACTGTATACTGAGTTCAGCGGAGAGGTTGCTGTATGGGAAGAATATCGACAGTCCATGAGAAGCATTTAAACAATACTTAAGTGATGCAATATCAGAATGTGTCCCGAGAACTCAAAGAATAAATACGGTAGGAGTCAAATGGATGTATAATCTTATTGAGCAATAGATTCATTAAAAAAGGATGATGTGGAAGGAATACCGTGTTCATAAGGATGATGTCAGTTATTATAATTATAAGCAGCAGACTGGAAGAGTCACAACTGTTGTACAGAAATCTGTCTGAGTACGGAAAGAAACTGGCTCTGGAAGCTAAAGACAACCCACAAGAATTATGCAGCAAGTAAAAGAAAGAACGCATATGAAAGAATAAGTCTTCTGAATGTAGAGGGTGTGATGGTGACGGATGTAGAATAGGCTATTAAACTAATGCGTGCCCAATTTGCTAAAAGCTATCAACCTGATGAACGCAACACCGAGCTCACTGTTGCCTCTTCACTAGATGAAGAAATGCAGGTGTGTGAAGCCAAGGTATTAGAGCTGTTGCACAAATTGAATAACATTTCAGCAATAGGGACTGATGGAATATCAGCACGGGTGTTAAAGTGTTCAGCAACTGCTATTCCTTTGACTAGGCTATATAATTTGAGTCTCAGAAGAGGTAGGGAAGATTCTGCAGGAGTTGAAAGAATGTATGGTAATCACATTGCACAAGGGTGGTGCAAAGACCGATGTATCCAACTGTCGACCAATCAGAATCCCAGGAGTGGTGGTGAAGATTTTGGAAAAATTGGCCAGGGCTTGCATTCAAAAATGGGTTGACAGAGAATCTCTACCTTTCAATGAACAGCACAGGTTTACTAAGGGAAAGTCATATTGGAGCAACTTGCTCACATTGTATAAAAATGTTACCACTGATATTCCCCTAGACAAGGGGAATGGATACACCATGATACGTTTGGATTTTACTATGGTTTTTGATAGAATACAGCATGGAAGACTGTTGCATAAATTGAAGAATATGAGTTTAGATTATAAAATATTAGTGTGGATAAGAGGATGGCTGACGGACAGATCTCAAAAAAGTGGGTATAGTATACAGGAGATGTGAGTCATATAAGAGACGTTCATTCACTGCGCACCGCCTGCAATATGGCATCCTATCACAATGCCTCGTTCAAACTCCGTCAGTTCCCCTTCTCGTAGCTATTTCACCCGAACACAGTTGCACTGACTTGGGAGCACCATATTCCCTAATTTATGCTTGCTACAAACACGTTACAGGGTACGACGCACTTTGCCCATGGGGGAATCCGTTTTCTTTCCAAGCAGTGTGTGTGTGTGTGTGTGTGTGTGTGTGTGTGTGTGTGTGTGTGTGTGTGTGTGTGTGTGTGTGTGTGTGTGTGTGTGTGTGTGTGTGTGTGTGTGTGTGTGTGTGTGTGTGTGTAATTTCTATATATGTTACTGTGAAAGACCGAAATTAGAGAATGTCAATAATATTCTCCGGTGAATGTTGACACATACCAAGATCAAAGACCGAATATCTGGTTATATTATTATACATTCGAACCATCGCCGGTATATGTCGACAAGCACAGATAAGCTCTGGTGGGGGTCGAAATTTTCTCTGGCTGTGTCTTATTCTCGGCTTGTCAAGCCGAGCCGAGAATAAGACACAGCCAGAGAAAACCAACAAAAACGCCATCTATTTGTTAGACTCTCGAACACTGTGCTGTTTTTGTCAGTCTTATGCAAGGTTTGCTGGTACGTGCAACGTTTAGGTTAGGTTAGGTTCAAAGGAAAATATTGAAGAGGAGCTGCAACCTACCACGTCTTCATATCAAGCTCTGAGTGAACAACACGAGTTTATTTCTATAAAAAGAGCGGCCGCGAAAGAGAATCTTATACTGCAAGAAACGAAAATCTTACGAATCTCAAAAAGAAAAATACCTCCTGCTCAAATTGGTGATACCGTACAAATACAAGTCCCTAATGTCCACCGTGGTCGTACAGATGTCCGAAATGTGTTGGCGGTTGTTGTTGGATTAGAAGACTCTGAATTTTATAAATTAGACAAAAATGGTACCCTCAAGCAGCTTTATACCCGTAATCAGTTCGTAATTTGTAACGAAAAGTTACTTTCCATAGATCAGATTTCTTCTCAAGAAATGTCGCTGAGAGTAGTTGCAGCTGCTGAGAGAAGCAGCTGCAACTAATTCGAGAAGTGGAGGACAAAGCTGTAATTGCAAAAAGAAGTGTTCCACGACTAAATGCAGTTGTAAAAGCAAGGGATTCTTGTGCAATTCACAGTGTCATAACAGATTCAGTTGTTGTAATAAATAAGTCTGTATAACGTTAATCACATAACTTATGTGTAACTTTATTATTTTGCCAGAATATAGGTCTTTCATAGTAATATATATTACTACACCAAGCGACTATGTGAATGCTGACATTCACCGGAGAATGTCTACATTTGCCAGATATCGATCTTTCACAGTAACATATATATATATATATATATATATAATAGTTTGTATGGCAGAAAACCGGAATAAGATATTAATTCAGTTAACACATTCACCGAATACTACTTCGCTCCTGCAACCCATGGACCAGGATGTTATTCATGTCTTCAGGATATATTATATACAAAGTGCTTTAGCTCAGGAGATTGCTGATACCGAAGGTTAGAAAACCGTAAGAGATTTTTGGAAGGAATATAATATCGTGTATTGTACAAAAAATGTAGTGCAACATGGAGTGTGGGTGATAGGTATGTATGTATGTATGGTGTATGAAAAAAGTTTATGAAAATATACGATCATACATTGAACAGAATTCGACAAAGAAAAGATTTGCAAGAGACAAGATAGAACTGCTAGCTGAAGATCTGAAGTTGAAGGTTGATAATTCAGATGCACAGCCGTTGGTGGAAGAAGAGTTTGAAATGAAGGGCTTATAGTAAAAGCACAGAATGCTGCAGAAGAAGAAGAAGAAGAAGAGAGGGGGAAATAGAACAACAGGCAGAAGTCGATTCTCCAAAAACTTTTACAGTGAAAAAAAAATTACCGGAGACAATTACCTTTGTTAATTAGCCAGTTCGTTTGTTTGAAGAACCCTCAACTTGAAGAGATTTAACAAAGTAGGCAGAATGATGCAAGCTGCAATTGCTTTCTGTAGAGAAATATATATATACAGTATATATATGGATTAGGAGTTAAAATAACCAAGTTATTTGATAAACTTGGTTATTTTAACTCCTAATCCCAAGTATGCAAACAATTAAGTTTGCGCCTGAAACAAAGTTCAAGTCTAAAGATGATACAACACCAGGGCAACTCATTGTAAAGGTGGGTAAAGCTCTGATCACTATTCTTAGTGTTAGTATTTTCCCATAATGTAAAGCATATCTCACTAAAAGATATATACTGCAATGCATTATGGGTGGGGTCACAACCCAGACCGGTTTCAACATTTTTTTTGACTTCCTCAGTGAGTAGCTTGACCTTAAATACCAAGGTTATAGTAATACGGAGCTTTATCAACTTTACCTATAGAAGTTGCAACAAGGTGTTTTTATTTTTAATAAAAATCTCTGCAGGAGATATAGATGTAATAAATTTTTTAACTTGGGGATATTTTATATTAGGATAACCAAGTATATATATATATATATATATATATATATATATATATATACATATACACACACACTAGAAATACATTAATGACATTAGACGTACAATACATTGCATGTAATGTTTACTGTATCTCTGAATTTTTCTTCTCTTTTGTGTGTGTGTGTGTGTGTGTGTGTGTGTATTACATGAAGTGTCTTAGCGAGAATAACGAAACTAGTTATTCTTATTTATTAAAGGTAAATAGAATAGCTTATTTTTTATTTTTATTTCAGCTGAATTGGTGATAAAAATACTGTATATTACTTGTATTACAAGTCTTCATCAATATACATATATGTTGAAGATACCAAGCAATTTTATAAACTTGGTTTTAATCTTTTTTCCAAAGTAAGCAAACACACAATAAGTCAAGTTTGCGCCTGAACATAGTTAAAGTCTGAGGCAACTCGTGGTAAAGGTGGAGTAAGCTGTGATCGCTTTCCTTTAGTATCTCCCCTAATGGAAAGCACATCCCCTATCGGAGATCGTTAATGGGAGCCTGGCTCCCACTCAGGGGCGCGCCAGCAGTGTCCGGCGCCTGTGTGCAAAACTTTAGTTGGCGCTCCTATCACCCCCCTCCAATAAAAAAAAATCACAAAAAAAAAGTCGTTTTTTTTAAAAGTATTTCCTCCTCTTTGGCGCCTTTACTATCCTGGCGCCTGTGTGCGTCGCACACATTGCACATATGGCCGGCGCGCCCCTGCTCCCACTGACGAGACCTCGATAAAGGTCGAAACCAGTGTGGGTAGTGGCCCTTTCCTCTAATGCATAGTATCATACATCTCCGATAGGGGATGTGCTTTACATTATTGGAGATACTAAAGGAAAGTGATCAGACCTTACTCCACCTTTCCCACGAGTTACCTCAGACCTGAACTATGTTCACGTATAGTACACACACACACACACACACACACACACACACACACACACACACACATAGAGAGAGAGAGATGACCCTTGAACAACGTCGGTTTGAACTGCGCGGATTCACTTATATGGGGAATTTTTCTCAATAATTATTCTGGGAAAATTTTCGGAGATTAACGGCAATTTGAAAAATTCGCAGATGAACCACGTAGCCTAGAAATATCGAGAAAATTAAGAAAGAGTTAAGCATGTCATGAAGTACATGTCACTTACAGACAGTTCATGGCGCCATTCGCAGTCGAGAGAAATGTAAACAAACGTAATATATATATATATATTTATAATGTAGAGAGAGAGAGATTAAACTTTTATATGTGTAGCACATTAAGTTAAAAATAACGTTTGCATTTATTAATTTTTTTCAGTGAGGAAGTCAAAAACTCTAGCTACGGAAATATAATTCCTCTAGGATACAAGAAACATCTTGCTCCTAAAATAAACGGTACGAAAGAGTTTCACAGTATTTAAAAAGAAAAAAAAAACTTTTCTGAAAACTGAATCATAATCATAATTATCTTGTAATTTGTACTTGCTGGTGTTTGTAATTGTTCTCATCGATATACTGGTATAACAGATCGATGCTAATCTATTTTGCCAACAAGGTCTGTATTAATAATACATTTTAAGGCATTTTAATTATACAACATTTTAGCGTTTCCGTTCCTCCATTAATAGGCCATGAATTCCAATCGTACAGTATTATAGCATAGATATTTGGGAATCTCTTTCGGAGGTAGATGATTTTCAATACCCAGAAAGAAACTACTATCCGCTTAATGGACACTTGGAGTGACTTGGAAAAAAAAGTGTCATATTTGGGTCCCTAGAGCTATTTATTTCTATTTCAATTAAAAATAAATAATAAATTATTCAGATTATAAAATTGACGATTTTAAGTCATTCCCTGCTTCAGCGATGTAGTACTAGTATGTACCGGGAAAAGGACGGGGAGTGTTGTCATTTTAGTTATATACCCTTAAAGGTATTTGTAATTGTTTAGCATTATAATATATTTTAAACTGCCATATATTAATTACGTTAACATTTTAAAAATTATACCCTAGTAAAATTGAAAACATACATTTGTCACTTCTTATAATTTAAGTGCGTAAGTAGTGCTTATCAAAATTAGTGTATGGACGCATGTACTCTTGTTTTATGAAAGCAAATAACTATCGTTGAGAGCATCCAAACTCCAACAAATCAAATTAATATATAATCAAAGTAATGTTATTATTTCTTTTCAGATTCCATTGTTTGTCTCAGAATATGAAGTTAGAATTTTGTTCCTATTTCTAGAAGCTGATAAGTGTTCCTTCGTTGATCATGAGATCCAGATTTAGTCGGTAATGAAAATAACAGTTTTGGGCTGAAATACTTGGATTCTCATCCCACCTAGAACCCGAAGAATTAAATTTTTCAGCTGAAGGTTCTCGACAGAGATAGTCTCATACAGGGGTGGTAGGGTTTTCCACCCCAAAAACAACCGAATCATAAGAACACGCTCAATTTACGTTTATAATACACTATCCTCGTAGTAGCCTTAGCTGCTTAACAGAATAACCAAATAACCTTGTAGACTACTATTTAGATAAAATCAAATTTGGTCTGGTCCATTGTTTTACAAACACAATAATGAACGTGTTCTCAGTATTTAGAGGAGGAGTAATGTACCACTAACTGATATTTGTAAACCAACAAACTGCCTCCTCCCCACAGACACACAAATAAAAACAGTCAAACTGTAAAATGTTTGTTTTACAGTCTCTATCTTTTAAATGAAATATAAATTTAAGAAATGAGAAATTACAGATGTCTGAAAACATATGGGAACTTTAAAGAGTGAGCATATTTCCCAGTGGTACTTCGAGAGAGAGAGAGAGAGAGAGAGAGAGAGAGGTTCAGATGCGTTTAATCCAGTCTCTATTCATTTTTAATTACTGTTACATGCTTTGGGAGTCACACTAGTTACAAAAAATTGCCAATTAATGTTCAATAATTTAAAAAAATCGTATTATTATATTCCTAAAACCTGCAAAAAGCTTGGATATCTGTAAAAATAATATCTGCGATTGAAGTTTTTGGGCAGATCTGGATTCAGCACCTCGAATACATTAGAATCACCTAAATTAATTAAAAATAATTTTAAGTTAAATTGAAATTTTGATTTGTTGAACAGTGTAATGTTTTCTGCTACAGATGGATGTCTGAGGACAATTCGCTACAGGATAACAGTTAATCTTAACAGATTCATTCTTGTGAGAGGGGTTGGAAAGATAGATGGTCCATTATCGTGAATTCGTGGTAGCAGTGTAGGGAGAGGCAATCTTCCCAGAAAAGGTATGGCGTTTATCGTTAAATCCAATGGTCATATGTTCTGCAGCACAATTGCAAATGGGTTGAAAAAAAAAAAAAAACTTCACCTTCTAAAAATCTCAATATCATTCACCATATTGCAATGGCAATTAATTTAAATTAGGTGAAGGTCAGCTAGCACCAGTATATTTGCAAGTAGTTGATGTATATATATTATGCTCGACGATCACTAAATATGACCAATCAGTCATTCGCATGACAACTTCCTGATTTACCTATTTGCTGAATAAACTATCAGGGTTGGAGCATGAAGAATCAGCATAAATCATCCTATTCAATAAATATGGAGAGGAAAAAAACTTCATGAATATTTTCTCGATCTATATAGTACTGAATTGTATAACACGAGAAAAAAAAAACTTTTTGTTTCTTAACTGGCGTGCTATCAGTTAATATTGACTAGGTACTGCTGTTTCTTTGTAAGCAACTCAGAAGGTTCCAAAGCATGAATAATTGATTCTGAAAGTGATTTACATTTTTAAAGTGTTTGCACATGTCACTAGGGCAACTAAAGCCGATAACAATTCTATCAGTAAATAAATTGTACTTAATGAATAATACTTTTGAAGAGAACACTATGCTTTTAAATAACTTTTTAAAGCTGCATAAAAGTAGTAAATATTGAACAAAGCAATGGTGCCCATATTCAGAGTCGAAGAACATGTGTTCGAATTGCTCAATTACTCTTTTTATTTTTACAGTGAGCTCGAGGATAGAAAAGACCACTTTGAAAAGTATCAACTAAGTGAAATGAATACAGTTGTATACAAGGGAAACTTCGTCTCCTTCGTGTGTACGACAGTTCACCACTGTCGCACGCACGCACGCACGCACACACACACACACACACACACACATAGAGTCTATTATTTACTTACTTGTTTTCCTTTACTTTAACAGGAAAATGTACCATGATAAGGTCGATAACTAAGAGATGACGTTCTTCATTTTTTGTTGAAGCAAAGTACACCAGGGAATAAACTCTTCACCTTACAAAATGCGTAACCCTAGCAGCGGGTTATTGGTAAGAAGTAGTGAGACGAAATAGCTTTTGTCATAGCGTTTAGTTGAAACATATAAGTCCGCAAGGTTATCCTAGTGGCTATGCGCTTCGCAACCATATGCTTGGGGAAGGAGTGTCCTAGGCTCGATTCCCGTCGACGACGTGAAGAGCTTAACGATCTTCCTCAGCCATAGCCAAGTTAGCCGAACTTGGGCTTGGAGAGCAGGGTTTTTCCCCCAGTTTATCTGGAATTTTTCATCCCGCAAGCAGGCAAACCGGCCCCGTGAACACGCACACACGGATACAGTCAGGAATACTTTAGACAATCCCTCCAGGATAAAAATAGCGGGGGGGGGGGTTGAGGTGGTGCCGTACCTCCATAAAAGGGGCTTACGGTCGTTGAATCACCATACGAAATGAATGAATGAACTATAAACGGTATATGAAAAGTATAAAACAGGGCAAAAACTGGATAAATTTTGTCATGCTCACACATTCACAGTGCATAACACAAGAAGACAGCAGGATTCATTTGACTGCCTAAGAGGCAATCGAAAAAATCCTACTCTCTCATGTTATTTTGAAAAGCTATCGGAACAGCAGAAGCACACGTGAACAATATTAACAGGTCTGAGAGAAATATATTATTTTTATTCTTATTATTTTCGGCCTCCCACTGATATATTTAGGTCTATCTAGAGCAGCGACGGTAAACACCAAATCCCAACTTCGTACTTTATATTATATGTAACACCACACCATATGATATAGATGACGAATCGGAGTACCCTGTAGAAAACCAACCATATAGCCAATCTAGAGAAAGACTACCCGAGTGCTGAAAAGAAAAATAATAATTATAAATAAAATCGAACAACAACTATGCATGAAATTTTAATTTATCTCTCCCAAAGCCTTGTTATTATAAAGTATCTTCATGAAATTCCAGGATTCATCGCGAGAAGCCATTCCACATCACACTGATCTACTTTGCATGACGGCTTCCACACTCATCTGCTTGTTAAATCTGTTTATCGTCTTAAATGCGTGTATTCTTTAGGCGTTCTGTGGAACGAAAAACCCGGTTTTCCGGACGAAATAATCTGCTACCTCCATATGAGATCGATTAATTTGCCTTCAGCTGAAAAGCCCTTAATTATATGCGTCTTAAATGGTTCGAATTCTGGTCTTTTCAAACGAAAGGCATAGTCGTTACCGCGTGAGCTGTGTAGGCTCAACCATCTAATTATTAACTACCTAATTTCTTTTTTTGTATGTGAGGGCCATTCCCCATATTTTTAACCCTAAAAAAATTAAAATTATATCAAAAATAAAAATAAATACATAAAACATCAATTAAAATTAAATAAATAAAAAATAAAATAAAACATTAATTAAAATTAAAATAAATAAATAAATAATGAATATTATCATCGTGATCATCGAATCAGAAAAACTCATCGCGTGAGGTCCCACTGTCACACACGCACAGTTTATCATACCGTGCCTTAAATATGTTCACGGTCCCCACACTCAGCACAATCCTGGGCAATGCATTCCAATCACTGATCATGTTCCATTAAAAAAATTTGCTCCTAATCCCCTTGCTCACATTCTCCTTATACAACTTCCTGGGATGACTTGTTCTCTCACTGTCTTACCCATTCTATGCAAAACCTCTTTCACATTAGCCTATAAGAACTTATATGTCGCAATCATATCCCTCTTCCTCATCTTATCCATCAGTTTCTGCAAATTGCATTTATCAATCTATTTTCATACTCAGCACCTCACAGACCAGTAACCACCTTAGTCAATCGTTTCTAGACCCTTTCCAATACATCTTCATCTTTTTGAAACCCAGGTGACCAAATCTGTGCGCAGTAGTCCATATGTGGCCTGATTATATTCCTCATGGATATAATGGCCTGTATGAGTCTTCTTTCTATAAACTGAGAAATGTAGGTCACCATCCCAGTCAAAAGGCAGAAACTATTAAAACACTGGTTCATCGGGCCCACTCCTTTTGTTCTTCAGACGATCTTTTACAGAAAGAACTACAATATATAACTTCTTCCTTTCTATCCAATGGTTATAAGAATTGCTTCTTAAAAGAACTTTGAGTAGTTTTAATATGTCTTCCTCTTCAAACACAGAAGAAATAACGCGCATTACTGTCCTTTGTATACAAGGCATCAGTGAACGTATAGCAAAAGTTTTAAAACAACTGAATATTTTTGTTGCCTTTCGACCGTTTAGAAAAATCTCCACCTTTCTCACTTCTCCTAAGGACAAGCTTTTACATCTTAATCATCCAGGTGTCTACCAGATTCCGTGCTCTTGTGGATTATCTTATTTCGGACAAACGGGAAGATCTGCCTCTATTCGGCTAGAAGAACATTAATCTTATATTGAATACTTTAAACCTGAAAAGTCTGGACTTCCAGAACGTGCCATCTTCACTAGACACAGAGTTCATTAAAGAAAGACAAGAGTTCTTCACAGAAGTCAGTTTCTCATGGAACGCCGTTATAAAGAAACATGTGAAACTCTACTTCATTCTCCTAACTTAAACAGATCCGACGGCTTACGTCTATCCTCTTTATGGGAGATAGTACTTTACAAATCAGCTAATCTTTCCTAAGATTAGCTGATTTGTAAAGTACTTTTTATTGTATTGATTTTTTTTATTATTTATTTATTATTATTATTATTATAGTTTATTTTATTTTTTTATTTTTAGGAAAGTTATTGACCTTTTTAGTTATCTTACACCAGCTACTTAGGTGGCGCTTTTTGGAATTGTCAGTTATTGTTTAATTTGAGCTTAAAATGTACTGGAGATGCCTGTGACACAGGCGAAAATTATACTATTAAATAATCTTTGTACGTGAGTTTTTTCCGTTATTAATTTTGTATCGATATGTCTACTCACGGTATACCTCTTTTAAAACTTATTACTTCAGTCCTGAAGCCCCCTTATGCAGTGGAATAATTTTCCCCTTTTCCCACTCAATTGGGACTTTACCAGAACTGAGGCTTAAATTAAACAGGCAAGTTAGAGGAGGTGCTAATTCTCTTTGCGCATTCCCTTAAAACATGGACCGATATGCCATCTAACCCAATGGCAGTGTTATCATTAAAGTTCTGTAATATACTAAGCACCTCAACTTCTTCTATCACTAGACTCTCATCAGTCAATGACACATTCGGCACTGCAATATCACAACCAAGATGATAGACTTTACAAAATGATCACTAAGCAACTCAACTATTTGATTAGCTTCTCTAATTTCCTTACCATCAACACTTTTTAAAGTCATCCTTCCAAAGTTATTCCTCCTTTTACTTGCCACATAGCGAACGAACTCCTTAGGATTTTTTTTTTTTTTTTTTTGAACTCATCAGCTAGCTTCCTCTCATAATTAGCTTTGACCTTTCTTACCATGCAGGTTACCCTTCTTGCCTGTACCTTGTACTGCTCATGGGAATGCTCATTACCTTTTTCTTTATACTTCCACCACAACGTTTTCTTTATCTGCAACTCTCGCTTAATAATATTATTCATCCATCTTACTCCTACCTGATTCTTCCTCCTCCTGACTCTGGGAATATAGTCAGATACAGCTTTCATTAAATACTCTTTGATAATCTCCCATGCACCATCAACATCTTTCCCCCTTTAAATTCTCATGCATAGCACTTTTGAAGGCTGACTTCTCAGCTTGTCATAATCACCAGCCTTGTAATTCCACATATAGCCTTTCTTAACAGAATATTCAGCACATAATACAATCTCCCAAGTCAAGACCACATGATCACTTTCCTCTAGTGGAGACAGTGTATCTAAATTACTTACTGATATATTCTCCGAAGTTATGACTAGTAACACTATCAAATCTCTTGTCCCTTCAATTACATACTGTCTCAAGTAGTTAGCTCTTAACAATTGTATAAACTCCAATTCCTTTGTTTCTTGAGATCATTCCTTCTCCCATTCTATGTCCCCATAGTTAAATTCCCCCATAATAATTACACGTCTTCCACTCATCTTACTAATTTGCCAATGCATATCGTCTTTATTCTCCCTTATACCCCTTGGATTATAGCAGCAACCAATTACCTATTTCATCCTGTTGATTTCTATCTCACACCAAACAGCCTCAAATGAATTGCCCTCTACATGCCTGTCACCTGATTTAAATGTATTATTTTGAAAAAATAATTCAGAGCCGACTTCGAAAAGACAGTTGTCATAAAAATATAATAACAGAATTTCATTTATCAACAAGAAATTAATACCACAAATATGTACAACCTTGACTTACTATATTATTATTGGAAATAAATTATAAATTAACGCGGTGCTAACATATTGTATATCGATCTTTTAAAACACCTGGTGTAAACACACACACAGATTATTCTAAAATTTAACAACTTTAAGAAACGTTATTTGGAATGAAGTGACATTATGTAAAATGATGTTATAAATACATGTTGTATTGTATGGATCGTCTTTTGTAGCACGTCAAGGGCAGCTTCAAACTCCCACTAACTAGTGCCGGCTTCAGGCGGAAAGCAATGTAAATCAGTCATTGGAGCGCCATTTAAAGTTTCATTTTTATTAATTTAGTTTCTTTATAAATAGTATATAATTTGAGGGCTTACAACATATCTAGAGCCAGGTTGTCGCTAACCATTATTTGTCGTATACAAAATACAAAATCATACTGGGAAATTAATAGATATTTTAAAGTCCGGATTAATCACTGTTCGCATTTATATAAAAATATTTATAAACTTCATCTTGTCCGCACATAGATCCATATCGATTGCATTATCACATGTCTTTCTTAACCATCGCGTAACATTTTATTAGCATTTCCCAACATCAATACAACTAATATTGACGTCGGGAAATGCTTTCTGAATGTGCTGAGTGCGAATATTGCATTCGCACGCAATACATTCAGAGAGGTATAATGAAAGCATTGCACATTATGTATATATATATAAATCATTAATTTTACAGAAAGAAATATCAGTGTACTAACTTTTATGAATGAAGAAGTGCAGTAATTAAGAACTTACTTCTTCTACCTCTCCAGTGAATCGGAACTGATTGATTGTTATGGGGAGGGGGGGGGAGAATGTTTCTGTTTAAATTGTATACTGCAAAAATGTTCTCTAAATCAACATTAAAATATATGTGTGCGCGCGCGCACACACATATTTTAATGTTATGGATTCATCCATATTTTTTAGCCAGATATAGAAGGAAGTTTAAATGTTCCAAAAATTACCAGAGAGGAATGTTTCCGCCAGCTTATCACTTCAGCTGTGGACGTCTTGTATAAGTTCGAGTAAAGGGTCTACTACAAAAACTAGGTGATCCCTCCAAATTATTCTAATCTGAATGAGCTAGCCGAGGGATCATTTAACTCATTACTGAGCAGTGGTTCTACTCAGTGACTGGCTCACCATACCACTGAGCAGAGCTGCTCATATCCCACGGAAAAGCACCCACCGTAGAATCTTGATAAAGGCAACGTCAGTACAAAACATCCCACTGGCAAGTATCCAATGGAATTCAGTGATCGAGAAACTTCAGCAGACTCTTATCCGAGGAAGTTCAAGAGAGTAAAAGCTCTGCAGATGCACCATAAATTCCGCTTTTGTTGTACTTTCCAGTTTTGTAATAGAAATATCAGAGTTTTTCACCCCCCGTTTATCTGAGGTTTTTCCTCCCGCAAGCAGGCAAACCGGCCCCGTGAACACAAGCAGCTACAGACATAGGATACACCGGGAGGCAGGGGCACGCCAAGGGTATTTGTCGCCCGAGTGCAAACTTTTATTGACCACCCCTAATATTGCATGGTATAATCCAAATTAGATATTAGCTACATAAAATGCCTCCTTATCAATGTTGTCGCCCGGGTGCGGTGCAACCCTTGCACCCTTGGGTTGGCGTGGGCCTGCCGAGAGGCATAGGGCTAACCACCTTATCTTCGGGACGGGTACGGTTTAGAAGGGCTAAAGATCGCTCCGTAACAGGCCATTAAGCCTAATACTTGAAGGGAAGGGAAGAAGAGGAAGTAATAGAACCTGGTAATCGCTATATTAAAGATAGCTACTAGTAAATGCCGCCATCTATTAAGAAATCGGGGAACCACATATATATATATATATATATATATATATATATACTATTAACCAATTTGTATTCTCTAACAATTCTGAACCAAAAAAAAAAAAAAAACAGAAACTGCATTCCTGTGTCAATGAAATTTTCTTCAATTTATTAGACTTTTTGATACTCATCTACGTATTTTTATAATTTTAAAACTTTTAAAGTTAATTTTTATTCATCCAACAGAATACTTAAAATTGATCTGATAATATGAACCAAAAAAGCGGTATAGGGATTTTTTTTTTAGTATATTCTATACAAGCGTGCCAAATTTCTGCTTGTTGAAATACAGTCATCATTATCATCATAGTTTTCGCTTACACTCAAGCCCACAGTATATTACGGACACATTCAAAGCCGAATCCGACCAAATATGATAACTAGTTCTTATTGTCACAGTCTGGTGTATCTATTAATTTTGTGTTCTCTCTGTTTGATGTCATATCGATCGTTATAACTCACTTTCAGCTGAAAAGCCTCATATAAAAGTTCCCACATAATCGAATTTCCTTGTCTTATTAGAAAATTTCGGAATAGAACATAATCTTTCTAATGGAAGGCCATCATTCTGACGGGTGGACAATTGAAGTTCTCTGTCAATCTGTTTTAAATTCACAGCTATCCCAATAATTTTGAATAAATATATTATCTACATTTCTAAAGAGCCGAAAGACTTCAGTTTGGCTTAATATATAAAAATGGAGGAAACACTCGTATTATGGATTCGTCCATATTTAACTTCCTGATATAGAATTGCTATGGTATTGAACAGAGGGTTTTTCCTCTTTAAGTTTCTGGTCTCTGTTGAGGACTAGTAGCTGTGATAAAGCTGTCAGGCCAGCGAAACCTAATTTAAACACCAATAAAAGGAGAGCATAGGGCTCCTGGGCAGAGCTCGTAGTGCAAACCAAAGCAACTACGATGCCGAAGATTGCATTCTCATCAGCTCTCTGGTAATTTTCAAACATTTAAGTTTCTTTCTATATCTGGCTATAAAATATGGAAGAATCCATAATATCTTCCATTTTAATATTATTATTGAGTGGGAAAATTAAGATATCGAAATTCGCTTGACAAGTAAAGCCTAAATGCTAATAAATAGAAATGAGTAGAATATTAAACCAATTATCTTTCCGAACTTCTTAATTATTTCTGAGGTTTCTCCTAAATGATAATTAAAAATATCCCTTACTGTCATCCTTTAATGTTTTTGGGATATCTCATCTCAGCATCCTCAATGTGTTGAGCTCAATGGCCTATCACAGTCAAGTAACTTGGCTTCCTAGACACTCCATTAATACGACGACAGGCGGTTAATGCAATCTGCAATTTGTATGGCTGCGAATTTCGTGTATTATCTGGCTGGTTTGTTTGTTAAGGTTTTCTCCTGGGAACTCGTGGTGAAAAGCTCTAGTTTCCGTGAGAGAGAGAGAGAGAGAGAGAAAGGATGTCATCGCCATATTAGAAAATTGCAATAACTTTATTGCAATTTTCTTGCAAAATTTTCAGTTTTTCAGATTAGAAAAGCAGTATATTTTACTGATACCTACAGAAAATAAAACTGCTAAATAACAGAATCTAGGTACATTAATTTCAATTGTTCAAGTAATTATTGAAATTACTAAAGTAAATACACGAACTTTATCTAGAAATGCTAAATGCAAAACTATGGATTCACGCTGCTATTTTTCATGTGTGAGAGAACATTGAGGAGGAATTTTGAGTTCCATCACACTTAATTTTTCATGGGATTGAACAAAAAGTCCTTAAGAACTGTGGCATCCTTTAAAATTTATTAAGAAAGAAAAAATCGGTAAGTGGCTTTCTTTTACATTTAAAGGAGAATTTTTAAATCTTTTCAATAAAGTTTAAGCATTTCAAATATGTTTAAGATGTTATGTTTCGAATTAGAAAAAGTAAAAAATTTGTAAGAAAATATTTTACCTCTTTGTATCGTTGTAGATGTACTTCCCAAAGTGTAGTGTAACATCATTTTATAATATTGATAATAATATCGAAATTAAATTCAAACTTCATATAAACGACTTCCATAACGTACGTGAGCTCACTCCAGAGAGAGAGAGAGAGAGAGAGAGAGAGAGAGAGAGAGAACGAGATGAGAGAACGAACTGAGAGAACGAACCAGACTATGTTGAATGATATCATCAAAATTTAAGGCTGAATTAAACATTTTTTAATTATTCTTTCTTTATTTACATTCAAGATTCTTAATTATTGAGATCGAATTTATATGACATTTGGTTTAAAACATTTTAACCTTTTACAGGAAAACCGCAGACAGTTTATATTTTCCTCAACATATTGAATGTGTATGAAATCAACGAAGAAGCAATGGTAAGTTAAAGATCAAGTCCTGCGAGTTGGAAGAACTTTTATTACGTAGTAAAACTAGTCGCCATTGCTCAAGTGTTTAAACCAGTTCGGCTTTATTATTATTGTTGTTCTTATTTTCAATCCATGTATACTAACCAGTATGTAAAACTGAAGGCGAGTTAGCTGGTCTCGGTGTGTGTGTGTGTGTGTGTCTACAATTTGAAGTGAACAGTCATCAAAGATCTCAGTTTCTGAAGCTTTTTCTAACAGCAAAATACCAATTTGGCTTAGAAGGTTTTTTGCATATTAACTACGGAAAGTAACACCTGCTGGCTTCACTGTTCCACTTTCGAATTAATCTTTCATTTTTGGTACCAAAGCTTAACAATAAGCAGAGGTGAAAAAAAAAAAAAAAAAGAAGAAGAAGCTGATGCCATTTTATCGAATAGAAAAATCGTATAGTTTCAAGTACCTTTTATTTGAAATGGGCTTTATTTACTGCGACTACCTTATAAATGAGGTATTGCATACAATGAATTATTGCATTTTCCTATTGTTTTGAAATAAATCAGCTTTATATTTTAAAAAAATATAGAATAAATAATAAACTATTTAAAAGTATTGTAAAATATTTTATTTTTAAAATATCACATCTAAAAACCACTGCGTGATATATTCTAATTGGCTGTTTATTAGATTGAAATAAGTTTTCTTTTAACTCCCAATTATGTTTATGCAAACCAGAAAACGAAAACGTTTTATAGGAATTCAGTATGCATACATATTTTGACGAAATCTGGGAAGACAGTCGACTAAATCTGAAGGAAATGATAGAGGAGACTCCAGTAACTCTGCCAGAAGAAGTTGCTAAGAAGATTTGGAAACCTGATCTTGTATTCGACAACTGTAAATCTGGGGAAGTGTTTCCTCTTACCGTGGTGAACACAATTATGAAGGTTTTACCTCAAGGAAGTCTGCACAGAACTACAAGGTATGTCGAAATAAGTAATTTAGTTAGTATTCAGTCCTCAATATAATATTATATATATGGGATGGGTTTGTCGTCATTATTTTTTTTTTTCTCGCGTGTGAACAGTATGTCTCATGATTCCTAAAAATGATGGCTGCCTACCGGCCAGTCTTGAATATTATGTGCAATTTTGTTTGCTTACTCTTGGGTAAAAGAAGAATATAATTTAATGTGACGTTTACTTCATTTTCCATATAAAAAGGGAAAAAAACTCTTGCTATCTACTTCTATATTTATACCTTAACAGCAGTAGGAAAAATCCTATGGAATCATTTCCCATTGGTACAATAACCGTTCACTTGTTTTTCTTGGAATCTAGAAAGTGATCGACTCAAGAATAAATAAAAATGTATAGCTGCTTAATAATAAAATAAAATAAAATATATACGGAACAAAACAATAAATAATTCCGATTTGTATCCCAAAACTTATACTCTCTTAAAGCATTATAAAGTAAATAGTAAATAAATAATCGCGGGCTAATTGGAATTTTTTTAATTTAATAAATCAGGAGATGTCAAATCTAGATGAAAAGGATACCCCTCTATTTTTTTATTATAATTATCATTAATTTAGAATTAGGTCTTTCTTGTCATTAACTATCAACAAGTGGTCTTACAGAAGGCAATAAAATTCATCTCCTGCCTAAAGACAATCATAAATATCTCTACTCATGGTTGGATTAGAACCCGCAGTCTATTGGTAGGAGGCGAAAACAGTAATCACCAGTGGTAGTGCTATCCTATAATATGGGATAGTATAACAGTACAGTACAGTACTCTTAATTTTATGCTGTAGTATAACAATCTTGTAGTTAAATATCAGATCATAATGAGCATTGTTGTACCATAAATCATAAATAAAATAATTATGTGGGGGAAAATGTGTGCAAGAATAATTGCTATTGGTTCAGTTGGACATTCTTCTTCGATCCTGTTCTTGCAAATAAATAATCTGCACGATAAAATAAAACAAGCTGCAGATCGATGTTTGATATTTAATATTCTGATATTTTGGTTCATCTAGATCTTCCTTGAATTCTGTAATTCTATGAGTTTGCAGTCCGTCGTAATCCTGGACTATTTTATAGTAGCAATCCCCTTCACATGCCCTTTCAATTTCTGTCCATCGAAATTTCTGTTCGTAATTGAAAATTTATTCGGCAATGTTATTTATTTTCATTTATTTTCTAATATTTTTCTTTTTTATGTAATATTTTATACCGTGTTGTCTTACAAACTTCATTTGTATTGTTTCTATTATTATGTTACTACCATTCTGTGTATTTTTTTTATCTCATACTCTCCATGTCTATGTTTCAATGTCAAATTTAACAGTTCATTTGAAGGTATATCTTAAAGGAAGTTTTAAGTTTTAATTTAATTTTTATTAATTTCTCATCAAAAATTAATTTACACCTTTCAAGATCATTTCTTCTATGGGCCTTTTTTATATGAGAAATTTGCATGCTGAATGGTTCTATTTCAAAACTAAGTGAAGTGATATTTCTCTGTAATTCGTTTTTGATTCAAAAACATGCTTTGGCCATTTGTAGATATGTTAACTAATTTCATCAATATGAATTACTTTTTTTTTGTCACTTTCCCACGAAAGATTGTAAACGGATAACAAGTTAGCATTCTGGATGGCGTAAGGATTTTTTTTTCTTTTGGTTTGTTAAATAAATTATATATCTATATATATATATATATATAGATATATAATTTTTAGTTTGTAAGTGTGTGTTACATAGTCCTGCGATCTTGCCCTAGAGACCAAAAGATGGAATTTTTCAAACCACCTCAGGCTTCCATCAAACAAGACAGTGGTCTCACACTAAGCAATAGAACTCATCTCCCACTTAAAGACAATCACAAAACATCCCCCCATAAGAGGATTAGAATCAACGGCCTGTTGGCCGGAGAGGGGAGGGAGGAATTCGTTTTCATTTATATATTCTGCATGATATTTCCATATAACTTTTGAACAGTATTAGACAGTATTAGAACAGTACAGTACTGAAGAGAGCAGAAAATTTGTAAGGAAAAGGAAAACATTAAACGTGACGAACTTGGTAATCCATTCCTAATCTTTAGGTGTAATCTTAAATAGATACATGGTGGTTTTATTACCATGGAAGGATTTCCCACGAAGAAAATCTGATTCTGAATTTAATAATTAATCGCATTGAAATTTACTTAGCAATATGACGATCGTACACGATTCAAAAATTCAAAAAAAAAAAAAAATATATATATATATATATATATATAGAAATCATGCTCTACAGATGAACTCTGTTTGTAATACACAAAACTTATGATTATAATTCCATAAACCACATTACAAAGCAACTTCGAATCATTTGTATTCGTTATGATTCCACATCAATTTTAATTTACATTAACATTAATTTTTTTTTGTTACTATAAAAAGTTATTTGTTGATGTTAAAAAATGTTTAATTTTCTTGACCAAAAAGATCTGGAATGACTTTTAATGGGATTATATTGATCAAGTGCATATAATAAACAACTATGTTATACCAACTAGTTTCACCAACTAAAGCTGTTGGCATCTTCAGGGTACATAACTGATGTAAGGCACTAAAAAGTAAAAAACTGTTACAAACTATAATCGACCGATTCCAATTATATTAAACAAAGAACAGAGCGCGTACAATACATGCACAGAGAGTGCATGATATAACTTGCTGTTATTTAGGAACGTTCTATAGTTGGCACTATAATTCAGTTCTGGCGAGTTGAGGGATCTAATAAGGGTCTTCCAGATTACGTGCAAGATTAGTCCTTGGTTCCTGTTAAGGAACGAAGACTCGTCCACAAGATACTTTTCTCTGAACCCCGACAAAGACAACAAGATTATGTACGTTATATTTCTACCATCGTCATTCCATACTTAGGGACAGTTTTCAATAAGATTGCTAGACTCCTTAGACCACATAAAATAAGAGTGGCCTTTAAACCTACAGAAACGATTAGACAATTCTTAAGATCTCCAAAAGATAGCCATCCTTTCTCCAAATATGCTGGAGTTTATAACATACCCTGCTCGTGCGGCTTGAATTACATCGGCCAAATTTCAAGGAGCCTTGAAATTAGGCAAAAAGAACACATAGGTGACGTCAATAATAACAGAGAAGAAAAATCGGGGTTAGCTTTTCATTTCTCAAGAACGAACCATGCCATAGAGTGGGATAGAAGCCCAATTCCCTACATGGAGGAGGACTTTCACTCCCGAATTTTTAAGGAGGCCACAACAGTTGCCCGCTATATACAAAACCTTAACAGGAACCAAGGACTAATCTTGCCCGTGATCTGGAAGACCCTTATTAGATCTCTCAACTCGCCAGAACTGAATTATAGTGCCAACTATAGAACGTTCCTAAATAACAACAATGCACGCTCTATGTGTATTGTACGCGCTCTGTTCTTTGTTTAATATAATTGGAATCGGTCGATTATAGTTTGCAACAGTTTTTTACTTTTTAGTACCTTACATCAGTTATGTACCCTGAAAATGCCAACAGCCTTAGTTGGTGAAATTAGTTGGTATAACATAGTTGTTTATTATATTCACTTGATCAATATAATCCCATTAAAAGTCATTCCAGTTATTTGTTGATTTAAGAGGAAAAGTGATCTAAAAGAAGATCTAAATTAAAACGCATGATTTAACATGTTATCTCAATCACAAACGAACTTCATAATTTGAAATAAAAGAAGAGCATAATTTAAAAAAAAAATAATATGTTAGTCTTCTTCTATAATTGCTTCTGAATAAATGTTTTGGTATATTTTAGGTATAATCTAAAAATTGCTTGTCCTCTTCATCTCCACAACTACCCAATGGACACGCAGTATTGTTCCATGACCATTGCGTCATGTAAGTTGTATATTATATTTTTTATGAATGTTCCTCTTATTCTTCTTTTTAATAAAATCATATAAATGTCAAGTTTCAATTTTTAAACTCTGTGATTCGGCATGTCTGATGCGATAACATTTCGCTTAAGTTTCACTCTATATAAGATTTTTATCAACTCTGTTCATTATGTCTTCTTTGTTAATACCAATAGTGTCAAATCCAGAAGATAAACTGATACTCGATTGGATAAATGCTAGTCCTGTTTACTCTGATATAGCTCCTAACATAACATTCACAGAGGAGATCAAGCCAATTAAATATTATATAAAAGCTCCCCAAACTAGCAAAGGAATTGTACCCTGGTTTAACGGTAAGAATTCATTTCGTGTATTAAATATTTCAAGTAAGAAATCGTAGCCTACCAACTATACAAGTAATTATTGCATAATATATTTTTTCAAGATCAGGAAATCTACGGATCTCTGCTTTTTTATCCTGTTGGCCTACCATTGCTAACAACTTTAAAACAATATTTGCATTTATAGGCACCCTGCTGTAAACTCTATTGAATATTTCTGGATTGTTTTTAAAAATTTATAACAAACAATTGTCACAATTAATTACTTCTTTATTTAAACCACAAATCAAGTGATCAAAGATCTCGATTCCGATGCGAAAGTCGAATATCTAGAATGATATTTTATAGAAAACTCGAATGTTTTGACCTTTATTTTGTGTTCGGTGCTTGGAAAGCTTTCAGGGTTGTTTCAAATTTTAGAATATAATTATGACGCAACTTACGAGTTATCGTTGATGACGTTAAAATTCATTGTCCAATTCATATTTTCTGATTCTTATCTACATACTGTTGTATTTTTCTTTCTTTACTTTTTTTTAGTGCTTGACACAATTATTGCTAAATAATATCTTGCAATAATAAAATTTTCTTTAGCTTCTTACAAGAAAAAAAAAAAGAAAAAAAGAAAAAAAACAGAAAAAAAAACGAAAGTTGAAGAAAATGATGCTAACGAAAATCATTGAGCACATATATAGCATATATATATATATATGCTATATATGTGCATATATATATATATATATATATATATATATATATATATATATATATATATATATATATATATATATATATATACAGGGTGTTCGGGATAAATTTGACAGTTTCGTAAGGAAAAAGAAAATCTTCTTTGTATCTATTAAATTTAATGAATTGACAAAAAAACATTACAGGCAGAGTTAATTACAATACTATCAACAAGATTTACTCAAAATAACCACCATTAGCATCGATCACAGCTTCAATTCTGCTTCGGAACCTCGAACAAGCTGATGCTACAGTCTCCCTGGGAAGGGCCGCAAAAACTGTTTTAATTTTATCCATTAACTGGGCTTTTGTATTACTGGAAGTGCGATTGGTGTCTTTTTCAACTGCGCCCCATACAAAATAATCCATGGGGTTAAGGTCTGGGGAGTTTGGAGGCCAAACATTTGGACTGGTGAAGTCGTAGAAATTTTCAGACAACCATTTTTGACTTTTCCCAGAGGTGTGGCAAGGGGCCGAATCCTGCTGCCATACATACGGCCTACCATTGGCTACCCTTGTTATCCAGGGCTTGACTACAGTTAGCAACTCCACGAACAAAGCCCGAATTCCAATGCCAGGGTTCTTCAACACCTGTTCCTGCAGATTTGCGAGGAATTCTGCTGTACGAACGCAATCAGATCGTCTGCTAGGGATCTTTCTTCTTGCTACATCCTCGTAGTCACCATTGCAAGTCTCTAGTTCATGCCCGATTGTTTTTACTGTATTCAGGGAGCATTGGGCAGCAGTCGTAATATCCTTATTTTGATGGCGGGCACGAATCATCATGATACAAGTTATTCTCTTCCATGATTCAGGTGGGTTCCAGCTATCCATCCTTTCTGACATCTTGTATATGAATGAAGAAGGGTCCAAACTTTTAAATGAAGAGAAGTGTGTGTTAATACATGTAACTTACGGAAAAATATAATTAATTATAAATATGTCAAATTTATCCCGAACACCCTGTATATATATATATATATATATATATATATATATATATATATATATATATATATATATATATATATATATATATATATATATATATAATTGTGATAATTGTTTGTTATAAATTATAATGCACTCGCTCCCTGTCTCTTGTAAGTAATGTCCCTCATGTGTTCTTACATACGCAATTCGACAGATTTGTATCTCTGCCCAAAATAAAGAATATCACGATCACACAATATTTTATATACACCAGGATATTTGAGTTAATGATGATAAGGTTTTGGGTGGCTAATTAAGAAACGGATCTTTGGAAGTGGAGTGAACAAGGTTCTGATATTGTATTTTCTTAGAACCTTTGCTAATTTATGTGAAACAGTATTTATGTAAGGAATAAATATATTACCTTTGAATCTATTTCTTCTGAGTGATGCCTAGGAGGATTAAGAAGGAATTTTTCAATGATTTTCTTGGAATATTCATTAACTTCGAAAGAAGTTTTCAGATGGTTTATTTCTGTAAGAAGTTCATTTGGGTCATCAAGAAGAGAACGTGCTCTATGTCCCAAGGTAGAAATTATTCCAAACTTATGAGGAGGGAAATGATAGGACTGATTGTGCAGATATCTGTTGGTATGTGCGGGCTTTCTATACATCGATATTTTGAGTTTACCAGAAGAGCGAGTCAGTTTGACATCAAGAAAAGGCAAGGAATTATCCGTTTCAAGCTCGGCAATAAACTTAATGAAGACAAACAATGAAGACATCATCTACATAACGTTTCCAAACTTTAGGTGTTAAAATAAAGGAAGAGATAGCCTTGGTTTCAAAATCCTCTAAGTAAATATTTGCGAGTAGAGGGGATAAAGGATTACCCATAGCCAGTCCATGATTTTGTTTGTATATAGTATCTTGAAATCTGAAGTAACCGGAATATTGATGCAATGTGTAAGAAAGGCTAACATTTTTTTGGATAACTTGT